>NC_091000.1:59860000-61060000 GCF_041146395.1 Eulemur rufifrons | reverse complement strand
GAAGAAAGATTAGTGTATGGAAATACATTGAGGCATGACTCACTTGGGAAGTGTTTATGACCAGGGTCTCTAGTGACCTATAGGACAGACAGAACTGCAGCCAATGCTGGGAAAATCAGAAACCTGATATAAAAATTACCTCTTTATTTCTGAGTTATTTAATATAGTTAGTAAGGAAGTTGTCTAAAAAGACCATGATGAGATGAGAGGAACAAACCAAGATTTACACTGGATTAGTAAAACCTAAGTACAGAGGGTTTTGTAGTGTCAGTCGACTGGGGATGAGCGCTCAGTAAGGGACGACAGCAGCATTTGGCTCAGGAAGTCATAGCTGTACACTGGGTTGTGTGTGTGCATGTGAAGCACGCTGGACAATGCCTCCAGATTAACACCACAACCTAGGAGCTAAGAAAAACCAACGAACTCCATGTGGCACTTCATCCATTCAAACAACATTTTTGAATAGCATTTGTGAGAGTGGTTGACTCAAAAGTTTACCAGACCAATTAGGAAAGTGAGACATGTAGAGAAACGTGAACAGCAAATGATTAAGAAGAGGGAGATCTGCAGAACTGCCAAAATGATAGACAATAAAGGACTTAGGATGGGTTTTCAGAGATGGTTAGAATGTGGATAGATAAGAAGAGAGGGAACAGTGTACCTCTCGGACCCGAGCAAGAATGGTGCTGTGCTCAGCTCCATATTGTAGAAGAATCCCCCCGCCCCCACCCCTGGTCATTCTTTGAGCCAAGGGAACATGGCTTACCCATGGCCACAATTTCCCCTCTCCAGACTATGCTCCGAGTTCCCCAGGCCACAGAATTCCCTGCCAAATCACCCTGAGCCCACTTCTAGAACAACTCCTTGCCCCCACAAGAAAGTCCACACTCCATGATCTGGAATCCAATGTGTAGCTGTGTACAGCAAATAGCTGAAGAATGAAAGACTGGATGCAAGAAGGGCCTTATTTGTGTATCCCTGATTACCTACCACAGTTGGTAGGAATATAAAATGGTACAATCACTTTGCAAAACAGTTTGGCAGTTTGGTAAAAGCATAAACATACACCTACCGTAAGATCCAGCATGCCACTTCTAGGAATTTACCCAAGAGAAAAGAAAGCATATTTCCATGCAAAGACGTGAACACAAATATTCACAGCAACTTTGTGATCACTAATAGAAACCCCCAAATGTCCAACAACAGGTGACACAGCTGTATAATAAATACTACTCAGCAATACAAAGGAGTGAACTATTGATGTACACACAACATGGATGGATCTTAAAATTATGCTGAATGAAAGAAGCCACACAAAAATTACATACTGTATGTTTCCATTTATATGGAAATGATAGAAAATATAACTTACAGTGACAGAAAACAGATCAGTGGTTGCTTGGGGACTACAAGGGAAGAGACCAGAATATCCTTCAAAAATGAAGGTTAAATCAGGATACATTCACATATGCGTAAGTGAGAGAATGTATAGCCAGCACAACCGCACTGCCTACTATGCTAAAAACGTTCTTCATGCCAAGGGGAAGTGATTCCATATGGAAAGTAGAATTTACAGAAAAGAATGGAGAGCACCAGAAATGGTTCTAAGTAATTGAAGAGCCATAACCCAGAGCACCCTAGGGAAAGCCTCCGCCTGGCTCCTCACGTCCACTGTGACTGCCAGCGCCACCCTCACCACCTCTGACACTGTGTTCATCTCTTCCACCAGGAAGCACCATTGCCTGACACCCAGTGATGTCCTGGACCTGTTCTTTCTACTGCCAGTAAAAAGACCACTGGGAGGCAGTGGTGACCCACCTGAGGCAGATCCACTGGACTGCCTTCTTACAGAAATCTGAGATAGTCGTCTTAGCCATGGAATATGCAACTCCCAGGGCTGGTGGACTGGCTCACCACACACTCCTGCCTCAGCTACCATTTTCTGTGAGTACTTGGCAAACAGGAGAGCCACGGAGGGGCACACTTGTTTTTTTGCAACCATGATACTCACTGGGACTCCCAGTCATCACTGGCTCCATCAGTTGGAAAACCAGGGCATCTCAAATGGAAGGCCATTCCCTGGTCTGTTCTTGAAGGTATGAAGCTTATGATTACTGTGAGGACTGCCTCATCCTGAACACTTTGACAGCCCAGATTTTCCTTAGCAAAGGCTGCCTTGCAATCAGAATCGCTACTACCATGATTAGGGACCACTCTATGAAAGCCAAGGCAGGAAGCAAGGCAGAAACGAACCCACCCCAAAACTCTGCCTGTACATTGTCCCATCTCTAAAAGGGCAGAACTCTAGATTCCATTTTTCCTTTCCCCTTCTTTCTTCCTTTCCTTCCTCTTTCACTCATTCCTTCTTCTCTACCTTCCTCCTTTTATTGGTTTTAGGCATTGCATGTTTTTTTTTTTTTTTTAGTATTTGTCTACCACGGGCATTACATTATATAAAAATCCAGTGATTCAAGATCTTGGTGTTTATCCTGTTTTGTCAATATAGTTTTATAGAACACTTTAAAGACACTTATTCAATCAGAATAGCTATTTTCCACCACCGACGCATTGCTTTTTAAAATTGGCAAAAGCCACTAACATTATGAAACAGACTGGAAGGAAACACAGCATCCAAATCCTCACTTTCTTCTCTTTTTTTGTGTGTTATTTCAGAGTCAACTAAATCTGAACAGTTCAATGACAGCAAGTCAGGAAATGGGATCTGACCAGCTTAGGAATATATCACATTTCAGACTAACCTGACACAACTCTGACAACTTCCCAGAAACGTTAAGGTCAAGGCTGAGTTGGACAGAACTGAGAAACAAGGAGGTGGTCTCCCAGAGGCGAGGGAGACAGACTGGACCACCACACAGTGAGTCCAACGTCATTCTCAGGGCTTAGGATGGCCAACAAATGTTGAACCTCTTTTGGCAACTCCTGCAGGATTGTTCCCAGCCAGTGTCTCGTGTATTTGAAGGAGCTAACTATGTTTACATTTGTGAATGAAACTAGAAGGTTTAGAGGATGGATAAAAGTGGGCATATAGAAATACATAAAATTATTTGGCTGTCACACAGCTAACTTCACACACACAATGTGTGTTTATGCACATTTTACGCTGACACCCTTAAACTGCCTTTCAGGAGCCTACGCACTCAACAGTACCTCCCGCTACTGCTCTGTGGAGGGAGCAATAAGCTAAGGGTGAGAGTGGGCAATGGGCAGGCAACTCTTCCTTATGTATGGAACTCTAAATTGTTATTACAGGTCTTAGGAATAATTTTCTTAAGATTGAAACTGTCAGGCCGGGCGCGGTGGCTCACGCCTGTAACCCTAGCACTCTGGGAGGCCGAGGTGGGCGGATCGTTTGAGCTCAGGAGTTCAAAATCAGCCTGAGCAAGAGTGAGACCCCATCTCTACTAAAAAAAATAGAAAGAAATTAGCTGGACAACTAAAAATATACAGAAAAATTAGCTGGGCATGGTGGCGCATGCCTGTAGTCCCAGCTACTTGGGAGGCTGAGGCAGGAGGATTGCTCGAGCCCAGGAGTTTGAGGTTGCTGTGAGCTAGGCTGACGCCACGGCACTCCAGCCAGGGTGACAGAGCGGGACTCTGCCTCAAAAATAAATAAATAAATAAAAAGAAACTGTCTAAGGTAGGCACAGAAGACTCTGAGGAACATTTATAACATCTTAGGATAGATATAAATGAGCTAACCATGATGGTGAGTGATATTGGCTACAGTTTACCAAACACTTAATATGTTCCAGGCACTTGGTACATGCTCTCTATGGTTTTCACAGCAGCCTTGCAAGTTGGGTATCTTTCCCAACTTACAGATGTGGAAATTGAGAGTGTACACTCAAGTGGTGCTGCGGTGCTGCTGTGCGAGACTTGAACTACAATGAATCAGTGTTTTTACACCTTTAGCTTGAAGGGTTTCAGAGCCCGGATAGCAGAGTAAAGTCTCTGCAGAGCTCATGCTCCTTTCTTGTGCTGTGGTATCTCAGGACACCAAGCTGACAGAGACAATGGGGGTGATTTTGTTTGCATCCTGGGTAACCTTGAGGCTGTGGGACAGTCCCATTCAATTAAGGGGACAAAAGGACTTTTTAAAGAACAAAAACTTATTGCAGTTTTGTTATGCTCCACTTCCCCACATGGCTGTCTCTCTCACTTCATCAGAGTCTGGTCAGGTGGCCACTCCGTACATGTCTCCCTGATCGCCTCTCATGGGACTCATCACAGAGGAGGAAAGCATCGGCTGGTGGCGTCCTGGCCTGCAGTGTAGCATCATTTGCCAACCGCTGACCTGCTCTATTTTTATTACCCAAACTTTCACTGGCTAGTTAATCAGTTTATTGTTTTGAGTCCTCCACTAAAATGTAAGCTTCAATTATCCCTAATTCCAAGAACAATGCCTGGCACATAGTGGGCACTTAATATTTATTGAATGGAACTAATCAAACTCTCATTCTTCTGAACCTTCACAATACGCACTTAATACCTATTTCATATTACTTTGCATTCCTGCTTTTATTTTCATATATGTGATCTGGTTTCCAATGTATTTTGAAAGATCTTTAACACTCTTAATTCTTGGTTTATCACCAGGGTCCAATGGACCCAAATTTTTTAATTTCATTTTTGAAGTTTCTTTCGTCCAAAGAACAAAGAAAAAATTTGCTTATATATTTTTAAAGTAGACTCAAACTCACTCTATCTTGCAACTGACATGAGTCTGATGGACCCTTTTCAAAATTTATGATATATTATGGGATCTTAGTGGTATTTTTTCTATTATTTTAAAACATTTTGCTATTTAATTAACCTAGAAATTATCTCATCACTACTCACCAATAATTCCAATCTGCTAAAAAATATGAAAATGTAAGGATGGAATTGCCTAGAAGGACAACGCAATAGTCAAATAAGCCATTACTACGGCATCATCCTTTTTTTCTTTTTACCCAAAATATTAGATCATGCTTCAAGAAGACACACAAAAAAATCTAGAAACAACCATCTTTATAGACTTTTTAGGGCTTTCATCGAACACAGTTGAGAGTCTGGAATTTTACATGTTCAAAAACTTTAAGATCACCTGAGGGTCTTATTAAAGCACAGATTCTCATTTAATTGCTGTAGGATGAGGCCTCACTTCAATTCTAACAAGTTCCAATGCTGTGGTCACATTCTGAGTAGCAACAGTTAGACCACATATGATCTATTGAAACTTGTTTAGATTATAATCTAAACATTGATTTTTTGATGGGTTTTTATCATAAAAATATGAAGTTCTTGCTTACTTTCTATAAATCTACCAAGTATTTCATGACATACTCTATGCTATGAAATTCAAAGTTGTTATATACTTATTATATAACCATTCATTTCAAGGCATTTAGTAATTAGCTGGCTGTGCAAACCCACTTAATAGTATGGATATTGCTCCAAACAGAAATGAAGTCACTGGGTTGGTTGTATTTTTCCTTATATTTGCTGTGCCTGAGTATAATATTCTGGAGGTGGCCTGCTCAGGGAAGAGCACAGAAAGACGCATGCCTCTCTTAAAGTTATCACAATATTACATCAGACACTGCCTCAGTTAATACTTGCCAACAAACATTATCAGGGTTTTTGTGGTGTTAACTACTGTCAAAATCAAGACTTACCATCCTATGCTTCTATAACTGATTTTTACTTAAGTAAAATTTAAAAAGTTTTTATTCCTATTGAATTTATCTTCTACACTTCAGCCCCACCTTTGCACACTGACAAGATTAGTCCAAATTCCTAAATATAGATTTATTTTTTCTCTAGGTTTAGTATATTTTAAAATTTTGACCCTTTTATTCAAATGACTAGTAAAACGTTGTTGAATAGCCTGGGTAAAAGGGAAAAAAAAAGCCCCAAAGAACACCTTTCCATAAGCCTTAAGAAATGCCATTCTGTAAGAAAAGAAATCATTGTTTCACAAGCCCTAATCTACTTGCCTATGCTTGTATGTACAAGCATATATAGTATATGCACAGGAAAATTTCAGAAGAGTTCACATCCACCTGTTACAACAATTACCTCTGGGGAGGCAAGAATGCGGAGTGAGGGGGAGCAGGGAAAGGGAGACACTAACTCTTTATATATCTGCATTGTTCTACTTTTTAACAATAAATCATCAATATATTAACTGTGTAATTAAAATATTATGACTAAAGACCAAGGAAAAAATTAATGCAATGACTTATAAAGGAGAGTAGTACAATCTCCTCCTTGAGGCCTAAAAAAAAAAAAAAAAAAAAAAACCCACTCAGTTTTTAATGGGTTGATTTTTTCCTCTCCATTTGAAATAAAAGGTGAGACGAATCAGATGATACCATGATATAAAATGACTAAAAAGTACGATCCTATTTGAGAAATAATTCTTCGCTAAATGTGACAAGCAACTTAGATTTTCATCAAATATGTATTTTATTTTTGTACTGATACAGATTAATGGTAATAGTAATCAGCCCAATTCTCTATAGTAAATGGCAATAAATGTTCAGCTAAATCTCGAATGTCACATTATACACTCCAAGCTACCAAAATCCAACTATCTTCAAAAGATCAATAGAGCCAGTAGCTGTCCACTCTGATATTTCTATATGGGTCTTTCCAAGATGCTCAGAGATGGGGCAGAAGAGGGTCCCTTTAGTTATTCACTCTGCTTTATCCACTAACATACTTCAGAGGAATACGATGTCTGGGTGAAGAATAACTCCATTCCCATAGTAAGAGAAGGATTTTTCTTCAATCCAAACAAACACACACAGGGTTTCCTCGGTGGATCTGCAAATAGTCTGTCCTGAGTATAGGTCAGACTGCCATTTTGTTAACAGTAAAACAGGATTTTTTCCCCCTAGTAGATTAAAATTATGCAAAAATCAAAGCCCCAAAGCAACTCTAGTCTAGTGATAACCTCATTATTTTTATCATTATAAGTATTGTTACTGTCACTAGTATCAGTATTTTCCTACGATGCAAATAATACAGTAGAGAGCTCAGTGGAAGGACACTATACTACAGTAGTCCAGACATATGCATTATGCATCTTAACCTCAATTCCTTGGTGTCCAACTGGATGTTACAAGAGAAACTAGCATTCTTTTTTGGCATAAAATCTGAAGAATTTTTAAAAATAAAGTAACTGTTATTAACTCCTTTGGCTGAATGGGCCAGAAAGAATGCAACGACCTCCACCCACTCTTCTCAGCCTGTTCTTCCAGATCCTCATGTGCACTTTTTGCTCCAGGCTTATCTACTTACATGGCACTCCCCCAATGCATGATGTTCTCTCTCTCTTGTGCCTTTGCATGTGGCCTTCCCTCTGCCTGGATGCCTCCTAATTGCATTTTAGTTCACCCTGGCCACTCTCCTTCTCCCAAACTAGTCAAGATCCTCTTTTCCTGGCACATATTAAACATTCAATAAGTACTTGGGAAATGCATCTATTATAATGAACGAGTTTACCAGAATCGCACCAGGAATAGGGCTGGCAAACTTCAGGGGTCCATTTTTTACCTCGTTTTCCTTTATCAACACTCTTCAACAGGTTCAGAGGATTATCAGGATGTGTGTGTAAGACTATATACTTGGCAAGTAAAGAGTGCTGGGGAGTAGAGAGAATAGAGACACTGAGAAAGCTTTGGTAAAGTATGACTGTATTTTAAAGCAGAGAGATTTGGAGAGAGCAGTAATACAAAAACCATAAAGACCATGACTCAGTGGAAACCAAGTAGTAAAACTCTAAACAAAATCTTTTTATTCTAGATTTTCAAGAGATAAATATCAATATTTAAAAGTTACCAGTAATCAATAATGTGTTTTAAATAGCAGTTTTATGGTGTACTATAGGGCATGCATGCATTCGATTATCTGCTCCTCTATACATGGTGGGGTGGTGCAGCTGGCTCACCTTTTGGCTTCAGAATCCTCTGCAAACTGGCAGGACATTCCACTTTGCACGAGAACCTGAGCAATGTCTTGAGAGGGAGCTCATCCTAAGGAGGCCTGTTGTGGAGTGGTCAGGTGCTGACAAGGCTGTCTCAGTAACAAAGCACTGGACGTGAAAGGAGTAAAGGAATGTTAAGTGTAGTAAAGAGTCTGTTACTTGGGATTCTTTATGGCTCAATTCCCCAGAGGTCCCAGGGAGACAGAAGGCAATGACGAAAAATAGGATGTACTTACATAAGACATTGAGGATGTGAGACAGGAGTGCTTTATGATCTCTCAAACATAGAGAAGAAGAGACAGGCATTCTCCTCAAGTTTTTCGTAGAGTACTGCATGGAGTCTGCTACATGCAGAGCTCCACAGTGTCAGAAGTTGTGTTGAGCCAAAGAAGAATCAGTGCCCAGCAGAGCCTGGGACACCTGGTGTGAGCCACAGTGAGCACTGCCAAGCAGCTGCATGCAGCAGGCCTTCGGCACTCCACGGATGCAGTGGTGGGGCTCAGTGGGCCTGGGGGCCTTCCCCGCAGAAGGGGATCTGAGCAAGAGAAGAGGACTATCCCCACAGGTCATGAATAACACACCAGAATCAGTCGTGAACAGCCCCGGGAGAACTCCTGAAAAGAACTGTCTGGGTATGTGCGCTGAGGTGAGAACTAGTGAAACAGAAAATATATATACACAAAGTATAGAGAATTAAGTCTCAGGTGTGTCTCTGGAGTACAGAATGATGCTTGGTTATCAAAGATTAAGTATGTCTTATTTGTTAAGCCTCAAAAATAGGTTTTAAACACTTGAAAGATATTTACAAGGCTTAAATGATTTGTAAATTAATTCACTGGTTACATAGAAAGTTATTAAGTTTAAGGAAACTGATATTTTACTAAATATATATTCTTAATAATGAATACAACAAATTAGCTTCTTTGCAGTCATTTTGCAAGTTATGGCCTTCTCTCCAAGAGTATGGAAATCAAATCCAAATACATATTTATCTCAAAACATTCCAATCTCATTTAAAAATATTAAATAACTTGCCTTAATTTGAAGTGAATAAAATAAAATCTGCTATACAGAAAAACAAAGAGCTTCAATTTTACAATTAGAAAATAAAGTTAATAACTGATTCAATACTGAATACGTGAGGAACAAAAAAACCTAACAATGCTGCTAAGTTTGCAATTCAAGATATTTATAATGATTATTACAACTTTTGCTTCCACAGGAAGTGGCGAGTGAATACAAAACTCCTTGGAGATTTAATCCAAAGCCAGATATCTGTATTCAGGAGACCTTGGAACTGTACCAGTTCCTGAATTTGGGGACATGGGGAAGAATAAAGCTCTTTCACAATTAACAACAGCAATGAAAGGAGATTCTGTTTGTATGTGCTCTGGTTATCAAGTACTGACCAGAGGACAAGCAGGTTGGCTATTCTGCATGTACAAGTGGTACCCTTTTGAATATGAAAACAAAAAGCTTTTAATTATTTCTTGGAAAAAAATATGGGCTAGATTTGATTTCTAAGTTTTTAGGCAACAATCATCTATTTCCACATATTTGTATATATTCTATAAATATCAACAGTATTTCAATATATTTATGGTCAAATCAAAAGAAGCATTCTTTTACTGCTAATACTGAGCAAGAGATAATGCATGAGTCATATGGACAGATTGTTTTATATTATCCTTCTTTCAAGCTATAAACTTCCAATTAATATGGGGATTTATTGAACAATCCAGATTCTATCCCTGCTAAATGAAATCTTCACCACACGCTTTTTTGTTTGGCAGTACATTACCAAAGTGACAGATGATTCACCCTTTATTGCATAAAGTCTTTTCTAGGAGGTAAAGGAAAATCATACCTCTCCCTTAGCATTTTAAGCCAGATAATGTCAAATCAAATTTAGTATAATTAGCAGGCATTACGAGGAAAACAAATCATCAAAAAGCAAAATGCAGCCTGAGCTGTGCATGCAGAAAAATGGGAGGGACACCCCCCTGGCCTTAGTGATTGCTGGTGTTACAAACTAATTTTAGATATTTTAATTTCAAGTTATTTTAAGCATTTTCTGGGGTATCACCTTGGTTAAGTCACTTATCAATGTTCAATCATCAGTTCAACATGGTCTCCCAAAACACAGGGCTGATGGACAAAGATAGGCAACTCTAGGAAGCGGGGGGAGGAAAGAATGGTTAAAAGCATTATTTATTTTACAGATGATGAAAGGCAAAAGACATTTATTACAAGCTATACACTATAATAAAGAAAATTATGTAAATGTAAGCCTCTGACCCCTATTTTTATTGGCACTGTGTCACACAATCTTCTCTCCAGGTTTTTCTTGGCTCTTGTTTTGAATCCTGCTAAATGAACACTTTTAAGAAGTATTACTATCCATTTTCTTATTGATAAATCACTTATATTCAATAGACAATAGAAATCATTTTGTAGTATGAAATGCTCCTTAAATACAATCATTTTAATCCTCCCACTATTAGGCTTCCAGAAACCACTGCTTTTTGCCATTACAGTATAAAAATATGTCCATATATTCTCTAATTACTTAGAATTATTGAATAAAATGATCTGCAAGGCCCTTTCTAGCTCTCCACTGTTAAAGAGACAATGTGTCTTTGTTCTCCCATCCTTCCAATTCTTTCCTCTCCTCTCTTCTACATCTCCAAGCTAGGAGGCAGAATGCCAGATTCATTTGGAAAGGAAGAACTGGCTCTAAAAGATTGTTGACCAACTATCGGCAATCAGCAAACATGAAATTATCATGGATTTTGAAACAAAAAGTACAAAATTCTCAAAAGTAACCCTGACCTAAACTGGCTTTTTGGGGAGTGGGTTGATTAATGGGAAGAAAGGCATGATGAGTTTGTTCCTAACTCCAATGGACAAATCTGTTTTGATTTCTCACCAAGATATTTGAGAGAAACTGTTATATAGTCTTTTCTTCTGTATCTGTATCTCAGGAAATTCAGAGAGGGATGGATTTTTTTTTTTTTTTAAATCATCCCTATTGGAAAGTAAAGATTTCAGTGACCTTGTTTGTCAAAGTCAAGGAGAATTGGCAGTGTCCAATGGCAACACAAAGAAATGGCTTAGTAGGGGAATCGGCATCCTCCCATAACTTCTAGTGGCCACTGCCCTCCACCACCATTCTTTGGAAAGAAAAATTTATATTTTCTCAATTTTCTTTAAATTGCTAAGTAATAGTTTCACGATGCCCCGCCCCATCCCCATTCTCCACACCTGCTGCCAACACTGATGGCCATCCCATTCTTTGTCTATACAAAAATTTTGAAGCTATTATTAAAAATAAGAATATAAAACACCCAGTAACTAAACTATTTTTAATTTCATATTTGGTAATTTCATGTATGTAGGACTGATACATAATTTAGAAATGAACTGGGCAGATAGAACTGCAATCAGTTCTATCTGAAATCTGTAGCCTTTTAACTTAATACTGAGTGATTTCTATTTAGTAAGTTGGGTTACTTCACACATTTCAGTTCAATTGCATGCAAGTACGGTCTTCTTTTGAATGCCTACCTTCAGCGCAACTTTTAATAGGGTAGAAGGAAAGTTTTAAAATTAATAAATGCCCATTTGAAACAAATATAAATGTATCACAGAAATTAAAATGGAGTTAGAAAAGCACAGCCATTCAAAGCCATACAAATAATGCAAGAGCATATTACCAAATTTTCTTTAAAAAATGTATGCATCAATCTGTTCCCTTTTCTATTAGAAACTACGTGATTGCTACAAAATAAACACAAAAGTGCACTAATTGTTTTCATGATTTTATGATTTTTAAAATTTTTTCTTGGCAGAAGTCTTCACCCAGTTTTAGCCTTTCAGCTCTCAAAAATTATTTTTCTTTTTAGATATAGCTTTTTAGAACTGTAACATTAAAAAGAATGTTAATTACTATAATTAATGCAGCTCTAAAAGATGTATAGTGTTTTTCATTCCAATCTGTAAAAAAGAAAGGATAAATTCAGTAACACTAATAGGTAGTGACTCTGGGCTGGGGAGGGCAGTGGTGAGAAACATTTATGAGTTTTCTTTAGGAAGATATTGGATGGCATCATGTTTTCAGGACAGTGCAGAAGTAGCAATTCCAAAGAGCCACAGTTATGACTGCATGGCTTCCACTTTGCTAGTGATCTCAGCCTGATTAGTGGTCCTAGTTGTTTCTCAAAAGGTGGCCAGAATTAATCTCCAGAGAAGTAAAGACTTAAGGAAAGTTTCCTGGTCTGACTGCATAAAAATAAATGTGTTTTGGGTTTAGACATATTAGAATAGCTATAGGAAAAGATGTTAGCCCATGAAATTTTTTGTCATTTTTGAAAGGAGAAAGTCTAGCCAACTCATTTGCATAGCTTTAAAAGAGTTTTAAAAGATCTCATTTAGGTTGAAAATGTGAATGGCTCCTGTAGCCAGTAGCTAGCCAGACAAAAAGGTCAGGCTGTGCCGGGCTGCCAAGGTACAGGTGAGCAGTTACATGGTATGAAATCCTTTGTGATCCTTCTGGGCTATGACAGGAGGGGCAAGCAGACTCTTACACATTAATCTTGGACTTGAGGGCGAAGTCTTACATTACAGACATCTGGGACAGCCACTAAGAAACTGATTCTTAGAGAGCCTCCTTTGTTTCATTGACAAACTAGAAGTTGGAAAAAACTGAGGCTGTTTATGAGTACTTTTTTCATTTGTCTTTTTCAATTTGTCTTTGGCCACACTCTTAACTCATACAAAAGAGCCTCTAGCTTTATATGTATACAGCATTTGGAAAATAGAAGAAATAATAAGATTTATTGCCAGTCTATAGATTGTAGCCTAATTTCTTCATATGAACTTTAACACAGCTATGTGGACTATTAACATTATTATATCTAACAGATTATCTTTATATATTTATATCCTTTTAAATATTTGACAAATAAAAATTGTATATATTTATGGCATACAACATGATGTGAAATATGAATACACTGTAGAATGGCTAACTTGAGCTAATTAACACATGTATTACCTCACATCCTTATTTTTTTGTGATGAGAACAAAATCTATGCTCTGCAATTTTCAAGTATATAGTACATTAACTATAATCACCATGTTGTTCAAGAGATCACTTGAATTTCTTCCTAACTGAAATTTTTTATCTTTGACCCATAAAAGATTTATATCTTTAGGTAAAATAAATATTTGAAAAGTTTTGGTGTGAATACTTCTTCATTTCTTAAACTTACCCTTTTATGTTTTATGAAAACTAACTTAAAAATATATTATAAATGTCAATTTTTACTGTAAGAATTTATTTCCTATCACATAGCATTGTAAAGGTGTAAGAATTAGTTCTGCATGTTCTAGTTTTTATTATGAATAGAAATGAGCTCAGGAGTGAATTTTTTAAACAGATGAATATAGGAGCAGCTTGTTGGTTCTCATAATTAGTCATACATATCTAACTCAACTTTCCACCCCAAGCTGGAAATAATTGCTTTCTACAATAATTCTGATAGAAAAAAAATAATTCTGATAGAAATTTACCCACCTTACTTGAAAGAATCCAGAGAAAGAATTCTCACTACTTTGGTAAGGTAGCACATTCCATTTAAAAATGTTTCTTTTTAGAAACCCTTTCCTTATTTTGTGCTAAAAATCTTTCCGCATTCAACTGTTACCCATAAATCCTAATTCTTTCCTCTGGAATTACACAAAACTATTACTACTTTTCTTCCACATGTGAGCCCTTCAAGTATTCGATGAGAAGTGTCAGTTCACCCCAAGCCTTTACCTTTCCTAGCCGAACAGCCTCAGGAAACTGAAGTTCTCCCATTCTCCTCTCCCTCCCTCCCTCTGCCTTACTTAGTGGCCTTACTTTTCCTGCTTGTTTTCCTTCCTTCCTCCTTCTACAAACATCAACTGATTATCTACTAGGTATTAGGCATTAGACTCATGTTTGTGCATATGACATGAGCTCTAGATCTTCTTCACCCTTCTCCTCCAGTCTGTCAAAATCTCTTTTTAAAAAGATCCCTCTGAATGTAGTAAAACTTTTCAGAACATGGTAGAACTATTACCACTCTTACTCTGAACACCATTATTTCTATTGATATCCAATTCCTTTTACCTGGGCCTCAATAAAAACTTCCCCTGATGCCACTCCTCCAAATGGATATAATTTGTACTTTTCTGGGGGAAAAAAATCTACACACATGGATTTCTCTTCTTTTCCATCAAGCCAATGATGACAATAGTCATTTATAACTATGCATAAGCTGCTTTGGTTGTATGTCTTTTTCTCTTTGGGGATTTGGTTTCTAGCTTTAGATCTGGATATAGCATTTTAACTCAATAATAGATTAAGTCATCCTACAACACTGTGGGCCGCATTTGCTATGGGTATCAAGATAAGCCACTGCTTGACTTTATATTTATCTTGACTCTTTAGTTTGGTCACTTTATAAGGAGATTTTACTGTTGACTAGAAGCAGGTGCGGACAAACAGGCTGATCTGTGATTGGATGGCTTCAGTCCAGAGTAACTGTCTCCATCAGAAGAGTAGTAAATTGCCTCCACACTGTAGTGATGATTGTGCGTTTCCTTTCTTCTTTACTTATTGATTGGTCATAAAGAAAAAGATTAAATTCTCCCACATGAGCTGCCTACAGCTGCCATGAAGCTTGTTTTTTTTTTTTTTTTGAGACAGAGTCTCGCTCCGTCACCTGGGCTAGAGTGCCGTGTGGCATCAGCCTAGCTCACTGCAACCTCAAACTTCTGGGCTCAAGCGATTTTCCTGCCTCAGCCTCCCAAGTAGCTGGGATTAACAGGCGTGTGCCACCACACCCAGCTAATTTTTCTATTTTTAGTAGAGACAGGGTCTCGCTTTTGCTCAGGCAGGTCTCAAACTCCTGACCTCAAGCTATCCTCCCGCCTCGGCCTCCCAGAGTGCCAGGATTACAGATGTGAGCCACCACACCGGGCTGAAGCTTGTTCTTTATTTATGCCTTTTTCCATTTTAAAACAGTATATAAAAACATTCCTAATTGATAGTTCAGAATTGCCACCTCTGTCACTGACATTATAAACACTACAGATGATAAAAATAGTAATAATAAATGAAAATAGCTAGAATGTGTTTACTAAAAACCAGCCATTGTATTGGGCACATTACATACTATTATCTCATTTAATTCTCTCACTTGCTATATAAGATATTTTCATCCCTCCTTGACAGGTCAGGAAAGTGAGGCTAAGAGCAGTAAATGTGTCCAATTTCACAGAGCTAGTAAATGAGCGATGCTGCATCTTCTTGCCACTCACTCACGTGGTGATTATTTTTAACCAATCATGAGTGTGGTGTATTTAAGGCTACAGTTAAAAGAGGTAGCGTGGCATTCAGTGTGGTTCCTTGCAAAGAATGGGAGTTTTATACACTTTCTAGTCTTGGCTCTGAGACCAAACAGCTACATAACCTTGGGCAAAAGGTTAACTCTGAGCAGTATCTTTGTTCTCTATAAAATGAGAATAATCATCTTAACTGTGATACTTAGGATATGTGTAGCTGTGAAGACTGTATTATTTCATATTGGTAAAAGTATCTATGTCAGGCCCACACACAAGAGAGACTGAAAAGACAGCTACTCACGCCGTGTTCTGCATTTTCAAATCCCAATGCAAGGACACACTGTCATAGCCTTACAACTGCCAATGCCATCATACTTGGATAATCTAAAGAGAGTGACATTATATAGGAGAAATGCCCCTTATTTAATTAGTGCTTGTCTCTAGAATGATATGTTTCGTTGTTTTGTTTTTGAGACAGAGTTTCACTCTATGGCCCAGGCTGGAGTGCAATGGCCTCATCATAGCTCATTGCAGCCTCAAATGCCTGGTCCTCCTGCCTCAGCCTCCCGAGTGGCTGGGACTACAGGTGCATGCCACCACACCTGGCTAATTTTTCTATTTTTTTGCAGAGCCAGGGTCTTGATCGGGCTGGTGTTGAACTCCTGGCCTCAAGCAATCCTCTTGCCTCAGCCTTCCAAAGTGCTAGGATTACAGGTATGGGCCACTACATCTGGCCAAGAATGATGCCTTTTTAAGAAACATTAGAAAAGGAAATGCAGTAGTATAAAAAAAAGGGTAGTAAAATTGCAGTCTGCGTTTTAACATTGATGCAAGGCACAGTCAACACAACTATTCTCAAAGACAACTCCGGGTATATTAGATGTGTATGTGGAAGACGAGAAGGGAAAGTGAGAGGACACTACATGCAGTGGGCCCCAAAGCCCCTCACAACTGGCTTGCGATTAAGAAACAAATATTTATGGTGTACAATTTGTTTGAGTAAAATCGCTCTCCTTATTCCTTTACACTCCTTTCCCCAGCTGGCCTCAGTCTCCCTATCTGTAAAGCGAGAATGGAAATACCAATTCCCAGGGTTGCTGTGAGGATGAGCGAATACGGGAAAGGTTCTTATAACAATGCTGGGGCATGATAAGAACTCAATGTCTCCAGTTGCTGTTGTTGTATTTGGCTTTTCTCTCTATTTTCACCCATGGCAAAATATGCTTATTCGTTTCACTGATGTTAAGAATGACAAATGCCCTTCTTTAATATGCCCTTTAATTCTCTAAAACTGCAGAGATGCAGAGTCTAACCTGGTAAGGCCTTTCAGGTGTTGGTTCAGCCAGCCAAGAAGAAAGGATTAGGGTTTAAGAAGACAAAAGAAGGCCCTCCTGCCCTGTGGTTCACCTGTCCTTGGATGTGCTATTTTTAAAAGATCTCCAATCTGAGACTCTAACGCAGACTCCAAATCAAACCTATTTTTAACTTCGGGGAAAAAATGTAAGAATATAAAAATATAGAGAATAGTAAAATAAATATATTACATATGAATGTTGAAATTGTGTTATAGCTGCTTCAGATCTTTTTAAATTAATTCAATAAATATGTATTAAGGACCTACTGTGCACTAAGCACTAATATTAATAAAACACAACTGATAAAGTTGATACTCCTTTTGTATACCTTTCCAATCCTATGTCCCTTGTTCCTTCCTCAAACACAACTGTTGTGATAAATTTTATGTCAAGCCTTCTAGTCCATGTTTTCATATATTTATATGCAGATATTCAGAAACAAAAATAGCAGTTTTGTACTTTTTCAAACCCTTCATCCTACACACTGAGTTTTGTACATTTTAAGGATTTGTGTACATTGTAACATATACTTATCCCTCTGCAGCTCGTTCTGTCACTCAACATTGTTTTTTGAGATATTCATGTTGATACATGTAGCTCTGGTTCATTCACTGTAACTGTTGTATAGTATTCCATCAGATGAATATTCTACATTGTCATTTATCCCACTCCTTACTGATGGATATTTTAGGTTGTTTCCAATTTTCTGCTATTAAAAAAATGCTGCTTTATACAAACCTCCTCGTGTTCATTAGTGAGAATTTCTCTGGGAATAAATCTAGTTGTAGAGTTGCTACGTTGTTTGGGGAATACATTTTTATTTTTAGTAAAAACTACCACACTGCTATAAAAAATTTATGGAACTTGCTACTGTCAGAGTTTTTAATTTTTGCCAAGCTCATGGGTATGACATGGTTTTAACTTGTATTTCTTTATTACTACAGCAGTTGTGCTTTAAATGTTCAGTGGCTATAGAGGTTTCCTCTTCAACGAACTGCAATTTAATAACCTTTACCCATGTCTCTAAGGGATGGCTTGTCTTCTGTTTATTGATTTACAAAAGTCATTTGTATATTCTGGGTGCTAATATTTTGTTATATATTTTGCAAATAACTTCTCCTGGTCTGGCCTTTTCTTTTTTTTAATCTCTGCCTGTAATGTCTTTTGTCATCTCAAAATTGTAACCACTTTTTACGTTTTATGTTTAGTCTTAAGAAATTATTCTTACCATAACCTCTATTTTCTAGTTTTAAAGCTTCATTTTTCTTTAGGTTTTCAAATGATCTGAATTTACTTTTGTATACTATATCAGGTAGAGATCTAATTTCATTTTGTCCCATCTGGAAGGCCACTTGTCTCAACACCATTCCTTAAACAGTCCTTTCCACACTCATTTGTAGTGCCACCTCTTCCTTATCGTGAGTTCCCCTGTCTGCACCGGACTTTCTCCTTTTGCCTCACTGATCTAGTTGTCTATTCCAACTACCCACATCACCACAGAAAAACACATTTTCCTCTTGTAAATATCAATGCACTGGAAGTCAAAGACCTGGGCTCTGGTTTTTAGTTTGCCACAGATGTACTGGAGAAGCTACTTTTTCTATGCTTCAGTTTTGTCACCCATAATGTGTAGGGTTTACCGTATTTGTCCACTGGGCTCTTTCACAAGGTTGAGGTCTTACCTATGAAAGAACTTCAAGGTCCTAAGATTTCCCATCATACTATTAAATTGCAGGACTTATTCTCCTAATGCAGGGGTCCCCAACCTATGGTGAATTGTATTAATATAATTATTTTATTATATACTACAATGTAATAATAATAATAATAAAGTACACAATAAATGTAACGAGTTTGAATCATCCTGAAACCTCCCCCCATCCCACACCAGTCTTTGGAAAAACTGTCTTCCGTGACAATGGTTCCTGGTGCAAAAAAGGTTGGGGACTGCTGTCCTAATGGCAGCCTAAATTAATTTTCATATTTTTACACAATGTACATAAAAGTTTCCTATCCAAAAAATTAAAAAGTGGAGGAGGTTGGGATACAGCCTCTATAAGGGCCACAAAAATTTAGAATTAAACCCTTAGTTTTTTTCTACTATATGCATGAGATCATGGACAAATCTTGAAAATTTCATTGCACATGCCACATATTTTCACAAAGAAAAAACGATAATCAAATATCCCTCAAATGATTACAAAATACAGCTGGCCCTGTGTGTGCATGGGCTCTATATCCATGGATTCAACCAAACACAGATCAAAAATATTTGAGAGAAAAAAAATTTCATAAAGTTCTAAAAAGAAAAACTTGAATTTGCTGCACATTGAGTTTCACAATGAATCCATGTGACTGAAATGATGTAGGCACTATAGTAGGTATTGTAAGTAAGCTAGAGATGATTTAAAGTATATGGGAGGATGTTGCGTAGGTTATGTGCAAATAGTAGGCCATGTTATATAAGGAACATGAGCATCCATAAATTTTGGTAATGGGGGGGTGGTCCTGGAACCAATCCCCCACAATTATTGAGGGACAACTGCATACAGAGAGTTCAAGGTACCTGTTACCAGCTAGCTAAACTAACTTTAGCACTTTGTTCAGAAAAGAAATTTGGAAATTTGTTGGTAAACAGCATTCAGGCTGACTTGTGGAAAAGAAGAATAAATACTGACAAAATTCTTCTATGAAAACTTTAGTGGTGTTATTTTTTAAATTGCATTAAACTATTGGATATTCCAGATGGCTAAAATGACAGTTAAGTTTTGTTGTAGTGGTGGTTTAGTTATTACTTTTACTGCATTTCCCCAAAGTTAGTAAATTCTGTTGACATGACCTGGACCAAAGAATCGCTTATGTACTAAGAAAGTGTTGCCAGAGATAGGAAATCTAGAAGAAATAAATTTAAAGAATCTATTCTCCCCAAAACAGATATAATATTATATATATTGCACAGTCAGAAACTTGATTCTGCATTACTCAAAGTGGTTTATATCTTATTTTCAGTTACTTTATAGTAACTTACTGCATGAAACTGTCTTTGTGCAAAACTCCACAAAATAAAAAGATAAAGGAGCATGACGTAAGGTTTGAAAATATTACTTCTTAAATAGGCTTTCTCTGACAACATATGGTTCAAAAAATACCTGTCCAATTACTTTGTCTTCAGCAAGGAATTCCTGACCATGCTTTTAAATTCTGCAGCCTGCCCCTCATTCACAGCATGCCTGCTCCCTCTTTCCCTGCTCACATTTTAATCCATAGCTCATTTACCTTCTAGCATGCTATTTAATGTACACATTATGGTTAAGGTTTATCATCTGATTCCTCTCCTCCAGAATGCAAGCCTGGAATCTTTGTCTATTTTCTTTGCTGGTGCATTCCAAGCACCTAGAATAGTACCTCGTATATGAATAAATAAATGAATAAACAAATATTTAATTGAATATTTGCTGAATATTTTTCACATATTTCCTGAATATTTTTTGAATAAATGAATTCTAAGAAAACATTATTAAATAGAAAGTAGTTTTAAAATAGTTCTAAACATTTCAGGATCTCTTTATATACATGATAAATTGTTCCTCCCCTGGCATGCATGCATGATTTTTTTCTCCTTCCTTCCTTCCTTCCTCCCTCCCTTCTTCCCTTCGGACAGTGTCTCTTGCCCAGGCTTCAGTGCAGTGGCATCATTATGGCTCACTGCAACCTCAAACTCCTGGGCTCAATGATCCTCCAGACTCACCCTCCCGAGTAGCTGGGACTACAGGAGTGCACCACCCACGCCCAGCTAATTTTTCCGTAGAGACGGGGTCTCACTCTTGCTCAGGCTACTCTCTGGTTTTTTAAACTATATTTTAGAAAAAGTTCATTATGAGAACTTTTTATGATAAGCATTGTCAAACAGAAACTGGATAATGACTTCTTAACCATGGCTATCAGGAAAGCCTATTGCTTTAATGAAACAAGCAATGGGGGAGAAGACAAGAAACATAGGTATAAAGTAGGTTTGAGTCCCCAGTCTACCACTGACTAGTTTTATGACTCTGAATAAAACAATCTGAGTTTCAGTTTCCTCAAACATGGGGAAGTTACTTTACACATCTATTCACTTATTAAACAAGTATTCTTTGAGTGTCTACTGTATGCAGGTACCATTCTGGTGCTGAAATTACAGTGATAAAGAAGACAGATGAAGTTCTCACCCTTACAGAGCTTATATTGCAGTGGGGGAGACAGTAAACAAGTACAAACAAGCAACTAACATGCAACTGACATGATGCTATGAAAGTGTTCGGCAAACTGAAACACATGATAACTATGATTACCATCATTAGGGATGTGGTAGAAAGTTCCTCTAAAGTTGATCATAAATTAGAGGTATAATTATTCCATTTCATCTGAAAATGAGCTGATAGGGAGTCAAGCCATACCAGAGACTTCATTCTGTTTGGTTCAAAGTACTCCTCTAGCCTCGTCTCTGACCAGCCAGGCTGGTCTATTCACTGCTTTCAACATGTCCAATGTGTTTTTTGCTTTTACCACCTAATCTTGGCCTCTTCTAACACTGTCCCCTCCTAGATCACGCAAAGTCCTTTATTCTCCACTTATTTTGTTTTTAGACACTTAAATGTCTAACCAATTTTCACTACTTCTAAGCTGATAGAGAAAAAGCAGGAAAAGAAGCTATGTGCACGTATGCATTCTCTTTCCTCGTTTCCAATACACAAATCCAATAATCTGCTGTATTTAGGATTTTAGTAATTGAAATAATGAGGATCCAGTGGGAAAGGCAGAATGTGAAAGACACATTCTCTTGTACAGTAAATTTTTAGGGGCTAAGGCATTAGAATAAGCACTATTAAGAAGCTCAAGGCATAGGCAGTTTGATGTAGGTGGTTGGGCAAATAGCTAAGGTTTAATCTGATTATGTGGAGCTCTTGGGATTTTCTAAAGTTGTGATTCAAATCCATGAAACAATTTTCAAAAAACATTGTTTTACGAGTGCATAAGTGAGAACTATTCAATAAGAAATACAGTTTTGAAGCAAGCTTATAGTTCACATTTCCATTTTTCACTAAGTACTCCAACAGAAGTCATGTAGCTTCAAGAAAAGGAAACAAAAAATCAGAGAATAAAACCTTTATCACTTTTTCATCTCCCCAG
Source organism: Eulemur rufifrons (assembly GCF_041146395.1). Taxonomy (NCBI): domain Eukaryota; kingdom Metazoa; phylum Chordata; class Mammalia; order Primates; family Lemuridae; genus Eulemur; species Eulemur rufifrons. The sequence goes on along the minus strand of NC_091000.1, from coordinate 61,038,108 downwards.
ACAAAAGGAGTCCTAATAAAAGTAAATAAAAAGTCCTAATTAAAAGTAAAATCTATTATCACAGGAATATGAAAACTTTTTAAAATGTAAATATACAGATCAATCAAGATAGTTTTTTAAAAATCTCTATTCCAGGCATAGAGGAAAAAAAAGTTAGGACTGTAACAATGAATATGATTAAGTTTTTGTGGATAATAACCACTAGTTTTGAGTGTCTACTATCAGGGACTTTATACGTATTATCTTATCTGACCCTACCTTCATTATGTGTTATTATACATATTTTATAGATGAGAATACTGATGTTCAAATGACTAGACAACTAGTAAAGAAATGGAGTAGGCAATTAAACTCAGGAGTGTATGGTTACAGAAATTTTTCAAAAGTTGACAATATGAAAATAAGTGGAAAGAACTGACATAGTTCAGCTCCTTTACAACCTCCTTTCCTAGCCCTATATATTATGCAAACTTGAGTAATCTTCCTAAATTATATTTTCATCATTTGACTCTCCATTTCAAAAACCTATTTGTTTTTTACTATCTGCAAAATCTAGGAGAAACTTTTTAGCCTCAAATTAATGCAAGACTCTTCAAAATCTGACTTAATTCATCTCTCTCTAGCATAAATCCTATAATCCTGTTGGTCCATAGACTTCACACATTCAAAAAGCACTTATTCAGCACCTTATTTGTGCTAGGCTCTGTGATGACATAGCTTTGTCCATAAATTGCTCACAGTACAGTCTCTCTCAAATTTATCTGTTATTACTTTCTGCGGCCTTCACCCAATTATTTCCCCTATGTAGAATGTTCTGCTTGATCCTACATTGCTCACTTTTCTCATATATCAAAATCCAACCTATTCAAGATCCAATGTTGAGCCCAACTCCTTCACAAAGTATAAAGATTTTTGCTAGAAAGTGTCCCTATGCTTTTGAACCCACAGAGCATTAGATTTCAATCTTGTGTGCACTAGGAATCATTCTACCACACAGATTTCTAGGCTGCTCACTTAGAGATTCTCATTCAGTATGTCTGGTTTCACTCAGCCTGGGAATGTGCATTTAAATATGTCTGTCGGATTCCTAAGTCCATGTTCCTTCTACCCAAGCTCTCAGATAACCAGTCTGTTTTTTTTCCTCCTGTCACTGGAATTGACTAGTTAGCTGAGCATTTTGGTGTCACACAGACAACAACCTTAATCTCAAGCTTTATTAATCCTAATGAGTTTGGCTCTTCAGTTACCAGGCACCTCCTACTCCTAACCACATTCTTGGCATGATAAAAAGTCACTGTGTTTCAGGGCCTAGGTTTTTGGTTTTTTGTTTGTTTTTTTTTTTGTAATAATACAACTGGGCATATTATTAGACTGAGTCTTTCTGTTGGATAAAATTGTACACAGACATGGGAGCACATTTACAGGCCTGAGTGACTTGAAGGCTCACTAATGACTTGTGAAGTATGATTGCCCTAGAAGAGACAAAGGGGTCTCCCTCTGTATTACAGATTTCTTGAAGCGGGGCCTGTCTTTCATATTTAAAAGGATAGTCCACTGCCAGTAATTGAGCAGTAGTGAATCAAAGAGTATATCTAATTGAAAAATGACTGAGGCGATACATTTGCATGTCTCCTTGAGAGCAATTTTTAAGACTATAGTATTCATTGTAGTGAGTATATTTCTTTACTTCAAAAGAACAACAAATGCAAACTATTAATTCCACTACTAATGCCAAAGTTTTCACAAAGGACTTCAGACTGTTACAGACACTTGTTCTATCTTACAGGAAGCAAGTACTGGTAAGATTAGTGTTCTTTTCAGAAATGTATTAAAACAGGCATGTTTACTTTATTATTATTTTCTTAGAGACAGGGTCTCATTCTGCTGCACAGGCTAGAGTGCAGTGGTGCCATCACAGCTCCCTGCAGCCTCGAATTCCTGGGATCAAGGGATCCTCCCGCCCTGGGCGCCCAAAGTGCTGGGATCATAGGCACTAGGATTAATAAACCACCCTGCCTGGTGCACTTATTTTTTAAATTGTAAAAAGAAAATGATTTATGAGATGGTAAATCTAATTTACAAAAGGAACATGGCAGCATTGCAGTAGCACTGGCAGGACTTCAAAGGAGTCAGTATCGTATCATACTATTGTTTACCAGAGAAACATGGCTTCAAAAAAACAGTGAAACCAGTGTGACTGCTTTGTACTTACGAGTTTGAAACAGACATCAGACAGCAAATCTCAAAATGACTTATAACTGTGGTCCCCAACCCCTGGGCAGCTGACCAACACTGGAACTGGGCCGCACAGGTGAGCAGTGGGTGGGTGAGCAAGGAAAGCCCCAGCTACACCCACAGCCTCTCCAGATCACTGGCATCACTGCCCAAGCTCCGCCCAGCCCCCTCCTGTCAGATCAGCTGAGGCATCAGACCCTCAAAGGAGCACCAACTACAACACAAAGTGTGCATGCGAGGGATCCAGCGGACGCACTCCCCATGAGAATCCAACGCCTGATGATCTGGAGGTGGACCTGGGGTGGCGGCCAGAGGCCCCCCACCACCCATGGAAAAACTGTCTTCCACAATACCGGTCCCTGGTGTCAAAAAGATTGGGGACCACTGACTCTCGGCATATGCCATTTCTTTTCAGGAGTTTGAACACAGAAAAGGCCAAAAGAAAGGAGTAATGCCTTCCTTGAACATACAAGGGAATAACAATTCCCCCACCCTCTGGAGAGTGGGATGTGAAATAACCCCCAAGTACAATTTTGACTGATTACCCTAGGAAGGTACAGCCAACTGAACATTTTTCTTACAACTCAAAGCACCCTTCCTCAGAAGCATAACTTCACCCCTGACAAAACAGTCATGAAATCTGCATTTCCAAAAGTCAAGGAAGCTATGGATCCAACAGAATGTCTCCCTGTAACAACTGCAGGAAAGCTTCTAGAATGGGAGCAGAAAGGATTAAAAAATAGGCTTTCTTCTGACCAGGCTTTGGAGAGTATGTTACATAGACCTCCCGAAGAGGCAGAGAAGAAAATCAGTTGATCAGAACTTAATTCTCAGGAAAACTGAAACTTTATTTTTACATTATGGACACATTCTGTCTTCTTCTTTAAAGGCATGAGTTAATTTTTAAGTAACTCCTTAGTGTAACGGTCAATAAACTTTTTGATCTTGCCAAAAAAAAAAAAAAAGTCTCCCAAGTAGTTACAATATGTTAAACTCAAAGATCTCATTAACCAAATTTTGCTTAGTCACATGGAATATTCCACATATTTAAATCTTTAAAGTACTGGAAATAAAACCAAATAATAAACTCTCATATATAAATAAAAATTTATGTGCAAAGTTACTATTTTTCTCTCGGATCAATGTTTTAATACTGTAATCATTCTACTCAAAAACAGAGACTACTGGCCTGGCATAGTGGCTCATGCCTGTAATCCCAGCATCTTGGGAGGCTGAGGTGGGGAGGATCGTTTGAGGTCAGGAGTTTGAGGCCAGCCTGGGCAACATGGCAAGACCAGGTCTCTCAAAAAATGAGAAAATTAGCTGCACATAGTGGCAGACACCTGTAGTCCCAGCTACTTGGGAGGCAGAGGTGGGAAGATGGCTTGAGCCCAGGAGTTACAGGCAGTAATGAGTTGTGATCGCACCACTGTACTCTAGTCTGGCGCCAACACAAGACTCTGTCTCTGGGGCGGGGGGGGGGGGGGGGGGGGAAGAAAAAGAAAAGAAAAGAAAAGAAAACACAGTGACTACCTCACTTCTCTTGAAAATTACTTGTCCACTATATGGGAACACTTTAGCAATCACAAGCTCAGTATTGCTCGATTATAGGCAGTGTGTAGGCACTATCAATTCAAATATGAAAGACAGGCTCTGCTTCAAGAAATCTGTAATACAGAAGGAGATTCCTTTGTCTCTTCCAATGCAAGTGTACTTCAAAAGTCAATAGTCAGCCTTCAAGTCACCCAGGCCAGTAAATGTGCTCCCCTGTCTGTATACCATTTTATCCAACACAAAGTTTTGTTACCCTATTTATTATACAAGTTAGTGGATTAAGTCTGATATGCACATGTGGTCTATGGCCACACCACCCTGAACATGCCCAATGTCATCTATATATCTACATATGATGTGTATGATCACCTCCATTTCAAATAACACCTTCCCTTGCATGCTCCATTTCTGTATATATGAAATAAAACTTTAGATATTATGTTTTAATGTACAAATATAATATATGCACATACCTATATATACATATCTATCTATCCTTGTAATTCATGGGAAAGAAACTACATAGGGAAGTCACTCTGATTTCTTCATTCTCTGCTATAATGGGGGAGAAAAGTCCTCCTGCCTTCATCAGATTTATATGAGAAGAATACATTTATGCTGGCTTGTGGATAAGGCTACATGAAATACCAGAAGAGGTCATATTTTGGAATGAGAAGATTTAGAGCTGGTTTTGCTACCTCTAGTATGTGACCTGGGGCAAATCATTTACATTATTTGAAACTCAATCTTCTTACCTGTAAAGAATGCATATTGCTACAGGAATTGCCTCCCTCAATAGTTTTTGTGTGAGGCTTCGAAATGAGTTAATGTGTACAAGAATGCATTGAAAAACATTTACCTGATTGATAAATATAAAACAATATTACTATACAGTCCTTGCAGTGTATTTAAGTTATATCAACTAAAGTCCACAAGTATATATAAAGTAAAAATAATTATTCAGCAAATTTATGTATCATGGCTTAATTTATATCACCATTAAGATATTCATTAAATTTCAGTAAGAACTTAATGCTATAACTATAGATTTTATTATGTAAAAATAAGATAACCTTCCACAAATTATAAAATGCAAATATAATTATAGAAATGCATATGCCTTTTAAGTTCAATAAGAACTTATGAAACTGCATATTTCATTAAAGATAATGACATAACCTGGCCCTTTGCACAAATATGATCTGAAGTGCAAATACAGTTATATGAATACCTACACACTGTCATTTACTAAAAGGGTAAACAGGCATACGTGCACTGATGAAGCACCTACATTACTGAAACATGCCCAACTGAATTGTGATAAATAATTTTAAATGCACTGAGAGATTGTTAATTAGAGGAATATATTGTAATTTTCCAAAGCAAATGTTCATTTCTCAATACACCCTTATGGATGATAAATGAGGTGAGAAGAGAAAAGAACAGGATACTGGGAGTCAGGAGTATCTGCGTTCAGTTTCTCCACAAGCTACTGTTTAGCACTTACTATATGACAGGCATTATCCTAGGTGCTTGAGATACCTTACTGAAAAACACAGACAAAAATCTCTATTTTCAGGAAGCTTGCATTCAGGTAAGTAGGAACAAACAAAAAATACATGATATAATAAGTAATTAATTAAAAGGTTACAAGTGCTATATAAATGAGTAAACTGCTAGGTTATTTTTTGTGGAAAAAAAAATAAAGCAGTGTAAGAGGATCAAGTGTGTGTGAATACATTAAGGCAGGTTCATTTTAGTAGAATGGTTAGGGTAGGTCTAATCACGAAAGTACTGAGCAGACAGACGCACAGTGCTGGGTGGGGAGGAGGGGAAGACCCACGCGGCCGAAGCGAACCACCAGTGCAGAGATGCTGAGGCCCCATTTGATTCTCACAAAACAATCTTGTGAAAAAGATGATATTCCATTCAGCACATTAAGTAAACCATCTCAGAGTGACCTGATGAAGGGAATAGAGCTAGTTTATAGTAAAGCCAGGACTAGTAACCAGGTTTCTTGATTCTTGATCTAGTGCCTTTCTTTTGTTTTACCCCTTTGCTCACCAGGCTCAGAGGAAAGTACCCTGTTTCTTATAAAGGACTGTATAAATGTAAGGTTTCATTGCTGTTGTGGTTGTTGCTATCATTACTATTACTAATTCTGTTGATATATCGTTTTTTTGTATTTTTTACTGATATGGTTGTATATATTTTAGGGGTACATGTGATATCTTGATACCTGTATATAATGTATAATGATCAAGTCAGGGTAACTGGAATATTTATCATCTCAAACATTTATCTTTTCTTTGTGTTGGGAATAGTACAATTCTTCTAGCTATTTTGAAATATATAATAAATTATTAACTATTAATATAATTTCTCTACTATATTATGGAATACTAGAATTAATTCCTTCTGGTATTTCTTGGAAGGTAGATAGAGCTCAAAGAAAAATTTCATTTTCCCTTTTCGTGGCTTATTTTTCTCCTTTCTTTATCTGTGATTCTTTTTTGAATGGATCATTTTAGTATCTGATTACCAGTTAAAGTAATTACACTTCTTGGGATATTTGATAATGAAAACATGTTAAACATAGGAATAAACTATAAATTAGAAACCATTTGTGACTTAGAATGAAAAAGAGCTGAGTGAAGAATGGAGAGTATGTGCAGCCCAGTGATTTGGACAGATAACTGCATTTTTCAAGAGAGGCAGGAAGTAAAAAAGTTAAAAACAAAGACCACAAAAGAAGCAACCCGCAGAAAGGGCAAAAATGGTGGAAAAGGGGCTGAAGAGGAAGGGAGAAGAGATTTTCAAATGTTTTCAAGTAAAAATATGATAATATTAGGCAATAAACAATATAAAAGAAAAAAGAGTAAGAATCAGATTTCAGACACTGTAGCCTGAAGAGCTGGTGGAATTACTAGCAGCAAAAGGGAACAGAGAGGAGAGTCTGAAAGATGAGTAGTTTTCTTCTTGTAATGCTGGGTTTAAGGTGGCAGTGAGGTTCTCACAAGTGGAAAGGGTCTAGTAGATAAGAAGTAAATTTGAAAGATGTGTACTCTCTAGAGCAGTTTCATCCAATACGGTAGCCTCTGACCACATGTGGCTGCTGAGCAAGTGAAATGTGGCTAACCTGAAATCTGTTCTAAAAATAAAATACACACTTTGATGATTTCCTATGAAAAAAATAAAAAACAATGTAAAGTACCTGTAACTTTTTTTTCTTTTTTGCATTGATTACCTGTTGAAATAATATTTGCATGGATTGGGTTAAATAAATTAAAATTAATTTCACTTGTCACTTTTTACTTTTTAATATGAGTACTAGACAATTGAAAATTACATATGGTTTACATTATATTTCTATCAGACGGTGCTGACATAGACCAATACGGGGTATATATTAAGATAACATAAGGGACAGAGGTATGAAACGAATCAGACACATTCTTAAATGTCTCAACTGAAAACAGGCATAGGAGAAAAAGAAGACATCATTATAATAGTTAATACTTATTAAACGCTCTAAGCACTATGTTAGACATGTAAAATGCATCACCTCATCTGTCCCTCCCAACAATCTTATGAAATAATATTATCATCTTTTACAGAAGAAAATTCTGAGGCCCAAGGTCACACAGTTAAATGTTAATGTTGGGATTCAAACCCATGAATGACCCCAGATCTCAAGCTCTAAACTGCCACATCAATTCCAGAACAAGTTATGTTCTCCAATTATTAAATGGTTAGATTTTAAATGTTATATTTAAATTAACAATTTGTTAGAATGGTTCACTGTCAGTGATACACCTATAAAGTTCCAATTTGATTAAGAAAAAACTACAAATGAGTAAATTTGTAACTTCTGAATTATAATAAGCCACTGACTCTGGGCTGTTTTCACCATATTGGGCTGTTACAGTTTCCTGTGTAACTTTTTTCTCTTTATCAATGTGTACTCCTAGAAATTCCAACCCGTCAAGTGTGATGGAACATATCTAATTGGCCAATAGAGATGATCACTGACACAATCTGGAACAGCAGGGCCCTGTTTTCTGAATAGATATATCACGTGGATCTACTTGACAAATTTTCAACAGTCTCTTTCAGACCAGGAAACCACCTGAACCTCCCAAACTGACTAAAACTTTTTTGAAGGAAGCTGCATTAAATGGCAACCTTTTGTTCAAGAACTAAAAATTAAGGTTACCCAACTGGATACTTTAAAAATGGATTTTATACTCCTTGAAAATGCTACACTTTTGCCTTCCTTTGATTTTGGTTCTTTTATGTTAATTCCCATGACTTTTCCATTCTATTAAGGAGATATCCTTGGACTTGTTCTCTTACCACTATTCCTATCTATACTTTGGGAAAAAGACCCCAAAGGAAAGAGCCAGTTAGCCCTAAAAATGCTTTGTCCAAGGTGTCAACAGCATGAAATGACAGACCAAGCATAAGAGAGGACCACCTGAGGGTGGCAAAATCGAGTCCTTCCTGTCCCTCCTCCCAAACCTCACTGGAGACTCTCACCATTACAACTGTCAATTGGATAATCCTTGTACTTGCTTCCCACTTGTGCATTAACATAAAGTAGTTTGCTTTATTGGGTTAATCTTAAAAAGTTGTGGAGCACCTACGGTGCACCAGGCACGGTTGTAGGTACCAGAAATATAGCAGTGAACAAAAGGACAAAAATCTCTGCCCTCCTGAAACTTACATTCTGGTGGGGGAGACAGTCAACAAACAAGATAAACAAAATATATAGCACGCTAAAAGAAATACATATCATGAAGAGAAAACAAATGAAGCAGGCAAAGGGAAAACGCACCGTGGTAGGTGGGAAGGTAGGGTAGGAAAGGTTGGAATTTTAAGATAAAGTGGTTAGGAAAGATTTCAAAATCAAGTAGACGGTGTGTACCTACAAGGATAGTCGGGGCAAAAATCTAAGGCTGATTAGCGTCAGCTGGAGCGGGTAAGAGAAAGGAGATTAGCATATTTTAACAAGTCCCGAAGTGGAGAGGAAACCATATGGGAGGGAGGAGAGAGACAAAGATAGAATATGGACCACCGAAGACAAAGATCTCACATTTTGCCTAGGATCAGCCCTTCAAGCATTGCACAACACATGGTCTCCTTTTGTAGCCAAAGAACGAGACTCTGATGCTAAAACTCTTTGGCAAACAGAGGGGAAAACACGCACACATACACACTCCCGCGCGCGCCCTCCGGTACCAGCTTAATGCCGAGGAGGCAGCGTTCTGAATCGAGTCGGTACCGGCCCGGGAAACTGGGCAGAGAGCGCAGTTGTTGGAAAGCACACACCAGAGGCCCCTCCAGGCCGAATACTAATGAAGACCTACCCCTCCCGACGCCAATCTGCAAACCCAGGGAGACACACCCCCGGGGGCGCAGGCTCGGTGCAGGGGAGGAGAGGCGGCAGGAATTCAACCGTTAGGACCCAAACCCCAGGCTTTCCCGAGGCAGGGTGGGAGCGGCGGGCGGGCTCCAGGGGGCCTGCGGCTGGGCGGCGTGCGGGCATGGCCGCCGGGGGCGGAGGCGGAGGGGGCGGCTTCCGCGGGCTCCCCGGCGCCCGGCCGGCTGCGTGCATGCAACAGGGGGCTGGACGCGAGCGGGCGCCTCGAGGTGCCGCAGCGGGACCGGGCGGCGGAGAGCGGGACAAAAGTTCCCGAGACCGAAGGGCCCGGGTCCGAGCCCAGCCCGCGCGCCCCCCAGCCCAAACGCTCGCCGCCCCCTTCCGAGGCCCGCGCCGGCCGGGCCCCTCCGACAGCGGCGGGTTCCAGCGGTCGAATCCGCAGCGCCGGCGCCCGCTCGGCCCTTTCCCGCCGACTGCGTGGGTCTGGGGGAGAAAGAAAGCGCGGCGGCGGCGGCGGCGGCGGCGGCGGCTGCGGCGGCGGCGGCGCGCGGCCCCACTCACCATGATCCGCGGCGACCCGGGCGGGCACGATGCGCTGTCCAGGGTAGCCAGCCTCCCTCTGCCGGGCGCTCCCGCGGCGCCCGCTCTAGTTACCCCCACCCACACCCACGCCCGGCGCGCGCACGCCCGCCCGCCCCCGCCTCCCCGTCCCCCCGCCCCCTCGGGCTCGTGCCGCGGCCGCGCTGCGCTCTGAGCCTCTGGGCCGTTTCGTCCCTTCCCCCTCCCCCACGGGTCCCGGCCGGCCGCGGTGCGAGGAGGGCGCGCGGGGGAGGGGGCGGGGCAGGTGAGGCGGCGGACCCTACGGCCTCGCGCGCCCGCTCCCGGGCCCCGGCCTCTCCCGCGCGGCCGCGGCGCCCCCTGCCGGCCGGGCGGCGATTTGCAGGTTCAGCTGGCCCCGGCTGCGCGTGGAGGCTCAACGTTCGCGGAAAAGGGGACCCCACCGGTGGCTGGGAGAGACGGCGAGCGCGGCGGGCGCCGTGGGCAGGAGGGGCGGCATGGAGCGCGAGGGCACTGGTCCTGCTGTTAGTTGGACTTCGTGGTCTTGAAGCACATATTAAGGGGGAATGGCTCTTGCTTATGCAGGTTTGCGGGATCTGGGCGTTTAGCTATCGGGGTGGTGTGAGGTTCTTTGGGGACGAGGTCCGGAGCGGGTCGGTACGGATAACGGTTCTAAGCGGGAGACTGGCTCACGCGCCGCTTGCTGCACAGGACCTTACTCCAGGGGCATCTTAGCTAATGCCGCCCACCGTTAGCTTATTCAGCACGCATGGCATCTTAGATCCTGGGCTTTTCATTTTATTTTTGTGTGTGGCCCAAGTGAAGGGCGGTGGAAAAGGTAGATTTGTGTGTTACATGACCTTTCCTCTCTTTTAGCTTTAAGACTGTGTACCTGCTTTTTTAGAAGACTGATGTGGTAAACTTGAATTGCACACAAAGGTGAACATGTTTATTGGAGTCGAGAATGCCACGTCAGGCTGTGCATGGCGGTACCTGCACTGTACATTTACACACCACCTGATGTGTGGTGTGCACGTACTTGCAGAGTTTTGTAAAGTAGCAGAGTGAGTAACCATAGGTGCCAGGGCTGAGTCTTAACAGTCATATAATCACCTAATATTTAGAGTTTCCTATATAGTTGGAGTGATAAATATCAGATATATATTTGATTATAAGGAGTGGGTGACTTTATGGCCACGAAAAGGTATTTGTTAACCAAGTCTCATAAAATCTCAGGAGTCAGTGCTGCCATGTACTGGCTGTGTGGTATTGGGTTAGTTACCTAACCTCTCTGTGCTCCAGTTTCCTGATCTATAAAATGGGTATAAAATAGCACTCACATGTTGTTAGAATTAAATTAATATGAATAAAACTCTAGAAAAATGTCTGGTGCAAAAAGTGATAGTTATTCGTGCTTGTAAGAATCAGAAAGTGATATGCTGTCCAATGCCAGCACATTTTATAGGAAGTGTCCAGAGGGCCCACATCAAATATACAGTTGATTCCAGTTTCATTTATTCACTTTGTTCACTCAACAAATATTTGAGTGCCTACTATATGCTAGGCATTGTGGTGAGAGCTGGGGTCACAGAGATGAACAGACATAAACACGGTCCCTACCATTAGGAGTCTTCAGAATCTATAGTGATCTATATTATGACACCCAGAGACTGAAAGGAAATTTACCTAAGTATTCACCAAATATTAAGTGTTTTTTCCTTGGACAGTAGTATTATGGGATGATTTTTTTCTTTTGACATTTTTACTTTTTTAATATTTTACATGCATTTATTTACATTTTTTAAAGCTGTAAGAATAGCTTCTATATTCTTTGGATATTGAAGTATAAAAATCCTGGGCTGGGCATGGTTGTTCACGCCTGTAATCCTAGCACTCGGCTGTGGCCGGAGGATTGCTTGAGGCCAGGAGTTCAAGACCAGCCTGGGCAACATAATGAAACCTTGTGTCTACAAAATATTTTTAAAAAATTACCGGGCATGGTGGCACATGCCTGTCCCAGCTACTGAGGAGGCTGAGGCAGGAAGATCGCTTGAGCCCAGGAGTTTGAGGTTGCAGTGAGCTATGATGACACCACTGTACCCTAGCCTGGTCAACAGAGTAAGAAGACCCTGTTTAAAAAAAAAAAAAAAAAAAAGTTTAAGCCTATAAAAATCCTGGATCTGATTTTTCATTGTATCATTAATCTGATGTCGTAGAGTTTGAGTTCTTCGTCTAGTGATTCTCAGACATTATTGTGTATAAGTAGCACCAGAGGATTTAATATAATTCAGAGATACCTGGGACCTACCCAAGTGGTCTCAGGTACAGACCAGGAATATGAATTTTTAACAAGCACCACAAATGATGCTGATGTAGGCAGGTGGTCCACGGACCACATTTTGAGAAACACAATTCCCTCATCTACTCAGGGAAAGCTTTAATCTGTTTTTCTAACATGAAGGGAAAAAAATTATAAAAATTTTGACAACCAGCATCCAAGGACTCTGCTGCTGTTTGCTTGCAGGAATTGTATCACTGAGGTCATCTATACCTTGCAAAGCACACCAGGTTTACACGTGGAAGGAATGCTTAAACTTTGAATGATCACTGTATTTCCACATTACCATTTAGCCTGATGATCATTATTTTGCCTTTTTTATTTTTTTTACCTTTTTTAAAAACACATTATCAACCTACAGGGCCAGAAGGAGGTCTAAAAAGTCAACTATATCTTAACTATTTCTTAGAATATTATTTTATGCCTTTCCCTGTCACTACAATAAAGGAACAAAGGAGACAGTGAATGCCAGAGGGTCTCTTTTTTTCCATGAATATTTCATTAAATGTAAAAAGGATCTGGTTGTACCTCTAAACACACAGGACGAGGAAAGTACCTTAACCAGATATAACTGGGAAAGGGTCTTAACTAGATATAACATGAATTCCCACTTATTCATCATTGAAAAGATTTTAACATGCCATCACTAACATGATTTTATAATATTTCTTTCCTTTCATTATTTATTCTCTTGTATCGATTACACAAAAGCTGGAATCTGCTTGTGTTTCTTAGCTGTAGGGCACGTCCATATTGAGCATGTATACAATAGTAAAATTATAGACTAATCATGTGTTAGGTACTTATGTGGATGTGGCACTATATAAAGTGATTGTTAGCATAATCTAAGAATCTCAAGCCTAAAAATAGAGATCAGACTCTCTGTCACACACCCATACACACACAAACGCACACCCTTTATGTTTTACAGGTGAAGAAAGTACATCTCAGAGGAGTTAGAGAAGACCAACAACTAACAGATGGCAGTGCTAAAGCCTGGCTCTCCTGAATCCTGGGTAAGTATTCTCATCGTCTTTCCTGCCTCTCCCATGCTGACCTGCCAGCCCTTCTCAAAATTACCAAGTAGGCAAACTTGTTTTATTGTGAGTCTTATCTCCTTTTTGTGTGGTTCTCTTCTGAAGCATCCCTGTCATTTGATACCTAGCATCTTTGTGTTTTATCCTGAGAAAAATACCCACTTATAATTTATTGTGAATTTAAACCAATCTACTACTTATCTCCAAAGTATTTGTACTTTTAGGGTGATAGTAGAAAGACTCTGGAAATCATATCCTTTCCTTGGCCATATAGTCCGCCTTGTGTAAAGAAAGCTCTGCACCTATGAGTTTGCAAATGAAAAATAGTAAGATGAAGAATAAACCAAGACAAAGGCATGACACAACTGAGTTCCCTCCAACAAATTTAGTTCATCTTTTACTCAATATTATCAGGACTAAGGATTTATGACAAAGCAATGTAACAAGTAGACAATCATGACCTTGTATCTATCCAGGTAAAAAAGATTTATGTCTATCAAAAATACTATACTGCATGCTACATTGTAGTGCAACATTCTAGAGCAGGGGTTGGTAAACTATGGCTGCAGGAAAAATCTGGCCAGTGACCTGGTTTTGTAGATAAAGTTTTATTAGAACACAGCCATGCCCATACATTCACGTGTTGTCTGTGGTTGCTTTCACACTACATCAGCAGAGTTGAGTAGTTGTGACAGAAACTATATGGTCTGCAAATCCTCTAATATCTGTTATTTGACCCTTTATAAAAAATGTGTGCCGATCTCTGTAGAACTTAGATAATGTGGATACAGCCTGGAACAACATAGATAAATTCCCTTCTTTCATGAAGCTTATAGTTTAATGAGGGAGAGAAGACAATAAACAAAATAATTCTGTCTAGAAGTGTCATGAAGAAATAATATTATGACAGAGCATGACTTGGGCAGAACACTTTAAATAGGATGGTCAGGAAAGGCCTCTCTAAGAAGATAAGATCTAAGCTGAGAGCCCAGTGATGAAAACAAGCCAGCCACGAAGCCGTGAGGAGATCTAGGGGGAATCCTTCCAGGAAGAGAAAATAGCAAATGAAAACATTCTGACACAGAAAAATGGGGCTTCTTTGAGGAACAAGAAGGTGGCCAGTGTGTCTGGAAGGATGTCAGGGGTTGTAGTGAGGATGTAACTAGCTAACCAGCTCTCATACATAGAGATCCATATGTTTGCTCACCCCATGGCCAGCAGCCTCTGCTCTGAGGCCCCACTTTTGAGGATCCCAGCCCTATGGAACGTGGTCCTGGCAGGACATTCTTACATGATGTCTACTGGTCAGCTGCAGCCATACCAGTTCAAAACACCCCAGTTGGACCATTACTTTGTACTCTTATAGTCATTTGACTTTATCTTTCATCTTTCTGTTATGCTCATTTAACAGATCTTATTGGCACATTCATTCACATTATCATTTTGTCTTTTATATGCTATTTTACTTAAACTGTATTTATTAATTTCCTTTTAATATTTTTTTTAAAAATTCATTTATGGCAAGTAGCATGGGCATAAAGCGGGATAGCCCATTTCACAAGGAAGGTGAGGTGCCATAAACCCTTGGCATGACCTATAGCAGCCTTTCCAACCCACACCATAGAGTGGCTGTCCTTTCTCAGGTGTGGCCTTCAAGATTAATCCTAGGCAGTAGCCTTCCAGCCTATCTATTCTGCATCAAAGTTGAAGCCTAGGAATCAACTGACGAAGGAGAGAAAGTGCTGGTAAAATCTAGCCATTCAGGTCTCAAAGAGGGCACATTGCGTGAGCTCCCCATTCCCATTCCCCACTGTAGGCTGTGTGATTGTGTCAGGGTGTGTGGGGGGGTGGGTAGAGTGAAGCCACACATTCTCCCCTGCAAGAAATACTCATGCCTGGAATGAGAGCAGTGTAAATAAGATACTAGACTAATGCCTTATAATTAATCATTTTGAAGTTTATGATTTTCAGCCCTATGGTTAAAAGTTGATCAGAAATAGCTGATCTGTAACAATAATGTTTATAGCTTTACTGAGTACTTTCATAAATTATTGAAGATGTTAATGTGAATAAACGTAGGAGGTGGTAAAATTTACATGGATGCATAAAATTTAATAGACTCCTCCCCTAACTCTTTGCTTCATCTTAGACTGATTTGCACTGTGTTTTCTTTCTATTGTCATCAGGAATAAAAGACATTCAATATTAGAACCATATAGCCAAAAATATACTCAAAATTTTGTCCACTCTACCTAAATGAAATTTAAAGGAACATAAATGTTTAGAAGACACCAGGCTAATAAAAAATAGCTAGAAGATATAGTCTTATTAAAAAATAGCTAGTATATTATTATGTTTGTTCTAATTGGTATTCAATGAGGATACAAAATAAGAATAGTCTCCACGTTTAACATTTTATTTTTCTAGGAAATTGGCAAATTAACCTTATAGAGAAAGTAGAGATGAGGAACCTAAATGAAGTTCAAGAGTACAGGTTTCATTCATGAGCATTATTACAAGCTAAGCAACTTCTCCAACGTCTGGGAAACAGAGACTAAAGGGATCCCATAATTAGTCCAGAAGTCACAGCAGGCAGCCTCAGGTTATAACCTCATGACTCTTTTAGCTCAGATGTGATGTTTACAGGTAACTGCTGGGCATCTAATAGAAGCCCAAAATCATGGTAGGTGACTTACAACAGGAGCTCATTTAATCCTCACCACAGTCCTGTGACTAGCTCCATGGTACAGATGAGGATCCTGAGGCTCAGAGTGGTTAAGTAACGCACACAGGGTCACATAGTTAGGCAGTTGGAAAGTGGGGGAGCCAGGATTCTATCTGAAGCCTGTTGGATTCTTTCCACAACACCATGCTGTTTTGAATAATCCTATCTTTTAAGAATCCTTATAAACTTGGCAGAGAAACTCACTGTATTTGCTTGAGGGTCAACTGCTTATATGACATGGGTCCACAGTGAGTCCAGGAGAGTTTCACAGCATTGGTAGGAGGATAGGATTGAAGCAGAAGGACAGTTCTGTCCAAATGACTTACAGAAAACCTTCTAGGATCTGTAGATTAATTTTACAGTTACAGTGAAGGGGGAATTCTTGTGCAATATCTGCTGAAGGATCCAAAACGTAAACTCACGTCACTGGTCCTCCTTCAGCTATTAGTATTAAAGTCTAAAAGAGCAGGTGCAGAGTGAACCTTCTAGTGATTTTATTTTTTTTCTTAATTGTGGAAAATGCCAAACATATACAAAGGTAGACAGAATAAAAGTGAACCCCAACGCATCCATCTTCAGAATTATCTACTCATGACCAACCTTGTTTTATCTATATCCCTACTTCCTACTTCCCCTCATTCTGTTATTCTGAAGCAAACCCCAGATAATAATAACTTATGTGTAAATATTTTAGTATGTATCTTTAAAGACAAGTATTTTTTTAAAAAAACCATAATCACAATACCATTATAATGCCTTAAAAATTAACCATGAGTGTACAACTTTCCTATTATATTTATGTTTCATTTAATCTCAACATCCGTTCATCCATCTCTTTTTGTTTTCTTGCAATTTATTTGTTTGTACTGTAGACTTTTCAACAGTCTGGATTTCATGATGCACTTGTCAAACTGCATCCTGTAGTGCAGTTTGACAAGTGCTTCTTACCTCTGTAGTTTTGTAAATTGGTTCTAGAGGCTCGATCAGATTCAGATGAGGATTTTTTTGACAAGAGTACTTTATAGGAAGCATCTAATACCTATCAAGAAGCATCTAATACCTAATGGTCCACTCTTTCTATGATGTTTAGGCAACAGTTGATGCTTAAACATCGCCGATTCATTAGGCCTGCAAAATTATGATAATCTAGTTCCACGTTCCTTTTTCATTTATTAGCTAGAATACTTCAAAGAGAAACCTCTCCTAATATATTCTTTGGTTACCTAAGGGATACAGTTCATATAGGAAAGATAGGATAAATGCAAGTTGTAAAATGAAGAGCTGGTTCACTAACAATGTAAAAATGTGGAGAGCAAGTTCAAAATTTAGATATGAGGATAGGTGAAGAATAAATAGCATTTGGTGGCTGGGCGCAGTGGCTCATGCCTGTAATCCTAGCACTCCGGGAGGCCAAGGCAGGAGGATTGCTTGAGGTCAGGGATTCGAGACCAGTCTGAGCAAGAGCGAGACCCCATCTCTCCTAAAAATAGAAAAACATAGCTGGGCGTGGTGGTACATGCTTGTAGTCCCAGCTCCTCAGGAGGCTGAGGCAGGAGGATTGCTTGAGCCTGGAAGTTTGAGCTTGCCGTGAGCTAGGCTGATACCTCTAGCCTGGGCAACAGAGTGAGACTATCTAAAAAAAAAAAAAAAGAAGAAGAAGAAGAAATAGCATTTGGAAATACCCATGCTAGCTGCCAAGATCAATAATGCCATGCTAACTGCTGTTGTCCAACTTGATTTTTACATCTTTAATGTTCCATTTGAAAATAGAGTGACTCTTTGAAAGAACAGGAAAAAAATTAACAGAAAGCTTTAACGTGATTGGTCCTTTTCAAGAGGGTAGGCCACAGTTCAGGAGAATCAATCATGAAGAATGTTTTTAGTAAAATCTTATTTGGTGACCTCATTAAACTAGTTGGTTGGAAAAGTACATATGACAGTAATCTTGGGAAAAAATATTGTCTTTCACTAATCTATAAGTAGCTCTGTCAAAAGTAAATTTACAATTAATTTAATTCTATCACTACTTCAGCTTAGTTCAGTATTCAACTTAAAATGTGAATTCCAAATGGCTTCATATTTCTACCACATAGTAGACATTTGGTAAATATTTGAGACAGACTGATCCTTTTGTTCTATTTACCCCTGGCTACCTACGGTGTCTGTGACATTGTAAAGGGAATTTCATTAGATTCAAAGGTCTTTGAAAAGTGCATTATTTTTATTAGCTGATGGAAATGGAGTTCCTGAATAAATGGTAATTTAATAATCTCATTTATATAAACAATTGTGACAGAAATGTGGTCATTACTCTTCCAAGGCCTGTACCATGCCACCACTAAGATGTTTGCAAAAACTCTGGACACACAGTTCCAGCTATGATAGAGATAAGGCATATATGCAAAAAACAGTTGAATAGTACAAAAATTAAAATGATAATCACATTTATTAAGTATGATGGCTGCTTTAAAGTTTGTGTTTTGTAGGTTCTAGCGTTTTCTCCATGTTTCTAACAGGGGTATGGACATGGTACTAGCAGTGAAGAAACAGCTGCCTGACTAGTGCCCATAGGGCCTATTGAATTCCAATAATGGCTACAATTCAATGAGCTGGGAATTCTCTTCTAGGAAACTTATGTATGTTAGAGCCTGAGATAAGGTTAGCTAGCAAGTGTGGGGCCAAATACATTATTTCTTATCACCAATGAAAGCAAGATTTAGCTCATTTGCATTTTTCTCTATTTTTTGTCCTTAAAAGCTGTGGTCCCTGGTCCCTAACCCCTGGGCCACAGACCAGTAACAGCCTGTTAAGAACTGGACCTCACAGCAGGAGGTGAGAGGCAGGCAAGCCAGCAAAGCTTCATCTGTATTTACGGCCACTCGCCATCACTAGCATCACTGCATAAACTCTGCCTCCTGTCAGATCAACAAAGATCATCGTCGGCATTAGATTCTCATAGGAGCCCGAACCCTACTGTAAACTGTGCATGTGAGGGATCTAGGTTGCGTGCTCCTTGTGAGAATCTAGTGCCTGATGATCTGAGGTGGAGCTGAGGCAGTGATGCTAGTGCTGGGGAGTGGCTGCAAATACAGATTGTCATCAGCAGAGAGGCTTAACTGCACAATAAATGTAATGCCCTCCAGTCATCCCAAAACCATCCCCCACTTTGCACAGGGACATGGAAAAATTGTCTTCCATGAAACTAGTCCCTGGTTCCAAAAAGGTTGGGGACTACTGCTTAAAAGGACACATACTTTGATTCATATGAACCTATCCTGATCATTCTCCCTATAGTGAAATTGAATGAAACTTGACACTTCCAGTTGAATTTGTGCCCACCTGCTCTTTTACATTAATGTCTGCAACTTTACAAAGCAATGCTCTAATAGCTAGAGTCTTTGTGCAGCAATTTATAGTTCATCTCGAGTGAACTGAAGTCACTAAATTCCTAAACTTTGATACATAGAAGTCATTAAGGACCCCACCTCTGGAGGATGGGCTCTTTTACCATGCACCTCTGGACTCACCCTGCTCCCCCAACTCTCTCATTCCACCTCCAGACTCTCTAAAAAGTATTGCATAGCTTTTGACCTTGCTAAACGAACTTCTGCTGCTGACTCTGTATAATTTTGTCATCCAGACTAAGCTATATTCAGTAACCAGACTATCTTTTGGAACTTTAGCATGCTCTTTCATAACAGTACTTAGAGCATGCTTATAACTGCAAAGGTCTGACCACCTTTTGAATTCCTTAAACAAACAATTTAAAACAAACTGATATCCTTTGAAACTGGCTGGGGAACATATCAATAACCTTTATTGCACTTCAGGAAAAAGAATACAAAAAAAGAAAAAAAAACCCTGACCCATCTTTTAATGAGAATACTTAAGATCCTTATCCTGTCAGAAGATAGGTTGCAAATTAAAATTAAAAATATGAAATAATAGAGACCAAGTATATAGTCTCAGAGGCCTCTAAAGGTCATCTGGTAAAATCTTCAAGAAAAAGAAAAGTAATAGCAA
This sequence comes from Eulemur rufifrons, assembly GCF_041146395.1. Classification (NCBI taxonomy): domain Eukaryota; kingdom Metazoa; phylum Chordata; class Mammalia; order Primates; family Lemuridae; genus Eulemur; species Eulemur rufifrons. The sequence continues at coordinate 61,018,255 of NC_091000.1, read as the reverse complement.
CTTTTAACACTTAGCTACTTTCTGCAAATGAAGAGAGCCAAGGAAATGAAGTGTTAGCATCGAAACCAAGCAGAGACTCCTTCCATTGGTGAGATGGTCTTCCAGTCAGACACATGACCTTATTGGGGTCCTTTTAATGGATATCCATCTGCACTCTGAGTATTTGTCTATTAGCATTATCTTGAACTCACCAACACTGAAAGCCTAATTGAGAAAGGAATTTTTTTTTTTTTTTTTTTGAGACAGAGTCTCACTTTGTTGCCCAGGCTAGAGTGAGTGCCGTGGCGTCAGCCTAGCTCACAGCAACCTCAAACTCCTGAGCTCAAGGGATCCTGCTGTCTCAGCCTCCCGAGTAGTTGGGACTACAGGCATGTACCACCATGCCCGGCTAATTTTTTCTATATATATATTTAGCTGTCCATATAATTTCTTTCTATTTTTAGTAGAGATGGGGTCTCGCTCTTGCTCAGGCTGGTCTCGAACTCCTGAGCTCAAACGATCCGCCCACCTCGGCCTCCCAGAGTGCTAGGATTACAGGCGTGAGCCACCACGCCCGGCCTGAGAAAGGAATTTTTTATGGAGACTTGTCATTTTTGTAATCTTGTCTAAATAGTCTAAATCCATCCCTGCATTAAGCCAAATCTTTAGAAAGCGGAGGACATGGACCAAATCAAATGGCCCCCACTAAATTGTTTGACTCAACTGAACTTTGCACAATACCATAATTTTATATTGATAAAAATCATATATATCCATTTTATATTGATATATTTATGTCATTTTATATTAAGAAATACCATAAGAAGTCCTATGGAATATTTTATTGTGCTTATCTTAAATAGCTGACTTTTCTATTATTCATCCTACAAGAAAGGACCTGAGATAGAAATCCTTACAACTTATTTTTGTCTGACTTTAGTATGTATATTTGTACTAAAATAATTTTTACTCACTCTAATTGCTAGAATAATCATCAAAAGGAATTCGAAAGAGTTAATCAAGCAGGGTACCTTTGACAAGGCCAAAATTCATTCATTCATTCATTCATTCATTCAACAGGTATTTCTGAGCTGTTTTTAACGTATGTATTTGCCACCAGTATGTCATCTCAGTAAAGAGTCTCTTCAAATTTTTTGCCCATTTCTTAGTGGTTTGTTTTCTTATCACTGAACTTTAAGAGTTTTTCATATATTCTGGATGCAAGTTCTTTATCGGATATTCATGGTACAAATATTTTCTTCTAGTTTATAGCCTGTTTTTTTCTTCTTTTCTCTCTAACAGTGCCTTTCAAAGAGATGTTCTTAATTTTGATGAAGCCCACGTTATTTTTTTAATGAATTGTGCATTTGGTAACGTATATAAGAAGTATTTGCCTCTGAAGGTCACAGAGATTTTCTTCCTCTTTTCTTCTAGAAATTTTGTAGTGTTATGTTTTACGTTTAGGCCTATGTGATTCATTTTCAGTTAGTTTTTGTATATGGTACAAGGGATGGGTCAAAGTTTCTTTCTTTTTTTTGCATGTGGGTATTCAATTGTTCCAGTACCATTTGCTGAAAAGACTGTTATTTTTCTTTTGAATTGCCTTTGTACCTTTTTAAAAAATTATTTGACCATATATGTATGGGTCTATTTCTGAAATTTTTATTCTGTTCCATTGATCTATGTGTTTACATTTCCACCAATACCACACTGTCTTCTTCATCACTGTTTCTTTATGGTAACTCTTAAAATCAAGTTTTATTAAGTTTTCCACTTTTTTTTTTTCAAAATTGTTTTGGGTATTCCAGCTCCTTTGGTTTTCCATATAAATTTTAGACTCAGCTTGTCAATGTTCCACAAAAAAATCTTAGAGAAAGTGTGACTGAGATTGTGTTGAATCTGTACACCAATTTGGGAAAAACTGACATATTAATGATATTGAGTTTTCCAATCTACATACTGGTATATCTCTCCATTGGTTTAGATCTTTGACTTTTTTCATCACTATTTTGTAATTTTAAGCATCTCTTGCATATATTTTGTTAGGTTTATACCTAAGTATTTAATGGACTTTTGGTGCTATTTTAAGTGACATTTTTTATTTCAATTTATGATTGTTTGCTGCTAGTATGTAGAATTAAAATGAATTTTTGTATATTGACATTGTAGCTTGTTATATTGCTAAAATTTTTAGATATAGAAGCTTTTTGGTAGATACTTTGAGATTTTCTATATATACAATAAAATTGCATATGAACAGAGACTATTGTATTTCTTTCTTTCCTATTTGTATATCTTTTATTTCCTTTTTTTGACTTGTTATACCGATTAGGACCTCCAAGGTAGTGTTGAATAGGCATAGTAAGAGCAGACACCCAGTGCATGTTCTTTGTCTCAGGTGGAGAGCTCAGTCTTTCACCATTAAGTCTGAGGATAGTTGTAGGGTTGTAGGTGTTTTTTATTTTGTAGAAGTCTTTTATCAGGTTGAGGAAGTTTTCTTCTTTTTCTAGTTTGCTGAGAAGATTTTTTTAATTGTTAAAATAGTTGAATTTGATCAAATGCTTTTACTGTGTCTATTGAGATCATCATACTTTTTTTCTTCTTTAGTTTGTGGACATGGTACATTTCATTGATTAACTTTTGAATGTTGACTTAACCTTTCACTTCCTGGATATAAAGCTCACTTGGTCGAGATTTATTATCATTCTTATATATTGCTGGATTTTAATGGCTTTTAAAGGAAAAATGAGGAGGATTACATAATTGTTTTGAGACAATTATCCTTGGCTACAAAGACCAATAACAAGGTGGTGCCAGTTTGAAATTGGCAGATAGTAGCTGGGAAGATGTGCTTGCAAAAGTTCTTTTCTTTTCTTTTGTTTGTGTGTATAAGGTCTCGATGGCTTTTGTGCAAAGTTGTGGTTTTTGCAGAGTCTCTTCTGGTAGTTCTTGTTATTAGGCATTTGTGCATGAGATTTCCCCGTTCATGGCTTTCCCTGGCTCTGTTTGTCAGGGTTTTTAAGACAAGTGACTTCATTTAGATTCTAACAATTTTCTCAGTTCCATTTACTGATTTTTTTTTTTTTTTGCAGCTGTGTCCTTGAGTTATTGTTCTGTTGTTTTCTGGTAATGTCTTTGTCTGCTTTTGGTATCAGGATAAAGCTGGCCTCAATAAATGAGTTGGCTATTCCTCCATCCTCTTCTATTTTCTAAAGGGGTTTGTGTTGAATTGGTATTATCTCTTTTTTAAAATGTTTGGCAATATGTACATTTGAACTCATATGAACCAGCAGTTTTCTTTCTCAGCAAAATGTAAAATATGGATTAAATTTCTTTAATAGACATAGAACCATTGGGGTCATTTATTTCTTCTTGAGTGAGCTTTGGTTAATTTGTATCTTTCAAATAATTTGTCCACTTTATCTAAATTGTCAAATTTGTTGGCATAAAGTTGTTCATCATATTCCCTATTGCCCTTTAAGTATCTATGCATCGGTAGTGATGTTCTTTCTTTCATTCCTAATACAGGCATACCTCGTTTTATTGCACTCCACTTTATTGTGCATCCCAGATATTGTGTTCTTTACAAATGTAAGGTTTGTGGCAACCTTGTGTCAACCAAGTCTATTGGTGCCATTTTTTCCAATAGCATGAGTTCACTTCATGTCTGTGTTGCATTTTGGTAATTCTCACAATATTCCAAACTTTCATCACAATTATATCTGTTATGGTGATCTGTGGTCAGTAATCTGTGATGTTACTATTGGAATTGTTTTGGGGCGCCGTGAACTGCAGCCATATAAGATGGCAAATTTACTTGATCAATGTTGAGTGTGTTCTGATTACTGCACCAACCAGCTGCTCCCCCATCTCTCTCCCTCTCCTGGGGCCTTCCTGTTTTCTGAGGCACAATAATGTTGAAATTAAGCCAATTAATAACCTTACAATGGCCTCTAAGTATTCCAGTGAAAGGAAGAGTTGCATGTCTCTCACTTTGAGTCAAAAGTTAGAAATGATTAAGTTTAGTGAGGAAGACATGTCCAAAACCAAGATAAGCCAAAAGCTAGGCCTCTTGTACCAAATGGTTAGCCAAGTTAGGAATGCAAAGGAAAAGTTATTGAAGAAAATTAAAAATGCTACTCCAATGAACACACGAATGATAAGACAGCAAAATATGCTTATTACTGATATAGAGAAAGTTTGAGTGGTCCAGATAGAAGATCAAGCCAGCCATAACATTCCCTTAAGCCAAAGCCTAATCCAGAGGAAGACCCTAACTCTCTTCAATTCTATGAAGGCTGAGAGAGATGAGGAAGCTGAAGAAGAAAAGTTTGAAGTGAACAGAGGTTGGTTTAAAGAAATAAGTTGTCTCCATAACATGAAAGTGCAAGGTGAAGCAAAACGTGCTGATGTAGAAGCTTCGGCAAGTTTGCCACAGGATCCAGCTATGATCATTGATGGTGACTACACTAAACAACAGATTTTCAATGTAAATGAAACAGGCTTCTATTGAAAGAAGATGCCACCTAGAACTTTCATAGCTAGAAGGAAAGTCAATGCCTGGCTTTAAAAATCCAAAAGACAGACTGACTTTTTTGTTAGGGGCCAATGCAGCTGGTGACTTTCAGTTGAAGCCAGTGCTCACTTACCATTCTGAAAATCTTAGGCCCTTAAGAAGTATGCTACATCTACTCTGCCTGTGCTCTATCAGTGGAACAACAAAGCCTAGATGACAGCACATCCACTTATAGTGTGGTTCACTGGATAGTTTAAGCCCACTGTTGAGACCTACACTCAGAAAAAAAGATTCCTTTCAAAATATTACTGCTCATTGACAATGTACCTGGTCACTCAAGAGCTCTGATAGAGATGTACAAGGAGATTAATGTTGTTTTCATGCCTGCTACCACAACATTAATTTTGCGGCCCGTGGATCAAGGAGCAATTTCGACTTCCAAGTCTTACTGTTTAAGAAATAACATTTTGTAAAGCTATAGCTGCCATAGATAGTGATTCTTCTGATGGATCTGGGCAAAGTACATTGAAAACCTTCTGGAAAGGATTCACCGTGATTCTAAATGCCATTAAGAACATTCATGATTCATGGGAAAAGGTCAAAATATCTACATTAACGAGTGTTTGGATGAAGTTGATTTCAACCCTTGTGGGTGACTTGGAGGGATTCAAGACTTCCTCAAAGTAACTCAAAATGGAGGAAGTAACTGCAGATGTGGAAATAGCAAGAAAACTAGAATTAGAAGTGGAGCCTGAAGATGTGACTGAATGGCTGCAATCTCATGATAAAATTTTAATGGATAAGGAGCTGCTTCTTATGAATGAGCAAAGAAATTGTTTCTTGAGATGGAATCTATTCTTGGTGAGGATGCTGCAAGCATTGTTGAAATGACAACAAAGGATTTAGAATATTACATAAACTTAGATGATAAAGCAGCATCAGGGTTTGAGAGGACTGACTCCAATTTTGGAAAAAGCTCTACTGTGGATAAAATGCTATCAAATAGCATGTCATGCTGCAGAGAAATTTTTCATACGAGGATGAGCCATTCAACGTGGCATTGATGCAGTCATTGTCGTCTCGTTGATTGCCACAGTGAAATTGCCACAGCCACCCCTATCTTCAGCAACCACCACCCTGGTCAGTCAGCGGCCATCAACCTCAAGGCAACACCCTCTACTAGAAAAAAGATTATGACTTGCCAAAGGCTCAAAGGATCATTAGCATATTTTAGCAATAAAATACATTTTAATTAAGGTTTGTTCATTTTTTAGACATTAATGCTATTGCACTCAGTAGATTACAGTGTAGTATAAACATTATTTTTATAAGCACTGGGAAACAAAAAAATTTGTGTGACTCACTGTATTGCAATATTTGCTTTATTGCCATGGTCTGGAATGAAACCTGCAATATCTCTGAGGTATGCCTGTATTGGTAATTTGAGTGTCTTTTTTTTATATCCGTGCTCAGTCTGGCTAAAGGCTTATCAATTTTATTGATCTTTTCAAAGAATCAGCTTTTCTGGTTTCATTGTCTTTATCTATTGTTCTTTTGTTTTCAATGTCATTGACTTATGCTTACATGTTTGTTATTTTCCTCATTCTCTTGCTCTGAATTTAATAGGTCATTAAATATGAAATGTCTGATTTCAAATCAAAATCAAAAGTGTAGTTTATTATATCTCAAATGAGAAGCAGTACAATTAATCAAAGTATGTGGCTAAACTATCGACACAATTTGGCTAGCTTAAGGGTAGCTTATTTATATCAGCAGTGAAGAAACCTGGCGAGCAAGTGGTGATGAAATCACAAAAGGCATTTTCTACAGCTTGTTGAGAATTCAGTATTTTTCCTTGCATGAAGTGGTCCAAAGCCTGGAAGGAAGTGGTAGTCAGTTGGTGCAAGGTCTGGTGAATATGGTGCATACAGAGTGTTTCCAAGTGCAGCCTCTGTAGTTTGAGCAGCATTGTTTGTGCTACATGTGGCCAAGAGTTATCTTGTGAGAGGATTGGCCTGTCTGTATTGACCAGTCTTGGCTGCTTAATCACAAGCATCCTCATCATTTCGTCCAACTGGTTGCAGTAGACATCCACTGTCATCGATTGACCAGGTTTCATGAAGCTGGAGTCGATAATACCAGCACTGGACCACCAAACAGACACCATTAGCTTTTTTGATGAATATTCGTTTTGGGGCTGTGTTTCAGCACTTCCTCTTCATCCAACCATTGTCCCAAATGCTTGCGACTGTCAGAAAGTATCCATTTTTCATCACACATAATAATACAGTGTAGGAATTGTTCACCTTTATGTTGTGACAGCGAAGAAAAGTAAGCTTTGAGATGATGTCTCTTCTGACACTCCTTTAATTCATGCACTACCCATCTATCCAGCTTCTTTACCTTGCTAATTTGTTTCAAATGGTCCAGTATTGGAATAGTAACGTCAACCCTTGCTGCTAAATTCATGTGTAGGTTGAAATGGATTCACTTCCCCTACAGCTTTCAGCTCATCATTATCCACTTTGGTCTCAGATTGCCTATGTGGCTCATTTTCAAGATTAAAATTACCAGAATGGAACTTCTCAAACCATTGACATACTGTGTGTTCATTAGCCACATCCTTCCCAAACACTTCCTTGATATTTTGAGCTGTGTGTGCTGTATTGGTTCTACAACAGAGATCATATTCGAAAATAACACAAATTTTTGACTTATCCATGGGTTCACAAAAATTGCTCTTAAAAAAATTTCGAAAAATAATCACAAGCCACAGCATGCATTTGAAAGACTGAGGATGTACCTTCACAGTTAAAAAAACACAAACAAACAAGAAGTGTCAAGGTGAACTGTCAGAGAGGTGAACTGTTAAACTTAGTATGTAAGGAAATTGGACATTTCATACCTAATAGTTTGCTTTCTTTTTTACAGTTTCTTATACCTTAAGAAATTTAGATTATTGTCTTCAGTCTATTCAGGCTGCTATCACAAAAATAACTTAAACTGAGTAGCTTATAATTAACATAAATTCATGTGTCACAGTTCTGAAGTCCAGGAAGTTCAAGATGAAGGTGTCTGCTGATTTGGTATCTAGTGAGGGCCTACTTTCTTGTTCATAGACAGCACCTTCTTGCTGTGTCCTTACATGGTGGAAGGCGGGTGAGCTAGCTCTGTGGGGTCTCTTTTATAAGGGCACAATTCCATTCATCAAGGCTCTGCCTTTATGACCTAATCACCTCCCAAAGACCCTACTTCCTAATGCCATCACATTGATAATTAGGTTTCAACATGTGAATTTGGGGGAGACACAAACATTCAGACCATAGCAATTACTAAGATTTTTTTCGTTTCTGATGTAAGCATATATAGTCAAGCCTTTGTATCTGTGGGTTCTGCATCCATAGATTCAACGTTTCTGATGTAAGCATATATAGTCAAGCCTTTGTATCTGTGGGTTCTGCATCCATAGATTCAACCAATCATAGATTGAAAATATTCAGGAAAAAAATGGATGGTTACATTTGTACTGAATATGTACAGACTTTTTCTCTTATTATTATTCCCCAAAAAATTCAGTATAAGAATGATTTACATAGCGTTTATATTGTATTAGGTATTATAAGTAATCTAGAAATGATTTAAAGTATACAGGAGGATATGTATAGGTCATGTCAAATACTACACCATTTTATATAAGGGACTTGAGTATTGATTTTGGTATCAGTGGGGGATTCTTGGAACCAATCTTCCATGAATACCAAGGGCTGACTGTAATGCTATAAATTTTCCTCTAAGCATTTGCTTTAGCTACATCCCACACATTTTGGTGTGTTGTTATTTCAAATTTATTCAATTCAAAATACTTTCTACTCTCTCTGTGATTTCTTCTTTGATACATGTATTATTTAGAAGTGTGTCTTTTCATTTCCAAAGATGCGGTAGTTTTCCAGACATCTCTTTGTTATTGATTTGTACTTTAACTCTGTTATGGTTAGAGAACATACATCATATAATTTTTAAATTTTTTAAAATTTGTGGAAGTATGTCAGAATATGAATGTATTCATTTAGTCCAGAATATGGCCTATCTTGGTGAATGTTCCACGTGCACTTGAAAAGAATATGTATTGGTGATGGAATGTTGGTTTCACCTAATGTCAGCTAAGTCAAGTTTGTTCATAGTGTTAGGTTTTCTACATACTTAGATTGCCCTGGTCATTAATCACAGTATATTTTTAAATAATATTATATGGCTTCCAATATAGTAAAATAACTTTATGACGGTATATTTCCAATCCCCCACTTCTATCTTTTGTGCTATTGTTGGCATGCATGTTATTTTTTATATGCCATAATCCTATAATTCATTGCTCCTATTTTTGCTTTAGATAATCAATTATCATTTAGAACAATTAAAAAAAATGTCTTCTGTACTTCCAGTTTAACCATTTTTGGAGATCTTCATTTCTTTGTGTAGATCCAACTTTTTGTCTAGCATTACATTCCTCCGCCATAGAATTTCCTTGACCATTTTTTGTAGTCCATTCTCAGGTAATGAATTTTCTCAGATTTGTCTGTCTCATAATTATGTGAGATTTCAAATATTTTCCCTGAGGTAGATACATCTCTAGAGATGAATGCCATCAATTCCTTTTGAATGTAGCAGAAGTAATTAGATGTGGGTTCTGAGTCTAGCCTTTGAGTACTGGCAGCTTCTGCTTTTGCTTGAGAAAGCCAGCCACCTTGGTAAAAAAGAAACTCAAGCATACTACTGAATTACAAGACGCAATATGAAGAGAGAAACACCATAAGAAGGAACATCAGGCACGAGACAGTGAGCGAAGCCTTCTCGGACCTTCCATTCCAGCCCCGCCACCTACTGCATGCAGCAGAGAGAGTGGCCTTAGCTGATTCCACCAAGAGTGGAAGAACAACCTGGCTGCCCCTCCCCAGATTCCTGACCCTATCATGTGGTGATGAGAAAATTCAGATAAATGTTCAGTTCACTTTTAAAATATTTTTTACATTCTTTACAAATGGTGTACCACTTTGGCCTGCACCCACACTGAACCGCTCCCCCACCCGGTGATATGCTGCAGGATAAGAATGAAAAATTTGAATGACGTGGAGCTAGCTATTCTATTCTTTAGCAAATCAAGATTATTAGGTCTCCACTAGCTGATTGTGTAGGCTAGCAATAATAATTTTTCTATGTATGTTTAACTAACAATTTCATCAAATATAGCTTACAGCTCCTCTTCAGATACTGTCACCAAGATTTCAGATATTCAGGACCTACTAGCATTTTTATTCGGTGAAAAAAATCTTATATTTTTTCTTCATTCAGATTTTAAAGTGTATTGTGTTTTTTGGCAAAAGAGAGTAAATGTTGTTTTACCCTCAGTTGAAACTGAATCCCTACTCTTTGGATGCGGCTGTTAGCTGGTGACACACAGATGCCCAAAGCATTGTTTCTGAGCTTAGCAAGGTGGGACTCCCTTGTGAAATGGAATCAGAAGCCTGCCGGTCAGTCTTAGGAGATAACAAAACTGGCTAGGATACTGTGTTAATTAATGTGGCTATCTAGGAATTTTCAGTTTGTATTTGCCTTTAGCTTTCTGTCAAAGAAGTTTTCAAGAGAAAGCTACTCAAACACCTAAGGGAGCATATAAGCCTAGATGGTCCACTCACTTGCACCCATTCTATAGAATGATATAAAGTAGCAGTCCCCAACCTTTTTGGCACCAGGGACCGGTTTCATGGAAGATAATTTTTCCATGGACTGGTAGGGGGTGGATAATTTTGAGATGATTCAAGTGCATTACATTTATTTTGCACTTTATTTCTATTATTATTACATTGTAATATATTAATATAATGAAATAATTATACAACTCAGCATAATGTAGAATCTAATGCTGATAAGAGGCAGAGCTCAGGTGGTGACGCGATTGATGGGGAGAGGCTGTAAATACAGATGAAGCTTCACCTGCTCACTGCCACTCACCTCCTGCTGTGCAGCCGGTTCCTAACAGGCCACAGACCAGCACGAGTCTGCAGCCCACGGGTTGGGGACTGCAGGTATAAATGATTTCCTCAAGCTAGTAACTAGTAGAGTAATGAAGAAAAAGATTGGTTTCCTTAAATACATGTAAAAATAAAATACCTGCTATCAGGCAGCCTTTATGAAGAATATATATATTTTTTATTCTTATTTCAGCATATTGTGGGGGTACAAAAGTTTAGGTTACGTATATTGCCCTTGCCCTGCCACCCCCCCACCCCGAGTCAGAGCTTCAAGCATGTCCATCCCCCAGACAGTGCGCATCGCACTCATTATTCGTATATACACCCATCCCCTCCCCCACCCACATCTGCCCAACACCCAATGTTATTCCTGAATGTACTCTTAGGTGATGATCAGTGAAACCAATTGGATGGTGAGTACATGTGGTGCTTATTTTTCCATTCTTGGGGTACTTCACTTAGTAGTATGGGTTCCTTAAAAGGTATTTATTGTATTTAAGATGGAATAAGTAAAGTGTTTTGCTACTGACTAATATTCATCATTATTCACGTCCACTTATTTCCCCAGTTGCTGCAAACCTTGACTTCTGATAGTTGAGCATGTTTCTGGACTTGTCCTATGCTGAAGCAGAGCCTGGCTGCCTTGATCAAAGTTACACTCCCTCTTTTGCCCAGGTTATGCCCATATCCAGTGACTGCTCAGATGAGGGTGGAACAGCCCAGCTCCCTGTGCCACTTCTGGAACACCCAGAAGGATGGAATGAGTCCCTCCCCCACTGCCCAGTCCTGTTCCTCACACCTTCACGGGCGTTGATCCCAAGAGCACGCCCCTGCAAACGTTCTCCATCTCAGAGACTGACCACAGGCAAACTGACCCACAACAAGATATTTAGGTAGGTATCTCCCCGAAAATTGAGATGTTGAAATCCTAACCCCTGCAATGATGGTTTTAAGAGGGTGGAGCCTTTGGGAAGTGATTAAGTAATCAGGGCTCTGCCCTCATGCTTGGGATTGGTGCCCTCAGGAAGGAGACCCCACAGAGCTAGCTCACCCTTTCTGCCATGTGAGGACACAGCAAGAAAGTACTTGCCAAACCAGGCAGTGGGCTCTCACCAGGCACTGAGTCTGCAGATGCTTTGATCTTGGACTCCCCAGCCTCCAGCACTGTGAGAAATAAATTTCTGTTGTTCATAAGCTGCTCAGTTTATGGTATTTTGCCATAGCAGCCTGAGCAGACTAAAATACCAATTCAGCAGCTAATCTTGATTCACCTAAACCCGTATTTATTTCCCCTGGTCCCCATCCTACCCTATATTATTTTGAAGCAAATCCAATTTTATAAATTTTAATCTGTAAATATATCAGGATATACTATATCTGTAAAAGGTAATGACACTTCTTTTTAAAAATCATAACCATAATACCATTATTATACTTTTAAACATTAACAGTAATTCTCAATACCATCAAATAAAGTTAATTAGCTTGAAACAGAATCTATATAAGGTCCTATAAACTGCAATTGATTGATACGTTTCTTAATTCTCTTTTGATATTTAGCTTCTTTCTCAGTTTTTAAACAATGTCATTTTCAACTTTTATGATTACTGTGCTTGGAGGTTCAGTCCCAAAAGCTTATGGTACGCATATGGTACTAATAGCAGTTGCCTTTTGAGACATTTTTCTGAGCCAGGTACTAGGGTAAGTGCTTGGCAGGTATTATCTCATTGAATCTGTATAACAACTCAGTGAGCTAGGTATTAGCAACCCCATTTTATGGACAGAAAGCTGAGAGTTAGAGAGATGAAAGAATTTGCCTGGGATCACATAGTTAATAAAATCAGAGCTGAAGTTGAAAACCACATCATTCTGACTCCAAAGTCCATGTTCTTAACCTCTAGGCTATATTGTCTGAATAAATGCATCGGGAAATATCAGTAACCATGCTCAGTGGGTGCTATTTTATTCTCAGTATTTTTATGGGTGTTTGACATTTTTCTTAGGTTAACAAAGGAAATTGAATGCCATCATAAAATGGCCACATAGTCACTCTAAATCAACAGACCCTTTGTGTACATGGAACTGGGTAGAAACTGAGCAAAATCCACAAATAAATGATATTTGATCTCTGCCTTCCAAATGCTCACAACCTAGAGGCTGGGTGGAAGGAGACAGAGAGATACACAGGCAGATCCAATAAAAAGTGGACATGGTTAGTGCTATAATAGAGCTGCAGACAGAAAACAATGGAGGCAGAAAGAAGGTAATTCTAATTTGGGAGGTTAGGGAAGGCGTTTTGGAGATTGTGGGAGCTGCGGGGCCCTTGAATGATGAAAAGGATATTAGCAAACAAAGTTCAGGTGGATGAGAACTGAAGATGATGAATATTAAAGCATAGTACCACATTTTTATGAAGCTCATTTGGGGCTTCTGTTTCTGCCTGTTGATCATGTGGAAATGCACAAAGCATTTATTGCAGGTTTCTCCACAACTCAGCAACTTGCCACATAGGCAGATGGGAACTAAGCCCTGACTCTACCTTTACTGCCTTTCGGGGTGGGATCCAGGTTGAGGGGGCAACATTAAGGGCATACTATCCACCCATATTGACTGCTATTATCTGTTTAAGTCAGGCAACTTGCCAGTTCTATCTTGGCAGGAGAGCCTCAGTTCCCAAGATAACCAGTTTTGTGCCTCTCTGGTTACAACCTGATCACAGCCGTGGATTGTTCTTGGTGAGCAGCGAGCAGCTATCACTGCAGGAGGTGGTCAGACCTGTGCTCAGTGACAGATCCATCTGAGATTCCTTTTAGGTCTACTGAATTAAAAAACGGCTCTCCTTTCCAGCACTTGGAAGGACTACTTCATTTTACACCTTTATTAGAGAAACCTGCTCCTCTGGCTTTATGAGACTAAGAAAAAAGGTAAGCTGAGCAATAGAGTCTTCATTTCTGTCTTGTCACCTGTCAGCAGCAGAAGCTCAGCCTCAGCCTACCTGACCTTTTCCCCAACCTAGTTATTCCCCTTCCTGCCTCCTCACACCTCGAGCAATTGTGTTTTCAAGAAAGACAAGGAGGTTTTAGCGTCAAAGCAAAACCTAAGTAGAGAAGTAAATCTGCTACCCACTCCTCCCCTCCAAGCCACGTGTAGCAATGAATTTAAGCCTCAAAAGCAAAATATTTGAATTATCCATACTAGCAGTTCTCACCATTAAGAAAGAAAATTGAGTTAATCATACAGCCTGCAGGCCCTCACTTCAAAATAACTTCAATGTTGCCATATTATTTGTAATAACATTAAAAAAATTTTACATTTGTATTTTTTATTAGTATAGTTATGGCATGTGGTAGTGATTAGTGCTATCCATTAAATATTTCAGGTTTTTCTCCCAGATGCATGATGGTATTATATTTCCTGAACTCTAGGAGTTAGGTGTGGCCATGTGCTTGCTGTGGTTAAGACACTGTGAGTGAAGGGAATGGATGCCACCTGCAGGGAAGTTTGGAGAGCCAGTGTGTGATTGCCCACGCTTTGCCTTCCCTCTGCCACCGTGGCTGGTAACCTGCCAGGTAGTGGTTGCTCCATCCATCTGGTTCCCCTGGTACAGGCCCCCGCCAACAATATGGTGGACATGCAGCACAAGTTAGAAGTAAACTTTTGTTGTTTTAACTTACTGAAACTTTGCAGGTGCTTGTTACTGCTGCCGTTATGTAGAGTCACTTGGCTGATGTATAGAGTTTCTTAAAAGCTTCTGAGGATTAAAATGAGCCTTTAGATAACCTTTCAGATAACTTCAGAAAAGATTTTGGCTTGATGAGTGTGATAAAATACCCTCTACAAATTAGAAGGACTAATGATAATTTTGTCAAACTTTCCAAGGACTCATTCTCCAATCCTTTGATGATTTATATAGCATAATATACAATTATGATGTATATAATACATAATATAGCCCCCACAACAAGTGTTTTCAAGAACATTAAAAGTTTTACAGAGTGGCAAGCAGGCATGGAAGACATTACCCTTATATTTAAGATCTAATAGTAAAAAATTCACACTTTTAAAACATTGGTTCTAAGACCTCCTATGCCTGTTGTCTGTAAGATTGACCCTTTCTGGATATATTTGCTGCAAGAACCTCATAATAAAGACTGAACTGGCTGGCAAATCTACACCATTATTCAACAAATTTATGCTAAGCTTCACTGTGCCAAAGTTATATTTTAGCACCCTCTGCTGGAGAAATTGTATACACCTCTGTTTTATATATAGGTGACTCCTGCCAACGTGATTTTTTTGACTTGTGCCTTTTAATGTAAACTCTGGAGAGTATATTATTTAAAATCTCTACTAAAAGAAGTCTCTCCTTTAAACAAATGCACTTCTGACAAACTATCCAGGTATCTATGGTATTTGTCTCCTGCAGATCCTGTAGAAAAAGAAAGATACATGCACGTGTAGTCATTAAAGTGTGTGTAATTTACACATACAAAAAGTAAAAACATACTTAGTGAAAATGAGAAATTTGTAATCCTATGCCTTTCTCCTTCACACCCCCACACATACTTGTTGAGCAAGTGTGCTTATCAGCCTTCAGTCTCTCTATGATATCTTCTGATTTATCTGCCAAATCTCAGTCCGTAGGATGTCATTCCCACGTATTCATTCAGCAAACCATGAGACAAAGAGCCAAGTGGTGAGAATCACATTTTAAGCTAAACAGATGTTATCTCTTGTCTTAGTCTGTTTTGTGCTGCTGTAACAGAATACCACAGATTGGGTCATTTATAAAGAAAAGAAATGTATTTCTTACAGTTCTGGAGGCTGGGAAGACCCAGGTTGATGGCATGTGGTGAGGGCTGTGTCCTTCCATGGCAGAGATGGAAGGACAAGAGGGCGGGAAGGCACAATTGGAAAGGGGGTCACCTTATCCTTTTTATCGGGGAAACAACTCACTTGATAACTAACCCACTCCCAAGATAATGGCATTAATCTCTTCATAGCCCTCATTACCTAAGCATTTTTTTAAAAGGTCCCACCTCTTAATACTGTCACAATGGCAATGAAATTTCAATGTGCGTTTTAGAGGGGACATTCAAACTATAGCATCTCTGTCCTCAGGGAGCTTACAGTCTTATTGTGGAGCAGACTTTTACCAAATGAAGAGATCAATAAGTATTTCATTATGAACCGTGATGTGCTTTGAAAGGCTGCAGCTAACTATGTGAATATGTTAGCTGTGTGAATATATTAACCTAACTTAGGCTGGCTAAGTCAGAAAGCAGTGTTTGGGCTGAGATGAACTGGACTCTCTGGACAGGTGCTAAGGGGCTGCGGAGCAGGATGGGCTGGGGAGGAGGAGAATTGCAGCCGTAGGAAGCGGCAGGTGCACCACTCTGGGTCCCCAGGGGGCAAGGGAAAGACAAACAAGGTTCCAGAGTAAAAAGATCCAGGGGGAGTTTTGCTCTTTGACTTAAGAATGATGAGTGGGGGGCAGGATACATGGGACAGGCAGTACACCATCCGCTCTGTGTTTCCAAAAAAAAAAAAAATTACTCTGTGTGTTTTGGAGAAGTAATAACTGATTGGATATAATGAGTGGCTTCCCTTGACTCCAGAGTTGAACCTAGTGCCTGAGCATGACATGTAGAGTTTTCTAACTAGGCTCGTCTATTTTTCCAATTTCATCCTTCATGTGATTTCTCTATGATTACTTATTGTTTCTTGAGTACATGCACCAAGCTCATTTGAAATGCCCTTTCCTTTTCTCCCCTCTTCTCTCTCCATCTATGGAAATGCCAATTATTACTAAAAGACAAGGCAAAACCACCTCCTTTGGGAAGCTTTCTCTGAGTCCCTATGCAGCATGAATTCTGCTTCTGTTTCCCCTCCACTTCCCTAACATAGCATCTGCATTTCTATACAAGACACCTCAGATTTCTCTCTGCCATAAAATTGTAAAATATAATAGGGACAATATCCTCTTCATCTTTATATGCGCCCCCTAAATATTTCCTAGATCATTGCTTTAAACTCAATAAATGCAGTTTGATGTGAAATTTCATTGTTACATTTTACTCCCTAATAAATTTCATTAAATCTCTCATAGACACAAACTAATAAGGATGCATTCACACACATAAATACATCTAGATGCACACTCCTAAGAGCAGAATGGGCAAGAGCTCAACATTTTGCTGGAGTTAAAAGAGAATACTGTAGAAAGGAGACAGAGGAAGGGAGGGGAGGTGGGAATGAACAGGGAGGTGAGTTGGAGTGAGTGGGCAAGTGGGTGAGAGGGGGAGTGGTCAGTGAGGTGGCCAGAGGATGAGCGTGTAAGTAGCCCTGCCGATATAAAGCTGAAGGCTTGCTCTGCTTCAGACGTCTGTCTTCTGCACATGTTTACATTACGGGTTGGAAAAACAGGTTTGCCACAATCACGGACAGATAACCTAGTTGAGGTATATATGTATATCTATCTCAAGATGTAAGACAAGATGTAACATGTACTTGCTATTCTCTTTGCCATTTTTCTAGTTTGGGGGAAAGCCCTATTAAATCTGAGTTGATGAATGTTATTCCCCTGCTAATGGTGAAAGTCCTGATTTGTAGGGATCAGTGCGTAAGTATCAACTGGGCATCTTGTGAAAACTTAGATTCTGATTGAGTGGCCCAAGGGTGGGGCCCAGATTCTGCTTCAGGTGATGCTGATTCTGCTGGTCTGTGGCCCATACTTTGAAATGCAAGGGACTGGATGATTTCTAGTAATCCTTTCCAGTTCTTTTGCAACTGTTTTGTTGGGAAAAAACCTTCAACTTTTTGGAAGTATTCATCTATAAATCACTTTAGTTTAATCTATATAGTTTTCGGGTGAAAACAAAATAGGTCATTGTAAAGCAAGGAATTAAAAAGGTACGTAACAATCCTAAATATAATCCAGAGTTTTTCTTAAGGCAATAAAAACTTCCAAAGTAAGTGGTAAGTGCTAGGCCTGAATTTTTAAGGGTGCCCTTAAAATCTGGTGGACAGCCACTGTTGAATGAAGGTTTGGTCCTCATCTCTCTTATAGGCAGAATGGACCAGATCAGTAGATATCAAAGTTTTTTGTTGTGATCACAATAAGAAATAAATTTTAGATTGTGATCCTACATATAAATAACAGTTTCACAAATAAGATAATACCTTTACTATATGCAACATACTCTGATAATTTTTATTCTATTGTGATCCATTAAAAAAATGCTTCTCACAACTCACTGTGGTGGCCTGTAGTTTGCAAAATCTGGACTCGATGAGCCTTTCAGCTTTCTTGCTTTTTTTTTTTTTTTTATCACTGTTCATTAGCAAAATGTCATAAGACTGTGTTGCATTTAGATTCCTGAAGCATGTATTTGTCTCTCTTTTTGTGCGAGATAGAATATTGGAAGGTGAGATTCCAGGTTAGGCTGGATGGCAGAAAAGACCTGCTATGTCTTCCAGGAGAAATTTTTATTATAGGTGCCAGTTATTTGATTTTTTTCCCCCCAATCTACAACATAACTACATGTTTGATCTTTGGAATTTTATGGAGGCAAGCTGGGGTATTTTTCTGCCCCTCAAACCTTTTAACTGTCACCTAAGCAAGGCAGTAGAGCAGAATGGTTATGAGCCTGGGCCGAGGGCAGACTGGTCAGCACTGTAGCCCTCACTATGTAGCTTTGGTCTAGTTATTTAACCACACATGCCTCAGTTTCTTCATCTATAAAATGGGAATAAAATAGGTTGAATATCCCTTATCCAAAATGCTTGAGACCAGAAATGTTTTGGATTTCAGATTTTTTTGGATTTTAGGGTATTTGTATATGCATGAGCTATTTCAGGGATGGGGCCCAAGTCTAAACATGAAATTCACCTATGTTTCATATACACCTGATACACATAGGCTGAAGGTAATTTTATGCAATATTTTAAACACTTTTGTGCATGAAACAAATTTTGTATACATGAGTTCAAGTGTGGAATTTTCCACTTGTGGTGTCACGTTGGTGCTCAAAAAGTTTTAGATTGTGGAGCATTTCAGATTTTGGATTTTTGAATTAGGGATGCTACAAGTTCCTACCTAATAGAATTGAGGTAAAGATAAAAGGAGTTAACATAGTAGACAAGTATGACAGAAATGTTATCAGTCCCTGTTAGTTAGATGTAAATTACAATGTGAAGTTTTGAGCCAAACTCTACTTTTCATGATAAAGTAGAAAAGTATTACTGTATTAATAAGTACTTTTTAAACAGTGGCTTGAAAATAGTGGCTTGAGCTAGAATATAAAGTTCAATAAAAGTCTTTTTCGTAATCTTCAAATGTAATTTTCCCCCAATCCTGATTCAGATGGGCCTGTAATCACTTAGTTATCCAACTGATTAACATCCTAAAACTATATTGGGGTAATAAAGATTCCACCAGAAATTTAAATTTTGTACTGGAAAATAAAGATCCAGTAAAATGTCACATTTCTCTGGAAATGTAACAATCAGGGCTTTGTTTAAATGGAAGGATTCTGGTTCCATTCTGTGTATAAACAAAGAAAACATGACACATTTTAGGAATTTGTTTCTTTGTGCTTGGTGGTGGTCTTCCCCCCACGCCCCCACACCCCCCGTTGTTACCCAGTTTTTTGGCAGGGGAAAGTGGTTATGGAAGTTTAGAGAAAGATAGATTGAGCTGCTAAAGGAAAGAAAGATGGTATCTATTTTTCAAGTATTCTACCTATTCAGTTGTGAAAATAATAGTATAGCTACCTTTTAAAAGTTCTAAATTGATTAACTTTTCCCTAAAAAACTAACAAATTAACCTAAACAGCTACAATGTAAACCTTTATACATATGATCCAGAACCAAATATTCTACCTGTCCTGGGAATGATTCCACTGGGAAAGGAAAGGAGCAACAGCCGTATGTGCCTTCCTGCCCATGACCAGTCAAAATCCGTTACTGCAGTTAGCAGTTTAAATTGCCGTACGGACGCTGGTTTGTGTCCCGTGCTTAATATAACTTAACCAAACCACTGCTAGGACTTGAACCACAAAGGCTTCACATTTACGTGGATTTCCATAAGGTCACAATGGAAATAGGGGACAGAGTATTTGAAATAAAGGTATTTTTCCAAGTAAGGTCTAAAAGGAAAATTTGAACTGTCTCCTTGGTTCCTCACTCCTGTTGGTCAGGAAGCCTGCCCTTCTCAATGACGCCTAGAACACCTCCTCTCCTCCTCACCTCTCCGCCCCACCCCATGCCCTTACCCAGCACGTCATGAGTCCAAATTTGCATTTCTGCAACCTCCTTCAGGTTGCCTTGATATATTTCCAACATATCCTCAATACTACTGCTAGGCCTAATCTTTTTTAAATGCCACTTTGGTCTTGTCACTCCTTTGGCTTTACCTTTCCCAAGTTTGCAGATGACTGCTTCAGTCCTGATGGGTCTCTTGAATTCCCTGCATACGTACACTGGAGTCTTCCTGCTGAACTCCTTTAGTCAGATGTCCTACCATCACGCTCTAAGTCCTGCATGGCAAATGTCACTTTATTCCCCTCCTGTCAAAGATTTCTGTTCAGGGTACTGACGTTCATTCAGTCACTCAGGCTAACAATCTAGAAGTATTGTCGGCTCTTCCCACGTCCTCGGCAGCACAGACAACTCGTGGGTCCTGGCTCTGCGGTGTTGCTCCCACCTGCCCTTCCTTCCCCAGGTTCAGCTCTTGTGGCTAAAAAGCCCAGATGAGTGGAATGTGCAATATATTAACATATAATACTATATATTTATATAACACTGTATATTGAGGACTTAAAAAGAAAATATGAGAAAGCTTATGTTTTTAAGATTAAGCTTTCCCTAATGTTTGCTGTAAAGACAGACACTTGGTCCTTAGGTTACATGTTCCAGTGTCAAATAGGATAACAGGAAGTATCCTGAGGGCATAGGAGTAGTTCTACTTTCAGTGTATCACTATGAATTTGTTTCCTTGCTATGAGTTGTTTTCCCTGGGCCTAAATTTATAAAAGCAAGCCTTTAAAATAATAGGTCATCACTAAAATGGCCAGGCAAACTTTTTGTACCACACAGGAGTTTTCTGGGTTTTATTGTGGCAAAGTATGTACAGAAAAGTTACACTTTGTTTTCTTTTACTTTTAGGTGACAGTGTCGTAGGTTGGATTCCTGGGAAGAAAATTCTGAGACACATTCTGCAGGATGATTCTTAGGGCACATCCTTGGTTTCAACACCAGCAGAGGGAAGGGGAAGAAGGAAGTAGACTGAGCAGAAGGAAAAGTCGAGATGCATTTCAGGCCAGCGACGGCTTGGCTGACCCCACGGGAGCTCTGGAGCTAGAATGGGCCTTCGGAGTTATCCTGAGTTGGGCTAAGATGGCCAGATCTTCAAATTCCTGCACGGGCCAGTCACTGGATGTGGGCTACCCCAGGAAGGGGTGTAGACAAGGCACACTCCCTGAAATACCACCAGCACTCCCTACAGCTGGAACAAGACCAACAGAGAGGGGGCTACATCTGGGTGGTGGATCACAGTGTACATCCCAGAAGACAAGTATACAAAGTTTGCTGACTGCTATGGTCTAAATGTTTGTGTTTCCCAAAATTTGTATGTTGAAACCTAATCCCCAATATGATGGCATTAGGAGGTGGGGTCATCAGTGATTCGGTCATGAGAAGGGAGCCCTCATCAATGGGATTAGTGCCCTTATAAAAGGGACCCCCCAGAGCTGCCTTGCACATTCACCAAGTGAAGACATAACTAAAAGGCACCATCTATGAACGAGGAAGTGGGTCTTCACCAAACACCCAGTCTGCAGGCACCTTAATCTTTGACTTCTCAGCCCCCTAAACTCTGAGAAATAAATTTCTATTGGTTATAAGCTACTCAGTCTATGGTATTTCGTTCCAGCAGCTGGAATAAACTAAGACACTGACCTTTTCTGCAACAAAAAGATAAAGTGACCCTCTTCTTTAGCATACCATGTAGCAGATGTTTTTGGGAAAAATAACCACATTTAATCTGGTTCCTCAACAAAGGGAATGTATTAACAATAAATGAGAAAGTTGTTACTTTAGAAAGAAATCCACTCTGGGGAGAGAGTACTATGAAAAGGAATGTTGATCAACATTTCCACTGTTAGATGATTTAAGTCCATCTCTGCAAAAGCAGTGGTGAAAAAAATCCAAAACTATATAATTCTGTCACCTATATGCACACAAGCATGGACAAAGAATTGTTTCATATTGCTTAAAATTTTCTAAACAAAGAGTTCCTGTGAATTTTTAAGCTATTTATAAAAACAGTAAAAAAGCAACATCTTCTAATTAGTGTTCAAGAACAACTAACATAGGAAAGATGGAATGCTAGCTGAATTTCACAAAAATCTTTGGTTAATAAATGGACAGGATTTAAAAAACGTGTCACAATTCAAAGTCAGTCAGAGATGCACTGCTATCATTTGGATCTCTGCATCTTTTTTAGGTATTAAAGGAAAACTGTTTCTCACCACACTGCTGACACTAGATGTGTATGTGTGGCGGGGGGCGGGGCGGGGGGCGGGGCGGGGGGCAGGGTGTCTAAGCCAACAAATTCCCTGACTCTGTAGATACCAACGGGGTGTCCTATAATTCAATTCTGACACTACCCAGAGTTAGTGTAGACTCTGGGTAGTATAGGCTCCCACGAGACTGTGCCCACTTCAAATGCCAGTGGCAAATCTGGGCTTCCTATACTTCTGACTAATGATCTATAAGTCAGAGTTTCCCATGATACTCCCTCAGGTTCCATAATTTGCTAGAATGGCTCAAAGAACCCAGGGAAACATTTTACTTTAATTTACTTGTTTATTATAAGTGCTATGATAAAGGATACAAATGAACAGCCAGATGAAGAGATACATAGAGTGAGGTCCGGAAGGGTCCCAAGCATAGGCACTTCTGTCCCCATGGAGTTGAGATGCACCACCTTCCAAGCACATGGACGTATTCACCAACCCAGCAGCTCTCTGAACCTGGTGGTTTAGGGATTTAGGCTTCATCATGTAGGCATAATTGATTATTAACTCAATCTCTAGTCCCTCTGTCCTCCTCAGAGGATGGGGGTGGAGCTGAAGGATCCACCCTGCTAATCATGGCTTGGTCTTTCTGGTGACCAGCCCCATCCAGGAGCCCACCAAGAGTTGCCTCGTTAGAACAAAATACTCTCCTATAACCCGGGAAATTCCAAGGGATTTAGGAGCTCTGTCTCAGGAATCTCAAGGTCAAAGACCAAATATTAGAATAAAAGATGCTCCTATCATACCTATTGCTCTAGAAACTTTAAGAGTTTTAGGAGCTCTGTGTCAGGAACTGGAGGCAAAGACCAAATATATATAATTTTTATGTCATAGTATCTTTTAAAATGACAAATTTTATTAAGATAAACTGAATATAGATCATTGAACTGTTGAATCTCAAAGTATTAATTATATTCAAAAGATTTTTTTAAAGCAATGAAGACTATTTGGTGATTGTGATGAGTTGAATTGTGTTCTATAAAAAGGTAAGTTGAAATCCTCATGTCCCCAGAATGACCTTATTTGGAAATAGGGTTATTTCGGATGTAATTAGTTACATTAAGATGAGGTCCCACAGGTGGACCTTTATGTCATCTTACATGCCTGGTGTCCTTATAAAAAGAGAGAAGAGACACACAGAGAAGAGGCCAGGCAAAGAGGAGGCAGAGACTGGATTTATGTAGCCACAAGCCAAGGAACAGCTTGGGTCACCAGAAGCTGGAAGAGGCAAGGCAGGGTCTTCCCCTAGAGACTTCAAAGGGATCATGTGACCTGCCACCACCTTCCTTTGACCTCTAGCCTCTAGACCAATGACAGAATAAACTTCTGTTGTTTTAAGCTACCCAGTTTATGCTAATTGTACTTTGTGTTTCTAGCAATCTTTCTTTTTCTTTCTTTTTTTTTTTTTTTTGGTGGAGACAGAGTCTCACTCAGTTGCCCCAGGTAGAGTACAGTGGTGTCATCGTAGCTCACTACAACCTCAATGCCTGGCTAATTTTTCTATTTTTAGTGGAGACAGGGGCTCACTCTTGCCCAGGCTGGTCTTGAACTCTTGACCTCAAGCCATCCACCTGCCTCAGCCTCCCAGAGTGCTAGGATTACAGGCATAAGCCACTGCACCTGGCCTGTTTCTAGCAATATAATACAGTTATATTAAAATTTTTCCCTACCATTAAAAATAAAATTTTAGGTAGGGGAGATATCACTTCACCAATTGCAGTGCATTTGTGTGTTTTTAACCCACAGAGAACTCTACATTGTTGGGTACTTGAGGCTGACTTGCAGATTAACTAAAGTTTTACAGTACCTTTTTTATTGTAAATATTTCTGTAAATACTACCAATTGGAAATTAGAATAGTAGAGTACTTTTCTGAATCCAATTCTATTTTTATTTTATACAGTATTTCCCAGCTGTGATCTTTGGATCAAATGCCAATAGCTGAAAAGAATAGTTTGTACCAGTTTCAAGAAGTATGTCTTTGGGTTTTTGTAAATAATTTTAACTCAAAACTGCCACTTTTGATACAAAAAAATAAATTTTTTAAACTTAAATTTCTCTTCATCTCATCTTTTTAAATTTCTTTTTTTGTACCTTTCATAATGTAAAGTAACAAGTGTAGTAATTTGTAAACATACATATTAAAGGTGTGCGCTCAAAATTTTTTTGTTTTAACTAAACAATGGCATACAATAAAAATGTTTGAGTATGTGCTATAAATTGTGTTTGAAAAGTTATTTGGAGAAATAATTGAGTCCTAGCATGGTGAGCTTCTTTGTTTCTGCCAGGCCTTGAGGCCATACTAATCCAGGATTCCCTTAATCCAATTTCAGAATTTGAACTTTCCTGGGTCAGTCAGATCAGTCAAAGCCAACCCAGGCTGCAGGTTTATTTTCTGGTCCCCACTTGTTCCTGTGGTGCAGCCCTTTGGTGTCCAAGCCCTGAGCCCTGTGTGCCTGGAGTCTCCCAGCGCCCCAAGCCTGAAACTCCAGCTTCCTCCCTGGCCCCCAGAGCTTTGGAAAGCACTGCTCAGACTCCTCGTAGGACCTTCCAATGCCCCCCTGGGTAAAGAAGCCTCCAAATGTTTCTGATTTTCCATTTCTATTTTCTCCCCAATCTTGGCCCAGTTATTTCTCATTGTCTTATTAGCTCTTCGATACCTGTGGAAAGATTTTTTTCTTAATTCTGATTTTTTAAGTTATATTCAGCAAGAGAGTTGGCCTGATTTATCTAGGCTACCATTTCCGAAAGCATAATCAAAAAACATTTAGAGAGACCACTATTCTAAACTGTGCCAATGATTTCTTAACTCTCCAATCTTTTCTCACCCCCAATCTCACCTCCACTTTGCTTCCAGATCTATATTTTTAAAACAATATTCCCATCAAGTCATTTTCCTGCTCAAAAAAAAAAAAAAAAAATTTTTTTTTTTCTCAATGACTCTCACTGTGTGGTCGCTCTGTACTATGTCAATTTAGTCAGGCTGGACTTTCCCAGTATTTCCGTTCCTGTTTATTTCTGGATTTTCTGCATTAGTGTTGGCCCATAGAGACATGCCGGATGATATTTGGGAGATCCAAATGAAACAGCTGCCAATTTTTTTTAAAGTTTTGATGGCTGGTGGGGAGTGCTAGGCATATTGTCACTGATCTGCAGCTGGCACACTTAATTGGCATGGAAAAGCACCCCAAACCACAGTTCTTTTATGTTCTAGGTTGAACATGCTGTCCTTCCAAAATTCACATTCAGAATGTGACCTTATTTGGTAAGAGAGCCTTGACAAATGCCATCAATCACATTAAGATAAGGTCATAAAGGATTAGGGTGGACCCTAAATCCAGTGACTGGTGTCCTTATAAGAAGGCCACATAAAGACACAGAGACACAGACACAGGGAAGAATGCCACCTGAAGGTGGAGGCAGAGATTGAGGTGATGCAGCTTGGCCACGGAACACCAAGGATTGCCAGCAGCCACCAGAAGCTAGAAGGGACTCCTCCCTAGAGTCTTCAGAGCGAGCACGGCCCTGCCAGCACCTTGATTTTGGATTTCTAGCCTCGAGAACTGTGGGAGAATATCTTTCTGTTGTTTAAGCTGCCTAGTTTCTGGTACTTTGTTCTGGCAGTTGTAAGAGGCGAATACACTCAGTTCCTGCCATATCTCCTCCATCAGTTTCTGCAGCTGATCAAACAGCTAAAATTCAGGCCAATTGCCAGGCTTTAGAGATCAAACATTTGGATCAATATCTGATAAGCACCTACTATGTGATAATACATAAATGCTGAATCTGTGGCTGCTTCTCTTACTTATCTTAAAAGTAGTATGGGATTGCTGAGAAGGAACAATGAATGATGTCACCCAACTGAGAAATTAAAAAAAGAAGTAAGATATCGGGAGGCCATAATATGACCTTTATTTATAATGAAGGCTATGTCAGAGAACCAGCCAGGCCTGTTAATTAAACCCCAAGTGAAAACAACTAGGGTGGACCTCCCTATGCTGATGGCCTATGTGGATATAAGGTACAAGGCAGCTCATATTCACGAGGAATGTGGGAGGAGTGGAACTTAGCAAACCCAGCTTATTTTTCCTAAATTTACCAATTAAGTCACTCCTCCTCTGACCACGGACAGAGCATAGAAGAAAAGCATAGGGAGACCAGACACATTATACCAATTGAGCTTCCTCTCCCCTGGAAGGAAATAGCAGTGAAGAGGCAAGTAAGTGTTTCCCCCCAATCAGATATGGGCAACAAGGCATATATACATATTTATATGCATGTATATATACCGGTATGGTTTGAATGTTGGGATTCCCCCAAAATTCGTATGTTGGAACCCAATATGATAGTATTAACAAGTAGGGCGTCTGGGAAGTGATCAAGTGATAAGGGTTCCACCCTCAGGAATGGGATTAGTGCCCTTATAAAGGAGGCTTGAGTGAACTCCCTTGCCTTTTCCACCTTGTGAGGACACAGCAAGAGGTGCCATCTGTGAACCAGATAGTCCTCACCAGACACTATATCTTCTGGTGCCTTCATCTTGGACTTCCCAGCCTCCAGAACTATAAACAACAGATTTCTGTTATTTATACGTTACCCAATTTGAGGTATTTCTTATAGCAGCCTGAACCAAGACAGATACAAACTTATGTGTATATATATGAATACTAAATAACACTATAAAACAATCCAAGGGATATCACAAGATAGGCACATTGCTAAATGTAGTTCATACAGTGTTCAAGTCTGACTGTTCATCAAAATCTGGAAGACATTAAAAAATTACAGATCCTCTATACTCCCTTCCCTACCTTCAGTATGCTATGCCTGGCATGAAACCTAGGAATCTGTTTTTAAAGCTCCCTGGGTAATTTCAGTGTACAGGTGAGGCTGAGAACCACTGGCTTAGAGGAGCTAGAAAGACAAGTGAACAGGAGTCAGGGATGTCTCATGGAGGAGGAATGTGGACAGACATTGCAGGAGAAGTAGAATTGAGGTAGTCAGAAAGGAAAGGGCAAAGCATTTTATGAAGGGATGAGAACAGTAGGACTCCAGAAATAACTATAGCTCAAGAGTAAACTCAAGATCTTATTTTGCAAACTCTTGCAGAATTTATCCCTGGAAATACGATCTGTGTTAATATAGCAAATAATAAGACATATGACAGCAATGGTTAGCACAAAAGATCTTGGACTTTTGAGAGTTAAGAGACTTTGGTTCCTGGCTGTGTGACTTTGCCCAGTCGCAATATCCTTCACCCTTAATTTCTGCAAAGGCTGATATTTAAGGATCTCTTCTAAAGATCAGAGTTTTGTCAAGACAGGAGTTCCTTAAGCATCCGGAGAGATGGTTGCACAGTCTTCCTCAGTTCAGGAAACGGCACCACCATTCACCTAGCACCTTGGGCTAAATATCTGGGAGTCATTCTTAATTCTTCTCCTTTCTTCATCTGCCCCAGATCAACTAATCCTGATGATTCTCCTTCCAAAATTTGTCTTAAATCTGTCCTCTTTCACTAACTCCATTGGTAACTACCCTAATCCAAGCCACCACCTTTTACTTAGATTATCCCAGAGTTTTGGATTCAGTAGTTCTGGGGTAGGGCCTGAGAATTTGCATTTCTAACAAGTTCCTGGTTGATGCTGATGCTGTTGGTCCACAGACCATTCTTTGAGAACCACTGCTTTAGAGTAATGGTTCTCAACCACGAGCCAACATTAGAACCATTTTAAATTCTAATGTTCGCTCACGGATGACAGAACATTAAATTCTAATGGGAGCTTTAAAAAACAACCATGATTGGGTCCCACTCCTAGAGATTTTGATCCTTTGGTATGGGGATGAGGTTTAGCCATCTGTAATTTTTAAATCTCCCTAGGTGATTCAAAATGAAATGCGCATCCTGGGTTAAGAAACACTGCCAAGGCTTAGAGGAATGGACAAGTTTATTTGCTTCTTGTGGCTTTTGCTCTAGGTGTTCCTATTACCTGGCATGCTCTCCTAGGGCTTT
The DNA here is from genome assembly GCF_041146395.1 of Eulemur rufifrons. Taxonomy (NCBI): domain Eukaryota; kingdom Metazoa; phylum Chordata; class Mammalia; order Primates; family Lemuridae; genus Eulemur; species Eulemur rufifrons. The sequence continues at coordinate 60,990,146 of NC_091000.1, read as the reverse complement.
TCATGGATTCTTCTTGTCCTTCAGGATTCAGAATGTCACTTCCTCATTATGGCCTTCCCTGATCCCCTCAACCTAAAATAACACCCCTAGCTTTATCACACCGCCCTGCTTGTTTTCATTACAGGAATTAGCAGTTCCTGAGATTTCCGTATTTATACTTTTTGTCTGTATGTTCCAATTATAATATAAGCATCTTGAATGTAGGCACCTTGTCTGTCTTATTCAACGCTCTATCCCCCAGCACTTAGAATAGTGTCTGGCACCTATAGGTAATCAACAGATGTGAAAGAAAAATGAGGAAAAAAAAAAAAAACTTTAAGAAATTCTTTTAGTTCTGTGTTATTTTCGACTGGATTTTAATAAAATGTTTTACTTATGCAATAGAATTGAACTATCCGTGAAAAAAGTACAGAATTGATTTTTTGTAAATATATCTTAATTAATTGCACTGGGTTCGTTCTCTCTTCATAGGAACCCTACATTAAAACTTCGGCAAAGTAATTATTCCTTAATGCATTTTCATATATGGCATTCATTCATGATGCTGCTTCTTAGGGAATACAGCTCACACAGTAGGGCAGCTAGATATGGCCAGGATATTTTTATTGAATCAAGGGATTGCTGCCTAGATTTGTTTGTTTTTGGAGACAGAAGAGAGGGAACAGTAATTTCTAGAAGAGTAGAAAGGTAACGCAGAGAGCAACAGAGTTACAGGAAAACGTGAAGGCTGTGATTACTTCTAAAAGAGGGACACATTTATCCTCTCCTCTTCTGGGGGCACCTCTTTAACGAATGAATGGAATCTGGCGGAACTGGTGAGTTTTAATTACAGGTGGAGATAGAGTGCTTGAGATTATTAAAGTGTCTTGTTTCACAAAGGTTTGTTCAAGCCAGTGAGGCAAAATCTTCAACTGTGGGTCACCTGTCGTTTGGCCTCAAGGAAGCAGCTGAGTCAAGCTTAAAACTCAGGTAGGTGAATTAAGGGTACTGCGGATGTCCTTAAGTCACCCACGGGCCATTGCTGAAATATATTACCTATGAAAACACAGAACATAACATCTGTTCCGGGGGGGTGGGGCGAGGGGGAAGGAGACTCCTTGTCCCTGACGCCTCTCTTTGGCAGAGACCTAAGTACTTCCCCAAAAGTCCCAAGAATCCAACCTTCGCCCCTGGCAATAGGACTGGTTCAAGAGCAACCAGTTTTTCGGGCAGCCACCTCCCCTTTCCTCCTTCTGCGTACTTGGTCAATCGCAGCTTGAATCAAAATGACTTTGTGTATAGAGTAAGGGTTGAAATCTCACTGTCGCCTCGGCAGGAGGGGCTGCCAGCTCCGCGGGTCCAGAGAACACCATTCCACCCTCGGCGGACAGAAGCGATGGCTTGAGAAAGACCAAAGGCATAAGGGGCGAGAAGGAAGATGCAGCAAAGCCCCCGAGCTAGCGGTGCATTCTGGGAGTTGTAGTCCCTGCAGGGCCGCGCCCCTCACCCCAACCAAGCTCCGCACTCCATTTCCCAGCGGCCCTCGCGCCGCGGAGGAGGCAAACGACGGGGGCGCTTGGTGATGAGCCACCGCGGGGAAAGGGGGCCTGGGGCGGTGAAGCAGCTGCAGCCGCCACCAGGAGACGTTGACATTTGGCGTCTCTGGGGACCGCGAGACCCTTGGGCGGGCGGCGACGAGGGCATTGTGGCTGCCGAGTGCTCCTGTGCTCACCCTCTCTCCTCCCCACAGGCGCGGGGCGTCTGCCATGGAACCGCGTCCGGCCGTCGCCAGGGTTCCCGAACGCCGCGGCCCCGGCTCCCCCGAGCGATGAGGGGGTAAAAGCGCCCCGCGGTCCGCCTGCTTCCCGCATTCCGGCCGCCCGGGCGAGAAAGAGGGCCGGTTGGGCGGGTCGTTCGCAGTGCCCGCCCTTGCGCCGCCCCGCCCCGTGGGGGCGCTGCCGAGGGGGCGCCCGCCGCCCATGCCGCCCCGGCGCCCCGCCGCGCCCGGCGCCCGCCGCTGAAGCCCAGGACGCACCGCCAGCCTGCCCGCGCCCGCCGTCCTGAGCCGACCACCCTCCTCCCCCCAAGATGTGGCACAACGTCGGGCTGACCCTGCTCGTGTTCGTGGCCACGCTACTGATCGTCCTGTTGCTGATGGTGTGCGGTGAGTGGGGGCGTCCGCCGCGGGGGCACTTCCACACGCCAGGCTGCTGACTTGCTTGTTTTGTTTGTTTTTTTGTTTGTTCGTTTTTTAAGCGTGGATGGACGAGTGTTCTTAAAATCAGCTGTGTCCCCTTACCTCTCAGGAGTGAGCGCAGAGGAAATGTGTCCCTGACCCATGGCAGGCCCGCGGGCATCCTGGAGAGGGAAAGGTCAGGATCCAGGGCTGGGCATCTTGTCTGTGGGTTAAAGCAGATACTGCTTCACCGGCAGCGTCTGCTCTGGATTGCCGCTCTTACCACAGTCTGCCCAGATTTTAACCTTGGCCTGTATTCGAAGGTGAAGTGATTGGGTACTCCTTTTTCTCTCTCACAGGTTCTGACCTTAATGATAATGAGAGGTTTCACTACCTTGATTTAATCCGGGAGTGACATAGAGTTGGGCTTTCAGCACACGTGAAATCGTTTGTTTACTTAGAGTTCAGGCTTAAACTAAATTCCAAGCAGAGGTGTTGAGACCAGGCAGAACTTAAAAACACCGGCTATATTAAACTTCCAGGGTCAGGTAATCTAACCCTTAGTTTTGTAATAATGGCGCTATTTTGTTTGCTGTGGGTATTTTCCTTCTTGGAATGAGAGGAACATTATCTCAAGCTAATGTTAGTGCAATTTTAGCTCTTTTTGATTTCTTTATACACAGTAACTGATAACTACAGGTTTTTTAGCAAAGTGGCTGAGCAGTTGTGAAAATTTGAGAAGAATTTAGAACAGATGTCAGTGAGTCTGTTCATATTCACAGGACTGAAGAATGGGTTCAGGTTGATGCAGTAATTGGTCAGCATTCATAAGAATACTATAGGGCTTATTCAGTACACGATTAATGTACTAATGAATGCTTAGTAGAGCTATACTTGGAGAAGATATATGTGTGGACTTGTGCAAATGTATATGTATGTCTTTGTGTTTATATACTTGTATGTATATTTAAATTTTGTTCTATTTTACTATGATACCAGAATTAAAGCTTCTAACTTGCAGCCTTTCTTTTCTGATGAGATAAAGCAGTTGAATAACCTTTTGCAATTTTCTCGTGAAGTCAACATTTTGAGCTAATTGCAGATGTTTAAGGTTCTTGAAGTAGGGAAAACTAATTCCTTTAGATGTTTGTTTCTTGAAGTAGGAAAGACAAATCCTTGTGATTTGTTTGCATGTGGGGAAGGAGGAAAGAATGTGTTGTCCTTTCTAATTTGAACGTGCAAGCTACCTGGATGTGGGAATATGACGTATAGACTCTACCACACCTTGGATAGGATTTGCCAAACTTACCTTTGGGGCATCAGAATTTCTAATTGGTCTCTTCACTCTCGACAGCTATTTGATGATTTAATCTTACTCATTTTTCTAAAAGTGCCTTTAGTTTCAGAAAACATTGTGGAATAAGAGGTGAAGTATGCTAGGTAAAAAGATCTTATTTTGGTTGGAATCGTCAAGAACTAATAGCTCTGTGAAGAAATAATCCAAATACTTTTTTTGTTGAGAGAACTAATAATGGGGTGGACTCATGTTTTGACTAGGATGGGGCAGGGATTTGGGGAGAGGAGGGAAGATCTGACCAGACTTGAGAGAGAAACTAAGGCACTGTTTCTAGGGCTGCCATAACAAACTACCACAAGTGGGTGTCTTAACAGAAATGTATTTTTTCATAGTTCTGGAGGCTAGAACTCTGAGATTGAGGTATCAGCTGGGTTGATTTTTCTTCTGAGGCCTCTCTCCTTGGCTTGTAGATGGTAGTAGTCTCCCTGTGTCCTCTCGTGGTCTTTCCCCTGTGTGTGTCCCAATCTCTTCTTATAAGGACACCAGTTACTGGATTAGGGCCTTTAGATGGTGGTCTTCTCCCTGTGTCTTCACGTGATCTTTGTGTCTGTGTCCTAATCTCCATTTATCGGGACACTAGTCACTGGATTAGAGTCCTCACCCTTATTACCTGATTTAGTCTTAATTACCTCTTTAAAACCCTTATCTCCAAATACGGTACAGTCATATTGGGGGTTAAGACTTCACTCTATGAATTTTGGGGGGACAAAATTTAGTCTGTATCAAGCACCATGTCTTCAGCACTGGCTAAAAGATAGGGAGTAGCTGGATACCTTAGGTGTAAGCCCATAAAACAATCCTTCTTACCTTTCTGGTGGTCACAAGCTTTTTTGAGAATCTGATGAATGCTGTGAACCACCACCTCCCCTGCCCCCTCCTTTTTTTTTTTTTTTTTTTTTTTTTTTGAAAAATGCACCAATACATTCCACTCCTCCTGCGCCCTTTGAGAGATTTCCTGGACTCCTCTTCCTTACTCCCAACATGGAGATCAGATTAAGAGCCTCTGCCCTTTGGGCTGGGTTGCCTTGTTTTCTGATTTCATTCAGTTTTGCAAACTGAGTGCCGAGTGTCTACCAGGCAATGGGAACACAGAATTTGTGACAGGAGTCTGTCCCAAGGAATTCGTAGCTTAGTTTGCTTTAGAATTCTGACAGGCTCTTTCACATAGTGAATTCTGATTTTTAAATTTTAGGTTCCTAGGGAGGTTTTCCTTCTCCTACTTATATTGACTATCTCTGCTTTCTCACCTCTCATTCATTCTAAAATGTTTTCCACCTCTACTAGTCACTGAAGCTACCCTTGTCAAGACCAGTAACAAATGGCATCTGTATTTCCAAGCTCTTGGTGGTCACTTAACAGTGCTAATTGAACTTAACCTGACATACTCAATTCTCCACAGAAGTACAGCATAAAGATATTTCTTTGAGAAGCATTTCTTTTGGCTTTTGTAAGCTATACTTCCATGGTGGTCTTTCTACCACAGTGGCTAATTAATTATTTTTTCTTAGGTTCTCATCCCCTAGAATTTCTTAACTTTCTTTAACCACAACAAGTTTATGGACTAGTGTTTACCTTTACTCCATGAGATGATTCTATTTTCTATTTTTTTCTATCTCCATAATATAATACAAATATATTTCTATTTTCTTTTTCTCTTACCTATTTTCTCCCTATAGCATCTTATCCAATCCTAGAGATTTAAATACCAACTCTAAGAGTCTAAAATGTATGTCTCTAAATTTCACTTCTCTCCTGAACCCCAGGCTCAAGCATCAAACATTTTTATTATTGATATCCCCACTTGGAGATCTAATAAGCATGTCAAATTTAATACATTTAAAATAGAACTCTTGATTTCTACCACCTGTTCCTCCCCCCCTCCATTTTTAAATCCCATCTGATGTGTTAACCTGCTTTCACTCAGTAGTTCCAACCAAGGACTTAGGTGTCATCCTTGATTTTTGCCCTTTACTTTACTTTCCAGCCTTCTTTCCAAAAACTCATCAATTCCATGTGCAAGTCTTCTCACTTTTATATCTTTAAAAAATCAGAAATATGTTCTCTTCTCCATGACCACCACCATCACCATCATTATCTTTGTCTTGCCTTAATTTCCTACCTAGCCTTTTTTCTGACTCATCTTTTCTTTATAATTTACTTTTCGCATACTAGTCAGACTGTTTTATGAAGGAAATATTTTGTCAAAAGTTTTTAACAGAAATGTAGTTTCAAAAGTCCACAGTACTTATAACAAGTAGTTCCTTTCAACCCTCAGTTTCACTATTCTCCTAGTTATTCCATATTTCCAAATTACATATTCATTGCTGTCTATTGGTTTTGCAATTTTAGACATTATTAACCTTGGTAGATTCCACATTTCTTTCCATGCTTGCCATTAATAGCATAATTTTTGTCTAATTTGACAGGATTTATATTTTGATTGTGTAAATATTATTCCGTGCTGGTCAAATAGTGTATGTGATATGACCATACACCTCATTTCTTATATGGCTCTTCATTTTTTTTGAGGTTAATAATTGCGTTTTTAATTTACATAGTATTATTTTTTTGTACGTACCCATGTTATCTGTCTGCTCTTCCAAATGTTCCATAATCTCTTATACTCATCAGTAATATTTCCCATATTTTCAAATGCATTGCTCTTTCTTCTCCTCCTTCCACCCAGTCCCAGAGCCCTCCTTCTCAACAGCTGTCATTCTCCTACAGAAAGCTGTACTTTCTTTGCTATCCTGTTCTATATCCTGTTTTCTGGATCTCATGCCATCATCTTTCTCAGTTTATACTCTTGTTTTGTTGGAGCACATTTTTTAGTAGCTTTCTAAGAAAGAATGCCTTGAAAATAATTTTGAGCTAATGCCTGAAAATGTCTTTTTATTATTTTCTACTCTTATACTTGACTGATAATTTGAATAGATTTGAGGTTGTAAATAATTTTCATCCAGAATTTTGAAATCAGTATTCCATTGATTTCTAGCTTCCAGGACTAATTTTGAGAAATCCAGTGCCTTCTATTTCCTTGTCCTTATAGGTGACTTGGTTTCTCTTTCTTAATGCTTTTTGGGTAGCCTTTTTATCATTGGTATTCTGAAACATAATAGTAATATACCTTGGTATGTGTCTCTTTTTTTAGAACAGTAGGCCCTTTCAATTCAGATTTTTCTTCATTCTGAGAAAATTTTCTACTTGATCTTTGATAATTTTCTCCACTTCATTTTCTTGGGTTTTTTCTCTCTGAAATTTCTGTTAGTTGGATGTTGGACCTCATGGGCTGATTCTTTAATTTTATCTTTGTATCTCCCATTTTCTGTTTCAGTTCCTTCCTTCCCCTTTCTTCTGGGAGATATTTTGGGTTTTGTCTTCTCTTATATTGAATTTTTAATTTTAGCTATCCAGTTTTTAATTTCAGAGCTTTCTTGTTCTTTGATTCTTGCTTTTGTATGGCACTTGTTCTTGCTATATATATGCAGTATCTTATTTCCATAAGCTTATTAGTTATAGGTTTTTTGTTGGTGGTGGTTTTTTTTTTTTAAATAACGTGTTTTCGCCTTGCATTGTTTTGCCCATGTTTTCTTTCTTTCTGCTTGTTTGCTTTGGAATCTTTTATTGGTTAGAGGTTTTCATTAAATGTGTAGTGATCTGTTCTTTGTTTGTATTTAAAGAGTGAAACAGTAAAAGGTGTTGATAAAAATTCTGTGTTAGCTCTGGGCTTATTGCAGTATGATTAGGCAGCGACTTGGCCTCTTCTCTAGGGGTATCTGCAATTGTTAGTATCGGGAGATGTATTCTCTGTGGGTATTCTATTTCTCCAGAGAGGAATTCTCTCATTTCCCACTTGGGTGTGGGAAACTTGGCTGTCTTCCTGAATAGACTTTTACCCAATCCTCCTTTTTTCTTCCCTCCCCTCCTCCCACTCCTAGTCCCGATCTTTTCATGGTTCTTCATTGCGTTTTGTCTCCAATTGTTAGCTCCTCTCCTGCCATCCAGATTTTTGTTTGCTTTGCTTTGCTAGACCAGTTACCACTTGTTCTCAGAGTAATATTTTAAAATGCCTCTCCTTGTTTAAAACCTATTCTTTGATGGTTTCCCATTTCTCTTGAAATACAATCCAGATTTCTTACTGTGGCCTATAAAGATCTATGTGAGTAGCCCCACCTACCTCTCTGACTTCATCTCTCTACTCTCCTCACTACTCATAACATTCCAGGAACAGGTCAACCTTGTACCCTCTGCAGTGTCTTTATCCTCAGTCTTCCTCTTGCTCTTCATATGGCTGGTTGTTCTTCATTCAGGTTTCGTATCAAATGCTAACTTCGGAGGGACCTTTCCTGACCACCTGTGGTAGTTTTTATTCAGTCATTTTATCTCATTTACCTATAGTTTTCAGAGCACTTAGCATTATCTGAAACGAGCTGTTTTTGAGTCTATTTCCCCCATCTACAGTGTAAGCTTCTTGAAGTTATGGACCTTACCTGGCTTACTCATTGCTCTATCCCTGGATGTTAGAATAGTGCCTGGAGCATTGTAGGCCCTCATATGTTTGAAGAATGAATGAAGAAAGATTCCTCAGTTTAAATCATTAAATTCCCATTACAAAGAAGTCTTACTATTATTATTTTTTTAGCAAAGTACAAACATGTGTTGTTCATGGGAATAACTCATTTTTAAACTAAAAAAAAATTTTATTATGGTAAAAACACATAACAAAATTTACCATCTTAACCATTTTTGTCTACAGTTTAGTAATTTTTTTTATTTTTTTATTTTTTTTTTATTTCAGCATATTATGGGGGTACAAAAGTTTAGATAACATGTATTGCCCTTGCCCCCCCCAACAATCAGAGTTTCAAGCATGTCCATCCCCTAGATTGTGCGCATCACACTCACTATGTATGTATACACCCATCCCCTCCCCCCCTCATCTGCCCGACACCAGATTAATGTTATTCCTCAATGTGCTCTTAGGTGATGATCAGTGAAACCAATTTGATGGTGAGTACATGTGGTGCTTATTTTTCCATTCTTGGGATACTTCACTTAGTAGAATGGGTTCCAGCTCTATCCAGGAAAATACAAGAGGTGCTCTATCACCATTGTTTCTTATAGTTGAGTGGTACTCCATGGTATACATATACCACATTTTATTAATCCACTCAGGTATTGATGGGCACTTGGGTTGTTTCCACATCTTTGCAATTGTGAATTGTGCTGCTATAAACATTCGAGTGCAGATGTCTTTTTTATAGAATGTCTTTTGTTCTTTTGGGTAGATGCCCAATAATGGGATTGCTGGATCAAATGGTAGAGATCTGTTTAAGGTATCTCCATATTGCTTTCCACAGAGGTTGCACTAGTTTGCAGTCCCACCAGCAGTGTATGAGTGTTCCTGTCTCTACATCCACGCCAACATTTATTGTTTTGGGACTTTTTGATAAAGGCCATTCTCACTGGAGATAAGTGATATCTCATTGTGGTTTTGATTTGCATTTCCCTGATGATTAAAGGTATTGAGCATTTTTTCATATGTTTGTTGGCCATACTTCTGTCTTCTTTTGAAAAATTTCTATTCATGTCCTTTGCCTACTTTTTGATAGGGTTGTTTGATTTTTTTCTTGCTGATTTTCCTGAGTTCTAAATAGATTCTAGTTATCAGCCCTTTATCGGATGTGTAGCATGGGAAAATTTTTTCCCATTCTGTAGGTTGTCCGTTTGCTCTCGTGACAGTTTCTTTGGCTGTGCAGGAGCTTTTTAATTTGATCAGGTCCCATTTATTTATTTTTGTTATTGCTGTGATTGCCTCTGGGAGTAATGTTAAGTATATTGACATTGTTGTGAAACAATCTCTAAAGGACAATTTGTTTTTGACTGACTGCTGTTATTCCACAAATTCTTTTTTTTTTTTTGAAACAGAGTCTCGCTCTATTGCCCGGGCTAGAGTGCAGTGGTGTCATCATAGCTCACTGCAACCTCAAATTCCTGGACTAAAGCTATCCTCCTGCCTCAGCCTTCCCAGTAGCTGTGACTACAGGCGTGTGCCACCACACCCGGCTAATTTTTCTCTACAAAGAAGTCTTAATGTGACACAAACCATGATTCCCTCAAGATGGCTAGCCCTTATCCATCAATAAAATACACTTAGTGAAATTTATGTTCATTTGCTGTCGGTTGTGGTCATGGGAGTCTACAAATTGATAAAGCATAATCTCTGCTCTTGAAACACCTCATACTCCAGTAGGGAAGACATTCATAAAACAGGTAAAGATAGTAAAACCTAGGCTTCTATTCCTTTTTTGGGTCATTTGCCTAAGGCTCCAAAAGTAGTCAGCACTAAGTTCATCACTGTGATATAATAAAAATATATTTGGTCTTTGTTCTGGTTTCTGGCACAAAACCCTTGGAATTTCTTGAGTGCTGGAGTGTCTTTTGCCATTCAAGCCTCTTTTGACCACACCTGAGTTTATGCTAATAAGGTGACTCAGGTTGCAGCCCCTAGTTACTGTCAAGATGGAGGCTGATTACTTGAAAGACCAAACAGGTGATCAGAAGGTGGGAGGTTTCAGCCCCACCCCTGGCCTTCAGGGAGTGCAGGGAGGCTGGAGATTAGGTTATAAAAACTGTTGAACATTATGAGTGCGATAAACATTTCAAACTTGGCATATCTAAAACCATATTCCAGATCTTGCTCTTCTTGTAGCCTTCTCCATTTCAGTGAATGATAACTTTATCATTGCAATTGTCAGTGAGGCTCCCAAACCTCTCTGTAAGGTACTAGCCTCCCTCACACACACATGGCCTCTTTCCCCTTACTCTGGGTTATTTTTTCCTATAATAATTATTGGACAAATATGTTGCAATAAGGATAACGTTTGGAACATAGTAGTCCACAAATATTTGAATGAATGAATGTTCAGCCCTTGAATAATCAGCTAGGATGAAGTTATAGATGGAAAAAGAGGGATCTAAATTGTGGCACTATATGTATTGCCTCCAGAATTTATGCTTTCTTATAGGCGATGGAGAGCTAAGAGTTTTTAGCAGGAACTTAAAATTTTATAGGCTGCTTTGCTACAGTGTGTGGAGAGGGGGAGGCTAGAAACCAAGAACGTAGTTATGAGGTGAGCATTACGTGCCCATGAAAGTTTGAACTAAGGCAGCAACAGTCGAGGCTGGGAGTGGGTGGTGGCCTTCTGATTGTAGAATGACCCAGCAACAGTAATACCACTGTGTCTGCTCTGTCTGCCACTGTGCCTAAGGAGCATGTGGGATTTGAAGACTTTGGACAGAATTAGAACCCAGTCAACATAGGTCCTGGGAGAATATCAAGAGTGTGGGCCTACATGAGGAAAGAGGAGTAGTCATTTATCATCAGACCCTCCCTTCTTCAGAGGTTGTCTTGGTTATATCCCCTAGTTCAACCTGACCTGATAGACCCTGGGCAGACTATAATTTGCAGGCATGAGCTAGTACCCAGTCCCAAGTTCCTTCTGCGCCTAGCAAAGTTAAGTATTATAGTTAGTGAAACAGAACAGAGTTGGATCAGGGTGATCTGTGACTCTGTGATCAAGTTGCACAGCTAGCACTGCCAGTTACTACCTGTGTGACTTGAGCAATGTACTCAACCTCTCTAATTTTAGTAAGTAGGCAAATTCACAAATAGTCCAGGAATACTGAGGATTGACTGTGTTTCTGCTTATCTATCTCACATTGACGTGCAGGTGAATAAATATGAATTAATTGATATTTAAAAAGATTTTCAAAGATTAAATATGGTGTTAGAAATGTAAACTATCCTTAGATTAATGTGGTTTTACTTAAGATAATATCCATTTCAAAGATAATAGTAGAATAAGATAAAATGTGTTGATCATAGAAAAGCGTGAACAAATTTTGCAGATCATCTAATTCATTGGTTTTCAGTGTGTTAAAAAATAAATTTTGGCCCTTCAACATTTTAAACTGCAAGCAGTTGGGGTCTACCGGGGGAACGCAAGGGAGAAACTTTTATAAGGTGTTCATAGAAGCAAGACACAGAAAATATTCTCTTGGTTAAAGTAGAAAGTCCCTATCTGGAGGTTAGTTGATGGTTTCTGATTGGTTAAGCTTAAGTTTTGCTTGACTGTTTACTCCGAGTTGGGCATCGGTTTGCTTGTGTAGGAACCCGAGGTGCTGAAGTCGTATCAACCTAATGGCCTCCCAGTTATTTTAACAAGTGCTTCAGGAGTTTGACAAAGAATTGATTCTGTTTTCTGATTTTAGTCAGCTTTATTGAAGTATTAACATACAATAAAATTTTAAGTGTATTTGATGAGTTTTGGCAAATGTATACAGTAGTGTGACCACTACCACAATCAGGATGCAGAACATATCCATTGCTTCAGAAAGTTCTGTCATGTCTTTTTGTGATCAATTCTTAAGCTCCAGTCAACAACTGAACTGCTTTCCATTACCATAATTTTACCCTTCAAGAATGTAATATAAATGGAGTCATATATTGTGCTTTCTGTGTTTGACTTCTTTCACTCAGCATAGTAATGCTGTTGAAATCCATCTGTGTTGTTGTGTATATCAGTGATTGAGTCTTTTTATCATTGTAGAGTATTCCATTATATGGATATGCCACAATTTGTTTATTCATTTGCTTATTGACAGACATTAGAGTTGTTTCCAGCTTTTGGCTGTTAATATTATTACTATTAACATTCAATTATAAATTTGTAAATTATGAACGTATGTTTTCATTTCTTTTGGGTAACTTTGTAAGAAATTGCCAAACATTTTGCATTGCCAACAGCCACGTGTGAGAGTTCTATTTACTCCACAGCCATCAACAACTTTTGGGATCATCTGTCTTTAATTTTAACCATTCTAGAGGCTAGGTAGTGACCCATGATGGTTTTGATTTGTGCTTCCTTAATGACTAATGATGTTGAGCATCTTTTCACATGTTATTTGCCATTCTTTCTATCTTCTCTAGTAAAGCATCTATACACATTTTTTGCCCATTTAAAAATTGTGTTATTTGTCTTTTTATTATCAAGTTGTAACATCTCTTTGTTCTGGGTACAAGTCTTTTATCAAATATATGTTTTGCAAATATTTCCTTCTAATCTATGGCTTGCCTTTTTATTTTTTGTGTCCTTTGTTTTGTATTTTGATTGTTTGACAAGTCCAGCTTATCAATTTTTAAGTGTGACCTGTGTTTATTCTTTTAAAAAATTTTTAAGGTTTTTAATTGCCCAATAAAATTGTATGTGTTTATGGTGTACAATATGATGTTTTGAAATATGTATACATTGTAGAATGGCTAAATTGAGCTAATTCACTTATGCCTCACCTCACGTATTTTTTGTGGTGAGATCAATTTTTTTTCTTTCGTTTCGTGCTTTTTGAGCCCTATCTAAGAAATTGTTGCCTCCTGCAAGGTCACAAAGATTTTCGCCTGCATTTTAGGAGTTATACATTTTAGGCTTTACCTTTAGGTCTGTGATTTACCTTGAGGTAATTTTTGTATATGGTTTGAGGGAAGGATTGAGGCTTTGCCTATTTTAGGTTCTTTGCATTTCCTTATAAGTTTGACATCTTAACAATGATGAGTCTTCTAATCCATGACCTTATTATATCTCTCCATTGTGTATCTTTCAACATTGTAAGGTCCTAGCCAATGCAATGAGGCAAAAACTAAAAGAAATGTAACCTAAATTAAAATAAATATAATAAATGAAGTTAGTGGATACGTTATTACACGTGATTTTTGTAAATTCCTTAAGATTTTCTACCCAGAGGCTAGCATTAACTGCAAGCAAAGATAATTTTATCTTTTCTTTCCCATGTGTATGTTTGTCTCTTAGTTTTTGCCTCATTGAACTGTCTAAGGACTGTACAATGTTGAAAGAAAGTGAAAGCAGATCTTCTCTCCTGATCTTTTGGAGCAAAATATAACATTAAGTATGATATTAGCTATAGGATTTTTGTAGATGTTCTTTATCAGGTTGAGGAAGAAAAGGTCCCTTCTATTCCTACTTTGCTGAGAATTTTTCAGAATAGATGTTGGATTTTTTTTTTCAAATGCTTTTTCTGTATCAAGATGATCATGTGTTTTTTTCTCAGTCTATTAATATGGTGAATAACATGGATTGAGTTTTGAATATTAAAGCAGTCTTGCATTCTTCAGATAAACCCACTTTGGTCATTACATGTCTCTCTTTTTATTGTTGCAGGAATTGATTTACTAAATATTTAAGGTTTTTCTACTTGCATTCATGAGGAAAGGAGTATTTGTACTTTTCTTAAATGCCTTTGTCTGGTTTTGGCATGGTAGTGCAGACCTCATCAAATGGATTGGGAACTGTTCATTTCTCCTTTGATATTTTTAGAAGTGTTTGCATACAATTGGTTTATTAGTTTTCTATTGATTCATAACAAATCCCCACAAATTTAGCAGCTTAAAACAACGCACATTTATTAGCTCACAGTTTCTGTGGATCAGTAGTCTGGGCCTGGCTTATCTGGGTCCTCTACTCCCTACCTCCTACGTCTGCAGTCAGGGTGTTTGTTGGCTTGCTTACATTCCTTTCTGAGCTTGGGGTCCTCCTGCAAGCTCATGTGGTTGTTGGCAGGATTCAGTTCCTTGTGACTGTAGGGCTTATGGTGGCTTCCTTCTTCACGCCAGTAGGATCTCTGACAGCACGGAAGGTCCCAGTCTCTTTCAAGGCTGTTACCTAATTGAGTCAGGCCCACCCAGGGTAATTTCACTTTTGAATAACTCAGAGTCAGATGATTGAGACCTTAATTACATCTGCAAAATGCCTTCACCTTTATTGTATAACATAACCTAATAAAGGGAGTAACTATCCCATCACCTTTGCCATATTCTGTTGGTTAGAAGCAGGTGACAGGTTCTACCCACACACAAGGGGAGGGGGTCAAACAAAGGTTACACAAAGGCTTGACTCATTGGTATTACTAGAGTGTGTCTGCCATGGTTGGCATAATTTCTTTCTTAAATCTTTGGTGGAATTCATCTGGACCTGGACTTTTCTTTTTGGAAAGGTTTTCAACTCTGAATTCAGTTTCTTTAATAGATATTGGGCATTCCAGTTACTGTTTCTTCTTGAACCAGCTTTTGTATAATAGTTCGTGTCTTTCAAACACTGCTATTTACTTTGAATTGTATAATTTACAGGAATAAAGTTTATAATTTCATTATTCTTTTAACACCTGAAAGGTATGTGGTAGTGTCTTCTCTTTCATTACTGATGTTGGTTATTTGTGTCCTTTTTGGTTTTTTGTAATCAGTCTGGCTAGAGGTTTATAAATTTAATTATTGCCTGCCCCCCCACTCCCCCAAAGAACCAGCTTTAGTTTCATTGATTCTTTTCTCCCTATTGTTTGTGCATATTCTATTTCATTGATTTATGCATATATCTTTATTTCCTCTTTCTGCTTATTTTGAGTTTATTTGTACTATTTTTTTATAGTTTCTTACTGGGGAAGCTCAGATTATTGATTTTAGACTTTTCTCATTTTAAAGTTTTTTTTCCAGGTATCGCTTGTGGGTTGTTTTCGTTTTTATTCAGGTTAAGATATTTTCTAATTTCACTTGTGATTTCTCCTTTGAACCACGAGTAATATTTAGAAGTATGTTGTTTAAATTTTGAATATTTGGTTTTTTAAGGCTATTTTGTTATCAATTTGATTTTTTTATGGTCAGAGAATGTATTTTATATGATAAAATTTAGGAGGATTTACCCTTAAATTTAATGACTTATGATATAGAATATAGTCTGTCTTGGTGAATGTTCCATATATAGTTGGAAAGAATGTTTCTTCTGCAGTTGAGGGGGATGTTCTGTACATCTCAGGTGAATTTGGTTGATGGGGTTGTTCCGTATTTTTGTGAAAGGGCACCAGCAGTTCTTGCCATACAGTAGCCACTGTATTATATATTAATAGTAGAAATCTTCAGGCTCACATTGACTCTGAAATGGATCAATTGATGAAAGTCATCAAATCCTTGAATTCATGGGTAGTTTTTGTGGGGAAGGGGGAGGATAGAAAGGGAGGGAGGATGGAGGTTGGTTGATTTGTTTTGAGTACCTATTCTGTGCCAGGTACTGTTTTAAGGCATAGGGAACACATTGGAAAACACTGATTATTCAAGCCATACATTTCCCTCCCTTAAGAAACTTGCATCTCATGGAGCTGACAGTATTAATACAATGAGTGATGGATGTGGACACGAGGTGCTAAAGCAGTCACCCAAGAGAGCTCATGTTGAAGAAATAGTATTGTGGAAAGATTTTAAAATTATATATTAAAGATGCTTAAAATTCTCAGTAACAATGGTAGTAGTCTCATGTCCTTGTAGTTTGCCTCAGAGGGGAGGAGGTTGGAGCCTAGGAGATGGTAACAGTGCCAATATTTGATGACTGTTTATTACGTCTGACATTTGTTTTAGTTTGTTACGTGTATTAACTTTTAATTACCACATTGACCCTTTGAGTGTGGGTACTGTTATCCACATTTTATTGAAGAGGAAACTGAAGCCTGTAGAGGTTAACTTGCCCAAGTTACACGTAAGTTGTTGAGTTAGGATTCATGACAGAGCAGTGTGGCTCTAACATGCCTCTGAAATATAGAAGATTATTCTGATAACCCAGTTGACAGATAATAAGGGTTTGATCTAGGATAGAGATGGATAGGATGGCAGTAGGAATGTAGAGAAGGAAACAGATGGGAGAGTGTATGTTAAAGTAGAATCTATAGCACTGGAATAAAGTAAAGGAGGGCAAAATGCTGAAGGGGAACTCTTTCCCAGCAGAGAGATGGGGAGAGGATACAATACCCATTAGGAGCTGATGGGTCCAGGTACACATGTGTACACACACACTTTTTTGAGATGTTTCAAGCCAACTAGGTAAATTCCCTACTGGAAAGGTGGAAGGTATGGATGAAAAATTTGGTCATCTGTAACAGAGGTGATATTTGGATCCATGGGAATGTTGTGACCACTGAAGGGAAAAGAGAATGGAAAGAGGAGAGGAAAGATTTTAAGAGGCAACTTTAAAGATGTCTTACATTTATTGGATAGAGTTTGGATATGGAGGTAGTATGGTTCAAAATTATATTGATTCAGCAGTGGCAACTCCAGGGCCTTCTAGCTTTGCCTAGTGTGTCATTGAGAAAGGGGTGTTCAGTAGAGGGGGCATTGTAGTGGAAGTTGGAAGAGGTTGGCTCTATTTGGCTTTGTCTACATTGTGGACTTGGATGTATGATCTTGTAAGTGAGCCTTAGCTGCCTTTAGGTAAAATGGAAATAAGGTAGTAGGATTGAAAATGGAAGAGAACTTTATACAAATGTGATATTGGTATTGAGCCAGTCAGCCACTTAGATACTGTCACAAAGGTGAGATTATGTAACTCCATTGGAATGAGTCCATAATTTACAAAGAATTTGTGGTTATACTGCACCTGGACTGTTGGACTAAAAAGATCTTGGGTAATGTCTTAGTCCGTTCGGGTTGCTTTAACCAATACCATAGACTGGGTGGCTTACAGACAACATCAATTTATTTCTCACAGTTCTGGAGGGCTGGAAAGTTCAAGATCAAGGTACTGGCAGATTCACTGTCTGGTGAGGGCCTGCTTCCCAGTTCATAGATGGCTGTCTTCTAGCTGTGTTCTCAGATAGTGCAAGAGGAAGGGATAAGGGAGCTTGGTGGAGTATCTTCTGTAAGTGCATTAATCCTATTCATGAGGACTCCACACTGTGACCTAATCACCTCCCAAAGGCTCTACCTCCAAATACCATCACGTTTGGGATTAAGTTTCAATATGAATTTTTGGGGAACACAAACATTCAGTCTGTAGCAAGTAATGAAATCATATTCTCATTCCCTAAATAGTGTTATGTGTATTAGCCATATTTTCACCCTGAAAATCTGAGAAATTTGATACACAGCTAAAATTCATTGCTCTGTCTTATGTATCTGGCTCTCTTCAATAGTTGTGAGTCACTTTGAGCCTTTATTTTCTTATCTAGAAAACAGGAATAACGGTTGCTGGTCGAACTAATTCAGAGGGATTGTGAGGACTAAATGAGATGTTGCATGTAAAAGCACTTTGTGAACTGAGAATTGTGTAATTGAAGGTGAAATTAGTTATCTCCTGGGTTTGTGGTGTGTAGATGATGATGGTTCATCACTCAAGTTCATCTACTGTCACTACCCTTCTGTTACCAGCATGTTTATCTTACGTGGAAAAACAACATACAGTGTGTTTCATGAAATTCATTTTTTGAACTAATGCTTAGTTCTTGGCACACACAAGTGATTGCTCTTTGGATTATCCCAGAATACACACCCTCTATTGCTGGCCAGTTTTTCTGTCATACAGTGCTTGTCAACGTGAGACTGGAGCAAAGCATAAACTTGCCCTTTAAACTGAAAAATTCGTTTTAACAATCAGCATGAATTTTTTTATTATAGGCACATATAATTGTAGACAGTCCTTTTCCCCGTAGCTCTTTCTTTTCTCTCCCATTTCTCTCATTAAATCCCAGGACTGGTACCAGACACATGCTTATAGAATAAGAGTAGGTTTCTGGTGTGTGTGCATTAGGTTTGGGTGGCAGGAATTGTAGGAGCTATACTTCCATAAGAGGTCCTGTCTGCTGTAGGCACATAGTATACAAGGGGAAGGTCCTTTTCAATAAAAGGTAGCCCGGGTCCTAGTGGTTATTCTTCCTCCATCCCCTCTCCTCCCAAAAACATATGCATACCTGGGAGAAGTCAGTCACTAGGGCCCGGAGTCCAAATTAGGCTGGTCTATTCTTATGGTAAATTGGAGTTATCAATCTGAACTAATGTTTCTTTCTCATGTGTCTGTGGTGTCTCTTCCCCTCCCAACACACACACCTACACGCACACACACGCACACCCCTGTTCTATGATTTGGTGCTGTCTTATGACCAATAACATCCATTTTCTATTAGGTAACTTTTCATTTGTCTTCTCTTACATTCATAGTATAGAAGAGAATGAGCTCTGAATGTATGTACTATACTAAACCATTCTATTAACCAGATACAGTACAGTTCTACTTGGAGCAAAGATAACATTTTTGTGTCCAGCTTCTGACCATCCCCATCACATCCACAGTCCTTTTACAGCATCAGCCGGCTCATCAGCCATATCTGGTCAGTTTCTTTGTAACTCCCCTGACATACTTGCATGGTTTCAGTAAATATTGATGTGGCTATGGTTACCTTTTGTCAAGTGGAGTCTTCTCAGGCTATCTGGTCAGCTGTTTTCCCATCAACTCCCCACCGGCACTCTACTGCTGATCCTTTTCTCCTTTTCCCTGGCCAGTCTCCCTAATTGATTGGCAACACCCCTCATGCTTCTTCCCTCCCCACCTGCCTTTTCCAAACCTGCATGTTCATCAGAATCATCTAGGGAGCTTAAAAAAATGAATAAGCACAATTCCTAGAGATTGATTTGGGATATCTGGGATGAGCCCTTGTAAATTTGTAGTTTCTAAAAGCTCCCTGGCAGATTCTGATGAGTGGCCAGTTTGAGTGATTCCTCTTGGTGAATGAAGGCTGCAGCGTGGTAATCACATATCTTTAAACTAGAGTCATTCTATTGGGTGATAAATATTTTAGAACTTGTCTTACATTTGCAGGTATTCTTTTCCCTTAAAGGAAGAATATGACTCCCAGCCTCATCTGACCCCACTGTCCCACACTTCAAGTCATTCCTCTGCTCCAGAGATTGAGAACCTCTTGCTGTGTGAACATTAATTAAAGGTCATGTTGTGCTGAAGTTTTAAAGGAATTGAGGCAGATCCCAAGGAGATGGAAGGTTTTGGTTAGATACTAACCAAAGAGTTGCCTGCCTGGGTTTTTTGGGGTGGCTTCTATAGTGGAGATCATCCTCTAGGAGCCAGTAAAGATAGAGGAGCTACCTTTACTGGGGATCTTCTCCAGGTTATCCTATCCACTACCCTTCAATCTCTAAAAACACCTAAGGCCTCTTAGGGATAGGTCCTGCGTCCCTGTTCACTATTCCTGCTCCTACTCCCAGGTAATGCAGACTGCTTCTGGGGCTGATATTTGACCCAATTTAGGGCAGAAATTCTAGGCTATATATGTTTTGAGAGTATGACTGGAGAAGTCGTGGAAAGCTGGGGAAGGAGCAGCAATATACAAAGAGAAGCATAGGGGAGAATGAAGCAAGTGTGCAGAGAGAAACCAATAGTGCTGAGAAAATGATCTCAGTTCATGAGAACCTTCTCCTAGTTCTAGTCCCTGGTAAGGGTGCATCCTCCCATGGGCTCTGAGACATCCCTGTAAGCTTATAACAAATTCCCCTTTTTTTTGGTTTAGCTAAGTCTTAGGGATATTCTGTAACTTGAACTAAAAGCTGCATTATTAAAATAACAGGAAATGAACTGTGTATGTACAGACTTTCTACTTTGTATTGTATTTGTCATAAGATCAGTAAAAATAAAATGCTGTAGATGAATAGATCACAGGCCTATTAAACAGCAATAAGGAATGTGACATACCAGAAGTATGTGACAAAACAGTTTAGTTAAACTGAATAACAATTTGACTATTAGATTATATGTGCAGGGCATTTCTGCGTGGTACCTGTCCCAAAGTTTTTAGAGAGTTAGTTTTATTGATAAATAATTGTACAGATTTATGGGGTACATGTGATATTTTGTTATATGCATTCAATGTGTAAGGATCCAATTAGGGTAATTAGGGTATCCATCATCTCAAACATTTATCATTTCTTTGTGTTGGGAACATTTCAGATCTTCTCTTCCAGGTATTTTGAAATATACAAAAATCTGTTAACTTTAGTCACCCAACTGTGCTATGGAACACTAAAACTTTTTCCTTTTATCTAACTGCAATTTTGTACCATTAACCAACCATTCTTCAGGCCTTCCTTCCCTCCCAGCCTCTGGTAACCATCATTCTTCTCTCTACCTTTATGAGATCAACTTTTTTGTCCCTACATATGAGTGAGAATATGTAACATTTGTCTTTCTGTGCCTGGCTTATTTCACTTAACATAGTGACCCTCCAGTTCCATTCATGTTGCTGCAAATGACAGGATTTCATTCTTTTTTATGATTGAATGCTATTTCATTGTGTGCATACACCACATCTTTATTTATCCATTGATAGACACTTAGGCTGATTCCATATCTTTGCTATTGCAAATATTGCTGCAAATATACATGGGCCTGTGTGCAGGTATTTCTTCAATATGCTGATTTCCTTTCTTTTGGATATATACTCAGTAGTAGGATTGCTGGATCATATGGTAGACCTATGTTTAGTTTTTTGAGGAACCTGAATGTTCTTGGTGCCTTTGTCGAAAACCAGTTGACTATAAATAGGTGGATTTATTTCTGTATTCTGTATTTTGTTCCTTTGGTCTGTGTGTCTGTTTTATGTCAGTACCATGCTGTTTTGGTTGCTATAACTTTGTACTATATTTTGAAGACAGATAGTGTGATGCCTCCTAGCTATTGTTATTTTCCTGTCTAATGAATGTAGCCATTGAATATCTTATTAACAGTTTTATCTGGCACAAGAGTACTTCTTGGTTTCTTCTTTGCTCAGTCATACTTTTCCTGGTTTATATTCATTGACGTTTTAACGATGGTTCTTTTTCCAGAATAAATGTGTTATGTAGTTTTTCCACTCAAACTTCCTGACATTTTTAGTATCATCCTTTGTTCAGACTATTAAAATTCTTTCATAACAGTCTGTAGTAGAAACATCAGATCTTATGGTACTGGGATATAGAGACACCTCCCCCTTGATCCTCTTCCCATCTCTCCCCCCAGAATTACGGCTCCGTAAGAACTTAGTCATTTTACATGGAGGACAACTTGTGGAACTTCCCTCAGCTTAGTGAATACCACTGCAATTATCAAGACTACAATTTATCTCGTTCGATATAGAGACACCTCCCCCTTGATCCTCTTCCCATCTCTCCCCCCAGAATTACGGCTCCGTAAGAACTTAGTCATTTTACATGGAGGACAACTTGTGGAACTTCCCTCAGCTTAGTGAATACCACTGCAATTATCAAGACTACAATTTATCTCGTTCCTTCGCACTCCCACCCTGTGGGAGTAGGGTACAGTAGTTATTGTAAGAATCCAAGCACAGTGGATAATTTGTTCTTTTTGGCTGCCAAGCAAATGAATTCCATGTTTATATTAAGGGAATTCTCTACCTCACTTTTTTTTTTTTATGGGAAACAGTGTCACTGCCCGCATGCCCTACCACCGCCAGCCTGCACCCAGGCAGAATAGGGAGACATAAGTATACTCTTCAAGCTTGCTTATCTCTAGATTCAAGGATAAAAATTAGAGTGGTATGGAGTCAGAGTGGTTCTGCTGGTATGGGTAGGAGGAGAGTGGTGAGTGTGGACATAGTAGCCATAACTTGCTGCTCCAAACGCTAGAGTTTCTCTCATTGGCACCACGTTCTGAATTTTGACTTGAAATTAAATCCCTTATGTTTGGTTGCTGGCAGTGATTTAAAAAGAAAATTTTTTTGTTTCTTTTATTAAAATTGGGGAAGAAAGAGTCTGTAATCTAGCTGAATGCTCTTACATCCCAAGACTCTGACAGCTACAGCTATCCTCAGTTCCTTATTTTGTAGATTTCTGTGCTGAGAGACTTTGCTTTCTCTTACCCATCCTAAGGGCACTGTAGTATTTTATGGTGGGAGCCCAGTGATGAAGCCTTCACCATGGTCTCTCTTCAGTCAAAAGCGTTCCAGTCACCTTCCTTACTCTTCTTTATGGTCAGTTTATATGCTGTAGCCACTGTTGGAATCTATGGTTTTAATGAGGTCAAGACCATCATTTTTGAGCTGGATTATAATTCCTTGATGGTAAAGTTACATCTGTAATCTCTGTTTAGCATAATACCTTAGTCAGATGAGTTCATTTAACTTTTAAGTTACAGTCTCAAAACTAACCTAAGAGTTAGGAGAAAGTTTCCCTATTATCTGTTGAAATCAACTGTAGTCCAGTAAATGGCATTGAAGTATTTAAAAAATATAAGTTCACAGAGTATTCATGATTTACTTACTAGTTTGTTTCTTATTTTTCTGATTATCAAAACCATGTATGTTCATTGTGGGAAAATTTGGTAAGTAAAGAGAAGTATTTTAAAAAACAGTGTTGGTCCCTAAATTGATCTGCAGATTCAGTGCAATCCCTATCAAAATTCTTGCTGCCTTTTTTGGAGAAATTGACAAGATGATTTTGAAGTTCACATGGAAATGCAAGGGACTCTAGCCAAAAAAATCTTGAAAAAGAACGGAGTTGATAGACTCAAATTTCCTAATTTCAAAACTTAATACAAGGCTACCATAATCAAGATGGTGTGGTTCTAGCGTAGAGATAGGTATACAGGTCAACGGAATAGAATTGAGAGTTCAGAAATACACTGTAATACTTATGATCAACTGATTTTTGACAGAGGTACCAAGACAATGTAATGGTGGGAGAGAAGAATTTTTTCAACAAATGGTTCTGGGACAACTTGATACCCACATGCAAAAGAATGAATTTAGAGCCCTCTCGCACACCAAAATTAACAAAAATGGATCAAAGACTTTCATGTAAGAGCAAAAACTATAAAACTCTTAGAAGACAATGACTACATAGACCTTGGATTAGTCAGTGCTTTCCTAGATATGACTTCAAAAGCACAAGCAATCAAAGAAAACAAATGGTAAATTGGGCTCCCTTAAAATTAAAAACTTTTGTGCTTCAAAGGACATTTTCAAGACAATAAAAAGATGCCCACAGAATGGGAGAAAATATTTGCAAATCATATATCTGACAAGCATCTAATATCCAGAATATGTAAAGAACTCTTAAATCTTACAATTGAATAATAAACAAACAATCTGACTTTTAAAAATGGGCAAAGGGAGTGAATAGATATTTCTCCAAAAAAGATAAAAGGCTAATGAGCACATGAAAAGATGCTTAACATCATTAGTCATTAGGAAAATGCAGATCAAAGTTGCGTGATAGACCACACTGCTAGGATGACCATAATAAAGCAATAGACAATAAAAGTGTTGGTGAGGATGTGGAGAAATCAGAACCTTATATTTTCCTAGTGGGAATGTAAATTGGTACAACTGCTTTGGAAAACAGTTTAGCAGTTTCACTGGTAGTTGAACACAGTTACTGTATGAACCAGCAGCTCCACTCCTAGATACCATGTGGATTTTCTTTGGAGCTGGAGTTTGATAGTGGTGATAGTTGTACAACCTTGTGAATATACTAAAAACCACTGAATTGTACACTTTAAAAGGGTGAATTTTATGGTATGTGACTCATATCCCAATTAAAAAGATAATAAACAGAAGAAAAGTCACCTCAGAGCCTGCTGCCCAAGCAAGAATAACCGTAGCTCAGGTCAGTTGAGCATTTTACAAAATGCTAATTAGTGCTAGGCACCTAAGCCCTTTAGATACCTTCTCATTTATTCTTCACAGTAGCTTTGTGAATCTTCTGTCAGAGCTGGGACTCCTGACTCCTTGCCCAGTGTTCTTTCTACTAATTCACTGTGCCTATTTTACAAAGAATATTGGGGGAAGAGAGAACATGCTAAGTTGGAATATCATTAAAATACCATTTTACGAAGTTAGGTGCTTTACTCAAACACACAGTTGACCAAAAAATATTTACGGTTTGGTTCAGTTAACATTCAGCAGTCAGGCTTAAAGGAAAACAAAATCTTGAGAAATGAGTTAAATCTCTGAAGTTAGTCGTTTAGTGTCAAGGAGTTTATGGTAATCTTTTTTTTTTTTTTTCAGAGATTGTAATAAAAACAAGTAAAATTAGAAACTGTCCTTAAGTGTTCATTCATCTTGGTCTGTTTTATTTTAACACTGGAGTAGAAAAGCTGGTTGGATTTTGTTTGCGCAAAATATGCTACAATCCATTGCTATTCTGTGAAACCAGAGTGTTTAAAGTAGATGCATCAAGAAAACACTTGAACAACTTTGTTACACTGGTTGATTTTGTTTGTCTTCCAGCGGTCCCCAACCTTTTTGGCACCGGGGACCGGTTTCATGGAAGACAGTTTTCCCCAGGGGAGGTATGCAGGGGTGTGGGGGATGGTTTCAGAATGATTCAAGTGCATTACATTTATTGTAGAAACCTCTCTGCCAATGAGAATCCGTATTTGCAGCCGCTTCCCAGCGCCAGCATCACCGCCTCAGCTCCACCTCAGATCATCAGGTATGAGATTCTCATAAGGAGCGTGTAGCCTGGGTCCCTCGTATGTGCAGTTTACAGTAGGGCTCACACTCATATGAGAATCTAATGCCACCGCTGATCTGACAGAAGGCGGAGCCTATGCGGTGATGCAAGTGAGGGGGAGCAGCTGTAAATACAGGTGAAGGTTCACTGGTTTTCTGGCTAGCTGACTGCTCACCTCTTGCTGTGTGGCCTGGTTCCTAACAGGCCACAGACCAATACTAGTGTGCTGCCTGGAGGTTGGGAACTACAGTTTTACACTTTCAACATTTCAGCAGCCAAGTATGGGTTCAGAGATTTTGTCCTGTGCATTTCTTTGTTGATTAATGTTTGTTCCTTATTAGTGGGCATCTAAAAGAGTTGTTCATACTTTTTAATGACTTTGACATAAAACAATTGTATTTTTAAATCAATTTTTAAAATCTTGAAATTAAGATATTGGTGCTCTGGCTTTATTCTTTCATCATATAATTAAAATACATTTTCTGTGAAAATTATTTATATATATTTTTATATATGTATATATACTGTTTCGTAAAATACTCCCCAAATTAACTGTAACATTCTGAATTGATAACATTGTGTGTAACAACTGTCTTAATGTTTTTGTCTTTCTTTAGGTTGGTATTTTGTATGGCATCTTTTTTTATCAAAATTCAAGTTTCTCCGAGAACTAGTGGGAGACACAGGATCCCAGGAGGGAGATCATGAGCTTTCAGGGTCTGAAACCGAAGAAGACACTTCATCTTCTCCACACAGGATCAGATCCGCTCGCCAGAGGAGGGCACCTGCCGATGAGGGCCACTGACCCCAGGCATAGTCCTTTGTTAGTGAATGAGGAAAAGCAATTGTTAGCCTCTCTTTGGTGACTTGGCTTTGAAATTTGCTGAATGACTCATGAACATTTGTACTTGGATTTTTAAGTCCAATTTAGAAAAAGATTTACATGTAAGCCATATAAAAATAAAGGGAATTAAAACCAAATTGAACCATTGCAAACTCCATCTTAAAGATAATCTTTTGCTTCACTTAGCTTTCTACTTACTTATTCCTTGGCTCTTGGGCTTATTTTCTCGCTCTGGTGCGAACGGTAAACATTAAAAGCTTAAAAAAAACATATTAGTCCTAAAATGTACACTTTTCTTCACATTTTAATTTGTCTAGTACTAGGATGCATCTCATTACTGTCAACCAGGGGGCAGTCACGTAATTAATCTACCTTGTGCATGTGTGAATTTACAGCTTGTCATAGTGTCATCACTTTAACCAACATGTCTATTGTTGGTACCAAATGTGTCAGGTTTAGTTGACATTTAAAAATGTCTTCAAAAAGATTACACTATGATTCAGCATTGAAACGAAAAGTTATTGTGTATGCAGAAAAGCATGGAAACAGAGCAGCAGGACGTACATTTGATATTAGTGAAGCAAATATCCGTCGTTGGAGAAATGACCGCAATTCCATATTTTCTTGCAAAGCAACAACAAAATGCTTTACGGGACCTAAGAAAGGAAGATACCCACAGGTAGATGAAGCTGTACTACATTTTGTCAGTGAAACACGTGCAAAGGGATTGCCTATCACACGCCAAGCAATGCAGCTGAAGGCAGGAGAAATTGCCAGAACCCTCGGAATTGATGAAACAAAATTTAAAGCAACAAGAGGCTGGTGTGACCGTTTCATGCGCCGAACGGGACTATCGTTAAGGCATCCAACACCATTTTGTCCAAAGCTTCCTGCTGACGTTAAACAGAAGACAGCAGTGGAGCGCTCTTGCAGGAGATGCTGCATCACCACTCCTCTTGACAACGCTGAGCGGGGCGTTATGTGGAAGAATGCAGACATCTACGCCTGTGATTTGAAAAGTGATTCAGAAGAGTTGGACTCAGAATATGAAATTATAGTTATAACTTAGCCAATTTATTTCACACGTTTTCTTTACGTATGCACAAGATTGATGTGATAAGTCTGTTTAAAAGCGCTGTTTTAATAGATACAAAATAAACATTTTCTGTGATACGAAAGCATTGTGTCATAGTTTAATGGGCAGTGTTTTTTCTTAGTGATGCACCTGGTGCATCTTAACAATTGATGATAGATTAAATTAAAAAATAGTTTGCAAATTTATTTTTCTTTTTAAGATAGCAGTTATTTATTGGGGACCTTAATTCTGACTCTTATAATGTTGAAATTGTTATCCTGTGTGACATATGTTTTTTTGGATAACCTATTTAAGATATTACAGTAGTAACTTAGGAATCTAAGAACTATCTTCTACTTTAGGAAGAGTAGAATTAGTTACTCCCTTTGTATGGGAGGACTTATGCTCAAGGCATGTGTTGTGGAAAAAAATACTTCTTCACAAACAACAATTCAGTGACAAGACCTCAGAGGTACAAGGTATTGAGGAAAAAACAGTGGGCGAAAATACCTGCTTAGCTGTAAAATGACTGCTGCCAGGTTTCCGTGTTTGTCTTTACCGAACTTTGGACTGTTTACTAGGGAAGAGAGATGAATTAAAGAACTTCCCTGTTTAGTGTTACCTGCTTTGCATAAGAATGAAATGGAAAGCCAATTTATTTTTTAATTCAAGTTCTTTTTACGTTTTTACCTTGGTTTTCTTAAGAACTAGTCATCACAAAATATCTATTTAATTAACCTCTGTTTTATGATGGTGTATAATTATGTTTGATACCTCATACTTCATGCTTATAGTTTTATTTGTTTATTAACAGTTCACTGGTTCTTTACCACAGTTGTATTCCTGATGAACGCCTCTTTGCTGATACTGTAGCCTTTTGGAGATACTAAGAGGGAATTCACAGAGCATAACCTTAGTCTTACATATTTGCTAGAGGAAGATTCCCAGGTGCTGAGAGTGGGGCACAGTCTTTCTGTCTTTATTTCCTTATTAGATGCAATTTTCTATTTTTATGTGACTCTAGGGCATAACAAAAGTGACACAGTTTCAAGCATTAATTTTAATGCTTCATAGTAGCTAAGTATCACATTAAAATGACCATGAGTTAGAGACAAAAATGAGTGCCCAAAAAGCTTCTTGGTCCTGGGTGGATATTTAAGTTACATTTTTTCATAGTCTGATGTTTTGAACTATGGATTCTGCTTTATGGTGGATATCTAAGGTTTAGATAATAGTTGCTGAAAAACTTTAAGTAGCTGGTAAGCTTCCTGTTGTCATTGTTGAAAAATGATGGCTCATGTAGCCCTCCCTCCAAAATCCACAAGGGTCATGCCCAAATTAATACAAATTAATCTATGTGAAGATATACATGTTGGCATTATTTATTGACATTTATGCTTCAAGCATGTCTTATTTTATAGAATTTTAAGAAATGTTCTGTTTAACTTGAGAAATATACCTAAAAGTGTACTAATAGTTCACATCCATCATGTTTTGACTCTCACTTGGGGAGAGTAAGGAGAAATTATTGATGCCAATATGAAGATGTACAAAATAATACTTTGTTTAAAACTTTCTTTTCCTGCACCCCACAACACACTTATGGTATTTCTAAGGCCACTAAGAGAGGCAGGAGACATAGTTGTTAATGCAGAATTATTTACGTGGTATAGTGTTTCTGTTCTTTTTCCTATTTAGTGTTTTTGTAACAGCTTACCAGAACTATATCACAGCTGCATTTTCAGTCTCTGGGAAATGGACTAGCTATTGATTAATTTTAAAGTTTAAAAGGTTATGAACATTAAAAACACATGGAAGTATTAGAATCTTGTCTGAACCTCACAAAGAATGACGGTGACCAAGTTTGGCATCTTTTGAGGATTAATTCTAAAATTGAGGACTGTGGTAGGTTGTTTCATTTCCTTCCCAACCAGCCATTTGTTCCCAAATCTTCTATTGCCTCTGAAACTTTTTGTGAAAATTGCCTGTACCAATTGTATTGATAGCATTGCCCTGATTTAAATGCCTCAAACACTAAATATTTGTGTAGCACTGTTAAATGAGGTTGTAATATTTCTGTCAAACTGAATATAAAATTTGCTTAATGGATTTTGTAGTGACATTTTCATAGTGGAAACATAAATATATTGTTACATGATGAATCCATATCACAGACATGCAGACCCATTTGTTTAGATATTAGGTTTAAAAACCATTTCAAAATGTTATTTTGGTGGGAGTTTAGAATATATAAAGTAATGGATTCGCAAACTATGGCATCTTAAAACATGTTGAATGATTTGCAAGTGGTGCATTTTTACTTTTAAGAGCAACAATTTTTGAAATTATTTTAAGTCAATGATGCAATCTTTTTTAAAGTCATTTTTTTCACAAAAGATATGCTTTAATGTAACATGTAACTAATGTAACTTTTGATTTTGACTGGTAAACTTCAAGTGCTTTTATATTTGTGGTTAATTTTAAAAAGCCAAAGGGCAGTCCTCAAAGGTTACAGACGCTCAAGTGACCTAATGGAATAGTTTTCTATTATGGGGTCTAGAATTAAAGCACCTTTTATTGTCTGCTTCTAAAGAGTGAGTGTCCTATTGTTTTTAATTTAAAGCATAAAGAGTAACATTTATATTAAAAAAAGTTACATTTTCCATTTGTTAGTATACATGTACTGCCTGTTTTATGAGGAATGTTTAACATTACCCTCCAAAGTTAGTTCTGTGCATAACCATTCACCAAATACTGCTGCTGTGGTTTCTTAGAGGAAACATTCTATGTTGTGCTGTGATGCATTGTCATCTTGCTGCTTGACAATGTTTATAAGGAATTAGAATTATGTGTTTTAATAATACGTTTGTATAACAAGATGAAAAATTAGATGAGGAATGTGTATAAATGATCATTCACTGTTTTTGCTTTAAAACTGGTCAATACTATATCTAAAGCTTCTGTGGTTTGTATGATGTTTTAACTTTCACTTTAAACTGCACAGAATAAAATGAAAACAAAAGTTATGTGTGTCTTATTGATAAAAGATAGTAAGTGTGAAGGGTGCCTTGGACATGAAGGAATTTGAAAGCAGCCATTTTTGCTACTGGTCCACACTTCACCTCATTTTTGAAACTAAAAATCTGTAAGAATTGAGAGGATAGCAATATTTTTTAGTGCCATGAAAATAGTTCACTTGGAACTTAAAGGATATATAGATAGCTTTAGAGATTAATTATTACACTTAACCCCTTTAACCTTTTGTTTTCATACAGTATCCACTACCCTCAAGATTGTTTTGATATCCTGTTTGCCATAGATCTTGTCTCACATATTAACTACCAGGAAGATTGAGAAAGGTGAACAAAGCCAAGTAAAAAAAATTGAGGAATACCTTTGAGAACCTCTTCGAGATAGAAAGCAATGATTTCAGTGGCTGGAGGCCAAAGTTGTGATTTTTCTTTAGCAGTGCTCAGCTGCCAAGAATGTAGGATGGGAAAAAGTGGATTGTGTCCAGGTTGGGTTTTATAAGGCAGATGTGTCTGAAGGGCAAGATCATTAGAGATTGCTGGAGTTTGGGCTAGGTTGTAAGAGAAGTTACATCAATAAGGCACTGGCAAACTGGGTGAATGGAAAGGGTAGGGATCAGCGATAAAATAGGTCTGATGTATATAGTGGATAGAATAGGAGCTTTGGAGTGGAGACTAGGATTGTAGAGGTGAAACAGTTCTGAGCAGTGACAGTAAATACAGCCATAGAAAGAGGGGTCTGAGAACTGTGACTCATTCCAGGGCATCGTGTAACCCCTCAGCATGGTCATTAATACTTTCCACATGATGGCTAGAGTTGGGATGGAGAAGAACTATGAGCTGGGGGCCAGCCAGGTCAGGGACTTGGCAGACTGATGTCAAGGTCTGGGATGTCCGGTGGCTCTTAAAATAAGGGAGGAATGTCCTAAAAATGGAAGAGGTGTGTTCTGGGGGAGCTGTGAGAGTGCGTTCTCATCCTGCCCCTGTCCCCCGCTCCTTCCGGCATCTCTACAAGCCAGTATGTGCATTATTATATTATGTAAAAGTAAGTACTTCAACTGAATTATAACAGTGATGCTATTTATGGGGAACTGGGGGAGGGTGTTGGAGGGGATGCAGGGAAGGACAGCAAAAGCTTCACTAAGAATCTTAAAGGAAGGAGCGGGAGTTTTCCAAGTAGGAGATGACAAGAGGATTCCAAACAGAAGAAAGCACGTGCAAAGGCAGAGTCATGGGAAGTGCCTTGTTTGGGGCACTGTAGTTACCTGGATATTCCTAATGGGGTGGGGCGGTGGGGGGACGGGGTCACTGGTTTGACACCAAAGATGTACAGAAGATCTAGGTCACAAAAGGTCTTGTATGCAATGGCAAAGGCTGTGATGTTCACACCATATGGGATAGAGAGTACTGAAATATTAAATGGAGTGAGAGCACTGATTCATTTATTTATTGTACTGAGTGACTGCTTTTCCAGGCACCTGGACCAGATGCAGATGGCTTAGAGAGCTCGTGCTAACTGCAGTGAGGAGGACTGATTGGAGTCACAGTGGAAACTGGGTGTCTCTTAACTGATCAGAGCCAGAAAATAGAAAACTAGTGGCATACTGGAGGGAGTGACAACTGTGGAGAGTTTGAGGATGTGAAGAATCCGTAGGACTTGAGGTTGGATTGTGAGGGCAAGTGAAGGAAAAGGATAAATGAAAGACGATTTCAACATTTAAGTTTGAAGTTGATAACATTTAAGGGATACATATAGAAGGAGAAGTAGGTTTGAGATTGTGCACAGAGACATGGAAGATGGGAGTCCAGTTTGGGGCATACTTTTGAATTTGAGGTGCTTATAGGACATCAGGTAGATAGAAATAACCAGTTTTAAAAATAGTGTGAGGGGCATGGGTTGAAAACACAGATGAAGTTGAAGTGGTAGGCAAAAATAGGATTCCCCAGGGAGAGGATGGAATAAGAGACCCAAGGAGTGGCACTGTTGTGGCTTGAATGTTTTTTTCCTCCAAAATCCGTATGTTGGAAACTTAGTCACCAATATAACAGTGTTGGGAGGTGGGGCATAATGGGAGCTGTTTAGGTTGTGAGGGCTCTGCCCTCATGAATGGATTAATGTTGCTATAAAAAGGATCTGTAGGAGTGAGTTCTCTCTTCTGCCATGTGAGGACCCAACATTCCTCCTCTCTGGAGGATACAGGAAGGCGCCATCTTGGAACTGGAAACCAAACCTGCCAGCACCTTGATCTTGGGGTTTCCACCCCCCAAAACTGTGAGAGAATAAATTTCTGTTCTTAATTACCCAGTCTCAGGTATTCTGTTATAGCAGCACAAAACAGACTAAGATAGGCTGCTACAGTTTGGATATTTGTCCCCTCCAAACCTCATGTTGAAATTTGATCCCCAGTGTGGGAGGTGTTGGGTTGTGAGGGGCAGAGCCTTCATGAATGGCTTGGTACCATTCTCTTTTAGCAAGTTGAGTTCTTGCTCTGGGAAGGTACTGCAGTTCATGCAAAAGATGATGTGAATTTGGGCAAGGCTGGTGGTAGTGGAGACAAACTGAAGAGAGATTGATGGCAGTCAATTTGACAGGGTTTGTTGATTGATTGGATACGGGAGGGCAAGGATGAGTCAATGGTGGATCACTGACCGAGGACATGAATGGGACATGTGTGAGGAGACAGTTTGGGGATAAGCCTCGGTGCATGGAAGACCAGTGGAAATGCCAATGTGGATCTTAGGATAAAGGCCAGGAGAGCCAAGATCGTATCCAAATGCTGTGACTTGAAAGTTGGCAATTTATTTAACCTCTCTCTTCTTGGTCTGCTAAATGGAAATGATATCTATCTCATAAGACTGATTTTTAAAAATACCCATCAAGCATATTAATACATAGCCGGCAATCAGTAACTTAACCATCCTCCGTTTCATCTCCTTATTCATCTTTGTAACTGTAGAAACCTTCTTAATGACAACTTGATCCAGAAGTTGCCTAGTTCATTGAAAAAGAACCTACACTATTTCTAGGTAAGGCCAAGGCTTTCACTGTATATAGATTCATCAGAGTTGCATGTCATTGTCTTTGCAAAAGTCAGACATAATTCTCTGATTTATAGTTTTGTTCTCTTAAAATTTGAACAGGAGCAGAAACTTGCAAAGATTTTTACTATATTTACCACCATGACACTATACTTCCATTTTATAGTATAAGTAATATAGCACTATATTTTTACCTTATATTATGTACAGTAGGTATATTTTATAGTTAATTACTGTAAAGTATATGTATATTTTACAGTTGTCTCACTTGCACCTAGATAGACAGGATTTTTTAACAGCTTGTCTTTCCCAAAGCAGTTAGCTACGTCTTCATGGAAACAGCAACTCTCTTCATACTCAGTATTTCATTGTGAGATACATATATATATATATTTTTTTTCGAGATAGAGTCTCACTCTGTCGCTCAGGCTGGAGTGCAGTGGTGCAGTCAGCTCACTGTACTCTTGAACTCCTGGGCGCAAGTGATCCTTCTGCCTCAGCCTCCTGAGTAGCTGGGATTGTAGGCATGCGCCACCACACTTGGCTAATTTTTCTATTTTTTGTAGAGACAGGGTCTCACTATGTTGCCCAGGCTTGTCTCCAGCTTCTTTAAGCAATCTTTCCCACCTCAGCCTCCCAAAGTACCAGGATCATAGGCGTGAGCCACTGCACCCAGCCTCATGGTAATATTAAATTATGTGACCACAGTATCAGAGACAACTGTTGGAAATGACTTTGGTTAAACATAGCAGTTATTTGGTGAGAACAGAAATATGTGAGCATACAAAATACTAATCTGCTACTCTTGACTATGCACCCCAGTCTGGGAGAGCCTGGGCATCTTAATTCAGAGCAAATTGAAGCCTCAGCCTGGAGTCCACTCCCACCTGTCTATGTTCCTGTCTGTGTTCTCTCCTTCCCTCCTGCTCTTAAAGGACAGACCTCTCTGCCTGTCTGAAACCAATCCCTCTTCCTCTCTCCTCCCACCTTTTCAGGAAAGTGACACTATCAATGATTTCTTCTATATATTCAGTCACTCCCTGTCAACTGGATCATTCCCTTCAAGATTTAAATCTGTTCTTTAAATATATTCCATCTTGAAAGAACAGAAGAAAGGCCGCCTTCTTCCCTGTCCCCTCAGCTGCCAGCCACTCTTCCGTCTCCAGTCGAAGGCAGCCCCCACTAAGTATTTATCTCTGTGACTCCACTGACAAAATCTGAAGGACACTTCCCTGTCCTCATCTTTGACCTCCCAGCAGTGTTTGTTGTGGTTGCTCATCCCATCCTTGAAACATTCTTTTCCTTGACTTTTATGACACCAAATTCTCCTGGTGTTACTGATTTTATTCCTGCCTGTGTGGTCATACCCTTGTCTTATTCATAGGCTTACCTTGCAAATAAATGTCAGGGTTCCTCGGAACTAAGTTCTAGCCCCCTTTGCCTTACTCTGTGCTGTCTCCTCAGGCAATCCTATCTGTGACTTCAACCAGTGGGGCCCACGCTTCTAACTGCCTTTGCAGTGTCTTATCTTGATCTTGGCTGTCTAAAGTGCTGGTCAAACTCAACATCTGCAAGGTCTAGTTTATGACCTTCTCCAAACCTGGTCTTCCAGTGTCGCTGTACAGTTGGCAACCTGAGTGTCAACATTGACACTCTCTGCTGTCCTATCTCCACCACATCATCAGTTCTTGATTTTATTCTGAAGTAGCTCTTGAAACCATATACTTTTCCGATTGTTGTCTGTAGGCAATGTTGTATAGTGGCCACAAGTGTGGTCTCTGGGATTAGGATTCTCGTTTTTCATCTGGAAAATGGGTGTAAGAGTAGCACCTATCTCGTAGAGTTTCTATAAGGACTAAATGAGTCCATACACATAGAGCATTTAGAATGGTGCTCAGCATATATTGGATATTTCCTACCATTATAATGCACACTTGGACCACTGCGGTAGTGGCCGTCTCAATCATTACAGCCCATCTCCAGTCTTTTCTCCTCATTGTTATGATCTGTTCACAACTCAAATTTGTCTTCTCTTTGCTCACGACGTGAGTGATTTGCCATTGCTCCTAGATTATGGGAAAGTGGAACATTCTTACTGTACCCAGTGACATGCTGCATGATCGCATGTGCCAGCCTCTCCAGCATCGTCTTGTGCTGTCACTCCCACGCTTCCAGCTGTGTGAGTCGTCACGTAAGTCACACAAGTGTGCGGTCCCCACTCAGGTCCTGCCCCCACCACTGGGTCCTTCCACGCGCCCCACCCCCTCACTGGGACACTTGCCTTCCCCCTCCCGATCCTCCGGTCAGTCTCTAGATTTCAGCTCAGAAATCACTTTCTCGGGGAAGCTTTCTTTAAACACCCTCCCCCTTTCCAGACAGTTCCTTTGTTACCTACTCTCCTAGAATAGTCTTTCCTTCAGCGGCCTGATCCCAGAGAAGAATTAAACATTTGTTGGTGGACTTATTTGATTAAATGCCATCATTCCCACTATGTTGAATTAATTCATCTATGTTTCAATAGAAGGTAGAACTTACGTCAAAATAACATTTTAGCCTACAAACTGCCCATATTCAATCTTTTCTGTGGAATCTAAGAGGCCTTATTCCTGCCCTGTGAGTGTCTCCTGAGTATAACCATTCGGTTACTGTTTTATTTAATCAACAGACACAAAAGTGTAAGTTCATGAGATACTTATTTTTCAAGCCCACGACTCTTCCTGCATCTTCTGTGTTTGTTTTACTCCTCCATCCCTTCTGAAAAGGTCAAAGGGTCCTGTCTGATGCTGTCCGAACAGCAGCCTTTGGCCACAAGGTGGCGACAGTTTTCAAGAGTTAGCAGGTGAGTCCGGTGTCTATTCCGGTCTGGTCAGGGGTGTGCTTCTTTAAAAGGATGTTGGTGGGTGGAAGTTTGTTTGGTAATTATATGGCACCCTGTTTTGTGTCACAGGTGTTTTACCTAATCTCTTTACCTAAAGCAGCCAGGGCGAGCATATAAGTTGTCGATCAAACTGGAACACCTTCGAGAGTGAAGGGGAGGAGAGTGGATTAAACATCATTAGGCCAGGACAGCAGCTATAAACCAGGACTGTTCTGGCCACACAGGGACATCTTTTCTCTCCACCTAAAGCCGAGGTGATACTCCTGAGTGCAGTTGTGTAAAAAACAAAAAAGTAAAGCCGAGGTGAGTCGGGTGACAATATTTATAGTCTCTCTGACTCACTAATGCAGGCCTGAAGTTGGAGAAAAGAGCAGCACTCCCAAATAGCATGTGATCTTCACCTCCTAGCGCAGGACTCCAGAAATTAGACAGTTTTAGAAAATGAGTGATGAAAGGGTGATTGATCCAAAGTCCTGTGTATTTACTTGTGGGAGTCAGGGAAACCCTACCTTTGGTGAGATGTCATGGAAATAATAAGGCTTTCTGTTGAATTCGGCTTTTGATTTGCAGAATCCTTTTTCATATATTGCCTTCATCCAAACTCACAGCCTTGTGAGGAGTAAGGAAGGAAGGAAAAGTGTTATCCTTGTACTTTGTGGGTAAAGAAATTGAGGTTCAAAGAGGTAAAGTATAATGGCTTGACCATGGATGTGATAAGTGCCAAACCCTGGGCTTCCGCCTTGTTGCTTAGAGAAGGTGAAATACATTTTCTTTCTCACTGGAGGCATCCAGATCACTTTATATCATTCAGCACAAAGGGAAACAAATGCATATTCAAATGCAAACACAAGATGAAGTCCTAATTTATATGAGCACACATGACGGGATAAGCTAATTAAGAGAGTCATAGTGTTTATTTTTTGTTTCCTCCTCACTCCTCTAGGAGAACGGCCAACCTTCGTGCCCCGTAGTGCTGGCTTTCCCTCACTCCACCGGGACTCAACAGGTTTGGGCTCCCTGGAGTCCTAAATCTGGATTGTCTAACAAAGAAGGATTTGCAAAGGCTTGGAAGGAAAGGTGCATTTAAAGAGAGTGACCCAGTGGCCTGTGGGCAATGTGGTTGGATTCCCAAGGATAGAAACCTGCATCCTGTGCCCACGGAGTCCTGGAAGGTGACAGCTCTCTGATGGGAGTGGCTTGCAGGTACTTGGGATCTGAATGCGAAGCTCCTGCTTTGGAATCTGCAGCCATGTTTTCTGTGGCAGCATTGGGCCTAGGGAGTGATGCTGCGAGCAGTAGGTGCCCCTCTTCAAGTGGACCCTATGGGCCACGTGATGAGCATCTCTATGGCAGCCCTGATGGCCTGAAGTGCAAAGTCTGTTGTGACGTTTTCTGGAATTGTGCAGGAGCCTTCAGACTCTCAGGGAGAGAGATATGTTGCCAGTAATGACTAATATTGAATGTCTCACCAACCCTGGTGAGTAGACTCAGAGTCACATTTAATTTGATTTAGAAACAAAACAAAATATGTAACAAATCTTGCACTGTGTGTTGTCAAATTAATTCATACTCATTAATGATTACATGTAAAAACAAGCCATCTGCTCCTCTGCAGACCAAACACAGAAAGAAGCCCAGGGCCCTGGGTTTTCCAGCCGGCTTCCTCCCTGTCCCATTGGTCAATTGGTCTTCTGGTGTTGCTGAGCACCCTGCCCCAGGCTGCTGCAAGTTTCAGTCACCTTGTCTGGTGACCACTCACTTTTAGCTCAAGGGCCACCTCTTCCACTCGGCCTTCCCTGGAGCCCTGTGATCCTGTAGCCTTTTGTTGGTACCTCCAGGAGATCACTTCCTGGTTGTCTCCACACACAGAATCACCTGTGGTGCTTGCTGAATGCAGACTCTTGGCCCTTCCTTATTTCAGTCCACTGAATCAGGATCTCAGGAGGTCGTACTAGGATTCCATATTTTTAATGTGTTTTCCTCCCAGGTGATTACTATCCTTTCTTTACCCTCTCTGCTGGCCTGAATAGTGTCCTTCCAAAATTCATGTCCACCTGGAGCCCAAGAATATGACTTTATTTGGAAATAGGTTCTTTGCAGATGCAATCACAATAAGAAGAGGCTCTATTGGATAGGGAAGGCCCTAATCCAACGTGTAGAGTCCTTATTAGAAGAGGGAAATTCGGGGACACAGAGATACAGAGCAGCAACCTCACGTGAGGATAGAGGCAGAGATTGGAGTGAGGCATCTACAAGCTGCTGAATGCCAAGGACTGCCAGCAGCCACTATGTGCTAGGAGAGAGGCATGGAAGAGATTCTCCCTCTGAGCCCGTAAAATGAATCCAGCCTGCCAACACCTTGATTTCAGACTTCCAGCTTCTAGACTGACAGAATAAAATTCTGTTGTTTTAGACCACCACGTTTGTGGTACTTTGTTACTAATAATCCAGTGTAGCCCTAGGAAATGTATACCACCCCCACCTCTCTCTTTCTCTACCTTCTATTAAGTTATCCTCATATCCCCTTTCCCTCTACAGGAAGTTATATTTCCTATTTAAAATATTTTCATGTGGTAGTGGACATATGTCGATGTCAATTTTTTTGGTGGTTCAGTGGATGCTCTCTCTTTGGGATTGTTCTATACCTTGTATGTCTTGGGAGGCTGAGCCTATCTTTCTCGGCAAAAGTGAGAAAATTCCAGACCTTTGCTTTCCCTGCCTGCAGTGTACCAATTGTGCAAGCATATCACCCTGGCCCCATAAGCCACATGTTGCAATGAGTGGGAGCTAGTGGCCCCAAGGAGGTTGTCACAGGGAGACGTGCCTCTGGGTCAGCAGTCGAAGCCACAGTGGTCTGAGTTGCCCAGGCAGCTCTGCAGGGGTGCCAGGGTGGCATGCGTGACGCCTCGGCGTGGGATCAGTCCTGCTTGTGCTGCCCTCGGGCTACAATCCTTCCCCTTCCTGAGATCCTGTGAGCTACCTGACATTCTTTTTAATAAACCTTTTTCCTGCGTAAATTGGTTGGTTTCTGTTGCCTGCATCTAAAAAGCCTGATTGCCATGGGTGGGCATTCATATTCTTCTTTCTTTCTTTTTTTAAAAAAATGTTTGCTGAACAAACGTTTCCTTGTCAACCCCAGGATCTTAGGAGATAGTAAATGTTCCATCCTGTCCATCTTTCATGTTATTGGGGTTGAGTTTTTCATTCCACCTTAATTTCAATTATTATTGGTCACTAATTAGTCATCATCATCACTATTATATTTTTAAGAGTTTAAGCTTCTTTAGCTATACCAACATATTTTCCAGTTTCTTTGCGCTCCGTGTGTCTTGCAATCCGATTCTTCCTTCTGGCTTCAACTTCCCTTTCACCAAAGTGCATCCCTTTGGCGAAGGGCTTCACGTGGCACGTCTTCAGTCCTTGTCTGAACATGTCTTTGTCTTGCCCTTCTCTGTGAGATGAGCTGGATGCAGAACTTTAGATTGTAGTTATTTCCCCTCAGCACTTTGAAGTTACCATTCGGTGTCTTCTGGCCTCCACTGGTGCTGATGATAAATTAGGAAAGCTATAAATTCTCATCCCTCTGCAAGCAACTGCCCCCATCCCCACCCCACCAGGTCATTTTGCTGTTGCGGTTTTACCACCATGTTTGTAGAAGTAAATGTGTTTATTAATGTTGCCTGAGAGTTGTGTTGCTTCTTAGGTCCTTCTTCAATTCTGGAAAGTTCTCAGCCATTATCTTGACATTTCGTTTCTCTTCCATTCTGTTTAGAAGTCTCCTGGGCCTCTGAGTAGACTAATGTGGGACCCTGTATGTTTTTCAGCTCTTTATCTGCCTGTCTTTTTACTGGCTTTCTTCATCTTTACCTTTTTAGTTTATTAATTCTTTTTTTCACCTATGTCCAGTTGGTTTAACCCCTCCATTAAGTTCCATTCATTTCTCATTTCATTGTCTGCTTATACACAATTATATTTTTATATAAATATATAAATGTGGCCTTAAACATACGTGTGTGTGTGCGCGTGTGTGTGCGTGTGTGTGTGTGTGTGTGTGTGTGTGTACAATCTTGTCTTCCTTTATTTTGGCCTTCTCCTCCAGCTCTCTGCTCACTTCACCCTCCCCCATCCTAAGGAACTCACACTAAGGCAGTGTATATTTTCCTTTGTGTTTTCACCTTGCTCGTATAATCTTAAACTAACAGTTTGTATACAAATATATATGAGATATGGTTCTGGGTTTTTTTTAAGAGACAGTGTCTCACTTTGTCACCCAGGCTGAAGTGCAATGGTGCAATCATAGCTCACTGCAGCCTTGAACCGCTAGCCTTAAGGGATCCTGCTGCCTCTGCCTCCCAAAATGCTGGGACCATAGGTGTGAGCCACCATGCCCAGCCTAATTCTTTACCTTTAAGACTTGCTTACTATTCTGTGGTGTGGACAGACTATACTTTATGCAAACACATTTTAACAGTGAACTCAAAATTTTTTTGTCTCTACAAACAATATTGCAATAAGCATTCTTGTACACATAGCTGTCTATATAGACTTGTGCTTTTATTTCCATGGGATAGATTTGGAGTCAACACACTTTTCCTGTAAAGGGTGAAATAGAAAATATTTTAGGCTTGGTGGGTCATGTGGTCTTTACTTACCTCTGCCATTGCCCCCAAGCAGCCATGAGAAATATGTAAACAAATGAACCTGGGCTGGATTGGGCTCACAAGCTGGAATATAATGTATATTTTAAAAAATTGTGACAATAATTGCCAGATTACTTTCCAAAAAAGCTACAATAATTCACATCCCCAAGTAATGTCTGAAGTTACCATTTTCCCTGAATCTCAACAAATAGATATTATGAATATTTTAAATTTTTGCCAGTCTGATTGGTATAGAGTGATAGCTCACTCTAAATTTAATGTGCATTTTCTTAACTGTTGGTAAGTTTGCTTATCTTTTCATATATTTGTTGGCGATTTGAAATTTTGGCACCCATGAATTATCTTCTTATTAGTTGTCAATTCTCTAGTTTTTGTTCCCTTCTTGTCAATTAATAAGGAATATTGTGGATATTAACACTCTGTCTATTCTCTGCATTGACACTATTTTTCTGAATCTAATTTGTCTATTTTTTTTGTTTATGATCTCTTTTGCCATAAAGCATTTTTAAAGATTCCTTATAGAGTCAAATATACCATCAATATGTATTAAATAGCTCCCAGGTTTCCAGGCATGATTAAGACGGTCTCTGCCTCCCTTGCGCTGAATGCACAGTTGCCTGTGCAGGATTTTAGTTTTACTTTCCTATTTAAGTATTTAATCCATTTTGAGTTTATTTTAACATGCTGTAAGATTGTGATCTGGGTTTATATTCTTTTACATCCACAAATAAAAGATGCCTGGAATTTTTATTTTAGGTAGGGGCTGATTTTTCCCTGCATTCTGGTCCCTGCACAGATGATCAAATTGCTTGTTTCTTTCCTGGGCCGGTGTGCAGAAATTTCTAGTCTACCTTTAATAAATGAGGCTGAATGATTCATTCCAGGGCTTGGTCCTGTTCCTCTGCGTCCACAGTTTGGAAGTCATGTCTTCTGTCCATGTGGGATGCTGATATTCCAGGCCCTCCAGCCTGTGTCAGGGCCCTCGCCATGGTGGGCCACAGGGCACCAGGGCTGCAGCAGCTGCCTCTTACTGCCCTGGATCTGATTTCTATCTTAGTTCTGACTCCTGCTCATTCTCCAGTTTTTTTTTTAGCTAGATTATAAATACTGCAATTAAAATACTGCCATTACATCCAGCTCTTCTGCATGTTTGTGGTAGGAGGGAAGGCCTGTCCGTATCACCTTAGTCTGTGGTGTTGGTGGAAGAAATCCCTAACCTCAGATACACTTTTGGATGTCGGAAACACCTCTGGGCCCAGTATGGAATGGGTCCCCCTGTCCACATCACCCCGAGGTGCTCTGTAGTCGCCACCTTCGGGTCCTGTTCAGCTCTGCCAGTCCCATTAAATATCAGATCCTGTTCCAATTCTATTAGCCAACCTCCTGCCCAAAGGACTTACAATCTTTGAGATAGTTGCTTCTTACACTGTAACAAAAGTAGTTGGTTCAACTTAAGTACTGTTGTGAAACCTATAAGGCATGCTTTTGGGAAATCTTTATGTGCATGAAAGAAATTGGGTTGAGAAATGTGAGGATAGGGTCCCATGAAAGTGTATAGTCCAGTCAAAGGACCGCATAGCATACTGTATTTAGTAGGATAAAAGAGCACCACGCACCAAGCATTTTCTTCTGTAAGTCAGAAACTTAGAAGTTCTTCTTCTGCACCTGCTCTGCGTTTGTGAGGAGAGTGATTGCCCTGGGGAAATTTACTTAAATGACAACTGAGAATCAAAGAGTAGCTTCCCATTTTTTAAAGAGACAGTTCTATTTTTTATGAAAGAATAACATTTTCTGAGTTTAGAAGGTAAGCCTCAGGAAGCCTAGATAATATGTAAATTGGGTAAAATGTAAGGTGTGACTATAAAGTTATGCTACTTTGGGGAGCACCTTATGGAAATAAATTTTATTTGTTTATCATATAAATTTCATGCTGCTAGCTGTTTGTAGCAAGTACCTAAGGTACCCAAAGGTAGTTTAGGCACATCTGGAAAATTTAATATTTTCAAATATTAAAAAAATGTGATTTCAAAAACTCTGCTTTCTTTCTCTTTTCTCTTTATTAGGTTTTACAATGATTTTAAATTTGTTGTCTCCATGTAGGAGTTCCACTTTTGGTAATGGAGGACCAGGTGTTTCAGACCAACTCTCTTTCTAACAATAACTAATAAAGCTACATGAAATATATAATTAAATTTTAAAATCATGGAGAGCTAAAAGGTTATGAGAATTTACTGGCCAAAATCTGAGAGAAGATAGAAATCAAGAGAGTGAGCCTCACATTTGGGGAACATTTGTAGATCTTGAAAGGGCAACTGAAAGACTAAGGTGAATTTTAAAAGCTCCATGGGGCCAGGGAGAAAAAGTTATGGTCCAGGTCCTAGGATGTACCCCACACCTTGGGACTGTTGCCTTGGAGAGCCGCCCTGCCCTAGAAGTAAGGGTAGACTAGAACGAAATGAGCCTTCATTCGGATCATAGCCTCTCTTAAGTGATTTGGCAGGCCTAGAAAATCTAAAACCCTAAAGTTAGAGTCAGGTGAATCTAGAATGCTACTAGTGCCCCCAGAATTATGGCATGAACAACAAGAATCCTCTCTGGAGCAAGATATATTATCCTAGGCCTCAAATTATTTCTACAAATAAGTTTTTGAAACCAATGGCTAGCACACAATAAAAAATAGCATGACACTATTTTTTGTAACATAATAAAATATATGAGTGTGTGTGTGTGTGTGTGTGTGTGTGTACCAATGCAAAAGCCAGCCCCATACTTAATCTTAAAGTGTCACACACTTTAGGGAGGCATTCTAAAATCAGGAATAAGTCAAGGATGCCCATTATCTCTACAACTATTTAAAATTTCACTGGCATGTTAATTAATGCAATTAAATAAGAGAAAACAACTAGAAGCATCAGGATTAGAAAGGAAGAGGCAAACTGTCTTTATTTGCAGAAAATGTAATTGTATATCTGAAAAACCCAAAAGAATCAATGGAAAAGTAAAATTAGCATACTCATATGGATAGCCTTCATATATATAAACTGGAAGAAGTTTGAAGAGAAGACCCTGTGTACCATAACAAAAACTTAAATACTTAGACAAAAACCTGATAAGAAATAGGCAAAATTAATAGGAAAACTGTAAAACACTCTTGAAAGACTTAAAAATAATTTTGAACAAATTGAAAAACATACTATATTTTTGAATAGAAAAACTCAACATCATAAAGATGTTATTTCTCCCTAACATCTTTATAACATTAGTTATAAATTTAATGCAACCTCAATAAAATTTTCCTCAGTTTTTTTTTTCTGGAACTAGACATGTTGATTAAAAAGTTAATATGAAAAAATAAATAAGAATAGCCAGGAAATACTTGGAAAGAACAGCAATGTAGTGCGTGGCTAATCCTATTAGAATGCAGTAAAACATTTTAAATCCTCTAAATTAAAGCAGTGTGATACTGGCTCAGGAAAAGACTGACAGTCCAATGGATCAGAGTAGAAAATGCAGAAATATATCTAAGGAAAATTTAGTATATGACAATGCTAGCACTGAAGTCAGAGGAGAAACATTGACTTTAAATAATGTTGGGGCAACTGGATAGCTATAAAGATGAAGATGAAACTAGATCTTTTTCTTACAATGTACTCTAGGATAACTTACAAATGCACTAGAGATTGAAATGGGAAGAAAAAAAAACCCAAAAATCTCACATACACACTGATATGACTTTAGTCATTTTAGATATGACTTAAAAAATCTAGACTCAATAAAAGAAGAGATTGGTAAATCTGACAACATTGAAAAATACAAAATAAGTCAAGTTATAAGATAATTACAAATGGGGAAAATTTTTGCAACTTTTATCACAAAGCATTAATATTCTTAATGTATTAAGGACTTCCTAAAAATTTTACATTAAGGATATAGTAAGCATTACATCCACATCCACACAAAGAGCAGAGGAACGAATAGGGAGTTCGCAGAAAAAGTATGCTAATCGCCCTCTTTCACAGTAAGCAAAATACATGTTTAAATTATAGAGATACTGCCTCTCATCTAACAGATTGACAAAATTCCCAAAGTTTGTCAATGTAAATTCTTGGTGAAGCTATAGGAAAACAGGCATTTTATATACTGCAGGTGAGGACACAAAATGGTACAATCTTTATGAAAGGAAATTGGCAATAGCTAGCAAAATTACAGATACATTTACCCTTTGATCCAGAATTCACAATTCTAGGATTCTATCTCAAATATTCAACAGCAATGTAGACACATGCAAGGGGCTATTTACTGCGACCTTGTTTGTTACAGCAAAAGGCTGCCAAACAACCCAAATGTTTCTCAGTAGAGAGCCGTTTGAATAAACTGTTGTAAAGATCTACGAGGTGAAACAACGAGACAACTTCTATCTCCAGATTTTATGGAGTAGTTTGTAGAAAACGGATGCGTTCATTGAGAATAACAGAAAAAGATGGAGACAGTTGAGAGTGATATGTTTGGAGTTTTTCAGAGAGCCACTGAGACACCTTGGAGTTGAAGG
Organism: Eulemur rufifrons; assembly: GCF_041146395.1. Lineage (NCBI taxonomy): Eukaryota > Metazoa > Chordata > Mammalia > Primates > Lemuridae > Eulemur > Eulemur rufifrons. The sequence continues at coordinate 60,945,216 of NC_091000.1, read as the reverse complement.
GTCAAGACACCAGAGATAAGGGAATCTCACTGAAGTGAGCCCAGCATTCTGAAAGCTGCATTTTCCCTCTTGGCGTTTGCTAATCCTTGGCATGGAGAAAGAAGCTGAGAGACTCGGTAGAGGGTGGTCACTGAGGACAGAGAAGCAGCAGAGCTCTCCACTGTCTTCTAGGTCTGAGGTGATAAAACTTGAAGCATTGGGGTTTCCAAATCAGCCAGGACTCAAGAAGCCCTTGGTTCCAGAGAGAAGGGAGGTGCAGAAAAGTGAACCTGACATTTGATGATTTTCTCTTTGAATACTTGGTGACTCTTAGTCATGTAGGGTGAAAGGCTAAGAAGCCAAGAAAACCGGTTGGCAAGCAGAGTGGAATTTTGACATTCTTACGTTGTTATGGAGATACAAAGTAGAGTTCATGAACTGACAAAGAGGTAGCATTCAGCGAATGCTGCAGGCTTTCAACTGGGACTCTTGGAGAGGGGGTGCATTAGCCTAGATCAAACCTTACAACAGCTCAACCTTGTGTAATCTTAGTCTTGACTGGATTTAGGTAAACTGTCCCTACTCTAGCAGCCTGTCAGACAATAGGGTGAATCCTCTCCAGAGGAAAATAAGTTCATCCAGAGGCCCCATATTCTTTCAGGCCCTGTGATCAGTACTCAATCCAAAATTAGTAGGATCCAAGAAAGATGGCCAAGAGAAAATTCATAATAGAAATATACTCACATGTGTTCCAGATTATTGCAGTTATCAGACACAGACTTTACAATAATTGTGATTAAAATCAAGAAAATAAATTACAAAATGAAGAATTTCAGTAAAGAACTGGATCTATTTTTTTCTAGAGAAAATTATAAAGCTTTATTGAGAGAACTTAAGTCAAGTTTTCAGTATAAAAACAGCATATGTGGTTTCAGCTTGTCTTCTTTTTAACTTATGGCTGCCCATCATCTGCTTCTGAATTTTCAGCACACTCTAGATTAGGTAGTCTTCACTTTCACATCCGGGCCATCTCCATGCTCACTCCCAGTCTTTTCCAGATGCATTTCCTGGTGGTCACCTTCCAATTCAGGTTCCCCCTCACCTTCAACTGCAGGTTCTTCTCCTTCTTCTCTCTCTTGTCCGGGTTCAACATCCTGACTCTCAACATCATTTCTCTTGTTGAGATTGTTCATCAATGGACTACTGGTGAGCCACAGCTTCAGCTGGGTTGGAACACTATTGGCCATCTCTTCCTCTAGATCTTGATCTTACCTGTGCACTCCTATTTCACCTGCAGCTAGAAAGTCATGAACTGAAGACTACCATTGCTACCTAAACACAACCTCTGTGAGATCAACTCCACTAGCCAATCTGGAATCTGTGTTTTTAAAGAAGCAAATAAAAATTGTAGCACTGAAAAAATACAGTAATAAAAATTAGAATCTAATAGATATGGTTTAACAGATTGGACACAGCTGAAAAAAGTACTGGTGAGCTGGAAATAGGTCAGTAGAAAGTATCTTTGCTGATGTACAGAAAGAAAAAGTCATGGAAAATACAGAAAAGAATGCAAAAGACACATGGGACATGTTCTACCATATGAAACATTCTAACCCATGTAATTGTAGTTCGGGAAGCGAGGAAAAAGAGAATATGGCAGAAGTATTGAAAGAGATAATAACCAAGAAATTTCCAAAAGAAATAAAAAAAATATTGAGTCATACAATTAAAAATTACTAAAAACCCCAAGCTGGATAAAGGCAATAAAGCTACACCTTGACACACCATAATCAAATTAATAAAAATCAAATATAAGAGAAAATCGTAAAAGCAAATAGAGGAAAAAGATGCATTCCTTTCAAAGATGTAATGATATGACTAATAGCTAACTTTTCAACAGAAGTGATTAAAATGAAATGATGGAATGACGCCTTTAAAAGGCTGAAAGGAAACAACAGCCAGTCTAGAATTCTATATCTGGTGAAAATGTCCTTCCAAAGTGAAGGCAAAATGAAGATATTTTTAGGAAAACCAAAAAGTGAGGTTATATATTACATATGTCCCCAGTAGACTTTTATTAGAAGAAATATTAAATGGAGTTTTTTGTGTTTTGCATCACAATTATTGTGCTGCTTACAAAAATTTACACATGCATTAAAATTTGTAGAACTGTATACCAAAAAGTCAATCCTTTTTTTTTTTTAAAGGAGTGCTTTAGGCACAGGGAAAGTGTTCCCAGAGGGAGATCTGGGAATATAGGAAGGCATGAAGAGCAATACAAAAAATAAACATATGGTTAAATATAAGTGAATATTGACTGCACAATAATAATGTCTTTTGTGATTTAAAATTCATGCTGAATTGAAATATATGACAACCATAACACATAAGATAGCATGGTGTGAATAGAGAAAAGTGTTCTAAGGAATGAGCTTTTGGGGGGAAGCGTATGTGCCAATTTATATTAAACAGTGATAAGTCAAGCATTCATGTTGTAATCTCTAAGATAAACACGAAAAATACAGTACAAGAATGTGTAACTGAAGAGCTAAGGCAGGGAGAGAATAGTAAATAATACTTAATTCAAAACAAGGCAAGAGGGAAAGAAAAGAAACATAAAATTAGCTAAATAGACAAGAAACAGTAAGTACTATAAGTGAGCCTAAATACAAATTATAGTATATATAAATGTATGAAATACCTCAATTAAAAGATCAAGATTGTCAGACTAGGCTTAAGAACAAAACAAAACTATATGCTACTATTTTAGGGTGTTCATTCCAGGAAAGCTTGATTAATATTAAAAAATTAGTCAGTTTAACTCACCACATTAATGGAAGAGACAAAGAGAAAACACTTCTAAGCTCTTTTTATGAAGCCAGCATGATGTGTCGAGGAAATTACAAGACAGGAAATTTTTGAGTCAATCTCTCTCATGGACATGGACACAGAAATTCTAAACAAAATTTTGGCAAATTAAACCCAATTATATGAAAATGATAATATGATACAACCAAATTGGGTTTAAATGAGAATACAAGGTTGGTTTAATAAATAAAAATCAATCAATGTAACTCATCACATTAAGAAAAATAAAGTGAAAAATTATATGATCATCTCAGATGCAGAAAATGTATTTACTAAAATTTGACTTTTTTTTTTTTTGAGACAGAGTCTTGCTCTGATGCCCAGGCTAGAGTGTCATGGTGTCAGCCTAGCTCACAGCAACCTCAAACTCCTGGGCTCAAGCAATCCTCCTGCCTCAGCCTCCCGAGTAGTTGGAACTACTGGCATGCACCACCACGCCCAGATAATTTTTTCTATTTTTAGGAGAGACAGGGTCTTGCTCTTGCCCAGGCTGGTCTCGAACTCCTGATCTCAAGTGATCGTCTCGCCTTGGCCTCCCAGAGTGGTAGGCGATTACATGCCTAGGATTACAGGTATGAGCCACTGCACCTGGCCAAAAAAATTTGACCTCTATTTTTGATCAAAAAGAACTTTCAGCAAACCAGGAATAAAAGAGACTTTTCAAAATCTGATAAAATAGCCACAATTTTCCAGAAAACATTATACATAATGATGAAATATTGAAAGTTTTGTCTTGAAAATGGAAACAACCAAAGGATGTCAGCTATTGCCATTTCTATTCTGTGTTGTACTGGAGTAATTTTTAAAAAGAAAAAAAATAGAATGTTAAACAAAAACTATTAAAATAGTTACTTATAAGGGAGTGAGGGAATAGGGTAGAAGGGACATGGATGGAAGTTAATCCTTGGTGAAAATTCCTTCTTATGGAACTTTATAAATGTTTTATATATCATTAAAATATAAAAATTAAGATTAAAGGGAGTTTAAGTTTAAAGGGAGTGAAAGCAATCAGTAAAAATTAGTAGTAATTTGTTATTGTTACTTTGAAACTGCTATATAATAATGTAGGATAAAGCAAATAAATAATTATATTACTCTTAAAAGGAATCATGATTTTCAGTGTAAGAGAAATGAAATAAAAGTATAAAATCAAAGAAATTAAGTAAAATCCTGTATTTTTAAATTTAAATTAAAAGTATAAGTATGAATTTGTGACTTTTCCCTTTTGTAAAATAACACCACTACCAGTTTATTTCCTAGCTTTGTGAAATATAAACAGTAGATACAATAATTACTCATAGCAATGGTCACTCCCAATGCCCGGATTGTGGTCTCTCAATACTATTTGCAACTTAAAGGAAATGAGTTTTTGGAAAACTGGATATTCCAGGTCTGGAGCAGGAAAGTACTAGTTGGATCTTGGACATATTATCATACCAGAAAGTGAGAAAGCAGTCAAAGACTAGTGTGATCATACTAAAAGAGCACAGGAATTAAGTAGAAGAGGTTCCCATTGGCCAAAGATGGGAGAATTTGAGGTCAAAAGAGAATAGCAGCTGCAATTGATGGAAATGCATCAGATATATAACAATTCATAGGTTCAGTACAAAACAAGGATGGTACTCTTCACCATTTCAAGCGTTATTACCATACATTTTAGCTAGGGAAACTAGGAAAGAAAAAAAAGAAAGAAAGGGCAGGGGAGTGAGAGAAAGAGAAAGAGAAAGAGAAAGAGAAAGAGAAAGAGAAAGAGAAGAAAGAAAGAGAAAGAAAGAAAAGAAAAGAAAGAAAGAAGGAAGGAAGGAAGGAGGGAGGGAGGGAGGGACAGAAGGAAGGAAGGAAGGAAGGGAGAAAGAAAAAGAAAGAGAAAGAAATAAAGATCCATGCACATTAGTAAGGAAAAACTCAAATTATTTCTATTCAAAGATGACATGATCTTATATATAAAAATATCAAGGAATCTACTAAAAAACTATTAGAACTAATAAACAAGTTCAACAAGATTAATACATAAGAATCCATTGTATTTCTATACAGTAGCAATAAACATCTGAAAATGAAATTAAGAAAACAATTCCCCTTATATGAGCATCAAAAAGAATCAAATACTTAGAGATAAATTTAACAAAAGAAGGGCAAAACTTGTACGTTGAAAACTACAAAGCAGTATTGAAATGAATTAAAGAAGATTTAAATAAATGAGAAGACATCCCATGTTAACAAATTGAGAGACTTAATATTTATTGTTAGGATGGCAATATATCCAATTCATATACAGATTCAACACAATCCCTATCAAAATTCATGGGGATATGCAAGGGAACCAGAATAGCCCAAACAATCTTGAAAAAGAACAAAGTTGGTGGACTCACATTTCCTGATTTCAAAACTACTACAAAGATACGAATGACACAGTGCAGTACTGGCATAAGGATAGACATATAGACCAATGAAATATAGTTAAGAATCCAAAAATAAATTCATATGTTTATGATCAATTGATTTTTGACAAAGCAACCAAGACAATTTAATGGGAAGAGAATGATCTTTTCAATAAATACTGCAGGAAGAACTGAATATCCACATGCAAAATATTTAGCTTGCACCCTGAAATCACACCATACACAATGATTAACTCAAAGTAGATCACAGACATACATGTGAAAGCTAAATCCATTAAAATTTTAGGAGAAAACACAGTAATAAATCTTTCTGATCTTGAATTAGGCAATGATTTCTTAGTTATGGCAACAAAAAAGCACAAATGATAAAAAACGTTGATAAGTTGGACTTCATCAAATTAAAAACTCTTGTGCTTCAAAGGATACTATCAAGAAAGTGAAAAAACTACAGATAGATAGTATTCTCAAATCAGGTATCTGAAAAAGGACGTTTATCTGGAATATATAAAAAATTCTTACAACTCAATAATAAAATACAAACAACGCAACTAAAAAATGGGCAAAGGATTTGAGTAGACATTTTTTCCAAAGGAAATAATGAATGGATAATGGGCACACAAAAAGATGCTCAATATGATTAGTCAGAGAAATACAAATAAAATTCACAAGGATATACTATTTCATACCCACTAGAATGGCTATAATAAAAAAAAAGACAGACAATAACAAGCGTTAGTGAGGATGTGGAGAAAACTGGAACTTTACATATTGCCAGTGTGAATGTAAAATGTACAGTCACTTTGGAAAAGAGTTTGTCAGTTCCTCAAAATGTTAAACATAAAGTTACCATATAACTTAGCAATTCCACTTTTAGATATCTAGCCAAGAGAAATGAAAACCTAAGTCCACAAAAATTTGTACATGAATGTTCACAGAAGCATTATTCACAATAGCCAAAAAGCAAATACAACTCAATGTTTATCAACTGATGAATGGATAAACAAAATGTAGTATGCCCATACAATAGAATATTCAGCAATAAAAGAACTAAAGTACTTATACATGCTACAGCACAAATGAGTCTTAAAAACATTATGCTAAGTGTCACAAAAGTCCACATATTAGATGATATCATTTATATGAAATATCCAGAATAGGTAAATCCACAGAGAAAGAAAGTATGTAAATGGTGACCTAGGACTACGAGTTAGTGAAAACAGAATGGAAATGATTACTAATAGATATAAGGTCTCGTGTGGTGATGATGAAAATGTTCTAAAATTAGATATGGTGATGGTCAAACAACTTTTTAAATATATGAAAAAACTTCACATGTTACACTTTAAATTGTGAACATTATAGTATGTAGATTGTATCTCAATTAAGCTGTTTTTAAAAGCTATGAGTGTATAATAATGCTGTAAATGAAAAAAAAAAAACAAACCCAAGAAACCATATTGATAACCATTAGAGATTGCTGGGGCATCAAGTATTACTCTGGATTGAGTCAAGAATTTTTCCTTTTAGACTGCATTTCAGGGTAACAAAATAGTTGATGAGGGAAAGGTATTCATTATGAAAGAATTACAACTAATAAAGGGAGAAAGAAAGGTAGAATTAGAAAACCATCATATTGCAACCTTCATGAAATAATTTCAAAAAGGAACTGAAAAAATAACTGTATTTTTCAAATTCACAAGAAAAACCAACCTAAAATTATAAAACTGAAAAATAAAATAAATATAATTAAGAACTTACTATAACAGATTAGATATACCTGAAGAGAGAATTAGCAAACTGAAAAATAAGTCAGAAGAGTGACACACAGAAAGAGAGAGAGAGAGAGAGAGAGAGAATGGGGCATAGCAATATTTTGAAAGATGATGACTACAAGGTGATATACACTTGAGGGCTGAGGCTATCATTTTGGATAAGCATAATGGGCTATCTATAAGTAGATGAGTTTGTGTATTTTTTTGAGGAGAAAGAATGAATTAAATTCAGGATCATGGTGCTCCCAGAGAGACAGAGGCAGAGTCTTAAAGACAGTGGCTAGCTGCATTGTATCCTGAAATTTCTTTGGGTGCTAGTTAATAGTCCCTTGTGATGTCCACCTGTATTTCCTATTCTTTGATTTCCTGAATCTTTATAATAAATTCTCCTTCACGTAAGCTTTTTTTGGTTGTTTGACATGTTTTTTTTTTTTTTAAAAAAACGAAAAATGATTTCTTTTTATTATTGTATTGCACTTATTAGACAAGTCATCCTTCTCTTGTTTTGGACTTTTGTGGAAGTGAACTATTGTTTTGTGAATATATATGATGTTTGCTTTGGGTTTCAGATTATGGAAATATCTCTCTGTCCCATATACAAAGAACTTTTGTATGTTAGGAATGGACATGTAGTTTTGTTGAATATCTTCTGGTATTTATAGAGAGATTATATGTATATTTTGCTTCAATTTATTTTTGTGATGATTTACACTAACAGATTCACTACTGTTATATTAACCATACCTACCTGGAATAAACCTTATTTGGTTGTGGTATACTATTTTTTAATGCACTGCAGATATATTATTCTTTTATTTTATTGGTATCCTGTTTAGAATCTTTGCATTTGTTTCATTACATTAGACTATATTTCTTTTTTTCTTTCTCTTGTTTTGGTATCAAGATTATGCAATCCTTGTAAGATGAATTAGACATATTTTTCTCTATTCTGAAATAGTTTAACTTATGTAGGGATTATTTTTATCTTCCTCAGGTTTTTGAACAAACTGTCTTTAAAAATCTATTTGAATCTAATGTCTAATTTTGGGGGTAGTTCTTTGAAAACATTTTCAATTTTTTTCCTTTAGGGGTAAATTTCCATGCAGGTTTCTATCTTCTCCTGATTTTGCTCTGATGATTAAATTTTCCAGGAACTGTCCTGTTTCATCTAGATTTTAAACACACTAACATGGAGTTGTATATAGTAGTCTCTCCTCTATACTATGATCATATTGCTTTTCATCCTCACGTTACAGATTCGTGTTTTCTTTTTTCCCTGCCCACAGCTTGGCAGGGGTTTATCTTTTCTGCTGGACTTCTAAAAGCAAAAATCTTAATACTACTCATCAATTCTACTTTTTGTTTGTTTTTTAAATTCATTACTTTTTGCTTTTATCTCTACTGATCTTTCTACTTCACTTTGATTTCTTTTGTTGTGCTTTTCTTACTTTTGAGTGAAAATTAATTTAAGCTGTTTTTAAAAGCTATGAGTGTATAATAATGCTGTAAATGAAAAAAAACTCAAGAATTATTTAGTTTAGTACCTAAATTTCCAATTGCTTTTTCTGCTGTGTTGTCATATATTTAAATATGAATATAAAGTTAGATGCCTTCTCAAGAGATCTGAAAATGTTATTCCAAATATGACACTGAATTTTATGTTGTTCTATCCAAGGAATCAATCTGAGAGACTTCACATTAAAAATTCAAAGTTACAGCCGGGCGTGGTGGCTCATGCCTGTAATCCTAGCACTCTGGAAAGCCAAGGAGGGAGGATCGCTTGAGCTCAGGAGTTCAAGACCAGCCTGAGCAAGAGCGAGACCCTATCTCTACTGAAAACAGAAAAATAATTGGCCGGGCGTTGTGGTGTGCGCCTGTAGTCCCAGCTACTCAGGAGGCTGAGGCAGGAGGATTGCTTGAGCCCAGGAGTTTGAGGTTTCTGTGAGCTAGGCTGACGCCACAGCACTGCAGCCTGGGCAACAGGGTGAGACTCTGTCTCAAAATAAAATAAAATAATTCAAAGTTAGAACTGCAAGAGAGAAAAGAAGATTGTAGTTATAAATTTAGAATATGTCTTTCTATGAAAACATTATGAAATGTGTATGGCCATGTTTCCCTTTTATTATGCATACTTGAGCCTAGGATTATCCAAATTCCCATTTTCAAAAACTGCTAATTCAAAAAAGGTATGTGCCCCCAAGGAACATATTTCATTTAAAAACTCATCCCACTGATCCATAATCTTATTAAAATTATTTGACAGCCCTCATTCCTTTTTGACCAACTGATTCTCCAAGATCCACCAACTTTGTTCCAAAACATTTTAAATTTTTCATAATGTGGAAAAATGATTCATTTTAATTGAAGAGAGCTCGTTCAGAACTTCCAAAATGAAATTTGAGCTTAGACAAAGAAAGCCTCAGACAGAAAGGCTAATTTTTCATAAATTATTGAAAACAGAGGGCATACAATAGACGTCTGTCTATGACCTTAGCATTCACGCTTTCTGCCATGGAGCTGAATGAGCGTTCTTCATCGCTGTCCTGTGACTCAGTCCCTGTGCATGAATAGTTGTATAGAACAGAGCCACACAGCAGGGCAATTCTTCACTAGTTTAAATTGTTTATGGTTCCTTTTGTACCCATAATTCACAATTTAAACATTCCTCTTAAGTGCATTTGTTTATATGCTACTCGGGCTTAACACTGAGGCTTTTGAGAAGTTTTTATGCACTGTTACACCATGAAATGTCTCCTTACCACGGAACAGAAGGCAGTAGAGAGATGGGGATGGGAATATGACCTCCAGCCCTGAGGACAAGGGCAAAGAATCCAGAATGACTGTGGGAATCTGGAGAAAGAAATCACTCCTTTAACGACCGAATGAGGAGTGTGAAACAGGTGCTCCGATATTGGGGAGGATGCACGGGAAAAAAAAGCCTGAGCTTAGGAATTACAGTGGAGGTGATTCATGAATGATGTAGAATTAGGCCAGTGAAGAACATGGCAATTTTGTGCCAGGCGGGAGAAACAGCAGCAGCAAAGTCAGGAAGGTGTGAAATGGCTTGATGTGTGAAGAAGGGCTTCACACGAGACCAAAGCAGGTGTGGGCAGCGGTCTGGTCAAGGAGGGCCTTGCACACCATACCAAGGAGGGTGTTGGGGTGTCCCCAAGGGGTGACATGATCACATCGGAAGTGGAGGAGGGTCTCCCTGAATGCAGGGTGGAGACTGGATGGGAAAGCTATGTAAAATCAGAGAGGTCAGTCAAGAGGTGCTTGCTGTTATCCACCGACAATGATGGTCACTGGCATCAAGGGGACAGCTGTGGGAATAATGAAAAGTGAACAGATTTTGTGACATTAGAGGCTAAAATCTATTATTTCTGGTCATTGGTTGGATGTGGGGCTTGAAGGAATAGAGCGATTTTCATTTCTGGCTTCACTAGCTGGGTGGATGATAATGCTGTTTGCTGAATCAGACCACATAAGCAGAGGTTGTCTGCAAAATGCAAGCAGAGTGGTTTTGCGTGCTGGAAGGTGTGGGAAGAGTGGAACAGGCTTGAGACAGCCACATGGAAAATGGCAAGCTGACCAAAGGCTTGCTAAGCAGTGTTTGAGTTCAACCGAGTATGGGCACCATGAATGGCATAGTTTGCAAGGTTGCAGGATATTTTCCCCTGGCTTGTGAGAGAGGTGGGTGCTGACTGATGCCCTGGCTTGGGCAGATGTCCCTCAGACCAGAGTGGGACGTACTTAGATGCAAACGTGTCCTATCCAACAATACTCAAGAGATGGAAGCAACTCAAATGTCCATCAACAGATGGACAGATAAACACAATGTGATATATCCACACAATGCAGTATTAGTTAGCCTTAAAAAGGAAGGAAATTCTGACACATGCTTCAATATAGATGAATCCTGAGGACAGTATGCTTAGTGAAATAAACCTGTCACAAAAGGACAAGTACTGTATGACTCCACTTATATGAGATTCCTAGAGTAGTCAAATTTATAGAGACAGAAAATGGAATGGTGGTTGCCAGGGGCTGGGGCAGGGGAGCTGGGGAATTGTTCAATGGATGCAGTTTCAGTTTTGCAAGATGAAAGAGTTCTGGGGGTCTGTTGCATAATAATGTGAATGTAGTTAACACTACTGGACTGAACGCTTAAAAATGGTTAAGATGCTAACTTTTACGTTACGTGTTTTTCACCACAATTAAAAGTTAAATTAAAAAAAGACACACTATAAATAATAAAGATGTTTAGCTTGACTTAACAATTTAAAAAAAAAGGTCCCATTGATGTAGCTGAGTGGGTCCCTCTCACTTCACCGTCGCTGGCTCTGAGCTGGCTCAGCCTGGTGTCTGCTCTCCTGGTACCTGTTCACTGACTCTAGCCATGAACTGGGGGTTTACACCTGCCTCCTGCAGGGGACCTCAGCTTTCCTGTGGCCACTCAGGGAGTGACTCATACAGGGAAGGCATCTGCTTTTGTGCTCACCAACTGGTACTCGGTAAATGACACAGGAGCCTGATTCCTTTTGTTCCCTGCATAAATCTATCTTGGACTGTTTAGCAAAAGGTCACCTGTACAATTTACCTACACATCACCACGTATTATAAAGGACTGAGAAAGGCTCAGTGATGCCTTCAGCCCTTTATGACTATTTCTTAAGATGAGCAAATCAGTCCAAGAGGAGCATAAGGAGAGAAACGTAAGATAAGGCCAGAGCCACAGATGGCCCTCAAATGCATGTGGTGAGGTCTGTGCAGGTGAGAGACTCACCTCTGACTCCGAGCATCCTAGCGAGCACAGCAATGAGGAAAACACGCAAGGTAATGAAGTTTGCCATGTTCGTAAGACTCGTTCAGTGAATACTGGTTAGCATACATCTTATCCAATACTGGTTAGCACACCTCTTATCCCAGGCAATATTTCTGGCTGTGGAAACACAATAGTGGGTAGGACAGTCAGAGTTTCTTCTCACATAGGATCAGATTTTAGGTGGAAATAGAGGGAAAAAAGGCAAGCAATAAGCTTTCTGAGAGGATTAGGGAGGTTAATAATGTGCTGGGAGGTGACTTTGGACTGGGAGGTTAAGGCTGCTGGGCTCTGGGTGACCCGAGGGCCTGGGTGGGGAGCCTCAGGCCAGCGGGTAGTTGGTGCAAAGGTCTTGAGAGGACCGGCTTTGCCTTATTTGAGAGACAGAGAAAAGGCTCATGTGGGAGGTGACGGCGGGCGAGGTTGAGCTGAGGTCAGAGGTCAGAGGTCAGCACAATCAAAAAGGGCTTGGCACCTCAAGGTTCCATACAACAGGCAAAGAGGAAGACTGCCTGGCGGCGGTGAGCAGGCGAGTGGCAGGATGTCATTTATGTTTTTAAAAGGCTGTCCTGCCCGCTCAGTGGTAATTGCCTGGTACACGGCTAGCGTGGAGGCAGGGAGGCCAGGTAGGGGCGGTGGCTAGTGCCCAGGACAGCGATGGCCGCGGCTGGGGTTAGGCTGTTGGGCTGGGTGACATCCCTGAGGGAGGAGAGAAGGGGGATGGAACCCAGCCCCGAGCCCCCCAACAACCAAAACAACTGTTCAGGAGAGCTTGGCTTTTCTGCGTTGAGACCCAAGAGAAATTCCTCCCGGGGGTCCTTATAAAGGGACGGCAGAATACTCTCCTACAGGCATCGCTGCCTCCTCCCTTCTCGCCACCGCCGCCGTCCTCGGGCCCCCCTGTGCTTGCTGGGTGCAGACCTGGCACCTCTTTGGTGACGCAGCCCTGCACCGTGGCTGATGCAAAACCCGAGGAGGCTCAAAACGGGGAGCAACGGTGAAATTCACTGGAAGGAGGTGGGACAGGATCGTTCTGTTGACAAGGGACAGGCACAGAGTGCCAGTAACTGAATAAAAACCTAGTGCGGATGCCAGGCTTTGTCACTGAGGCAGATCAAATTCAAATTCCCTGGGCAGATGATCAATGAAACAGATGCGCCTACACAGTTGGAAATGAAGATGAAAATGCAAATAATATGCTGCTTTACTCCAGAACCCACAGAAAACATTCTCAGTTAGAAAATTATTAATACAGTTGAATCCCACCACTTCCCGACTGTTCTTTCTATTCTGTCATTTCCTCTCCCATTGCCTTTGTTGTACACAAAGTACCTGGCACATGTGACCAGATCTATTCTACTGTTGTTATTATTATTATTTTAACTAAACAGCCAGTGATACAGTTGACTGACAACAAAAGGACAGGGAGTGGAGAAAAACCTTTTGGTAACAAGCCCCATTAGTGGTGTGCTCATTCCACTTTTATTTTTATACGTCATTAAGTTGCTTTTACTTTTATTGTTTGACAAACAGCAATAGCAACAACAAAATCTTTTGTGTGCTTTATTTGATTGGAGAATTCCAATATGCTTCAATTATCAATATAAAATCAAGGACAATTTTATGACTTTTTTGTACACAGCTGTTACCTGTAGGGCAATCTATTTTTAAGGTGTGATAAATTTCTCTAAACCAAATGAATCCTAGGTAGCTTTCCTTTTAAGTCAAGTGTCTTGGTATTTAAATGAACTTCTTGTTTAAAATAATAGCGTAAAAAAGTTCATCACTCTGTCAACAGAACAGTGAGGCTGTTTCTTATAATAAGAGCAGGGCAGGCCGGGCGCGGTGGCTCACGCCTGTAATCCTAGCACTCTGGGAGGCCAAGGCGGGTGGATCGCTCGAGGTCAGGAGTTCGAGACCAGCCTGAGCAAGAGCGAGACCCCGTCTCTACTAAAATTAGAAAAAAATTATCTGCCCAACTAAAAATATATATAGAGAAAAAATTAGCCGGGCATGGTGGTGCATGCCTGTAGTCCCAGCTACCCGGGAGGCTGAGGCGGTAGGATCGTTTAAGCCCAGGAGTTTGAGGTTGCTGTGAGCTAGGCTGACGCCACGGCACTCACTTTAGCCCAGGCAACAAAGCGAGACTCTGTCTCAAAAAAAAAAAAAAAAAAAAAAAAAGAGCAGGGCTATCCTCTCATGTCAGAGAGTCAGAGCAATTCTATGAGATTTGAGAGGCCAAGACAGTGTGTTCCAGGCGCACAACTTGCCAGTGGACTGGCTTGATCAGGATGCAGTTTAGCATAGCTAGAGGAATGGGTGAGTTGCGAATCTTTGGAGAAACCTCTGTGAACGTGCATCACACCCCACGGTGCAGTCAGTTTGACCAGCTGTCCCCCTGGATGCTTTATGTAGTCATCTTCCTGGAACCTGGGGACCAACCAGGTGGTTTCCCGAGGAGCCCTGCAGCACCCCAACCTGGGAGGGTTGAAGATGGTGCTCGCATAGGCTCAGCGGATGTGAGGCTTTCTCGGCCAGAGACTTTGGGAGCTTTGCAAACAAGGCTCTTAATTGTGCTTAATTGTGCTTAATTCTACTCCAACTGTGCTTTCTTCCAGGAAAACTTATTGCAGATGCCAAAGATAGGCAGTTTTTGCCTTTTCTTTATCAGCTATTTGGTATATAATGAGACATTCTCCTATGAAGTTGGAAACAAGTCATGTCTGTAAGAAGACTGTTTCTGGTTTTCTAATTACTTTCATCCTACAAGGCTGAGCCATGAAGAATATATCATATTCCCCCCAACCCCCTTGATTTCCTGGAAGCTCAATATAATACCAAAGATGTGTTCAGAAAAGTACTGAATAGTTGTTTTATATGTGCTTATTTTGACTCAATATCTGATATTTAATGTATCTCACTGCTTTTGCAAAAGTGGAGTTTCATGAGCAGCTGATTCTGTCCTGTTTCCAACCGTATCTGATCAGCTGTACTTGGTTCTGATCGACCATCTGAGGGTCACACATGGTTCAGGCCACAGCTATGGAAACACTGACTTAACATTATTTTAGTCAGTCAGTAGATCCCAAGAGGAAATTTTTAGATTTGGAAAATTTTTGTGTGTTTTGTTTTGTTTTTAATTTCAGAATGGAAGCAATATATTTACCAAACATTTGTATGATGCTATGTGCCAGACCCTGTTCTAAATGCTTTAGAAATATTAATTTGTAATTTTTAAGTCTTCTACCAAGCCTATGATACAGCCACTATCATTATACCCATTTCACGGATGAGGAAATCAAGTCCCGCAGAGAGTGAAGTAGCTCAAGATCCCAGAGTGAAATTTAAACCCAGGTTCTGTTACTGAGGCCAGACTCTTATAGGTGACATTGAAGTGTTGATTGTTGTTGTTTTTACTTTTCATTTGGAAATAATTCCAAATTTTCAGAAAAGTTGTAAGAATAATAGCACACACCGTTTACTGAGATTTACTTTTTGTTAACACACATAAAATTGCTTTTCTGAAACACACGTGCCTCTATGGTGGCCTTTTACCCTAGAATAATTCAGTGCATGTCTGCTAAGAATAGGAATATTTTCTTACAGAACTACAGAGTATTTATCAACGTGAGTAAATTTAACATTGATTTAATTTCTTTAGCTTACTGTCCGTATTTCCATGTTGACAGTTGACCCAATGATGCCCTTTGCTATTTCCTCTGGGAGGGGACCTGGTCTAGGGCCAGGTATTTATATAAGGTTGTCATGTCTCTCTGGCCTCCCTTAATCAGAAACATTTCCACAGCCTTCCTCTGTCTGTTACAACAATGGCACTTCAGCAGAGTATGTTTCCCTTTGCCTTTTAAAAATAGAACAAACTTCTTCAATTTGTGTTTGTCTGATGTTTCCTCACCATTAGGCAAGGAAATGAGATACTACCTAAGTGATATTGTATCTGTCTCAAGGTCTCACTTCTGGAGGCACATGACGTCCTTCTCCCCTCGGTGGTGGTGTTGACTTTGATCCCCACTCCCCCAAGGGGTTGACTGATTTCCCTCTCCCACCTCCCACTCCCGTGTAATTACTGGTTTTCCCTCGCAACCAATAAGCATTCTGTGGGAAGACTGTTGTGTGTCTTCCTGCCAAGTGGAAGAACCAGTGTATGTGAGAGAAGTTCTTCCTTTCTGTGGGAATGTGAGGACAGGGGTGTGTGCACTTCCTCCACCTGCAACTGGAAGGTCTGCGCACCTCTTAGTCACGAAGGCTCATAGACATCGCAGGGCTTTGGACTGGGGCTTAGATACAGCTCCAGGTAGAACATTTGGGGCTTGGATGTTTTCAGGCACCAATGAGTCAAGGTTGCATCTATGAAGTTACAAAGTAGCAGAGGCAGCACCTGAAAGAAAAAGAAATGAAATCCTAACACTGAATGCTATCTTTCGGTCAAATATATTAAATCATATCTGAGGCCAGATTTCAGGAAAGGGCATCGGTTCTCTGAGGGGAGATTGATGGTGGCAGAGATGGAAGTCTGGGCTGGTTTCACAACAGAGGCTGGGAGAGTTGCAAGGAAAGATTGATTTTAGGGTGTGAGAAATAGCCAACAGAAGAAGTTGTTCCACCCAGCACCCTGGCAGTGAGTGTCTATAGAAGAGACCTGGCTGTGAGCTGCAATACTTGGGGCCCACCCATTCTACTGTGGAACATCTCTCTCTCTTGTTTTTTTTTTTTAGTAGAGGCAGGGTCTTGCTATGTTGCCCAGGTTGGTCTCAAATTCCCAGCCTCAAGTGATCCTTCCACGTCAGCCTCCCAAAGTACAGGGATAACAGGTATGAAGCCACCAGGTCTGACCCCAGAACATCACTTTTTAAAATTAATTTAATTTAATTTTTAAAATATTTTTTTTCTTTCTGCCCCAATATGATCTGTAAGAATATTGTGGAACATCTTAACTTGGCATAAGAAGTGGAGCCCATGCTTCTTTATACACCCAGTGAGCGTCTGAGTTTTTACATGTGGTTAATCACATGCGATCAAAGACAGTAGGGTAAAAAGAGAGGACAGGGAATAATTGAGGTGGAAAAGATTAGATGAAGAGAGAATTTACGACCCAGATGTTCAAGCCACAGGTTACTAGTTACTAACATTGGGCATCAGATTTGTCTCTGATCTTCTTGGCAGTAAAGGCAAAAAGGAAAACATGATCAATTTGTACAAAAATGTCATTTCCATGAAGAAAAGTTTATCAACCACTCAGGAGAAAAAAAACATTCCCTGATGCTTAAATATGAATATGGCTGCCTATAATTTGCTCATTGGTAATAAAGCTTTTCTTCCATTTAGCTTCCTGTCAATTTCCTCTGTAGTTGTTGCTTGACTTCTTGGCACCGTGGTGGAAAGGTCTATAAATGCTGTATTGTGCTGAAGATCTGAGTATCAGGGTGGGGAAGTAACAAAGCACATGGGTGATTAACATCACAGTTATCCAAACCCATGGATTCTAAATCCAGGGACAGGGTTTGGTCTGGTTACAGCAACTTTGCAAAACAGTGCATTGGGACTGAACCCACTGGGGGTTATGAAATGTGAAATCCAGCCTCAGGAACTTACAGCAGAGAAATCACATGGTCGTTCAACAACAGCAACAAAAGGCACTAAAGTAAGTGATGGAAAATTACTTATAAAAAGGAAAACAATACAACAATAACTTGTGGACACTCTAAATCCTCCCCTTTGGAGGGATTTTAGTGGTTTTTGTTTTGTTTTGTTTTTGTTTTTTAACCTTTCAGGATTCTGCAATGTCTTTTTTGCTTTCAAGAGCTCCTCCAATGTGAGATTGATGGTGGTGGGGTATTTGGGGGTGGATTTAATCATTTGTTCAGTAAGCCAGTCAACAAACATGAATTGAGCTCCTTGTGTGAGTTAGGCCATGAGATGGAGAAGATGAACTCACAGTCCAAGATGCCCTAGATCTGAAATATACAATAGAATAGGGAGGTGTGCAGCAAGGAAGTAATAGTACTGCTACGTGTCTGTAGAACACTTAAGAATTATTGTCAAAGCTTATTTTCACAACATGAAGCCAGGTCTACATTAGCGTCCTTATTTCCCTCGCAAGTTGGTGGTGGAATCAGTTATAAAAACCACATTGTCCCCCTCAGCCTTTCGTTTCCCCATAAGACCACAAGAGGGAGCTGTGCGGGGAGGGCGGGGTGGGGGGGAGGTGCTGAAGCGACTGCAGTTGACCTAAAGCAAAATGCTGAGCTTTCCACGCATTTGCTGCGTGGAAACGTCCTAGGTGCCCAAAGACCTTGCTACCTGGGGTAGACGGGTGCTGGCCATTTGCACTGGCAGAGCAATAAAGGACTCTTAGGGCCCCTCTTCCAACAACAGCCACCTGGGATGTGTAAACAGCCACCAGTTTGCTCCCCTTTGAAAGCAACATAGTAACCTCTCTGGAAAGCTTTCCTCTACACAACAGGTCCCTACAAGCCCCTTCTCCGTGTTCCTTGCAGATCTTTTGTTTTCTTGCTTGTTGATTTTCGTTTTGCAAACAGGATTGGGGGACCCATTATTTAATGAAAACCTTCTTTTGTCAAATCCTAGGCTCTCTCTAGTGTTGATTGGATGTCTAGACAGACAGATAGAAATAATTGCCCGAGGGCAAGGACAACCTTAACTAAGTTATCCATTTACAGTTTTACATCCTCCTAAAAACACCCACACCAGTCCTTTGTCCTGGCATTTCAACATCGTGCAAGACTCCAAAATAAGTTGCCTCTCTGACCAATGTTTAAAATGTCCCATTCACCACCACTGTTCTCGGAGATTTCAACTTCCTTAATAGGGATTTAAGTCACAAAGGGCCCAGACGGTACGGTTCTGAAAAACCCCTGTTAGACTGCCTGGGTCATAAAGAAGCCTTGTAAACTGCTTTTGGATGATGGCGGTGGTGGGGAGGGATAGATGTTGTATGGTGTCTGGTGGTCTCCTGAGTGCCAGGCAGGCCAGAGAAAATTAGGGGTATGTTTTCGTTTACCATCATTCCTTGCTGACTCTTGTCTCCCTGGAAAATTGTCCGTTAGGAGACGAAATAAGGTGCCCTTTCTGTTAACTCAGTTTTCTTAATTACAGTTGTTGGGAGATGACTCAAATCACGCTGTACGGTGAGGTGGTACTGCCCCTGCGCCCCGCCAGGCTGCAGAGGAATTTCTTTTAGAGACTGGTAATAGTAAGTCTGAGATAAAGTCAGCCCATGCGCTGAAGTTTTTCAGTTGCTTTTTGTAGAGGTTTCTCCTCTACGTGTTAAAACCCTTTCAAGATTTTTCTCTTCCCCTCCCCTCCCCTCCCTCCCCTCCTCTCCTCTCTCCTCCACCATAAAATAAGCATGTGCCTACACATCCAGAACCCAGGAGGAAGTACAGTGGGCTGAGCCTTCTCCTGATACGGTTTGGGGTTCTCGCCCTGCGCTGGTCCTTCCCTCCCGCTCCTTGCCTGGCGCTGTGCTCAGGGCCAGATGGGGACGATGTCGTAAGTACGGACTGCCCCAAGGTCCGGTTCCCTGGAGATGTAGACACCCAGCTGCGCTGAGCTCATGGCCCGACCCGCATCCATCCAGATGCCCAGGCAGAAACCCTTCCCTGGCTGCTCCCTCCCACGGCCCGTGTGCGGTTCATCGCCACTCCCGTCGATTTGTCCTCCCACGTGGCTGGAACCTGTGCTCTTCTGTCCCTCTTCCCTCCTCCATTCTACGGTTGCCGCTTCTCCTAGAACTGACTCACAGCTTCCTGACTGAGCCCCCAGGACCCGCGAGACCGACCCCTCCTCGCCATTCTCCACGCTGCAGCCAGACAGCTATTTTCAGAACAAAGATACGATCACATCATCTCTCTGTTTAAAATCCTTCAGTTGCTCTCAGGATAGAACCCAAGTCCTGGATACGGCCTGGAAGGCCTCGCACGGCCTGGAACCCGGCACGTCTTCAGCCGCGTCGCCCACCATTGCCCCTTCCCGGCTGTGCTCCAGGGCTGCGAGCAAGGCGGGATCTGGTCCTCAAGGGCTCCGGGCGCTGCTGCTCCTCCTGCGGGAACGTCCTTTCCCCTCTTTGCCCACATAGAGTCTGTTCGCTTGCTTACCAGATCTCGGGTCAAACGTCTTTTCCAGAAGGAAGCCGTCCCTGCCTCAGACTGGGCTGGTGTGCACCCCAGTGCCGTGTATCTTGACTTGGAGTATTTCATAGAGTTGCAAATGTTTTTTTTATTCTTCGATTTTTAAAAACCATTATTTTTTTCCTACTTACCAGATTGTAAATTCTATAAAAAGTGTTAGGGTTTTTTCTTTCTTTTCTTTTCTATTTTGCTTACTATTGTACTCTCAGGTGTTCAATAAATATTTGCAGAACAAATGAATGATTGAAGTTGTATTAATAATAGTGCAGGCTTGGAGGAAGTCTAATGGAGCCTGTTCCAGAGATACCACCGACCAGGTGTGTGTAATCTCATCTCTGCCTTTTCTGCCCTGTATTTTGAATGTGAGAGATTAAGGTGAATAACAGTGAGTGAATAGGAAGAAAGGAGAGAAAAATCAAAGCACTCGGGAAAGGTCGAGCTGTCCAGAGAGGCTGTTCCGCAGATTAGCGGAAGGATATAGTGCGAAATGAGAGTGGGGGAGCCATTTGGGGTGATATCATGGTGGGCCTTAAACCCACATTATGCACTTGCGGTGCTTGACGTCAGAGAAAGAATAACAGCACTGGTGTAAGTGGAGGAATGTTGATATTAATTGCAACACGCCTGTGGGGCCCTGTGTTTACTGTAAGGATGATGCAGCGCGATGCGGCTTTATTTACTGTATTGCTGTAACTGCTGTGAAGCCCCTGGGCTTGCTTTCACGGGCATTTGCAAATCACATAACTGATTTCATTTTCTTTATTTCATTGGCTATCCGGAAAGCTCAAAGCCAAATATTATAGGCCTTTACAGCATGCATTTTGTGTATGAACAGCTTTGTCTTATTTTTCTGCCCTTATTTTCTTTTTATCCAGTTGCCTTCTTCTAAAAAGAAAATATTGTATGCATTTTAATCTTTTCGGGGGGAGGAAGAGACTAGTTATATGAATAGATAAATAATGTGAATTTTCTGTCATGAAAATTTATTGCGAAGAGAGCCATATTCAAAATTATGCACATATGTAGTCATATTCAACATCGTATACAAATGTCTTTTGTCCATGCCTCTTGCCTGGTTTTGGATAAAAGCACCAACCAAATCCGCCTCGGGTCCTGACTGTAAATGCAGGTAACCAAGGAACACCCTTAGTACATGTTCCTACCTGTGGCTCTCAGAGTGCTCAGCATAGTGCTGGCAAAGGCCACTTCCATTTACCAATTGTGAAACTCAGACCAAGTTATTTAATCCCTGCTAGCTTCAGCCTCCTCGTCTGTAAAATGAAAACAAGAACTACCTAAGAGGTTTGCTACGAGGAGAAAGATAATGTGCTTGACGTCATGTCTGCTGACCCAAACTAGACCCCGTAAATGGTGGCTGTTGATGTTGTTTATACAGCAGTGCCACTATTGCTCTCATGCCTTAGCAGAGCCAGGGTTCTTGACTCAAAGTATGTGTTTGTCTCTATCATTGGCGCCACCTTCAAAAGCCTTTTCATGTATCAAGCACCTCTTCTTCTTAGGTTAGATTCCTGGATAGGTCAGACAATACGTCTCTAACTCCATTTCTCTTCCCAGCTAGATGCATTTTATTTTCCTTTCATTTTCTTGGTTCTCTTCTAAAAGGTACTTTTACTTTAAAGTTATTCATATAAAATTGGCCTCTCCAAAGCATTTGCACAAAAAAAATCATAGTCCAAAGGAGTTGATGGTTTGGGAAGATTCATCCAAACTAATTGTTGGTTTGCTCTCTCCACTTGTATTTTTGGACATTGAGATGATAAGACACGAATTGAGGAAAGAGTAAAGTATGTTCATATACGTATTTATAATTCTTGTATAGATTCATGTTCAGTGTGGGTGCTCAAGGTCAAAACATGCTACCCCAGAGCCTGTTGGTACTAAAAAGCTGTAAAAGACAGAGGACTTGAGTTGGCTAAATACGGACAAGACCAGTGAGGATTGTGAGATGAGCACTGTTTGCACCTTACCCTCTTGTGAGGGGAGGAAAACAAAGACAAGCTATCTGAATATCCTAGACCAGGTTTTCATAAATCTTAAGAGAGAATATGGGTCTTAGGGTCAAAAAATTTTAGGAAACAGTGGACAAGGCAGGTTTTCTTATCCCAAGACTTTTTAGAGCCTTTTATATGCTCATGAGTATGTATCTCTCCAAAAGAGTGATTTACTATGTGGTATTTTCCAAAATGATCATGTCATCAATCCTGTTTTCAAGGAATACCTACTAACAATGTGTTACCCACAATATCTTGAGAGGATCAAAGAGTATTAACCTAGAGTATCAAAGAGTATTAAATAAACATTGCTTTAGAATACACTGTACATCTCTGGCAGTCATTATTTGTTGTACTGACTCTTTTCTAACTACTGTGTCAGGTGTCTTTCTTCCTGTCTCTCTTCTCTGCTCTCCCCTCCTCTCTCCACCCCCTTTTATCCTTTTACAGTCTTCATTGTCTTTATTATCTTCTTTATCTCATCTGGGCCCCTCCTTCTGCTCCCTCTTCTTTGAAAGTATGTGATGTTGTCTGATGCCCAGTTTCATTAAGCCAGCAAGTACTTGGTATGCCTATTTGGACTTAAATAATTCTCTGAAGGTGCAAACACGCAGAGGCTCAGTCCCTGTGTCGTATAATTCTAGCGAGACCCCCATTACCTCTGCAGGGCTCATTGCTGACCACCAGGCTTTGCCAGGCTTTCCATCCAGTTAGCTCTTCTGCTGTGGTTCAAATGTGTCTCTCACAGAGCATGTGTTGGAAACTTAATCCCCAGTGTGACAGTGTTGGGAGGTGAGACCTCATGGGAGGTGTTGAAGTCATTAGCGCTCCACCCTCATGAATTGATTAATGCCAATTATAAAAGGGCTTGAGGCTGTGAGTTCAATCTCTCGCTCTCTTGTGCTCTCTTGTTCTTCCACCTTCCACCACAGGATGACGCAGCAAGAAGGCCCTCATGGGATGCGGGCCCCTCGACCTTGGACTGCCTTCTCAGCGTCCATAACTGTGAGAAATAAATTTCTTTTCTTTTTAAATTACCCGGGCCTGTGGTATTTTATTACAGCAACACAGCACAGACGAAGACATCTTTCTTTATGATCCATCTCTTCAACCCCACCCTTTGCGTGTGGGCTGTTTCTGACCAGCCCAGATCTCTTTGATTTTTCTCATTCTTTGTACTTTAAAGGCTTTCTTTGCCTGTAGTTTTCAGGTGTGCATTTGTCTGCCTTAAATTGTTTAAAAGACATGTCTACTTTTTTTTTTCTCAAAGAAAGGCAGAACCCAGGCTTTTCCTTTCTTTCTGTCCCTTGGGTACACAGAGCGTGGCTGAGCACACAGACAGCGGCTGTGCGGCTGGGAGGGCTCCTCTGGCTGGGACAGCTGCTGCCGGTTGACCGGCAGGGCACATTTGCCTGTTCTGGCTGGCCAGGCAGGAGTGTTCAGTGAAAAAGTGAATCCTTGTTGTTTTTCATGTTCTCTAGTGAATGACAGTATTTCTTCCTATTTCTCAAAAAATATGAAGCATGTAGATGTGGTTTATGGGGAAACATCTAAAACCCAGACAGACTTTTACTAACTAGGGGTTGGGGAAACCATGCTTGTCTTCCTGGTGGGTGATGAACAAGCTGAGTATTAGCCCTAAAGCAATAGCTTATTACAGATTCAGGAGCTGAACTTGCCAATTTGACCCTTTTCTATGGACCCTCCAATGTTTCTGTGACTTGATGATAATACTGACTTGGAAAAAAATGGAACATTACGGTTAGTTGGGAAATGCTTTACCTCTTTTAAAAATCCATTCTATTCAGGTAAGGCTTATATACAATAAGATGCACCTATTTTTAGCATGTCTTGTAATAAGTTTTGACAAATTTATCCATTCACATAATTACTATAACAGTCAAGATATAGATACTGTGCTGTCCAATATAGTAGCCACAAATCACATGTGGCCATTTAAATTCAAATGAACTGAAATAAACTAAAATTAAAAAAAAGAAACAGTTCCTTGGTTGTACTAGTCACTTTTCAAATGCTCAGTAGCCACACAAGTGACTGTTGTCTACTGGATTGGACCATGCAAATTATAAGACATTTCCATCTTCGCAGAAAGTTCTGCGATCTTGAACAGCACTGATATAAAACAGACCTATCACACCAAAAAGTTCCTTTGTCCTCCTTCCCAGATAATCACCGACCCTTACCCCTGGCTTTAGGAAATCATAGATCTGATTTTTGTCACTACAATACAAATTAGATTTATGTCTTCTGGAGCTTCATACAGAAGTATTCTTTATTTGCTTGGCTTTTGTTCAGTATGTTTCTGAGGATGATCCACTCATGTTGTTACATGTACAATTAGTTTAATTTTTTTTATTGCTGAATAGTATTCTGTTGTATGAATAGACCATAATTCATTTTCCACTCATCTGTTGATGACATTTGGGTTGTTTCCAGTTGGTACAATTTTGAATAAAGCAATTAGCTTTTTATGTGGGCATATGTTTTCATTTTTCTTGGGTAAATACCTATGACTGGAATTGCTGGGTAATATAAAAAGTGTATATTTAACTTTATTGGAGATCGCCAAACTACTTGCCGAAATGATTCTCTCATTTTACATTCCCACCAGCAACGTAGGAGAGTTCCATTCTTACCAATTATTACTGATTTTTTTGGTTTACTTGTTCTATTAATTACTAAAAGAGGGGTGTGGGAATCTCCGTCTATCATTACAGATTTTCCATTTTCCTTTCAGTTATATTAGTTTCTGCTTTATGTATTTTGAGACTTTATGATTGGTGCATAAGTATTTAGGAATATTTTGTCTTCTTTATGAAATAATTCCTTTATTATGAAATGTCCCTCTTTGCCCCTGTTCTGAATTCTACTTTGTCTATTAATGATGTAACTACTCCAGTTTTTTTAAATTAGAACGTGCATGATACATCTCTTTCTATCCCTGTGCTTTTAACTTATCTATGTATTTTTATTTAAAGTGAGTGTCCTTTTTTTTTTTTTT
This sequence comes from Eulemur rufifrons, assembly GCF_041146395.1. Lineage (NCBI taxonomy): Eukaryota > Metazoa > Chordata > Mammalia > Primates > Lemuridae > Eulemur > Eulemur rufifrons. The sequence continues at coordinate 60,920,171 of NC_091000.1, read as the reverse complement.
TTGAGACAGGGTCTTTCTCTGCTGCCCAGGCTAGAGTGCAGTGGTGTCATCATAGCTCACTGCAACCTCAAACTACTGGGCTCAGGTGATCCTCCTGCCTCAGCCTCCCAAGTAGCTGGGACTATAGGCATGTGCCACCATGCTGGGCTAATTTTTCTATGTTTTGTAGAACATAGTTTTCTATGTTCGCTATTGCTCAGGCAGGTCTTGAACTCCTAGCCTCAAGCTATCTTCCTGCCTCGGCCTTCCAAAGTGCTAGGATTATAGGCGTGAGCCTCCATGCCCAGCCATGTCTTTTAAATAGCATACAGTTTAGTCTTGCTTTTTAAATCTAGTCTGAGAATCTCTGACTTTTAATGGGAGGGTCTAGATCATTTATTTAAAAAAATTGGTGAAGAATAAACTGTACATATGTAAAGTGTACGATTTGATGAGTTTTGGCATGCATACATTTGTGAAACCATCATCACAGTCAAGAAAATGGGCATTTCCTTCATTCCCGTTTCCCTGGGCTCCTTTGGAATCCATTTCTCCCACCATTTTTCTCCCTAGGCAACCACTGGTTTGCTTTCTGTTGCTATAGTTTGTATTTTCTAAAATTTTGTATAAATGGAAACATATCATATGTACTCTTTTTGTCTGGCTTCTTTTTCATATCACAAGGATTTTTAGATTTTTAAATTCATTCATGTTGCTTTTTTGTTTCAATTTTTTTCCTTTTTATTTCTGTGTAGTATTCCATTGAGTGATATGCCACAATGTTTTATTCATTCACAGAGATGAACATGTGGACTGTTTTTAGCTTTTGCTATTGTTAATAAAACTACTGTAAATATTCTTATATAAGTCTTTGTATGTACAAATGCTTTTATTTCTCTTAGATAGATACCTAGGAGAGGAATTGCTAGGTCATATGGTAGGCATAGATTTCACTTTTTAGGAAACTGCCCATCTGTTTTCCAAAGTGTACCATTTAACATTCTTACCAGCCGTGTGCAAGAGCTATATTTGTTCCCCTTTCTTGCGCCAACGCTTGGTATGGATTGTCTTTTTAATTTCAGTGATTCTATTTGGTGTGACGTTTATTTCATTTACCTGTCCATTTATATATATGTCTTCTTTTGTGAAATTTCTCAAAATTTTTGCCCAGTTAAAAAAATTTAATTATTTATCTCCTAATTCTGATACAAGTCCTTAGCTGATATATGCAAATATTTTCTCCCAGTCTCTGGCTTGACTTTTGGTTTTCTTAATGGTCTCCTTAGAAGAGTAAAGGTTTTTAATTTTGATGAAGTCTAGTTTATCAATTTCCTTCTTTTATGAGTTATACTTTTCTTGTGTTCTACCCATGGAACTTTGTCTACCCAAGATCACAAAGATTTTCTTTTGTGTTTTCTTCTAGATGGTTTAGAGTTTTAAGTTTTACATTTAGGTCTGTAATTTCATTGTGAATCACAGACCCAAATTTCAATTTTTGTGTAGGATGTAAGGTTTCATTTTTTTTTTTCATAGAGAGGTTTAGTTGTTTCAGCATCATTTTTTCAAAAGACTTTTCATTGCCCCATTGAAGTCCCTTGACATTTTTGTCAAAAATCTATTAATGCTTATATGTTTGGGAAAAATGATACATAAATGTCAATAACTTTATAAATATTTATAATATCATAAATTTATAAATACTCTATAAATCTCATTGGGATATCTGAATGACAGTGAGTCAAGCATTAAAAATAATTTACATAGTTATGAATATCTTAATTTTATCAAATATACTGATTTACTTTTAATTTTTTCTTTATGTCTATTCCAGAATAAATAGAACAATTTCCTTTGATTCTAAATCCACATTAGTGGTAACATCCGTACAATGGAAACAGAAATCATCCTACCCATCATTGAGTGTACAGGCTTTCTGGTGAAGATAAGCCTTGTTCCAGATATTTGAATTTGATAATGCCATAGATTCCAGAATTTTCTTTAAATGCAAATACACTCAGAAGTGACACACATACAAAAAAACCCCTCAATTTTCCTTAAAAATTCTAGACCATACCTACAGTGTTGATAAAATAATAATTTAACTTTCTATATTAGGAGCACCCAAATAAGCCAATATTTAATTTTGTGGCAAAGAGAGAAAAATGGAAAAGAAAACCCAATGACTATGAACACAGAGATCTAAAAATTTAATGATTTAAAAATAGCCTCTACATACAAGATGGCAAAAAGAGTAATACAAATTAAATGTTTTGGTTTTAAAAATGTGAAATGTCACTATGTAGCTTAGATCAAGTCTGCCATCTCCTAAGACATACACATTATACAATGAAATCTACATGGACATACTTTTTAACTTCTTCAAGTGTTGTTTATCTTCAGCAACCCCCATCCTCCGGACAACTTTTAATCTTCTTTTGGCAGAGTAGAACTTTGAGAATTATAATAGCAGTTGTTCTGAAAAGCACTTTCTATGATAATTTATTTCCACTTTTTTTTTAATCACAGCCAGATCATTCATTTTTCTTTCCTAAATCCTTTCCTGTTCCAGTGATTTGAATGTTCAAAATAAGTAAGCTTAATTCAGTCAAGGCATATATTGCAAATAAAAACATGTTTGCAAATAGGCTAGAATAAAACCATTAAATAAGAGCTGGTCTGAAAAATCATAGATAACATTCTTTTTGACTTGGTAATATGTGAATACATTTACCCACTGTGTAAGATGTATTGCATTTGCCCTCTGATGAGTCTGGTGGCTTGTGGTGTCTGTGCTTTGTTAACACAAGTAGGTGTAAAGAGACAGACTGTGGAATAGATAGTTCCTTTGACCTTATACACAAGGTCATTGGCCACACAAAGTTGTAAAAATTAGATGGACTCTGTACAGCTGCTCTGAGTGTCGAGTCTACATATGTGAATTTTAAAGAGGGTGCAAGACCAAGCAATAAATTCTCTTAGAGAGCAGGATATGGCCTGATGGCTCTAAAGTTCAATGAGGAATGAACTGGCCAGTTTCCCTCTGGTAATGGGGTAGTAGCACCTAAGTGAAAGGTCAGAGTCAGAAATGCCTCTAACCTACAACTGGCCCATGAAACCATCCCTTCCTTTTAGTGGACAATCACAGTCTGATGTGTCTTTGTGAATTCCTGCTGCAAATAATACGGTTTTTACAACTCTAAAAACATCCTTTGGAAAGATTCATGGCTGAATCATTCACAAATGCAGATCAAATAGCCCCAGGGAGACAAGTGCTTTCCTTTTATTGTAGCTTCCTCTCAGTGTTGAAATAACTCAATCCTAGCTGTGGACGTGGCCTCTAAACATACTCTCTTCTCTCTCCAGCATCTGAAATATCAGAGCTTGCATTAACATATAGTTTCTGAAATTTGCTCTCCAAGAGGGTTTTTTCAGTGGGAAGTGGGCATTTTGGGGCCACAAATGTGTTCAAGATGGTCAATTTTGGAAGGGGTTTCAAAACAAGAATAAGCCATGCCATGCTCATTGTTTGGGAGGTGAACACTTGCAAATATACCATGATTCCCAGATTTGGGAGTGCCAGGCTCAGAAGCATCACTAGAACATGGAGAGCAATATGACAACCAGCTGGGATGTTTTCTAGGAAAAAAAAAAAATGCAGCATTTGGAGGTGCTTACTAAGGTGCTTCTTAATTCATGTTTTTAAAATGGAATGTGTCAGACAAACATCTACAAACAAACACGAATACACAGGTAAACACAAGCACGTGGACAAGTTTTTGTACACTTGATGTCTTAGGTACTTATAGGTATACATAAGAACCACACAGGGAAAAGAAAAAGATTTCCCTCTCCAGCTCCCTGAATTTCTGAAAGTTGTCTAACCCATAAAATGTTAAAATATTTCATTTTCATATAAAATATCTACAAAATAGATAACATTTACAAAAACCAGATAGTATTTCCAGTTTTCCTTAGTAACCCTTAACTCAGTCCCCTCTTCCTCCTTTTTCTTCTCAGAACGTTGCCATCTCGAGCAAAGACCGCTTGAACACCTGAGCGTTCCTGGACAAGTCTGTCACTTGGTGGACCATTTCCTGCAGGGCCGTCGTGCTGGGGTAATGGAGGGCGGCCATCTTGGTCGCCATGACTATAGTCTTGAGCTGTTCGCAGAGCTGGTTGCTGGAGTTCATCACTTTGTTGCGAATGTCCTGGGCAGCCAACTGCCTTGTCAGCGTGTCTCCAATGAACACCAGTTTGTGTGCGCTAAGGATGACAAACTTGCTATGTGCCACAAAGATCCGTGGGGGCTGGGCTGAGCTGACACAACTGAAGAGCGCATCGATAGCGTTGAGAAGGGAAATGAAATGAGTCTCACACTGGTCATAGTAGAAGCAGAGCAACTGCCGATCCTGAGCACCCACACTGCTGTTTGTGGTCGGGAGGTTCTGTGAGGGCTTCCACTTCGAGATGTCGTTCTCCACCGGCTTTGTGATTTCTTGTTCCAACAGCTGGAACTGACTCAGCTGCAAGGAAGAAAACCATAGATTTCATTAGGGCAAAGGAGTGTGTTGTGATGGAAATTAACTTGGGTTTGGAGTTAAAAGACAGGCATTTTAATCCCTAGTAAGTGTCGGATGCTGATTAGCTGTGAGGTCTTGGCCAAGTTGCCTTGCTTTCCTAAATAGTTAAATGTGAATGTTGGGAAAGATGAGCCCTAAAGAATCCTCCAGCTCAGACCTTCGATGATTGGGCCATTGGTCTCCTCTGCCCTCTGGCTAGATGGCAGCTGAGGTTTAAACACCAGCCCTGTTACCTACACCTTTATGAAGGATAAAGAAGTTGATATTTACAAAGTGCTTAGAATAATAGTGTTTGGTACATCATAGGCGCTATGTAAATCTTTATTAAATGTTGAGCGTTGCCAAGGGAAAATCAAATGTAGTGACCTCTTTGACATGAAAGTCATTGATAGTTTGCTGCTTCTTGGGGAAAGCCCTGACTGTCTCAAGATGCTCAAATGAAATGACAATTCATGACCCTTTTCTATTTCTCCTACTCTTTCTGTCCAGATTTATAGATATAATCCAGTACTACAGGGAAACTAAAGCATATAAAATATGTGTGCCCTTATGGAAAAGAGTATTTCTAAGGAAATATGAATGCTAATTGTGCATGATAATATTTAGCCCCCAGAGCTGTTAAAAAGAAAAGGGAGTCACCCAGAGTTAGAATCATTGGGTGTTAACTTTCTTCTTTCCTCATTGCTCCCAACTGGTGTGTTATTTAAATTGCAATTATAATAATTTCTAGCTATTCCACTAAGACTCAGAAGAGACCTCTCTTTTGCAGGTAAGGACTATCTGTGACCCGAGCTTAGGACTCATTTAATCTCCCACCCTGAGATAGGGACCAGTCAGAGCAGGGATAACCTCACCCAGCTTCTCCTCCAAGAAATGCACAGTGAGCTTTACCTTTCTGTGGAATCTACTTTCTTCTTAGAAATTACTATGCTTTCAACAAGTTCCCTAAAGCCCTGCAGTCTTACCTGGCCAAACACTAAGGCAAACAAATGAAACAGGGTGGTGTTCCAAGGTATTTAATAACAATGAATTATACATCATATGGCTTATGCTTTTGCAAATATGTTCATCAATATATCATCCCATTAGACTGTAGAACTTCCCTACAGTCCTAGTTCTCACTAGACTTGGCTGTATCTTCATTTTCTCTTCTTGAAATCCCCTGTTATATGGCTTTACTATAAAACCTGTTTGCTTGGGCTATCTTGAGTGGGTCTTGTTTCTTGAGACCAAAAGCTTTAACCTAAGTAGTCCTAATGTGTTAGATATGCAGGCTTAGCTTTAAAAAAAAAAAAATGCCATTTAGATGTAATCCAGGTACACCAAGATGAATTTCCCACTTTATAGAGAAGTAACTGAAGTTCAGGGAGGTTCCCTGACTTAACATGGTGGGTCAGAAAGCAAGGATTAGAGCTCAGGTTTCCCGAACACAGAATGCCATTTCATGTTACACACCATGTCACTTCGTTTCATCTTAAAAGGCTTGTAAACCCTCAATTCATTTCGCTTTATTTTTATATCCTTGTCCTGGCAACACCCATCATCATCTGCCCTGCTCATACCCAACTTCTGAATGGACATGCCCTGCCCAAGGTCCTTGGCAAATTGGGCTTGGATATATTTTGAAAACATTGAATCCTGCTCTCCTACCCTCAGGCTTGTGTTGTCAGTGAGAGATTGAGAGATAGAGATTGAGATACAGGTGAGAGTGAGAGAGAGAGATTGGGGGGGATGCCCAATCAGATTGTCTTTCCTAGGAAATTGATGAACCACAGACACAGAAGGCAGCTGACCATCAGGGGAGGGAGCTGGGATGATGGCTTTGAGTGGCCATTTATGTAAAGTTACAGAGGGGCCAGAGTCGTAGGCAAGCAGAGGAAACATCAGAAAACAGGGGAGAATGAAGCAGATTTACAGAGAGAAGCTACAACAAGGAAGTACAAGGAGAGAAAATTTATAGTCCTAGTTCTCACTAGACTTGGCTACATCTTCATTTTCTGTTCTTGAATTCCCTTACTACGGCTTTACTATAAAACCTGATTGCTTGGGTTAGCTTGAATGGGTCTTTTTTTCTTGAGGCCAAAAGCCTTAACCTAAATAGTCCTTATATATTAGATATGCAGGCTTAGCCTAAAAGACAAATTGCCATTTAGATGTAATCCAGGCACACCCAGATGGATTAGCAAGGCCATAGACCTTCTCTTTGCTCTTATACTCCATTATACGCATTGGAGCTAATTTATGCCAGTGTGCTGGAAGGATCAAAATCATAATCTTTTGAAGTTACACCTTCCCTACTGAGCAGGAAATCTTTTAACACCACGTCGATTTTGCTCTGATTGATCTTACCTGATGGTGTTCCAGCTGCATCTTGTTCTGTTTGATGATATTCTCTTTTTCTAACAGCTCCTTCTGTTGCCTCTCAAACTCCTCCTTACCCTGTTAGTTTTCAACGTAAAGAACACATTACATCATCACTGTGATTCACTTATGCTAATAACTTCATCGACAAACACATAACTACTCTGTCATTTTCCACTGCCTTGGCAATTTAGCGCATGCCCGGTTTGGCCCTGTGAACTCAGACAGGGATGACATGCTTGTCTACTGGACTTTGGAGTCATTGTGTAGGCTGAGGCTGAAAAATGAAACCCGTTTCCATGTGGGGTGCCATGATATCTGCCCCACCTTCCTATTTTCGGAGAGCTACCCACGGTCCCCTTCAAACCTCCTTAAGCAGCACTATTTCTCAGGGTTCTTTCCTAAGACATTATATGTGAACCCATAAACCTCCAACACACGTCTAAATGTGGTCCACATTTCACTTCTAGTTGCTTCAGATCACCTGCAGATTTCTACTGCAAGTTAGTGTTTCCCAACGTGCAGAGTTGGACAACCAGTGAAGCGAATGTTTAATACCCCCGACCACTCTCCCCGCACTGTTCCTCAGCACCAGGTGTGGCTCAGTTCTCCTCACACTCTCTTGCACTCGAGGGAATTTGGTAGTTTAATAGTTCTCAGTATAATCCATGGCTTTCAATGAAATTAGAAGAACGGCAGAATAAGGTAGTAAGCCTAATTCTAAATAATGGATCTTGGTAGAGTGTTTTGATCCCTCAAAGTGGAAGGGCAAGCTTTCAGGATCCCAGGTCAACTTGGAACTTGGTGGAGGAGGCCAACTGTGATTGCCCAATGTTCCAAACACAAATTAAGCTCTAGGCCAATTGGCAAATGCCCAGTAATCCTTTAGGTTAAGTGTGAGATGGGGTTAAGTTTGTAAGCAATTATACGCACACACTATAGACCTGGAAGGGACCTTAGAAATTCTCTAATGCAGGAGTTTTCAATTTTTTTTGACAGTGAAACCATTTTTTCCCCAAATAAAATATCATATGGAGCTATATCCTACCATACGAACAGAAGTGGAGCTGGTATTATAAACAGGGGGCCCACTCTCCTCCTTGGTGAGTGTCCTGCTGGCCTGGGGCATATCAGTGGGATCTAACACAGTCCCGTACATCATTCATTTTGCAAATGAGGAAATTAAGGCCCAGGGAGGTTAAATAAGTTGGTCACATAAGAAGTGTTGGAGAAAGGTCTAGAGCCGAGGACTCAGGGCCTCAGTCCAGTGTTCCTCCCTACTGTACAACATCACCTCCAATTTGTGAACCACTCGGATTAACACTAATCGTGGTCTCCTTTGGCAGTCTAGCCCGACAGCCTTACAGACATTCATTCCAGCTCCCTGCATGTGAGTGCAGGTGTTGGATGAGTCTGGCTTCTTTACCTGTAGGTGGACGTAGTCATAATCATCCATCCAGCTCCTTTCGGAACCATCGCTGCTGCTACAGTCAGGGGCCTGGTCCTTGCCGAGGCTTGGGGGCAATGGCTTGCTGTGGGCCTGTGCCTTGTGGTCACCAGGGTGCAGCAGCTGCATCGGGGAACCACCATGTGGGTACTCGGTTGAGTTCATGATGCTCTCGGGCCCGTTCTTCAGATGCAAGCTGCCGGGGCCCGGTCTGAAGAGGGCCTCTGCGTTGGTGTTGATGGTCGTGGTGAGCTGCTTGGCATCGTCGGGCACTGTCTTTGCCACCATCACAAACCGGTCCAGGTCATCACACTTGTTTTGGGGCTTGTTGATGGCCAGGATATTTAGGGACCAGCTGCACTCATTTAAGTCATGGCTGGTTTGACTCAGAATCTGGTGGGAGTCTTCCACTCTCTGGAGCTCCCGCTTCATTTTGTTGTGGAGGGTGAGTTCCGGGAGGCAGGCAGCGTTGGCTACAGCTCCCTTGGCAAAGTGGAGGTACTCCCGCAGGAAGAGCTCCACCTTGTCCACCGCGGTGCGTATCTCGTTGACGTGTCTTTCCATGTATCGGTAACACCGCCAGTCTGTGGTGACCAGTGCCATCAGGCCGGACACGCCCATCTCCAGGGCCTGCTGGAGCCTGTGAAGTCTCTCGATAGCTGTGTCTGGATCCAGTAAGAGCCTTTTGTCCGGAGATGGGGAGGCTGACAGTGAGGACTCCTTTGAGGAGGTGGAGGACGTGGACATGTTACTCCTGGTGCTGCCCGTGCTGGAGAAAGACAGTCGGTTGATCCCATCCACCACGTCCCGAGAGCCTTTGGCGTCCGGCGGGTTATGCAGAGGGACATCGTACACACCATCCCTTTCTTCAGGGTTTGCTTTCTCACTGGTTTCTGCGGGCGGCTCGAGAAACTGAACTCCTCGGGGGACATCGTAGGCGTCGTTCTGAGTGCCCGGGGACTGTCCCAGCTGTGGGGGTGGGTGGCTCAGGGAGAGGCTCTGGTGCCTTCGTGCCACCAGCTCCGCGGCTCCTGGAGCATCACAGTTGTATTTTGCGTGAAGGTCCTTCCCCGCTGGCTTGCTGCTGGTTGGGGGGATGTCATAAACCCCCTCCGGTCGGATGTCCGGCCTTCCAGCTTGTCTCAGGGGAGGGGGGAAATCATAGTCTTTCTCCCTAGGCCCTGCTTCATCCCGGCAGGCAGAGGGTGGGACGGCGTATACCTGAAGAATGAGTAGAAAGCAAAACGTTATTTGTTCAGTGGGCTCACAGTTAGGCGCAGACACGGACTAGTCCGTGACCTTGAAGTGCAGAATTCTCAGACCTGTTTGCAGCTCCTTCTCTTTTGCATTTCCCAGGGCTCTCCTCTATGCCGTTCTCACTTCCCTCACCCTCTGACAAGCGGACCCACTCCCAGGTCCTTGGTGCTGACTCGAATGTGCAGCCCTCCTGGCTGCCTGCTCAGCCCTTGGTCGTGGCCCCATGCTTCTGACCAGCTCCTGGGTGTCCTCCTTGGCGGAGCCATGCTGAGAGGCAGGTAATGCCGTAGTGCACTGGACCGGGTGTCAGAAGACCTGAGGTCTCTCCCTGGTGTCCCTGTCACCACACCAGCTCTGTTTTGAGACCCAGAGCTCTTATCCATAAGGATAACTGCACTTCCTGTGCGGGCACACTCGGGTTGGAGGGTGACAGAGGGTGTCAAAGGAGTTAACCCACGTGTATGGGCTGAGTAAACTGTAAAACCCTCTGTAAACAGGAGAGGTATTAGTACCTGCTAAACAGAGCTAATTATCTTCCCTTCCAATTGTCTCTCCTTATTGGCTTCCCCGTTTTTTTTTTTTTTTTTTTTTTTTTTTTTGTGGAGGCCCCTAAATATTGAATTCCCAGAGTTATCTTTAATTATTACCCTTCCTTCCTTCTTCCTTCCTTTGTCTGCTCTCTCACCAAGACGATTTTTTCTCCTTTTGGGTTTATCCTTCTTGTTTTATCCTAATAAACGAACACCCCCACCCCCGCACACAGACACACAGAGACACACACATGCCCCCTTTTTGCTGCGTTGCGGTAGCTCACTTACCCCTTTGGTAGGAGGGATGTCATATACCCCTTGAGGCTTTATCTCTCCCACTGGGACTGAAAACACAGGGCCTTTCACGGATGAGGGAGGGATGTCGTATACCTGAAGAGAAACACTCGAGTTACCCGGAATGGAAATGTCTTATACTTGTCGCTTTTCACACTACAAAGTGTGTAATGATGGATTTATTTATGAGGCTATGTACAGGCCTGATCTTTGGCAATGTTCCATGTCATAGGGGCTGATGGAATTTTTCTGTGTAAGTTTTGTGTTCTTTGATTTAGATTGAATATAAAAGTGATCTTACATGAAATATCTACACTGTAACTTTAAACCATAGTTTAAATTTTATACTTTCCGAAGTACAATGATAAGGCAATAAAAGCTTTCTCAGATGAAAGACTAGAATTTCCTGATCAAGCAAATCCAGAACACATAATTTAAATAATATTGGCTAACACAGCTACTCGCTAGACAACCTAAATAAAGCTTATGAAAAATACATCATTTGGGAACTTCCTTTCCTCTACAGCCCTGAAGGAATGCTGGCCTCAAGAGCTCTTATCCCCTGGTGACCATGTTACTGGTACGTACCCCTTGAGTGGCATGGGAAGGAGGGACATCGTAGACGTCCTTCTGGTACCTGGTTGGGTACTCGTACACATAGCCATGGCCTGTCGTCACTGGGGTTATTGCCTGTGGGCGAGAAGACACAGAGATGTAAAATTCCAAGCCCCAGTCCTTAGCAAATCTCCTAGCCTTCTAATCAGGCATTCACCCCTCATCTCTCTGCCATAAAAAGGGAAAAAGAAAGAAAAAAATGGAAGAAAGAAGAAAAAGAGAAAAGGAAGGAGACAAGGAGATACCAGGTTAGAAAACTTTTAAATCCTTCTTGAATCCCAATGAGGAATAAATCCCTGAAATATTTCTATCACCCTTCTTCATGGTAACAAAATCATCTCAAAGTTCATCAGATGAAGTCTCAATTCCCAAAATATACTTTCAGGGAGACTCATTTTTTAATTATGAAAGTCCTAGATGATCCCTCTGGAGCATCCAAAGTGCAATATATTAAAAAAATTTTTTTTAAGGCTCTGAAACTATTTTAAAGGGAATAATGCAAATAGAGTTCATCCACTTAAAATTCCTCTCATATCTTCCCCAGTATGCCTCTTCATCTGACATTATTATTATGATTATAACTAAAATTCCATGGGTCACGAGAGTACTTTTACAAAGCCAATGCTCAAACAGAGCTGTCCTTAGAAGTTTCTAGGAGGTTTCAATCTAATTTATGAAATAAACAAAATACTGAGTCAGGGAGCTACAAGGAACATAGTTCAGGTCTCCTGACCTCTAGTCTCTAATCATTTTCTCATTTCCACCAGGGAAGAAAACATCCCCCCGACAGTACCTACATCCAAGGGATGTCAGAAGTCAAACACGCTCATCAGGACTTTGGCATCTGGAACCAATGCCAGTGAAATAAATCTCACCTAGCAGCCTCCTAATCTCATATCTACATACCTCACTGGTGTCCTAAGCACCACCAGGGAAATTACTTGAACTTAACTCACTTTGAAATATATTTAATCCTCCAAGGGCTTCTAAATTGCCAGGGTCTTGTTTATGCCCAAATCCCCCCTCCCCCAAATCAGGAACAGGGCCCACCTCAAGTATTGCCCGAGACATCTTTGAGGAGAACAGATATTGCGAATTAGGAAGAGTTGATTGTTCCCTAAGAAACCATCATCTTTTATCCTTTCTCTGATGTGCAAATCTGGCGTCAGGCTTCCTACAAAACTATGTGAAAAATGCTCCAAGTCTGTCTTATGCTGAAATGGGGGAACTCAGCCAAATGCACCAATGCCCTTCTCCCCAGGGGCTTTAAAATGCCTGAGTTCAATTTGGTTTTAAATCCCCAGTGCTTACAACTCCTTATTTCTTGCAATGAAGGTAAAAGAGATTAGCATGCAGCCAACATTTCCATCAAGTCTCTCCACTGTCTCGGGTTTAAAAAAAAAGAACCTATTGCTTTAAGGTTTGTTGGCATGGAGCTTAGAGAACCATTTTATAGAGTGGCCACTGTATTGTGCATAGCAAACCTTCCTTTTTAAAGCAGGGTGCCCTTTGCTAAAGAAAAACACACTGTGTTCCTAATACCCTTATATAATTTTTTTTAATCCACTCACTATTGTCCAGGAGAGAAATGAAGACCGTCCCTTGGTCTATCTCATCAGCCCCTCTATTTATAGTGCTCTGTTTTGGCTTTATAATAGAACTTGCTCACAACGCAGCTTTTGTTCAGCCTTAAAGTTTCTAAGAGTGGATTTTATCCAAGGTTGCCAACTTAGTAATAATGCTAATGGAAAACCAAGTCTGGCTATGCTGAAGTCCAGCTTAACTGTTCATCTTTTGTTTAAAAAAAGAGAAGGGGGCAGAGAGGTAGAGGGGGTGATGGTGGTATCTGAAAATAGCACTAGGTGAAATTTAAACATATGGCACGACCTCAGAAACGAAAGGCAAGGTCATGGCCAAAGCTTTTCCTTGCCTTTGTGGATCTTCCCTGGCAGAGAACGTTAATGCTTGCCGGTATTTAACATTTTACTCCCTGACAAATGTCACAGAACCCCAACTTGCTCTTTCTTTCTCATTTAGAGGATGCCTGTGGTCATCTGGTTTTTAAAAACTTTGCATTCCAAACCAGTCATTTTCCTTGTTTATGCATTCAAAGAAACAGATGGTGAAAACCACAGGGAGAAAAAGCCAACAAAATACAGTCTCCCCCATTCCAGCCTTCCCAATGTTAGCATCTAATTCACGTTGATCCACAAATGACATTTAAATGGGACCAGCGTTTTGCATCTGGTGGGACACATCCAGGGTGTACTGTGATCTGCACTGTGACGTCTCGAAGATCAGGGAGCTGCAAGCCTTCTACTTTTGGACATTCTCTGCCTCGACCCGTTGCTTGGGTCACTTTCATGCCAATTGTGTGTTCTGTCCTCGGAGGAAAGTGCTGACTGAGCTGTACCTTACAAAGTCTCTGGTTTTGCGGTTTATTAAGGCTTTTTCTTCCTGCTTGACTCAAGTACACAAAAACTTTTCCACTATCTCTTTTCATTCTGCCTCCCAGAACTACTGAACCTTAGCCTGAGATGTACACCAAGGCCTGGCTAAGGGGGCCTCAAGTTTAGAAGAATTTTTCTGGATGTTTTGTACGGTTAGGCATTAAAGGAATTGCTACACAAAGGGCATTTTTAAACTAATTTTCTCAATGAAATCAAATCAGGTTTTTCATTTCCTTTTCCCCTCCGTTTGTTTTTCTTTTCTGCATTCCTTTCATTCTATGTGTTTATTTATAGTTACAAAAGCTTAGCCTTAGGAATTACCAAACTGACCTCTTAATTCATTAGTGTTGCCGCGAAGGGGGCTGAATTGCAAGGTCTCCTGGGGCTCTGAGACTGAATGCTACTACGACTGCTGCCCCAGTCACCCCCGCAGAGGATTTGCACTTTCCAAATGTGGATTTTCTGTCCGGAGGAGGAATCGGAGCTTCCCCAGACGTTAGCATACCGTTCTTGGCAACTAACAGAAGAGTCCCAAGACAGAGACTTTGAGAAGTGCCGTGAAACACGGAAGGGTAGACTGTAGACATTTAGAGGAGGGAGAGTCCCTTTGATACATCTCCAAGGCTAGGCCCTGGCTGGGTGTGATCAAAAGTCCAAAGACTGGGGTTATGTTAGTTCTCTCGTTAATCTGCTTACATGAAAACAAGAAAACAAACTCGCTTGCCCCACTCCCCAACCTCACTTTGACAGTCGGTGTTTGATTCACAGCGTTCTGAGCCTCAGATCCTGGCAGCAGGAGCTGTTTGGGGAGATGCTGTAGATACCCTCACGTCTCATAATTTTGAGAGCCATGTGTGCTGAAATTTTAAAGAAGAGAGTCTGTGTTTGGGGACAGGGAGGGCAAGGGAACACCGAGAACCAACGCGTGTGAGAGTCGGCCAGTTGGAAGAGAGGCCCATGGGGTTCTTCACTGATGTTTCCACGCGTGGGCTCCCTGGGCGCATACCTGGAGCACAGCAAGGGTCCTACGCTCAGATGCTCGCAGGGCCTCGCAGGTGGGGGTAGCAGAGAAACAAGCTGGGCTTCAGTGTTGGGGAGAGAGAACTCACATCTTACAGAAAGAGGGTAGACATTGCGTCCTGTGTCGCCAGATTGTTTAAATTTCCAGGGGAAGCCAGAAATCTGGATTTTTATATGAAATCTCCTGGTTTTCAAAATTGGCTCAAATTTTTAAAACAGCATCTCAGCCAAGCTAAACATGTCTCTGGGCCCTAGTCTGCCAGTCTTGGTCTTCACCTATGTGTTTCTGCCCCCTTCCTCAGGACTCAACGCTTCTGAAGGCAGGGCCCCCAAGCTCTGCAGCAAGTCCAAGCCTTGGCAAGACTGAAAGGCTGTTCCATCAATGCCCCGCACACCCACACATCTGTGCATTTATTCACGGCGTCTTTGTCTAAGGTGATCCTCTTTCTCTCCTCACATTCAAACTTGATTGGATTTTCAAGGCCAGGCTGAATGCCTTTCTCCCGTGAAGACTTTCCCAGACAGATAACATTTCTCCCTCCTCGGAACTCACAGAGTCTGTTATCCACACATCTCTAACGGTACTCATCACTTGTGGTTTGACAGTTGAGGTGCATCTCATCTCTTCTCTTAGCATTTTGGTGTCAGAGACCATTTCTTATTCATTTAGATATAAACAGCAGGGCCTAGCACAGTACCCTGAACATAGCAGGTACTGAGTGAATACATTGATGAGCAAAAGGAAAACTCAAGGCTATTCTTAAGCAAGATGGTGTGGAACTCGAGAAGGTACCAAGCAATTGTCTACCTCTATCATATAAGCTCAGTTTCCTGGTAAGCCAGCTCTGTGCTGAGTGGACACATGGGACAAGGAGCAGAACTGGGCCTTATCAGCCATGCGTGGCAGCGTTGGGCAAGGGAGGGTGGTGCCACAACAGCAGAGTGAATGTTAGGTGAAGTTAAGAAATCAGAAACCAGAGAAGAATGTACCACCAGTCGGCTGAAACCACTACTGGAGGCCAAGGAGGGCAGCTAGGTGGTATCTGGTTTCCTTTTCCCATTGAGCCCGCACACAACACGAACACGTGGGTTCTTCTTGGCCACAAGCCAGAAACATATGGGGGAGAGTTTTGGAAAAAGAAACCTAAACAAA
This sequence comes from Eulemur rufifrons, assembly GCF_041146395.1. Taxonomy (NCBI): domain Eukaryota; kingdom Metazoa; phylum Chordata; class Mammalia; order Primates; family Lemuridae; genus Eulemur; species Eulemur rufifrons. Next base: position 60,904,485 of record NC_091000.1, on the reverse strand, counting down.
CCCTCTTTTTTTACCTTGACATCAGAAGGAACATACAGTATAGAGGAATAGGAGTCACGTGAGCTTTAGATCTGAGGATGTGTGGCAGCCTGTGGCACGAGAAGCTGGGTGGCAGAGGCCATGGCCCGCTGGGTCTTTTGTTCATCAGAAGAATTAGGTCGGAAGAGGGGAGTAACTGACAACATAAGCTGGACTCAGGCACAACTGGAGCTGAATCCCAGCCCTGCCGCTTACTAGCTAGTAGAACATGACCGTTTCTCATTAGCAAAACAGAAATAGTGATAGTTGTGTCATGGACGATTGTGAGTATTAAATGAGATGAAGTACATAAAGTGCCTGGCGTAGGGTAAAGCCATAAGCCTTAGCTATTGCTACTGTAATTGCCACCTAGGTTATACAGATTTTACCTTTGGACTTTGACTTCCAGAAGTCATGGACTAGGTAATTCAGATTAACCATCCTGCTGAAGGCAACTTTGAAAAAACGAAGAAAAGATAGAAAAGATCTCAATCGCATTAAGAGTTAAAGGATAGTAAAGAATTACTAAGTCAAAATTTGAGAGAGAAGGAGTTCACAGAGGTGAGGCTGATTTTTCCCTGGGGGCATTTGCTGATTTGAAACAGGAGTCTGAGAGGCTATGCTGTGTTTCTTACAGCTTCTCAGGATAAAGGGGAACCTAGGATTTTAGGGCTCACCAAGGTAGGGACCTTGATAAACCACCCCCCACGTTGGGTTGGGACCCTAAGGACTGCAGCCAGTAGTGAGGGCTGACTGGACGGAAGCCCACCTTTGCATAAGCTGAAACCAGGCTTGAAGTCATCAAGGTTGCCCAGAACATCTCAAAGCGTGAAGTTAGATTTATGTGCGCATATGAGGGTGGCAGATGGAAACAAAATTCTCTCTGGAGCTAGAGAACATTTTTAGAGGCCTTAAATTATTTCTACAAATATTTTCAAAATACAATGTCCAACACATAATCCAAGATAACCAGGAATGCAGGAGACAAGACAATAGGAACAAGGCAAACAATAGTCAATCCCTGCTTACTTTCTAATATGATAAGGATGTTATTTATATCTTAATAATCACAGATCTCAAGGCTCTCTGCTTTCAAAATGTTTCATGACTCAACCATGGGAGAAAACAAAATGTAATCATTCTTAGATTTAAGTCAGAAAGAAATTAATCTTCACAAATGTATAAAGTATCTTCACAAATGTATAAGTGAGGTCCAAAAGGCAATGGGGATTTCAAATCAAAGCAGTAAACGATAAGATACTTTGGTCCTAGAGTTACTTGGGTTCTTATTTTACGCTGCTCATATCAGCATCAGCATTATCACAGTTATCACCAGGGCAGCTTAAGACACTCCAATGGAAAACCCCAGAGAAAATGTGCTTCTGTAAGGCCTAGGGACAAAGATCTTTATCCAAGAGAAAGATGGCAAGGCCCCAAACTCAGGACACTGTATTGAAATTCTCATCAGAGGAGGCCTTTTCAGGGGAAGACCACAGTCAGGGTTCACCAAGAAGTAGGGCACAGTACCCATCTTTCTGGAATGTTTAGAAGCAAAGTATTTCCTCTCAAGGCGACTTCTGTTCACATGGTGTCACCTGTGCCAAAGTGTCCACAAGTCTACTTGGGGTGCTTCTTTCCTTGGGCATCCACTTCATCTTCACACAGAACTGGCTCGGTGCCTGGGACTGGGGCAGGCAGCAGCAGCAGAGGCCATGCAGTTGGCGGAACTTCAGCTTCTCAGCTGCGTGCTGCTAGCTCAATGGAGCACCAAGGGAAGCGGGAAGGAAGCAGACTGCTGCCATTCACGGAGGCAAGTCCCCCGGCCCCCAGCGAGCCTCGGCTCCTGCCGTGTTCTGCTGAGTTTCCTTCTGATGCCAGCCCTGCCGCCCACCTACTCATCACGACTTTTGTCTCTCTCCTCCAATACTCTCTTGTTTTGACTCCAAAAGGCACTGGGAATTTCAAATCAAAGCAGTAAGTGATAAGATACTTTGGTCCTAGAGTTACTTGGGTTCTTACTTTACGCTGCTCGTACCAGTATTGGCACTATCAAAGTTATTGCCAGGGCAGCTCTCTCCTTCCCTCCTTCCATAGGCTACCAGCAACCCTACGTAAGAACAAAGCAGTAAAAAAGGAATCAGAAAAACCCTACTCTTTCAAAGAAAGAGTTGGGTGGAGTGGACGAGAGACAGAGACAGGATGGGGAGGAGCAAGGCAACTGCAACAGCATTGGTCATGCTCTAGAGACTTACTATTTATTATTCAAAGTTCTGCATTATCTAACTATCTACTTATCGATCTGTCCATCTATCTTTGTATGTGTCAGAAATTATAAAATCACAAAAATATAATTGTCTATAATTTTAACAAAATTTTTAAAAATAATAAGAAATCCTACTTAGAAGGGTTTTCTTCCAAGAGAATTGTAGGACACAGAAATTAGGACAGTTTATAACTGTCCTAATAAAACTGTCCTGATTTCTGTGTCCCATAATTCTGTATCTAAGTCTCTAGCAACATTTGGAACGGTCTGAATTGCACAATCCTTTGCCTCCAATATCTAGATAATGCCTTGATTACTGACCAACAGAGTTGACCCATGAATCTAGCAGAGCAGGAATATGTGTAACCAACCAGCTTCTGGTGTTCTGCCCTAAGGCCTAGTTGGGAATGAGGTAACCCAGGTGGTGCTCGGGAAACATAATGGGTAATTGATGAGACGTTGCAAAGTGCCCCTATACCATAATGATTACAGATTTATAGCCTTGCCATTAATAGGACCTAGGAATGTCCCAATTCAAAAGTACGTTTCACTGATTAGCAGTCATATATTTGCATTTTTCTTGGCATACGTGGAAAGTGAAATTAGACTGTTTCCTGTCTATCTCTAATCTCTGCCCCCGGCAGACCCTGATTTATTTATATTATCTCTCTTTGGGTTTCATGCATTAACAAGAGTATTTATATTTCCAAACCTGCCTGTTGGAAAGGACTTAGTTCACTTAAACACCCTTAAAAAGCATTAACAGAGCCACCACAGTATTTATTAGGTTTCATAATAACCTCTTTGTCTTAAATGAACTATTTGACCCCTTCCCTTTAAAGAAAACCCTAGGAATAGAAACATCACCATTACCACTGCCTGCCCATTAGAACTGGGATCCAATTTTCAGAAACTGTAAAGTTATAGAGGTTTGTCTGTTTAAAATCCAAGATTACTAGTTGCTTTTCTATGACCAGAGGAAAAGCCTACCCCGGATTTATTAATTCTCTATAAATTCTCTCTGCCCAGCTTGGGTGTAGCAGTGAGCTCATTTATTTACTCGCATAGCAACAATATAATGAAAACTGAGTCTGGCCTTAAAAATACACCCTCATGAGCCACATCCATGGTTAACCCTTCCTAATGTTTCTCTTGGTGCTCACCAAGATTTTTTTTTCCCCTGTATTTTTGGGAAGTGATTTACTTTCCTTTAAAATCATTTTGATGCCTGCTTTCATGCTAGAACTAAACCTTTTGCTAGCTGCATCTAAATCACAGCCAGCCTCTTTCCCCAAACGAGGAAAAAGGCACACAACCTAAAGCTCAGAAGTGGAGCAGTGCTCTTGGGTCACTTGCATTTGACACAGCATTGGGAGGCAAAGCACTCCATGGAAACAGTGCCTGGATTGTTCGGCCCCCACCCTGTCTCCCCTGCTGCTCTCAGGAAGCTCTTTGTGTGGCGAGTGCTAAAGCAATATTTAGTTATGGAGTGACCAAGCTCCAGGGAGCAGCTAGGAGCATTTAACATGAAAGGACATGACGGGAAATGACATCTGGGTTCTTCAAGTGGTTGAGGTCTTCCTCAGGACAAAGCCAAATACAGCCCGTGACAAGTTGGGTACTACAAAGCCATTTTTTATGTCGCATGGACCGAAATGTTCTTTGAATGAAAACTATAAAAGGCACAAGCATTTTGGCTCTTTTCATGTCCAAATAAATTCAACAGGACACTAAGCACTAAATCTAGCCTTCGAAATGGATTTTAGAGAGATGCCCACAGACTGCCCTTTCATGACGACAGAAAAGAGGTAAGGGATGAGAATTTTGGGACCCAAATGCTTATTGGTATTATTTCCTCCTAAATAGGAGACCTTTCCTAGCTTAGTTGGGAGGACAAAAATGCCGTGGCTGATGGGGCAAACCACTCATGGGGCAGAACGGGGCGCCAGCTCCCATGGCGGCTGTCATGTGGTGCGATACCAGACCTACAAAATCCTTTGCAAAATCTAAGCGGATTAAACAGAGGAAACTGGGCTGAAAACAGTGTGTTCCAGGATGAAGTACTTTCTTAGCTCTCAGTTACAAAGCAGGGATGAGAGTTCTTCATAATGAGGAACTCTCTGGAAGTCTTCTTGGATGCAGGACCTGCGTCTGTCGAGCACTGATTCCTCCTGGCTCAGCACACCCGACCCCCGCCTGCCTGTGTCCCTGTCTCCTCTTGCCGTCTTTGGGCTTGGCTGTCTTTTCAAGGACACTGTGTTTCTGGACAGGAAGGTGGGCTGGATCCTAAAGGAAGGATGGGAAGGGTTTGCCAACACTTAGGGGTCCAGTTGAAATTGATGTCTATGCTTGAGTGTCTTCTCTTTTTCTTTTTTTTAAAGACTCTTGAGGTCAGATTACTTTATTAAACTTTTCAAGTGATTCGGAGAAAGAATCAGATAAGGATATCCGGATCATAAAATTTTAGCAAAGACCATTAGTGGTCATTCAGCTTAAAACTCGCCGTTCTACAGCTGAGGGAACTCAAGGGCAGCGAGTTACTCAGCCTGTTAATGGCAGAGAAGCGAAGGGGACCCTCGGTTAGCCGGGCCAGCAGCAGTCCAGTGTCCTTTCCTCAGTGTCCTGCGACCTATACTAGGAACACACTTAGACATTTACCAATTTCACAAATAAATAGTCTCAAAGAAAGTTACTTCCTTAATGAGAAGCACAACTTGGAAGCTTAACAACTTATGTTTTAAGGTTCTCCATTCACCTGCAAGCCCATTCTGGGTGATTTTAACTACATCTGGTTAAATGAAGTTCTCTGTTTGGGGTAAATTGAAGTCATTTGAAAAGATGGTCTTTCTCTATGGCAGAGAAAGCCAACATAGCAACGTTCTCAGTGGTACCACAGTCTTGATATCACTCTATTGACCTGCTCAGGACTTTTGGATCAGCCTGCTCTGAAACTGACCACCACAGCTGGGTGGCGGGAGCTTGCATGGTCCTTAACTTGGATTCCCTCAGGCTATTCCCTGGATCTGAGGCAGAAGCCTTGGGTGAGCAACTTAAGCCTTCCTGGCAAACAGGATGCTTTTTAGCACCCAAATTGCTAATGAAGTGTCTAAATATGCCCTCTTCTTTTAGGGCTTGGCAACATCACCCATTAGCTGGGATGTAAAAATCATTAGCGGTGGAGTCAGACGGACGTGGGCTCAAGTATCCATCCAGCCTCTTCAGCAAGTTAACTTACATCTCAGACCTCAGTTCCCTCCTCTGTAGAGTGAAGCCTGTGAGGCTGTTGAGAGGCTCAGACGATAGTACGTCTCTCTCTAACGTGGAGTCCAGGCTCAAAGGCACTTGGGGTCACCCCCCTCTCTAGTTCTAAAACTATCCTGCAGAATGAGATGAAAGTAGTAAGTAACTTAGTAACACCACTAACGGCTACACAGACGATTGGGGGTAGATTTGAAAACAAAAACTATTCCTATAAATAACCGGTTCAGGTGTGCCATGCTTTAAGAAAACCGAATATTATAAAAATTATTCAAATAAATCAGATGTGATGATGACATTGCTAAAGACGTCTTTGCTTCAAAAACCTGATGTGCTGCAGGGACACTTTAAAGAGAAGACTCCTTGGTACTGTTTAACGTTACTGGAGTTTCATCCAACTTTTGAGGAAGACACACTGTTCTGCGTGAGTCGCACCTGTCCTCCTTACGCAGGAGCGGCACACCTCTCCAGAAGTTATCGTGACAGCTAGGTTTATGGCTCAATTATTTAGAAGCCAGTGCTTCTGACAGCTGACAGTCTCTAGCTCTGCATTTCGTACAATGTATGCAAGCAAGTCTGTATTTAAAGATGTGTTCAACCAATGTTAAATCTCAGTTTTATTATGAAATAAAGTAAATAAATTTATTCTTTTCTCTCCCTCACAAAAAAAGAGTTATCCACTTAGCTAGACATCATACTATACACAGTCTTTTACCCATTCACTCTGATAAGCACAACCACTTAGCAGGAAATCATGGAAAAAGGAAGATTAAACTCTCTTTGCTTTGGTGTGGGTTTATAAGAAGTCACTAATGCACTCTTAGAAATATGCATTATCTGTGAGCTTTATAACAAAGTGCAACTGAGTTTGAAGGCTTTGGCATTGACCAAACAAAAAGGACCTTTGTTCATTTTTAAGGGGGTGTTACAGTTTGCTCATTGCATTGGTGTGGGTGACTTGTCTTGGAAAAGACACTTCTCATTTTCAAAGTGAGCTCATAAAATCCTGCTCTTCAAGTGCTGAATGACCTCCAATTTTGTGTAAGATTTAAAATGTATCTTGATTCTTCAAGGGAGAGATTTTAGGTGAAAGTTCAGTTCTCCGCATATCACCCAAAGCCACGTATTGAAGAAAACAGTTCATTTAAACTAGGATTATCTTTACATAGAGACGCACCATTCTGGAACATAGTTGTACTTTATTGAGTTTGTAAGTGGACAGACCAGAGGTACTCTTTGCTCTGGAAGTAGTTTTAGAGGTGTGTATGCGTGTGTGTGTGTGTGTGTGTGTGTGTGTGTCTCTCGGGGGTGGGGTGGGGTAGGGGGGTGTGTATGTGTAGGAGGCACAGAACAAAAGAAAGTGAGGTGAAGTCACAGTTTATCTTCTATGGGAGCTTTCATTTCCTCTAAATCTATTTTTTACTTGTTGGTAGACAAGTCATACTGCTAATATATAGCAGTTAGTTGGCTGGTATCTGAGTGTTGCTCTGGGCAACCAGATTTCACAATGCCTCCAATTCCAAGAAAGGAAGTCCTTGGTTCCTTAGCCAACAGCTAAGAGTGTCTGTGTGTGTACATGTATGTATGTGTACGGGTGTGTAGTTTGTGATGACTCAGTGTCTAAGAAGGTACAAACATTGTAGCTAATCTATTTCTGGTTCTTATGTTACCTTTCAGGAATGAGCCTGAAAGACCTGGCTAAAATCTTTGAATCATTTCCTGCCAACGTTTGGCTGTGTTCCATTTTGGAAGGTAGGAAATGGTCCTTAACAATGATGTCATGGGGTCTTGGGAAATCTTAATTTGACTTGAGTTTTCCAAGTGCCACCTCAAGGCGACACTTGCCCCAGTCTAGTAGGCCATTACATTTTTGAAGAGCCCTTGAGCGCCCTTGAGATCAATGAAATATACAGCATATTTCGTGACCATAGAGGAGGGAGAAACTGCTGGGTTGCAAAGAGGAAGCTTCACGGAGGAGATGAACCTTAAAGTGGATTTTAAAGAATGATTGGGGCCAAGCGTGGTGGCTCCCACCTGTAATCCTAGCACTCTGGGAAGCTGAGGCAGGAGGATCACTCGAGACCAGGAGTTTGAGACCAGCCTGAGCAAGAGTGAGACCCTGTCTCTACAAAAAATAGAAAAATTAGCTGGGTGTGGTGGCGTGCACCTGTAGTCCCTGCTAGTCAGGGACCTGAGGCAGGAGGATCACTTGAGCCCAGGAGTTGGAGGTTGCAGTGAGCAATGATGACGCCACTGCACTCTAGCCTGGGAAACAAAGCGAGACTCTGTCTCAAAAAAAAACCCAAACAAACAAATAAACAAACAAAATTGAAAAAAACGACTGATTAGGAGTTCACAGATAGAATAGAGGAATAAGGCATTGTAAGTAAATCATAGCATATGCAGAGGAAGCTCTGCTCCTCAGCAGGGAAAGCCTACTTCTCCTCTTCAGGCGACCACAGAAGAGTTAACCAGTCTTGTCTAAATTGGGCAAAATGCACTGAAGTTAAACCCTCAGACAAGCCCAACTTTACATCAATTACGCTTTGCTTCAGGGGCTCATTTATTGTGTATAGATAGTTACAATTACAGGAAACAGGTGGTGACATTTTCAAAGGCCCTTCAGGGGGGAAATTACTGTATATAATCTGACACTTCTCATACCAGGTGGCAATGAGTTGGACCATGGGCTTTGAACATCATGCCACGGTGTATGTGTGATAAGATCAGAACCACCTTGTAGCTTATGTAGAGGGTAACTCTAATGTAATACTTCGGTTCTGGCTTCTACCTTGTTATTTTATTCATTGGGCTGCCTAGAGCAGTCAAGAGGTAGCTGTGGCCTCTGCCTTGACAGAGTTTATAATTTAGCCCAACACTGATCTCCAAAGGCAGCAAAGCAAATCTCAATCCAGCAGTTAGAATAAAAGCGACAGGTCTAATAATAAAGGCAGTATCAGAAAAACACATAAAAGCGACAGGTCTAATAATAAAGGCAGTATCAGAAAAACACATATAATTCCCCATGCAGACCAGGCATGAAATGGATGAACCCAGGTGGCAGTTTTGCTGATCTCTGAAGCAGAGTAATGAGGCTATTTTAGAACTTTGGAGGCCTTCAGCTTTTGGACATTTGGAGGCTTCATTCACCCCAAACCATACTCCCATATCAAGGGGAATTTTTGCTTTTAAAAAATTGAAAACTTTTTTCTTCTTTTGTAATTGAGCTTTTCAAATTATTTGACTGTGAGTAACTCCTTTAATTTAGAATTGCCTGTGAGTTTTTGGCAGTCACGATGCATATTTAGAAAGCTTTGCAAAGTGAGAAAAACCTAACCTACAAATTATTTTCAAATGGAATAAAATAGTTATGAGCCCTAAATTTAAAAATTAATGGGGTTGACATGATACAGTTTCTTAGACATTTGTCTAAATGTTTATTAATTTCTATTTTGCAGTTTTTGTGTTTCACATTTTGGAGTCAAAAGACCTTTTATTTAGCTCTCGAACATTCTCGTAGGCCCTGGGCATTCTGCCTACAATGCCTAATGGATAAAACAGCCTTGCACACAAAACCCAGAGTGAAAAAGACCAATGAAATTAAGTTGTCAGTGTATATAGTTTCCAGATAACTTTGAGAGTTCTTTTCCACCCTTTGCAGAATTCTTGTAGAACCAAAGAGAGAGCCATATACTCAAAGGGTACAGCATATTGCTAGGAATGAAGTATTTGCACATTTGGCATACAGCAAGAAACAGTGCTGATGCATTAATAGTTCAAAATAAACTGAGAAAGGAAAGAAAAACAAGGTAAGGGGAACTCATTTTTTTAAGCCCCTGCTGTGCTAAGCACTGTGGCACTGAATGCTCACAGCAGCCCTACGAGGGCGTTAGGATCATTCCCATTCAGCAGATGAAGAAACCAGAGCTTGGAGATGGTAACTGGCAAAGGGATACCCAGCTGTGGAGAAACAGAACCCAGAGGCAGCCTAACCCTGAAGCCCACGCTCCTTCCACAGTTCTCATGCTGTCTCCTGGTTTCCTAAAAGGGTGGAGATGTTATGAGTACCTTTCTTTCTCTAAATCCTGATTTAGTAAGTGATGAATGTCCTTAGTGTGGATGGGATGCAGGAGGGTGGGTAGGGGCTGGAGTTTCCCGGAGAGCAAAGTTGAAGTGACAGAAGGCAAAATCCACTGTCTTACTTTTTTTTTTTTTCCTTAAGTGATTCATGAGTAGAAAAAAACGGTGGTGGATAAAACTTCTGAAGCCCACAGTCTGTAGCAACATCAAGGGAATTTTGAACCATGGAAAGTCCCGAATCACAATCATATTGGAACATATCCCAGCCCTTCAAGGTCTCTTTGCAGTGTTTCTCCAAGCATAGCCCTGGACCCTCCCCAAGAACTGTGCAGGGAGCTCGACAAATACAGATTCCTGGGCCTCAGCCCAGACCTACTGGATTAGAACCTCTGAGGGGAACAACCTGGGAATCTGCATTTCAATTCACCTTCTCGACCTCTCTGGGTAGTTCTACGTTCATGAAACTTTTAAAACTACACTTCTGTGGTTCAGAACAAGATTCCGCTGCCTCCTCATTTTCTTGTTTAACAGCTTTTAAGCACCATAGCTTAAACTACCAGGAATAGCTAGTTCTGCACTCACCACCATTTTACAGATGGGAAATTAAAAGAGAAAATGAGCAAACTGCTTTATTTAGCAAGTCAGTAAAACTGCCAAAATGAGAACTTAAAAAAAAAAAAAAAAAAGATAAAGCCAGGCCGTATCCCCACTGCACTGGGATTATCTCCTGGGGCCTTGGTTTAAGTCACTGGTATGATTCCCACCCACGGAGAAGATCCCATCCCCGGGGGAGATGTTGACAGAGGTTTTTCAAGCAGTTGCCTAGAAGGTTAAAATCACCTCTCAGCAGCTAAGCCATCCCTACTATGAAAGAAAGGAAAGAAGGAAGGAAGAGACAGAGAGGGAGGGAGAGGAAAGGAGGGGAGGAGGGGAGGAGGGGGGTAGGGAGAGAGGGAGAAGAGTGGGGAAGAGAGGGAAGGAAGGGAAGGGGCGGCACACTCACTCCCGTGGGGGTGTGAGCCAGTGGCCCTGGGGACAGTGCAGGGAGGCACAGAGGCACCAAGATGCTCTCAAGAGGCCAGGAGCATGGGGAGCGCTTGGTATTTGGCAGGCAGGGAGCCAGGACCCCCCTTCTCCTGCCCTTCCCATCCTGGCCAGGTCACCAGCTCCGTCCCTGACCGCGCAGTGCTTCAGGCATGCCCTGCGCCCCGGCTCCGCCGCGCCCCCTGGAAGGGCTGGCAGAGGTCCTTTTCAGAAGCAGGACTCACCTGCCTTGTGCTAAACATAAAATGTCCTACTGAGCGTAGAAATAAAAAACCAAAACGAAACATGAAGTTTGAGCGCCTGAGGGTCACCCTAGCTCCAAGTCCTCGTCTCCGTCCGCCGCCCATGGAGCCCGGGAGAAAGTCCGCAGGGCAACTGCGGCGCAGGCCATGGGAAGGAGTCTGAAGTTTTACACGTCTCAGACTTGGAACTGAAAAGGTTGAGTCTAAAAGGGAAAACATGTCACCTTGCTGCCAAAATCAACTATGATGAAAGTTTAGAGCCCACCACTCTCAGCCAAGCATTTCCTGTTCTGGCCTCCCCGTCTGCCTCGCGCTGGCTCCGAGAAGCGAGAGCTATTTTTAAGGTGCAAACAACCAGCACTACGAATGAGACGTTTCTTATTTATAGTTCTACCTTTCAACTGCTCTGCTCCCCTCTGGAGATAGAGCCCAGGTTTGGTTTTCCCTTTGAATCTAAAATCTCTGGGGGTAAGAAGGACTTTGAAAGGTCATGACTCAGTCTGTCGCCCCTAGCCTGGCATCCACCGTTGTCCTGGGCAACAGGGGTCAGAAAGCTCTTCCTCACTCCTTGAGGACGTTGGCGCCTCACGGACGTGCGCTAGGCTTGTGCAACACATGTGCTCTTGAGCAGTGTTTGTAAAACATACTTTTTACATAAAAGGTGACTTGAAAATGCATTCGTGGTTTTGTTAAAGGAATCCAACAATAAATCTTTTCTTTTTTGTTTTATCAACAGTGGATTCTAATATCATGCAAATAGATATTCCCTAATTTGCATGAGTTTGTAAATTCAGACTTTGTATTATTATAGATTTACTTGAGGCAGGGCAAATCTATGGTTAGTCTTCTAAGAGTCAAGCTCTTTCTGGTATCTAACTGCATGTTTCCTCTTGTAATTCAGGGGTATTTTCATATGCTGTTAAATTGGTTCATTCTTAACACCAAACCTTGTAGGATCCACTGGAATTTGGCAGTAAATGAAAGAGAAAATCCCTCTCTTGTAGCACTCATAGGAGTGTCATCTTGGTTTTGGCTATTACTCCCTGTGAGCCCACTGACATTACTTTCTTCACAGCACGAGTCCCTACCTGACATTACGGTGGTGGCTTATGTCTCCCCAACTGCAATGTAAGCATCGCCAGGGCTTTGTTTGCTCTTTAATTCCTCGCTGTAGCACAAGCATCAAAAATATATCAGGATGCGCAACATTCATTATTCAATTAATAAATTTCTATTTACGCCAAATTGCTATGGTATTTGGGATTAGGGTGTTGAAGAGTTCCCCACACTTTTTTTTTTAATTTGATGCCTTCCTAAATTTCCAAGTCTCACTATTTTCACCCACTGCCTCAGCTGTTATTATAGGAATTACTTGAAGGACAGGACGATGACGTCTTTCCAAATTCACTAGTATCTATGTGTTTTAAATGAGTCAAACTTTAAGCTGACAACTCCACAGAACAAGTTGGCGAGCATGACCTACTCCCAGCTTTCTTGCTGTCTCTATTCCTGGTGGCCCTTTGTCCAGCCAGCCCTATGGGGGCTTGATCCAACTTTGGCCAAAGGAGGATCTTTGCTGCATCATTGTGCTTGTACAAGATTTGGTGCCTGTACCGCTCAATGAAGAAATGGAAAAGACAGGAAACTATTTGAGCACAGAAGCTAGGTCTAGAAGCATAGCTATCAGAAAGATGGAGAGAAACAATGTGATGATCCATCTGACTCAGAGTGACACCAGAACTTATAAAGGCTGTGGATCAACTGAACTTGACACGTCATGGTTCAAGAAAGTTTTGCTAACTGATGAGTGGCAAAATCATGCAAAAATGATGCCTGACCTAGGGTACTCGTTATATTTACTTCTTGGCAGTTTCAAGTTATTATTTTGGGAACATAAAATAGGAACAAAAATTCAGTTAGTCACTTACTTACCTTTTTACTCAAGTGGGGCCCACTGGTTCCCCCAACGCTTCTCTGTACTGAAGGTGGCACTTGGTATACATCTTGTTCTTGGGTGCCATGGCCAGTGGGTACTTGGTAAATTCCCTGATTTTGGTAGGAAGGTGGCACTTGGTAGATGGTGTCTCGAGGAACAGGCTGTGGGTTTGGCACTTGATAGAGCTTCTGTTGGCCAACAGCCTGGTGCATCAGTCCAGAAGCAGGCTGGTCATGACCGGAGGAGGTCTCCTGCATGGGACCAATCAGAAGCTTCACCCGGTTGCCTGGGACAATGCCCTGCCGACCGTGTAAGGAGCACAGCCACCAGCCTTCCAGCCCTCCTGTGTTCTGCTCTATGACAGTCAGGATGTCACCCTTGCGAAAGGCCAGTTCCTCAGCACACTCCGGGACATTGTCATATAAGGCCCTTGCCATAAGATTCTAGGAAGGAAGGAACAGAGGAAAATCGTGTTAGAATATTAGCTCAGCCCCTTTAGCACCTAAAGCCCACCCTCTTATGGACAGGCACACTTCCTGGAAAATGAGAAGAATAAATCTGAACAATGGCCTGTAAGGAGAAAAACAGATGGTGCAGACAAAAGACAGATACATACATACTGTGTCTGCCACCAATGACATCAGACTGCCTCCTTGGAAAAGCTCAGAACACCAGAAGAGTTCTTTCCTCTCGCAGTAGATGCTGTGCCAAGGAATTATGAGCAGCACTGTTAAAGAGTTAGAGAATGGTTCACTACACCAAACATTTTTCTTCCTTTTTTAAAGTGAGCTTAAGGGGGAAAAAATATTCCAGGATAGCCAGATGTACTACAAAGGACATGTCTCGATTTTTTTCATATATTGGAGGTAGAAAGAGTGAAAGAAAATCTCAAAAAACACACAGTACAAATGGCATTTATATTTGGTGTTGAAATGTAAACAAAAGTACACTTATGTGTGCCTTTGCAGGGTTTGAAATATCTTATTCTCAGATGATCAGGAGGTCCCTGGATACAAGGAGAATCTATAAGCAGTGGGACATGCCATCATAGTCACCATGGAGCACAGAGTGACAGTGTGACAGTGGTCTACATCTGCAGATTCGATGGCAGGAGCTACCAGGAATTTATTAGCACACAGGCAGATGCCAACTCTTTCTCTTTTGGTCTTTTACTCTTACCTTTCCTGAGGGCTTCCCTTCACCCTTCTTTATCGCCTACTTCTTGAATCTCGCCATTCACATCCGAAAGGCTGTGCCTTCCCCTCCTTTCATGGGCCCAAAACACTCTCTGTCTTTGTATGAAGGCCTGTCTGGCACATTCAGTACTAAGCAGACGGCCAAAGCAGGCATTCAGCAGAGAGTGGGCAGGCAGTATGTGCTGACATTCTTGGAACCCTTTCAAAGGCTCAGAAGATTTCATTTCTTGGCGTTAGTAATATTTCCCAGCACGCGGGCAGCCCTTCCCGCATGCCTGCCCTCTTCCCAGAGCACAGAGGAGTAGGGGAACGTTGTAAATTCATTGCAAGCATTTGGAAAACTCAGAGTGCTCTCTCTAGTGCTTTATTAAAATGTTTGGATGCGCTTAAGGTCGTTGCGGTGGGGCTCACTTATGGGAGAAAGGAGTGCCGACTGGATGGAGCAGGTTCGTGACTTTATTGCACAACATAATATATCTGTGGAATTTTGGGGCTCTGTTATTCGGCCTTTTGACCCCTGTTTTCGTCTCTAGAAATGTAGACTTGATCTTTTCAGCCTCATGCTTTTTTCATTTCTTTATAACTGGCATACATTAATCGTGGCCCCTGTCCCAGCCCCGTAGCCACAGGTCCTGCACTGTGTGTCACTCCCTGCCCTGAAGTTGCTGTGCCCTGTGAGGGCTCTGCCCTCTGGTCAGTAGCTGGGAAGGGTCCAATTCCACCAGTGTGAGCCCGGCTCCTCTTAGTCAGCTACTTAAGGAAAGGGGGAAGCTTTGTGATTCTCTTTAAGAATAAGGTTGAAGTCCTTTTTCTTGGCAGTTATGAGATCCAGGAAGTATGGGACACAGACAGGTGAGCATCAGGGAAGCTAAAGGGAAACTGAGGAGTGTGTGTTTCAGGGGAAGGTTTAACTTAGCAGTAAGCTTTGGGTTTCTTCTAATAATTAAAAGTTCGCATGCAAAGATAAAAACAGCATTCTACCCCGGTTTGAGGAACCCTTTAAGGATGGTGCCATAATCCTAAAATCTCCTCTGCTTCCCTTCTTCCATCTTTTGGGTGTTCTGTAATTTAAAAGAAAAGTCATAGAGTTACAGAGGACAAGAGTCTGGTCCTTTGTACCAAAATGATCTCCAGGAAACAACTCCGGCAGAGTCGTATTGAGATTATGGAGTGGGGGAGAGAGCTGACCACTCTGGTCTCTGTCCCTTTCTCCTGGGCCCATTCAACAATTGGGACTGGCTGGGAAGGAAGGCCCTAGATGAAATCAGAAGTAACAGAGTCAGGGCCAGTTCCATGGAGCAGAGGGTTGATAGCTGTGCAATTGCACTGGCTACAAAGAAGGGAAAGAAGAGAAACAGAAAACAGTAGAAAGGCCAAGGGTTGCAGACCTAACTGGCAGCAATCAGCTGATGGCATTTGGAGCTGGGTCGCCTCCAACTCCGGGGACACCATGAGGCACTGAAATAGAGTGTAGGCGTGCCTGATTTGCAGCAGATAGAAACCCCCACATGAGAGTCACTCTTTGTCTCCTGCCCCAGTGACCTCCCACCACCTGGTGAGCAGCATGCTAATGTTTCTACCCAGCCTCAGCAGCTGCGTCTCAGGGGCAACTTTCAGAATGGTCCTTGCTAGTGCGGGCACCCCAGGGGAGTTCTCCTCGCCGGTTGTCCAGACTCCCTGCAGTCCTACCCTCTGCCCACAGAGATTAGGACTCAGACAGACAGCCTGGCATGGCTGTTAGTAGCCCGGACCCCAGTCCCAGCCCGACACCTAGTCACCCTCTAATAGATATTCTCAGCTGTGGCTGCACAGGAGTTTGAGTTATTTAATGTCTGTATAAACTACAGAGAGCCAACGTGTGTAAGCACCCACTCTCTTAAACAGAAAGTTTCAGTTCCAGAGACATTTAGAGATCACCTGGACACAAGGTCCCTGTTCTACAGATGAGGAAACAGTTTGGGGGAGGCCAGTTTATCGTTTGCCCAAGGCCAATCAGAGATGGAAAGATTGGTGGTTTTTTGGTTCAGTTCTCTTTCCAGAACGCTAAGCTGCCTTAGTTCCTCTACACAGTGTCCTTCTAACTGGGCTTCATTCCATTATATAATAAAGTTCTGAAGACGACCAATTCTTCTTTTCATATCTGTGGAATAAATGGATTCTTGGGGTCTTGGGTCCCCCAAGACCTGTGTTATTTGGGCAGATGACTTCTCTCCTTCATGCCTTAGTTTTCTCACCCCCACAACGAGCATGAGAATAACGGCCCCAGCTCACGGGTTTGCTGTCAGGATTCAATGCGTTCAAGGCAAGCACTGTAACATCGCCTGAGACTTAGGGAGCCCGTGTCACCGGGCGGTCCCTTGGCCCCAGGCTCCCTGCACACTGTGTCCTCTCAATCCTCAGTACAGGGTTGGTTCTATTCTACTAATGATTTTATATATATTTTTACACATATCTGATATTTCTCTCACTCACAATTACATTTCAAAAGAACTGTCTTTCAAAGCAGTATTTTTCTGAATTATGAATGAGTTCTGGTTACTGCAAACTCTTGTTGAGTATTTGCCTACAAGCAGCAATGATAAAACTATTGGTTGCACTCAAGAGAGCCTCTGAGACAAAAATAATAGTATTACTGGATAAATCCCAACAGATTCTGACATCAGAAAGTAGGACAGACATGGGTACAGAGCTTGGCTACTGAAAATACTTTGTTGGGGCAAGAGTTCAGTAAGAAGATAGCCAAATTACCTTCGCCTGGAACACAAACCATCTCATTCAAAAGTGCACATAAGTAGGCAAATCAAGAGTTAATTCCTCTGTCAAGGAGGTAGAGGGACCCTCTCCTTCAGTGCAAAGGTGTGATTCCTTGAGGCCACAAAGTCAGAAGTTGATTATCTGCCTATCTTAGAAACACCAGAGAGAAGCAGTTTGTCTATTTAAGATCTCTTTCTCCCACCCCCTTGGATATTTATCTCCAGGGTAGGGAAGGTCAACACAGAAACAAACCAAGGGGAGATAAGAGAGCCGTGTAATTCTATACCGGGCTGGACGGTTGGCCGCCAGAGACTGGCAGTCAGAAATGCAGCTAGAGCTTGGCAGAGCACCAAAACAGTTGGGGCACGGAACTTGAAAGCCAGAAGGAACTTTAAACAATTATAGTCTAACCCTTCCACTTTACAAACAACAAAAAATGAGGCCCAAGAAGTTAATGATTTGCCAGGTCACCTGGCAAGAAAGTCTTAGAGCTGGGACAAGAATTCAGGCCTCCTGTTGCCAGATCCAGAATTAGGAAGAGAATTTATCGAAGTCAAATACATATGCTACAAAAGCTGTGGCTCTAATCAGGATTAGAAATCGGCATTGAGGATCGTAAGCCCTACCTGAGGGGACCCTAATTGTAGGAGCATCTCGCATTGATCCCCACCTCATGCTTGAAACTCTCTTCTTTGGGCTTCCATGATACCACTTCCTAGTTTTCCTTCTCTTGACCACTCATCCTCCTTCTCTGTCATGGACAATTTTTTTTCCCCATCCCCTAAGTGATCATAGTCCAAAGGGATCTTTTCTTTGCACATTTCTCTTTTCTTTTATATGCCTGCCTTCTTCAGGAAACCTAGTCTATGCCATGGCATCTGAACACACAGATAATATCTAAATCCATAGCTCAGGCCTACAACTTTCTTCTGCACTGCAGTCTCTTATTTCCAACTGTCTAATGCAGCAGTTCCCAACCTTTTTGGCACCAGGGACCGGTTTCATGGAAGACAATTTTTCCATGGATGGGAGTGGGGGTGGGGTGGTACCGGTCCGCAGCCCAGGGGTTGGGGACCGCAGCGCAGGTCTAATGGGCATCTTCATCTCTAACTCAGCAAGTGCACACACCTCTTTCTCCTGCTTTGCCTTGGTGAACACACTGGCAGCCTCCAAGTTTTGCTGAGTCTTTTCATGACCTGAAGCCCAATCAGCTGGACCCTCACTGCTACCCCTAATTCAGGTCCTCAGAAAA
The DNA here is from genome assembly GCF_041146395.1 of Eulemur rufifrons. NCBI lineage: Eukaryota > Metazoa > Chordata > Mammalia > Primates > Lemuridae > Eulemur > Eulemur rufifrons. Next base: position 60,886,442 of record NC_091000.1, on the reverse strand, counting down.
AAATTTTTTTTTTTTCCTGGAGCAAAGCAATTGCTTTGCAACTGGATTTCCTGCATTCAACCTCTTCCCGCCTCAAAACCTGTCTCTCACATAACCAGAATGGTTATCTTTCCCAAGCCTGCCTGTGCATTTTCCTTCCCAGTTCTCTGTCATATTATTTCTTTACAGTACGGCTTGGACTGCTCCATTCAAGACTATGGACTCCTTAAGTTCAGGGATGCTGTCTAATTCCTTTTGTATTTCCAGAACGTTAGCTCAATGCCTGGAAAAAAAAAAATACATATTCATTAAATGTTTGCTAAATTGAAATGGGTACTGGACTCTGATTTCCTGGTTCTCTGCAGGGAGGGTGAAACTGTTTTACTTAGAGAATTCAGCAAGACATTGGGTTAAAATTTTCAGGTGGAAGTGGGGAAGATGAACTCACCAGAAAGATAAATGGCCTGTCCAAGTCGTTCAAGCCTCACAGCCAGAGAATAAGAGAGACAGTAAGCAGGAAAGTGCCTGCCCTCCCTATTAAAACAGGGTGATGACGCAGATGGGGAGCCTGGCCCCCCTGAAACTGTGTTCACAACTACTGAGCAAACAGGAAGGCCAAGAGGAACTGGCCATCCCCGCGAGATTAAACACAATGGTCTCTTTGAAGAGCCTTTCTCCCTCCGCGTAGCAATCTGCTTCTGGCAGTAGGTGACAGAGCGCCATTCAAATACTTTGCCAGAATGTTTGGGTTCTGCTGTTCCTGGTTCCCCAGCAATGTCTGAGGAGCGGGAAGAAAGTACTGTACAACTGGCCAGGACTGCAGGTACAGAGCGCTCAAGGTCACATGGCAACTTCTACCCCTCTACCCCCAACTCCTCCCTGCCTTCCTCCCCGCCCCCCACTGCTATCAAAATATCAAGAAAGCTTATTCCTCCTACATCAGGGAAACTATCTGCTTTGCCAAATACGGAGAGGTGTGACTTGTAATGTCCATGACCATCCATGCTGTTTTTTGAAGAGAAATGAGACACAATGGCTGGTGTGTCACCCCGCTGACTGCTAGCATCGTCCATGGCCTGGCTTCCTCTTAGTATTTTTACTTCATTCTATGTTTATCATGCGGGAGATCCTGCCAACGCCTCAGGGCTGCCACTTTCTCAATGACACGACTTTCCTGTACCTGACCCCCCCAAACTTCAGCCCTGGACTCCGGTGGACTTGTGTGTGCACACACACGCACACAGAGGACAGACCCTGAGAAACAGACACACTAGAGGAAATGGCCATCGTCAAGGAAATCAGTCCCAGAGGAAGTGGCTGAGGGATGAACAGCGTCAAGGTCAGTCTCAGGGCACACTGGGGAAGAGAGAAAGGCTCGCGTGCTTTTGTGCACACTGACAAAAATCGGCTTCTGCCTGAGGACTGCAAACCATTTCGATTATGTTTCTCCTCTCCCTCTCACCATCACCTTTGGGACAGGGCGGATATGGGCTTTCTCCAAAGAATCAAACAGCCATAGTCAGAAAACATGGGTATCTACAAGTGTCTGGATTTCAATTCTTGGAATGCTTGGTTTACACCTAGGGTTCTTGCATCTGAAGATCTGGAACGTTGAATTTTTTGAGTTGGATCCTCTGGAGATTGTTAAGTAGCAGACATGAAGCTTTCAAGTACAGGCATTAGAAGATATGACATGATATGTCCCCAGTTTTTTCCCAGTAATTTGTCAATTGCGTTCTGACACACTTTTCATTAGGTGATGGGAACTAGCCCACAGAAAGGCAACAGTTGGGTCCCACGAGGTCCCACTAATTCCAGTTATACTTCTAAACACTGGTGAGGGGTGTTCAACATTTCCTACCTCTTGGCACCCAGATTGCATTTCAGCCAAATATTTTTATTTTCTGGAAAGTTCTTTTTCTAAACCCCCTATTGTGGTCACAAAGCCTACATGAGTAACTTGGACCCACTCTGAATCTTATGTCAATCACTTAGCCCCAAGTCCTCAAATGTTTCTAGATTTTTCCAGCTTTGTGAACTTTAGCTATGTCATTCTCTTCTGAGCATTTCTGAGTGGGAGAAGGGTTAAGAAATGTGCCATTAGATACTTGCCTCCCAAAGGTACTCTTTGACATGGCATGAGACACCATTAAGATTCCGTGTATGCCTCACGGGACAGCACCCTGTGTGTGGCTGCCCATTCTGGGTTTGGGAATTTTAACATCTCTTCCACACTGGCCTATTTCTATGGGTTGAGGGGTTATTTGGAAGCTCCCATTATTTTGATTGTTCATATACCAAAGTGTCATTACTTCTCGAGAGCTTTTGAAAAGATCAGATACTCATTGCAAATTTGGATATTTGGACCTCAGAAAGAAATTTTTATCTGACCAGATTTGGTAACATGATATGGACAGCATAGCTGTGAGATTAAAAAGTGTTTCCTCAAATGCTGGGCTCCTCTGCTCCCCCGCACTTGAATGAATGCCATCTATTCTCCCTTGATCTAAGGTTCATGCAGGACAGAAACATTCATATGCTGGGATTTGTTTACCATGAAAACAACAAAAGCCTAGAGGAAATCCTTGGCTTTGTGTAAGAAAAATTACAAATGGGTTGGTAGGCAGGCGTGCATATACGTATGTGTATGTACGACTCACAGGGAACTTCTATTATTTCTTGGCCCATGGTAGAAGATGGATTTGCTTAGAGTATTCAGGAAAAATAAATTAGCTTCTCTTCAGACTTTCTGAGGATCATAAATAATATTCATGTTTTTAAGAGTTTAATTTTCCTTCCACTCATCTGTAGTTTTAGAGATTTACTGAAGCAATCCCTGAGGCTCTTAAAGAAGGTGGAAAACACCTAGGTTTCTACGGGTATTAGAACTAGAAGTCACCCATAGTTTGACCAGAATTAACTACAGTAGGATTTTAGAGTAAGAAGGAACCATTCTAACCCAATCTCCTTATTTTGCAGCCCAGAGGGTCTCATATTAGATTAGCAGCAGAGCCAGGAATAGCATCTGGTTCCCCTCTTAATCTAGAATTTTTTCCTACTAGACCAGGATGCCCTTCCTGAGAATCTTCTCCACGTTAGAATTTATCACTGTTGCTAGTAAGCCTTGGAATTTATAAGCATTTGTCCTGGGTTGCCTGGTTTTGATAGATTTCAGCACAGTACGTTGGCAAAGGATCAAAATCACAGGGCAGGCACAAAGTCTTTTCAGGGTTCTGTCCCTGGATAAATCTGACAGGCGCCATATAATGATGAAGGCCTGACACCCACTCACCCAAAAGATAGGTTTTATTAACAATAAAACAACCATCTGGACTTCGGCCAACATTACAGTGTTGGCACCGGATCATATCTATCTGCCTGTCTAGACAAATCCTCCAACATCCAGGTGCTCAGGGAAGAGAAACGAGAATTAAGTTATAATGCAGTAGAAGACGTTAGTACGCTACATTACAGTATATTTCCAAAAATGATATCATTTCTCAAAAGTCAAAAGGCACAAGTTATAACATCTAATAAAGTATTTGAAAGAAGAAAAAGACGTTCCTATTTTTACATTCCCATCTATCTTATCTTCCTGCACCAAGCAGTGCAGCCCAAGGTTACATCTAAACCCCCCAATACAGATGCAAACACATCCTGGCAACCCTCATCTGTCTCCCAGGCAGTTGGTGTAACTGGGATGCCACTTCACTGGAACTCTTTTAGATGTCATCTGACCTGGGTCATCTGGCCCGATTGCTAAAATCTACTTCACTTGCGAGGACTTCAAAGAGTTTTTAAAAACAGATCCGCACACTTGGCTGAGAGGTGTGTGCGGTCATATGCTGTCAGCACTGCAGCTGCTGACCCGTCTCAAGGAAAACCTTCAGAAGCTGCAGCTCTCAGCTAGGGGACAGAGGAAAGGTGGCAGGAGCAAAGGGAACAGAAGAAAACCTCAAAATGGAATCGTTCAGTGCCTAGGTGTAGAGACAAGTTCTTACACGTACATTTTACACACCAGTTTATGAGAATCAAATGGCTTTCTTAAAGGCCCAGTTCTAAGTGTGTGTTACTTTACATGACTAGGTATGTATGTAGAGAGAGAAGCCAGGGGAAGATCTTGGAGAATTAAAGTTGCCTTAGAGATGGTTTGATGGTTTTATATTTGACCGGAGTGAAACCCCGAGCTTCTTAGTATTTTGTGGTATTCGCTTGAACAAATTGGTGGCAGGCATATAGAGGAAGTCACTTTTTGGTTAGGACTTGTTACCTCAAGCTCAATATCAGACATGATAGAATTAAGGCAAACAGTTCTCTGGGGGTATTTTTGTGCTTCTATCACATAAAACCAGTAAGACAATTATTTTTAAGCAGAAAGAAGTAGAAGAAATTAGACCAGTGGTTCTCAAGCAGGGGGAGATTTTTGTCCCTTCAGGAGACATTTGGCTATGTTTAGAGACATTTTTTGGTTGTCACAATGTGTGTCTGTGTGTGTGTGTTGCTGGCATCTAGTGAGCAGCGGCCAGGGACTCTGCTGAACATCCTACAATGCACAGGACAGCCCCCACACCGAAGAATCACCTGGCCCTAAATGTCAATAGTGCTGAGTTGAGAACCCCTGGACAGAGGAATGGACTAAATTAGGAAGAGTCTATTATAAGACTAATGACAATGAAACCCCTGCCTTTTGTGCCTCTGTTTCCCCACGTGCAAAATGGGGATAATAAACATGTTCTTCTTGATAAAAATATTATGAGGACTCATGAAATTATACATGTGAAGCACTCAGGCTTTCTTCAGAAGAAAGGGTCTCTATAAAATCAAAGCACAGTTGTTATTACCGCGCTATGATGAGCTCATGAAATTATGTCTTAAGAACTGTATGCCTCCCCCTCAAAAAAAAAAAATTTCCTCCGGGAATGAAAAAACAAACCAGAAATGATCTCATCATGATTACACCTGCCACACCAAAAAACAGACACAGTTCAGAGAAACGAAATTCTTTCCCTTCAGCGATGAACTAAGCTGCGTCTGTAATTAAGATCTTAATAAGGGAGGCAGGAGGCTTGATGCAGATGCTGCAGGCGGGAGGCACGCAGCTACCGCAGGTCTCAAGCAAGAACAATCGAAATCCAATCCCCCTCGCTCTTAACGCTCTCAGGTGTTCCAAACAAGTCCCTGTTTCAAAATGGGCTTGCCTTCATGTCTAGAGATGCCCATTTCTGCAAGGAAAAAGAAAAAGGAGCACCTTATTATTTACAAGTAAATGTTTACAAAAACCCCAAGCTGCAAAAGGCAGACATAAGGGTGGTGGGCTAATGCCTTTAACAGTCGATTGATCTCAGGAGTGGCTCTTGTCGACTGTAGAGTGGCCATGTGCTCCTGAACTTTCCGAAACAGTCCCCAGTTTCAAATATCCTTCCCATTGTCAGACCATATGTCCCATTTTTTGGTTTGTAAAACATGGAGACAACCCCACAGAAATTATATGTATTTTAAACCAAAAGCAAAGGATAGTCATGTAAGTATGTTTCTTGCTAAGGATCTGCCTTGGTTCAACTTAGGATTTGGGGGGAAAAAAGATAGGTAGTGCTGAGAGTCTTTCATTCAGTCAATGTATGTGTTTTCTGATTGACAAGATGATCTCTGTAAGGGAATGAGATATTCCAGGGCCTCTGGGGCTCTGTGAGAACGTCTCGAAGCCCAGCTGCACAGTGAGTGGGGTTGCTAAGAGGAAGAACGCTGTCGGGCTGCCCGCATCCCCGAGCCCCACTTGAGGGTGTGCCCGTGATACTGAGCTCTGAGTGAGGAGGGCTGGAGAAGCAGAGAATGACACTGAAGTTCTACCCCCGGGGAGCACTCCAGGGAAAGAAGCGTCAACATCTTCCTGTGTCTGTGCTGTTGTGCTAGGACAGCAATACTGCTGGTCGATGAACCCATTTCCTGCCAAACTCTCAGTCGTCCCACAAGGGCTAGTGACAAGAACAACAAAAAACTTCATCGACAGATAACTGACATGTCCTGACACTAAACACTCTGAATTCCAAGAAGCCTGCAGTGTCTAGAAGTCCAACTTACTGTCATTTTCTGTATGCTGGCTTTATCTGTTATGGTTATTTTGGGAGGTGAGGGTGTTGCGGGGCAGAGAAGTCCAGCTCATTCTTGATCAGTAGAGCGCAGAGCCCCGAGATGAGGCCGGAGTTAGCCACATCTCCTGTGGGAGTGAGGTGCTAAGATAAGGGTCACAGACTGACTGCCACAAATCAATGAGATTAAGGCCAGCTCATAATTACCAAAAGATTGCACAGGGTTTCTGTCTAACAAAAAAGTTAGGAAAAATATTAATGACACATCATACTTTGTAAATACATAATACCTTAATAAGAAGAAAGGAGATCTGGTTCAGATCTTAACCCTATGTGTTTGGGTTACTGCAACTTTCTTTTTTTGTTGTTTCTGTCACCCCAGCTGTCACTGCACCCCAGTGCAATGGCGTCATCATAGCTCACAGCAACCTCAAACTCCTGGGTGCAAGGGATCCTCCTGCCTCAGCCTCCCGAGTAGCTGGGACTACAGGCACGCGCCACCATGCCCAGCTAATTTTTCTAGTTTTTTTAGAGAGGGGGTCTGACTCTTGCTCCCAAAGTGCTAGGATTACAGGTGTAGGTCACTGAGCCTAGCCGGTTACTGCAAACTTTCTACTGAGTTATACAGATAATCCCCCACCCCACCCCGTACATACACAAGAGTAAAGAAAGGAATTAAGATTAATTCCAAAAGGAACTATCAAACATTTTTGTTGTTTGCAATGCTTGCAACTTTTACATATTCATGGTTGCTCAATCTTTATTTCTTGTAAGCATAAACATCGACATTTCATATAAAGGACATTTTTGGTAACATCTTATAGCTATTACCTTGACATATGAGAAACATCAGGAGAAATTCTAATTTACAACACTCAGAAGATTTGCAAAGAAGTATGTCACCTCCAAAACAATGTACCCTGCCTTTGAATAAGGATCATGAACCACCTACTTAAACACCATTTAAGGACCATTAATGATTGTGGGGGGGTGTGGTTGAGGAGAAAGGCACTAGCTGTTTTTTTAAGAATAAACTGGGATTTAGTAGTTGAAGGTGGGGCCCTTCAGGCATATTGGAAAACATTCCACTGACAATCTTAACAACTCCACGAGAGCAGCCTCCACACCCACCTCAGCCATTAAAAATTGCTGTCACCACCATCACTGTTCACGTGTTCTAAAGTGCCTGTTCCATCTTCCTCAAATGCACCTAGATCGCAGTGTTGACTAAAACTACCTTCTAAAAGATTCACGGCCGGGCGCGGTGGCTCACGCCTGTAATCCTAGCACTCTGGGAGGCTGAGGTGGGCGGATCGTTTGAGCTCAGGAGTTCGAGACCAGCCTGAGCAAGAGCGAGACCCCATCTCTACTAAAAATAGAAAGAAATTATATGGACAACTAAAAATATATATAGAAAAAATTAGCTGGGCATGGTGGTGCATGTCTGTAGTCCCAGCTACTCGGGAGGCTGAGACAGGAGGATCCTTTGAGCTCAGGAGTTTGAGGTTGCTGTGAGCTAGGCTGACGCCACGGCACTCACTCTAGCCTGGGCAACAGAGTGAGACTCTGTCTCAAAAAAATAAAAAAAATAAAAATAAATAAATAAATAAAAGATTCACCCTTTCCAGTGGAGGGTGGAAAGCGTCATCAGCAAAGCCATTTATCTCAAAATGATGACTCTTCAGGAAGACGGGCTTCTGCAGCCAGGCTGCAATGTTTCCCTGTGTGCAGAATCCTCGTTAGCCTGTAGGAATTTCCGCAGAGAGATGACTGGAATGTTCCAAGCAAATAAGATGGAGGGGGGTGTTGTTGACAAAGTATAAACAGGGTTTTTTCCTTGGACCCTTTTCATGCCCATATTCTTTGCAACCATCTATTGCCTAGGAAACTGTCAGCTATTCTCTGGCATTTTAAGTGGAAATATAGTCTTTCTCCCAATGGCCCTATTTCATTTGTCTTGGCAAGGAGGCCTGGAATTAAGTGTATACGTTCCTGCGCAGTAGCGCCTCAGTCCTAGTGGCTGGCATTTCAAACCAATGTGTTTAGGTTTCTTTCTAACCCTAAAATGATCTAAAAATAGATAGCCAAGACCTCTTACTTTATGTTTACGTCACTGTAATTGACTGCAACAGGGTGAGGGATAGCGTTTACCCTGAACTCATGTTCTTCTCAACCCACCTTCCTTGAATTTCACCTTTGGTTTTTAAAGTTGAAGACTTTCTCTGTTCCTCACTAATATTTTTTGTTATGGGCAAACAATTCTAGTGAATGTTTCCTCTTAAACTTTTATCTATATAAGATTTCCATACTATATATCTGCATATCTGTGTGTATATATACCTCTTATACCATCATATAATAGCTGCCATTTATTAAATGCCCATTATCTGCCAGAAACTGATGCTTGTCATATATCCTTGTGACTATCTGATAAGACAGGTATTATTACTCCCATTTTATGAGGTTTAAAATAGCTTGTGTAAAATTATACCGTTAGAAAGTAACAAAAGTGGAATTTGAAACAAAACCCGTATCTTTCCTCTACACCATACAGCTTTAAGACTCTTTTAAATGGCCACTTACATATATATATTTTATGTAATTCAACATTGAATTCGATATTTGTTGAGAACCCACTGTGAGAAAGGTCCTGTAATTTCAGGAATAAAGTCTTATTGATAACAATAAAGAAGGCAAGTCATTAATATATTAATATATTAGGGGGGGCCATATGCTGTCAGGGTCCTATACAATACAATCCAGGCCTGGGGATTATTCATCGATTCTCAACCATCTTAACCTAGTAACTGGGATTTTGACATAATCCTGTCACCAAGTCTCGAGTCCACCCTGTCCTCTGAACATCTATTGAGCGTCGACTATTCCAGGAGAGCTGGGGCCAGCTAGCATTGTCTACTTACTATATGCCAAATACCACGGGAAGTACTTTATTCGCATCTTAGCTCAGGCCTTCAAACAATAGTATGAGGCAGTTGTTATTATCCCTATTTTACAGATAAAACTGAGTCTCAGAGAGCTTAACTTGTCCAAGGTTACAGAGCTTTAAGCCACAAGAAGCAGAAATGCCTTTCTCCAAAGCCCACACTCTATCTTGCCTCTAATACAAGAGCATAAAAGACAACTCACTGACCGCTCAAGTTTCACAGATCCTAGACCATGCTTTTTATTCAAGGAATACAAAGGTGGGTTTCTCATATTCAGTGGAGTTTACTTACAACGGGGCAGCCCCAGCAGGCCAGTTGCAGGTATCATTTAGATAGTGGTTTGATTGAAAGGGGTTAATAAGTAAGGTAGTGCTAACAGAGTAGGGCAGAGGTGAACAACATAAAAGCCTATTTTAGGGATTATAGGACAGTCCAGGAGACAAAGGTTTAGGCTTTTGATTGTTTTATAGAGAGGATGGATGAGGAGACTTTACTAGTGGGCGTGACTGATGATTCTAGTCACGTAGGCACAGAGACAGGACCAAATGAATGGGGCAACAAGGGACCAAGATTTCCCATAACAGAGTCCAAGGAGAGGGGAAGGTGCGAGCGCCAGATGTGCATTAAAGTGTCACCTCCACATGGGTGGGGGAGGTGAGCCCTACAGAAGCCAGGTATCAGAGAAGCATCAGGAACCCTTGAATAAGAAAATGAGAACCAATGAGGCCATAAAGGCGCAAAAAGGGAAGGGAATTTTCAAAGGGCCTTGAAAAGTACAGAGGTGTTTTGTAGAAGACTTGGGTGGGGGTATGTGTGCAGACAGGAAACCTCTGAATTCTGAGCACAGGACTGATGTGCATTCCAGCCAGGAAAGGATGTTATAGGAATCCTTGGTATGTTATACACCCAGCAACTTGCTAATTTTGGTATTACCAGAACACCTTCAGTTCTGTAAAGACTTTCATCTCTGTGTAGGTAAGTCATTTAGCTCTGCAAATGGGTTTGCTAAATAAATAAACGCATAAATTTCATAAATAATCAAGTTGGCATTTCTCAAAGCCAACTTTTAGTACTTTTAAATTCATAGATCTCATACAAGATTTAAAAGGGAGGGGGGCAGGAGTCCCAAATTTGGATTGGTTGCAAAAAAATCATGTAGAGAAAAATAATTTAAAACCAAAATATCAAAGCAAGGAAAGAATTGGAAATTCCATAGGTTACAGATGACCATTTTGACTAAATCAGAGACCTTCTATCATTTTTTCTCAAGCTAGCTTTTTTATATTAATAGTACACACCTTCTTTCCCCGATCTACCTCATTCAACCAGAACACAAGAATCTGAATTTCAGAAGGTAGCTTTCTTAATTGCAATGTAAGTTCCATCTGGAATTTTTCTTCAAAATTTTAGGAATGAATTTGTTGTATGGTAGACTAGATAAATAATTTGGAATTTTAATGTAGGCAGGCACGTAAGGGTTCAGAAGTTTGGCAAAGCCACAAAAGCTAATCCATGGTTGGAGGCCAGGCATCAGCCTGCTCAACCCCTACCAGGACTTAGTCTGAGGTGGGCGGGGCCTCGGGCCCGCCTGCACAAAGGGGGCGGAGTCCAGGGCTTCTGCTCAAACACAGCTGCGCAGACACCCTCCCAGCACCCTCCTGCAGCGCCCATCCACCTCCAGACCCTCAGGAAGGAGCCTTCACTGGGCAAGCAAACCAAAGCCATTGAGGCAACCCCCTCCGGCCCTCCATTTAGAACACGTTCTGTATATTAAGGCGATTTTGCAGAAAACTCTTAATAAATTAAGCCCCCATAATTTACATAAACACAGACTGAATCCTGTTAAGAGAAATGGAACATTAAGTACGTATGACAATAACTGCAGCCTTTCCATGGACAAATAAAAAACATACAATGAAATAAAGATAGACTAGATATGTGCCAACCAAAAAAAGTTTGCCCAGAGTAGTAGCTTACATTCCACAGTTCTCATGATTATTGCAAATACATTGCTGCCTGGCCTGGAGCTGTGTATATTAAGTGCAAAATGAGTAGAGGTTGATGGTTCTGTAGTTAAGCTCCCTGAAGCAGCCAAACCAGATAATCAGGTTAACAACAACAAAAAATCTTATAGGGCCTGATTTAGAAATCTCTCAATAAGCATTTTTAAGTCTGTGCTAAATTTATATTATATAGAGCAACATGGTGTTTTAGAGATAATTCCTGTCTTTGGGATTTTACAATCTAATGATTATCTGGTTTTACTATGTAAGTGGCTCAAATTAAACAAATAACTGCCAAATGTGCATTTCACTTTGCTTTGCAGTTACTGTCTTAAAAAAAATTAGACTCTATCCTGCAGGAATACTCTGGATGAAAAAGTCTTGAATTTTCTAGAAGAAGAAAACACTAGTCAGAAGGATATGTTAGGAACTTCAAAGTATTTCTCTTAGTAGTGGTTAAAGTCATGAGTTCTGGCGCCAGAGCGTCTTAGTTCTAATTCCAGCTCACTACATTCTAGCTGTGTGACATTGGATAAATTACTTAGCCTCTCTGTGCCATTTGAAAATGAGTATAAAAATAATACCCACCTTGTCAGGTTATTGATAGAGTTAAATATGACAATCTTGTATTGTCACGGTCTCTATTAATGTTATCAACTCCACTACTTTTGAGTTATTTCTTTTACTTAAAATGACAAACTCCTCTCAAAATAAAGCTATCCGTTATTAACCAGAGAGAAAGTAGACTTTATAAGAAAAGGAAAAGTGGATTGCTTTAGCTATTGGTTCATTTTTATAGTCACCATGGGGTGTCAATGTGTCATTTGTTCAGTTGGAAGAGTCAACATTTTTGCTGGTGACGGTGTCCACAAGCTAAAAAAATCATATATTTACATCATTTGCCAGGGTGTTCAACACAGGTAAGACCCAGCAAAGAGCCAGGTTTTCTCCATGAATGCCAACTGCAACTAACATTGTCAGTGGTTGTGAGATTTTCTTTCCATAAAGGGTAAAGCTAAACGTGAGGTCACTGAATAAAAGTGACTTTAGACTTTGTCACTTTCATCACTTTCTAGATTACAGCACTCCAGGTTAATCTCAGCCATTTATACTTTCCAATAATATACGTATGAACATGCTTTCTCTTTTTTCTGCAAGCCAGTTTTTATTCAACAACAGGGAGAGTAGGAGTAAAAAAAAAAAAAAAATCACTCCCGGCTGAGTAATATCTAGTCCTATCACTGTTCTAAATAAGGAAACTGTGGAAATATGGGGTGAACCACTAAAAAAAAAAAAAAAAAGAAAGAAAGAAGTTTCCTACCCAGTAGAGAAATTTGTTTCTGGTTTCATCCCAAAGTCAAATATTAATGGTCTTCAGGATGATCCTTTCCTCTGATCTTCCCTACCGATGCAGATAATGGAAACTGATAGTACAAAGATAGCTGATACCTGTGTAACCTTTTCAAGAACTGTAACTCATGCATTACAATAAAGACTTTGACATTTAGATTTAGAGCTTTTGAAATAAGATTTATTACTGAGGTTAGCCAGTGGCTATCAGCTAGACCAAGTATTTATAACCTTAAATCAAAAAGGATGGACCAGAAGCTAGATAATTCAGAAAGAAAGCAAAGTAGTTTCCAGCTAGGGCAATCCTAAAGGTCAGTCAGTTAATACAAATTGTCAATTTAAAAGTGTAGCAAACTTGCCAAAATTCCTTTTAATAATGGCACTTTTGTTTAAAACAGCATAAAATAAAATAGTAGCACCAGGATCCATGTCTATTTATCATTCAAGAAAAATCCATGCCCACTTCATTGCAATCTGATATCTCTACTCTTTGTGCCCCCTGAAAGCTGCTTGCCTCCTTAGATGGGAGTGAATTAAAAAAAAAAAAAGGGATATGCTGAGCAAATCCTAATCCTTCTGTGAGGAATAAACACACAAACAATGGTGCAAAATGCGTTAGAAAATAATGCTGCTGAAGTATGACCAAGATTTCAGGCCTGAGCTTTCATACTCTCAGGCCATTCAAACTCCAATAAAAGTGTTTTCACTTTTAGTGAAATGAAATGTATCAGAAATGACTCATATTCACTTATTCTTACATCCAACATCACCTAAGGATGTCAAAATTTTCCATCATCAGCTGTGTGGTAGTATCTGGGCATTTAATTTCTCCCACCAAAAAGTGCATATTGGCAAACTTCTTCCCAGACCAAACTGCTTAAAGCAAAAGCTGAAAAACAGTGCCTCAAAAGCCAGTCTGAGGCTCGACAGTTCTGATTCCTCTCTTATTACGGTTCCCCAGGGCAGTGGAGGCCAGGCCTGGAGAAGCCACCAAGACTTGAGCTAATTCACGATGTGATTCAAGTTAGACACCCTCCGATCTACAGTGGCTGCTGTGAACCGGCACCGAGTCTAACTTCCCACCAAGGCATTTTTCCCGGCAACTTTCAGAGCAGCTGGACTCCGGCGTACTGTGAACCGCCCGGTCTCAAAGACCGGGTCTCCGCCTGCTTGCATGCCAACCTCAGTGACCGAGACCCATGTCCGATCTCTCCCGGGGTCAGAAGGGGTCCGTGCAGAGGAGTTGTCACAGTGGGAGATAATGCATACACACGAATACACACACACACACACACACACACACGCAGGCACAGCCCCCAGCTTCCAAGGACGCCTTTTGTAAAAGGCACTCTCTTACCTTATACTTCATTTCGGCAGCGGTGAATTGAGCTGTTTTCCTACACTAGTTGGACAGCATTAAGCACGGCGGTGTCCGCCCCTCCATTGAGTGCCGCGCTGGATGAAAGTGAGCGGGATCCGGGGCAGAGCCGGCTCGCAGCCGCAGCGCGCCCTCGCCAAGCGTCTGAGCTCACTGTTTTGCCGGAGGCAGGCCTACGCGACCTCATTTGCATGCCGCCCCGCCATTGGCCAGTGCCGTAAGGTACTGCTCAGGCCCTGCCCACCCCTCTGAAAAACTGACAAAGAACTTGTAAAGCGAGCATTTCTTTTTACATTATCCAAGAGGGTGGAAAATAAAACAGAAAGTGGGGAACTGTCCCGAATTTTACTCCGCCCCGCCCCACAAAAAAAAAAATTAAATAAATAAAAGAAAGAGACGGACCAGGAAAAGGGGATAAATTCTTTTAAGATTAACCTAAGTTTTGAAGAAACCGAATTCCCAAAGCAGTCTGACAGTCGCGCTTCCTGTGACCTAGCAACTCCTTCATAAACCCATTTCTTTCAAAGCCATTCACCTTACAATCTCTACATGAAACGGACTCGGGGAACAAAAGGTTTTCTGTCTCCGGGCCCCTTTTTACTAACCACCCCTGCTGATATCTCTCTCTTTCTCTTTCCCCCGCCGCCACCCCCCTCTTTTTTTTTTTTTTTTTGTGGCGGTTTGCTTTTTTTTTTTTTGTTCTTTTCAATGTTCAAAGTACTTTGCAATGTCAGTCTGCAAAGAGCTGGAATACAATTCTCCCTCAGTGAAAAGGAACTCCCTAGCACGGGCACCAGGGTTTCCCTGGACAGCTTCTCACCAGGGCCTCACAGAGAGTCACACGTATTCAGCGACCTTCAGTGGCTTTGCTGAGGATAAAGGTCAGATGTGACCTCTCAGACGGGCTGGCTAGTGCACGCCCTATACATCATCACCATCCACTGAGTTCTGTGTTCTTTGATAGCTGGCCTTTCTAGCTCCAGCTTTGAAAGTTGCACTTTTTTTCCCCCTCTGACCTCTCTCCTGAGGATGACCCATTAACCCACCAACACTTATTATCTGGGGAACAAAAAAATGCCCACTGTTTCATGAGCCTGGTTAAAAAGACCAGTCTTTCTCCAGTGAAGCACAGAACATGATTTCTATAGAGGGTCCACTTTATGATTTCTACAGAGAAAGAGAATCACCTAGGAGAAGATAGAAATAGTCACCTTCAGCAACTCTTCTGAACGACAGAGCAGTGAGGCGAAAAATTCCTTTTTCCTGGACCTCAGGATTGAGACTTGGTGAATCCAAACAATAGCTGTCCCCGAGTGGGGTGCACTCCAACCAGACTACATGACTTGGATGGAAAAATCAGCCCTTATTTTTTTCCTGACCAAGTTGGATCAGAATCAGTTTGATTTTTTTTTTCCACCTCAAATTCCCAATGGATTAAAACTTTACTTTTATGATCTAAGCAAAAGGAATACAAGAGCAGCTGTCCTACAAAAGTGACTTCCAGATACAGGGTTTGCAGTTTAGTTCACATTTAATGTGGCACCAATTCCCTGGACATGACCCCCCGGGCCATCACAATGAGGTTGACACACCTGTTCCCGTCTCTGTTAGGCTTTGCTTTACCTCAATTGGCCTTAGAGCAAAAATGTGCCTGAGTGATTTTGCAAGGTCTTGCTGAACACAAATGAAGCATGTAGCATATTGCATTGCAAGGATCTTCCAAAGAGTGCTGCAGACTTACAGGAGAGTCGTTAGCTTGCAGGAAATTGTTTTTGCTGTCTGCCTGGATAAAGGAGGACAATGAGTCAAAGGCCTTTCCATCTGTAAGATGAGTCTTGTGGCCTCCAAGAGATCTAGATAACATTCCTTTGGCTTCCTAAGCAGTAAAGCTGAATCCTCCTTCTGTTTTGTTTGACAAGTATGCTTAAGTCAGTGAACGCTATCCCATTCCATTTTAATGTTTTAAAACAGTTTCCCAAAGCCTGTGCTAGGGCTTTTTCTAATTTCATTCTCTAGCTAGAAAGCTTGATTCCCACCAAATCACCCTCTTGCTTCCCTGTTTTTGTCTTGTACAGTAAAACATAACCTTCTACCTGAGGTTCATTTCAAGATGGTTTGGGTCAGTATAGAGTTAGTTGCATAAAAAAAGGCACAAGGGTGTTAGAATCAGGGAAACCTGTGTTGAAACTTCAACAGATTTCTTAACCTCTTCATTTTGATGTTCTTAAGTATAAAATGGAGAAAATAATGATACTTATCTGCTAGGGTTATAATGAGGATTAAATGAGATAATGTGGATAGAAGATAATAGTATTCGGTACAGTGTAAGACATTAATAAAATGGTTGCTTATGAATATTATTACTGTTATTCATTATTATGTTAATATTAACATTAAATTTATTACATATTATGTTCTTACTATATTATATAACATTATTGTCATATTCTATACATTGCATGAATATTTAATTATTATATTAACTATAACTATTATTAATATTAGACTATTGATATTATAAATGTGGTAGGCATTCAGAAATAGGTAGAGGAATCCCCTCTGCTGAGTGTCATCCTTTCATGGGGCAGCTTTTTAATTCAAAAAATATTTCTAATTTAATAAATATCACTAGAGCACCTGGCACGTGCTATGTATGTTTCTAGGGGAGTATAGAGCAATAGCCCAGATACACAAAGTTCCTGCCCTCACTGGAGCTTACAGAGTAGTGATAGTTGAGAAAAATAATTAAATTAATGTAAAATACAATTTGCAATGATAAATGCTGGGTGGGGAGTGTCTTATTTCGGATAAAGTGGTCAGGGAAGCTCCTATCAGGAGGTCATACTTAGGCTGAAATCTGAATAATATGAGTGATCCAGGTGGAAGGGAGCTCAGAGTTTTTCCTGGTGTAACAGGAAGCCACTGGAGTGTTCTGAGCAGGGAATAATCTATTGCTTTCTGTTTTCACGCTTTGTTTTCACCCATTGTTTAGACAGCCGGGCTACTGGTTAAACTATCACGCCCTGGCCTTAATGTGGTTTAAATAATGCAGATGATTGTGCTTTATTAGTGCCACTTAATATGTTTCCTTCAAAACCCTTTGGGGAAACACAAGTTTTCTAAATGAATAGAGAAACAGTTTGCTTCCCCATCTATTCCTTGAGATGCCAAATGCAAAAATGATGTTTAAACTGGGCTATATAATTGGTTTACGCAGCAGTCCTAGTATTCCCATGGTACCCTCCTGCAATGGGCCAGGATCCTGGGGCTCGGACCCTACACCTGCACTCACCAGCACTCTTTTCAGTGGGCATCTCTGCCTGCCAGCCTTGCCACCTGCCTGCTCGTCTACCAATGGCTCTGTCTTCCCAGATGTCCACTGGTGCAGGCAGGAGCCAGGGAAATGGCACCGGATGCCATCCAAAGGATTTTCCAGCTGCCACTGGGTGCTGGCAGAGACACAGCAAAAATCAAAAAGGATGCTAGAGGGAAGAAATACTTCTGTTCACGATTTGGAAGGAACCCATGCGGCTGTTCTCTAAGAGTGAAGGACAAAGTCACAGGGAACCAGAGCATGAGAGGGCAGGAAGCAACCTCAGAAACCACCTAGTCCGGCCGCTTACAGAAAGGACAGAGCTGCTGCTCAGAGAGGTTGGGTACCTCACACAGGGTGCCACCAGCTTGAGTCATAACAACACTCAGTGTTAGGTCAGCCCCCTGAGTCTCTTGTTTCGTTTTAGCTTCCCTGCCTGAAATGTCTCCCCGCTCTCATCTACCCTACACATCACTCACTAGGTGTTTGATTCCTAGAGTACAGAGCCGATCACATTACTACCCTGTTTAAACACCTCTGGTGACACTTCAGTGCCTTAAAAAGCAAACTGTGGACACTGTGGCATGGACTGTCATCTGAGCCTGCCCTGCCCTCCTTTTCTGGCCTCACTCTCCTCTACCTCCTTGCCCCTCCCGACTCTAGCCGCTCAGAGTGGGGGCGGGGTGGGGGGAGCTCGCCGGTCTGAGACAGGCTTGCACTGACCGTCCTCACTTGCACAGGCGGGCACCTCTGCTGAGGGTCCCCCCTTCACCCCTCTGCTACCAAGCCCAGCCTCAACACTAGCCCTTTTGTGTCTCCTTGTCAACAACCCCCACCCTGCCCACCTCGCCCTTTCAGAACTAATTCCTCCCTCCCTTGACTATGCCCCCATTGTACTTGAACACGGCCCTATTGTAAGGGCTTTTCCACGTTGTATCGTGATGATTTGTGGATGTCCGTTTCCCCAGCTCTGATGTGTGCTCCAGAGGGACAGGGCTGTATCTTGTTCATCTCTGTGTCCCCTGTCGTGTCTTATACCATATAGGTGCTTAAATGCTTGCTGAATAGTGAGTAAGAAGATAAATGTAACCTCAAAGAATATGTGTTTACCTGGAGGTTCTGCTTGGTGGCCAGAAAGAGAACGGGGACAATGTGCGCTGGAGGGCAGTGGCGTGATTTCCACTCACCAGAAATGGAAGTAGGATGCACCTTTTCAGAACCAACTCAAGGCTTACTGCCAGTTCTGTAGCTATGAGCTTTTACATTTTTATCTAATAGCTTCTGCATTTTTAAGTGGTTGGCGGGGTGGGGGGGGCAAAAGAGATGTGAAAGTGATGTGATGAGTTGTGAAAGTGATGGGAACTTCAAATTTCTGCGTCTATAAAGTTTTATTGGAACACAGCCATCCCCATTCATTTGTACGTTATCTTTTGAAAGCAATGGCAGAGTCCATTGGTTGCCACAGAGACGGTAAAGCCCACAAAGCCAAAGAAAAAGTACTGTCTGGCCCTCTGCAGAAAAAGTTTGCCAACCCGTGCTCTAGAGTAATGCAAGGTGTATCTGTCCCTGAGTTCAGACTGAAGTACAGATGCTTCTGCATCTGTAGAGGGAACAACCCAGAAGCTGACTGAATAACAGGTCAGAGGAACAAAGACAGTCCTAAAAAAGTAACAATTCCGGGGCCACGTTTTACCATTTCTAGTTTGTTACAAGTTTTTAAAAACAATCTACCTATAGAAAAGTTATTTCAAAAACCTATCGGAGGCAGCAACTTTTCCATTGTATCTCAAATTTCCAGAAACCTCCCCAAACAAAGACCAGCCATGGAGGGTTTTCTCCTCCAATCCGACTGACTCTTGGGTCCTTCAGCCTTGATTGAAACCCTCCCAGGTGCCAGTCCCTGTGCTCCATATTTACAAACGTGATTTCATTTAATATTCATCTCAGGTAGCAGCCCTGTGATAGAGGTTATGTCATCCTTATTTTGCACATCACAAAACCAAAGCTAGTTCTACAGCTGCACAAAGTTACGTGGCAGGTGATGGCACCTTTGGCTTAGGAACCCAGGCTTTCTGGTTCCTGAGTCTGTGTGGCCCTAACCATGGAGCTATACATCCCCGCCCCGGGCTTCCTCTCTTCATATGAATGAGTGAATGAATCAATGAACGCACTTCATTATCTGAGGCCCTGCTTGTCAGCTCAACAAGGTTGAGTCTCCACCCTAGTGGGAACCAGCCTGAGAAACAGGTATTGCCTTTAAGCTGCCATGAGGGTCAATACAGTTTTGTATTACAAACACACACACACACCCCTTAGTTGCATCTTGCAGCCTGTGTGTATGCAGTCCTCCCATCACTCTACTTACCTGAACCCCATCTTTCCCCCGCGTGCACCCTCTCCTTCATGAAACCTCTCTTGGAAAATCCCTTGTCGCTCCTCCCCGCCCTCTTCTGTGTCTCTGGACTGTCCTGTCACCCATGGCCTGAGTCAATGCTTCTCAAATTGGGCTCCCCTTAAAGAACTGTGAATGCTTGGGCTTCTCTCCTTTCAGTGGGAGGCAGTAGGCTTGGTGCAGAGC
Organism: Eulemur rufifrons; assembly: GCF_041146395.1. Classification (NCBI taxonomy): domain Eukaryota; kingdom Metazoa; phylum Chordata; class Mammalia; order Primates; family Lemuridae; genus Eulemur; species Eulemur rufifrons. The sequence goes on along the minus strand of NC_091000.1, from coordinate 60,866,810 downwards.
CTTGGACTCCACCCACTTAAAAAGATCCTCACATGATCTGTAGTCCATTTTTTGTGTCTAGCACACCGTTTCATGCTTGTTATTGCCTTACACAGTTTCATTTGTGAGAGTTTCTTCTCCACAATAAGATTTTAAGTAACTTATAGAAGAGGATCCTGTCTTTTCTTCTGTTGTATCTGCTTCTGCACCTGTGTGGGTTACTGAATCTCGCCTTTTGTCCTCTCAAAGCTCTGTCTTGTCCATGCACACTGCCTTCCCTGAGGTCAACAGGGGGGAGAAAAACAGGCACTTCTGAGCAGGCCAGGGAAAGAGCTCCTCTCACTTCAAGGCAATAACCCTCTTTTATCTGTTGAACTGGTCAAGTCTTGGAATGAATGAAAATCTATTATTAGAGAAAAGCTCCAGGAACAGTCTCTAAGGCTTGGTGTTTCATGGGCAATGAAACGCAGCTTCATTCACTTTCCCTCCATTAAAATTTTGGCACAAGAGACCTCACGAAGGCTACCTGACCTCACTCTCCATGTCCCCTTTTAGCAACAGTGTCCTAGGAATACATTCTATTTTCTGAAAGAGCTGTTGAGGCAATATTGAAAAGCATTTGTTTCTGCAGATGGAGGGTGGTGTTTACTAAAAAGGGTCATTGACTCATGATCTCTGAATTACTTCTGATTGGGTTCCTCCCTGACTTAGTTCCTATTTCTCACTCAATGGCAAGCCACCTGGGCTCGAATGACAGAGATTGGACATGGTTCCTCTAGATCCCCTAGGTCACCCCATAATGTGGTGGATCCCTACACTGGGAAGACCTTACAAGATCCGCTGCCCTTTTTCATTCAGCCAAGCTTAATCAGTGTGTCACTGCACAGCCCTTTAAAACACCCAATTCCACCCCACGCCCACTTCCTGTTGCCCTCTGCCTTCCATCCCGGACTCTTTGAGGCGGCTTTTAATTCTCTTAGGTGAAGTGCTAACACTGAATGTCTTAGGCCCCTTTCAGTCTTTGATAAACCATGCAGGGTATGTGTAATACCGTGTCACTCCCGTGCTACTAACAACCTAGACAGACCGCTGGAAGTGGAGTGATGGTAGGCGGTATCTTGACTTGATTTTTGAAAAAACTATTCAATTGTGAAGTTTTGATGTTTAGCGTTATTATAGCTTTGGAATACTTAATTACTACCTTCCTTCCCCACCAAGAACTAAAAAGTGTTGACAGAATTAAATTACATGTTAAATAAATTCACTCAACTCGGTGAAATATGATAAGCAATTGTGAGGCTCCATTTTAGCATTTAGTATTTTCTTTATTTGAAGGATTTGGGGAAATTAACTTAAACTTGAAGTTATAAAAAAATTAGAAACACATACAGATTTAGGTTTATTTATCTCCATAAATGTGCAGAAGTTCACATTTGTACTATTTACACGTATTAAGCTGGGCAAAGGCATGAAGTTCAGTGGAACACAAGGAGTTTAATAGTCAAATTGTACATACTGCCTGGCACAGGCTCGCCCCTGTTTTTTCTAGCCATGAGGTGTTCTGTTATTGCATGGTTTTGTTTGCCCAAATCAACAACTTGTTACATGAAACTGTCGTGGAAATCTTTTCTGCTAGTAGAAACTTTAGACTGTGGATTTTGACAAAAGTCAAGGCGATCTGCCAAGATCAAATAAACAGGAATTCCACAGCTGGACTGAGAATGGCCTTCACCTCCTTCTGGAAGCACTGCCCAACACCGTAATATTGGAGCATAATAATTAATTAAATGAGGAGGAACAAAGGCACCAGGTTTTCTTCTTGCTAACCCTTTATACTTCCTCTATATATTCTTAAATTTGAAAAGTCTTCCTGACTTCTTGCACACACATTACCACTGTATGTGTGGGATTGGTGGATACACGACGTGATGCTGTCCTATGCCACGCCATGACGTGGTACAACATGGTGGAATGTGCATCCCTCTCCCACCCTCCGTTTCTTGCTACTGTCCAGATGGAGTGAGCAGAAAAGGCTTATGGACTGTGTGCCCAGACTTCCTGGAGGGGGCTGGATGTTCTGTTTCCAATCTACTTCTGAGCTTTGTCATTCTCCAGGCCACATTGGCCACTAAAAGTCATCTTCCACCCCCGGCATCCAGCATGAATCGTGACTCCAGGAGTGGAGGTGGGGGTGGCATTCTAAATGCGGGGGAAGGGGGCGGGGTTTGAAACCCCAAACGACCACTTGCAGTGCACAGGTAAACCATTTATGTGTTGGAGATGCATTTTCCTTCCTCGTGCCCTAGAAGAGCCCAGCCAACACAGTCCTTCAAGAAAGCCCGCCTCCTGTCCCCCACTGCCCTCATCCTCAGAGGCCAGCAAATGTCCTGGAGGCCCCGACCCAGGCCCTCCAGCCTGTCTGGCCAGCCCAGGCAGCCGCCAGCTGGCGCTGATGAGCGGGTAAAAGGAATCCGAATAATGCAGGGCCCGGTGGAGGGGGGTGAGAGGAATGTGGTGTGGGGACACAGCACACCCTGCACGGTTCAAGCCAAGCTTTTGAAGAGTTTGATTCCTTTTAGAAAGCAAACAAAGTGCTCCAGCTATCAGCAATCTTTTATTTTGTCTGCTCCAGGAATGCCTTTCCAGTGTGGGCCGGGGACTAGGTGGCGGTGGAGACACCAGCGTCCACCCTTGACTTGCCGAACGCAGTGTGGACGGCACATTCCTTTCTGCCCACTGAAGCCCAGAAATAAAGGGCAGCTCTCTGCTTTATACGAAAAGCTCAGGGGGAGCCGTGCTAATGAGCATGCACAAGACTTTTAAGTCTTGCTCACTGGTACCACTGAGGTTTACAGATGCTAAGTACAAGTTCCCTTAATTTGCTGGTCTTGGCGCCCTGTGATTTCAGACTTGAGGATGTAGACAAGGGAGTAATGCAAGGGTTTGCTTGAACTTCAGCGCCTGCGGCTCTCCTGACTCATGCTCCAACCGGCCTTCGGAGCTTCTGGTCTCAGGAAGGGTGGGGAGCAGTGACGAGAAGCAAGGCTATGCCCTCTTGGCCCTGCGTGTCAGAGGCCACGCGTTCCTCCAGCTTTCTACGTTGCCATCTCAAAGTCACTCTATGTTTTCAAAAGCCATCACCTGCACAGTTCTGGTCACCAGAATAAAAAAAAGAAGCCCCTCCTCGTTACCCAGATGCCTCTGGGCTTTGTATTCTCCCCTCTCAAGCTCACTCTGGGACGCAGCTCCCCAAGGACCCCTCCCTCATGTGCACCCTGATCTTTCATACCCTGCTCTCTACAAGTAAGTGCAGGTCTCCGTCACCCTGAAAACAGATTCACGGGTCCTTGTTTGAAAACCTGGAGGCCAGAGTTGTGGAATTCAGACTATTTCAGATTTTAGACAGAGATTTAGAGCATATACCACATGCTACAGAACACTCCCCGTGGGATGCGGGGCTGCCTCCCATAAGCAAAGCCATGCATGTTTCTGCAGTCGAAGGTATAAAGATTCATACCAAGTGGGGTAAAGGGAGAGTACACCTCGCCTCGGGCCAATTCCAAAAAGGTTTTGCTCCCAAATGAGCTATGAAAAGACTCTAGATTTTTACCCATTCTGGCTGTGGGTGAGTGAACACTGACTGCAAATACATTCCCTAGGTCTTTGGGGCCTTCCCTCTGTCCTCACTCCCTCCCCGACACCAGCAAACCACCCCCCCCCCCACCCCTTTCACTTGCTGTGGCCAGAGAGTGGGTGGCCCGGGTTCCTGGCCTCACACTCAGTCCTCCAGGCCTTGGCCTCTGGCCCCCAGTCCGTGGGCAACTGCCGAAGCCAGCCAACCACAGTACAGGACTCGTGTTGAAATTACTCGAAAAATGAAACAGAAAAAGGCTTGCAAAATACAAGCCTTGATGATGAGGAGGAGGATGATTGAATTCCACTGATATAAAATGACTCCTGTCTAATAGCTGTCAGAGCTTCGAAGCCTCGCTCTCAGTTTCCACACTGACCTCCCCGGGGGCCTGTTCCGCAAGTGCCAGGGGCAGGTCTGTAGGCCACATTTTGAGGAGTCCTGCCCAGGAGAGCCCCCAACCTCCACTGTCGAAGCTGGGGGCACCTGTCCGTCTGCCAACTCCTGCTCTCCCCTCAGCTCCCGGCGTCCCCCGTCACCTCCTGTCTTGAAAGGGACTCCTCCTTCGGTGTCCACTGCAGTGAGCTCTGCTCATTCTTCTACTTCTCTTGCCACTATTGTTCAGTCATCTTCCCAGGAGGCCTTCCCCAGGGCTCCATCCTCGGCCCTTTTCCAAAACTTCCGTATTTCTCTCCCCCTTATCGGTCTCATCCTCTCAAATGACTTCTACTCTGATTTCTACACTGATGACAGTCACATCTCCTGACCTGTGTCCTGAGTCCCAGACTCTCATTCTGTACTGCACCCAGATATTCCAGAGGCATCTCATAAACTCCTCATGTTCACATATAGGGATGATTAATTTTACTTGGCAATTTAGCCAGCTCATGGTGCTCAGATATTTGGTCAAATGCTAGTCAATGTTTCTGCTTAAATATTTTACAGATGAGACTGACATTTAAATCAGTAGACTTTGAGTAAAGCAGATGCCCTCTGCCATGTAGGTGGGCCTCATCTAATCAGTTGAAGGCCTTAAGAGAAAAAATAACTGAGGTCCCCCAAAGAAGAGGGAATTCTGTTCCAGACAACCTTCAGACTCAAGCTGTAGCATCAACTCTTCCCTGGGTCTATATTCTGTGGGCTTATCTTGCAGATTTTGGACGTGTGAGGCAATTCCTTAAAAATCTCCCCCCCACTTTCTCTCTCTCCATACACACATACACACATGCATACACATCCCCACAGCATGTATGTTAGTCTGGAGAACCCTGACTAACATACATATGACATCCATTGTAACAGTGTCTACTTTGAACTATTCTCTTTCTGCTTACAACACTACCATTATCCTAGTCACCTAGAATCAAAACCTCAGACTGATCTTTTATTTCTTTCTCCCACCTCCTTCCACATCCAATCCACTGCCAAGCCATGTCAATTCTATACTCTCAAAATTGAAAACATAAATCTCCTCCTTTCTGCCCACTAATGGAGAGCCCCAACCACCATGCAGGCCTGCTCGGCCGTAGAATGCATCCCCTTGTACATGGTGATTGATCCGAGTGTAGATTTTATATATGAAGTCTGGAAGAGAGATGAACTCTCTTTCTTTGGATCATAGACTGTAAATGTATGCTTGGCAGTGAATATCTTTTCCTCTTTGTAGAGAGTGTTCACAGCAAGAAAGAATGAGTCCGTATACGAAAAGAAGGAAAGACATGTGGAGTGGAGGGGTGGAGAGAACCCTGATCTCGTCTGAGCTTCTGGATCCAGCCCTGCCTGAAGTCCACATGACACAACCCAGTTAATAAGGCTATAAACACACTTTTCTGTCTAAGCTAGTTTGAGTTGGCTTTCTTTCACTTGCAACTACCAGATCTAACTAACCTCTACCAGAGAGTATTTTCCTAGAAGGCAAAGGCTATACCTTCCTCATCTGCACCTCCTGTGGGACCACATACAGGGTCTTGAAGATTCTAGGAGAAACTCAGTCAACCTATTATGTTGAACTCCTAAGCTTATTCTTAAAGTACCAGCTACATTGTGGAGTTGTGTGTGAGAGGAGAGGGAGAAGTGACAGAAAAGAGCATTTTCTATGACTGCTGTGATGGCAGATATAGAAAGGAGACTTATGCATTTGGAACATTCCAGGGTGATGGTGGTTTGGAGCATGGTGACCCAAATGAGAAGCAGATCCAGCTTTTATTTCAAACTCATTGATTTAGATCCATGGCCTCAACAATGAAAGGAAAAGCAAGACATATTTTTGCTATTATGTGTGGGGCAGCAGTGTTTTGTCTACCTGTAGATCCGTATAAATATTTATGTTACATTTCCTTGCCAATTAACTTGTACTTGTTAATCCCTGCTGAGATTTCATTCACCCGTCCACCGATACTTACTAATTGCCCAACATAATTCTAGGCACTGTGGGAGCTACAAAGATGCATGATACCCAGACACTGCCCTCACTTCTTAAATACCTATTACGGTAGCAGCCAAAGTGACTTCATGAAGATAAATTTGTGTTGGGGAAAAAAAAAAAAATCACACCGTAAAGTTATGTAAGTTTCTATTTTAAAATCATCTGGTTCTAATTTACTAAATTTAATGCTTTAGAGCCAATGCCAAAGTGCTACATTTGATTTATGGAAATACTTTAGCACATTTTTCCATCGCGCTCTTGTACAATATATTTACCGCCCTTTTGTTATGGTTAGAAAGATTATGGACCTTAAAAAAAAAAGCCCTCTTTATGAGCTTGCTGATATTTTATTATAAAATGCCATAAGATGGAATAAGAAGTCTGGTAAACAATAATATTCACTTAGGAGCGTTCCACATGGTTTAGCTTTTTTTTTTTCCTTTTTCTTTTTTTTTTTTTAAATATATTTAACAAAGCGATCCATCTGGAAAATGGATGTTTAAAAACTTTCACTATGCCAAACCACTTCTTTTCAGGGCAGACAGTATTTTTTCAGGGAGGGTGTCGGGGACAGGGATGGCTGTTTAAATAGCAGTCATACTATGCTACACTGCTAACAAAATAATGTTAATACCAAAGGTTAAAAGAATGCCATGGACCCAGACTGCCATCACACAAAGAGGGAGCTTACAAAACATCATAGTAAAATGGAATGAGTATCAGAATATTGACAGTAGTGCCATTTGTGTAGCTGGCCCAGGCCAGCAGGGGAGAGGCCTCAGGTTAGGGGGGTCCCTGGGCTGCTCAGTCTCTCCCACCCTCCCTCACACTCTCACCCCACTGGATCCCTGGTTCCACTGAGAGGCAAAGGCAGAGCCACTCCAGGTCCCAGGAATGAAGCATCTTTTTGTGGCCTTCCACGCCCTGGGCTCTACCAGTTACCTAGCATGGCAGTTCGGCCACCACCCCGTGGCATTTTACAGAGGCATCGAGACCTTGTACCAACATTTTCACTGAAACCTCCCAACATGTTGTGGTTTAGCCAACGAAACCTGCCTTGAACTTTCAAAGTGGCTTTTAAGGCCTGAGTGTCAGCTCATTTTGTTCCTGCTTCACCCTGGCTTTGCTCAGCTTATGAAAAAAAGGAGGTTTTTCACTTCACACCCACATAAAACAAGATGGCTGCCCAGGAAATTCCCCCTCTGTTGCTTGACACAAAGAAAACTCATTTCTTCCAGACAGACTTTAGACCACTCTTAGACGTGAATGGCTGCAAAGGCCTCACCAGTCAAAACGTTTTCTTTCCGACGGGCTCTCTTGACCTCAAATTATGTGACTTAGGATGCAGGTGTTCAAATGCATCAGGATGAATGACATGCGCCTGTCCACGGCTCAAGGGCCTCAGGTAACTGTGTCCTGCACCCTCCCACATCAAGAAAAGGTCTGATTGGCAGGGGACTGCCTAATGTGACTCTTCCCCACCCCGCGAAGCTTTGTTGTCCCAGCTCCTTTGCCCTGGAGACCAGACTTCCCATCTCCCCTTGAAAACACTGCAATAAGAAATGAAAATTTAAAATAACAACAACAAAGTAAAGAGAACACTGCGATCTCTCCCTTCTTCTAGATTCTTCTCTACAATGTCTCTTACTCCACCTCTCCAGGCCCGTCCATTCCTCCCTCTAGCCTTAGCTCAAGTCCCACCTTCTCCTTGGAATTTACTGCAGCCCCTGCTGAGGAGTGCTTTTTCCTGAGTTCGTGCTATGCTCGTATCCAGTTCCACCTAGTTCAACCCTGGGATCATGGCGCTGTTGTCCACCATGTGTAAAGCCCCCGCAGAGCCTTGTCTGGTGGTGAGTGCCTTGTCTTTGCAGAACAGTTGTTGACCATAGAAGTAGGCAATCAATCCCCTATTTGACCCAGGCACTAGTAATTTCTTTTTATTGAGATATAATTCACATACATAAAATTCACCATTTTAAAGTGTACTCTTCAGTGGTTTATAGTATATTCACAGAATTGTACGAACGTCACCACTATCTAATTCCAGAACATTTTCATCACCCCAGAAAGAAACTCCATGCCCATCAGCTATCACTCCCATTCCCCTTTACACCCCTAAATCTCTGGCAACCACTCATCTAATTTCTGTCTGGCAATGACACTTTATAACTGACTTCACGCATTTTTATTTTCAACTCAATTTCAAAGCCTAAAACAAATGTGAGATGGGCTATTAACATTTTTGTAAGTATTTCAAAAGATTACTTCAGTTGCATGAACACATGTATACATTTAACACTTGTGAGGGAACATGGAGTGATAACAGCCAAAAATGGTAAGAAAATATAGGAAAGAAAAGCAAAATTTGGGGTGAGCATTAGTGATGCTTTAGAAGGCTTTTAGAAACAGAGGAGAAACCAGGTCCAACAGAGAAAGGAAGATTATTCCTTTGTATTTACCATGTAGGGGTCATGTGCCAGATATAGCTAAAGGCATCATCTGATCTCTGTAACAACTAATTAGGTAGGGATTAATAATCCTGCAGTGTAGACGAGGAACCTGCTGCTCAGAGAGATGACTGCCTTGCCCAGGATCACACAGCAAGGATTTAACCAAGGCTTGTTGGTCTCAAGTCAAATCCCATGCTTAATAACAGTGTTATTGCCTTTGAACATTATAGTTCTATTAATATATATCCCCCAAATGGTCCCCAGAAAGTGCCTTAATAAGGAAATTGCTGTTTTATGGAAAACAACCAGAGAACAGCAACAGGTGTTTCTATTCTTGGAAAGCAGCATGGATGGGGAAGGGGTTGTTCTGTGAGGCTTCTCAGAGTCCTGGCCTCTGTGGCCTCCTGTTCTTCACCGTGGAAGCCATTAGAGCCTGTGGCCTGGCCTGCCCCCGAGGCCGGTCCTGTTCAGAAGCAGGGGAAGGTTAGGTTCAGGTTGGCACTGAGCCCCCCAGTGCCAGCACTGCTCAGATATCCCCTGGTTCTGGTGAGCTGCTCACTGGGAGACGGGGACCCCCCAATCCTGGGGTGGCTCTGCTGCCTGGACACGGCTCCCCCTGTTGTGCTTGTCTCTGAGGCCGTGACAAAGTGTCTTCTTGGTCTGTTTTGCCAGCTACCTGCCCTCTCCTCCCCCTGATCACTGAACAGTGATGCTCCTCAGGCTCTGCCTTCTTCCCCTTCTCTCCCTCTCCCCAGCTTCCAGAGCCACCTATGCATGACAGTGACACCCCAGTTTTCACCCCTGTGATGGCTAATTTTATGTGTCAATGTGACTGGGCCACAGTGTCCAGTTATGTGGTCAAACAGTATTCTGGATGTTTCTGTGAGTATGTTTTGGATGAGGTTTACACGTAAGTCAGTGGACTTTGAGTAAAGCATCTTGCCCTCCATAATGTGGGTGAGCCTTGTCCAGTCAGTTGAAGACTCAAATAAAACAAACTTATCCAGTCCTATGGGGCTGAGGTTGACCGAGAGTGACAGAAAAATCCTAGAAGAATGGGCTTAAACAAGATAGAAGTTAATTTTCTTCTCATTTATTAGAAGTCCCAGGCTGGCTGAGGGTTCATGGAGTCTGCAAAAACCCAGGTCCCTCCTCTCTTGTGCTTTGACAACCTCAACACAAGGTTCAAGGCCGCTGAAACTCAAGACATCACCTTGCAGCCAGCGAGAAGGAAGAAGGGAGTGAAAAAAAATATGCCTCCTCCCTGGAAGGTGCCCAGGGAACCTCTGTTTTCACCCCATTAGCCAGAACTTGGTCACATGGTTGCCCCTCGCTGCAAGGGAGGCTGGGAAATGTAGTCTGTTCTGGCAGTCATTCCATGACAAAGAAGAGGAGAATGCATACTAGAGGATGACTCTTAGTGTTGGCCACTAGTAGCTACTGTGTAAATGTGTACAGTAGGTGCTTCATAACTACTTTATGCCTGTTTCAGTAGCCCTCTGCTCATGGTAGGCAGTCATGTGAGGTCAATGCTCTGCCTGCTGGTGTGGGCTTCCTCCTGGCTCTTGCTGCTGGATCTGCCCACCTGGTACACAGGTGGTGAGTGTGAGGCTCAGATGAAGGGCCCCCAGAGGTCCCTGCCATGGCCAGGTCCTTCCCTGCTTTCTCCAACCCACAGCCGTGCCTGGGCCACCACCATCTGGGTCCTGAAGTGGGGCACCCCTCTGCCTGTCACTGCACAGGAACAGCTGTGCACAGGGACAGCCATGGCCAAAGGTGCCAACATCCACCCGAGGAGCAAAGGTTACAGAAAGAGGGGAGGGAGGCAGGAAAGTTTGGACTAGGAGAGGACTGAGCCTCCGCTGGTCTTTGTCCCAACTGGCCCTTATCCTTGGAGGTCAAAGCTGATGTGAGGTGGTAAATGTCGGAGAGATGTTGGCCCCAGATGAGAGTGAGAGCCCCCCGACAAGCTCAGTCGCCAAAGTCCGAATTTCATTTGACACACCATGAAAACAAGACAAGTGTAGGCTGGCCTTGCTGGAATCCCCATGTCACCCTCCATTAATTTCTTTCTCGGGGTGGTTTCCAAAGTCACTTCTTTTCCTCAGTGCCATAAATGCTAAGGAAAAACATCCTCAAGTGTCCTTAACATGCAGCAGGAGGAGAGCTAGGCTGCAATTTGCCCAGAATCACATTCTGAATCTACAGAAGATGGTTTTGGCGGCCATTCCTATGACCAGAGAGTTCTCGGGTGCCCCCTCCCCAGCACACCCTTCTCTGCTGACATTTGTCCAGTGGGGATCACTCCTCCCTAGGCCCCCAATTGAACTTGACAATGACCGTTCCCTTGGGATGAAGGTGCTAGGAATGCATTGTGGCTCCAGCTCTGAGATTCCAGAAGTGAGTGCAACGTTTCACACCCCACCTGTCCTTCCGTTACACTTTACCATCCCGAGATGTTTCAGAGTCCCCATTTGCAAATCAACTTAACAAGGCCCCAGGCTGAACCCCCTGGTTAACAACATGAAAAGATTCTTCTTGCTAGACAGGGGAATAAAACTACACACCTGCAAATTCCTTACTACCTTTGACTCTAATCCTGAGCTTGAAATCAGTGTCCCATATTTTAATTTGTCTAGGTACTATGCCTGGACTTTCCACCTGTAAAAATGTCTCCAGAATTTTGCTGCTATAGGAGACTTCAGGAGACGACGGGTATGGGATAAGTGGCTATTTAATTTGAATACTAAAGAAATATAACCTACAATGGGAAGAATAAATCCCACCCTTCAAAAAATAAAGTTGCATAAAAATTGGTTGGCTATTATTTCATTATCTTGATTTAATTCTCTTAACATGGAAAAGTTAATTCAAATGTAACTAATATAGTCAACCCCATACTAACATTTCAGGGAAGATAAGTGGTTATAGGGACTAATAAAGGTGTTTTGTCATGGTGGTGGTTGTTTTGTTTAAATCACCTTTCTTTGTCTCGTGTCCTCTATTAGCGCTCTATGGTGGGGACATTTCAGAAGGCCTGATATTAAACACACAGGGATACTGAAGTCCAGATAGGTAAGTGAAGAGCTCCGATCCGCACTGGCAGAGGAAAATAACAACTTTCCTCATATAGAAGTTATATCCTGGCCGGGCGCGGTGGCTCACGCCTGTAATCCTAGCACTCTGGGAGGCCGAGGTGGGCGGATCGTTTGAGCTCAGGAGTTCGAGACCAGCCTGAGCAAGAGCGAGACCCCATCTCTACTAAAAATAGAAAGAAATTATATGGACAGCTAAAAATATATATAGAAAAAATTAGCCGGGCATGGTGGTGCATGCCTGTAGTCCCAGCTACTCGGGAGGCTGAGACAGGAGGATTGCTTGAGCCCAGGAGTTTGAGGTTGCTGTGAGCTAGGCTGACGCCACGGCACTCACTCTAGCCTGGGCAACAGAGTGAGACTCTGTCTCAAAAAAAAAAAAAAAAAAAAAAAAAAAAAAGAAGTTATATCCTGAAGCATCTTCATCACTCATAATTCTCTCTCTCTCCCCACTAAGGTGGGCAGGTGTCATATCGGGACCCCAGTTTTGGAGGTGAAAAAACTGAGGCCTGTTTATTTTCTGTAGAAATGGTTTGCCGAAGCAGGAGGGCCGGTTCAGACCCGACTCCAGGTTTCCCCATGTGAATCCAGTCCCTTCCACTCCCTGGGCTCTTTCCTAGTGACCCACGAAAGCTTTGAGCCTCGCAGACAGCTGCTCCATCACGCTGGGGGTTTAGGAACCATGTTACAAGGGGGGAAATAAAGCAAAACCAGGAACAGGTGAGTTGATCTGAAGACTGTGGCCCTTTCTCTGGTGTTTCTAAAAGCAGGGTGTTCTAGTTGCCCTCAGAGTCTTTGACTAATTTCTCTGTGGGTCGATTCCAGGAGTGGCCCAATGCCCTGGTGTGTGCGGGGGGGCTCTGTGCTGTCCCTGCCTCCGTTTACAAGTCTGTGTGTGTGTGCACTTCCCATAAACGCGGTGCTGCCTCCACCCCCAGGCTCGAGGCTGTGCTATTTTACTCCTGTCAGACACAGACTGTGTGTCGTCCTCGCCAGGTGAATCAGAGCTTGTGTCTCCAGCCCGCGTGCCATGCTGCTGTCTCTGCTAGATCTTCATCCCCAGTGTGTCCTGACTCCTAGCAGTGCCTGGCTTCTCTGGAGCCAACTGGAATTCTCATTTTCTACCAGCCTGAGCATGTCATGAACCTTTCAGCCCACTGAGAGCTGAGAATACAGAAGAATGCCAAAACCAAAAAGGGCTTCGGGAGGCTCTTCGAAGAAGGTGCCAATCAAGCAAAAGAGCAGCGGGCGCCTATTGAAATATCCGAACCGGCTCTCACGTCCCGGCTTCGTGGTAACTCACTTGTTGTCGGTGCTTATTTTGCATGCCTCAGCAAAATCTGTGTTCATGTCATTCTCCGTGGGTCTGAGTGGGCCCTCCTCTTCCTCTAAACAAATTAACAGTGCCCACAGCCGCCCGCACCCCCCATCACAGATACACACTAAAACATGATTCACTGCAAATCGGCGTTGAAGACCCTGGAAGTTACGGTTGACCTTTTCCCATGCCTTCTGGAAGCACCCCCTTCCACGGTGAAGGAAACCCTACAGAGATCAGAAAGGAGCCGGGAGGAAATAGACATCTTAGCTCCATGTCAGTTACACGATTTATTTATACAGAGCCTTCTGCACAAACAAAGCATTTTTATCTTAATATGCAAAGTTGGAAATGACAAGTAGGGAAGAGAAACTGATTCCTAGTCTATAGTTCTATTTTTCCAGGAAAAAAAAAAAGCTCTATCTTTGAAATACAGGATTTGTTTTGTGAGCAAATTGATTTTATACCCCCAGAATCTAAATATTCTTTAAAAATGCATATTTTATACATTTTTTTTAAAAAAACCCCACAAAAATCAGACACAGAGAGAAGGAAGTGAAAGGAATGTATTTTTTTCCTCCCAAATTTCACCAAGAAATTATTCTTTTGGGAAAATTAGACTTTAGCTAGATGTTTTTAATGCTTTACTGATGGTTGCCTAGGAACAAAACATTATCTTCTGAGGAAGCAGTAGGGACACGAGACTGTTTAAGTTTGTCTTAATGATCTAAGAGTCTTGCAAACAGCTGAGTCACGAGGAAGCCAGGTCATAGTCATTTAAGCACCTTTAGACAAGGATCAGGTTATGGTCAAAAGAAAATGCATGGATTTTAGTCCCAACAGATTCCCATTCTAGTTACCACATTCGTCAAGTATTAAACCTGTAAAAACTTGTTGAATCACACTGAGTTTTAATCCTTGCAAATAAAAAAAAGAAAGTATCACCTTGCAGGATTGTAAGGGAGGAAAAGATATAATGAAATCAAGCAAGGCCTCCCCACTTGTAGGAATCTGTCCTCTTTCACTAAGGTTGCAAGGAGTAAGGGTACTGCAGCAGGTGGTATTTCTGAAGGCAAAATTTGATCAGGGTATATGTCTCATTCTTCAGTTTTATTTCCTCCTGCTTGCAAAGTCATATATTCCCCAGGCAAATTGCTGGACAACATATGCCTTTTGTTTCCCTGCACAACACCGTGGCCTGGGACAAACTCACATTGCATTTGAATGAAAACCTGAACTTTCACATTGACTTATTTAAAATGTTCAAAACTGGTTTCCACTTTTCTATTTTATTGCTGTTGTTGTTGTTTTAAATGTAAAGTTTAAATGTGGGAAACTATGGTATCATTTTGGAATTTAAATCTTCTGTGGGAACATTGTAAAAACTATTATATTACCAGAGTCCATTCCTTCTTCTTGGACATAATAGGCAGCCACACAAGTACGCTTTAAGTGCACATGTGAATATAACATCAGGATTCTATAAAAAGAACAGAGTAGATCCAACACCCGCCCTCTAGGACAATAATGATTCAGGCAGTGATATTACGGGCATGTAGACAAATAAGCAAACATTGAGAATTATGTACATCTGATCCTTTTGTACTGATGCTTGTTTGTTTTTGTTTTTTTCAAGATTGTCATTTGGAACTGTTCACAAGTTAATATCGTGGCATCTTCAAATACATGTTAAAAGTATATGGTTAAGTTTGTCAGAAAGAATACAGGATACCCAGTTACATTTGAATTTCAGATAAACTATGAATAATTTTTTAGTATAAGCATATCCCAGGAAATACTTGGGACATATTTGTGCAAAAAATTATTTGTTGTTAATATTAAATTTAAACATAACTGGGAGCTCTGAATTTCTATTTGCTAAATCTGACCATCTTACATGCAAAGAAGTAGTTACCGCTGAGACAGCCATCTGGAAGAAGAGGAAAAATCTCGTCCAGCCCCAAGGATGTTGGTAACCTGCTGCTAATTAGAAGACTCTTGCAATACACCTAGCTTCTCTCTCCCCACGGAGAAAGTGTCTCTTCCCACCTACACTGTACATCCTCTTCTAGAAGCCCGAGTGGCTGGAATGAAACTGGTATTGGTGTTATCACAGAGTTGCCACCTGAGATTATTCCTATCACTTGAAATTTACCTAGTGACATTTCAGTTTTACAAATGTTTATTACACACATGCTGCTTTGCAGAATAGTATTCTGGGTTGAGTCTCTTTTCTAAAAACAGTACAAAGTCCCAAAGGGAAGACTAACATGTCTATAGCTGATGCTAACTCAAGGCAAAGTGTGAAAAGATACAAATAAAAATGCTACAGGATCACAGAGAGGGACAAATAAATTCTGTGAGGAGTGGGAGATGAAAGAAGAATTCACAAAGAAAGGGGCAGGTGAACTGGGTTTGGCAGGGAAAGGGAAGGAAAATTCTTACAGGCAGAGATCCAAGTTATCAGCTTCCTGTGTTAAGAGAATAGAACCACCAAAGAGACAGAAATAGAAGGCTCTAGTCCACCCCAGGAGGAGATGATTCATTCATTCGTTTATTCAGTACTTATTGAACACCAATGCATAAAATTATTGTAAAATTGTCATTGTGTAAAGAGCTATGAAGAAGAGATTCAAGTTGCCATGAAAGGTCATATAGGAAGAATGACCTAGTGAGGGAGACAATGGCTGAGTCGAGCTCTGAACGGAGAATAGAATTAATCAGGTGGCAAGGGATGGTGAGGGCCTGGGAGGAAGAGAGTAGAAGGCAGCTGAAACAGCATGTGCAAAGGCCCTGTGGCAGAAGAGAGCAGGGGGCATCTATGTAACTCAGAAAAAGCCAGCGTACTTGAAGCAGAGGGAGCTGGTGGGATGTTATGCTTGAGAGGCAGGTAGCTGTTGGATTCATGGAAGGCCTTTTGGTATCTGTTAAGGAATTTTCTCTTAATCTCCAGAGCACCATGGATTCATTCTATGAATTTAAGCAGGAGTGTAACATAATTAGCTTTGAGTGTGAAAGATCCACCCTGGCTGCATTGGTGGGGAAAGACTGGAAGGGAATTAGGTAGCTGTGAGGAGACCAGTTAGGATGCCACTGCAGTAATTTGGGCTGAATTTGAGGGGAACCTGTATTCTCCATCTCACCTAATAATAGTTTTTGCTACATTTTCCCGGGGGGGCTATGGAAGTAGCACTACCAGATGCCCCCCTCAGCATGCCTTCAGAGCATCCCGGTCTTAACCCAGCAAAATAAGAAGAATTTCACAAGTCACTGTGTACGGTTTTTACTAGACGGTGATAGGGCACAGGGTATCGTAACTGAAGAGCAACAACACAATGGAATCCCGAGGGGATATTTCAAGCCTTGGAGGGTTAGGGGAATGCAGGCAGATGCACAAGTCATCTTTCCTATGAGGAGCACCTGACAAGGCAGGGCCCCAACTGCTCTGGCTGGAATCTTCCCGTTGAGACCTTCTCCCTTTGGTTCCCCTCCCACCAGCTGTGTCTGCAGCAGGAGGGCAGAATAGTTCTGTAACTCTTGGCAGCCTCCTGGAAACTCTCCAGCCCACTCTAACACCCTAGAAGCACCTGTGCTCTTGTTGGCTGTATTCGCTAAATGATTACCAAGAAGTGTGGGTGGTATCTCTTTCACAGTATTCTTTAATATTTAATTCTCACATACATGTTACAAACTCTGGATTCAATAGAGCCTTTGCAGTAGCCTTTTAGTATCAATAAATGACATCCTGTCCTTTGTGCAAACTCAGAGAAGCCCAGTGTGGGTGGCATATTTGCTGACCAATCCACTTCCGTGCACCTCCCAACTTCACCGCAGGCCAACCCTTCCTTGGAGTAGCTTTGTTCAACCTCTGGGTGTGTTGGACACATGCTCGTGAATGTCAGAAAACAAGGCAAAAGTTACAAGTGTCATGGATCACTTTGGCTCTCAGGTCTTGGAAAAATGCAACGTATGGCCATTGGACTCTTGGTTCCATATCGATACTCTTTTGGGGGACAACGAATCATCTGGATCTTATTAGGGGTTCATAGACCCTTCCAATAGTGTAGCCCAGGGTTTCTCAACTTGGGCACTATTGATACTCTGTGGTGTATAATTCTTCATTGTGGGGCTGTCCTGTGCATTTTAGGATGTTTAGCAACATCCATGGCCTATACGTTAGATGCCAGTAGCGCTCCATCTCTCCCAATTCTAACAACAAAAATTGTCTCTAGACAATGGCAAATAACCCCGAGGAGACAAAATTACCCCTAGTTGGGAGCCCTCAGTGTAGTGTTACCCTCTTCATTTATCTAACGGGAAAACTAAGATCTAGAGAGAGGCGCGGGCCTCCCGAGGGCCCACGAGTACACAGAGGACTGCCTGGAATCAGCCGGTGGACCTCTGGAATCCTAGTCCAGGTCTGTCTCTATAGTCCCCAAAATACACCATTTTTCTGAATTTTGCTTCTTTTTGTCAATGTCACCACTCTAAACAATGCTCTTTACTTTTCCCTTTTTGTTCTAATTTTTTCTTGGGTTCTATTGCTCCTGAGGAAGCACTAAGAGATTTGTAAACTTGAACTCCAATGCAACAAAAGAGCCCAGCTCAGGCAAAACTCTAAACAGGATGAGGACTGAGGCTTCTCATTTCTGCCTTCCAGCAGCCCTGCAGACGCCAAGTAGAAGCCTGTAGATGCTTCGTGCATGTGTTTAATTGTGTTTAATTGTGTGGCGTCAAAGTTTATTTTGTTTTATTCTTTGTCTTCTGTCCTAGTTATTTGTCCCTTGCCCATGGACACACGTCCTTTGGTACATCTATTGCTTTTAACACTGACTCTGAAGCCTCCATTCGCAGCAAGATATAAATAACTAATCATAATCACAAATGATAACCTTTTGCGGAGTTGGACTATCCCGAAAGAGGTCAAGGCCAGAAGAAAGAGGGCTCTATCACAGCTGTGTATGGACTTGCACTCTTTTTTTTTTTGTTTTTCTTTTTTGGAGACAGAATCTCGCTGTGTTACTCTGGATGAAGTGCAGTGGCATCATCATAGCTCACTACAACCTCAAACTCCCGGGCTCAAGCGATCCTTCGGCCTCAGCCTCCCAGCGTGCTAAGATTACAGGCATGAGCTACTGCTCCAGGCCAAGAGCCTGCACTCTTGAAGCACACAATGACGGACCCTTTTCTAAATGATCCATCTAAAACCAAAGTGCAAATTGAACGTAGACAAACTCAAATTTTTCACAGCATCTCGTAGCATACACAAGAGTGATTTCTTGATGTAACTGAATTTTTACAGGACTCATACCATTAAGCTATGGGATTCTCTGAGGGTAGCACATGTCTACCAGGAAGGCTCAGGGGCTTAACCAGGCCATGGTGGCTTGCACATCAGCAATTTTCCTGATAACAATGTGAGAGCTGGGCCCCAGCACTCTGACTGGCTGACTCTTCGTAAAAGGTGTGAATGCTTTTCTCTGAACTTTGCTTAGAGCAAGGCTCACTTAGTGCTGTAACATGTTTAGTAGCAAGAATTTCAAAGGAAGTGGTTTTGTGGGTTTTGATGCATGTTTTACATTTAAATTTCGGGTCACTCAGTTATTGATCTGAAGAAGCAAGCTTGCTTGCTTGCTTGCTTGCTTTTTTTTTTTTTTTTTTTCTATTTGACCTTCTTTGGAAACCAGTTCACAATCTGAGTTCATCTCCTATGATTTGGACCAAAGGTTGCAGGTTCTGAACTACCTGAAGCCATGCACGTCGTGACACATCAGTGACTGCTGGCTCTTTCGTTCAAGTCAGTGTGAGGCTGAGTAAGGGCATTAAACTCCCCCAGAGGGCTAATATCCCTTGGGTTGGAGGACACAGAGCCATAAACTTTTCAGAGGCAATTGTGCCTCAAAGCAAGGTGAGGCTTGTCAATGGCTGGGGAAAGGTTGCTTCTTACATCATCAGTCTCTGGCAGTGCACAGGCTGTTTCTGTCTTGAGAGGAGCTCGAAGAGCTGCAGTATGAAACCAGAAAGCACATACACCTCATTCCTTTCTGCTGGAACTTGGTGCTGCTGGTATTTTTCTTGGGCGGCCAGTGGAGTCACTTTGGGCAGGATTGAGGGGGATCTAGAAATGTGACCAAGCTCTGGGCAGTTTGTGTGAAAGAGCAAGACACAGCTTCAAGGTCAGGAGGGAAATGCCCCTGGCCTTTGTTCCCGGCCAGGTGAGGTATGCTCACCTCTTCTTACCCACTGACGCCAGGCAGGCTGGTGGCCTTGCAAAATAAGACCCTCTGGCAGCAGAAGACCTCCTTCCATTGCCTTCTCTCTGAGAACCTTGCAGGGAGTGCTGTTTGGAAAGTGAGATACCCTGGAAGGTCCTCTCCACCTGAAACTGGCTGCGTAGAAACATTCTCCAGTTCACTTATGCTTAAAGACCATTCGCTTCCAAAGGCCAGCTTGGAAAAGGGGCAGAAATGGCTAATCCCAAGTTTCTAAAAGAGCAAATCATTTTAGATTGCTGTACATTAAGCACTGGATCATACCCTTGAAAACAGCAGGACCCTACATAGGCTCGATGGACTCTGAGGATGAGTTTTAGTCTTGTCTCCTAGCACCAGCATTACAAAGGAGTACTGCTGGGAATAATTTTATTAGTATGTATGATGATTTAATCTTAGAGCTCTAGGCGTGCATTACTGTTAGAAAAATTGACTGCTTATACAATGGAGTTTTGTTTGTATGCTCTCAATGGAAAGGGGGGAAAAAAGACACTTTACAAAAACAAATAATATACAGACATGTGTGATCTGAAATGCACCCCTTCACCCCCACTGGAGTTAGGAGAAACAAGTCATATCTTTAAGACTTTAAGTTTTAACTTTAAGACAGACTAACCAAAAATTAATATTAACTAGCCATTTTTACATCTAGGATAAAGATATTGAGAATGATGCCAACAAGGTCAAACCTTTTGAGAGATTAGATTAGAGGGTTGCTTACGTGGATGGTGTTAGTAGTGCAGTGGCTGACTGCTCCTCACATACACACACACACACACACACGCACACACACACCACTGTAGAAACAAAGCTTCTTCCCCATCTGCTTGCCTCAGTGTCAGAAATTGTACCATTAGGAATTCACTCATTTGGCTTATTATATTAGCCTTTCTTTTAAAATACAGATAATCCTAGAAAAAGGAATTAAATAACTAGTAGTCACTTACATTATAAAAATGATCAGTTCTTTATATTCTTCCAGGCCTAGCATAGCAGGCTATTATAGAAAAGGGTTCAAAGATATATATTGGCAGATTGACAGCAATAAACAGAGTAGAGAATGTACATTCAGGAGCTGCCAGAAGAATTTCCTCCTTGTTGTAAACCCCTTGCCTAGCACACCAACAATTTCCTGTCATAGAAACACTTGGCAGTAGGGTGAAATGGTTAAAAACGTGAGCTTTAGAATCAGGAGAAATTGGTTTTAAACCAATCTTTAAACCAACTTAATCATTTTGCATCTCAAGTTGCCCACTTATGAAATAGGGTTAATAGTACTTATTTCTAGAGTGTTGGCAAGATGGAGAGATGATGAATGTGAAGCCACACAGTAAATATGCACACAATGATGAAGATTGGAAAGACGATGAGGAAGAAGATGATGGTTTCTCACCTTGTTCATTGTCAGCCCAGTTGTGGGCATTGAGTAAATGGGCTTGAATTAGCTGACTTAACAGAAGTGGTCAAAGTTTAGGAACATGTATGGTGGGTCCTAAACAACTGGGGAATCCTGGACATCTGGGAGTAAGGACAGTACTGAAGAGGAAGAAGGTACAAAAAGTTTGTTGGTCACAGAAGGCAAACTATTTCTCAGTTTTCTGTGGGTGGTTCTTCACACCTAATATCAAACATTCTCAGAGCTGAAAGCATATGTGGTATTGTGTGCCCTTGCGCACATGTGTGTGTGTGGGTATGTGTGTGTGCATATGTGTACATTGCAAAAGAGTTTTTCTTGGGGTTGGTGCTCCATAATTCCCTAAATTTAATCACGCCCTGGTTGGCTCACTGCAGGGACAAAGAATGAAATGTTATGAGTTATTTTTTAATTACTATAAAGACGAAGCCATTTTGAAAAGTAAGCTCAGATTGGCATGAAATTTATTGTGGCTATTAGCAGTTTTCTTTTTGGTAAGATTAGAGATGATTGTGCCACCCAGAGTACTAGAGCAGTGATGATTAGTAATGATAATGATAATGATGAAAATTTACATTCGTGTGGATTTGTTTTCAGATTACCAAGCATTTTCACATTCAATGTCTTAATTGGTTTATATAACAACTCTCTGACATAAGCTAAGTAAGGGGAGTTTTTATCTCTATTTCATAGATGGCAAAAGTGAGCTTTGGGAGGTTTCATAGCTTTCCCAGTGGCACTCTGCAGAGCCAGGTTTAGAACTAGATCTTTGCATTTTTAGCTTATGTTAAAATCAGTAATAGAGATCAAACAATAAAATTTAATAATTATCCTCTCATTTTTTTCTTGAATTTCATTAGCATATCCATTTTTAATTAATTCATTCCACATAGGTTGAGCCTTTTTTATTTGCCATATGCCATATAAAGCAGTAGAAATATAAAGATAAATATGGCACAATTATAGCTCTCAAAGAGCAATAAAGCTGTATCCTGTCTCTTATAAACTATACCTAGTTTGTAATCTTAATTTTCCTAATTAAAAACTGAGACGTACAACCTGGCAAGTATGATCACCTTTATGGGAACAATCAGAGAGATTATACGAACTCGGTCATGGAAAATCCAGGATATGTGGTTGTCATGAACAACTTGTACCTTGTTTTCACTTCATTTTCTCTGCTTCCCCTTATTCCTGCTCCACTAAAATCCTCAAACGAGTACAGTCTGTACAGTGAAAGAACACCTTGGCCCAGTGATGAAGCCTGCAGACCACCAGATGATCATTATTGCTGTGATGTGTTTAGATTCTTGTCTTACCCCTAGGATGTTAAATTTGGAACTCATCTCCTTGGAAGAATCATTCCTAGTGGAAACCTCCATCTTAAATATCTCCTAATTCCATAACTTCATCTGACTTTGGAGCATTTCTTTTACAGAAATAGACAAATCAAAAGCTTTAAGTATTTTGGAATGTGGAAAATTGGTGCCAAACATGTGCCCAGACCTGATCTGCAGAGGTCTGTGGTTTAATGAGGCCCTTCGCTCTGCGGCCTGCCAGCCAAGGTTCTGTGTGCTGTGAGTTGCTGGTGCGTAGGCTCCAGCTCTCAGATCAACAGGGAAGCACAGGAGGAAATTAGCAAGAAACTTTCAAAAAGAAAGCACCAACGAGGCTTTGTTTTAAAGACTTACTTTTTATGCACCTTGAAAATTTTGGCAGTTGTATTGGTGACAGATTGGTGGCAACATTCTACTGGCCTAGCTAGACATTTGCTCTCCCCCTCCAACCTCCCCGACTGTGCAATCAAG
The DNA here is from genome assembly GCF_041146395.1 of Eulemur rufifrons. Taxonomy (NCBI): domain Eukaryota; kingdom Metazoa; phylum Chordata; class Mammalia; order Primates; family Lemuridae; genus Eulemur; species Eulemur rufifrons. Next base: position 60,844,418 of record NC_091000.1, on the reverse strand, counting down.
AGCTTGCGGTCTGGATTCCCTCCCTGCCCTAAGGTGGAAACACGCAACCCACCCCTCGGAGTGTAGAAGAAGGAAAACATAGACTTTGTTCACTTCCCAGATTCTCTGCTTGAAGCAAGTTTAGGAATTTATATGTGGTTGGAATGGGGAATTATGACTATTCTGGAACCTGGATATCAGCATGGATCCACATTTCCAATTTGGCTTCAATTGTTATCCCAGACTAGGGTTCTTATAGAAAAGCATTTCCATCCACACATCCCAGAAAATTAAAATAAAAAATTCTGAGTTAAATGCAGTATAGATTCATTAAAAGAATAAAATATGTTAAAGCCCAGTTAAATACATGTAAAATAGGGTTGTAGATGAACTAAGAGGAGAGATTCATAGATTTCAGATAGGTGTGGTGTTGTCAATTATGACATCTGCTTTATGTGAAAGTCACAAGTAAAATCAGGTGACATTTCAAATGTAAAATCATACCTTAAAGTGTAAACTCTGGGCCAAATTCTCACCCAGTAAAATCCGATGGAAATTGTCTTATAGAAAATGAGTTATTCTATTTTTTTCCCATTAATATTCCTGATGGTGAAAATCTGGGTAACCAATGTTTTAACAGGAAATCTAAAGGAAATGAACAATAAGTCCTTGGCTAATTTTTAATTCTGATGATTTCATGATGTGCATAAGTAATTGCATTTTTGTTTTTGTTTGAGTCCATTTGAAAGCTATTAAATATATGCTCAATGCAGGATATATATTCCAGGTAAACCATTGTTTAAATGTTTAAACTTGGCTAGCAGCAGTGGCTCATGCCTGTAATCCCAGCACTTAGGGAGGCCAAGGCGGGAGGATTACGTGAGGCCAGGAGTTCCAAGCCAGCCTGGGCAACATAGTGAGAAAAAAAAAAAATTAGCTGGGTGTGGTGGTACACACCTGTGCACCTGTAGTTCTGGCTAATTGGGAGGCTGAGTCAGGAGTATCACTTAAGCCCAGGAGTTCGAGGTTACAGTGAGATATAATGGTGCCACTGTACTCCAGCCTGGGTGACAGAACAAGGCCCTGTCTCAAAAAATAAATTAATAAAAAATGTGTAAAATAATTTAAATCAGATAACCAGGCAGGACTTTGTAGCTTTGTATGTGTGTGTGTGGTTGGGGTGGAGAGTGGGGAGAATTCTGGTTAAGTGTAAAACAATTCAAAGGGGTTCAAAAGTCTGGCCTTCATGATTAATAGTCTGCAGTAGATATTATAATAGAAATCCAGACAGACTGAAGGCAAAATGCCTTCTCCTTGTAGACAGACTGTACTTTAACCTCCAAAGACTCTGCATATTTAGTCACTCTCTCAATTCAGCTGCCTTTGCCAGCCCAGGCTTCATTGGATTAGAGAGTAGTGGAAAAAACCCCTCCCAGGAGTGATCGTATCAAATTCCTTCAGTGTTTAATCTGTTTGGCACATGCTGGCCCTCTTGAGCTGCAGAGAGTGCATGGCAGAGAGAGCCGTCTTGGGCTGGCTGGCTTGTGCTTTTTGGAAAGTGAAAGCAAGCTGTTATTTTCACCTCCCCAATTCACATTCCTGGCCTTTGACATCATGAATTCATCCTTTGGTTGGATTGGAAGAGAATGTATTAAGGTCACACATGGGCATGTGCCATTTTTGTCTGGGACATTTACACAGGGAGCTTGTAACCTCTCTTAGTGGATGAAGCCCTATCACTTTCAAGAAAGGAAGTGCATTCTTAGTCTTAACCTAGATTCTCATTTATGCTTCTGTAAGCCTTGCAAACCTCAGTCAATATGGAGAACAGTCCATTTCCCTCATAATAATCCATGTAGATCTCAGAGGATGTCCTAGTCTTCTCAAGTTCAAGTCCAGACTTTACCACTTATTAGCTGTGTGACCATGGACAAATTCCTTAACTCTGCTATGTCTCTGTGTCCTCTCTTTAAAATAGGGACAATAATATACCTTCTTTCTAGGGTGATTGTAAAGAATGAACAAGACCACTTACGTAAACAACGTAGAGCAGTGCCATTCACAGGGAAGCACTCAGCTAACATTATTATTATTAAAATCTATATGCAAATCTTTCACTTATTTTTGACATTCCCTTATGCATTCTTTTTTCCTGAGCCCTGGAACACACTGACAGAGTTCTCAATACATCCCGTTTATCAACAAATATTTACTCAAGATCTTGATGTGCAGGGCATTCTGTTTTGAGATGGTTTTAACCATTATCTAAAAAGGTAATTATTCGTGCAGTCTGGTCTTTCCATGTGCTAACGTGTGTAAAGCTGACAGGAAAATACAGTCAAAATTTAGGGAGGTGAGAGCAGACGAGAGTAAATTGGGTGATATCTCTTGAAGAAGTTGGAGAGTTCCCTGTCTAGAAGGGAAAGTGCTTCTTAATCCATACCAGAATGTCCATGTGGAATCATGGGACAAAGAATTCTTGGTTATTTCATACGTACATTTTTGGAATAAGTATGTATTAAGACTATATACAGGCCGGGCGCAGTGGCTCACGCCTGTAATCCTAGCACTCTGGGAGGCTGAGGTGGGCGGATCGTTTGAGCTCAGGAGTTCGAGACCAGCCTGAGCAAGAGCGAGACCCCACCTCTACTAAAAATAGAAAGAAATTATATGGACAGCTAAAAATATATATAGAAAAAATTAGCCGGACATGGTGGCGCATGCCTGTAGTCCCAGCTACTCGGGAGGCTGAGACAGGAGGATCCCTTGAGCTCAGGAGTTTGAGGTTGCTGTGAGCTAAGCTGACGCCACGGCACTCACTCTAGCCTGGGCAACAGAGTGAGACTCTGTCTCAAAAAAAAAAAAAAAAAAAAAAGACTATATACAAAAAACCTCTTTGGTACCCACTAGTCACTAGGAGCACCTAGAAGGCAGAGCTAAATTGCAGGTCCTGAGAGGGGAAATCTGGCAGAAAGAAGATGAAAAGAGACAAAAATGGTGGCTTTTTCAGGGAAAGGGGAGGAAGCGACTTCACTTCCGGTGCCTTCTGGACCCGATGGAACAGAGTAGAAGAGGGAAAAGGCAGCCACGAAAGTCCCCGGATGCGGAAGGAGGGCGGTGGGCAAGGAGCAAGGATCTGCTTCCAGAGGTGGAGACGTGGGTCTGTGCCCGGCCCGGGGTACAGGGCAGCCTTCCCCCCATCCCCAGAACAGCGCAGTGAACCCAGGGGCGCGGCAACAGCAAGCGGGGACCCGCCCCAGAGCTAGGCCACCCTCCAGGGTGGGCTCAGAGACCACCGCAGTGGGAACTCGCCAAGAACTGAAGCCGTGTCTGTAAAGCTTGAGTGAGGGAAGGGTCGCCAAGAATTCGATCTCCGGCAGAGTTATCACTGGAGTGAGCAAGCAGCAGGCAGATATTATCAAGGCTCCAAAAGCTCAAGGAAGACAGCATCTGTGAGTCCTTTTTGCAAATAAAACCTGGGTCTTGAAAACTAATCCAGCAACATAAAAAAAAAAAAAAAAAAAAATCAAAATAAAGAATTCAGGAACTGAGAGGCTGTGGATTCGTTTAAAATAGAACTGAGACCGAACAACTGTGGGAAGCACGCTAAAGAAGACAAGTTAAAGGACACATGTAAATATTTTAGTATAACGAATCACATTGGCAGTGGGGGAAGAGAGGTGGAAAAAATCTAAGTTAACTAATTTCCTTATCTTTCCTATCAAGGAGTCAATTGTGAAAAGCATAGTTTACAAATAACAGTCACTTCAGCTCTTTAAATTTTACGTAAACATTTTCTTAAATTAGAGGAAGCTTTTAAGAACTATTAATAATATCTCTAGCAGTGAAGAAACATCTGAAGTTTATGAATTTCTTCAGGTTTCAGTTTCTTTTTCATCTGTTAGTTGAAGGAAAATTAAATTGAATACCTTAGGTTTAAAATTACATGAGTATAATCTTATGGTTGTAAATATCAATATGAAATCACAGGACAATTAATCCTGGGTTATTTGCTAACAGAACTTCTGCATCTCCACCAGGTTTTATATCTGTATATGGGTATATGTGGAAAAATGCTCACCAAATATCAGTAAATGGTTATTTCTCAGTGGTAAGATTTTAGAGGAGTTTTAAATATCCTTTTTTTTTCTGACTTTATTACTTGAATATTTCTACAGTATTTTCTGGGCTTCAACTTATTTTGTTCTTTTAACAAATGTGTACTTCAAGTTTTTAACTTCAGTTGTCCAGTGTGCGTGGATGGAAGTACTTTTGTCTAAGAACCCTATCCTGCGCTAACAATTGAATACATTAATGTGTTGTACTTGTGACCAGTAACATTGGTGGAAACATTGTTTAAACTAAAGCTGGTCTCCTTTTAACAGAACAAGAGGCAGTTCTTTTGGCGGGCTTAGGAGTGAGGAATTGAGGGAGAGGCGTCATTGGTACAGATAAAATGTGTTTATTAAATACTGGCCTAAACCAGTGGTTCTCAACTGGTGTCACCCACTCCAGGGGACATTTGGCCATGTCCAGAGACATTATTGATTGTCACAAAAGGGGTGGAGGGTGGGCGGGGGTAGTGCTACTGGCATCTGGTAGCACCGAGGATGCTGCTAAACACATTACAATACACAGGACAGCACCACAACAAAGAACTATCTGGGCCCAAGTGTTAATGGTGCCAACGTTGAGACACCTGCCCTAAGCGCTTGGAAAAGAAGCCATTGTGTACACAACAAATTCACTGACAAGAGTGAGCCTGGAGGCAGAGGATCCTACTTTGGAGATGAAAGCTCTCTAAGAAGCGAATTTATTCTTTCTGGCCACTAGGGTTTTTAGCCAAGTAGATTTATTAAAAAACAACTTTCGTGCTTTTTATTGATCTTTAATTAGTCTTCAGCTACTGTGTTGATTCATATTTTCCATCGAGGAATGGGAAATTGTAATCAGTGGTCTAAGCCTAACCAAGGGCAATTGCAGTTTCCAAGGATGCCTTCAGTCAATGACCTTGACTGAGGGGTCTCTGCTCTCCATCCTTACCGGCTGAGCGAGCCCTGTCAGGCCATTTGAAGTCTCTGGGAAACAAGTTAATGGTGTGGATCAGTTGCATTAAACAGGAAGTTAATTCAGGAAGACTGGACCGTCTTGGTGTGTGTTTAGGGAATGAATTCTCCTTATTCAACTTAAGAACAATTTATTGCTGTGAATCAGGAGCAAAAGCCAATAGATGGGAGTGGGGATTGCTTCTGTCGAGTAGAGATTTTGCTCACAGTTTTTGCATCACCGTGCCAAAGAAAATCTGCACACGCTGGAATTACCTGTCTGGCTTCTGATTACAAACAGCCCTCGTGTAAAAATTTCAGCATTTCTGGCTCTGCCTTCAGCCGCTCTTTCTGAAATCAGTATCCCTTGATGTCAACTGTTTTATTTCAGCCACAGTCATTTCTCTCTGGCATGCTCCCTGCAAATGTGTCTTTTCAAGAAAACTAAACCTGGAAGTGGCTTACGACGTGCCATCTGACCTTATCACGTGAAGAACAAATGGCTCTTGTGCTTATAACATACCAGATAAACTGATGAACTGAATTCTTGGTCTGAGGCTTTGGTAAGGTCAGAAGTCTTTGCAAAAAGGAGCTACCACTTCTTTGGCTGCAGGGATGTGGTTCCCAAATATCCTTTCATAATGCTTTAATAATTATACCTTGACTTTATTGTATACAGCTTAAGAAATGGCTTTATAATAATATAGATGATTTTGGTACTGGAGGAGAAAGCTGGGCTTCCAGGGCTGTTAAAGGTTTTCACCTAAATACGAATACTGATTGCTGCATATTCTCCCAATTTGCAACAAAGATCCCGGGTGTGTGGGCATGTGTAATTCAGTAGGTCTCGTGCTGATTAGCTAGTAAAAAAAGACAATTATGGAGCTATAGTCATTGTCTATTGAGACACGGGTTTTGTCTGGAGAAGAAAAATTACCTTTTTCCAGTTCTCCATAAACTAATTACAGTTGCATATGTATCTAAGGCTTATAATAAAATTTACTTCTAAGTACTATGCCCTAAGAATAAATTGAATTTAAGTAGAGAAAAATGAAAAGGGGAGTCCAATGACCCTCTGGCTTCACCCTACACACTCTTAGACCACAGCAGAGTCAGGCTTCAGGTTTGCAGGCTCTGAAACTGGACATTTTTAGTCCATCCAGAGCGGATGAGGCTCGGAAGATGAAGCCTTACTGATCTAACTCAGAAGAAACTCATGCAGTCACAGCCGGAATGAGAGTTCACTTAGAGTGAGAAATATTATTGCCAAGTAAGTCGGAAGACCTGTGTTGTCATGGAATCCGTATGAGCTACAAGTACATCAAATCTATGGATGAGATTATCTCACACATAAACAATCTACCGGTTCACAGATGTGAGCGCCTGCATTTATTTTAAGACATTATTGTAAGTGTAGTTGGTGTTTCTTCATTACAGATTTTTCACAATCAGTAGGTCTGAAAAATGTATTTTGATTGGTCTCTACTTTTCTCAATTGTATTTTGGCAATCCTGAACTGCAAGATCGTTCTTGCCATCAGATGGATGCATCGGGCTGTTTTACCTCAACTTCGTTCATGTTCTATTAATGTCAGTCTCTTGGGCTGACTCATTCCAGCCCCTTCTGGTTATTACTTGGCAGGGATCATATGAAATTCTAGCATTTTGTTGCTTATGACAATAGTCAAGATGAATCAATAAAGTGACCTCTGATAATGATATGGCTTCCCACATGGGCTGACTCCAGGGAGACAATCATGCCCATGTGATTGCATATTCCAGTCCACTGCATTATGAATAAATTAGACATTCTGGAGCATAGCGTATGCACATCTACATTTTAGTTGATGTCACTCCTGGACACAGATAAGAGCAAGGTTCTAAGATTTTAAGGCAAAGCACAGCTACTAGAATATACCTGTGGCGTACAGCCCATCCCTGACTTTCTCACCTATTCTTTCTCATTTGATTTCTGCACATTCATCAGTCTCTTATAAATTGGGTTAGTTTGAGTCAGCTCCAGAGTCTGATGAGCTCTGGGAACAAGGATAAAATTTGTTTTTTGTTTTGTTTTTTTTTTTACTTCTAGGGGCATACTCTGAAATTCGGTGACCACACCTGGGAACAGGAGGTCAGTGGCTTGACTGGCTCATTTCGTTCAATAACTCAATTTCTTTGACTCTAATCAAAACATGGCAAATGAAAAAATGGGAGAGTGCATATTTTCTGGAACATGCTTAGCAGTAGAAGTAGTTCCTATTGTGTTTGGTGAGACATGGTAGAAAATTAAAGTAAATCTTCAGTTAGTATTTATCAAATTATTCTCTGATTTATAAATTATCTGGTGCAATTTTAATATTGGATATCAGTGAATCAAGGTAAACAATGGAGTCAGTATACTTATAAAAGGCATTTATTGAAAAGAGGAATAAAAGAATATGTATATAAAATAAGACTTACTTAAAGTTGTTGGTTTTTAAATTTACCAGTATTTGGGGAAAAGGGCTAAATTTATATTTATTTCAACTGACCAAAATAGGAACACTGTATTATATCTTAGGCCTTTAACTTAGTTTCAGAGATATTTAAATCTGCTTGAAATTAGGATGAGAAATTTTACTTGTTTACAAGAAATTTTGGCAAAGGTGAAAATTGAAATTAGAATTTTTGAACTTAAGAGAGGAGGCCCAAATTCCCCAAATTTCTTATCATGCAAATGTGGTGGTCTCTTCCAGCTTTAAAATGTTTAATGCAAAACCAAGCATTATGTGAATTTAACTGTAATTCAGTAAATCTAATCCATTCACTACAAACGGAGCATCTGTTAAAAGTTTTGGGCTGAGGGAGAAAGTGAGTGATGGTATTGCAGGGCGGCCCTGCTGTGGAACTTCCACCCCTACAGTCCTGCTCTGGACTTTGTCTGGTTAGGTAATAGGGCATTCTTGCTGCTGTGGTAACTTAAATGATTAGTTTCTGACCTTCTCTGCTGTTCTAGGCTATTTAGAGAGCTGCTGAGACTTTTGGGAAGAGAGAATCAGAGCTGTGCCACTGGTTTTGGTCTGTTTTCACTCCTAGAGATAAATTCAGGTTGTGGTAAAATGGATCACTTATTAATTGTTTGTGCCAGGTTAAAGGCTGAGATAATGCTCACTGCAAACAACTAGACTTTGTCCCCAAGGATTTTCTTAAGAATAATCTCTTTACATCCTCCCAATTAAACCTAGAGTAAGCCATAAAAAATAAATAAACACTCCCTTCTTGATAAACAAAGAGAAAACACTCCCCTGATGGGATGGGTTTGCCATGGGGCTCTTTCTAGCATTCTGTCAACTTCAATTAACAAGCAAAGCTCCAGTGTTCATTACCCTTAGGTTACAAAGCAGTAAGTAGTGATTAACTGCTATTAAAGGAGCTAGAATTACAGTATCACCAAAGGCAGACTATGTGGTTTCTCCCCCTCCCCTTCTTTTAATGTGCCAAGGATGCTAACATATCTGCACACAATTTTAATTTAAAGAGTCTCCAGTGATCGCCAGCCCCCGGCATTTCCTACCCTCCCAGGAATAATAGCAACACTTATCTACCCAAAATAAACAAGCAGACACTTTCAGGACAGCTGGAGACCTTGAACGAACTTGGCCAGGGCTTATCAGCCTCCAATGACGTAGCTGTAAAGCAAGGAAACTCTTGAGCCCTTAATTTTATCATGAATAGCAACATCCCCCGGAGGGTCCAGTCTGCACACGGGAGCTGGCTGGCTGGGCCCGAGGGAGCAGCTGCTCTAGTGCATCATGTGGCTCAGCGAGGATAAGTTACCCAACTAACAAGGCACCTGGGAAGAGTCCGTTCACCCTCGATGCAGTTCCCCTCTCTGGTCACCTACAGTCTAGCTGGACAGACAAACCCAGAGAGACATGCAAGACCACAAAGAGGGAAGTCAAAGAAAGAGAATTGCTTGAGCATTTCAGGGAAGGCTTCTAGGAGGAGGCAGTGCAGTATTGGAGGAAGGAGAGGAGTGAGATGACAGAAGCAAGTTGGGGTGGGAGATGTCATTCCAAGACGAAGTGATGGCACAAGCAAATACAATGATTGAGTGTCGACCCATCCCTAAAGTTCAGATTCTGGTACTGATCCATATTCCTCACTTCAGCAGCCTGTGGCAGGACAGAAAGATCTGCTCAGGCAGTGTGGGGCTGTCCCCGTTGCAGAATGATTTGGTAGCATAGCTGGATCTAGTCTTAACGGCTAGCAGGTGCAGTCTGAGCTCTTGCACTTCTTGGAGGGCAACTGCCAGTAGGTGCAGTGGAAGCAGTTAAAAGGGCCCAGTGTGGGAGAGGGTAAATACACTCTAGGACTTGAAGAAATAAATATAAAAAGTCTTGGGCCTCATCTGCTCCAATTTCACAGTTCTGCTTTAAGTTCACCCCTCCTTCTGTGTTCGGAAGGAAAAATGCAGTCTTGATGGTGTGACACCAACTCCATACGACTGTATCTGCAGCTTCATTCATCAAGGGAGTTGTAGGTTCCATCCCAATGTTTTGACTCCCCTCTACCTCTGCTCCCTCCTCCCCGATCTCACTTAGCTGTTTTTTCCAGCTGTTGTTGGTAAGGAAACGATAAACATGCACATAGCTGAAGTATGACAATATTATACAGAGCTGCATTTGTGCCTCTGCTATGTAAACTAGGCTCGTGTATTGAAAAACCACAATGAGCAACAAGACACATCCCTTCCTTTAAAGCGTATTTCCGTCTGGTTCTCCTATTGACATATTTCCCCAAGTACTTCTTAGGTGGCCCCACTACAGAAGGCAGCTGTCACATCACAGGACAGCCCAGTGCAGAACTGGCCAAGTTGGTCACTCTCTCCCTCTGCTCCCTTCCGTGGTCCTGCGTCTGGGGACTTGGTTTACCCTTTTTTCCCAAATCTGAAGACGGTGGAGAGGGTCGAGGTCTCTGTGTCTCAAGGATTACTCATTACGTGCAGAAAACAAATCAGGTGTTGTCACTCTTGCTACTGGCAAATCTTCAACAGTTACCAACTGTGGTTCCTCCCGCTGATGCCCCACAGAAGGGAGGGGAGGCTGGGTGCAAGATGTGCTATCCACATTCAGCACTTGACAGACGTCGTGCTTTTTAAAAAATTCAAGCAAAACAAATCGATGACCTCCTAATTTTAAGGCTTCTGGCTTCATGCGCACTTGAATGCAGGTTGTCCGGATTTGCCTTCTTAGTTTGTCTTTCATTGCAGTGTTTTAAATCAAGGTTAGGATGTGTGAGCAAAAGAAGGAACAGAAGAAGGAAGTGAACGCTATCATCTGATGGATTTATTTCAAGATCATGAACTTGGAAAATTCCCATTTTGCTCTCACAGCAGAAGGTGTGCTTCCTTCTTCCCCCCCTAACCTTAGGCTGCCTGGGTCCTGGCCTGTCTTTCCATTGGCCTTGGCCTCCACGCACCCGGGAGGCGTGTGGTCACGGTGCAGAGCCCAGAGAACGAGGCTGCTGCAGAGGAGTCTCCGAGTTAGAGAGCCATGCCTGGAGCCGCAGCTGCAAGGACCATGTCTTTGTTTCTGGCTTCATCCTGTTCACACTTCATTGCTCATTCTCCAGCGTGCAAAGGGAGCATTGCTTCCCCACACAGACGTTGGATTGTTGTTCTTCTTATATCTTCTTCATACTGTCTGCTTGGTTTTCCTTTCTCTTCTCCCTGGTTTGATTGTTTCTCTCTTGACCCTGAAACTGTCAGCCTGTTCCTGCCAACGCACCACCTCATCCCACAGCCTTGCTTGTTGTCCAGTCTTCATTATTAACAGATCATCAAAGGAGTGATTGGCTCTGTGCTGGCATGTGAAAAAAGACATCCTTATTGCTCAGCTGTCGCCTGATTTAGCTTAGTTGAGAAAGTGGTTTCGAGAAAGTGGGGGTAGACAAGGTGAAGGTTGATTGAGAGGCGTGCCCAAGATTGTGATAGTGAATGACACAGCCATGTGATCACCTATCTGCTTTTCCTTGTATGAGTGTCCTTTACCTTATAGGTGTATCCTTGAAAATGGGTACTTAAGTTGAAATTTAGAAAAATTGTAACTAACTAGCACAGAGGTTTTAGGCATTTAAGACTGCAGTTAAATGAAAAATTAGTCTGTAAATGATTAATCCCACTTTAATTTAGTTTTTATAAAAACAAGTGTGCAAAAAGGTTGAATTTGCTTAAAGCAAGGGCAACGTGAGTCATGACAATTGCCACACAGTGCCACCAACGCTAAGGTGTGAACAGCCAGTGACAGTGTCATCTGTGTCCATGCACCTGTGCTGCCCTTAACGCAGCCCCACCTGTGGTCAGACCCACTGCTCCCTTTCCTGCTGGCAGATTCTGTCCTGCAGTGACTCGGCATGACTTCATTTATTGGAGGTCTTGAGTCAAGGTCATCAAGATCCAAATTCCCCGGGGTTGTTCACACACCCTAAGGCAGACGTGGACACCCCATGACTTGAAGGGCCCCCGTGAGTGCTGCCCAGTGCATCACTCAATAGGAGGCTCTTCCCTGGAAAATTCCTCGGTCCACCCAGAGAGCCTCACCTCCACGGAAGTGATTCGGATGTCATGACTGGGGAAATCTACTGTGGGGGTGGACAGGTACATTGTGGTGCTCTGACTTCTTGTATACAATCAGTTCCTTCTTCATTAGCATTTTCCCAAGTTGAGCCAAGACATGCTGCCTACGTGAATGACACTTCAATACCCAAATGCGCTTTCCCCCCCTCTCTAATGATGGAATTCAGCCAAAAGCTTCAATGAAATCAGAAAATACTACGAGACACTATTGTTCTTAACAGTTTTTTTGAAATGGTTTCCAAGCAAAATCCAAAAGTCCTTTTGAGACCAAATTCTTCCATTCTCTCTGTGCAAGCCTGAGAACCAGGTTATAATTGGAGTTACTATTTGTTAGGAGCTTTTTAGAATGTGCCCTCATTTGCATGTAACCCCATCCCTCCCAGTTTTGTGGGAGAAATAAGAGACTGCTTTATTATAAAGGAGTATGACGCAGGGCTAAGTGGTCTGGTCCTCAGCTGGGCTGCCCTTGTGATCAGGTTGTGTCCACGCCTTGTGGTCTGGAGGGTGATGCAGGCCCCCCCCCTTGGGTCCTTCCCTAGACCTGGAAGGGACACCCCGGCACGTCTCACTCATCCATCCCTTGGTGCAAACGGGGCTGCAGCGAGTGCCACACTCTGAGCCCTTTCACCAGGGAAGGCTTGTAGACATTGTAGATGCACCTTCCTTTCTCACAATCTAGGTCTAGCCTTGCTGTCCAGCAGTATTAACACCTATCACTTCTCCTTTTCCATTGATCAGTTATTCGATCAATTCATTAATCCACTCCTAGGCCTGCCGGGCACAGAGCACCACGCTCCATGTTGGGAATGCCAAATCGAGTAATACCCACTGCTCAAAAATGAGATGTCATCTCACATCGGTAAGAATGGCTGTTACCAAAAAAACAAAAGATAACACGTGCTGGTGAGAATGTGGAGAAAACAGAATGTATCGTATACTTGAAAATTGCTAGGAGAGTAGCTTTTAAGTATTCTCACCACAAAAAAAAAAAATGATGAGGATATGAGATAATGCATATATTAATTAGCTTGATTTAGCCATTGTGCAAACATTCAAAGCATCATGTTGTACACCACAAATGTATGCAATTAAAATGAATAAAGCAATTAATTAATTCAAATAGAAGACCCCCTGCACCTTCTCAGTGAGTGCACAGTCTAGCGAGGAGGCTGACATGCCCGTAGGCGGCAGGCTCAACACCTTGTCAGAGGTGCAAGGGTAGAAACACGGACGGTGCAAACACAGCAGGTGTCACTTTGACACAGTGACGGTTTGCCTGTATTCATGTTCATCAGTACAGGCTGAAAGCTGAAACATTCTTCAAAATCACTCACGTCGCTCAGTATTGAATCTTGTTTTTTCTTTTCTGGTGACACGTGCACAAATAGGAGGAGGATGTCCTCAGAGTTACTGGCTTTGCTAAAGTAGCGCCCACACTGACAAAAAGGAGAACTGACGATAGGACGCTCACACTTCAACCCACCCGAACAGGGAGTTATTTTTAGATAATTTCTACTTTGAAGTGTTTTAGTCATAAGAAGTCATCGCAAGACATGTCTTCAGATCCTGATGGGTCAATCTTTAGTAAATTTGTGGATATGTCGTAAATTCAAAATGTCAACAATATATTAATACTAGGTTTGGAAGCGGAAAACATCTTTCAGCTACTTAAATTATGCACATGGAAACAGAGATAGATGAAGAAATCTGGTAAAAACTCCACCAGAATCAATCAAAAGGGAAACTAGCTAGGTAGAAAATGAGTCTTGATTAAGGGAAATGCCTGTGTTACAGAGTTTTAAAATGCAATTTAATTATTATTATTTATGTACTACTTAATTGGCATTCATCCTGTGCTAGCCTGTATTATTGGGGGGGAGGGAGGGTGTGCATTGATTGGATGCCTGGGGCCTAGGACAGGGGTCTGCAGGGGGTGGGTGCTCAGTGGGTGCTGCTATTGCTGGTACTGATGTTTTTAGTTCACTCTGAACCCAAATCAGTGGCTAAAATTCTGCCAAGTCAAATATTACCAGGCCTCTTTTAATTTCAACCCCAGCTCTTTTTAGAAGTCTTAGCTCTCTGATTATGATGCTTTTGCATAAGGGCACCTGAGTACTGAGAGGGGCACAGGAGTGGCTTCATCTTGTCTCTTTACTCAGGACAGCACAGTAGTAACACTCGCTAGGCTTCCGAGGGGGAACAGAGCCGAACAGTGGCTGTTACCATTGTCCAATGCACATGGGACGGAAGGGGGTGGATCCAAAGGAATTTGGAAGGAACATCATGGAGCAACAGGGATAAATAGTTCAGTTAAATCTGGTAAAGAAAATCTATATGGTCATAGGATCTGGGAAAAAAAACCCTCATGATGGAAATGAAAATAGGGTCACTGCAGGGTCTCCAAGGCAACCAAGCGTGTGTCTCAGCACAGTATGAGAAGGTTCTGGCGCACCCAGGCATGAATCTGAAAGTTAATAATTTTCACTTATAAGATGGTGCAGTGGCAAAACATGGAGAGCTTATCTGCCATGAGATTAGAAAAAAGGAAAAAAAAATTAAAAAAGAAAAGAAAAAAAAAAACATGGAAAGGGAGCTAGCCCCTTTCATAGACGTCCCCTGGGAAAGCCACTGTTCACCTTGAGCACTGTCTCTGGCCCTCACACTTAGAATGGAAGCTGCTGGAAGAAAGGGGCTTCTGCCTCCTCTTACACCACTCAGAACTTGATAGGTAATGAGACCCCAGGATGGGTCTGTGGAGCAAATGTAGACACAGCCCGGCACGGCTACTTAAGTCGCTAGTGGGAGGCTGGAAGACTGAAGTCTTTATTGGACAAAAGGTCAACGTTCATGAGTGGGAAGAAAGAGGTGGCGTTTGGGGGCAGGGAAGTGGTGGAGGAAGAAATTCCAAAGCCTGCTGCAAGCTGGGCTCAGGAATGTGTTTCAATTAGCAAAGGAAGTGAGCTAGGAGGGCTGTTTTCTGGCGGGCATGGGCAGGGCATGGGACAGAGATGGAGGCAAGCCGGTGACAGAAGGCTCAGAGAGGAGCACGGACTAGTCCGCGGGGATGAGGCATGTTGCACTGAGCCCTGAGATACCCCAAGGAGCTTATAGCTTCTTTTAAAAAATGGGACTTTTGCCCACAGAAGTGTTGAACTATCTCAATCCAGTGCCAAAGGTCTGCGGCAGATGCATATGTCCTCTAGGAGGGGCTTGAGGGGCAATTCCCTTTGGCTTCTCACAGGGCCCAGCCGGTGGGGGACTCCCCCGGGAGATCAGGGGCTGGAAGGAGGGGGATTGGGGTACTCCCTCTCCCCTCTCTTCCTGCTTCTGTGCCTTGTCTTTGGTGACTGCTACATCTTTCCACAGCCTTACCTTTCCCCAGATTCCAATAACATAGCTTCCTCCCCTTCCTCTTCCAGCCCAGAACAGTCACAGCTGCCCACTGTCACCAGTCTCTGGTGCCACAGTACCCCTGCGTTATTCTCTTATCTCTGCCCATATTTCTATCTCTCCACCTTGTCCATCGGGCATAAATTCTATTCCCTACCAGGCCCTTCTCTTCTGAGTCCTCTCTGTGCACTAACTCATCTAATCCTCTAACACTGTACTGAGTAAATTGCCCAGGGACACACAGTTAGTGGCAGAGTCAAGGTCTGAACCCAGGTAGCTGAGGTCTAGATTCTGGGCAGTCAACCACTGATTCATCCTACCTCTCTCCTAGCTTGCGGTCACATCCCTGGGGCACAGCTGAAAATGAGGAAGTGAGGCCCAAAGAGTTCTGAAGTACATGCCAAAAAGGTTTATACACTAACGCTTATAAACAGGAAAATCTCTCAGGTCATATTAACTCTTATTTTATGCACAATTCTAACAGACAAGATACTGGATTTCATATCCCAGTGGCTCTCAGCCTTGGCTGCAAGACAGAATCACCTAGGGGGTGTTAAACCCTCCCTCTATGCCCAGGCCATCGGCCACACTAATGAAATCCCAACTCTGGAGATGGAACCCAGGCATGGATCATTTTGAAAGCTCCCAGGGGATTCAGCATGTTGCCAAAATCAAGAACCACTGTTCTAGACCACAGCAGCAATTACTAGAAGGCAGGAATTACGGATGGACAAGCCTGGTGATAGAACTAAAGACTAACAACTGACAGCTACACGAAAGTAGGATAAAAAAGAGCTATGGGGAGTTTGTGTAAGAACTGGAAAAAAAAACCCCAAGGTATGATCTGGGTTCATTTAATGTCTGAGCAATCTGCTCCTAGGTCTGCAGACATCTTATTATTTGTATTATTACATTACAGTTATTGTTCTGGGTCACTTAACAACAGAATTATTCTCAATATACTTGATTGAAGCAAAGGCAATGTATACGTTTTAGAAAGTTTTTTTTGTTTTTACCCTAAAAGGTTGCACATTAAGGCTATTCTTAAATTGGGAAAACTTGAGATATCTGGAAGAGTCACTTAAAATATGATATTTCCAGGTGATCTGTTGATGCCAGATAGATGAGGAATTGGTGTATGACAGCAAGTGTTTGTTAAAATACCCACGCTGGACCTCCAGCAGATACAAACTTCACTTGCCCTTGATTCCTGGTCACAGATGAATTTTCGTATTTTCCGGTCCTAACGTGCATGCTCGGACAGACACGCGAGCTCACCGGGCCGTGGCAAAAGCCGAGGGCGGTGCCAGCAGCCTGCTCTCTTGGAAACGGTCCGTGGCCCGAGGAGAGCGGAGGCTTCATGTATCTAAGCGTGGGCTGCGGTCTCCTGGTTGTTTTTGTTCGTTGTTCCTTTTGGACTGGGGTTGGAATATTCCAACAAGCTGTTCCTGACAGCAGACCAAACAACTTTTATTCCTTTCTTATGTTTCTCGTGGCTGGTCTTCTTGTTTACGTGCTTGCCTGCGGCAAGCTGCTGCTGCGATGTGAGGACAGCTCTCGAGCCGCCCAGTGGGACCGCTCACTGTCCCGCTCACTGTCCCCCGTTAGCTGGGAAGCCCGGGCGAGGGCAAGGGGAGCTTCAGTAGTCGCCCTTCCTCAGGCACACAGAGAGCCCTCCTGCTCCCCAGCCTTCCCGCCCCGAAACTCCACTCCATTTCCTCCCTGCCTCCCCGCCCTCACAGGGCTCTAGTGCTGTTTTGTATCAGCTCCTCCTGCAAATAAAGATCTCAGCCCAGTCCCCGGAAGGAACTTGGAAGTGCGGCTCCTGGGGAAGGTCTCACAGCGACAGCCTGGCCAGGCTCAGCTCCTGCAGAGGCAGGTTTCGCATCCTGGGCACTATGGGCACTCGGGCGGGATTGTTCTTTGTGGTGGGGCTGTCCTGTGCATTATAGGATGTTTAGCAGCATCTCTGGTCTCTACTCACTAGATGCCAGTAGCACCCCTCCCCCGAGTTGTGACAATGAAAACTGTCTCCAGACGCGGCCAGTTCTCCTGGGAGATCAAATTGTCTCTGGTAGAGAACCACCGTGCTAAGGAGATGACATAAGGAGACTTTAGCCTCCAAACTCCATTGGATGCTGGAGTCAAGGGACTAAACTATCATCTCAAGGATGTCCCCCCAGCACCTGGCTGTGGGAGGCGTGGGCTGTTGTCCTCTGTCTAAAGCATCGTCCTGTGGGCGGGGAATCTGACCTCTTCTGCATGGAGCCCTGGGTCGACTGGGAACTTTCCAGCAGCCAGGGAACTTTCCAGCAGCCAGAGCCAGGAATGAGCAGCCTCAGGAGTGGCTGGCCTTCCCCCACGGGCAGGGCTGGGTCTCTTCTGTTTGCTGCTCCAGAGCCATCTCCACCGTCCTCTCCCCTGCTCCACACCCTGGAGTCTGACCTGCAGGGGCTGCTCGCATGGGCTCCCTTGCCCTCTGGCTCCCAGTTGTGGGAGAAGAAGGTGAAGTCTGGACATTTACACCCCAGGTTCTGCCACCCCTGTGAGGCCGCTGTGGCACGGCTGTGCCCCTCAACCAAAGGTCTCGGCTCCTGCTGGCTGGCCACCCTTGGAGCCCTCTGCCTGCTCCAGCCTCGGCGTGGGGAGCGAGGCCCCTCTGGTACCAGCCCTGGCTGCTGCATTGCCCTGTGGTTTTGCTACGTGCTGGCCTCACTTGCAGCTACTCCTGCCATCAAATCCTGTGAGTTCCTGTTATTAGTAAATTAGTATGATTTGAGAACATTCTGTATTTCTTGCTAGGACCTTATCTAATATGCAAAGTCCTGGGGGTTTTATATTGAGGATATCTGGACCTTCCAGGTCTCTTCTATTCAGATTCTGTGATACTATGCTAGGCACGGGTGAGTGTTTCAGTAGTCGCTCAGACACTAGCCTGAGAAGAAAACACTTTCCCTGTTGGCTGAGAGATAATGAATATTTATGCATAGCTTCCTATATTTGTATCCTTGCTGTGGAGGAAAGCCAGGCATGTTTAGAATGCCAAGTGCTTGTGTTGCAGATGGTATTGGCTGTCGAACCAAGAACTACCCCTTTAACTCTTTTTTTTTGCTTATAGATCCTGACTTTGTTCCCCCTCCTCAGAGTGGTCAGGTTCTTTGAGAGACTCTGGGCTGTTCCGCAGCCCCAGGTGTTAATGTTGAGTTGTATCATTCTTTCTCCCAGGGTTGTTTTAGGCATGGGTATGTGGTACAATCCTGGCTTGGTGAGGAAGAGAATTATGCTGGTGAAGTTTCCTCCTCAAAAAGAGACACAGTGAAAAGCTATTTCCTTTATTCCACCTCTGGGCATCGGTGGGAGAAGATGTGACATCTGAAGCCACAGCAGCACCTTTTTAACCATGAGGATCGCAGAGCCCAAAGAGGAAGGAATCTCGGTTCTTGATGATATATTTGAGCCAACGAACTAACCAACCTCAGAATTACTGTTCTTCCAGAATTATATTATGTGACATCATAAATGCTTTTATTGTTTAAGCTACATTTAGTTGAGATTTCTTGTATTTGACCTGTAGCCCAAAGCATCCTAATACACAGTTCCAGGTGTTTATCTCATTTAATTCAGTAATAAATTGTAGAGATTTAAAACACCATCTTAACCTCTTGGCAGCTGTTGCTCCTTCCCTCCTTGGAACACTTTTTAAATTTGGCTTCCATGTTACCTGCTCTCCAGATATTTCCTCTACATCACTGGCCATTCCCTCCCACTCTCTTTTCTTGGATCTTTCTCTCCTCTCTTCTAGTGACAGTCACCACATGGGTGAGCTCACCCAGTGCCATGACTTTAACGCCCATGCAGACAGATGCCTGCAGAGGCGAATCTCTGACCCTGACGGCTCCTTCCTCTCCGCCTTGTATTTGCAACTGCCTGCTGGAGCCGGGCCTCGGGTAGCTCATGGACAACCTGAACTTGACATGTGCAAAACAGACTCTTGATGCCCCTGCGCTGCCCAAGTCTTCTCCTCCAAGATTCTATATATCAGTAAATGGCATCCATCCTCCCTTTGGCTCAGGCCAAAATCAGAGTCATTTTTAACTCTTTTCTTACTCCATGGCATGGAGCTTAAATCCTCCATCCAGTCCTTCAGCATCTTTCCAAACATCTATTTCTTGCCTCTTTCACCACTGCCTTCCTGGTCTGAGCCACCAGTTGCTGTCTCCTGCACCACTGCTAGTCTTCCCGCTTCCCCTCTGGCTACCCTACAGTCTGTTCTCAGCGCATCAGCCCGAGTGATCTTTTTAAAATAAGTCAGATGTTGTCACTCCCCTGCTCAAAGCCTCCAGTGGTTTCCCATCTTACTAAGACAACACTTAAAAGTCACTGTGATCACCTGCAGTGCCCTGTACGCTGTGGCCTCTGGACACCTCTCCAACTGTCTCTTTCCTGCAACCGTACAGGCCTTTTTTATTTTCCTCAAACACACTTCCTCAAGCAAACTTCTACCTTATGCCCTTGGCACTTGACACTCTCTTGCCTGGAATGTTCCACCAGCTGGCCAGGTGTCACCTTCCTCACTTTCTTCAGGTCTCTGATTGTTGCAGCCTGGGAAAGAATATCCTTAAACACCCTGTCTAAACTAGCATGCACATTCTCCATCTCTTTACTCTGTTTTATCTTTATTCTAGAAATCTGCCACTCCTTAACAACCTATTACATATGTGTTTATTTTCTTCTTACCTGTCTCTCTGGCTTGGATGTAAGCTCTGTGGGCGCAAGTATTTTGTTTTATTCACAGCTGTGTCCCCTGCACTTAAAGCAACACCTGACCGTGGTAAGTGGCCGGTTGAAATTTGCTGAATGAATGAATGGCTCAAATGCCATCCTATCATTGTAGGTCAAGGAGCTTAGGTGGAATCTTGAGTTACAGAAGAGGAAAAAAGGCATCCAGGAATATCAGAACCCAAATCTTTCCTCTCCTGGTCCAGGTTTTTTCCTGTTACTTTATACTGTCTCCTGCATGCACAAGTTAATGATTGCTTTTCCTTCAAAGGCAGTTTGTGTTTTTTATAGGGAACAAAGTCATCAAGCATAGAAATGGATCTCCAATTAGGTAGTTTGTGTCAGCTGGCCGGGAGTGAGAGTTCATGTGTGCATGGGCATGTGTGTGTGTGTGTGTGTGTGTGTGTGCAAGGATGGGAGGCAGTAGTGGGTGATGAGAGACACACAGAGCCTTTCTGGGTTTGAAAATCATGTCACACCATAGCACTCTAGGATGTATGGAAGGTGATCTGGTCACTTCTTTATAGCAAAAGCCAAGACCGGTGTAGATGCCTCCTCATGAAAGAGTCAGCTCTCCTAGCATTTCAGGAGCAATGAGGGAAGATGATTCATACAACCTGCTCCAGGCTTCTAGACCCCGAGATGGGCCAGAGAGAGATTAAGGAAGCCAATAGTAAAGCTAATTGTGGAGAGTTGCCTACCATCGTGAGATCCTGTGTAGACATATCTGATGTAGAGTCTTAAGTACAGTATCCAATGAATGGAGTGTTCCGTATCAGGGTCAGTTCTTTTAAGAACAAACCTACTTCTAGTAAATTCAGTTCAGCCTGGGATATTCAAAGCAGATGAGAAGCATTCCTGAAGGTGTTAACCAAGTGGCCTAGTTTGCTATATAAGCTAATAATATCTACTCTTTATTGGATGCTTATTGTGTTCCAGATGATTTATTAAGTGCTAGTAATAATAAAATCTACAATAATTGCTAATATTTATTAGTTGCTTATTGTGTGACAAGAATAGTTCTAAGTGTTTAATGGGCTTATTTTATCCTATGAAGACCCTTATGAGGAAGGTGTTAGTATTTTCTGCATTTTGCTAATCAGAAAACTGAGTGCTAGAGAGATTGTGAATTTCCCAAGGTTACTCAGCTCTAAGTGGTAGAGTTGGGATTTGAACCCAGGCAGCCTGACTCTACAGCCTGTGGTTATGTTAAAGTGAAACTTGTGTTCTCTCATTTAATGCTCATGATTCTAGGAAATAGTCCTTTCATTCCCTCTTTATAGTCCTTGCGTTGTGTTGCTGTAAGAAGCTTAAGCCTCTGGTGCCTTTAGCTTGTCAGTCTTGAAGGGGAGATTGATGATTCTTGCTTACTATATGATACTGAGGAATGTTTACAGTTCTCTGTACACGAAAAACTATAGAAAAATTAAAGAAGACATAAATAAATGGAGATATATAATGTGTTCGTGGATCAGAAGACTTAATATTGGTAAGATGTCAATTCTTCCTAAATTGAGTTATAGATTCAACATCATACCAATCAAAATCCCATTAGGCTTTTTTATAGAAATTGACAAACTGATTCTAAACCTCATCTGGAAAAACAAAGGACCTAGAATAGTAAAACAAACAAACAACCCCCCCAAAACCTCCCAAAACAAAAATATTTATAAAAGAACAACTAGGGCCGGGCGCGGTGGCTCATGCCTGTAATCCTAGCACTCTGGGAGGCCGAGGTGGGCGGATCGTTTGAGCTCAGGAGTTCGAAACCAGCCTGAGCAAGAGCGAGACCCCATCTCTACTAAAAAAATAGAAAGAAATTATATGGACAGCTAAAAATATATATAGAAAAAATTAGCCGGGCAAGGTGGCACATGCCTGTAATCCCAGCTACTCGGGAGGCTGAGACAGGAGGATCCCTTGAGCTCAGGAGTTTGAGGTTGCTGTGAGCTAGGCTGACGCCACGGCACTCACTCTAGCCTGGGCAACAAAGTGAGACTCTGTCTCAAAAAAAAAAAAAAAAAAAGAACAACTAGGAGGACTGATATTACCTGATTCCAAGACTTACAAAGCTATAGTAATCAAGACAACATGGCATCAGCTTAAAGACAGATAAATAGGTCAATGGAATAGAAAGAGTCCTACACACATATATGAACAACTGATTTTTGACAAAGGTGCAAAGAAAATTTGGTGGAGAAACATAGTCCTTTCAACAAGTGATGCTGGTATAATTGGTTAAAATGATGAACTTAGATCTATACCTTTCATCATATAAATATTAACTCAAAATGGATCAGAAATAAATGTAAAACCTAAAACTTACAAAAATGTAGGAAAATATATTTGTGACCTTGGGTAGGCAAAGATTTCTTAGATACCACACCATAAGTACAATCTATAAAAGAACAAATTAATAAATAGGACTTCATCAAAATTAATAACTTCTGCTCTTCTAAAGACACTGTTAATGGAATGAAAAGACAAGCCAGACACTGGAAAAAGATGTTCACAATATACAAATCTGACAAAGTAATTGTATCCAGAATAGATAAGAAACTCAAAACTCAATAATAAGAAAATAAAAAACCCAATAAAAATGGGCAAAATATTTGACCAGATATTTTATTAAAGAGGACCTACAGATGACAAATAAGCACATGATAAGATGCTCAACATTGTTAGTTATTAGGGAAGTGCAAGGTAAAACCACTAGAAGATACCACCACACACCTACTAGAATAGCAAGAATTAGAAGAAAAATCTGCCCATAACAAGTGTTGGTAAGGATGTGGAGGAACTGGAACTCTCATAAACTGCTGATGGGAACACAGTTTGGCAGTTCCTTAGAAAGTTAGGTACAGAGTGAACATGTGCTCTAATCAGCATATATTCATACAAATGCTTTACATAAGTGTTCTTAGAGATTTACTTCTAATTGCTCCAAACTGGAAATAACCCAAGTATCTACTAAAGGTGAATGGATAAACACACTGTGGTCCACCCATACATTACTACTCAGCAATAATGAGAAGAAATGAACATAGATTTTTCATCTATGCCACATAGATGAAAATCAAAATAATTATGCTTAGTAAAAGAAGGCAGAAAAAAAGAGTATATAACATATGCGTCACTTATTTTCTAAAATATCCAAACTAATGTACAGGGACCAAAAGCAGATCTGCCTGGGAATGGGAATCAGGGTAGGAGGGGCAGAAGGTGGAATTATAAAGGCACAGGAGGAAACCTTTGAAGGTGATAGATGTGTTCATTATTTTGATTGTGGTGATGCTTGCGCCACTGCATATATATGTCAACATTATCAAAATTTACTTTAAGTGAAGGCCTCTCTACTTAGTACAATCATTGTTAGTATGTTCTTGCGATTTTTGTTTTTTTTTTTTAAAGGAACTGTTTCATGGTTATGTGAGTGTGCTCACACATTTTTTTAAAAATGAAGGCATCATTACAGATTAGAAAAAATTATACTTTAAATATGTGCAGTTTATTGTATGTCAATTATGTCTCAATAAACTATTTGAAGAAGCCAAGTAGTTAGTGTCTATGGACATAGGTTTGTATGTGTATGACCAGCCGGCATGAGGGCACAAGAGTGTGCAAGCTCACAACACACACACCATGCTCTCACACACACACAACACAAATAAAAACACTTTCAGAGGGCAGGGATAATGCTTTTGAGTTTTTACGCCATGTTCTTCCTTTTCTCCTCCATTCCCCTTTATGTACTGTCTTATGTATTCCCACCTGAGGTTCCATAGTGAAGCTTCTGACTTGGTTTTGTGTGACATCTACTGCCTCTCGAGTGCACATGGTTCCAGACCGGGTTGAGTGGAAGGTGGAGACCAGAGAAGGAGCAAGGGTAAGATGCTAACCCGTCACCCCCTGGGTGAGAGATGCCCCTTCACCTTTCAGCTTCTGGAAGCTGAATTCTGTAATGAGCTGTCACTGTATTTATTACCTAACAATCACTGCAACTGGATAAGGTGTGAAAAAACCTGGAAAACATTACCCTGTCAACTGCGCTGGTATCTGTGATGAAGCTGTCTATGGCACGGTCCCAGGTACAACTGGAAGTCAGCACGTGGCCTTTTAAAATGGTTTAGGTTCTTTCTGTCCCTTCAATCTGCAGACCGTTTCTGGCTTGCAATATGGCAGTTGTTTTGTTGGTTCGCTAAAAACAGTCGTAATATTAGAACATCCCGATCTAGCCTTTATGTATGGTTTGGACAAAATTACCTGGGCTGGTTCAGCTGAAGCTCAAGAGGAGCACGGGGTGAGGCCTGAGGCATTGCTGGGCAATGTCACTCCTGCCCAGGTGCGCCCCAGAGGGTGGTGTTTGCTGCGAAGAATATGCCCCGTCACGTAGAATTACGTTAGTCTAAAATACTGAACACAAGCGATCAGTAGACCTGAATGCTTCAAGGCAGCTCTGCCAGTAGGCTCACTGCATGAGGTGCCAAAGTGTCACCTGGAGGCTTGGTGTCCATAGAATCAGAACCAGGGCCCTTGATGGGTCTTAAAATGGCACTGTCAATGGCTTCAGGCCCTTTTGCCCACCACAGAGAGTCTCATCAAAGGAACATAATACTTTGGTCCACACTGTCTTCCCTGGACGCTTCCATGTCACCGGGCTCTACCATCCGGAGGGCCTCTGTGATTCTCTGATTCTCCCTTTATTTCTGCTTCCTTGGCTAACCCACCCCTTCTGTTCACACAGCCGTCACCCATCAGGCACAAAGCAGCCCCTTGGCTTTCTGCTCACTGACTTGCAGCCACACCCCCACATCAGTGCACTGGAGTTCGAGAAGCTCTTCTCACACTCTTCTAGTTCACCTTACGGATGGATGGATGGATGCTTCCTCGGCTTACTTCCATAACCGGCTAATTGGGTTCGTTTTGTTTTACTAGTATGTGTGTTCTTTCTGTATTCATTTCACTAGTTTAACTCTGAAAGCTACCTTATTTCCATGCTCTTTGGAGATCTCTAACCGGCCTGCCTCCCCTGTCCTGCTCTGTACATTGACCGTTGATTTAAGTCCAACCCTTCCCGTAAGCTACCCTGTGATTCAGCAAACTCATTCCTCCTATTGGCTTCAAAAAGGCTGTTAATAAAATGGGCACAATATTTCCCCAACTCACAAGAATAAAAATTTTTTTAGAGAGGGGGAACAATTAGCATGGAAAGAAGAAAATGAGGTGAAAAACTAAGGCACATGTCATTGAATTCTACAGTTTTATTCTTTTTTATATCTGATCTGTAAAATCTAGGAAATGTGATTATATTTTGGGAAAAGGCAGCTAAATGAAGTAATATAATTCTGGTTATGCTATAAACCTATTTTCTATTGTTATTTAATTTTAGGTAGTAAAGAAATATTTAGGTGAAATCAGCACCATACTTTGCAGCCAAGTGGTAGATATTATTTTTATTTATGTTCTCTCCCTAGCTGTTATGGGAGGGAGGAGGAAGGGGACACCTCAGGATGCTAAATAATTTGTCCAGGATCCTTAAAAATAAGAGAAACAACAAGCAGCCTTTAACTAGTCAGTGCCAGGTCTCCAGATGAAAATTTAAAAATCCAGGCAAAAAATCCTATAGATACATAACCTCTGTGATTGTAAAGTCAGAATTTGAAAAACTAGGTATGTGACTAACTGCTCAGTTAGCACGGGTGTAGACCGTTACAGACAGGGCAAAGACTTCCGCAGATATTCACACAGGAGTCCTTTCCACTAGCGAAGGGTTACTCTCCCCAGACAGCTTCCAGAATCCGTCAAGGAGACCACATTTGCCTGTGTCTGTTTCCTCGTTCTTAGCAGGTATTTTTTTGGAAGCCTCTGTTTTTTCTCACGTTGGATCCAAACTGTGAGGAGGACAACGTTTCAGGATATATTTTCCACGAGCCAATGTGACGCTTGCGAACCAGGCTGACACCGTCCAGACCTTCTCTCCCCTGAAGCGCCGTCTCCACCCTTTAAGCTATCTTGACAGAATCAAGCACAAAACACAGCCTTGGTAGGTGACTTTTGGCCTCCAAATAAAGCATTTCAGGGTATTCAGTTTCTATTTTCTTTGACTTTCCCCAAAGTAATTTTATATCTCTCAGGAGCCAAGAAACATTTCCCGTAATTAGGGTTTGCTACTGGCACTTGTTCCTTGAAACATTCGTCTGTCCAGCTCTCAGACCAGGGGACGCTGCCCTGGAACTGTGGGTTTCAGAGTGGGGTGGTCATAGTCCTTCTTAGCCTGGAGTCCTGGATAGAAAGGCCTGGAAACAAGGCCCCGACTGTATCTTGAGACTTTATGAGCCTTTTGATACATTAACTGGAATTATAGGAATGGGCACTGAGCCGCCTGTTGAACGCTGAGCTGAGCTATTCCTGATTAGCTGTGTGTAACTTACGTTTTCTGGGTCTACGGTTGACTCAGCTAAAAAAACCTTAAAGGGGTTGAAAGAAAGGGCCACTTAACGTCTCTCCAAGGGAGACACTCTTAGCATCTGTGTACTTCTCCACTCTTCTGTGCTGTCTTGGGTTGAGGTTGATCACATAAGACTGAGTTCTGGCCGATCAGATGCTGGAGGAAGTGAGACACTCGCTTTCCGGCCTACTCCCTACATTGTCCCACACCCTCTCTCTTCCTCCTCTGCACTGCTGGACGTGGGAGACCTGAGATGGTGGAGCCGTGTCATGGAAGAGACCAGATCCCTGGGATAGATTCCCAAGAGGGTCACTGCCTGCCTCAGGAGTGAGAACAGTGCATTGTGCTGAGCCACTGAGGTTGTACGGGAACTTGTCACTGTGGTCCACTGCAGCGCCACCCTCACTAATGTGCTCCACCAGCTCCAAAATCCTGTGTATCTCGGGAATGGCAGAGTACAGGGCACAGGTAGGCAGAGATTTGAACGTGGGCACTCGATGCAAATCTACCGTTTAACTGAGTATTGTACTCAAAGGTGCGTCTCTACATGGGCGGGTGAAAAACCCAGTGGGCTCTGGCAATACCTAAAGGACAGGGACACGTAGTTCTCTTTAGTATTACGGTGCCTCTGGGGGTTACAACACCCTGGTCAAACCTGGGGAAATAGTTTTTAAAAGAGAATAAAGGCAAACTGCGGGAAAACGGTGATGGAAACCTCTCTCATTACTAATAAGAGAACTCAGATCTATGTTGTCATTAGCACCATAGATCTAAGGACAGAGGGCTCACCACTGCTGCACTTGTGACATTTGCATGGAGATGGTGGGTGCGGAGTCACCTTAGAGTTCTCAGCCATTGAAATACTTTTGCTGTGCTGCTTCCAGAATCTTTTTCTATCATATGGGAAGCGATTAGGTCTGGGTGGCTACCCATCACTTGAGGAAAATAGACAGTTCCTGGCATGTTCTTACTTTAATCCTTTTTCAGAATGGATTCCCACAGATAGGGTTTTCATCTGGACTTATTTTTACCAAGTGAAATTACCATTTTCAAGAAACCCCCGAAGCTTCATATTTTAGAATAAATGAGGCCTGCCTGTGGGAAAAGAAAGCCACAGAAGACACTGGAAAACCTCATGACCCGGTGTTAAATCAAGAAAAGCGTCTGGTAGGCATGGGAAAGCCTGGGTAAGCTTCGAGGTCATTTCTGCATCCCAGCTCCTGTTTACTTTGTGGACCTCGGTCAGTGTCTTTTTGACAGTGCAGTTTCTGCAACGCAGCTCGGGATTGAACACAGAAAGCCTT
This sequence comes from Eulemur rufifrons, assembly GCF_041146395.1. Taxonomy (NCBI): domain Eukaryota; kingdom Metazoa; phylum Chordata; class Mammalia; order Primates; family Lemuridae; genus Eulemur; species Eulemur rufifrons. Next base: position 60,816,858 of record NC_091000.1, on the reverse strand, counting down.
CAGCAGGCCCATCGGGCAGCTCCACTGGACTGGTCTAAATGGGAAAGTTACATCTCCGTGCAGATGTGAGGGCCCAGCAACTCCTACACCTGCGGGGTACTTCGCCTTTGAGTATGCTTCTTTCTCATTTTCCAGACAAGCTCAGGGGATCTGCATCTCCCAATAAAATTCCTGTCTGCACCAAATTGCCTTTTAGTGGTGATTTATACCTCAATAAAAATCACATCTCAAAAAGGAGCACTGGTTTGATTCTACGGCTGACATGATTTATGCATGTTGCATGTTTTCGTCCTGGAATACACAGTATTTACGCTTTGCCATGTGATATGTACATCCACAGCCACAGAACGCACGACAAGGAGGGCAGTGAGAGATGTCCTCTGGCATCTCCTAAGCACAGAACTGCCTGGGCTCTAACATAAAGAGTATGAACTTACTGAGATCGGCATCCACAGCCTCTAAATTTCCTGGGTATCGGAAGCATCCACGGAGCTTGCTCCACCCTAGGATCCCTGAATTAGATTCGCTGAGAATGGGGTGGGTGGGGCCCAGGGAATCTGTATTTTAACAATCTTTACAGGTGACTCTGGTCACACCAGTTGAGAAATACTCCTTCACGCTGGGAGATGAAACCTCTATTTATGATCTGTAACCTGTCATCACCAATGAACTATTTGCTGCAAAAAGAGGAAGGGTGCTGATGCTTTTTGGAGGTCTTCTTTGTGTCAAGCATTGTGCTAGACACTCTAAGCATATTTTTTTGTTTTACTCTTGCAACAGTCCAACAAAGTTGGTATTATTATCCTCATTGTGCATGGGAAAAATTGGAGGTTAAGAGACGGTAAAAACTATTAATAACTACCAGGGCATGGATTTGAACCCAGAGATTTTTGCATGGATTTGAACCCAGAGCTTTTTGGCTCTGTAGTGTGCACTTTTCCCACTAAGCCACAATGTTGGGTCAAATATTTTAGGGTTATAATAGGTTAGCCTTTGTTATACTAAGAGATGTTATAAGAAATTTCTTTTTTTACCCTAGCTTCATTGACATATATTTGACAAATAAGAATTCTGTATATTTAAAGTGCACAACATGATGTTTTGATATACATATACATTGCAAAATGATTACCACAGCCAAGCTAATTAACATATCTATCACCTCACATAGTGATCATTTTGTGTGTGTGTGTGTTAAGAACATTTAAGATCTACTGTTTTAGCAAATTTCAAATATCTGATACAGTGTTGCTGTGTCCCCATGTTGTACATTAGATTCCCAGAACTTGTTCGTCCTTTAACTGACAGTCTCTGGTCTTTGAACAACATCTTCTCACTCCCCTCAGCCCTCCAGCCCCTGGTAACCACCATTCTACTCTCTGCTTCCATGAATTTGACTTTTTAGGTTCTGCATATAAAGTGAGATTATGCAGTATTTGCCTTTCTGTGTCTATTTGTTTGACTTCACATAATGACCTCCAGTTCTGGCCATGTTGCTGCAAATGACAGGACTTCATTCTTTATTTACGGCTGAATAATATTCCATCGTGTGTATATCCCACATTTTCTTTATCCATTCATCTATCCATGGACATTTTGGTTGATTTCATATCTTGGCTATTGTGAATAACACTGCAATGAACACAGAAGTGCAGAGAACCCTTCGACACACTGATTTCATTTCCTTTGGATAAATAACCAGAAGTAGAATTGCTGGATCATATGATAATTCTATTTTTAAGTTTTGAGGAACCTCCATGCCATTTTCCATAATGACTATACCAGCTTACTTTCCCACCAACAATGTAAAAGGGTTCCCTTTTCTCCACATCCTCACCAACACTTGTTATCTTTTTTTTTTTTTTTTTTTTGATAACAGCCATTCTAACGAGAGTAAGAGGATACCTCACTGTGGCTTTGATTTGCCTTTCCCTGTTAGTGATGTTGAGCACATTTTTATATGTCTGTTGGCTATTTGTATGTCTTCTTTTAAGAAATGTCTATTCAGGTTCTTTGTCCATTTTTAGCCAGGTCATTTGTTTTCTTGCTATTGAGTTGCATGAGTCCCTTAGTATGTTGGACATTAATCCATTATCAGATGTATGCTTTGCGAATATTTTCTCCCCTTCTGTAGATTGTGAGAAATTTCTCAAGAAGATAATGGGATGTCATTCCACTCACTTGAGGAAAGTAAACTTCAAATTCCTGGTGGACACTGGGGTGCACTGACCAGAGGCCCCACTCCCCACTGAGTGGTCATTCATTCTGTCAGCTACAGAAGGGTTGGCACCTAGTAGCTCACAGACAAGTCCCCTCTTGAGATTGTCCTCAGCTGAGGAGAGCCACCTCACACACATCATCCCTCCTCGCGGGGGCAGCCTGCAGCCAGCACCTGGTCCACCTTGTTCTGGTTCTGGACAACTCTGAAGGGCCATCCCACCTCCAGAGCACCTCCGCGATTAGCTGGGGCCTTTACTATGACTTGGACACTCCCTCTGTCTAATCCTGCTTCCTCTGCCGCCTTGACAGTGCGACAGTGTTTCCCAGAGCACTCCCCATAAACTGCCTGCGTGCCAGCCCCCATCTCAGAATTTGCATCTCTGGGAATGTGACCACTGGATGTTGTTCAGTCAGACATCCTCGTGGGTACATAGTGCTCATGTTTGGGAAGTGTGATGAGATGGCTTGTGTCCCCACCCCCCCCAAATGCATAAGTTTAAGTCCTAGCCCTCAGTACCTCAGAATGTGACCGTATTTGGAGAAGGGTCTTTATAGAGGTGATTAAGTTAAGATGAGGCTATGAGGATGGGCCTTAATCCACTATGACTGGTGTCCCTCTAAGAAGAGGTGATGAGGACACAGACACACACAGAGGGGAGACACGTGAAGACACAGGGAGATGACGGCCACCCACTAGCCAAAGAGAGAGGCTGAGAAGGAACCAACCTTGCCAACACCTTGATCTTGGGCTTCCAGCCCCCAGAACTGTGAGGAAATAAATTTCTGTCACTTAAGCCCCCATCTGTGGTACTTTGCTATGGCAGCCCAAGCAAATGAATGCAGGCAGACTTAGAGCCATTTCTTCATTTTGATCCATATTCTTTCATTCTTGACCCTTAAGAAACAACTCAGACATCTGAACAGGCTAATGGTCTTTTAGGTGTAATGAAGTAGGGTGAAAATTCCCACTACGTAGCATTTTCATATTCTCCAAAATATATCAGAATAATCATATTTGTAAAGGGGTGATAGGAGAGTATGTGAATTACCCACCTTCCTCACATCTCCCTTTGTGGGACATTTGCCACGAACCTGTGGCAGATGTGAATACACGGTGCGGATCACTACTGTGGACCTGCAGCAGACTTGTGTTTAGAGGGAAAAAAAAAATGGCAACATTCTCAAATCCTGTCCATCAACATTTTTTGGCCCTCTGTGAATCAAGAATTTGGTTTGGCCTTTTTTCTTTAGATAAACCATAGCACACCATATCGAACTCCTAGGCTCGTGTCCTGCTATATAGGGGAGGAGTGAGCACACTACGGAAAAAGGTTTGAAATGTAAAAGATTTTTTTTGGGAGGGGGGTTAGTTTTTCAGTTTTTCTGAGCCAGCCCGTTTCTCATCTCCAGTAGGGCTTTGGTAAGTGTTTAACTCCCAGCTCTCTGAAAGTGAGACAAAACAAAACAACCCCAGCCAAAGAGTACGGTGGGTGCCCGGCCTCCCTGCTGTGCCCGGATGGCTCTACAGGTGTGGGTGAGACCTCTCCATCTTCTCCTCACGTTGGTGTTTGCGCAGGTACCTCAGGGCTTGCTTTTAAGAGTACTTAAGAGTTTAGCACGGGCTTTCCCAGAGGATTTTTCTGACCACGCCCTCACACATGGTATCTCCGCTGCGGCTGCTGGAACCACAAAGCAGCAGCTGGAGGAAGCTCAGGGGAGCAGCCCAGCCTAGCCTGACCCAGATTCTCAAGGCCTGTTGTTCTCACCGGCCCCTTCCCTACACTCCGCTTCTCCCGTCTGTCTGCTCCCTTTAATGATTTCTCTTAGCTGCACCGACTTTACTTCCCATGTGCTGTGGCGCTCCGGGTGTCATTGCAAGTATCTCTTGAGGGCTTAGTATGTGCCAAACAGAATTCTAATCATTTTATTTATTTAATCATTGCACCAACCCTTCCAGGTAGGTGCTAGTCTCATCCTTATTTTATAGATGAAGAAACTGAGGCACAGAGAGGCTAAATAACTCGTTCGAGGTTCTACTACCTGAGAGTGGCAGGGCTGGGGTTCACATTTGGGTCATGGCTTGCTGTCCGTATCTTTTACCCAGCATGCTGCCCAAAAAGAAGCAGTAAAAATGTATCTTAAGGAAGCCTTGATAACAAGGAATAAACACCCCTTTTTATTAGGTGATAATGATAATTTCCAAATATTTATATTCTACTTGATGTAGTGTGAAGTGGTGTCCGTGTGTGTATATGTATGAAGTATTAAAATAAATTTCAATGGTGGGGAAAATATCACCCAAAGTCAGGCAATTAAGTTTCTCAAAGGACCTTTCAACTCTGAATGTAGATAATTCTAAAGCGATCTGAAGATTCTGGGTGGTGGAATTGTCTGGTTTTTAGGTCTAGAATGCCAAAAGTTGAGACTCAAAGTGTATTGGAAATACCGAGTGCTAATGTTCATTGCAGGGACTCAAACGGAAGGAAATACTGGCTTGCTCTAGAGAATGCTTTTTTTTCCTCTCTCTTTGTTTTCGTCTCAGTTTAGTTAAACTGGCTGAGCAGGTAAGAAAAAATGAGAAGAGACAATTTTTGTTTCACTATTCATGAAGAAATTAGTATCCACAATGAATGGTGTGGGGAGAAAAGGGAATCACAAAACGTACACTTTTTCTGTCACTACTCACCCTTGCCCACATTTTCGCCCAAGGAACGTGGAGGCTCTGGATCTCGAACAGGACAATTCCAGTGTTTTAGTCTGATGACCGCTTTCTTCCTTTTCATAACTCTACTTGAAAGACGCGCGATGTCCTCTTGCCCGTGTCTGGCATTAGGGAACTCACAGCTTACTGAACCTGAAAACAGAAGTTAGAGATGGACAAGTTGGTAAACTCGGGAAGGGCTGGAAACACTTTTCATGGTTTCATGATTACATCACAGCAGCTGGAAAAGCCAAATCCATCGTCTCATGAATGGAATCCATCATTCATTCATTCACTCATTCATGTAGTCGGAGAAAGCACTTACGGATTCTTACTGTGCATCAGCTGGAACTTCAAACATGCATAAAATAAATATAGTCCTGTCCTCAAGGAGCCCACAGTTTAGTTGGGCAAACCACAAAATACGGTGCCGTAAAATGTTCCACAGACTCTGGTCAAACATGCAGTGGGTCCTGGGAGGGCACAGGGAAGGAGAAGGTCAGCCTTGGGTGGAGTGTTGAGCGACGGGTAGATGTTTGACGGGTGTTTTTTTTTTTTTACCAGTGATGGAGGTGGGAGTGAGCCCTCCATGTCTACAACCTGCAGCTTTAGTCTCGTCATTCATTAAACTTGTTTTTTTACTCTCCTGTCCCCACTGCCCCTCTATCCCCCTTGAAACCGACTTTTAATATGTCACTATTTTTATCAGTTTGAAGTCACCAAACATGCCTGACTCTACCTCTCGCCAGCAGCCTGTGAAGGTCACCGGAGCCACATGCTTTTCTTATTTCCCGAAAAGGAGAAAAACTGGTGTTTTGGAAATGTGGCTTTTAAACAGCTTAGATGCAAAGCCCAGAATTTGATTTTTCGGGAAAAAAAAATGGACTGGACTTTTGGTGGGTTAGTACTGGCCAATTTTTCACTTCTCTTTCATCAGCTCACAGCTGTAAGGTTCAGTTTTGCAACGGTGTGTGTGTGTGTGTGTGTGTGTATTTATAGACTATATTTAAAATACATATTCTTAGAAAAACCTTGATATTTAAACCGCAAGGGTACATGAATATCTTTTGGAGAATTGATAATGTGAATCTTTGTAAAAGGAAAGTGTTTTTTCTGTCAAGAATGAAAAATCAAAACTAAGTGGATGTTTTCAAAGGTGGACCAGAAAAATGAGAATTGTGTCTGGCACATAGTAGCAGCTCGGTGAACTAGTTAATGAACGTACCCAGCTGCCCTTATGGGGAAGAGAAGCCTTCCTAGAACTGCTTTCCAAACAGGATAAATGGGAGCTGGTCTCCTTTCACTTCTACCAGAATGGGAACAGCCTCCTGTAATTTGGGTTTGATAAACACAGTATTTATAGTCTTGGCTAAGACTGGGGAGAGGAATTTTCCTCTGAGGCACTTGCAGTGGCTAGGCAAGAGGACATGAGCCCATGACTCATTTGCTCTGCCTGAACCCATGTGTGGTTACCCAAGTATCTTGGCCCCAGACTGGATGGGTGGAGAACCAGGAGTGAGATGACTGTGTTTGCCCGACTCTGTCCATTTATTCTTTAGGTACTCGCACCTTGAGGCATTTTAACTGCCCAAGGTGTTTGGGTTTATAAGGCAACCACTTAGAGCTGACTTGTCTATGGGGATCCCATAAACTATAGCACCAGGAATAATATATTTTTATATGTATATCTACATATACATTTCATTAATTCTTTACTGGGAAATATAACACACATAGAGAAAACTGTATTAAACAAATATATAGCTTAATAAATTGTTATAAATGTAACTGCCACCCAGGTCCAGACATAGAATGCTGCTGGGACTTCAGAAGCTTTCTGAGTGCCCATCCCAAGACAACTCCTTTCTTCCCCTTAAAGGCAGTGCTGCCCTTAGCCCCATACAAAGGGCCCCTGCATTGGGCCTTGTGCTTTTGGGGTTCCAGCTCACGTCCAGCCATGCACCTTGTCATGGGGAGAGGGGTCCACTGGGCCAAGAGGCCATGCCCACCTGGGACCGGCTCCTTTCTAGACCAAGTGCCAAGTACTGGGACACTGGGACTTCCTGTCCCAGTGATTCTAAACTCATTTCCAGGTCTTCGTGGACCTCTTGCTCAGGTCGACCTTCCTGAGGGGTGCCTAGAAGCAGATATTTGTAGAAAGCCACGGGTGAAGGTTAGACTCGAGGGCTGGGGAGTGTACACGCATAGCACCAAGGCCCTCGGGGTGCGGGATGGAGCAGCGGTGGGAGTGAAGGTGGGCGTCTGGGGGCTGCCTTTTTTGTGTGTCACAGGTTCCAGCAAGAAGATCCAAACTGTCCGAGACTTCTAAGGTCCAGCATGGCCTTCTAAGTTGCCAAGAAGAGATGTTTGTCCAGGTAGGAGGATAGGACATCTTTTATTTAACAGTCTGTTAGTTTGATTTATAAAATCTAAATATTTAGGCCCATAATATGTAGTTCTCCATTGGTACCTTTACCTTAAGCCCCACACATTTCTTTTTGTAATGCTCCAATGAATCCTAAAAATATATTATTTAAGAGAATATCAGATATTGATCCTTTGTTTTACAGCTAATGATAATAATCAGTTACTATATATTTTGAAATGAAAGCCAAAAGAAAAGAATAATTACATATGCTATATATTATAGATTTTTTAATTTGTACATAAGCAAAGTAGTACCTAAAGCATATTTTTATGTCCACAGTTAGTGAATGTGGCAATTTTCTGTTTAAAGTTTCTGTTGGGGGAGGCCTGCCTAGAGGTAGCTATCCTGACTGTTTATGGTCAGTCCTTCCTTGGTTTTCTTTATGTTCCCCGTTACTCATGTGAGTCTGCATTCCTATACAACACAGTCACTTTCCCTTGTGGTGTAAGCATGGGCACTTCCCCCTGTTTTCAAACTTTGTATAAATGGACCCCAGTATGTGTTCTTTTGCGTCATTTTCTTCCACTCAGCATTATGCTTGTGAAATGTATCCATGCTCTTGCCTATAGCTGCAGTTTGTAATTTTCATTGCTGTATGGTATTCCTTTGTATGGATATAACAGCATTTATCCATCATAATAATGCTCATGGACAATTGAGTCATTTTCAGTATTAGGCCATTGTGAATAATACTCCTATGTAGATCTTTATCTATTTCTGTTGTGCATATACCTAGGGATGGAATTGCTGGATGAACGACATGCATATCTTCATTATTTATTTGAGACAGGGTCTCACTATGTTGCCCAGGCTGGTCTCCAACTCCTGGCCTCAAGCGATTCTCCTGCCTCAGCTTTCTGAGTCCTACAGGTGTGTGCTACTGTGCTTGGCTTTATCTTCAACTTTAAGGAAAAATACCAAACTGTTTTCCAAAGTGATTGTACCAATGTATATTCTCACCTGCAGTGTAGGAGAGTTCTCATTGCTTCTGACAAGGTTTGGTGTTTCTTTTTAGTTTTAAGCATTCTGTACAGGAAGAATTTTAGTATTCTGCCACTCCTCCCACTCTTCTAATAAGTTTCTGGGTAATTTCTTCTTGTTGTTTGTACATGAAGATACTAAAGTGATTATATAGCTTGGATTTCCAGGTTGATTACTAACAATATCAGTAGCGGTACAAAATAAGTATACCAATAATATATTAAAATAATAATATACACCCATAGATTTTATTTGAAATATGACAGCTCAGGGGAGATGGGTAACCTTGGAAGACTACAGTAATAAAATCCAAGATCTAAATAGGGTTTTCCCATACAGCATTTTAAAGTAACACAGAGATTACTAGAGTGGCCTGGGGGTACACCAATGTACCACTGCCAGTACTGTTGGTACCGACCTTATCCTGTCTGAGGGATGTGTGTGTCCCCAGAGCATCTGTGGAAGTTGTGGCAGAGCTGGACACAAACTGCTGGGTCTCCCTCTGGGATCAGTCGGGGCCGCTGCAGAGGAGGAAGGGCAGCCGGGCAGCCGGGCAGCTTGCAGCTCATTAGCATGCTGCATCTGGCAGCATCCGTTCCCCCAGGAGGCAGCGATAGCCATGTGCCCTGACCACCAGAAAGCAAGGGACGTGAGCAAGCCGCCTCAGCAGAAATAGGCACAGCCGCCTCACGTGCCCGCTTCCTACTCCACCTACTTCAGCCCCTGAATGTCCTTACTTCACCTTCCTCTTGCCAACGCACTCAACCTCCTTGCCCCTTTGTCCTTATAATACATTCTCCTGGCCAAAGCCCAGCCTTGGATGGAGCTCAACTGTTTACTCTCTGCATCCTTCGGCCAGCTGTTGAGCATTGCTGGAAAAACCACACACCCTGCAGATGGTGCCACTGTAAACTCATGGTCACCAACATCATCCGGACCCTTGTTACGGCCAGGCAGCCTTCACTGTCTCCCTGGCAAGCCCACCCTCCCATTCTTTTATTTTCCTATTAAAATGATAGTAGGGCCTCTTCTGTAATGATACACAGAATGGTGCTACTCTGGACACAGAAAGCTGTTATAATTTATATACAGTGGCTGTTTCAGACTTTCCTCACTCTTTTCAAAGTCTCTGGTTTTATTGCCTGTCCCGCTGAGCCCTGGTCCCAAACCCCGCTGTCAGCCTCAGTCGGTGATCTCCCACCTGCTTCATGAATTAGGCAGGAGCCATAGGAAAAGAACTCCTTCGACTTCCTCCTCCACATCTGCAGGTTCACTTTGCATTTAAATGCATTCCCCTCCCCTCCTCTTTGTGACAATAAAGGAAGTGTCTCCTCTTGTGCCCAAGCTAATGCCTCCACCTGTCACTCAATGCCACCCTCTCTCACCTTCTCAGGGATATCTCCCTATAAATGATCTTCTCTTTCTCTCTGTCTTTCTCTTGATCCCCCAACTGTGGTCGAATAGGCTTAGGTCTTTCAAGAACCTGGAGTCAGGTGTCTCCTTGGCTGGCCAAGTCCTTCTGGTCACATGGCCTTCATCCAGACGGGGCAGGAGGCAGTGCTATGGGCTGAACTGTGTCTCCTGAAATTTCCATGTTGAGGTTCTAACCCTCAGTATCTCACAATGAGGTCTTTCTTGGAAATAGAACCATTGTGGATGTAATTACTTAAGATAAAGTCACACCAGAGTAGAGTGTGTGTGACCCCTCATCCAACTGGACTGATGTCCTTATAAAAAGGAAAAATTTGACAGAGGCATATAGAAGGGGCCATTGATATGAAGAGACACAGGGAGAAGACAGCCTTCCACAAGGCAAGGAGAGAAGCCTGGAACAGATGCTTCCCTCATGGCCTTCTAAAGGACCCAACCCTACCGACCCCTTGGTCTCAGACTCCCGGCCTCCAGAGCTGTAAGAGAGTAAATTTCTGTTGTTTAAGCCCCTGGTCCATGGCACTTGTTCCGGCAGCCCTAGGAAATGGTATTAGTGCTCTGCCTGCTAACTTCTGCCACTTGCTAGCTGTGCTGCCTTATGTGAGTCAGTTTGTTTTCCTCCTCAAGCGTCAATCTCTTCATCTACACAGGGAGATGCAGGAGCGTTTGCCACATGAGACTTCTGTGTGTATTAAATAAACAGAAGCAGGTAACACGCTGATCACACTGCCTGGGCTGTGTGAGTTCGCTAAGGCTACCAAGACAAAATACCGCAGGCTGAGGAGCTTAAACAACAGAAATTTATTTCTCACAGTTCTGGAGCCTGGAAATCCCAGATCAAGGGCCAGCAAGGAGGTTTCTATCCTGAGGCCCCGTCTCTTGGCTCGTAGGTCCCGCCATCTTTCCTTGTGTTCAAATGGCTTTGCCTTGGCTGCACACTCTCGGCGGGTGGTTGGGGGGAGGGAGAAAGAGATCTCTGGGGTCCCTTCTCATGAGGACACTAATCCTATTGGACCAGGCCCTCACAGTCATGACCTCATTTGACCATAATTACTTCTTTAGAGGTCCCCATGTAGCTATACTAGGCGTTAGGGCGTCAACATAAGAATTTTAGGGCAGTCCAAACACGCAGCGCATAACACTGGCATGTGGTATATGATGTGTCCAGTATTATTAGTCTGTAAAATCCTCCCTGAACTCTGCCTTTCCCTTTAGCTGTTGCCCTAGCTCTCTCCTGCCCTTCATAGCCACATCATCCCTACTTGCCACCACCAGTTTTTCCCTTCCTGCCCATGACAGTCTGGTGTTTGCCCTCTTTCCCTCACCAAAGCGGCTCTTCCTGACATCACCTTGTTCTAAGTCCTTTTTCCTAAATCCAGTGGACTACTTCCAAGTCTTACTTGACATCTTGGCCACATGGACATTGTTGAAAACTTTTCCCCTTTCCAAATGTGCTTTTTCCTCAGTACCGGTCTGCCGGTTGTCTCGCCTCCTATCTCTCTGCCTCCCTCCTGGCGCCTCCAGAGTCCTGTCCTCAGCCTCCCCTGCTCTCACGGCGCACGGGCTCCCTGGCAGGGCTCTGCAGCCACGACTTCCAGTTCCTCCTGCAGCCTCAGGACTCCCACACTTGTGCCTCCAGCCCCGGCCTGGACAGTTCCCCTTGCATGCTCCTCTTCTACCTTCACTCCACCCATCCAAAAGACACATCTCACCCACTAATCCACACGGACGTTTCGGGTTTTGTCTCCCTTCTTGATGAGTGGCACCACCACCGGCACCAGACGCTGACATCATCCCAATGCCTTCCCGCTGCTCAGCGCCCTCTCTCATCTCTCAACAAAGCCTCCTGCAAACATGCTCTTATACCTCTTGGTGCCTCTCTGTCCCTGCTACTGTGTGTTGTCCAGGCCACATCCATGCCCATTTGGACTGCCACATTGGCTCCTCCCACCTCTCTCTGTGATTCCTCCTTCGTGCTGCAGCTAGAGCTCACATCTCTAAAGTGTAAACTCGGTCACTTGAGTTTCCTCTCTCAAGTTCTTTAGTCAACTGACAATATTTTATATTCAGGAATTATTGTGAAATGCTTTAGGAGTGATAGTGGTATGATGGCTATACACACTCACACACACACACACACACACACACACATATATATACATATATTTTTTTAAGAGAGTGGAGTGGGGAGAATGGAGAGCAGTGAAACAAAGCTTTCCATAGGCTGGAAATTGTCAAAGCTGGTTGATTGATGCTACTCTCTCTACTTTTGAAAATTTATACAATAAGTATGTTTAAAAGCAAATCTCTAAACTCAAGCAAAACCAAAAAACTTGCAATGCCTTTTCTATTGTTCTTAAGACAGCGTCCATGATGGTGGTCTCACTCTGTCACCTAGGCTGGAGTGCAGCAACACCATCATAGCTCACTGCAGCCTTGAACTCCTGGGGTTAAGCAATCCTCCCACCTCAGCCTCCCTAGTATCTGGAACTACAGGCATGCTAACTTTTAATTTTTTTGTAGAGGCAGGGTCTTACTATTTTGCCTAGGCTGGTCTTGATCTTCTGGCCTCAAATGATCCTCCCACCTTGCCCTCCCAAATTTCTGGGATTTCAGGTGTGAGCCACCACACCCAGCCCCCAAATTCTTAATATGACTCATTAGACTTTGCATGGTCTGGCCTCTGCCTACCTTTCTTCCAAGTGTAGGTCACCCAGTGCTTAATGAAGATTTGTAAAGCAGGTGGATGGATGGGTGGGTGGGTGGATAGCTAGGTGGATGAATGAGTGCATGAATGGAGACGAATGGATGGGTGGATACACAGGAGGATAGAAGGATAGGTAAATGGATGGGTGGCTAGAGGGGGGCTCAGAAAGCCTATGTTCCTGCCCCTACTCTGCACGTAACTCTCTCTGACACAGTTGACCTCTCATTTACTCTTTTTGGGTCTTGTTCCCTCATTAGTGACATGAAGAGTAGCAGCTCATCATTTCTGTGGAGAGCAGTTCCAGGTTCTGTGGGGCAGCAGAGGCAGCCGGACGGGAGATGGGGCTGAGAGAGGGGCTCTGAGATCGTCACCTTTCCTTTGACCAAAGCAGCTCTGATTTTAACCATTTTATATTTTGGAACTCTTGGTATTATTTGTTTTAAAAACTTGTTTCATTGTTTAAAAATAAAATAAAAAACCTTACATCTTTTTAGGTGACATTTCAGATCCTTTCCAAGTGCAATAGGCTGTGATTATGAGGAGGCTTTACAAGTTAAAGCATATGGATTTGGTAAATATATAGCACAGATTTTTCTCAAAAAAGCCTGATTTAATAAATTTTATTTCTTTCCAGTAAAAGAAACTTATTATAGGACTCACTAACACAATTTAATTTGTAAGCCTTTTAAAGACACTTGTATAAAACATTCACAAATTAGAAAAACAGTCTTTTGTTGGACCGTATGTTGAGATTTGGGACAGTCTGCTCACTGTCCACATGAGGCCGTGGGACCCACGTGCAAGCAAGCGCTCTACACAAACTGACCTTCAGACCAGGGGCCCCTCGAGGGTCATGACTGTGGCTGTCCCATCTTTGTTTCCCCAGGACCTATCTCAGCACCTGCTACACAGTACGTACACAGTACGCGTTTGTTGAATGAGGACCTAGGATGAAGAAGACTCTCACTGGGGCTCTGTCAGAAATTTTGGTGATAAAAAAGGAAAAAAAAAAAAACTTCCTTCCAAAGGAAAAGGTGAATGGCAAGGATTCCAGAAACATTGATTAAGAGGAGGTGGTACTTGTGGCTCAGGCATGGGTAAAAATGGCAGGGCTTCTGCCTGTAGGATGGTTCTGTCTGTGGCTCAGAATTAGAAGGGGTCAGTAAGGCAGCTTTTATGGCCTCCTCAGGACCCAAGTTCCTGATTTCCTGGCACCCCACTTCATTCCCTACACTGAGGCTTACGGACGTTGAGCCTACGCTTCTCCCATTTTTCCGTGGATGCTTCTGTAGTCTGGTATCTGATGCTCACATTTAAGGTCCTTGATGGGAAGCCACAGGGGCAGTGGCAGAGGTGAGCCAGATTCTCCAACCTTCTGTCGCTCCCACTCAGCCGTGCGCCACTGACAGTGGGCGAAGCTGTTCATAGCAGGAAGAACCAGGGCCCGGAAGTCCGGAGACCAGGGCTCTAGTCTCATGTCTGTTACTTTGGGCAACTCAGCTATTTCCAGGCCTCAGTGTCCTCTTGTGTGAAATAAAGGGATCAGACAAACATGCACCCTCAATTTTGTATCTTATTTTGGTTGTAACCTGGATGTATCATTGTTGGGACACCAGAAAAAGCATTATTGACCACAAATTTCTCTCTTGCCCTGGCCCTGTCACACTGTGTGACATTTCCACTTTACTTGTGCTCTTGGGATAAGGCGTGGGGGAGCCCGTGGTGAAACGCCATGCTATTTAATTAAAAGGCACAGAGCTGGGCATTTGGCAATCATCAGTATCATCGACTGAGTACAGCTCTCTGGTTTGCCTGTCACCAGATGGGTAGTGCCCTAAGGGAATGGGGACTGGCCCATGTCAGATTTCTGGGCAAAGGTGTCAGAGAAACCTTGATGGGGGAAAGGCAGTGTTCACCCATGAGAGAAGGGGGAACAAGTCACAGGACTGAAACTGGCTCTGTCCCCTGATTGTCCTGCCTCAGGGAAATTCTGGGCCCGGGACCAAGGCAGCCAGCAGAGCACACTGCCTGCGCCACTGACAGTACCTGAAGTCCAGCTCTCTTAAAACTACAGCTACTAACTTGTCTTCATTGGCAATTTTGTTTCCCCGGGCTGGTGCAGCCCTACCATAGTTTTGCTGGTCAATTGATGATGGAGTCTTTCTACCACGCTGGGATTTGCACAGTTACTTTGGTGGGTAACTAAGACAGAAAGACAGAGTTGATTAAACCCTTCATACCACCGTCCATCAGCTACCTGCTTGCAGAGCAAAAAGCCACAGTTTTCGGCTGCCCTTTGGCAGGAACGATTTGTTCTTCAGCCTTGCCTTGGGTTCCATTCAGGATTCCAACCGGGTTACTGTGCAAACTTCTTGGTTATGGTATATCTTTTCCCACTTGTATAAAAATGATAAATAAATACCAGTGATCTTGTCAGTCCTTGCCAAAGAAGAATTTGTTGGGGATTTGATATCCTCATGCATTGGACATACTTGGATTTGGCTAAACAGTCAAATCTTCAGGTGCCTTTTAAAGATCTACAAAACAAGACTTGTCTTTGTTTTAAATGGCTATGACTCTATAAAGGGAGTGAGATGAAAAGAGCTATTAGTTCATCTGTCTGGGCATCCAAATGCCTGCCTGGAAGGCACAACAACACAATAATTCATGTTTTAATGTTTTCTACAAACAGTAAGATACTCCAATCTATGGCCAAAAACCTGATGAAGAGAAAGGGCATGGTGGTGACTGTGAAATAAATGAGGGTGAAAGTCAGAGTTTTATGTCCTTTAAACCCTTTTTTGCTTAGGTAACGTCTTGATGGGTGCATGGCTACGATTCTTCCTCTGGTTGTTGCCAGCAAATTTTTAGGAATCTCCTGGCAGAAGAGAGAACGTTATTTGTGGCACCTTCCACTCATGCAGAGTTCTTGGACGCTGACTATTTACAAGGACTTTCAACTGCCTCCTTCACCCATCTGGTATTAATTTTTATTTCTTCTTTACTAGGGCTCTGACTCATCTCCACCCAGACCTTTGAGTTTCCTGAAGGCCTTGCTTCCCCAGACGTGGGGCCCCACCCAGGTGCTCCACTTGCTGTTTGCCACAAGGAAAGGCAGGCTCTAGGGTCCCCAGCCTCAGAGACCAGGACTCTGACTCATTCAATCATCCAAGTCAGAATGGGGAGGTATTCTTTCTTCCTCCCTTCACTCCCACTCCCACTCCCACGACTAGTGGGTAGAGGGGTCTTGTCATTTCTAGCTCCCTGGAACTCCCAGCTCCCTCCCTTCCCCTCAGCCCCCAATCCCTCCATTTCAGGTGCCTCTGTCCTAACTCACTGCCTCCCTCCTGGACTGCTGCAATCGTCTTCAATCGCATCCTAGAGGCAATGGGCAGGCTTGGAAAAGTTTTAATTGGGAAGTAACTCTATCATGTTTTCTTGCCATAAAAATCACGCTGAATATAGAGGATGAATTGGAAGGGCAGTGGAAACGGAAATGGAGAGAAATCCGTCACAAAGCTGTGCAAGTAATCCAGGTGAGAAACAAGGAGGGCTCGGATTAAGCCGGTGACAGAGACCGTGAAGAGGAAATGGATTTTACCAATTCCATTTTAGAATGGAAAGCTCATAGTGACTGATGGGATTAGAAGGCAAGGGAGAGGGAGCCATTTGGAATAAATGTCTCCCAGGTAAAAGCTATAAATGTCTCCCAGGTAAAAGCTCAGAGACTCGAGTGGATACTAGTATCATTCTGAGGAAGAGGAAATTAAGAATTAAGCCCACGAGAAAATGATGAATTTAATGTGACATGTTAGGTCCCAGTTTCTTGTGGAGACAGTCACATGGGGAGAGAATCTCTAAGCAGTTATATTAATATATACCGGTCTTGGGTTCAGAGAGAGAGGTGAGTGAAGATACAGATTTCGGAGTCATGAGCTTAGAGCTGGTAGCTAAAGCAAGAGTCTTATCTTGTCAGCCAGACAGAGCTTATTCAATAAGATAGGAGGATGGCAGGACCTGGGCACCATCACTCCTAGAGGGGCACACAGCGGAGAAATGGCCAGGAGGAAATTCAGGATGATGTGTTATTACAGAAAGCAAGAGAGGAAAGACTTTGACAATTAGGTTATGGACGCTGTTACGGACTCAGTTTCGATAGAATGATGGGGACAGATGCCAACTGCCACTGGGTTGGTCGCTGACTGAGAGATGAGGAATTGCAGACAGTGAGTCCAGGCTACTCTTTCTAGAAACTTTGCTGTAAAGAAGAGAAACGAGAAACAAATAATAGCGTGATTGTGGTCTTAGGCATATGCAGTGGTGGCCAGTGCACACGAGAACAGAGAGGCACATGTGACAGTTAATTTTATGCCAACTTGACTGAGCTGCGGAGTGCCCAGACATTTGGTCAAACATTGTTCCAGTGTTCCTGTGAGGGTGTTTCTGGATGAGATGAGCAATCGAATCAGCAGACTGAGTAACGCAGGTTGCCCTCTGCACTGTGGGTGGGCGTCATGAAGGCCTGAACAGGACAAAAAGGCTGACTTCCCTGAGTAAGACAGAATCCCTGCTGCCCGATTGTCCTTGAACTGGGACATTCACTTTTTCTTGTCTTCCAACTCAAATGGAAACCTTGGCTCTCCCTGGGTCTTGAGTCTGGGGCCTTCAGACCAGCGCTGCGTCATCAGTCCTGGCTCTCCGGCCTTCAGGCTCAGACTGGAACCGCGGCCTCAGCTCTCCTGGGCCTTCAGTGGCCAACTCACCCCGCAGATCCTAGGACTTGCCCAGTCCCGTGACCGTGTGAGCCAATTCCTTATAATAAATCTCCTTCTAAATATATACATATATCCTATTGGTTCTATTTCACTGGAGAACCCTGACTAATGTAGCACAGAATGGAAAAGAAAAGAAAAAAAAAACAAAAAAAAAACAGAAAACAAGGAAGGAAGGGAGGGTGAGAGGAAGGCGTGGGGCAGTGGGAACCTGAGCCTACGTGCTTTGAGAATGTGGGGAGAGGGCGGGTCGCTGTTGGCTGGCTGTGATCTCTGACAGCACCGGTGACTCATTCCTGTTATGTAATTAGAACTCGCCTTCAGACTTTGCTGTCTTACACTTTCTTGTCTTGTAGAAGCAGGGCTCCCTAGCTTGGCTTGTTTTCTTGTTACTCAGGAGCTGTTGCTAGCATAAGGTCATACTTAGAAAATTGAACCCTCAATAAGATTACTCAGAGACTTGGCAGCTTTTTCCCTGCCATTTTGTCTTTAAGTTGAAAAAAAAAAAAAAAGAAATAGCTCAGTCTTCTAAAATGACATTACCCACCCATCACATTGCAATACGTCCTGTAGGCCGGCCCTGAAATGATGGTCTTTCTGGATTTCACGAAAGAGAAGCTTTTGTTTTATAAAATGTAAAAAAATAAAATTGGTTTACTCTAAAAAGCTTCTCTGATAATGTAGTTTTTAGGAAACTGCTGAAAAGAAACAAGAAAGGTGAGAATGTGTCCAGTTTATACCTAATTCATTTCTGCCACAGTGATATGATAACCTCAGAAAACACTAAGATTATTAAAGGAGAGATTTATTAAGGACTTAGAGTTCATTACGTTTGTAGTCTGTTTTTTTATAATCTTTTTTGATATAGTATTAAAGTGACAAAGGTAAACCTTTATTTGTGGTTGTATAAACACCCTTTGGAATATCTGCCCAGCTCAAAAATATCCCTTGGGTGCTCTGCTCGCTCAGAGTAGCGGGTCCCGGGTTTCAGTGGGGACGTGATGACACTTCACTGCTCACAGCTGCCTGGACCTGGGATGGGCACCTGACCCCAAGTTCAGGCCAAAGTCCTTCTCTGGGAACGCAGAATTGAAGCAGAAAGGCACCCTGTGCTCACATGCACACAGTCCCTCACTCAGTCTCTCCCCAAGTGTGACCTTGGTAGCTGCGAGCTGCCATCTTTTACCGGTTGTGAAGGCTCAGCAGAAGACAGGAAAAAAAGGCTTTCAAGAAAGAAGAACAAAATAGTCAGAAGCAGTGATGGGCGACAGGGAACAGTATCCCGGGGCCTTCTCGGGATCTTCCAGCTCCTGGGTGCTGTCCCTTCTGGGAGCGAGGCTGAGCTCCTGCCTCTGGTACCGTGAGCTGTGTCCTTGTCCTTACAGTGACCACCTCTGCCTTTCTCTCTCCCCCTTCCACCACCGTCAAGGTGATTTGAATTACATTTTGTTACTTGCAGCCAAATAATTTAAATTTATTCAGTTATAACTTAAAACATAAAAATATTTGCCCCTTGGGTTGTGTAGTAAAAACCAGGCTGAAGGATTTCCCGCTGACCGGCAGTGCCATTCGAGGGCATTTGTGTGCACGTGGACTGCCCATGTGAGAAAGGCTCGGCACAGGGCTGCTTGGTCCAGTACCGTGGTGACAGCAAAATCTCAGAACAACCTAAATTCCTGGGAGCACAGAATTGGTTCCATACATTATGCTAATCCACACAAGTGCAGTACTATGAGGCCACAGAAAGGGATGAATAGGGTCTTTATGTTTGCAAAGAGCTCTCAGATATACTGGTAAGTAAAAACAGCAAGGTGCAGAACGATGCGGTTTATAGGCTGTCCTTGGCGGATAACAATATCTGTTCAAATTTGCTTATTTACATATGGAAAAAACTCTGGGAAAAGAAACAACACAGTGGTTTACCCGTGTGTATGAATCTGTGTGCGGCAAGGGTAGGGGTGAGGTGGGCGGCTTAGATGCCAGACAGGAGTAGGAAAAGCACTTCTTAGCTGTATACTTCTTAAGGGGTTTTAAACAATGTTAGAGAATGTGTTGTTAACTATGAGAGAGAGAGAGAGAGAGAGAGAGAACGTGGAGGGAGGGCAGGGGGAAGGAGTGAAGGTAGGAAGGAAGAGGAAAGGAGGGAGGAGTCAGTGGCAGTCACCAGTGATGATAGCTTCGTTTTATCAAATCTTAGTATTTATTTATTTTTTTTTTTGAGACAGAGTCTCACTCTGTTGCCCAGGCTATAGTGCCGTGGTGTCAGCCTAGCTCACAGCAACCTCAAACTCCTGGGCTCAAGCCATCCTCCTGCCTCTGCCTCCTGAGTAGCTGGGACTACAGGCATGTGCCACCATGCCCGGCTAATTTTTTCTATATATTTTTAGTTGTACAGATCATTTCTTTCTATTTTTTTAGTAGAGACGAGTTCTCACTCTTGCTCAGGCTGGTCTCGAACTCCTGAGCTCAAATGATCCGCCCGCCTCGGCCTCCCAGAGTGCTAGGATGACAGGCGTGAGCCACCGCGCCCGGCCAGTAATTATTCTTAGTAAAGAAAATATTTGAAACTGCTGTCCCTTGAGCAGCTGATGGGTCCCAGCACGTGCGAACAAGCCTGGCTGTGGTCACAGCAGGGTGTCTCTGCTTCCCTACTGGCCACGCTCCACGAGCCCCCTACGTGGCGGGAGTCCCTGTCTCTGCCCGTGTCCACGTCCGCCCACAACAGCCTTGCCCGGTGGGAGGAGGGGAACCCCCCCTGCCCCCCCCCCACCCTGTGGAGCATTATCTGAACGAGACCAGAAATTCCTTCCCCAGGAACAACGCTTGTAGTTCCTTATGTTCCGCAGTGGAGAGCAGGCTTAAAATGTCACGTGTCTCAGGACACTACGGTGTAGACAACATCAATTGCTACTTTCCTTGACATAGATTCTCACAGAAGAGTGAATTCCTCATTCTCATGACTGAAAAGGGCCTGAAGAGAACAATTATGAGTTTACTCAAAACGGCTTCAGGTAGTGTGGCCAGACAAAGCACAGGACACCCAGCCAAATCTGAATTTCAGATAAACAACAAATAACCTGTGTACTAAAAATGCATATTAAATCCAGCAGTCCTGGCCCCAGGGACTGGCCTCCCGAGTGGGAGCTCTTGCTCCCAGGGTTCGAATCTCCCGTGGGAAAGCCTGTCTCTGTCATGCCAGAGAAACAACAACCACCACCGCGCACCATCTCCTCCAGGAGCCAATCCGATGGCCCGGATGCCAGGCTCCAAGTGTGACAACCACTGCTGACCTTGCTACCTGCCACCTTTGGTCCTAACAAACAGACACCATCCAATCCTAGGCTACCACTCAGGTCCACAGAGGAAACAGCAGTGCCCCCTGCTCTAGGGGCAGGTGAAATGACTGCCCTTCCATCAGAGGGACATTTGTTTGACTCCGTGTTTCTAACAGGAAATATGGATTTGCCTTGCTCTACCAAATTTTTTTCCCCCAGTCTGCTAACCATTGAGACTTAAAAATACAGAATGACAGTGTATTAAATAGAGTCAAGAAATCTCCTTCTAATAACCAGAATGTGGTTCCAGGCGGCCCCTTCCAGGTGTCAAGGTAGGGCTGGCAAGCCCTGAAGGTGGTCCCTCAGTGAGTGCGGAGTTCCAGCCAAGGGGGATGGACCATCAGGACAGCTGCTTCATCTCAGTGAGGACTGGAGGGTCTGAGGAAACATTCCCCTCTGTTGTAGAGACCATCGTTCTGGTTACGAGGTAACCTGCTCTGGTGATACCCAGGGTCCCGGGTCTGAGAAAGGGAGCCACCCTGTCCACAAAGATAGGTCAGCTCTCAATCTGCCCTACACTGATCGAAGGCACAGATCATATTCATCAATACTGATTACTGAGATGTCCTCCTTCATCAAAGAGGAAAATCTCACACGTGGAACGGCTTCTTGGAAAGTACGCCCTTGAGTTTCACAGAGACTACAGTGTGAGGTCAACTCTCTGATTACAACACACGCAACCACCAGTGACAAAACCCGGCGCCCCACCTCCCAGGGACAGCGGAAATGTGCAAACGCCGCAGACAGGCGCCCCTCCTCTCTGACTTAGTCAACAGTCGTCTCCCTTCTGAATGGCCTGTCGGGGGCAGGAGGCACAATCGTGAACAGGATTTGACCTTCTGGAAAAGGTGGACTCAGGGGAAAATGATTAATGACAACAATCGTGCTTGAATCTGGGCCACGGAAGAGGATCGGCGCTTTCCTGAAGCTGCAGCTCACCAAATAAAAGCCGAAGCCGCCAGCAGCAATGGTCTAAGCAGAAAAGAGTGATGAAGTCATGATCTGGAGGGGCTGGCTTCCCTGCGCAGTGTTGGTGAAAACTGGGCGTGTTACATTACAGAAACCTACTTTAAGGTGCCCTGACCCAGTGAGGTTTGTAGGGCATAAGGAGCAGCATTTTCTGTTTATCTGCAGGTGTTTTTGGTCTCTCAAAGGAGCTGGGAGACACTCAAGTCTGAAACTCAAACCTGTCTGAGTCTTTCCTTTCCCTTCAATGAGATCTGAATCTCAGGAAGTTTTCAGGAGTATTTGCTGAATTCTAGCAGGAACCAAGCCCTCCAAATATTATTATTACTATGTTTTGTTAGTGTTTATTGCTGGAAAGCGCATCACACCAGAATGTGTTGTACCTCTTGCTTGGCCAGACTATTTAAATGCTTAAATGACCACACATCAAACAGATTCAGGGTTTTCATGATGTAGCCTGGGGAGACAAAGATTCCAGGGAAAATCTCCAGGGAAGGCCAAGGGTTTCTGAAAGTATCTGTGGACAAACAAATGCCATGTTACTGGCTAATTTCCAAAACCAAACTAAGATGATAGCAGTGCTTTGTGAATTACGGTCAGGGAGGCTGACGGTGGCTTGGGTCCTAGCACCTGAGGCCTGAGCTGGGGGAACCCGCCGGCTGTCCAAATGCTCCTTGGCTGCATGGAAGCAGAGCTCAAGGAGCATTTCACAGGACTGGGTTTTGGGACACGGTGTTGCCACTGTCAGACATGCAGCTGAGCCTGCAGGGATGAGAGACGAAGGAGGGAACCAACTACACTCACCCCCACACCACACCGAGCGCTTTCAATCTCTCCCACCCTTCTCCTCTGCGCTCTCCCCTTCCCCGATGGCGAAGGCACACACACCAGTGGATCACGGCATGGGATAGCAGGATGGAGTCCAGTGCTTCTCAAGTGAGATCCACAGACCACCTGTATCCTTCTCACTGGAAATACTTGTTTTAAATCCTGATTTTGGGGGCCTGCTCTAAACCCGCGGATCAAATCTCTAAAGGTGAGGCCTGGGAACCTGCATTTTCCACAAACACCCTAGGTGATTCTCACATGCACTAATCTTGAGAAACATTGGCAGAAATGGAAAGAAAGGGACTTAGATTAGCAGATAAAAAAAAAAAAAAAAACAAGTTCAAATCCATTTACTAGCTGGGTGGTCTTGGGCAAGTAACTTATTAACGCCCACCATAGGAGTTAATGCTATTTTATAGGAGTTATTTTTTTTTAGGAGTTATAAGAGATGTGCTTTTTTTATAGGAGTTATATTTTTCTTCTTTAGGGATTAAATGAGACAAGACATATGACAAGGCTGGCAAACACTGAGCTTTCACTAAATATTAGCACACAGTACCCTAGAGAGTCAGAAAAGGGATAGTGAGCTAACAAAAATCTTTGCAAGCCTCAGGATATATACGTATTACAGCGATATAACTCTCTTTGTGCGGACATAGAGCAAGGAGATTTGCCCACTGAGTGGCTTTACTGAGGCCCTGAGGCCTTCCTGACTTACCCGGCAGCGGGGGCTACAGTGCTATAAGGAAGACCAGGTGAGAAAGAGACATTTTCAGAAAAGCAGATGCTCCAAAGGCAAACACTAAGCCTAGTCAGAGCACGCGGTGACAGGGGTGTCCTCTACAGATGTGTTTTTCTGCAGGGCCCACAGGCTGGAAGTCACTGGTTCTCACCCAGAGGGATTATGTCCCCCAAGGGACAATTGGCAATGTCTGGGGACATTATTTGATCATCACAGGGCAGGGGAAGGGAGATGCTCCTGGCATGTAGTGGGCGGAGGCCAGGCTGCTAAACCTCCCGTGGTGCACGGAACAGCCCCCACCACAGAGAGTCACTGGCCCTGAATGTCAGGGTGCCGAGGCTGGGAAACCAGGGAGGACCCAGTGATAGAAGGTGGTGCTCAGGTGGCTAAATACCTCCCCAGGACAGCCTCCTGCTGCCGTATTGCAAAGGGTCACAGATGAATACCGGTCCTGGTGTCCTGCTCATTGGTGGCTCACCATTAACCACTCTGCATGTCACGTGCTCAAGGTAGCATGCCGAGAGCGTTGGAAAAGCAGAAGGTGTTGCTCTCCACAGGGGAGGGAGGAGGCTACCTCACTGCTAGAACTGTCTTGTGGTTTTGTTTTTTGTTTCTAATCAAGAGGTCAGAGAAATGAGAGGGAGCTGACAGGCCACGTCGTCCAGCAGAGCTGTCACATTAAGAAGCCACATCCAGACGTGAAACCTGCCTCTCGGGCTCACAGGGATGCCGTGGAGCGTGCTCAGTGCTTGGGGCAGATCCGCGTGGCCACTGACCCTGATGATCCCTTGCTAGTGTCTTGCTTCTTGTGCTCCTGGGCTTCATTCCATGGCTCTCTCCTGATACTTCCTGTTGAGCATCTTGGTGAACCAGCTCTGGGCTTTTCTCCCCCCGCTTTGATCTCCCTTTCTCCATTTGTCTCCTCTTTCCTGGCCTCGCCTGCGCTCTTGGGCGGTCCCTCTGGTAACAAGTCTCTGTGGCTGCCCTGGCCTCCTGCTGTATGCACGCCCCTGTGTGCAGGCCTTCATGCTCCACCCGGATCCCCCGGGGTCTCTTCACGGTTTTCACGCGTGCTGCCATCCCGCGTGCAGCGCCAGCTTCATGGCCTGTCCCCTGTGCAGTTGCACAGGACCCCATGTTCAGAGGCACTCCCCTGTGAGTTTCATGTTCTGCTGCCACCATATTAAAATTGGTAATAATTTTCTCTTTGAGCTTGTATTTTGTTTGAGTGCTGATGGGACAACAGACATGTGCAGGGACAGAGGAGACATGTGCATACAGTATGTGCGCACATCCTTTCCCGCCACCCAGTTCTCACAGAGCGTTCACCACGAGCACAGACTTCTGGTGTATCCGCAATGTGTGTGAGTTCATAGAGACGCAAAGTGACTACAGGGTAAGTGTTTTGTCTATGACTGAGTACGCTGGGGAGAGGGAGGGACCCTGACAGCCCCAAGAGGCCACACTTTCCATTCGAGAACATAGACTTACTTCAAACACAAAGAAAGCAATGGTCTTCCGAGAAACATGAAGGACTGAGGAAGCCTCGCATGTCCTTTCTTACTCACGGTATTTCCCTGCATTTGCCAACAACTTGCACAAACGGAAAGGGAAGGGTAAGATAACCTATAGTTCTTTTCCTTCCAATTCTTCCTTACTCCTCAGTCAGCCAAAGGTAGAGAGCATTGGCAGAATGTGCATGAATCAGGAAGTGAAATAACAGCAGCTGGATTCGTTTTGTGTGGCATTTCTACTGTTCTGGTAAGAATGCAATATGCAAATCATGTAATTTTGACCATTTAGCATAAGAGTTAAATGCTCTTACATTTGCATTTTAAGCTGGCATTGCACAATATGAAAATGAAAGGTAAGATTCATGCTAACAATGTAAAATTTTAATTTTGACTTGGAGTGGCATGAAATAGCAAATAATAATAATTAAAAAAGCTGTGTGACAAGTCAAGAGAGAAACTGTGGAAGAAAGGAAGAAGCTTTTATGTTAGTACCTCTCACGGCATGTTTTTCCTGCTTTATGAAAAAGGGCCCACATGTTTTCATTCTGCATTGGCCCTGACTGTCTGTGTCAACTTCCTTCAGCCAGAACCGGAATATCTCTGTTGGCAGAATGTCCTCAGGTAGTAGGAGTCCACTTTGTGCTCTCAGAGAGCAGGGGTGCCTAGGAACTGACATTTCCTGGGGACAGCCGTGAACCCATGACTGACAGATTCAGAAGTGTAAATACTCCAGCTCTTGTGTGGCCCCAGAAGGACAGCCTTGGAACGTGGCCTATATTGACCCCAGCTCCCCCAAGGGGTGGGTCCCCAGTCACCCTCTATGCGACCTTGCTTAGTAGGGCACCTTTGCTTACTCCTTACCTCCCTGTTTCTGCTTCCTCACCTCTTACCTGTGTTTCCTGGGGAAATTTCCTGAACAATCACTTTCACTCAACCTAACGCACCATGTCTGTATCTCCAGAGAACTGGGCCCCAGCTTGCTGGATGTTTGGGTGGTGCTGTGGAGGGGCTCACCTGTTCTTCCCAGCTCTGTGGTCTGTCTCTGCCAAGGCCATTGTCCTTGTGAGGAGTCAATGGTAGACGAAGATCAGGTTGTAGAATAGGAAACCCAATACTACGGATGTTCCCAAAAGAGTCTTCTCTAAACGTTGGATTTTACAGTTTATGCTGAAAATTTTGATATAAAAATCATTCCATGTGGGCCAGAGAGAATTTGGAGGGCACTTTGGAGAGCTGCTCCATCGTGGAAATATTCTGGGCCAAGCCCCAGTGAGCAGAGGCCAGATGGCCCGGGCCTCGGGATAACGTGCTATTTACGAAACAAGCCTCTGGGTGCCCAGTGTCCCCAGCTCTGTTTGCTAGGGTAGGGGAAAGGAAAATAAAACTCACAACCAACAGGCTGTGTTCTACCTTTTAAAATTAGCCAGAATCTGTTCTGTAAGATCTCAGCTGGAACCCAAACCAAAGTGGTATCATCTTTTTCTGCTCATCTAGGAACATGGTTACTCAATTTATGTGATCTTGAATGCCTGGAGACTTTTTATCCATTCTTCAAAATGCAACACAAATACCCATTGCTAAGAGAAATCCATCCCATCTCTCCAGAGATAGTCTCTCTTTCCCATGCCACATAATATCTCCAAGGAAATATTTGTGTGTATATTTGCTATTCCCCTTGGATTGTAAGATCTTCAAGTCAGAGTCTTTGTCTTATTTGTTTTGAAGCCCTCTGCCTTATGCAATACTTGGCACTTTGATCTCAAAAGTGTTTGGTTAAATAGTAATAGTGGCGGCTACCGTGAGCCAGGCAGTACTCTGAACACTTCATATGTGTTATTGTGTTCCCTTGTCACAACAACACAATAGTATCTATGAGGTGGGTACTGTGTGCTCACTCTATACTTTGGGGAAACTGAGGCTGAGGAAGGTTAAGTAAGTTGCCCAAGATCACACAGCTTGCCTACCAGTTGAACAGGCTCAAACCCAGCTTTGCTGGCACCAGAGCGTCGTTAGCCGTGGACTAAATGAAGTCAGTAAGTAGCTATTTCCAAGGCTGTCAGGAAGAGAGACAGACTCATCTGTACAATAACTTTTTAATTAAACAGCAAAGCAAAGTTCCTTATGTTAAAAAGGAGTAATTTTTATCTCCCGATTCTATACAGAACCAATTTTCATTTTAACAAGTTTCTCCCAAGTCCACTGGGCTTTGTTATCAGAGGGTCTTGCGATACAAGTATGGAGCTCTGGTGCGAGTTAAAAGCAATTCAGGAAACCGAGCACAGCTGCAGAACCCAGGTCCTCCCAGCTCATGGTTATAGTTGGCTGTGGGACTCCAGCAAAACTGCATTGTGTGTTTATGGCATATAAAAAATCTTGAGGGTGGTACTGATATATCAGTTAAACACACTGATATATTTGGCCCCATGTGGCAGACAAAGAAAAGGGTTTTTATTTTGCTGTGGACAACACTTTCTTTCTTATAGTTAACTTTTATTGTTCACAGACGATTTCGAAGTATTACCAGTCTATGAACCATACTTGAGTCATCTGGACATACTGGACTTTCGTTGGCTAACGGGTGGTATTTTACATTGTATTTCTTTTCAATCCAGTGTGGATTCATTTAAAAAAATCATAAAAGTTCATCGGCTTCCCTTGTCCCCCTACTCCCTGCCCCGGCCTTTGTCACTGAGAATGTGGGTGGGTGGCTGTCCAAGGCTTGGGCACAGCCGTGGACTTGCCTAGGGCCCATGGTCCTGTCCCTGGGGTGTCTGGCTTCCTCCTCCACTCAGGGACAAAAGGCCCCATAGTTTAGGCAGTCTGGACTTGGAGTTGTCATTTGCAGCCACCCAAACTTTAGGGTGACTACTTTGTGAAAACATGAGGGATGGAATCAGATAGGAGGGACCACTTTGAGAACCACAAAAAAGAAGGAAAGAGGCAGAGTTGTGTAGTGGGAAAGGAATGAATTGGCGATTAGGAGATGTGGGTTTCAGGTAAAGTGACCATATAACTTACTGTTCAAACTGGAATTCTTTGCGAGTGACAGGGATTACTATTGATAATTAAGCTGGGACAACAGGCACAAATTGGGACTGTCCTGGTGTGACATGTCCTACCGTAGTTCTAGGACACTAACTGTCCAACCTGCAGCAAGTCTTAATGTCTCTGGGCCTCAACATCTTTTGAAGAAAGAGACAATTGGGATACAATTTCCCCAGCCCTTTTATCATCAAGGACCTCTTTCTAATTTCTCCCCACAATCTCTGTGAGTTCAAAATGATCATGTCAAGTAATTCTGAGTGATATATAACGAGTAGAAGTCCTGTCAGTCAGAACTTTTTGTCAGCATGAAACAACTAGTTACTACACCATGTTAATGCAGCTGTAGGCAAAAGAAAAACAAAAAAGGTGACATGTTTATACACCTGTGAGTCCTGTTTAACACACTGACTGCCACACTAGAAAAAAATATTTTTTTCCTTGGGGCCACAGTGTTTTATTAAAACAAAACAATCCTTTTCTAATTTGTTATTTTTTTATTGTTTTCTGTGTGTGAGTTATATGCAATGCAATCCACATTTTTAGAATTCAATTGTCAATATTAATTGTAACAATAAGAACATCAAGAAGTAAGATTTTCACAAACCAACTGCAGGGTTTTGCTTCATGAAGCCCTGGGCTCAAAACTAGCCTGAGTTAAACACAACTCACATGGCAATTATGAGGCTGAACCCAGAGGCTGGTGGGAGGTTCCACGGGAACTTTCCCTTTAAACTGGCCCCAGCCCTTTGAGGGGCCACCCAAATCTGACTATAAAAGCCCTAGATGCCCACCGTTTTGGGGCTGACGCCATCTTGGCTGCAACCTGTCTGTACACAGACATTAAAATAAACTTTCTTTTCCTTCATCTTGGCCCCGTGCATTCCTCCCTCAGAGTTTCTAACAGCAGCCAATGTGTTAAAGTAAATTGAAGAGTTCTGACACCATGTTTGAAAATGATAATAGCTTTTGGATCCCCTCCAGTATCTTCACAATCAATAGACATTCTACGTCTGGAGGTTGAAAACCACTTGACTGAATGATCTATTAGTTCATATCCAGTTCTAATCTTCTCTGAACGCCTGATAACTTTAGTGCCTCATGACATGAGACACTGCAGGCCATTAATGTGGGTCTGGGGGGGATCTGTATGAGGATGTTAGATGGGGAAGAGGGGATCCCCTCGTTCCAGGGCACCTGGACAAAGTTCCTGCAGAGGGAAAAGAAGATGCTTTGCCTTGGGGCAAATTTCCTTCTGACTTAAGGCTTCTTGAGCCATGTCTGGGAGAATTCTTAGGTTGGGAGCTGAATTCAACATTGGGAGATGAACAGGGAGCAGGAATGGAACAGCTGTGCAACCATTCATTCTTTTCTCCCCTCTCCCACTTGTACGATCTCATTTTAGGGGGAGGAATGGGCAGTCAAAAGCCTTGTCAGGTCTATAACAGCAGGTCTCAGATCTGAGGTCTGCAGAATCAGCTAGCAAAATAAAGAACCAGCCTACTGCTGCCCACTGCCATAGGTAGTGCTAACATTCTAGTTTCTAAGGCAATAAGCTTGCAATGTGCTTGGGGCAGTGCCACCCACAGTGGTGTTGGGGAGCACATGCATTGGTGGGTGGATGGCTGTGACGATGACTGGAGGTGGACACGCTAGCATGTGTGCCTTGCTATGAGCTAAAGACACTCCCATAATGAAGACTCATCTCACTCAAAATGTCAAAAGCATCTCCATTGAGAAATCCTGAATATGAGAATGGGATTTAAATTCTTACATATAAGGAATTACTTGGAACCTGTAAGAGGATTCAGATCACCCTGGACAACTTCCTATGGTGCTAGATCATCAGGCAGAACGTCTAGATGGAGGAGGTTCATTCTAATAGCTCCCGGACAAAAGGAAAGAGCAGAGGCCACCGCGGAAGGCACTGGGCAACCCACCTCAAGCTAACATGTACACAGTATTTTGTGGGATGGTTTCTCTTTTCTTGCAATGTTGACAGAATTGTTGAATCACTGTCTCCATTTACTTATGATATGATTGGCATCGTCTCTCAAAGCAGAAGAACTCAAGCTAAAGCTAAAGCAGGCAGATCTGCAGCTGCTGGGGTGGTCCTTCCTCTCTGCTCTGCCTTTCCTGGTAAACTTTGACTTCTCCAGTTTGGTTCCATTCATGTCAGCTAGAAGTGTTTGGTGAGTCTTCTCATGGAATGGTTGACTCAGCTCTGCTTTGAGTTAGTGACCCCAGCGGGGGCAGGCCCAGGCTCCCTCTCTGTGAGATACCTCCTAGAAGGAAAGAGGTCATTGACGACTCACAAAGGAGGCTGTGACCATAAATATCCAAGAATTCAGTTTCCTTAAAATCTTAAATAATGAAAAACATTTGCTTGTTGAAGCCTCCTACGTCCTCCCATTTTTGGATTCAAGCCCCAATGCCTTGCTTCAGAATTCCACAGCAAGGCACAAGCATGACATGTTTGGGAGGAATGCACACCACATAAAGTCTTGCCTGGGTCAGAGGGAAGTGCGAAGCTCTCAAGAGGGCCCTAAGACAAATACACAAACGTGGCTTCGTACATGTCAAAGCCCCATGCAAGGGCAAACGTCTTTATGACTTTGGTCCTGGGAAGAGAGACCCGGCTGGGATTAGGATTTACAGCCGGCAAGCTGCCGATGAGGAAGTAATGGCCATTTAGTGTGCGAATGACCATATTGGGAACTGGGAATTTAGCGCACCGGGCTGGAAATCTCAGAGTGAAGCCGGGGGCACCCCCCTTCACCTTGGCTGGAATAAGCTAAACCACCCCACGGTCTGTCCCTTGGGCCTTTTCTCTGTCTTCCTTCGGATTTACAGCCTTCCCTGCAGTTCTTTAGAGCTTTGACACACATGACAATTTAGCATGTAGCATCAAGGGAATCCCCAAGTCAGGGGGAGAGTATCTTTCTTGGCTGTAAACGTCACTCTGAAATTCTTCTCCACTGCAATGTTTCACAAGCACTTAAAATGTGCCTGACTTGCCCCCTACAATGTCCTCACCCTCTAAGAGCTTAGAACTCTCTGACTCGTCTTGCTCACAGCACACTTACAGATGTCCTCTCTGACCCCCAGAGCTTCAGCCAGCCTTAGTGCAGAGGTTCCCAACTGGGAGCAATTTCTCCCTTTAGGGGACATTTGGTAATATCTAGAGATATTTTTGATTGTTGCAACTGGGTGTGTGTGTGGCGGGGGGGGGGGGGGATTTTTATTAGCGTTTAGGGAATAGAGGCCTGAGATGCTTCTAAGCATCCTACAATGCACAGGACAGGCCCCAAAAGCAAAGAAGGATCCAGTCCAAAATGTGAGTAGTGCCAAGGTTGAGCAACCCTGCATTGGAGCAGGGGGAAGGGCTGGCGTCTGCGTAAGCCAAGAAGGGAATTGTCTAAATTCGCACTGTCCCGTGGAGCTTTCTATGGCACAAGAAATGGTCAGTATCTGTGCTGCCCAACGTGGTAGCCACGAACCCCATGTGGTTATCAAGCATTTCAAATGTGGCCAGTGAGACCAAAGAGCTGAATTTTTTATGTGATGTAATTTTAATTAATTCAGTTTTACTCTTCCCATGTGGCTGGTAACTACTCTTTTGAATGGTGCAAGTCCATCTAATGGGAGCTCAGAAGCACTGAGATTGCTGGCTCTAGTCAGTTATGTCTTCCACTGGTTTATAATTGAAATTCCAGAGTTACACGTTCCTTCTTTAGCTAACTGATATGACATTATCCCTGGGAGGGAGATGACCTTTGACTTATAAAGAGCTGATGTTAATTTGGTATGACTAATGGATCTGAAAGACGTTTTGATGGGAGCAGAGAGCACTGGGGACCTGCATGTGGAAGAGGGGACCTCGTGAGATTAAGCAGCAGGTGGACGTGGGGAAGGTATCTCTAGGATACACTGGAGGACGTGGAGACATGGTCTAGAGGCAGCAAAGGCAACCCGCATTTTCTGTAATCCTGCACACTCTGCTGAGAACAGAAGCCCAATACTCAACATTCCCATGTAGACACATGTCTGTGAGGAGCAAAGCCAAAGAGAGACAGAAAAGACGAGGTTGATGACAAAAGAAAGCCTGTTTCCTGCTTCCTTTCTACTCCCTGTAGCTCTTAGGCCAAGTTCTCAAGCACTGAAATATTGTGGTGGCCCCTCCTATATGCAAACCCAAATAAAAGCAATACTACACCACAAAACATAAAAGGGTTTTCTTTTTGCCAGTCATAAAATTATGGATAAGTCCATCAAAGCCTTACTGTTCTGATGTCTGCTGGTGCCCTAAGCAAGTGAGTGTCTCCTTGTTAACCTAGTGCTGCTTTAGAGTCCGAGTATTTGGGCTTATTTTCTCTGTAATTCATTGACTATCTAGCCTATTGTACAGATTTTCATTGATGGCATATTGTGTAGATACTCTAAAGAGTTCTAGAGAAGAAAGCAAAGTCCCCAACCTCACCTGGTAAGCTAAAACTACTCACATTTCTAGAGACGAGGAAATAAATAATAGCTAAATCAAACCAAATCAAACCCAACCCTCTCTTCCTAATAGTGCTCAAATGGGAGCTCCTGATAGCATCAGTTTGGGTGATTCCCGTGGAGAACAATGGAGACTGAACTCAAAGAATAAGTCCTCCAAATTATGACAGTAAAGGGGGAACTGTGGTATGAGATTTGCTAAAAATGAAAATTTTTCTGCTCAGAAAGACACAAGCTGAGAGAGATGTAGGGTTGAGGAAATAGAGAGTCATGAGCATCGACTGCTCCCCAAGTTGTGAATTTGTCCGAACATGGCAGGCTGAGAGGATGTGGAGGGGAAGAGAGGTACGTTTACAACAGTAAAAGCAAGTGTCATATAAATCAGTGTGGTGCTGGCCATGGGGAGGAGCGTAATTGAGGAGTCTTTCACCCCAATGCTAAAGGCAGCAAAAACAAAGAGCTCAAAAATTGTTTAAATGTAAAATGACATTTCCACAGGAATTATTGACTGGGCAAAACTAAGATGTTGAAAGCAAATCTCTCAAGATCAGCATAGAAAGCTCCTTCCATCTCCTTCCCTAAGTGACCGCTGTGCCAGTCTCCAAAATGGGATGCTAGATCCATCTGACCACGAGTCTTCAGGTCTATTTCATATGGCCACTCTCACTGTGGAAATAAGGGCAGCTAAACCTCATGGGCGAGCTTGCGATTACTGACATTTGACCTAAGCAGCTTTTATGTGCTGGTGCTGAAACAGGCTGAGAAACACAATACCTCCCCGGGTACAAGCGGGAGCTTTTCTGTGGCAGCAGCAAGCCCAGACACATGGGGGGCGGGTGGAGGGGAGCTGTAGTTCAAATGCAGTAATAGCTGTTTTTAAACTGATCCTCTCTAAGTCTTTGAGTGCAATGGCTGATTATTGGGTCAACAAACATAAAAAGCTTTGTCATTGGCCCAAGTTTGAACCAGAAGCAACATGTCTTTCATGAGCGTTTTGGATGAAAGATAAAAGATTAAAAAAAATAAATGTTGGTAACAGTAAGTACCATTTGAGGGTCTTTTTAATGTGTGTTTTTCCCTAAGAGAAAAAGTAAGGCAAGAAGATCTATGAAATGTCCTTGATCTTTTTTCAACTCTGAGTTGTAAGCCCTGTGTTATCGTCATGTTTCCATTACAAGAACTGTAGGGTCAGTTGAAATCAGACTTTCAACTCTTAGCTTCACAGGATTATGACTATGTGGTACAGTGAATGGAGCAAGGAATACTTTACTGAGTGTGAATTTGACCACATCGTTCGTGTTCTTACAATTCATCCATGGCTCTCCATTACCTCCAGGATGGGCAGTCTCCTTGTCGGGACATGCGAACCTCACCTCTGTTCTCATCACACTGAGCTGCCAGTGCTCCATATGCTCTGTGACCTTTGGCAATGCCACACCCCTGCACGTGCTCTTCCCTCATTTTAGAATCACATGCACCTTCTTTGTGAAACCATCTTCGACAACCCTTGCATTCGATTCTGCTCTGTACTCTGTACTTATTTTATTACAGCGCACATCATGTTTTATTTTCGTGAACTTCCAACTAAACCGTGAGGTCCCAGAGGCCAGAGGGCAGGCACTCTGTTGCCGTCACCCTTGCTTCCTCAACGCCTAGCACAGCACCAGGCACACACGCAGCAGCGGGTAGATGGATGCTTGGTTACTTTGAGTGGGTGAATTTCCATGAACTGTAAATGATAGGAGCTTTTCAACAAAGGCACTTTCCATATTTCCTTTTCTGCAGAATAAAAGCTGCCTGGAGGCGGCTAATAGTCCCTTCATAGCAGCTCAGCATACAGATATATGCTAAACCCCATGGTTGCCCCAAGGATGAATCAGAAAAAGTAAGAACAGAAACGGTTCATGCACTTCAGAAAAAGGAGGGAAGGAAAGAAGGGAGGGAGGGAGGGAGGGGATGGCTTTCCCTTTGAAAGTCTACCTGAGGCAAAAGAGAAGAAATGACTTCAATAGTATTTTGTTCTGAGGCTTGGTCCATGAACACAAAGAAGAAAGTGACTGAAATATATTGAGTTCTATCCATGAGATTAAAAGAGGAACATCTTTCATCTCCCAATTGATCAAAAGACTCAAGTTATGTTTCACCCAGAAACCTTTTTCTAAAGAGGCTCAGGAGAGTAGGAGAGTTGCATTAGGCAATGGAAACCAAACTGAACCTCACATGAAAGGCCAGGTTAATTAGTCAGTTTATTTCCCAATACCTCCTCTAACACCACCTTTTAATTTTTTGGAAATGAATAAGCTTTATTATTCACCTCGATTGGACTTACTGTGCCTCACGGGTATTGATGCCTTTCTTGGAAAACACTACCCTCTGCGTCCTCCCCTGGCTGCGGACAGACACGGGAGAGGGAGCGCCAGGACCCACGTGCCCTCCCAGGATGCGGGAAAGACATGGGCCCGGTGGCAGGCGGGAGGCCCCGCCAGGGCCACACAGGAGAGGCTTCCCTCCTGGCGGAGGGGGCTGTCTCTACTTGCTCCTGGCTGACATTGCTCAGCAGGTGCAGCTGGGGCTTTCGGCAGCCTGCAGCTGTGTTTAGGAGGGCATTCCCTCTATCTGCCACATCCTTTGAGGATTTCATGGCAGGCCATTTCATCCACTTTAATGACTGCTTTGGCAGCTTCTGAATGTGGGGCTGTGTCTGCATGCCCTGAACAGTGATCCTGGTCCCCACTGTTGAGGTTGAATATGACATACATTCATGTATCCTTTTCTTAAGGCCTTTTGCGTGGGGTGGATCCTTCGGCTCTGGCCAAAACAGGAAGAAATCTGTAGGCAGCAGGGCTTTGGCCCACAGGTTGGGCGGGGTCACCCAGTTTTCTTCCTTTCCCTCGTATCCCATCAGCTAATTAATTGCCTCCTGCTGCTCTTTCTGACTGCGTAACCGCTTTCAAATCCGTCCCCTAGATTAGCTAAATAAATAGAGCACATCAATTAAAAATCAAGTTTTACAAAGTTAATTAATGAAACAGGGAAATATGATATATAAAGTAGGAAAAGCCAATTACAAAACAGTTTGAGTAAATGATTTATATGTACCTATATATGATTTTGAAAAGAACTTAATACACACACAAATAAGCATGCTTATTCTCGGAGTGGAATTAAAGAATTAAGGGGCATTTTTATTTCATTCCTTACATGTTTTAAAAATTGTTTCTGAATTTTTTTACAGTGAGCGTGTATTATCTTTTTTCTGAAAAAATAATATGGGATTTTAAGAAAATGAAATGCGTACAGATAGGGGAAATTAAGGGTCCCTCATCTTCTCTGTTCCTGTCACCACTACCACAGTTTAATTTATTGGTCATTTTTTTTCTTACCTGCAAAAATTGCCTTGCCTGTCACCCTCGCTGCACTCTCTCTCTCCATTATTCGTTCTCTCTCATAATATCTTCCTAAGAAGGAAATCTGACCGAGCGGCTCCTCTAAGTCTTCCAGGCTTCCCACAGGATAGAGAAGTCCAAAATCCTCAGGCTGGAGGGGAAACCTTCAGGAGCTCATCGTACCTGAGGTTCATGCCAACTCCTGTCGCCGTCCCCGGTACCCAGAAGTTGGTCAGGGCTCTCCTGCTCAGAACATGACATGTCCTCCTCACCTCCCTCATTTACTCTCTCACTCACCCTTCCAGAGTCAGCTGTCATGTCACCTCTCAAGGACACTTTCCTTGGCATTGCCCGGTGGAGTTAAGGGTTTTTTTTTTTTGCCTTGGTCGCAGCTCTACATTAACTACCTCAATGCAATTACAGTCATGCGTCACTTAACAATGGAACACATTCTGAGAAATGTGTCGTTAGACCGTTTCATCATCGTGTGATCATCATGGAGGCACTTATACAAACCCAGATGGCGTAGCCTACTGTACACCTAGGCTGTATGATGTAGCCCTTGGTCCTGGGCTACAAACTATACAGCATGTTACTGTACAGACTACTGTAGACAATTGGAACACGATGCTATTTGTGTAGCTAAACACATGTAAGTATAGAAAAAGTACTGTAAAACATAGTATAAAAGGTAAAACCTGGTACATCTGTACAGGGCGCTTACCAGGAGTGGAGCTTGCAGGACTGGAAATTGCTCTGGGTGAGTGAGTGAGTGAGAGGTGAGTGAATGTGAAGGCCTAGGACACTACTGTGCACAGCTGTAGACTTTATAAACACTGCACACTTAGGCTACACTAAATTTACAAAAAATATTTTTATTTTTTCAATAATAAATTAGTCCTAGCTTACTATAACTTTTTTACTTTATAAACTTTAAAAAAATTTTTTGAACTCTTTGGAATAACACTTAGCTTGAAACACACATTGTACAGCTATACAAAAATATTTTCTTTCTTTATATCCTTATTCTATAACCTTTTTTCTATTTTTCAAATCTTTCCTTTTTTTTTTTTTTTTCTTTTTAAACTTTTTTGTTAAAAATGAAGACACAAACATGCACATTAGCCCGGGCCTATACAGGGTTAGGATCATCAGTGTCACCGTCTTCTACCTCCACACCTTGTCCCACTGGGAGATCTGCAGGGGCAGTAACACATATGAAACTGTCATCTGCTACGACAACAATGCCTTTTTCTGGGATACCTCCTGAAGGACCTGCCTGAGGCTGTTTTATAGTCACCTGTTCTTTTAATGAGTAGGAGTATACACTAAAATAATGATAAAATGTATAGCATAGCAAATACATAAACCAGAAACATAGTCATTTGTTATCATTATAGTACATAATTGCATGTGCTCTACCTTTCTATGACTTGCAGTGCAGTAGGTTTGTTTACACCAGCATCACCACAAACACATGAGTAACGCCTTGTGCTACGATCACAGTTATGACATCACTAAGGGATAGGAATTTTTCAGTGCCATGATGATCTTATGGGACCACTGTGGTATATGTGGTGCATCGTTGACTGACACATGGTTGTGCAGTGCACAACTGTATTACTTCACAAGTCACTTTTCTCCACCCTGGGGCAGAGGGATGTTCTGTCCAGCTCTGTCCTTAGCTCCCAGTGCAGTGTCAGGCACCAGTAGGTGTCTAATAAACATTATTGAGAGGATGTACCTTTAGCTGGCATGAATGGGGGAGGAGAGAGGGGACAGGATCTAACTTTCCCGTTATTGATTTATTGCTCCTACTATAGAAGCTGCTGTTCTTAGTTAGCCAGGTTTAAGCAATCTTCTTTCCTCCAAGAATGGTAACACACTAGAAAATTTAAAGGTATTCAGTCATGCCAGCACTTATCCACTTTTCACATTTGGGGCATGAGGAGACACATCCCATGAGCTGTGCCTCATAGGCACATAGCAAAGTACTTCCCCTCAGTAAGCAATTTAATTCTGGGTAAGTATTCCTCAGTATTAGGGGTTGACTTGTGCCCTCTCCAAATTCATATGTTGAAGCTCTAACCTCCCTGTGCCTCAGAGCGTGACCTCATCTGGACATAAGGTCGTTGCAGATGTAACTAGTTAACATGAAGTCACCAGGGTGGATCTCTAATCCGAGATGACTGCAGTTGTTATAAAAGGGGGAATTTGGACACAGACATGTGCGCAGGGAGAACGCCACATGAACGTGAAGGCAGAGATCAGGGCGATGCTCCTACCAGCCAAGGAACGCCAGAGATTGCCAGAAAACACCAGAAGTTAGAGGAGAGGCATAGATTCCTCCTCGCAGCCCTCAGAAGGAACCAACCCTCCAGACACCTTGATCTCAGACTTTTAGTCTCCAGGACTGGGAGACAATAAATGCCTGTCATTTAAGCCACTCAGTTTGTGGTGTTTTCTTTCCAGCAGTCCTAGCAAACCAGTATGCCATCAGAAAGGAATGGCAGCCGGCATCTGGCATGATCATGGTGCACTTTGCAAACAGGAAAGGGATGGACCTAGTCTAACCTTTTTAAAAATTAGATAATGGGTACTATGTTTCCCTATACTTTTTAAATTTTTCAACTGGGAAAAAAACACAATGTATCTGAATTTGGGTGCATATAGCACTAAAATGAAAAGACACAAAGCGTTATAGACTGAAACACAAGTCCCCTGTTTGTCTTCAGTCCCAGCTACTGAGTTCCCCTCCCTAGAGCCAAACTTTTTTAATGTATATAAATATGTATATTTCATTTTTTCATGTAAATAGTCATAGACTATAAACATCACTTCATTATAGATGTTGGAGGTAATTCCCTGTTAGAATACACAAGCATGCCTATTCTTTTGATGACTATATAGTATTTCTTTGATGGATGTATTTTCTGCCCATTCTTTATTTTTATTTTTATTTTTTTTATTTCAGCATATTATGGGGGTACAAAAGTTTAGGTTATGAATATTGCCCATGCCCCCCCTTCTGCCCATTCTTAATACATTTTCAGCTGAATATCTTGATCAAAACGAACAGAAAGCATCTCCAAAGTTATCCCTTCACAGCCTGGATGGGGCTGAGCCTTCTCACTGCTGTCTCCCACACTGAATACATGGATACTGTCTTTTCCAGCTGAGGTCGTTAGATGTGCTCTAAACTCTGTGAAAAGCCGGCCTGCCTCGTGTTTTATACAGGTGTCTCCAAGGCAGCAAAGCAGAGCAGCCTGTATTTGGCGTGGGACTGGCCTATGCTAGTTCACTAGATCATATTTCATCAAGTTTTTCTCCTCCGATGGGCTATGCTGGAAATGATCGATTGGATGCACGTTGGACAGATGAAAAGTGAGACAACACACATTAATCAAAACCTTTGACTAGTGTATCCATTACCTTCCCGTGGCCCCGGGGCCACCATTCATTTCCTCAATGCTCTGCACCGGGGTCTCAGGACCCACTGAGTTCTCTCTGCTTGCATTTCTTGAACCTTTCCTGCTCCGTCACAGAGACAACTGGGAAATGCTTCTTGTTAGGCAAGACAGTGCTTGCATTCATCATCTAATTTCCAAAAATAAGTTAATACAGCCATTCAGCTGTCATATAACTATAGCCTACTTCCTATGGCTGATGGTGAATGTGAGCTTAAGAAGATAATGGCCATATTGAACGCCTAATTTTTCACTTTGAATCTAAGAATCTCTTTCAACATTAGCCATGGCCACACATTCAGAGGATCTTCAGAACTCCCTTCCCTTTTAAGAGCGTCTTTATTTAATCCATCCTTCAAATTCTAACTGATTGCCTCTCAGTAGTCTTTATGTCTGAATGAATAATGTCTAAACTTTCTTCCCTTGTGCAAGAGTTGACAATGTGCACCTCTGCTTAGTTTTTATTTTCTTCAGTGTTCTTTTGAGATATTTTTTTCTGTGCCAGCTTTCTTTTCGAAGCTGCACATATGCCTTGAGAATAAGAACGGGGTGTCTCTACCCTTTATTCACAGAGTAGGGGATCAGTCATTGTTCATAGGGTAAAGAGATAATCGTTAAACATTCAGCCTCTCAGACAGCAATACTTAACATTTATAGAGCACTTACTACATATGCATCTGTCATGAATTAGAGAATTTTATACCAATTATCTCTTTTAATTGTCATAGTATCTTTTAAGGGATAGGTATTCTTATTTACATTTTATGGAAATAAAAAGAGAGTTTAAGCAACTTGCCTAAAGTCACATGGCTAATTAGGCTTCAGATGATGTGATCTTACACACTAAGATGCCTGTCTCCTAGTGAGCCCCAAACTCTAGGCAATTAATAAAAACCCAGCCATCAACTTTGAATAATCTAAATTTGCAAGTTAAGTCAATAGATTGTTTCAGTGGCCTTCTAATTCAGCTCCCTGCTTCTGCTCTATAGGTCTGTTTCAATAGCCAGTGTGATCCTGTTAAAACTCAAATCAGTTCTTGGCCCAAAACTTTCCAGTAGCTTTTCATCTCACCACAGTAAACGTTAGAGTTCTCATCATGACCAATACAGCCAAACGAATCTTTTCCCACCCTGTGCCCCTCTGGCCTTCTATGCCACTCTCTCTGTCCTCTGCCTACTGTACCCCAGCCGCGATGCCCCCCTGCTGTTCTGCTGACAAGTCAGGCGTGCTCTGCCGCCCAGGCCTTCCCATCCCTGCTGCTGTGTTTGAAACTGCATTCCCGCAGACAGTCCTCCTCTTCGTCACATTGTTACTTGAAAGGAAACTTCTCAGGCTGCTGGCCCCAATGGAGTAACTAGCTTCAGATTAATTCATTCCCTGTAAATAGCTAGAAAACTGGACCAACTGTGTGAGCCTAGATAGTTTTCAGGCAATGAAAAATAAACAGCACAAGATTGTAACACCTGGAAGAAGGGGGCACTAGGTGAGCCCCCCAGCAGCCCAGCTTCCTGCCTGGAGATGCGAGCTTGAGCAGAGCATCGTACTCCTGGCAGGGATCAAAGTTCCAGGCAACTGAAATGGCTGGAATCTGTGCAGAGAGAAAGCCCTAGAAGTCTGCGTGTGCATGTGAGGAGCTCCTCCATGAGTCCACGGTTGAGGGCAGGACTGTGCACGCGCAGGGCAAAACCACCCATGGCTTGCCAAATATCAGCTGCTGTGGGATTGAGATTGACATAAATATAACAGAGGCTGAGCAGTTCTGAGCATAAATATGTGAACATTTAAATCTAAATGAACAAAAATTAGATAAAATTTAAAATTCAATTCCTCAGTCACATTAGTCACATAAGTGTTCAATAGCCACGTGTGGCTAGTGGCTGCCCTATCGGCTGGTGCAGACATGGAACATTTTCCTCAGCGCAGGAAGTTGTATTGAACTAGAGCCTCTGCAATGTAAAACTCACATGTCTGGTATTCAAGTATAGATCACTAGACATGCAAACAAACAAAAACCAAACCAGAATAATGCAATCCATAGTAAAAAATAAAAGCAGTGAAAAGAAACTGATTCTAAGATGGACCAAATGTTGGGCTTAGAAAATAAAACCTTTAAAACGTATATGTTTTATAATATATAGCCAAATACTTAAAATGTATTCATTAATTAGAGAAAAATAGTCATAGCATATAAATAGATGAGAAATTTTTAGCAGAGAAATGAAACTATTAAAAAAAAAAAAGAGTGGAAATCCCAGCATTGTGGAGTACCTGAAGGGAACCATTCACTGGAGGTGCTAACTAGCAGGACAGAGACGGTAGAAGAAAGACTCAGTGAAGGTGGGGACAGATCCATAGAAAATATCAAATCTGAATAACAGAGAGAAAAAAATATGAAGGAAAAATGAACAGAGGGTCAGAGGCCAGTGGAACAATAGCCGTCAGGCTAGCATACGTTTGACTGATGTCCCGGAAGAAGACAATGAAAACAGAGAAAATATCTGAAGAAAAAGTAGCCAAGAGCTTCCCAAATTTTTTTAAAAACGACTTAAAAATCCCAGGCGCTCAAGGAGGATGGAGACAAAGAAAACTCCACCTAGGTACATCATAGTCAAATGACTGGACACCAAACATGAAGACAAAATCTTGAAAAAGCAGCGAGAGGAAAGAGACTTACAGACAGGGGAACAAAGGTAAACATTGTTGCTAATTTTTCATCAGAAACAATACAGGGTAGACAACAATGAAACAACATCTTTCAAGTGTTGAATTAAAAATCTTGTCCACATAGAATTCTATATTGAACAGAAATCATCTTCAAAATTGAAGGTGAAATAAAGACATTTTCAGATAAGCAAAATCTGAGAAGATTCATCTCTAGCAGATCTGAGCTATTAATAAAATAAATGCTAAAGGATGCTCTTCAGTCCAAAAAGAGATATGCTTGATAGAGCTACAGAAAGAATGAAGAGTAGAAGAAATAATAAATAACTGAATACATAAATTATAGTACTAGTATATTTATACAATGGACTACTCATCAGTAATAAAAAGCAATAATGACTAATACATGTGGTAACACGGCTTAAGCTGACCAAAAGAAAACATATTCAAAAGATTTCATGCTGTATGATTCCATTACATGAAATTCTAGAACAGGAAAGACTAATCTATGGTGATATAAATAACATCAATGGGAGCTTGGGTTGTGAGTAGGAGATTAACTATAAGGGAGAAAGCGGGAACATTCAGGAAGATGGAAATTTTCTACAGCTTTATTAGAGTGGTGGATATATACATCAGCCAAAAGTCACCCACCTGTACACTTAAAATTTTAAGCAGATAAGTTATACCTTAATAAGTTTTGTTTCAAAAAGTTTCTTTCTTAGTGAGACTTTCTCTCAGTACCATATTTAAAACTGCACCCCAATACTCCCTTTAATTTTCTCCCTGGCATGTCTCTGTCTAACACACTAGATATTTTTATTTATCTTGCATTATGTTCCCTTCTAGACTGTAATTTCTGTGTGGGCAAAGACTTTGGCCTGTTACGTTCATTGCTGTGAATCATACCAAGAACAGTGCATGGCATATAATACATGCTCAATAAACGTATACAAGTGAATGAATAAAGGGAAAAATGAATGCATGAATTTAACTTCTTTACTGTTATCAAGTGTAGGCTGAGTGGACAGGCTAAAATTATGCTATACTGGTATGTTGTGAAACGCAAGACATCAGATTTTAATCTAACTCAAAGTTAAAAGGAAAATAACCTGAACAAGGTATTCTACATAGACTAAATACATGGGCATACAGTTGGCCTGCTGTGTGAGCTACTGCATCTAGGCTCTCAGATGAACTATAGATGTTTACAATAAATGTTACCACAGACATTTTTCTATACTTCACCTATTAGAAGATAGGGGTATACTAGGGAGTTAGGATAAGGGGGAGAGAAGTGGGGTTTGTCAGCAAGAGACAGGAGTAGGTGGCCCCTTTATGGTTCTCAGGGAGTAAGTGTAGACTCTCCCAGATGTAGTGATATCTGACACTTGGGTCTGGTGCATCTCTGGCTACAAAAATGTGCTGATAAGTATGTGTAACAGACGTAATATTAGAATATGCATGTGGCCTCAATTCCAAAGACTTAGACTTCTCGTACAGCATTGAATTCCAGAGAATTGAAAAGAAAAAATCCACTGGGTCCACCCTATTGGAAGGTTCACCTTTGGAAGTTGTTTACCCTGGAGAGAGAGGGCACGTTCAAGGAAGGGAAAGTTCAGAAGTGGGTGGTGGACAAAATATCAGCAATGTTCCATGGAAACATACTCCTGTCTGAAGTATCACACTCTTCCAAAGACAAGAGGAAACTGAATTTCAAGTTTCAGGTGAGGTCATGTTTATTGTACGTAAGTAGTTGATAAAATGAGATTCCAACCCACAAAGTCATGTGGATGACTCTGAAGTGTGTGACTTCAATTACCTCCTCCAAGGTGAACTCCAGCCTTAGCTGTGACCTCTGCTGCACTTGGATGGCATATCACGCATTCCAACACGTGGCCACAGTCCACCTGCTACTCTGTCCTGGATGCCAGCCAGTCCTGCACCCTCGTCCCCACCCCACTGTGAATGTCAGTCTGAACGTCAGACTGTGAGAAAAGAGGTACCTTGTCTCCTGTTTTATCATTATCATTAAAAAACCCTTTCCTTTCTTCTTTTCCCATCTCGCCCTCCTTCCTCCTACTCCCCCCATGGGAGAGTCAGTATCTAAAAAGCTGGAGATTGGCACTCAGGTGTGGGAAAAGCGGGGAGGAACTCTGAGACTTCTCATTCCAAGCCCTCTGGAGCCAGGAGTCAGCCCTTTCAACAGAAAAGAAAGGAATCTGGGGAATTTGTAGAGAAGATATTAAAGAAGAAGCATATTTTTGTAAAAAAAAAAAATAAAAACCTTTCTTGTCTGGAATATGGTGACTGGGAAGGCAGTGTGGAAAGGCAGGTGGGAGAGACAGTGAAAATTAACTGGAAGATTCTGAGAGAAGAAAGAGGGAGAAGAATTCACCCAGGGATGTGTAGGACTACTCAACAGGGAAGCGCTGGGGACAGGGCTGAGACCTGGAGAAGACCTGATTTCACGCTTTAATCCTGAGTGGGGAAAACCGAGTAATCAGGGACCATGATGTTTGTGACTGACTTTGCCAGCGTGTAGTTTTGGACAGTGGGAGGGAGTTTCAGGGTTTCAGGTTACTTGTGCCTGGAGCTATCCTTGTTCTCTGGACAGTGGAAGAGATGGAGAACGGAGCACCGAGGCAGCAGGGGTGTGTGTGTGTGTGTGTGTGTGTGTTCAGGTGTGTGTGTGTGTGTGTGTGTGTTCAGGTGTGTGTGTGTGTGTGTGTGTGTGTGGTCAGGTGTGTGTGTGTATGTGGGGGCTGCATTTGAAGACCTTAAAGAGACTGTCCTCCTGCCTTCTCCATGTGGAGCCAGGATCCTCCCCCCTACCCTGCTACTGTCACAGCCACAGAGGACCATGGCTTCATTCCCAGGTGAACCTCAGATTGCCCAAGATGGACACTCTTGCCCTCCTGCTTAGCTCTCCTGTCTTCTGCCACCAGGCGTCTAAAGAGACTTC
The DNA here is from genome assembly GCF_041146395.1 of Eulemur rufifrons. Classification (NCBI taxonomy): domain Eukaryota; kingdom Metazoa; phylum Chordata; class Mammalia; order Primates; family Lemuridae; genus Eulemur; species Eulemur rufifrons. Next base: position 60,772,212 of record NC_091000.1, on the reverse strand, counting down.
CTGGAAGAGGGATTATCTTGTTTTCCACTCCATCAGCATTGACAGAGGACTTTTCTCAGAGTAGAAAGTACACGATACAAGTCATGCGACGGTTGTAAACACCAATATGGTAGGCAGCAAAGCAGCATCAGTGACAGTTATTTTTAACTGAGATCAAAAGGCCAAGTCATCATGACAAGTGGGGCATAAACAACTTCCAAGCTCCTCTCGGACCTTTCCCCTGGCTGGTCCCCTGTGGGCCCCCTGGCCTACCTGGCGGTTCCTCAACCTTGGCACCTGCTCTTTCTCTCTCAGGCTCTGACCCGCACAAGAGCAGGGACCTTGTTTATTTTCTCCAGCACTGAGGACAGGGTCTGGCACACAGAAAGTGCTCACTGAACAAACAGACATGCCTGTGGATGTAGCATTTGTATCTTTTAGAAGGGGCTTTTCTGCACTGGGTACTGACTCAACAGACTCTCCCAACCCACTATTCCACACAATAGTGACAGCCCTTAAAAGACAAAAGAATGGGGGAGACCAGCTTTAGCAGTTCAAGACCCACCCCAGAGAGCAACGCTTTATTAGGGACAGGCAAATATCTGTGGTTCACTTTTGTTGTGTTGTCGTAAGAAGACTCAGAGGCCCTCCAGGTGAGTTCAAAGTCCCCTCTGTTTACTGGGTAAAATAAATCTTATTAGGAGGGACACAATGGAATTCAAGGCAGAGGGGGCTGGGCTCTGTCTGAGGTACCTCCATGGTTTCTGTCTGAGGCTGGCCTGGGCTCTGGTGGGGGGAGCGGGTGGGGGCTGGGCTGCCACCCTCAGTTTTTAAGACTCCTTGACTTGCTTTGATCACTCACCCAGAAGCTGCTGCAGACAGCAGCTCTGAGTTCCTGCTTAGTAGGACCCCTGTGGAGAGGGTGTGCAAACCTCTTTTCTCTGTGGGGGCCCACACTCAGCCAGCTTCAGCCCGGAGCTCCCTATCAGGGCTGCCCAGAAAGCTGTGTTGTGAGGGGTCCACCAGCGTTCCCTGTCCGCCTCCTCAAATTCCATTTGTCTGCCCCAACCCCTTCTCCTTGCCCTTTGTGCATCCCTGTGGGACTAGAGGGCCCCCAAGGACAGCTCACCAGCCTGCCCTGCTCAGCCCTGCCCCTCCTGCCCCTCGGGTCCCTGTGTCTCCGGCAGGAGAGCAGGACCGGGAGGTGCCAGGTGGGGACGAGCACTGTGCCCGAGGATCGGGACCCTGGCCCCTTCTTTTCATCTTCATGAACCGCAACCTTGGGCAAGTCATTTCCCTCTGAGACTCAGTGTCTTTGTTTGTAAATCGGAGATAAAAATTCAGACCTATCTAGCTCAGAGCATCTCTTGGTTCTAAAGAGACAAAGGACAGTGTACACGCTGAAGGCCTCCCTGTCCTTCCAGGCTGAGGCGTTCGCAGTCCACAGTTCTGCAGGAGCTGGTCTGGGCAATACAGTGTGATCTAATAAATTACTAATACACTAATTGTCAATGGGCGCTTAATGGCCAAAGGGGTCAAGGGTTCTACCATTTGGGTAACGTGTTTACAATTATACCCAATCTCTTCACGTATATCCAGTCTTAAGGAGGAAGGTGCTGCAGGTGAGGATCTCAGGGATCGTGCTGACCTCTAGAGGCAGTACCTTGCGGAGAAGGGGCTTTGGAACTCTTGGCCACGGTTTTGACAATCGTCCTCTTGGCCCTCGCGGAAAGCTGACCTATACGCACCAAGTCTTGTATAATCTGGGCAGGGCTGCCGATGGCCCCAGAAGCCACTGTCACTGTTACACAACTAGTTATTTTGCAACTCTTGCCTCATCAAAACTGTTTTTCTCTTCGTTCAGTTTCTCTTTCAAATACCCTGATTACAAATCGCAAAGACCAGGCAGATCTGGGCAGCCCAAAACAGAAGTCTCATCGTCTGGCTTTGCAACTTCCTCTGCGACCAACCGTGGGAGCAGAAATACCGACTCACATACTCTTAAGAGTGGACAGGATCTTAAAGGTTAGTGGGCCTGGCCTCCCCTCCACGTCATCGGTCAGCAACACAGTTACTGGGACCCCTGCTCCCTTCCAGATGCTGTACTGGGTGCTGGAGGGGATGTGACCAAGATACTGAACAAGACCCTGTCACTAACCTTACTGGAGAGAGACAGGCAAGTGAACAAGGAGTCATGCTCAGGGGCTCGGGGGAGGGAATATCCCCCAGGGCAGGGGCATCAGAAAGGCTTCTTGGGAGAGGTGGAGTCTTTCCCCACCCCCATCTTTCTTGAGGTATCATTGACAAACAGAAATTGTGTGTGTGTCAGGTGTATGACTCGATGTGTCCATATATGCATACATTGTGAAATATCCGCCAGGGTCGAGCTGGTTACAAGCGGAGTATTTTTTTTGTTTGTTTGAGACAGAGTCTCGCTCTGTTGCCCAGGCTAGAGTGCCGTGGGATCAGCCTAGCTCACAGCAACCTCAAACTCCTGGGCTCAAGCGATCCTCCTGCCTCAGCCTCCCGAGTAGCTGGGACTACAGGCATGCACCACCATGCCTGGCTAATTTTTCCTATATATTTTTAGTTGTCCAGCTAATTATTTTCTATTTTTAGTAGAGACAGGTTCTCGCTCTTGCTCAGGCTGGTCTCGAACTCTTGAGCTCAAACAATCCACCCGCCTCGGCCTCCCAGAGTGCTAGGATTACAGGTGTGAGCCACCGCGACCGGCCTAGAAGCGGAGTCTTGAAGGTAGAGAAGGAGTGAGCTGGAAGGAGACCCACAGGTGGAAGGCGGATGCTACAGGAAAGTTTGAGGTCGGAGGCCAGAAAGGGAGAGGGGTGAGGAGAGTGAGGGGAGTGACAGAGAGGGCCAGGTGACCAGGGTCAGGGGAACATAACCGAGCTCCCTGCAGAAGTGCCCAGGCTGGAGTGAAGTGGGAGCTGAGCCTGGAGCCACAGGCTGGCTCCAGTTCAGGAGGAGCCTCGTGGCCTTGCTAAGGAGTTAGGATTCCATCTCGATGGGGTTCAGGACACACTCCCCCAAATATGGCACCTTGGCATTTGTGAAAACAGCAGAAGCAGGAGGGTCTCTCTCACCCCCTCAACCCTACTGTCCTCCCCTGAAGCACGTCATAGACCTGGGAAGGAACTTTTGACCTTCCCCTGAAGAAGCACGTAAGACTCATTTGAGGGGAAAGAAATGTCCTTATCTCTGAAGACATACGAACATAGAGAGAACTGAGCCAACAGGACTTGCTACTTTCCCCCAGTTCATTACCATCGGATCACACCCCTTTGTCCAGTCCTCCTTCCGCACGACTGTCCACTCCATCACAACTAAGCATAACAAATATAGCATAGCATAACAAAAAACAGGTTTCCCTGTTTTTCTGGGTCTGCATTTTTCCTTGAAGGCTTTCGTGACATATAAAACTTATATTCAATAAATTCGTATGCTTCTCTCTTGTTCATCTGTCTTTTGTTATAGGGGCCTCAGCCATGAACCTAGTCATAGGTGAGAAAATAAATTGTTCCTGCCCTCCAATCCCCAAGACAACCAGGGGACCCGAGGGTTGGGAACAGCACAGTCACGGGGGGACACTGGGTGACTCCTGAGGCTTCTCTGTGGTCCCACAGGCTGACAGCTCCGTCCACCGTGAGGCAGGTCGGGTTGTTAGGAAACGTGTGTCCAAACGGAGCCCAGGGCTGCCCCCGCGAGAAGGTGTGGGGCTGCCCTGTCTATCTCCCCTCCCCCACGGGCTAGGTTTTTGACATCCGAAGCTTCTCCCCGACCCCAAATTTCCTCTTCTTCAGCGTTAACAAGCCCGATCCCTTCTACCACTCTCGTCAGATACCAGAGAGCTGCTTCTCAGATTCACAGGGCGTGGGGAGCCCAGCTTTCCCGCTCGCCCCTCCTCTAGCGAACAGAGTCATCTACACCGCAGTGCGCCACCAGCCACCAGCCACCAGCCACCAGCCACCAGCCGCAGATGGGGCAGATGGCCGCTGTCCGTGGCTCGGCCTTCCACAGTCCACTGCCGGCGCCTGCCCGCTGGCTCGCTCGCTCCCACAGCTGCACGACCGCTTTCCTCTCTGCTGCCTGTTCCCCAAGGATCACACTCGTGTTATATGGCCTTTGTTAAACTTCAAGTATAATTATTGTTTCTTTTTAAAGCTTTTTCCTCTGAAGCGAGGTGAATCTTAATTTGAGTGCCTGAACGTCCACTGGCAACCCGGTGTACTGGTAAGAACAGTGTTCCCAGCCAGGAAGACCCGGGTTTGAATTTCGGCTCAGCTACGTAATAACTGTGTGGTTTCAGGCAAGTGTCCTAACCTCTCTGAGCTTCTGTTTCTTCATCTGTACTACTGCCAATTTCTAGCTTCCTGAGCTGTGAAGATCTGAGTTAACTTAGGATGTCCTTGGTCCCTAGTGGGCATGTGAGAGCCGATGGTAATTACCATGAGGATCTCACTCTTCTTCTTACAGCTGCCCAAGCTGAGTCTAATTACTCACCCGGAGCTTCGGTTTCCCCATCTATTACACGAGAATAATACCAGTTCCTTGGCAGTGTTTGAGGCTCCAGTGTGATAAAGCCACGGAAAGCACATGGAAGGCTCTTACAGCTCATGCGTGTCCTGGCCTCTTTGTCCCCTGTGGATTCTTCTGCCCCCGTGAGCCATCACCTTTGTTCTTAGGCCCTTTCCCTCTATCTTGGGATGTTCTCGTCAGCATCCTAAGCTCTTCCCAGCAAATATCCTCTGAGAACATCAGAATCTCCTTTTTGGTTGCCCAAGATCAAAGAGCCCTGTTTCTGTTCCTTGTTTTTCTCTTGCCTCTTTCCTGGCTGTTATGGGTTCAGTTGTGTCCCTCCCTGTACTGCCCCCAAAAAGGGTACATTGAAGTCCTAAGCCCCAGGACCTGCAATGTGACCTTATGTGGAAATAGGATCTTTACAGATTTCATCGAGTTACGATGAGGCCATGAGAGTGGGCCCTGATCCAATATGACTGCTGTGCTTGTCCTCGGAGGAGAGAAACTGTGAAGACAGGGACACAGGGGAAGACGCCATGTGAAGGGGGAGGCAGAGACTGGAGTGATGCTGCCACGGGCCGAGGACACTTGGGGCCACCAGCAGCAGCAAGGAAGCGTCCTCCCCAGAAGCTTCAGAGGGAGAACGGCCCTGCCAGCACCCCGGCTTCAGACTTCTGTCTCCGGAACTGTGAGATAATACATTTCTGTCACTTTAAACCACCTAGTGTGTGGCACTTTGTTTCGGCAGCCTTAGAAAACTAACACGCTGGCCCCATTGCTAGAGTCCACGTGACTGACAGATTTATTAATTTGTAAAATAAACCTTCCTAAAGCCCATTTAAAAAATGGACAAGTGGCTATTCCACTTAGGGATGTATCGTGGGATTATATATAAAATAAAATGGGTTGGATGGATAGGGGCAGCGTGATCAAGAAGACAAGAAAACTGCTTCAAAAGACCTTGCTAATGGTGGTGTTTTGAGAGAGAGTACCTTGTAAAAGTTGAAACGACCTTAAATGAATGTCAGGGTGGGAAGAGGAACATGGGGCCGTAATTCATGTGTTTCTGGGGAGCTGGCATTTTCATGCTGATATAATCTAAGATTTCAGCTTTAACAAGCGATAAGGTTTACTGACTAAAAATTAGCCACAAGGTATAACTTTACCCCTGGCTTAACAGAGGACTGAAAGAATAAAAGCAAGCAGCTGTGTCAGAACTTGCCGGGCAGCGTGACACGCTATGGTTTGAACAAAGCCGAGTTGGCCCGAGCACGAATTACAGGAAGGGAGGCAGGAAGAAAAAGAAAGAGCTTCGGGGCTATTTATTCTTTGTCTATGGGACACATTGAAGAAAATATTGAGTCACACGTCACAGACCCAGCTGGAAAACGTGGGGCCAACCAAAGCACACGGGACATGAGTCACCAGCCCCCAGCTTTCAGGAGCTCCACATTTGGGAGCCCAGCGAAGGGCTTGCCATGTTTCTGACCGTCTCATTGGTTCTGGGGCTGCTGTGAACTTCAGCCAAATGTTGTGCACGTCTTAAAAATCAGAACCAACGATGATGGCCTTGGAGTCACGTAGCCTGGTGTTTCGGGGGTGAAACAGTCCCTAGATGTCAGCTGGGTGGGGATGGAGAAGACACTGGCTACGCACTGCTGACAGAGTGCTCAGCTCTCCAGAACTGGGTTTTGGCTCAGTTTAAGACGACAATGGACATCTGCTGCTTTCACCCACCCAGCATCTGTTCCTTTCCTGCTTCTGGGAGCATATCCTGACATTTCTCGGGGCGGGAGGGGGCGGGGGACTCATGTTTCTCTATTCTTAGTCCCTGGTGCTAGGGGTGGGTGCAGCACTCAGATCAGGGCTTTCCACTCTCCAGGCAGCCATATTGCTTTAGGGATGGGTCACAGCACAAGTCAGTCCAAAGAGAGTTGGGACTTTTACAACAACTACTGGGGACGAGAGGCAGTCAGTTGGGCTACTGAGGGGATGCGGGCTGTGGAGCTGCTGACGCCCATCTTGCTACCATGTTGGAAAAGCCGACCTGAGGGAGCGGAGGGAGGGAGAGGGCAGGTCCTAACGAGACGGAGCCCTGTGTCCAGCTGTGCCGGAAGCTCTTTTCTGGTACACGAGCCCATACGCTCCATCATTCTGTTTGCTTAAGCCAGTGGAAGCCAGGCTCTTTTACTGGCAACCTAAAGAGTTCTGAGTAATTCACAGATCTCAGTAAGGTACAGTAGCTACCACAGCAAACACCACAAAAATATATAGAAGCCAGAGAGAAGATACTATCTGTATGCACATGGCATGTTGGAGCTGAAGACTTGTAAGATAGAGAAGACATGAGCACAGGAGGACTTAAGAGTATTTTAGAGTACTTAGACTATTTTGAAAATATAACATGATGGTATTGCTCCTTTAAGTACTTCTGGAATGAGGGATTAAAAACAAGTTTGTAAAAGAAAACAACAGCAACCCAAGTTCTTACAGGGACATGGCATAACAACTACGATGGCGACACCACCACCACCAATAACAATAAACCATCCCAAAGGCAGGAACTGTGGCTTAGCGCAGGCTCTGAGCTAGGGTGACCAACTCATCCTGATTTGTTTGGGATTGTCCCTGTTTTGAAACTGAATGTCCCATGCCCAAGACCCCTTAGTCATGGGCAAACCTGGACGGTCAGGCACATGTTTTTCTAGCTGGGTCAGGTCATGTTATTAATACTTTTCTGAGCCTCAGTTTCTCCATCAGTGAATGGGGTGTGTGGCAGGGGGAAGGCAGTGTGGAACTACCAGTGGTTTCCAAACCATGTTTTGGGGAGCTCCAGGTTTTTATAAAGGGCCCCAACGACCCCTGCAGAAGAGAAGGGTTATCGAGCAACCTCCATTTCTGCTGCAGTTGGAGGAGTTTCTCTTCTATCTATTTAAAAACTCAAAGTCTGCCTGACATTTGCTGGGGCTGGGGGCACCTGCTCTCGGAGGGACTTCCCTCTACAATTGCATGATTTCTTTTCTCGTTATGGGGCAAATGGCTCTTACAGACCAGTGGTTCCCACACCAGGCTGATCCTAAGAGTCACCTGTGGAGCTTTAAAATTAAATACCCACATTCCTGGCTACCACACCTGGAGATTTTGACTCTGCCAGAATTGGGTGGAGCCAGGGATCTGTCTTTTAAAAAAATCTTTGCCCGTGACATCCATATAAATTATACACAAATGTCAGTATGTTAACTATCATTAATAATATATTACTTTCCACACACCTCCCAAATGGCCAAGACACATCATTGTTCCACACACCGTGTTCCTGTACATCTCAAACTTTCCACACGTCAGGAGGGCTTGTTGAAACACAGCCATTAGGTCCCAGCCCCAGGCCTCTGTGTAGCGCTTGGGGAGGGCGGGAATTTGCATTTCTAAATGATCCCAGGTGGGCATCTGCTACCCTCACCAGCATCATTTTAGGCCATAAGGTCACTTGAGTGTCTTGACTGGTCTCTTCAGTCCTTGTCATCATTATAGCACCCCCCTTTTCTCTCCCTCTAGTTTAGCACTCAGTAAATTATTGATGAATAAATGTGTGGATAAATGTTTTCTGGCCTTAGTGATGTGACCTTTCAACCAACTTTCTAAAGAATATTGTGACCTACACCCCTTAGCATGCAAGAAAGTTTTCCGCTGGTATCTAAGGAACATTATCTCATGGGACTTTAGCTGAGGACATGGGTGGGAACAACAGGATTTCCTGCCCTCAGCTTTAGGGACTTTTTGTTGAATACAATGAAGCAACTGCGCCTTCTGTCCTGGGGCCTCCAGCCAAGCCCACTGGGCTCCTAAAGACTCCATGTTGCTGTTCTGTTGCTTTCTAAGGCTGCCAGATTTCCTTTTCACCCACTGATTCCTTCCTGGCTTTCTTTAGCTTGTTGTCACATGTAAGTTTTTTAATTGATTTGCTGAGACATTACACAAGCATATTCTGATTGCTCTAACTCTTCACTCCTGTGGGTAAACTTGTCATTATCCCTCTGGAGGCTGTACTGTCCCGATCACCCCCATCCTTTGGCTTGTCCTTGTTCCCCATGGGTGCTGGAACGGCTGCAGGCAGCTGAGCACTGGCTTCCCACCTATCTTGTTAGCCTGAGAAATGTTTCTTGGACTACAGAGAACTTCTCATGGCCACAGCCCAGACCTCAAGGCCAGGCACACCCCAAATAAAGTCAGAAAAGAAGAGAAAGCCACTGACCATTATTAGCCACTAAATAGGGGGCGTCTAGTCCAAGTTCTGGAGGAACATTCAGATGGTGTTTAAGTGGCTTTGCAACTTTTATGTAACTACTTGGAATCAGAGCTGCACCCAGAAAATAAACACAAATAATAATAACAGAATTTAAAAAGAGATTCCTTCTCTTTATTTCAGACTCTGGCTTCCATGACAATAATGCAGACAAGTCGATCAGGTACTTATTACCCGAAGAAAATAAGACAGCGCTCTCAAACAGGCAGGAAGCAGAGGGCCTTTCCAGCTCCTCCCTGGAAAGGTTTGGTTCGGACCAGAACCCATACTTAGGGAGAAATAATCTCTTCGAAATCAGTCCTACAAGATCAACCTTACGGAATGGCGATAAGTCTGCGGCAATGACCAAAAGCATCCTTTTCCGCCTTTCTGCCCAGGCAGCCACTGTGGGTCCCACCCCCAGAGCTGACTGTTCAACAGCTAAAGGAGCAGCCACTCTGCTGTTACGTCACATCAGCAGCACTACAGGAGCAGTGTCTTTCTTCTGATGTCATAAGCGGCAGAAACGCCTGCCAGTGCAGAACTGCTCTCTAGTGCAAGCAGGTCTGGGAGGCTTGGCCATGTGTATGCTGGAAGGTTCCAGAATCTTTTTGGTGTTATGTTAATGACATTTGTGTTTCAGAAAACACCTCTGAACCTGGCTGACAGGAAAGTTGTGTTAGATAATAAACAAAATTGAGTGTTTAGAAAGGTTTCCACTTAGAAGCCATTTGGAGAGTCGTCGCCCCAGAAGTAAGTAGACTGGGTTTGTTTCTTGTAGGTAGTTTTGTGGGCTTTCATAAGCATGGTGGGTAGTGTAGGCAGGGTGGTTGGAGGAGGGAGGAAAAGTGACCTGCATGTCGCCCTTAATAACTGCCTCTTGACTTGGAATCAGGATGTGATCTTTCCACTTTACAAAATGTGTGCAGTAAACTCTATGTGAAAGATTGTGTGATGACAGGGAAGGAATGTGGCAAGGAGAGATTTAAAACAACTCTTACCATTCATGAAGACTGAAGAAGTTCAAATACTGAGAGAGAGGCCAAGGTCACACCATCGCAGGCCACAGAGAATGAGAAAGGCAGGTTCACTGTGGTTTAACTATGTGTATTATCCCTGTTGGGGGGAAAGTAGGCAATCCTCAAAATTCATCCTTTTAATGGTGGGCCAGGGACAAATATTTTGTAAGAGACCTATTAAGTCCGAAAAGCTGAGAGAGAATGGAAAGTTCCCACCATGCCCTGAAGAGTCAAAAGGCCAGATGAGTTATAGAGAGCGAGTGAGCAAGGATTTCGTTGGGGACGGGGCTGCAGGGGTGTCAGGGGAGGATATGTATTTATCTCTGTGTTAGGAAATTGTTGAAGAGCCTTCCTGTTTACACTTGAAAGAATCCAGAAGCAAGTGGGACTTCACGCAGGAGTCTGCAGGGGTCATCGGCTGTGTGTGGATGTCTCTGAGAAAGAAGGTGGAGGAAGCTTCTGCCTGGTGTTCTGGCATCATGAAGACATACCCAACTGGCTTTAGAGAACAAGTGCCCACCTGTCCATATTGCACTAGTTCATTTTGGCAACTTTGCATTAATAGAGATAACTGCAGATAGGCCAGTTCAAAGTGATCTGTGAGCTCCTCTCATTTTCTATGCAAACTTTACTTTTGCCCCATGTCCTTCCAGACATCTTCTTCCTTGTTGATGGCTGGAAGTCATTACGGCAGTTCTTCAAGAGCCGCTTCAGCCATTGTGAGGCAGAGTTGAAAATGTTTCTCTTTCCTAATATCCCAAACAAACTGCCACATGTTGTTAACCTTGGACTTCAAGGAGACCCATCCTATAAGGTGGGCATCCAGTCCATGGAACACTGTCTTTGTCATGATGTTATCCGGTTCAGGCAGCTTGGGGTGTTGGTGCGCCATTTTGTCGTCAAGTTCCTTGAGACTCATTTCGTGCCACTGAGGGACAAACCACATCTTGGGACTCTGTGGTTGACCATTGGGTCAAAAACAAATAAGGCCTTATCAAATAATCTTCTGAAATTCCTGGCTATATCATGATAGGAGGATGCTATTCTACGAACAGAGGGCAGCGTGGAATTCATAACTGCCCACCTGTGGTAGAGTTCTCTGCAGGCTTCAGTTGCTGGTGCGCCGGAGCGGGGAGGCAATAGTCCTGTCCAGCTCCCAGTTCTGTGGTTCCAGGGAGGTGCTGTTGGAACAAGGTCAGTGCCACCCAAAGGGGAAAGTATGGGTGGATTAAAGAGAAATTGAGCAAAAGATAGCAGCCCTCTCAGGGTGAAGAGGGTGTGACTCCTGAGGAAAGGGTTGAAATACAGATCGGCAAGATAACTGCCAAAGGAGAACGTGATTAAGAGTCTGCTAGGAATTTAAGGAGTGTCACAGGGAAGAGGAGAAAATGAAATAACCTTCACAAGTGAGAATTGTGTGGTCACTATCTGTTCAGGGAAGGGTACCATTCACTCCCTGACTGCATGGAGCTTTCAAGAAGCCGCCATATCATCACAAGAGCAGAGCAATATAACAGAAACAACAGAAAGGGTTCCTAGAGTTTCCCACTCAGGCTCTGGAGGTAGACCAAATGAAAACACATACATCAGCTTGTTTGTGCACACAAGTGTATGTGCACATGTACTCTGTGTGTGTATGCATGTGTGGTACTTTTTTCTGGCATTTACTTTTGAGGTACTCAAGCTTTATTTAAGCAATGAAATAGTAGAGGCATGGTCTCCAGAAATAAGAAATATAAGACAACAGCCTTTGGCAAACCTAGTTTTGGGCTTTGCTAAAGGAAACTTGCGTGCTCAGACAGCGGTGCCAGGGGGTCAGAGCTGAAGAGATGGGGGCCCTGGTGGAAGTCTGGCCAAACTCTAGGTGGTCCCCTCTTTGCACTCCATTCACAGCAGATGGGTCAGAAATGCTTGTAGCTGGGGCGAGAATAAAAACCACATCAGTTTTGTTTGAGAAACTTAGGAGTATACACAACATATCTGTATGATCTAATTGTGACCCTAAGGAGAAATATCCAATATCACAGTGGCAGATATAGGAGTTCAGAGGAGGGAGAAAGCACTGGATGCTGGGATGGGCTGGGGGTGTTCAAGAAGGGGGGTTATGTGAGCTAAGCTGGCATGTGGATAGGAAGGAGAAATTAGTCTGAGCAAAGATGGAGGCAAAGATATCCAAAGAATGTTTGGGAGATTACACAGGGGGAGAAAGTCTTAGTGAGTTAGGCTATGCTGGTTGCAATAAACTGAATGTTTGTATCCCTCCCAAATTCATACGGTAAAATCCTAACCTCCCCCCACACCATGATGGCATTAAAGGTGAGGCCTTTGGAAGGTGATTAGCTCATGAGAGTGGAGCCTCATGATTAGATTTAGTGTCCTTTTTTGAGACCCCAGAGAGCTCTCCAGTTCTTTTTCTGCCTTTTGAGGATACAAAAAGGCAGCAATTTGCAACCCTGAAGAGGGCCTTCATCAGACACTCTGATCTCAGAATTCCAGCTTCCAGAACTGTGGGAAATAGATTTCTGTTATTTCCAAGCCACCCAGTCTACAGTATTTCGCTGCAGCAGCCCAAACTAATTAAGACACTGACATTATTCCATTCTCGTCCCTCTCATTTCCTCTCCCTCTGTTCCGTGTATTCTCCCTCTTGCTTCCCCTTTGCATGCCTTGAGCCAGTCAGTAGCATCCTTGGGCCCAGCTACTAGCAACCGGAGCTACAATGAGCACTTTGATCCCCATATGCCATGAGCTTCACATCTTATTTTTTTGGATGCCATTATTTATTCTTCAAATTATATCGAACCACCCCAGTCACACGATTCTTTCATTATAGCTCCCTTCTCTTGCTTGCTTTTCTCACCAGAGAGAAAGATTTGTGTGGGCGTCAAAATCTGGTACTGAGCTGACTACAGTCATCTAGGAAATAGCCACCTACTCGCTTGGGACATGCCTGAACCACCAAACCCAAAGACGAATTGTCATTTATTAAATGGAAATGCATTAGGATTTGAGTGTTAATGGAACAGACCTTTAACAAACATTCACCATGTGTGAATTCTATGCTAGGCTCTATGGGGATAGAAATGACTAAGAAGTTACAAAATCTTCATTTATTGGAAAAGACAGATGTATAACAGTTAACAATGCCAATGTTGAAAGAAACTATTGCTCTAAGACTCTGTTTCATCCTACTCTATGGCTACATGGCAATCTCCATTGCTGATGTGCTCTTTTTTATTAGTTTAAAATTCAAAGGATTCTTCTAGCCCTGACCCCATTTCTAAATCCCCCCCCTTTTTTTTTAACTAAAAGATCCCTCTCAGTGACTCCATTTCAGTGCAGAGATGTCTTGGCGCAGCTGTCTGACTAGCACTGCCGTTGCCGAGAGTGCATTCACAGCCAGCTGGCGGATGTTCTACTGCCCATGGACATAACCAAAGACCCGAAAACCTGGTGGACGATGAGATAGAGGTAATCCCATGATTAACTGATTGGCATTTGGGAAGGGTGGGGAGGACACAATTTTTCACTAGAAATTCTTTAAGGCTAAAAATGATTTATAATTGGATGTTTCAATTATCATGTGCAGATTCGCTATCTAGATCTTGTGAAAGAAAATTCTTATGCATTCTGGATTCATATCCAGAAAAGTGAAGGACAGCAACAAAGCATGCCTAATGGAGTAGGAGGAAAATCCAAAAATAGGTTCACCTGGGGCATTAGAGTACTAGACCATGAATACAGTCTGAGAGTAAATTTAACTGATGAGGCTTCCGCAGCATAGAGAGGAGGCTCTGTCTTCAGCATAGTCAGCTAAACATAGAGGCTCCATCTGCTGGGAACCTGAGAAGGGAGGGACCCACCATCTCCATTCTCCAGTGGCAGTTTGAAGAAGGACACTATTTTGCTTATGCTAGAGTGAAGTGAATAAATGCATGAATGTTTTTTAGTCAGGCAAATATGACTTCAGCCAATTTTGGCTCTGTAGTCATTCTAAACCTCAGTATTTTTTTCCCACTTAATAGTAATGGCTAGAATGTTTAGGGTTTCCCACATGTTAGGCACTGCTGTAAACAATGGATCTATATTATATCACCTAATCTCACAACAATCAAATGAGACAGTGTGCAGAAAAGAGTTCACATAGCAGGCACGAGACACTATCTCAGTCCTGCTTGCAAGGCTGACCCTCGGCGGGCGTCTGGGAACTTGGGAAGGATTCCCACCGTTCCGTGATAAGAGTGGCTCACCGTGCCTTAACTGTGCAAACAATGGGGTTTATGCTGAACGCCTGATTTTTTTCCCCAAGAGTCTGGAATTTTGGTACATGCCAGACAGAGGGTACCTAAGTTACCAGTTCCCAATCAAAACTCTGGCACCGAGACTCTGATGAGCCTCCCTGGGAGACAGTATTTCACACCTGTCATAACTCGATGCTGAAGGATCTAAGCGTGTCCGGTGTGACTGCACTGGGAGAGGGCCTTTGATAGCGCCTGCCTGCTTTCCTCCGTGTGCTTTGCCCTTTGCTGGTTTTGATGTAATAGAGCTTAGCTGTGGGTGTGACTATGCACTGAATCCTGTGGTCTTCCTAGTGAGTCACTGAACCTGGGGGTGGTCTTGGGAATCCCCCACACAGGTGTATGACGCTATTATTATCTCAATTCTGATTCATGGAGATGTTAAGTAATTGTCCCAAGGCCACGCAGCAGGTACATGGCACAACCAGGGTTCGAACCCAGGCAGGCTGACTCCACAGCCCTTGCTTCTAACCCCTATGGGGGCTCTACGTCTCTCATTGGGTGGCTGTGAACCAAAGGAGATGTGTTTACTGAGAACATACTAAGTGCTCAATAAAGCACAGTTACCCTATTGTTATATTACTATACACCTCCTATCCCTCCTACCTACTAACCAGAAAGTCTACCATGCATTTCTCACAGTCCCGCTAACAAATAGAATGTTCCTGAAAGTTGAAATAGCTTGAGGAAGGGGGAGAAGAATGGTATGGAACACATCCTACTACTTTTTGGTTTTTTACAATAATACCTATTACGATATTTTCTTTATAAGCCAAAGGGAGCCCCTACACTCCCTCTCCTCCTTCCTTACCCCCACGTTGGCCTCGTCTCCAGCTCAGAGGGGCTGGCAGGGTGGGGACAGTGGTGGCGTCAGTGCAGCAGGCTGGGTGCTCAGGACTGACTGGGGCAGAGACAGGAGGTGGGTGGGTAGATCTGGGGGAGCCTCTCGCATTATGGTGGCTATATTTTCTGCTACCTCTCCCCCCAATGGGAACACGTTGTTTCACAGCAGAATACTTAAATGTTCTGTTTGCTGAAATCATTATCCTACCTTTCAAGCTTTTTTTTTTTTTAATTTGATAGGTTCTTAACATGTGAAATTTTAATGCATGAATACAGTGAAAGTTTCCATCCTCTGTTCTTCCAGGAAAAGTTAAATGATCCACAAGGAAGGGAGGGTATTTTGAAAACTTATGTATGAATGTTTTAATAACATTATCCACAATAATAAAGCCTTCTAGTTAATTCAGAGACATCCCCTTTCTTCCCACTGAGGAAACCAGATGGCCCCAGGCTTCCATAGACTTGTTCTTACGCTACTTTCAAAGAAAAGCGGCTCTTCCCGCTGACTGCCTGTCTGTGATAAATCCTAGCTTAGCTGGTACATCAGGATGTCTGAGTTAGAGATGAGCTGGCGAAAGCCCTGTACATCTACGTGGTAGAATTTGGGGGAAGAGGCTAAGGAAAGATAGCTCCAATTTAAAACCTCATCTTCTCCATCTACTCCTCGAAATTCTCTTTACTTGAGAAGCAAAGCCTATTCATAGTAAGAAATATAGCATAAAATATAAACAGCGGGAGGTTGATGGCTTGGAGTTACATTAATTGAAATCAATGAGATTGAATCCTTTCCTGAAAGCACATTTTAACAACGTAAAACTGGAAGGAGCCCATGGATATGAGGTACTTGAAAGAAGGGTCGCTTCATACAGACAGTTGATTTTTCCATGGGATGGTCCCTGGAAGTCAGCACTCTAAAAGTACCTAAATGCATTTTTGTCTGACAAAAAGCAATGTCTTCATACTAAGGTAATGCATGCCGCAAGGGTGCACAGCAAGGACTTGCCTCATCGTTGGATGAACTCTCAGCCCACGACTTAGGTGACCTGGGCTTCCATCCTAGCTGTGTCAGTCATCTGATCAGTTGCCCGACTTTACCTAAGTCACCTCATCTACCCCACTGCAGTCTCCTTCGTGTCATCATCTGTCTGGTGGGAGATATAATGAATACTCCCCAGAACACTGGGAAATCAGATAAGACAACGTGAGTCAATGTGCTGTGTGAACTATAAAATAACATCTAAATGTTGGCTGTGAAAATTTCCATCCAACGATGTTCGCCAGCACCAAGATTGAAGAGACAAATCAAACATAAAATAAAAGCCTCATTTTCACTGTACTGAACACTAAGAAAGCAGGGTTCCCTCAAGAGGGGGCCTTATAAAGCTAAATTATCAGTGGAAAAGGCCTTACAAAAAACTCACTGCAGGATTGGTCAGAATACTAGCCTTTCTTCCTTGTGCGGCCTTAATCCTTCTCCCAGGTTTGTCTGGTTAAAATCACACACAGTGGTCTAAAAAGTCAGTAGGCATCAAGTAAGATTTAGGGCAGAGCCTCTGAGGTAGCCAGTGATTTAGCTTCTGGGATTCAGGAAGACAAAGCCTTACCAGCGGCTGGATAAGAACAACATTCCTCTCTATTGTGCTCATCCTACACCAAGGAAAGGTTTGAAATGTAGGCAGCATAGTATGATGCGCCTGTTAAAGTTATTATATGGTTGAACTTTTGAAGAACACGGCAGCACAAATGTGTTTTATCAATCTTTGCTGTTGGTAAGGATCTTGGAGGCAGGAAATTTGACTCCTCTCCCAGTGCAATTTGCTCTAAAAGGGGTCATCATTCTACAGACCCACCATGCCTGTTGGATTCAGATCCATCTGCTAGGAGTCCCCGCGCCCCTCACCGTCATTCAAAAGTCCTGTGCTTTCTTTGCGAATGTTACAGACTGTCATTAGGTTTAGAGTAAGCTGCAACTTGCAAGTCTCTCAATTTCTCTTACGAGGAACTTATTTTTCAGTGGAAATTTTTGTAATGGTCCCCATCTGATTTTGAACTCTGTCCAGGAGACCAACCCCCCCAGCTCAATCCTTGGAACGTGGTTCTAGGAGTGAATGATACCCCATTGGACCAACTAATCACTATAATTTCTTAAACTCAGCTACTAGCTGTTTTGGTATCTTCTGCGTAGCACTCCTTGCAAATACATCCTGCAGACCTATGAAATTCTGCCCTTCTTGTATGAACTCTCAGGAGTTCACAAGACTGGACTTTGGCTTTCATAAGGACTCTTCAGTGTAGTCCAGGGTAGAAATCAAAAGCTTTAGAGTGTCAGGGACCTATTTGCATTTATTTTCATGGGTGAGGCTGGTATGGTCTTTGCCAAAGTCACGCAACTGAATTACTGAGGGTCTGCTTGGAACGTACCGTGGGCAGCCTGCCACTCAGCCGCGTCTTCCCTTGCCCTTGGACCCTGAGGGCCATTTGCAAGTTGAGAAGAAACAGGCATTGAGGATGACCAGAAATCCAAACAGACGGAGCAAAGGTTTAAAAAGGCAAAATAATGAGGATTTGTTGAATTTACAGGTAGAAGAAACACAATTGAATCTATGAACTATATTTATTCTTGTGATCTCTCATTAGCACAGAAAAATCAAGAGTTGTCTGTGTTTTAAGGGTCACACAATGATCTTTCTTCTATTCCTTAGCAAGTCACGCTGAGGTGACTACCACAATGTTTGGATACGTTACAATCAACACACAGTGAAATAAATGATTCCAATAGTTTTCCAACTTTAAGCTCACTTGAGAAAGTTTCACGCAGTGGGAACACGCCCCTGTCTCGTTCCTGATCAGTGCCCAGCACACTGCAGGAACTCAGTACATGTTTTTTGAGTAATGACTAACATACAGATTGGTCTACATGACAATAAAGGAAGACTAGATTTAAAAAATCCTCCTTATATTTCATTTTAATACTTGTACATGGCCAGGCGCAGTGGCTCACGCCTGTAATCCTAGCACTCTGGGAGGCTGAGGTGGGAGGATGGCTTCAGGTCAGGAGTTCGAGATCAGCCTGAGTAAAGAGCAAGACCCCTGTCTCTACTAAAAATAGAAAAAATTAGCCAGTCAACTAAAAAATGGAGACAAAAAATTGGCCGGGTGTGGTGGCTTGCACCTGTAATCCCAGCTACTCGGGAGGCTGAGGCAGGAGGATCCCCTGAGCCCAGGAGTTTGAGGTTGCTGTGAGCTAGGCTGACACCACAGCACTCACTTTAGCCCAGGCAACAAAGCAAGAATCTGTTTCAAAAAAAGAAAAAGTTTATCACCTAGTAATGAAATGTCATTTTGGCTTTCCTGGCAGAGGTTGGACTGAATTTAACTGGATTGTTTCATTCATCCTAAGAAGCCTTTGGGTTTTGTTTCATTTTTCCAATCTTTTATCTTCTGGAATGGTCTTTTCTTGTCAAACCCTACTCATTCTTTGGGGCCCTTCTCTTTTATGAGATCTTATCTCCTCTCCTCCTCTTCTTCCTACTAGCTAATATGTATTGAGCACGCCATGTGTCAGATATTGCTCTAGGTACTTGTGTGTATTGACTCATGTAACACCCAAAACTATCTATTTACTCATAAAACCTTCAAAACCAGCCAGAGAGGTAGGACTCTTAGTACCTCCTTTGTGCAGATGAGAAACAGAAAAATAAAGTAACTTGCCCAAGAGCACATGGCAGGTGGGTGGTGGAGGGTGGGGGTGGGGTTTGAACCCAGGCAGCCGGCTCCAGAGCTGCTCTCTGAAGCCCTCCACCAGTTACTCCAGCCTCTTGGATTGGCTCATTTCCTGACCTCTGGTGACCACTTCTCCAGTTTATGTTGCTTGATACTTGCTCTGTTCTCACGCTGCAGAAAAAGGATCTCCTTAGATAGTATGGCCATGGCTGCTTCTCACATTGCTTAGAAAGTTTTTTTTTTACTTTGCTATTTGCTTTTTTTTTTTTTTTTTTTTTTGAGACAGAGTCTTGCTCTATCTCCTGGGCTAGAGTGCAGTGGTGTCATCACAGCTCACAGCAACCTCAAACCCCTGGGCTCAAGCGATCCTCCTGCCTCAGCCTCCCGAGTATCTGGGACTACAGGCATGTGCCACCACACCTGGCTAATTTTATTTTTCTATTTTTAGTAGAGACAGGGTCTTACTCTGCTATTTACTTTTGACAATTATTTAGTAATGAGTGCAAAAAATGAGAAAACAAGCCAAAACAAAAACAATCAAAATGTAAGCCTGGTGAAGGGAGAATTATTATTATTATTTTTAAGCTAAGACTATTTAAAAAATGCATTCCTAATATTAACTTTTATTAGGAATTCCTCATTCCCCCAACCATTGCTCCTATCTACCATACAAGTTCCCATTAAAATACATATGAACCAGTTTTCAATTATTAATACAAAAGCAATATAAACTCATTTTTAAATAGCCAAAGACTGACAATGTCTACTGTACAAAGTGAGCTAGTCTTAATCTCAACCCCCAAACATTTAAAAATACTTTTGGTGTCTATATTTTGCTAGACTTTTGTTTCACAAGGAGATAGGCACAAATAATACCTTTATGAAAAATGGAGCCAGGCGTGGTGGCTTGTGACTGTGGTCCCAACTACTCAGGAGGCTGAGGCTGGAGAATCGCTTGAGCCAAGGAGTTCAAGGCTGCAGTGAGTTATGATTGCACCACTGCTCTCTAGACTGGGTGACAGAGTGAGACCCTGTCTCTAAAAAAATAAAAAGATGGACTTACACCATATGTTCTCTTGTAGTTGTTGCTTTGAATTTGGTTCACATCTTTTCCTATCTTTATGTATAAATTCCCTTCATTCTTTTTTTTTAACAGTAGCATAGCATTCCAAAGCATGGATTGCCAAATTGTAATAAGGACCCTATTGATGGACTTTTGGATTGTGTTCATGTTTTCAGTATCATGCACAACTGCATTTCACATAGCCTCAAAATAAAAAAACCCATGCCCGGTTGAACTCAAATAGGGTGTGTTGGGCCAAGTAGCTCTTCTAGGCCATTGAGAAAGAAATTATTCAGCAGATAGAAAATATGACATAGAAGAGGCCAACACTTCCCTAACTGGGTATTCAGGGAATATTGTTGTTGAGGATGTTAACTGATTTATATAAAGAATTTTTTCCCTATGCAGCACTTTGTTTAACGACGACAAAATAGATGCATTTCTCTGCTAAATCCTCCTTGCAGGAACCCAGAAGGTGCTCCCTGAATCCCAAGCCTGCTTAGAGTAAGACACTGCACGGAAGTATTACTAAAGTTTTCCTACAGCTGAAGCAAGCAGCTAGTACCATTTTCTTTGAAAAATGCACAGGCCAAAAATATTCTTTACTCTGCTATGTTGAGTAGAACTCTGTTTTTCAATCAGGCTGTTATTCAAATACTGGAGGGGATCCAAATTTGCTTTCCTGCGGAAAAGTTTGTCTTTGCCTGCAGCACGCACGGCTGGAGGCGGTGGGCTTTCTCGGCTCCCAGGCACCTGCCAGGCCTGCTGCCCTCCCCGGGCTGTGCATGAGGGGCGGCGCCCACCCCTGCCCCCCCATGACCTGCATGCCAGTCCAAGGGATCCCCTCACAGGCCCCCCAAGTGCATGCCACTCTGCTCAAGCCAACTTTTCTTCCCCTCACGACCGCCCCATGCTTTTCTGTACCTTTCCTGTTCTACAAAAGCGTCTCCAGCTTCACTCCCGAGCAGCTTGTTGCTTACAGAGCCCCCTCTCTGCCTGCAGGCTTGGGCTCTAACACTCGGTCCGTGCTTCTGTCACTCGCTCACGCACGCATTCGTTCAGCAGGGGTTTGTTCAGCACATGCCAGACATATAGCCGTGGACAAAACAAAGTCCTGCACCGCCCCCCACTCCCCAGAGCTGACAGCCAGGGAGGACCTGGACAGGTGTGCACCGCACCAGGTGGGGGTAAGTGCAGCGTGGTGAGGGAGTGCTGCCAGGTAAGGTGCCCGGTGGCCCAGAGCCGAGTGGGACAGGGAGCATCTCCCAGAAGATCCTTCCAGGCAGAGGGACCGTAAGTACAAATCTCCTACCTTGGACATGTTCTTGGCCTTTTAGAGGAACATTAAAGAGGCCATTTAGTGCCTTAAAAAACAGTAAGACTTTATTTTTTTAGAACAGTTTTAGGTTTACAGAAAAATTCGGTAGAAGGTGTAGAGATGTCCCATATACCTCTTGTCCCCACACACGCACAGCCTCCCCCACTATCAACAGCCCCCACCAGACAACACATTAGTTATATTCGATGAACTTATACTGATGCATCATCATCACCCAGTGTCCATAGTTTACATTAGGGTTCACCCTCAGGGCTGGATATTCTGTGTTTGGACAAATGTACAGTGACATGTATCCACCATCGTGGTAGCCAGCAGAGGGGTTTCACTGCTCCAAAACCCCCTGAGCTCTGGCTGTTCATCCCTCCCTCCCCCACCCCCTGGCAACCACTGATCTTTTTAATCTCTCTACAGTTTGGTCTTTTCCAGAATGTCATGTCATTAGCATTATACAGTATGTGGCCTTTTCAGATTGGCTTCCTTCACTAAGCAATATATTTAGCTACTTTTTAAATGTGATTTTTGTTTTACAAACATACACATTCTCCTCAACTCAAATGTAAGATTCTCAAGAGTAGGGGGCTGTGTGTTGGAGGTAACAGGTGATAAACCGTGGGGATGCTTTCTTTAGTCAAATTCTACTCTGCGAAGAACACCAGTGTGTAGTACTCGTTCCTGTGTCCTCTCCGGCCCTTACCCAAAACTTTGGTTGGATTATTATTCCTCACCTGTGACACACAAACATATTAATAAAAGAATGATGTTCTTTTAGCATATAAATTAAGAGTGTGGAACTCCTATGCCTATGGCATGTATATCACTTAACAGCAAGCTGGCATAGATACTCAGATTCATTTTAAGAAAATGGCTTCTCAGTTCTAAACCCCATGAACTAATGCCTATATTTCTAATACTTGTCCTTGCTTCAGACAAAAATCCCTAAAACACAATGAAGAAAGAGGACAGTAAAGCAAACAACTTAAAGCAAACAAAGAAACAGACATCATTAAGCAGTTCTGAGTCTTCTCAAATCAATCTTTCAGAAATCATAGCATCTTCATTAAGTGGTTCTTTGAACTGTTTTGTCATAAAAATAAAAAACATGAAGAAAATGAAATAATTATGTATGAAGGACCTTGGTCATTTTATTTAAAATATAATTTTATGCAATATGTTAATCCTCGGTGCCCTTTAAAACTGAATTCTACATGATTTTGAAAAGTGTATAATGGAGATCATGTTGTATATGATTGTTAAAATGTGTGTATGGTCATTATGTAATTTAGATCTGGGGTCTCTGGTAGATGACAAAGTCCATGAAGTCACACCCTCTGTTCTTTTCCTTACTATGTCCCAATACCATATTAATAGGGGAAAATTAGATTTGATTTGAGTTGTGTTTGTAGTGCTTCTTGAAGACACAATACCTGCAAATGTTTCACCTGCCCGATCTCTGAGCTCCTTAAGGGTGGGGACTTGGCTTTACTGCTGAGACCTTAGCATCTAGCCTGGTGCCTGGGCCACACTGGGCCCTTAACAAATGTTGAATAAATAACTACTAAATCACTTTCTGAAATGAGATACAGTCTCCCTGATGGTTAATTTTATGTATCAACTTGGCTAGGCTAAGGTACCCAGATGTTTGGTCAAATATTTTTCTGGATATTGCTGCAAAGCTATCTTTTTTTAAAAAAGATGAGATTAACATTTAAATTGGCAGACTTTGAATAAAGCAAATGACGCTCCAGAATGTGGATGGGCCTCATCCAATCACATGAAGGCCTTAACAGAGGAAAGATGGACCTCCCCTGAGCAAGAAGGAATTCTGCCAGCAGCCTGTCTTTGCACTTGACCTGCAACATCAACTCTTCCCTGAGTGTCTAGCCTGCCAGCCTGCCTTGCGGATTTTGGACTTGCCAGTCTCCGTAACTGTGTGAGCCAATTCCACAAAATAAACCCCCCTCTCTGTATGTACACACTACACACACACACACACACACACACACACTTTATTGGTTCTGTTCATCTGGAGAACCCTGACTAATACTGTATCGCTTACTCATTTACTCTCTCAATGAATGGATCAATGTATGTCATTTACCAGGAACAGTTCTCACCCACTGAGGCCCCACAGCTACCAAAGCCACACTAGTGACGCAGCCCCTGGGGGAAGCTCTTGACTGCAACGTCTACACTCCGGGGGAGGGAAGGAGAGCATCACCTCCTCGGTGTTGCGTTTCTTCTGTGATACAAAGCATGTGCACAAGAAACAGGTGCTAAGAGAACACTGCGCTTGCGAGAGCCGTGTCCTGGCGGTGTGACGTGGGCTCTGGCTTACTACTGTGCTGTGAGGGAAAGACACTTCCCTGGCGAGGCTGGGCCACAGACAGTCTCACTTCCTCTAAATATTTCCACTCTCGGCAAGCAAAGCTGTGGGTGGGGGATTTCAGAGTCATGGAAACGAGTCTAAAGGTTACTGAAGGTTCATGGACACCACCATTTGATGCCTGTGTGGTGGCCAAATGGTCCCATACACTGTAAGGAAAAGGTGAACATAAAAAAATACATCAATGGGAAGCTTATAGGTGAGCCTGGTACCAAATCTGATTCTCTGCAGGATGGAGCAAAGCGAGCACTCAGGGAGCCCATTCTGCTGCTCTGGGGGAGGAAGCTGCTGCAAAGGAAATATTCGTATAGCTCCTGTCCCCAAGAGTTTGTGTGCAGGGGAAGTGGACGGTGAGAGTGAAAGCCTTCCTTTGCCCACAAGCAGCGTGGGCTGGCCTAGGCACAATTGTCTGTCCCAGAAATTTCTTTTTTACTTTCTTTTTTTTATCTTGGGGAGTCATTTGTGTCTCAGGCAGTCATTTTATCCCTCATTCCCCTCCCAGGTAAGGCCCCTTTCCGCCTTGATGCTCAATGTCTGCTTCCTTCTGGGCTCTCGTCTCTGACTCACTGACTTCTTACCCTGCCAGGTAAAACCTCTTTCTAGCTTGAAGCAAAGCTTCACTCCCCTGCTAGTAGTATTTTGTGCATGAGAGAGGGAGAAATTGGGGGGCCATTGCACCTCCCTTAGATCCTAACTCTGAACTTTCATCTTTGGCAATTTTTTAGCACTGTCAACAGTTAGAAATAATAAATAGATTCTCATATGTTCATGAGAGAGGATGCTATAATACAGCCGTGAAAATGAATCATCGACACTTCTTGGCACCAACATGGGTGGCATACATGTATTTGTTTTGGTATTCCTATTATTATGTAGCATATGCAGACACATGATATCTATTTTTTGTTGTATAGACTATTTCACAATATTTGAAAATTTTTCTCAGGCTAAATTTGCCTGGAGTGTTAACCTTCATTTATCACTTTCCTTGCAAAGTAGACAGGGATGGGGGAAGGGCAACTTCTCATTAGTTGACCGGTTAAGCGAATTCCAGAGCTCCGCCAGCCAGAGCTGCTAATCCTAAGCAAAAGTGAAGAAGAGTGTGGACAGATGGACATCTCCACTCATCACCTCGGTTCGCCATTGATGAGTTACTTCGGACCCCCTGCAGATTCTTACTTAGGGCAGAGCTGCCACAGGATGGAGCTTGAGGTGTGTCTGTTTTGAGTAGTCTTTACTACACTGCGTCACCGCCGGGACATTTGGGAGCCACTGTGGGCACAGCGAAGTTGCTTATTTTGATGACCGAAAAAGCCTGCGGCAAGTAAGAGCGGCTTGGACACCTCCCCCCTAGGACATCCACGCTCGTCCTGGCCCTGTGGCACGTGCTTGCCGGGCACTGGGTGGAACAAGCCGCGGCCGTGAACTTGAGGGATTGCAGCCGGCCTTGGGGAGCCGTGGCCCATCTTCTCCCTGAAAAGCCCCACCCGCAGTGTTTGCCATGTTAGCTATGCTGCCGGTACGTTCAGTAACGAGCTGTCCCTTAAATTCGTTGGCTTTTTTTGTTTAAACTTAAGGATATTTATATTTTAAAAGAAATTTTTATACCACTCCTGCTAATGGAAAACCAGTGCCATTGTGGCTAGTACAAGGCAATCATAAGAAAATACAAGAAAACAAAACCATGCTATTAAATTTTCACTGGCCACCATTGCCTGCTCCTGGCCCCGGGTCTACTTTCTCTTTGTTAGAAAGGCAAGGAGCCACGGGTTAGAGGAGGCTTTTGGTCAGGCCAGAGTCAGATGTGAGTGAGTGGCCTGCCTGTGCATCTCGTACCCCATACAGTTACCCACTGGTGTCCCACACTTCGGAAATGTGGATCAAATGAGTTGTGGGGGAGACGCCAGCACGGGAAGGGGAAGGTCATTTGCAGTAAGACGCATCTTCACACTGTGCTGTTTTGTATGGAGACAGGTCGGGGCTAAGGAGCTCTCCCTGACCCAGTGCTGGGCCCTTTCTCCAAGCTGGACCTCAGAAGGGGATATCGAGGACCCTCCCCCACGACAGCCTTTGAATGGATATGAGGGATATCAAAATGCAAATGTCTAAGGTCAAACGGACTTGGTCACTGGAGGACAGAGGACTACACTGTGTGAATATCTGCAGCACTGCATAGCAGGTGGTCTTAGCTTGGGTTTCCCCACAAGTGGACTCCGATGCAGGGTTCAGGGGTGTATAGTTGAAGAAATGATCCCAGGAAACATTGATGGGGAATGGGGCAGTGGACAGGGTAGGGAAGGGTATTACCACTGTGGCAACTGCAACTTAATCCCACGTGAGTTATTCCACTCAGGAAGCTGGGCTATTTACATCCCAGCGAAGAGTTCATTCCTGGGCATTTTCATCTGTCTTTGGGCAATTACAGTTGGCCCTGCCTGGCCTGGAGAAAGCTTTTAGGTCATGAGATAAAGATTCAGGCCATCAGAAGTCAGTGTAGTCATGGTGACGCCCGAAGGATGTAGGCAGGACACTGACTGCTTCTAGACACCCTTCTCTGCTAGATGCTTAAAACATTTGCTATGAAATTTTATCCTTACCATGGCCCTGCAAGATAGCTATTTCCCCTCATTTACATGTAGAGGAAGAGGCACTGGGTCATCTGGCCAAAGTCATACAGCATGTCCTCTCCTATACTCTGATTACGTCTTCCTAGTTTTCTACTTCTTCCTTTAAAGGAAAAAATTGAGGTGAAATTCATACAACATAAACTAACCACTTTAAAGCGAACAATTCAGTGGCATTCAATGCATTTGCAGTATTGCCCAAACACCACCTCTGTCTCGTTCTGAAACATTTTTATCACTCTAAAAGCAAACCCCACACCCGTTACTGTCCATTTTCCCTGCGCCCAGTCCCTGGTAACCACCAATCTGCACCTTCTCTACTGATCTGCCTCTTCTGGACATTTCGTATAACTGGAAGTATGTGACCCTGCAGTCTGGCATCTTTCACTTAGCTTCGTGTTTTTGAGACTCACTCAGGTAGCATATGTCAGGTACTATAATGCTTTTTATGGGTGAATAATTTTCCATTGCATGAATATGCCACAATTTATCCATTCATCTGTCGGTGGACATTCAAGCTGTTTCCACTTTTTGGCTATTATGAATAGTGCTGCTATGAAAATGAGTGTATGTGTACTACCTGAGTCCCTGTTTTCAGTTCTTTTGGGTATATTACTAGGAGCAAAATTGCTGAGTCATATGGTAATTCTGTGTTTAACTTTTTGAGAAGCCACCCTGTTCTCGGAGCGTTCATTCTCCTCTATCTCTATTTAAATGTTAGCATTTCTTGAGGTTCAATCCTAAGCCGCCCCCCTTTTTCTCATCAGATACCCTCTCTCAAGGATGAATCATCCACACTTGTGGCTTCGATCACCATCTATATGACAATGCTCCCCAGACTTCTGCCGTGAGCTCTAGACCAACACGTCATCTGTCTGGCTGACATCCGCCCTTGGACGTCTGCAGGGCCCTCCAAGACCAGCAGTTCCAGAACCGAACTCAGCCTGGACCTCGCTTTCCATCAGCTTTTCCGGTCTGTGACCAGCAGGCAGCCCCACCCAGACCAGGAGACCGGTGATGGCCGGTGACACCCCTGCCTTGCTCCTTTCCCGAACCAAGTTCTGTTGACTTTCCTTTCTAGATGGCTCTTCACTCTGTCCAATTCTGCCTCCACTGCCACCGCTCTGTCTCCACTCCCGCAGATACGCTTGCTTGGCTGACTGTGTCAACCTTCTAACCAGTCTCCTGTCTATAGACGTGGTCCCCTCTGACCCATTCTCCACACCACAGTAAAAGGGATTCCTTAAAAATACGGATCAGACCATAACACACCCAGCTTCTCTACTGCTTGAAGAATAAACAGTGTCTTTACTGCAGCTGCACATTTCATTTCTCCAGGCTCATCTTCAGCCACTCTCCTCTGCCCTCTGGCCACCCTGGCCTTAATTTGGCCAGACTGTTCTGCGGTCTCCCACTGCAGTGCTTTGCACAAACTGCGACCTCTGCCTGGAATGTGAGCCAGCCCTTCGCCTGGCGAACCCCTACCCCAGTTCTCATCTCCATCTTCCCTATGGAACCCTCTGACTCCCAGATGACATCAGGTTCCCCTGCAATATATTCTGGCCCCTGTCACATTTGTGTAATTAGTAATTAATGTCTGCCTCTCCCCTGGACTGGACTGTAAGCTTTTTGGAAGCAGGGCAATGTCAGTTTTGCTCCCTCTTGTGTAAGTTTTGACTTACAAAGTGACTGCCTCTAAATAGCTGTTAAATAAGTTACCTCATTAACGGTGGAGCTCTAACTCAACACGGATTTCATATCCTTCCCTTTCCACCAACTCCACTTTCTTCATTCCTGTAATAGGAGTGTCCTTGAAAATAACCAAGCTTCGAGAAAAACAGAAACAAGGAAGAAAACCATTTTTTTGGCTGGTTCCCAGAATTCTGTCTTGGACAGTTGCTGTTCACACTCCTTTCTGAGTGGGACCCAAGCTTCTGGGGTGGGGAGGGGCTCCCCAGGCAGGAGTTTGAAAGTCTAGAGCACCCACTGTCATCTCTCACCACTCACAGAGGGCAGAGATGGGTGGCTGATTGCCACAGAGCTCAGAACGACTTCTCCCCTTATCATTGCACATGTTCTTTACTTTGAAGTTATTTGAGCAAGATAAAAAGCTTGCCTCAAATCCTTTGTGGAAGAAAGGCAACTGAATGAACGAATGAGTTAAATGAATGAATAAATGTAGAGGAAAGTAAGGATGGCACTGTCAGAGTGGCCTCCGGGACAGGTAGAACCCAGTGTACTGTCACTTGTCCCGAGCCCCATAGAGATGATGTTAATGACTCTACAGAGCTGGGATGCACAGGCAGAGCCCAAGTCTCAGTCACCATTTCTTGCCCCCCAGGAGTCATTCCCAGAGAGGCTGCAAAGGATGCATCTGACTCTAATCCACTGCACAGCGTAAGTGACAGCCCACACTTTGGAGGACTGGAATAATTTAGGAAAAGTAAACACTTAGTTCCTGCAGGTAAGTTCCGAGGACAATCAGAAGAGGGGAGGAGCCGTGTACTTACACACCAGGAAGCACCTACCTAGGGTGATTTCAAAGGTAGAAATCACGTTGGTTTTACATTGCATTAAAACTGGAGTCTCCAGGTCATTTCGAAGGAGACCTGGAGTCACTCATTCCTCTTTTAGGGCATGTCGAAACGCTCCCAGCTCCAGTTAAGGGGTGCTAACAATGAGGGGAGCAGCATTAGATGTCTGACACCATCTCAGGAAGTAAGAAGCTGAGTGGATCCGCCCACCCTACCCCGCGGCAGGCCACAGCAAAGTGGCTGAGCACTCACCCAAGGGCAGAACCACTGCTGCAGGATCATCTCACCACCCTGCCGCCCTGTTCCTCCCCTCTCTCTGGGCACGCAGCAGGAGGTGACAGCTAGTCCTGTTGCATGATCACGCTTCTCTCTCGCTGCAGCAGCCAGACCTGCTGCTAAAGGCAGCTGTGAGCATTTCCCTACTGAGCCGCCACACACGTAGAATGTGAGTGGCGTGTGCATCTGTGTGTTTTTCCTTCCGGTTGCTGTGAAGTGATGTTGTCTCGGTTCATTTCCTCTCTGTGCCTGTTCGTTTTTTCTCTGTCAGATCTTCCGATATGTTGGGGGCACTCTGTAGTTTAGGGTCAGGGAAGAAACCTAGTTCTAATCTGGCCCATTTGCTACGTTTAGAAAGATGGATGATCTTTAAATTAGCATGGCAATGAAGTTCGGTTAGAGTGTACGTTTCTGAGTGGCATAAGCTCCCTTCTAGGCTGCATTGAGGTGAAAACTAGGCTATTTCAAAACCAACCAAATTAGGATTTTGTGGTTTTGTGGACTTAATATGTTCCCAAAGCTTCCACTATAGATTGACACAGAATAATGAGCTTAGACACCATAATAGGCACCTTGCTGGGGGACAGGGACTCAGATGAAGAATCTCCTACTTACAGTGTGGTATGGAAGCCGAGATCTGTGTATGTGGAAGGAAATTTAGAAGCTACCTCGCCCCAAACCCTTTGTCTTCTTCATTCTGTGCACAGACTCCTAGACGAGCCACCTGGATTTGAATGTGACTCTACTCCTTAAACACTTTTGGCCTTTTTGTGCCTCAGCTTCCTCATCTGTAAAATGGGAATAACCATAGAATTAGTGTATGTAGAGCACTCAAAGAGGGCCCAGCATGAATAAAACAGGCCAATATTAGTGCTTACTATTATGATTAGTGGCAAGTCCGTATTACTATCAGCTGAGGACTTTGCTTTTTTCCTGCCCTTCCTTATTTCCTACTCCTCGCAGGTGCCTAGGAAATGACTTGGGGACATAGACGGTTGAGAGAAAAGAGAAAGGGAGGGTTTGAACAACGGATGTTCCCCAAAGACCCAGGAGTGCCTGATGTTCCTGCTCCAGCTCCTGCCTGTCCATCACCAAGACGGGCCCAGGGCTGCCCCTAGTCCCTCATCACACTCAGCTCCTGTTGTGTGTTTCACTCTTGTGACTTCCATTTTGTTACTGTTGTTTTGTTTTAATTTCCTGTAACGCTTCTCTGAAATTTAGATCCACATCATTCATGCTGGTCTGAGTCTTGCTCCAGAATATTCTGCCCATAAAAGGATGCCAGACAAAGAAATAGACAGCTCAATACTTTGTACAGTTGGGTCTTATAATTACATCAATAACAAGAACATCTATGTTAATCATCATATGTATATTGCATCCATAAATGGAATTAGCAATATTCATCCAGGTACTCTCTTATTTTTCTTTCTCTTTTCCTCTCCCTCTCCTTACAAAACCATTCTTGAGTATATGCTGTGTATCAGGAATGCTTCCAGATTTCAGGTAGAATTATTCTACTCCCAAATTTTTATTTTATAATGCAGACAATTCATAGTAAATTGATGGAGGTAGAGGAGAAGTTCAGACAGTACATATTTTATCAAAATGTCCCTCTATGCACTTCTCATTATACCATATCAGGTAAGGGATTATTTTCATTAGGCATTTAAGCAGTATAAATTTGAATGTACAAATTTTGGAAAAAATAATTTAATTTTATAGTATGAATAAAATATTAATGCCACCAAGTTGTCTCTATAAGTCAATGACACTCTAGATATACAAAAAACGCTAAACTTGGGCTCGTTTTATATAAAGTACTTGAGTTTGACACTGGATTGTCCTTAACTCTTGTTCTTTTCTCCATATCTTAAGGCTTCTTTTCCCACTTCTAGCTGCCTGGACCTCCCACCATTGAGTTTTTCAGAATGGAGAGAGACTAAGGAGTTGAGACTTTGTCCAAAAACAGACTTATTTTAGAAAAACAAGTTAAATATTTTTCCCATTTGTAGAGATGCTGGTTTTCTGTGTCTGTTTTCATACTTACAGTCTTAGGGTTTTTTTTTTTCCTTCTTCTTCTTTTTGGTTTGTTTTCTTTTTTTTTTTTTCCTTTTTGATTAGTGGCAGGTTATGCTGTATGTCAAAATTTCAACAAACCACAGATGGTTCTGACAAAAAACAAACAGCTGTAATTTCTAATCGCTCTATCCCATGAAGACAGGGTTTCCATTTTCATCTTCATTTAAACAGTCTTCTTGACTGCTTTAATTAGCTTCTTCATGCCATCTCAGTTAGCTGGAATCTTGGTTAGCACCACAAAATGCCTTATAACTACCTGTTAAGCAGTAGCCAAACCCCAGGCAACTGTTTTGAATTTGTCATGGATGTTTGGTCCAAGGAGCAACTGTTGTGTGGAGTGGAGGATGAGGGCAGGGGAAGAAGAGAGGAGAATTTGAGAAGACTCAAGGGTTGAAGAATCCATCGGCAAGGGGTGTGTACGTGTGTGCGTGTGTGTGTGTATTTATGATTCCTTTTGCCTGACTCATTTCCCTCCGCGATGGAAGACAGTATTAGCCATGGGGAATCAGCTGCCCACTGAGGAATTTAAATGAAAATGTTCAAGAGTTGATTTGGCAAGTTTTGAAAGCAAAGTTGTCTAGAATTATAACAGATGCCTCATCCCTACTTAAGAATGGGAGTCAATCTTGTAGTTTTCATTTTTAAATGAGGAAATCAGAGCTCAGAAAGATTCAGTTCATTTTTTTCCCATTTAATAACAATTGCATACCTGCAAACTCCCATGAGCTTTCCTGGGCATTCTTGATACATGTGTCCACAAGACAGAGGCCCACTCTCAAGAAACTTGTAGCTTAGGAGACAACCTAGGGAGATAACTGTTTCTGTTCATTAGCTCAGTTGTGACTTTAAAAGCATTTATTGGACATGTACTACGATAAGTCAAAAAGGGATGACAACAGTTTCTTCCCTAAGAGATAATGCAGTCTAGTAAGCACGAAGAATGAACCTTATCCACCTTCTTCTTCTGCTCTCTTGCTGCTTACAGACCTCCTTTTCTCCCTCTCATAATAGGACACCTTTGTCTTTTGCCTTTGTCCTCCCAGTCCATCAGCCAGGCCCTGGGCTCTCCTGCCCTCCTGCACGGCCAGAACCCCATGACCGGCTAATTCAGCAACATGTATGATGTTGATTTCTTTGTTCTTGCTCGTCTGTGTAGTTCACCTTGCCCATTTCCTGCCCTGGGTGGGAGATCAATACCCTGTTTCTCATATTCCAGAGCTACCCAGACTCGCTGGAAAAACTTAACAAAGGCCAACTTGTTTCCTTGCGAATTCTCCCCCAAAACCCTCCACCGAGGCCCTTTCACTGGGTAAGAATCTTCCTAATCGTCTCCCTCTGACTGTCTGGCAGGTCGTCTGTGGCATCCTTTCCAGACTGGCTCCCTCTCCAGAAACTCTGAGCCTCGCCCTTGCCCCGTGCCATGCCCAGGGTAAGGACTCCTGATGGGAGCTCCCTCAGTGTTCCTCATGGTCCCTGCAGAATGTCACTATTCCTTCCCTGCCGTTCCTCTTTCTTGCTCATTCTTCAGTCCTTTGGATTAGAGCTGCAAGCATTACCACCTGGTTAATAATGTGGTAATGGCTACCATTTCTTATGTATGTTAGCGGGAGACAAATGACATTTGCAAAGGTGAAACCATTCTTCTAGCTCACAGAACAACAGCTGTTTGAAGGAACACGGGCACCTAGAAGAGCGAAAGGAAGAAAAGACTCTGAATACTTCTTAAGAGAGAACTGATGGCAAATTTACAAGATTTAGATTTACTGGAAACCTTTACTGCCTTTAGGAATCTAAAGTACTAATTTCTCTGCTACCATCCTGTTCACCTGCCCTTCTGCTGGAGGAGAACCCTCTTTGACTTCCCGAAATAATTGGGAAAATCTTGTTAGTGCTAATTTTTCTACAATTTTTAAAAATCTATAAGTAATGCATTTATCTTATAAAAAACTAAAACATTTCAGGTAAAGCTGTAGTGGCTTTGACTATCAGCCCTAATTTTGTTCCCTCTCCTGCTTTTCTCACTGGGAACCTCTGCTATCTGTTTAGGGTAAGTTCTACTAAGACATTTTCTAAGCAGTTATATAAATACATGTAGGATCGTGCACATGTGCAGTCCTGCCCCTGAGCGTGCTTGAGCACACAAACAGAACATGAGACTGAAACCACTGTACTGTATGATACTCGGTTTCTGGGGGAACTGTGTAAACTGCCGTTCTGGTTTCACATGAAATAGCAACTTGAAAACAACATCTTATTCACGAGAATGTAAAAAACAAAACTGCCTCCCTGCTTTACATGGTTGAAGAGATTAGACTGCTCGGTGTATCTGACTTTTGTCCGCTTGTTTGCTAAATAAGTAAAAATGTGGATTTACGTCCAGCTGGTTTACTTCCGAGTAGAGATTTGCGGGTCAAATACCAAAGGTCCCTGAATCATTTGTTAAAGTGATTTCCTGGATTTTCCTTCTTGCCAACCCAATCACCTAACCAACATGTCAAGTCAACTCACATCTCTCCCAGTTACATACGTTTGCTCCCTGACGACAGCCCCCGTCACAGGGAGGGACCACCAAGTGCCATGGTCACTTACATCCACTGTTTCCTCTATAATGACTGATTCTTTACCCCTCCCCTTCCTTGGACATTTCCCTCCTTCCGTCTCTCACAGCAGCCTCCATAGCACAATTCCATATTGAGCCATTACTACTTTGTCAATTGAGAAATATTTTTTAATGATCCCCATAGTTAAAACCCTAGCACTGTTTATTCCCTAGAGTTTTTATACATAATCATAAGTATATACGATTTTTCTCTAAGATAATAGAAATTTAAAATGGAAATCCAACTTATCCCTCTATTTTCACCACAACCTTTCCTAGCACCTAACAAAAGCTTGTGTCCACCTTTTCATGGAAGCCCTAATGCAGTCCCTTGGTTCCACCTACCCTTCTTACTTTGCTTCCCTCTCTTCTTTCCTTTGTGCTCAGTTGTCCTAGAAGAGTAGTCTACGCTCTGTACCTCCACGTCCACACCTTCCACACCCTCCTTCCTCCCAGCATTCCTTCCATCCCGACATCTGGTTTGCTCCCCCAGTTCTCCACTGGAATTATCCTTGCTAAGGTCACCTTGGCAAGCTAGGTGACAAACCAATAGACGTCACAAAGTCTTTCTCTCTGCTGCCTTAAAAGTGGTTGGTCACTTCTTTCCTCTCCCACCCCTCTTCTGTTTCTCTGGAGGACTCCACTCCACCTTGGTTCCCTCCTTCATGGTCCAGCCCACCTCCTCCACTCTCTGACACCCAGGTTTCACCGCTGGACCTCATACACTTCCACTTTTCTGCTCCCCCTAGATAGGCTCATCCCCAATTGGACCAGGGGCAAGCCTTCTCTTCATGCACTCTCCATTTGTCTTGATCTATTTGTGTTGCTACAAAGGAATACCTGGGGTTTGATAATTTATAAAGAAAAGAGGTTCATTTGGCTCACAGTCCTGCAGGCTGCACAAGAAGCATGGCACCAGCATTGGCATCTGTTGTGGGTCTAGGCTGCTTCTACTTATGGTGGAAGGGGAAGGGGAGCTGCTGTGTGCAGAGATTACAGAGATCACATAGTGAGAGAGAAAGCACGGGAGAGAGGAGGTGCCAGGCTCTTTTTAACAACCAGGTGTCTCCAGGGAGCTAAGAGAGTGAGAACTTACTCACCCCCTACCCCTCACTCAAGGAGGGCATTAATCTATTCATGAGAGATCCACCACCATGAGCCATACACTTCACATTAGGCCCCACCTCCAAGACTGGGATCAACTTTCAACATGAGGTTTGGAGGAACAAACATCCAAACTATAGCACCATTCATGTAATTACAATATTCTTAATCTCTGCTTCAAAACATTGCAAACCTTTTCCCCCTGCTTCCTCAATCTGATCTTCCTCAGTCACCAAATTCTGGTTTTTTAATTAAATCTCAAACCTTGTTGACCCATTACCTTAGTTTAGACATTTATTGCCCACATTGTTATAACAGTTCCTATTTGGGAGGCCCTTTTCTAGGCTCTAATATTAAGAACAGTATTGGGAACTTAGCAGGTGCTACAGTCTGAATGTTTGTGTGCCCCCCAAATTCATATGTTGAAACCTAACCCCCAGTGTGATGTTATTATAACATTAAGAGGTGGGGCCTTTGGAAGGTGATTAGGTCATGAGGGCAGAGCCCTCGTGAATGGGATTAGTGCCCTTATAAAAGAGGCCTGGGGGAGCTCGTTTGCCCCTTCCTCCACGTGCGGATGCAGCAAGAGGTGCCCTCTGTGAGGACCCTCTTCCTCTATGTGGCACTGATCACATCATGTCATAGTAGTGTGTCTCCCTCCCGGGGAATTGAGACTCCTGGGGGCAGGGAATTGTTGCTTATTCATTTTAGGGACCAAAATGAGCGTTTTACTAAGTAGTCCATGGAGGTTCCTCAGCAAGAATCACTCATGAGGCTGGATAATTATAGAATCCCAGGCCCCATCCCTCAGCTGCCAGATCCTATATATCTGGGGATCGGAACACTCCTAAGTAATACTCATGCACGTGAACATTTGAGAACACATCTACAGTGGCCAGCAGATATTTGATGAGAAAAGACATGATGAAAAGTACTGAGATCCCTACTCCTAAAATTCTGCTCTATTTCCTTCATTCCTCTGGGGTAGAGTTTGGCTGAGGACAGGCCCAGGTATTTGGCTCGGTCATAGATCAAAATGACCTAATGGGAAATAGCTTTGTACTATTCTCTAACCAAGTCATGCGAAGTACCTATTGTCCTGTCCAAATGCCAAGTTAAGTTTAGGGTCATTCAAAATCCGGAAGATGCTTGGCTGTGATAAGGACTAACAAATTCTTGCTCAAGTGGGAACTGGTATTGCGGTCATACTCTGCATTTTTAACTCACCAAAGCCAAGTTATTAAGTTTAAGTGGCTCACCGATATCTTCTAATGAGCTGCACTGCTCCATTTGCTGAGCTTATCACCAGTATTGATAACTCTGGGATCAGCTAATAGTCCTCCCGTGTTGAATTTGGTGGACTGTGAATGAATCTTAAGGGTTTTTAAACTTTAAGTGAGGCAGATGGGCCATTGTGAAGATAGGCAAGACTTGTTTTGGCCACAAGGTCTCTAAAGTGTCCTTTTAAATGTTCTTTTTAATTTTGAGCTCTATCAACAAGATCTTGAGATCTGTCAAAATGCACCATTTGAGGCCTAATAAAGACTTTACAAAATATGCATCATCTGAATGACCTCAGGACTACACAAAGTATACTTGACAAATATTTGTTGTATTTGTTATTAACCAAAGAACACAATCTTTTAAAAAGTACCTAGAGATCCAGCAATCCCACCTCTGGGTATATATCCTAAAGACTTAAAATCAATATGTTAAGGGATATCCGCACTCCTGTGTTTATTGTAGGATTATTTACAATAGCTAAGATATGGATTCTACCTAAGTGTCCATCAATGAATGAATGGCTAAAGAAAATGTGGTATAGATACACAATGAGAAATACTATTCAGCCTTAAAAAAGAAGGAAATTATGTCATTTGCAACAACATGGGTGAATCTGGAAGAAATTATATAAAATGAAATAAGCCAGACAAATACTGCATGATCTCACTTATATGTGGAATCTAAAGCAGTTGAACTCATAGGAGTAGACAGAGGAGTGGTGGTTACCAGAGGCTGGGGAGTGGGAGGAATGGCACGATGTTGCTCAAAGGGTAGAAAGTTACATTTAGGAGAATAAATGATAAGTATTTAAGACGATGGATATGTTAATTAGCTTGATTCCATCATTCCACTGTATCATAACATCACAATGCATCCCATAATTATATATGATTATAATTGTCAAAAAACAAAATAAAAAAGAAAGAAAAGTGCATATAACAAAAGTGGAAAAACATACTGACACCATAAATAGGTGAATACAAACATGTGTACCAAGAGGTGGAAAAGAAAATAAAGACACTAGGAGTGATTTGAAATTGCTCTTTGTGGTCCCTCTATGGAGGCGGTAAGGCCTGTGTACAGCTTCCAGGAAGAGACAAGATATATATTGGCAATTAAGCTATCTCCTAGATTGCTCAGATGATGCCACAGTTAGACAGACACTTAGAGGTCATCTAATTTATTTTATGACATATTACTTATTCTTTAATGTCTACATTATTTCTTCATTACACAAGTAACATATAGTCATTGTTGAAACCAGAAAAAATAAATACTTAAAAAAGATGACATAATCAATGGTCTATTGGAGAATACATTGTTTTAGACATTTTCCCATGTATATGCAGTGTGACCTGTTATAGTGTATTAGTTTTCTATTGCTGCTATAACAAATTACCACAAACTTAATAGCTTAAAACAACACAAATTTATTACCTTACAGCTCTGTAGGTTAGAAGTTTGGGCTGGGCGCGGTGGCTCACGCCTGTAATCTCAGCACTCTGGGAGGCCGAGGCGGGCGGATTGTTTGAGCTCAGGAGTTCGAGACCAGTCTGAGCAAGAGCGAGACCCCGTCTCTACTAATAATAGAAAGAAATTATATGGACAGCTAAAAATATATATAGAAAAATTAGCCAGGCATGGGGGTACATGCCTGTAGTCCCAGCTACTCGGGAGGCTGAGGCAGGAGGATCACTTGAGCCCAGGAGTTTGAGGTTGCTGTGAGCTAGGCTAACGCCATGGCACTCTAGCCTGGGCAACAGAGTGAGACTCTGTCTCAAAAAAAATAAAAAAGAAGTTTGACACAAGTCTCACTGGTCAGGGTTTTGGCAGGGTGCTGGCAGGGGAGAGTCTGTTTCTCTCCTTTTCCAGCTTCTAGAGGCTGCCCACCTTCCTTGGCTCATGGCCCATTCCTCAATCTTCAAAGCTGGCAATGTTGCACCTCTGACCATTCTTTCCTAGTCACGTCTCCCCTTGACCACTGATGGGAAAAGTTTGCTCTGATTTTAAGGACCCATGTGATTAGACTGGAGCATGGATAATATAGGACCCCCTCCCAAGATTCCCACCTTAGTCACATCCACAAAATCCCTTTTGTCCTGTAAGGTAACGTACCCTTAGGGTCTAGGAATCAGGACATGGACGCGTTTAGGGCCATTATTTTGCCCATGACATATGGAGATGAAACAACTAGTGTTCCTGGAGGTCAAGTGGCTTGCCCAAGATCACAAGGCTGGTAAATATTGGACCCATTAGTTAAACTCTTTCAGACTGCAAGACTCTGCTGCAATCAGACTCCCCACTAATGGAAACTTATGGTAAAAAGGATGTTAGGAAGAACTGCAAAGAGTTCGAGAGGACTTAGATCTGAGCCTCCCAGAAATGAGGACTTTGTTCTCTGACTACAGACACCATGGTCTTGTTGCTCTCTAATGACAGGCGTAGGCACAGGAGCGCCCTGCCCATTTCTGCTGCCACTCCTGACACCCCTCAGACCCCTTCTGGCTCTCCAATGTGCCTCTTTTGGCCCTTGGCTTTGTTCTCCTGCCCCCTGGCTTCCGCCCACTGCTTCGGCTCCATGAGTCTCTTGGATTTTGGATCCTGTTGCCACTTACACTTCTCTCTCTGTGTCACCTTCAAGTTCCCTGAAAGAAAATATCTGTTATGTCCGTTGCTCACTACAGGCACTGGGTGCCCCTGTCGTGTAGAGGGCTGCCAACCGGCTGGTGGGTGGCTGTCTTCTCCCCAGCACACCCCTGCGTAATCAAAGTTGGACCATATCTGGGAACAACACTAGAATTATCTGGCTGAATGAAAGAGCCCAGGAGGGGCGGAGGGGGAAGAAGAAGACGTTCCCCAGGACTATTACTGAATATGGGCATTTGGAAAACAGTTTAGGTAATTGAGTTCAGTACTTTAAGGCTCTAATTGCTGATTTTGAACAACAAGGCCACACAGACTTATGAAAGTTCTAAAATTATATCATTTTTATCAGTAACCAGGACCTCAAGTTGTTCCCACAAACCACACAGGGCCTTGCGAAATAAGGCTTTGGAAAGGAGACTCTGATGTTTCTAAAGTTTGTTTCTCCAACTCCATTCACTCTCTGAAAGGGGGCAAGTGGTCTCATTAACTGGGAAAGAATGAGCCTAAACTAGTTTCAGAAGGAGAAAAGCTCTCTTGGGTACACTGAGCCCCGCCACCCCCACCCCACCGCCCTCCTAATGGAAGAATGCTACCATAAACGTGTCATCTGATATTTCCCACAAAAATGTGTGCTGTGGTCACAGCTCAGAGATGCCAACACAAATCTCAAACGCAGCCACCTCCTGATGGAGAATATATTCTGGGCTATTTTTTTTAGTTTGAACCTCAGTAAGCGGGGACAAAAGCTGATTTCAATTTTAGTTAATTACACGGGAGGAAACAGCCATCTGATTGACAGGGGTCACAGCTCATGGTGTCCCCGGTGGCACTAGCGGAGCATTGGAAAAGATTGTTCTCTGTGGTATGCTACATTTTCTCTTCCTGTTGTGCTTTTACGGAGAATTCTCTAAAAATTATTCTCTCCTCAGGCTCCTACACTTTATAATAATTGATAGAATTCATTCATTTTTACTTCTTTTTTAAAGAACAGTCTTCATGCACCAATCAAAACATAGTTTTTGAGCAACTGGTACTATGTTAGGACCTGGGGAAAAAAACAATGAGTAAAAACAGACATAGTCTAGGATAGCAGGTAAAGTGGATATCTTGGCTCCAAATAATGTAGAAGTACAACTTATAATGGGTTGAACAATAAATATTTGTTGCCTCACCAAGCAAGAACCCTGAGCATAGGGTGGTCCCAGCATTGTTTAGGTCAGCAGTTCCAGAGCAGTCTTCATGTCAGTGGTGTTCACAGGTTCGCGGTTCCCTCACAATTAGCTGTAGGCGGCATACTCAACTACAGCTGAGAAAAGGAAGCCAAAAGGAAGGCCCTCCCCTCTTGGAGTCCCTGTGCCTCTTTTTGAGAGATGATCCCTCTCTTAGAAGGATTTTCCCTCCAACTCTCACTCCCCAGCAGACCTGTCCTCAAGTCATAGAGGCCTCGCAGGCATGCCAAGCCTGCTGCTAGGCCAATCACCATCAAAGCAAGTGAAATGGTCCTAATTGGCTTAGGCTGGTCAAATTCTGCCTCCTCTTGTTAGGAAAGGGCTCAGTCTTTCTAGAAGCACAAGTCTGTCAGATATAGAAACACAATTCAAGTCCCTTAGCAGGAAGAAAAGGTAGCTATTGGATGAAAAACCAGCAGGGGCTGACTTGGTGCGGGATTTCCAGATGATACCAGGAAGGAAGAGGAAACACTCCCCGTTCTGTTAGTAAGCACACAGTCAGGAAGACAGAAGTTCCAGTGTCACCATTGCTATTTAACAGTTGCAAAGTCTTGGATTATTTATTTAGCCTCTTGGAATCTCGATTTCTGCACATGTAAAATGGGAAACCATACCTATCTGATTGTGTTGCTGTGAGAATTAAACCTATTAATATATGCAAAATAACTAGCAGGTGCTTGGCCCATAGGAATTGTCCAATAAATGTGGATCTCTTCCCCAAAGCCCTTGGGCAGCTTACAGTCTACCTTGCTGGGTAACTGGCAGGTCAATGGTAACCACTAGGACATAGGTTTGTAAAGAGGATTGCTGGGAGAGGGAAACTAGCACAGTTGCTAGGAGCCACTGAGATCTTCAAAATGTTTTTGCTAAATCCAGTGGGTATTTTCCATTTCTTTCTCTTCCCTTATCTTTCTGCAGCATCACTACTCTTGACAATTCCTTTTTTTTTTTTTTTTTGAAGTTGTACCTTGCTCTATGTTTGGTGCCAGCCTTCTCCTGGTTTGCCTCTCCATTAACTGCTTTTTGTGCTGTCTTACAAGATCCTCTGGTCTTGCCTTCCCTAAAACTGCATTCTCCGCTTCTGTTTCAGTCTCACCTGTGAATACCTGAGGTGAGGTCTCCTCCATTCCTATACCTTCAACACCCATTTATATGTTCATGACACATATGAGACATTCACTGTGTATTGCTTTAGTCCATTTTTTATTCAATAAATATTTATTGAATGCCTGCCATATACCTGGTACTGTTCTGTGTGCTGGAGATAAAGCTATAAACAAAGGACCAATCCCTGCCCTTATGCAACTTACATTCTAATGAAGAGATGAAAGTGAATAAGCAAAATAAACATTTCCCATGTTAGATGGAGTAAGTGCTGTGGAAAACATAATTATGCTGGGTAAGTAGGACAGGACAGACATGAGGCAGGGGAAACTTCTATTCATTATAGGGTACTCAGCAGATGCTTCTTAAATAACGAAGCATTTAGGCAGAGACTTAAAAGAAATAAGAGTCCAAACCACGGAGCCTAGCAGAGAGAACAACAAGCACAAGTGAGGTAGGCTGGGATTGTGCTTGGCATCTTCAAAAAATCTCCATGTGGCTAGAATGAAGGGAGCCAGGGGGAAAGATCAGGGAGGCAGGTCAAGGAGGGTCTCATGGGCAATGTTAGGGCTTTGGCCTTTACTTTGAGTGATATAGGGAGCCATTGAAGGTTTTCAGGAGAGGAGTAATATGATCTGACTTATGCTTTTAGAGAGGTCAGTAATCACGGTGAGAGATGATGGGGCTTGGATCAAGGTGGCAGTGGTGGAGGAGTGAGAAACAGATGAATTTGAGTTATAATTGGAGGTGAGATCAACAGGGTATTCTGTTGGATGTGGGGAGTGAAATAAAGAAATCAAGACTGATCTCAAAGGTTTTGGTCCTGGGGACCAGAAGAAGGAGTTGTCATTTTCAGAGATGAGGAAGGCTGTGAGGGGCTAGCAGGGGTTGGAACGCAGAGCTGGATTTGGAGCAGGGCAAGTTTGGGTGGTTACTAGGCACTGATGTGTAGCTGTTGGGAAGGAAGCTGGATATATGAATGTGGAGTTTAGGAACAGGTCTGGGCTATAGATGGAACTTTGGAGTCCTCAGCATGCATATGACATTAATAGCAGTGACGCTGGGTGACATCACCAAGGGAGTGGGCATAGAGCAGGGAAGCAAACTGGGGACTGGAGAATTGGGTATGCTGACGTGAAGCAGTTGGGGAGAGGACGGGAACCAAAAAGTGAGACTGGGGAGTGGCCTGAGAGGAAGAAGGATGACCATGAGTGTGTGGGGTCCTGAAGGACAAGTGAAGACAGAGTCCAGGAGGATGTGAAAAGTGTGTCAACTGCTGATAGAGGAAGTACAATGGGGCTGAGAACTGAGTGATGGGTTTCCCGACATGGAGGTCATTGGTGACTTTGACAAAGCAGTTTTAGTAGTGGGTACAAAAGAGAATGGGAAGAGAAAAGCTGGAGGCAGAAGGACAGACAACTCCTTCAAAGAACTTTGGTGTACAGGAGAGTGGAAGAATGCGGTATAGCTAAAGGAGGGTGTGGAGTCAACTGAGGCTTTTTATGTTTGCTTTAAAGATAGGAGATTTAATATGCTTGAACAATAATAGAAATAATATAATAGACACTGAAATTTTTATGATGCAACATAGAGGGAACAGAATTGTTGAGATGAGTTCCTTGAGAATGGGGAAAGGGATGGGAAACTAGCAGAGAGGTTAGCTTCTCACCAAGGTAAAAGATAGACTTCGGGTGTGAGGGTGTGAGTTCACGTACATCCTCTTCTTATCGCTTCTGCTTTCTCTGTGAAATAGAAAACAGGGTCATTAGCTGAGACTGAAGTTGTGCAGGAGGTGATAAAGACTCAAAGAGAAAGAATAGGATGTAAAATAGCCATTTTGGAGGTGGGAGAGTGAATGAACTAGGGAAACATGGTAGGATCACTGAGTCACTGTTGGCTATTGCATGTTAGCTCCACAATCTATTTTTGAACCCTGATTTCTCTCCTGAGTTCCAAACTCAGCCTACTCTTCCCATAGTGTCTATTTCAGAGTATGTCACCCCCATGCACCTAGTCTCTAAAGCAGAAAGCTGGGCATCATCCTTAATACCTCCCTGTATATGAGGGCTGTCCAGAAAGTATCCAGCCATGTAATGTGCTTTTGTTGTATTAACAATGGCTGGATACTTTCAGGACAGCCTTATATACTCCCATGGTCGATTGGTGACCATATTCTGTCATTTCTACCTCTTTAATGTCTCTTAACTTTTCCTCCTTCATTCAGAGCCTCAGCAGTTTTCACTGGTTTGGGTAAGTAGCTGTCACATTGCTATTGCTTAGGCTATTTCCTCCATTACACTGCAAGTTTTTAAAATTCAGCTCACCATTCTTCAATAAACGATGCTGAGGAACTGGATATCTGTATGCAGAAGAATGAAACTAGACCGTATGTCTCACCATATACAAAAATCAAATCAAAATAGATTAAAAACTTGAATCTGAGACCTGAAACTATGAAATAACTAGGATAAAACACTGTGGAAATGCTCCAGAGCAT
Source organism: Eulemur rufifrons (assembly GCF_041146395.1). Taxonomy (NCBI): domain Eukaryota; kingdom Metazoa; phylum Chordata; class Mammalia; order Primates; family Lemuridae; genus Eulemur; species Eulemur rufifrons. The sequence continues at coordinate 60,728,768 of NC_091000.1, read as the reverse complement.
TGGTCCTGGGCAAAGACTTTTGTGTAAGACCTCAAAAGTATAGGCAACCAAAGCAAAACAGGCAAATGGGATCACATCAAGCTAAAAAGCTTCTGCACAGCAAAGGCAACAATCAACAGAGTGAAGAGACAACCCACCGAATGGAAGAAAATATTTGCAAACTAACCATCCAATAAGGAATTGATAACCAAAATACATAAGGAATTAAAACAAGAGCAAAAAACCCCCAAATAATCCAATTAAAAATGGACAACAGATCTGAATAGGCATTTCTCAAAAGAAGACATACAAATGACCAACAGGAATATAAAAAAAAGCTCAACATCACTAATCAACAGAACAATGAAAATCAAAACCGTAATGAGATATCATTTCACCTTAGTTAAAATGGCTTTTATCAAAAAGACAGGGAACAAAAGATGCTGGGAGGATGTAAAGAAAGGGGAACCCTTGTGTACTGGTGGGAATGTAAATTAGTACAGCCACTATGGAGAACAGTAAGGAGGCTCCTCAAAAAACTAAAATTAGAACTACCATGTGATCCAGCAATTCCACTGCTGGGTATACATCCAAAAGAAAGGAAATCAATATATCAAAGCAATATCTGCACTCCCATGTTTACTGTAGCACTACTATTCACAATAACCAAAATATGGAATCAATCTAAGTGCCCATCAACGGATGAATGGATAAAGAAAATTTGGTGTACATACACATTGGGACATTTTCCAGCCATGAAACAGAATGAAATCTTGTCATTTGCAACAACATGGCCAGAACTGGAGGATGTTGTGTTAAGTAAAATAAGCAAAGAGCAGAAAAACAAATATCGCATGTTCTCACTTATATGGGAGATAAAAATGTGGACCTCATGAAGATAGAGAATAAACTGGTTGTTACCAGAGGCTGGAAAAGGGAGTAGAGGTGGGGGTGAAGAGAGGTTTATTAATTGGCATGAATGTACAGTTTAATAGAGGAAATAAGACCTAGTGTTTGATAGATCAGTAGGGTGACTATAATTTACAATAATCTATTGTGTATTTCCAAATAGCTAGAAGAGAATAATTCAAATTTTTCCAGCATAAACAAACGACAAATATTTAAGGTGATGGGTATGCCAATTACACTGATTTGATCTTTACAAATTATACGAATACATTAAATTATCACATGTATCCCCAAAATATATTCACCTATTATGTATCAATAAAAATTTTCTTAAATTTAGCCCAACAAACATTGAGGACATTCTATGTGGGAAACAAAGGTGAGTAATAAAGACTTAGTTTGTGCCTTTGAATAGCTCACAAACTAGTGTAGGACAATACTTCTCATTATTTGGGGTTGAAAACACTGGAAGACAATCATGTTTTTTGGAGAAACATTATTAGTTCAGTTTTGACACTATCACCTTAAGACTCCAGTGAGAGATTCAAAAGGGAATGTTGAGTAGCGTAGCTGACACACATTGTGTCACTGCGTGGCCCGATATTTCTCCTTTAGTAGTTAGGAGATGGGCACGTGGCTAATGTGAATTCAGTCCACCTGGGGCTCTTGCTAAAATACAGAAGATGATTCAGTAGATCTGTCCGGTTTTAGTCTGAAATGTCGGTTCTTGGTGTGCTCATGGCCGAAGAATGACCAGACACGCCAAAGTAAGGCAAGCACCAAAATGAGGTTTATTGAGGGGAGAAAGATAGGATTATAGGGCAAGATATAGGTTTACAGAGCTTGATACATAGTCCACAGATGATGACTGGACCCAAAGTCACAGCAAAGGGAGAGCCAAAGGAAGGGTGCCAAAAAAAGGGGTTGGTTATGGTCTGTGTCTTGTTTTGTAGTGCCCAGATAGGGACCTCTCTCATGGTTCAGACATCACCATGGAGCCACTTTGATTGGACAGTTGGGAGGTGCATGACCCAAGCCTCAACCATGCATGCAGATCTCCCATGAGCCTCTCTGAAAGCCCCTTTGTGGGGGGTGAATTGCAGCACACCCACTTTCGTCCCTAGGAGACCCGGAATCCCTCTCTACCGAACAGGTCTAGCACCAGGCTTCAGGTTCACTCCAGGTAATGCCAATAATACTGATCCACAAACTTCACTTTGAGGAACAAAGGATAGGAGGCAGAAACCCATGCAGATAATTTCAATTTGATGTGTTAATTGTTATAATAATAAGGGAACTACATGAACATAGTTTAGCAAGTGGACTAAGGCAAAGCAATGGGATCATTCGCTGGCAGGCCAGGGAATATGTCCTTGGTTTTGGAAACAATGAGAACCATGGAAGGATTTGAACAGAGGAATGGCATGGTTCTATGAAAAATGCTAATTGAAAGCCAGCCACTTGTCAACCACTATCTATGTGACAGAAATACAACAGTGAACAGTGACCAGAAAAACTAGGAAGCTTACACCCTGGAGAGGGTTGGGCAGGTAAGAGTAAAAAAAAAAAAAAACAAATAAATAAAATCATTTCAAAGGGCAGAAGTGCTGTAAAAAAATAAAAATAAAAAGAGTAATGTGATTGAGCTAGGAGACTGCTCTAGTGGGAGGTAATGGCTGAACCGAGAACTAGCCATGTGGTGGAGCCAGTCACAGTCACCCAAGCATCTGGGGGAAGGGCATTCCAGGTGCAGGGAATAGCAAGGTGGTAGCCTTGAGGCAGGAGTGAGCAGGGAGGCAGGACTTCTTTGAGGATCAGTCTGGTCAGTGTGACTGGAGTCTAGTGACCACAAAGAGAAACAAAATGAGGTCAAAAGACCAGCAAGGACCAAGTCACATAGGGGCTTTGAAAGCTATGATAGAGAACTTAATTTCATTTTATATGTGGGAAAAGAATAATTCAATTTTTAAAAAAGATAACCCTTCCTACTGTGTGAAGATTGAGCAGTGACCACACCTATGGGTTCAGGTGACATGTGGCTTCCTTGGGCATGTTCAGATCTGTCAGCAACATGTAAAATGGCTCCCAGAGGAAAGAGAAGCTTTCGAGTTGCCTCCAGTGGACAGTTAAGGAGAAGCTACACAGGGAAATCAGACACACTTTCAGATGAGGCTGCAGGAAGTGAGATAGGAGATTTGAATAACACCTCATTGTCTTGAGCCCAGGCGTGGAAAGCCTGGAGCCTCTCCCTCTCTCTAACTCCCTCATTTACTCTCCACGACCCTGCAATGCTTGCTATGCAAATCAGTGTCCGGCTTTTAACCTGGCCCTACTGAAAGACAGATCCCAGAGCATCGGGCTGTCAGCACATAACTACTGTGGGCGAGTTTTAAATTCAGGGGAGGCTGGAATTAGGAAGCGGGTCTCCACCTCCTTCTGCCCAAAGGAATGAAGATGCTCACCATTTTCTGAGTACCGATATGTCTCATGTATCCTTCACACCTTTCTTTAAATGCTGGTGATTAACTTACAGCTCAAGTACTGAGATTTCAGGAGCTGAAGAATCCACCTTAAAAATACCAACTAGCAAGGTTATGGTGCCTCCTGAGGCAGCTCAGGGCTCCTTGCTGGGGTGGGGTTGCTTTGAGACATTGTTGGGAAATTTAAGGCAAAGGCAGGCTTTCAGCTCTAATCCTCATTTGTATTTTAATGTAAATGAGTTTCAGATCCTTCTTGAGAGAATATTTTGGCTGGGAAATAGTGGGAGGTTCTGGGCCTAAAATGGGGGCCCAAGGGCATGGGGGAGTCAAATGGGGAAGGGGAAAGGGGAAGGAGGTGGCCCAGGGCACTGTACTGTTCTTCTTCACTCCTTTGCCCAGAGCCAGGAAGCAGCCCCCACCCCCTTCCTGAGCAGAAGGCTCTGAAAATACTCAATGAAGAACGAACTCTGGGTTTATAACTTTGCATTATTTGTGCTTGACTAGATTCTAACCTTAAAATATGTATTTCTTTCAAAAGGAAACTCTTTGATTTGCATTTTTGACCGTCTTTCCTTGGTGTACCTGCTGGGCTGTGTTCAGCCATGTCCAGACCAGAAAAGCTTGTGTGGCCCGGGGAAGCCACAGGGAACAGCAGGGAGAATTGTGCACTTCAGATTCAATTTCCCAGAAGTAGGGAGATGACAAAAGTGGGAGGAAGGAAAGTCATCCCTTATTGAGCACTAACTTTGTGCCCAGCTCTGCTTGAAAGTCTTCCTGTAGATTGTCTCAAGGGATCCTCAATTCCCCTGGTTCTCCTGGGAATCTCCAGGATTACAGGTCCATTCAAATTGTGAAAACACTTCCTTCTGAGTCATGTGTGTGAGCAGTAGTGATACCTAATATCTATGGCGCTTGCAACACATGCTCAGTGTCTAACAGGCGTTCCTTCGTTTAATCCTCTCAGCATTTTAAGGATGAGTTTCATTCATGTCCTCATTTTTAAATAAAATAACTGAACCCTAGAGTTGCTAAGTGACTTGTCCAGAGTCAACAGTGCCATGATTCAAACCTCAGTCACCGGATTCCAGAGATCATATGTTTAGTCATTATGTGATATTGTCTTTTATTTAGTTAGGAAAGGCACGAAATTATACCTGCTCTGGGTAAAATTCCTTCCTACGTTTATGTTTGAGGTCTTCAGACTCCTTAATTTTTGCCTCCTTTTTCTCCGTAAAGGTACCCTTCCCTCTTCAGTTTAGGTAGCCATAGCCTTCCCCTATTCTATACCATTTCTTTTCAGAAAAATATTATCCATTGTGAGTTCATACAACTACAATGCTTTCTAGGCACGAATGCATTTTGGGGCTTTTTCTCTCTTTGAACGTGTTTTTTTCTTCTGAGAATCTTTAGCTATCAAGCAGCAGATCCATTTGCCTCTTGAACGTGATCTGGGGATACTTGGGTGTAGGAAACTTCTCTCAAGGCTTTCCTGCTCACCCGGAGAGGGTGCGCCCCTGAAATAGCCTCTGGAAGTGTGTTCCCTGGGAGATGTCCAGCATTCATTCATTCATTCATCAAGTACGCATGATCGCTCCGACCAGCAACAGACACGGTTCCTGCAGCCACAGAGTTCACAAGGTACAGTTGGGGTGGATATTAAGTAAGAAACTTCAATAAAAAATGGGCAGTTCTCATTGCCTATTTATCTTTTTCTTTCTTTTCCTTTCTCACTACATTGACATCTGTTTGCCCCAAGGATCCCAGATGCCCCATGTCTACACCTGTGCTTCCTCCCTGGCACCAGCTTCCTGGCCTGGGCCTCTCTGTCTCACTTCTGTCTACGAGGTGATCATCACGGTTGACCCAGATCACTGTTAGCCAGGAAACTCATGGCTTAGTAGCCCATTTTGCTCTTCTATGAAACTTTTGGTCATTCCAGGCATGTGGGATTAGGAACAGCAGCAAGAACAGGAAGTAGCTGATGGTCAAATTCAGGATGCCCATTAATTCATTCATGTATTCATTCAGCAAATATTTATTAAACAGCTAGTATCTTCCAGGAATTGAAATATGGGAAGGAAAAACATATAGTTTCTGCACAGTAGAAAGACTCTAAATTTCCTAAGGTAGGAACCTCCTGAATTTTCTTCATGCCTCTGTCTCTGATACTTACTCGTTAGCACAAGGGGGCACTCAAGAATGAACTCATATCTTGCCAGAAAATACAGATATGTAAAGAACTATAACAGTTATTCTTCTCTTGAATTGAAATGCTCTTTGGAAAAAGAGTGATGATATAATTCCCAGTGTCATCCCCAAAATGGGACGATCATTCTTTCACTAAATATTGACTGAGCATCTACTAAGTGCCATATACCATGTCAAGCCAGAGAGACGCAGTCCTTGTTCTTAAGAACTTCACAGTTAAACATTCACACTAATAAGTATTAAAGTTGTGGTAAGTGATGTGAAGAAGTGCAAGGTCTAGAAAGTATATAACAAGATATACTTGCCTGGCACATGTGAAAGCCAAGTAGCTCCTCAAAAGATCAGATTAATTTTGAAAAGCTGAAAGATTTATATGGTTGAAAAATTTTGAATCAGGAAAAAGAAAGAGAAGGAAAAGATGAGATTAGGAAAGAAAGCAGAGATAGGATTCCTGGAGCAAGCTAGGAATGCAGGGCTTATCGCAAGAGCAATGGGAAGCTTTTCTAGAGTTTTAAGCAGGAGCAAGGTATGGTGAGTTTTAATTTTTATAAAATCACTCCACCTTGAGGGTAAAGAATGTGAGGAGATCAGGAGTGGGCAGCTGGAAACCAACTGGGATGATATTGCAGGAATCCAGGCATAAGATGACATTGACTTGAGCTACGTGGGTGATATTGGAGACAGAAAGAAGTGGATGGATCTAAATTCTATCCTGAATGTATAAATGATAGACCCTGATAATTGGGTGGTGGGTGGGCTAGATGACGACAGTTGGGAGAGAGATTGTCAAGCATAACTCTTAAGTTTCTTTCCTGAGCAGTTTCATAAGTGTTGGTGTCATTTTCTGAGATTGAAAATATTGTGGCAGAATCATGTTTTTTTGAGGAACATTATGGTTAAGTTAACATTATGGATACTATCAACTTGAGATATCTGTGAGAGATTCAAATGGAAATGCTGAGTAGTGTAAGTGATACGAATTGGGTGGCTGCCTGGCCCAACATTATTCCTTTAGTAATCATACGGTGTACGTACGGCCCAAGTGAAATCAATTGTAACTCCCAGGCTACAGTAATTGATTCATAGGAAAGCCATATGTGCCCAGTGGGCCAATCAAATTACTTCTCTTAATCTGAGTGGGGAGAAGAGGGATTTTTATACTCTGGTCGTCGCAGAGCTGGGAACCTATCTTTTCAGAGCTGTGGTTGAGTGTGTCCCGTCTACAGGGATTATGTTAGCTTGTAAGAAGGAAGATCATATACACAGAGAGAGGAGGCAGAAGAAAAGAGCCCTGGGAATATCAGAGTTCCTTGCTTCTGCCCCCAGTTTGGTTATATGAGCTGAGTTAGAATCTGTCTGTTAATCTCTCTGTCTCTCTGTTTTGTTTTAGCTAGTTTTTAGTGGGATTTTTACCACTTATGATCATAATGGTGCTGGCAATATAAATAAGCAGTTGGATTTACAATGTAGAATTCAGAAAGAGAGGTATTACCTGTAGACATATTGTGGAGAATTTTTGATATAGACATAGAATGTGAATCCAGGGAGTGGACAAGTAGACAAGATCACCTAGAAAGAGAGAGGAATACTGAGGTCTAAACTCTAGGGAACTCTAAAGTTGCAGGAGGGGAATATGAATTCCCAAGGAGATTGGGAGAAAGGCCTCAAGTCATTGGAGGAAAAGTGGAGTGTGGTGTTCTAGAAATCAAGGGTGTTTCAAAGAGGTGGTGATCAACTGTGTAACACAGGTCACCTTGCCTGTGTTCAAAACAGGGCAAGCACAAGAAGAATGCAAGACGACAGGGTAAGTACAATAAAATTGGCCATTGGATTGGGCAGCATGACAGTCATTGCTACTTTTACTAAAATTTATTTCAGTGGAGGGGTCAGAAGACAGTTGGAGTGAACTGAAAAGTAAATGGAAGTGAGGAAGTAAAGCCTGAGTATATGACCTTAGGATGAAGGGGACAACATGGAAGCCATGGCAACTGGAGGGCAAGCTCAGGAAGGGACATTGTTTACATTGGTGTTTTTAGGATGAGAGGGACTAAAACCAATTTGTATTTAAAGATCTGTTAGAACACAGAGGAGGAAGCAGCTAATTCTGCCTGGATGAGCAGAGAAATGTTTCCCCAAGGAGATGACTTTGAACAGAGTTTTGAAAAGTGAGGAAAACTCTTTCAACAAAAGAAGGCATGTTATGCAAAGGGAAGATCGTATGCAAAGATGCATCGTGTGTTTGGAAGACAGTGAACAGCGCAGTACATGAAAAACTTTAGCTCTGGACACTGCTAAGGAGAAAGAAACACCCACATAAGACCTTTTTGTACCTTTTATCTTTACTTTCAGTTTCACCTTTAAAATAATTAGGTTGGACTAGATTATCTTTGAGGCCAATTCCTATATTAAAATCCATAGTAAATGGTGACCTGTCTTGAGTGTTTTGTTAGAGTGATAGTAATATTCCCCAAATGAATAGTCCACCATAGACGTTTCCTGAAATTATGCTTCATAATATGTGTGATGAGAGGTTTCCAGGAGGTTGGAGGCTCAGCCCAAAGTGGTCCACTTAGAAAAAAATAATTATGAAGCATCTTTGAAGTCTACTGTGTTTTACCTTAAAAGTTCATGTGCATCCTATTCCTTAATATAGTTGACATGGCTTTATTATTAAAGTGGTTTATTAGTATTCAGTGATGCCCCAGGAAGTCAGACCAGCTTCACCCTTTAGATTTAATGATGTCCTGGTAGCTACTTGCACAAGCTCTGAGCAAGGATGAAAGTTCATGCCTGACACCTACTTCCTAGTCTCTGAGTCTTTTTCTCACTTGCCCGCTCACTGCCAGCTTCACAGAGGCCTGGTCTGAGCACCAGCTCTCTGCAGAAGTGGAATAGGGTGGAGCCTGTGGATTGAGAAGGTGAGCGCTGTAAGAGTAGTTTATCCGAGTTCATCGATCTTTATCAGTGTCCTGGGCCGGAGAGAATCAAGTGACTGCATTTTGAGCCTTAGCATCTTAGCTCCTCACAGATCACATCATTCACGTCCACTTGGCTGTGTGAATTTTCTTTATAAAACAGTATGAAATATAAAAGCCACATAAATTGCCTGAAAGAAAAAAGCAACACACATTAATTGGATCCTTAGCAAGAGACTGAAAAAAAAGTCCCAGAACTGATGAAGCAAGTTATTTTTAGACAGCCTTCATCTAAAATATGATGGTTCCTCTGTGAATGGGTTCATAGTACATACTGTACACTCCTTTTGTCTGATCCTTTTGAAAAAAATTTCCATTTTTCCTTTTTATTGTGTAATAAAATAAAATGAGCAGCCTCCCAGTGCTGTCCCGGAAACATTCCTCAAATGAAAGCTTTTTTTATGCCGCCTTCTATCTACATGTTTGCCTTCATGTGAGCCTTCTGCCCCACTTTTGTAACCTAAAGACGTTAATAGAAATTTAAGTTCTTTCCACCATTCATTTAGTTTTTAGTTGTCCCCATTTTTAACTTATGAGCTCACCCTTATGTTTCGTTGGATTTCCTGTAGTACAACTGTCTGCTTTTTTCTAATGAAAAGGTTGAAGACCAGCACTTTATGTGGCACTGCAAGGAAAGAAGGATTAAGCCACTGGTAGTTACAGAGATCTGACTTAGTGATAAGACATCTGCCCGTGATTAGAAGATCTTACCAAGTTGGTCTTAAAATGGAATTAGTCCAAACGGTGCCAATGGGAATTAAAGGACTACATGGTCCCAGAGCAAACACAATACCTGTCTTTTGGATGCTCTTAATCTCAGGGGCAAAGGAGGGAAATGGGGCTTTCAGAGGCCTAGACACACATTCCCAGTGATTATAGTACCAAATACTCATGATTCAGAGTGACTATTTATCAGATAGTAGAAATGTCTTCTAAATCATTAAAGGATTATAAAGGTCTGCTTGAGAGTCCCATGCTATTGAAATTAATAGGAGTTTTAAAGTCATTTATACATATTTCTGAGAGTACATCTACAGAGGTTTCCAATAATCTTGGTTAAATATATATCTTTGGAAAGACAAGTTTACTTCTTCCAGAAAGCATGACCTGGATATAGATGTGTTTCCTTCGTGTATCCTGTTTGCTTACAGAACTTCTATGTACATCCTGGACGAATTTCAGAACTATATGCGTAGTTAGAATGCTTACTTCTTTATATTTCCAGTAGCCTAGAATTTGACATCAGAATTAAAGTAGATTCTTGGTAAATGTTTTGCTTTTAGGGGATAGAAAAATCCAGAAGCTTTCTGTGCTCGCAAAATATTGCCTCTTAAATTATTTCTTATCAAATTGTCTGATGACAGTCCTCAGCTGTAAACTCGACTCTGGTAAAATGCACATAATCTGATTGAAACACTTTTACATTGCTATCTTTCATTATGCTTTGATATCAGTGAACATTCTCAGAGATTTTGGTGCAGAGTGGAGAAGAGAGCTCAGAGTACTGGGTTGCTGTGGATGACAGTGAGGAAAGATTTGCTGAGGGTGGAAATGAATAAATCCTGAACAGTTGTGCATGGGTGGCCTTTTCGTTGCTCACAAAACTAGTGCAGGTCCTTCAAAGGAGAGGAGCTTTTGAACTTTGACACACTATTTCTGCAAATAGGAAGGGAGCGTGTAGTGTGGCAGAAACTAAGTCCGGCTCCCATCGCGGAGGGTCCCTCTTGTGGACATGCGCCAATCTATGTCTCTGTGGGCCAAGGAAAACTGCCGCCATTAAGAGGTCTTAGGCATCTCTGTGGCACATCCTTCGTGTCTTACTTTCCTGCTGTTCGATTACAGATTTGATCTTGAGGCTGATAAATACAAAAACGTCCTGTCACGTCACAGTTTGTGTGTAGCTTTCTTTTCTTGTGACATCTTTGTCTGGTTTTGGGATCAGATAATCCTGGCTTTATAGAAGGAATACTCACATCTTTTATTTTTTTGGAAAAGTTTATGAAAGGTTGGTAGAATTCGCCAGTGAAGTGAAGCCATTTGGACCAGGGCTTTCCATTGTGGAAAATTTTTTGATTACTGTATGTGTAGAGAAAAAGAAAGCAGATTAGTGGTTGTCCAATGACCCTAGGCAGGGACTGGTTGCCTAGTGATTACTAAGGGAAGCACAGGGTTTCTTTTTGGGGTGATGAAAATGTTCTATAATTAGATTGTGGTGAGTTGCACAACTATGTGAATATGCTAAAAACCACTGAATAGTTCACTTTAAATGAGTGATCTGTATAGTATGTGAATTCTATTTTAGTAAAGCTGTTTAAAAAACAAGTATTGATTCTGCTCATGATCTCTACTGATTCTCTTTTTTCTGTTATTAATTTCTACTTTCTTTCCTTTTTTAGTTTCTTTATGTTTGCTGTTTTTCTAACAATTCATTTTCAATTTTGTATTTAGTTTACTTAAAGTTATATGTTTACCTCTAAGAAGCGCTTCTAATAATTTTTATAAATAATACTTTTATTCTGTTGTAAATATTTTTAATTCTGTCATAAATTTCTATGTCCCTGAAATGATAGGCTTAAAATACACAAGATATCTGAATATTTTGCAACATTGACTGTGATTTCCTTTTTCTCTCCAGGAGTTATTTTAAGAAAGCACTTAAAAAGGTTTCCAAATACTTGTTTGTGTTTACTATCTCCCAGCAAAGTTTTATCTTTGTCATTATATAGTATGCATCTTTATCCTTATGAATGCGTTGTGTCTGAAATTCTATTTTATCTAATGCTGATATTGCTACACAAAATATCTTTGCTTATGTTAAAATAAAAACTTTTGACAAATTAAATCTAGCAGAGTTTATTAGAGCAAAGAATGATTCGTGAATCAGGAAGCACTCAAATCTGAAAGGGTTCAGAGAGCTCTGCCCAGCAGTATAAGCAGCAAATTTTTATAGGTTGAACACAGAAGCAAAGTAGAGAAATCATCTGATTGGCTACAGCTAGGCAGCTGCCTTGTTTAGGCATAGTGTGATCAGGCATTTGCCTTATTTGGGCATGATGTAATGAGTGGCTGCTTGTGATTGGCTGAAGCTCAGATGTTAATTATACTCCTAATTAGATTTTGGTTTGTTTATACACTAAGTTAGGTTGCAATTCCTTATGTAGTCCTGAAACAGCCTCAGGCTAATGGCTTTCTGCTTATTTAATTTAACAGTTATTAATTGCATGGTACCACTTTTCCCATTATGTTCAGTCTTTATGTGTGATTATGTTTTAGATTTTGTTTAGTGTTTCTTATAAGTATCAAATAGCTGGCTTTAAAAGCTCCAATTTGTTAATTTCTGTTATTTATCAGATGAGTTTAATTCATTTTCATTGTTATAATTGCTTCTATCTTTGCACTTATTTCTACCACCTTATTTTCCTTTTACTATCCATTTTTTATTAGATTTTAAAAAAAACATTCTTCGATGCTTCCTTTTGGATAAAGTTTTGTCATTTTTGTTGTTTTAAAAATATTCTCCATGCATCTTTTCCTCTACTCTGTTGATTTGGAAGCATTTCTATTATTTTTATTATTTCAATTACCATCTTAAATATTTAATTATAAAATTTTTTCTGAAGTCTGAATTTATTCAGGAAATTTCTGAATGTTACAACCCCTGGGCATATTTAACTAACAATTAAGCAAATACCTCCTAGAGTATTTAAACATTTCCACCCCAAAATTTCTAAAATAGCTTTTAAAATAGCCAACATTAAATTAATAAACCAATATGTTTTGTTAATATTTTGTTTCTTGTATCCTATGCCTTCACTCTGGGTCCACTTTTCTTTTTACTTAAATACATCCTTTAAAATTTGTGCTCATTAGTGTCAATTAATAATAAACTCTCTTACTCTTTCTTTATGAGTCTAAAATTGCCTTTATTTCCCTTCATTTTTTTAAATGATTGTTTGTCTGGGTGTAACAGTCTAGATGAGTTGCTTTTTTTTTTTTTATTTTAAAAATATCTTTATTCCCCTATAAAGAACAAATGTGACATATTGGCTTTTTTTTTTTTTTTATTTCATCTTATTGTTATGGGGGATACAGAATTGCAGGTTACATACGTTGCCCATGTACCGCCTGAGTTGCTTTAACTTAGCATTTTGATGATACTCTCCTCACCTCCTGGTGCATACTGTTGCTTTCAGTTTAACTGGTTAGTCCCTTGTAAGTAATCTGTCTTTTTATCTCTAGTAGCTTTTAAGATTTTCCCTCTCCTTTTGTTCTCAATGATTTGTGATCTCACTATATATACTATCTTGTAGATTTATTATTTATTTATACCTCTGGGCACTTGGACTTTACTCTGAAGACTCATGTCTTTTTTCAGCTCTGGAAAAATATTAGCAAATATCTTTTCATTTATTGCTTTTCTGCCTTTTTGGGAAATTCTATTAGACATATATAAATTAGACCTTTCCATTTATCCTCCAAGTCTATTAATTATTTTGTCATTTTTTTTTTCTTTGTCTCTTCATGATGCAGTCTAGTGAAATCCTCAGTACTATCTTCTAATGCTCTGGTTCTTTCTATACAGTCTAGCTCACTACCAAGAGTTATTTCTAAGAAATATATTTTGAACATCTAATTTTTTTACATTGTTTCTTTTAGATTCCCCTGTTTTGTTTAATTTCTTCTCTCTTTTTTTTTTGCTAATTTTATGTTTTATTTTTAGTAGATATTATTCTTTAATTTATCACCTTTATCACCCTGAATGTACTAATTTTAAAGTCTTTGTCAGACTATTTTTGTACTTTAATTTCATGTGATTAAATGCATTTACTTCTCAGTGACATATATTAGCTTTGCATTGCATTTCTTTGTTTTGGTATTATGTTTTCTAGGCTCACTTTGAGCAGGAGGTAAGTCTTTTTGGTTTTTGTTTTTCTTCTGTGCTCATCCTTTGCTAGCTAGTTTTTGCTTGCTTGTATGTTTGTTTTGTTTTTGAGGCAGGGTTTTGCTCTGTTGCCCAGGCTAGAGGGTAGTTGCAGTGGTGTCATAATAGCTTACTACAACTTCAAACTTTTGGGCGCTAGTGATCCTCCTGCCTCAGCCTCCTGAGTAGCTGGGGCTATAGGCACATGCCACAACACTCAGCTAATTTTTCTATTTTTTGTAGAGGTAGAGTCTCACTATGTTGCTCAGGCTGGTCTTGAACTCCTGGCCTCAAGCAATCCTTCTGCCTTGGCCTCCCAAAGTGATGGGATTATAGGCATAAGCTACCAGGTATGGCCTCTTTCTAGTTTCTTTGGTGGCCTCCACCCAGCTCCCTGGAGCTCCTTGACCAAAACATGTCTTCTGTTGCAAATTTGAAGCTCATACAGTTTAAAGATTATGATATTAAGGATTAAGGTTTGTGGCCATCTGATTATACAGCCAGCAGTCAGCTTTTTTCAGATCCTGGAGATGAGGTCATATTATGTCCTACCAACTTAAGAAGGCAATATTCTTAAGAAACAAGTAGCAGAAGTTTTCTCAGCCTTTGTTTGTTTGTTTGTTTAAATCAGGGGGAGTTCCATTCCAGTCTTCAGCCTGATTCCTGTTGCCACTTTATATAGAGTAATTTTAATTACCATTACCTCATACAAGCCAATTTCAAAATGTCTTTGCTTGCTTCCTGCCCTAGAATCAGGCTGAGAGTTTTGTGCCATACATTACTGACTGCCTTGCTTTCCTGGTTGATGTACCTGATCCATGTAAATGCTTGTTTTATTTTGAGCCTGCTTATATAATTTTACTTATTTATTCACACTTTACTTGTCATTGTTCTTGTTTGAAGCAGTGGGGGGTATACAAAGCATGCACTTAGTAATATAATTTTAATGACTCCTTGAAATGTGTCTTGTTTAAATATAACTTCCAAATTGCTTTAAAAATTCCTTAAGGCCAACTGAGTTACTTTCTTTGTTGGGATGTCAGCAAGATGGCAGGATAAGACTTTATAGAACTTGTGCCCCCCACAGAAACATTAATTTGAACAACTATCCATGCATGAAAATACCTTAACAAGAGAAAAAAAAAAGATGATAAATTATAGCAACTGGATATAGCACAGAAATAAGACAAGACACATTGAAAATGGAAGAAAGGACAGTTTATATTACCCATGTCTCCCCTCCCTAAACTTCAGGCAGCACAGCATGGAGAGGGACAGGCTCTGTATGGAGGAAGAAGATGGGAGTAACCACTGGATTTTGCTCAAATCCCAACACTGCCCCAGTGCTGGGCAGGCACTCATAGCCCCAGACTCTAAGCTGGTACTCAAGGACTGAGTCTCCCGGCCTGCCCTGATGCCGGGCCAGATCCTGCAGCCCCAAGCTCCAGGCCTGCTTGGTGAACTTGGTCACCTGCCCCAGGGCCAGGCCAGCCTGGTGGCCCCCAGCACCAGACTGATCTCAATGATCCCAGGTTTCAGGCCACTTCAGCTGCAGGCCAGCTCGAGTTTCCAGACTAATCCAGAGCCAGGTTGGCCCATGCAGTCCTAGACTTCAAGCCTGCCCCAGTGCCATGTCAACACCCATGGCCTCAGGTACCAGACCTACCTAGTGCTAAACTTATCCCTGCAGCCATACCCTTCGGGCTGGTCCCTGTGGCCCCACATTCCAGCAGACCCAAGATCCAGGCCTATTCCAGTAAATCCCAACCTCCTGGCCAGACCCCATGACTTCAGGCACCAGGCCAGTAGTCATGATCCCAGGCTTTAGACTAGCCCCTGTGAACTCAAGCTCTATGCCTGCCCCAGCTTCAAGTCAGCCCCAGGCTCCAAGCTGGTCCCCATGGCCCTAGTCCTGCTCCAGCCCATGCCTATGGATTGGAGAATCAATATCATTAAAATGACCATACTGCCTAAAGCAATCTACAGATTCAATGCAATTTATATCAAAATACCAACATCATTTTTCAGAGAATTAGAAAAAAACTCTAAAATTCATATGAAACCAAAAAAGAGCCTGAGTAGCCAAAGCAATCCTAAGCAAAAAGAACAAAACTGGAGACAACACATTACCTGACTTCAAATTATATTACAAGGCTATAGTAATCAAAATAGCATGGTACTGGCATAAAACTAGACACATAGATCAATGGGACAGAATAGAGAACCCAGAAATAAAACTATGTATATACAACCAACCAATCTTCGGCAAAGCAGACAAAACATATACTGAGGAAAGGACATACTCAATAAATGGTGCTGGGAAAATTGAATAGTCATATGCAGAAGAATAAAACTGGATCCCTATCTCCCACCATATACAAAAATTAACTCAAGATGGATTAGAGACTTAAATGTAATACATGAAACAAATAAAAATTCTAGAAGAAAATCTAGAAAAAACTCTTCTGGATATTGGCCTAGGCAAAGAATTTATGACTAAGATCCCAAAAGCAAATGCAATAAAAAACAAAAGTAGACAAATAGGACTTAATTAAACTAAAAAGCTTTCATGCAGCAAAAGAAATAATCAAAAGGGTAAATATACAACCTACAGAATAGGAAAAAATATTTGCAAACTATGTGCCCAACAAAGGACTAATATCCAGAATCTACAAGGGACTCAAACAACTCAGCAAGACAAAAACAAAGAGCCCTATTAAGAAGTGGGCAAATAGCCTCTTGTATTTTCCTGGATGGAGCTGGAAGCCATTCTACTAAGTGAAGTATCCCAAGAATGGACAAATAAGCACCACATGTACTCACCATCAAATTGGTTTCACTGATCATCACCTAAGAGCACATTTAGGAATAACATTAATCAGGTGTCAGGCAGATGTGGGGGGGAGGGGATGGGTGTATACATACATAATGAGTGTGATGCACACCGTCTAGGAGATGGACATGCTTGAAGCTCTGATTCGGTGCGGGGAGCAAGGGCAATATATGTAACGTAAGCTTTTGTACCCCCATAATATGCTGAAATAAAAAAAAGTGGGCAAATGACATGAACAGGCATTTTTCAAAAGAAGATAGACAAATGATGAACATAGGGAAAAAATGCTCAACATCACTAATCATAAGGGAAATGCAAATAAAAACTACAATAGGATACCATCTTACTCCAGTTACAATGGCCATTATTAAAAAGTCAAAAAAACAATAGATGTTGGGACAAATGCAACGAAAAGGGAATGCTTATATGCTGTTGATGGGCATGTAAATTAGTATAACCTCTATGAAGAACAATATGGAAATTTCTCAAAGAACTAAGGGTAGATCTACCCTTTGATCCTGAAATTCCACTACTGAGTATCTACCCAGAGGAAAATAAATCATTTTATCAAAAATATGCATGCGCTTGTATGTTCATCACAGCCCAATTCACAATTGCAAAGATACAGAATCAACCTCAGCGCCAATCAACTGATGAATGGATGAAGAAAATGTGGTATATATGTACACCATGGAGTACTACTCAGCGATAGGAAAGAATGAAATAATGCCTTTTGTAGCACCTTGGATGGAATTAGAGGCCATTATCCTAAGTGAAGTTATTCAGGAACAGAAAAATAAATGCCACATATTCTCACTTATAAGTAGGAGCTGAACTATGGTTACACAAGAGCACACAGAATGGTAAAATGGACATTGGAGACTCAAAAGGGGGGAGTGTGGTGCACGGGTAAGAGATGAAAAATTACCTATGGGTACAATGTACACTGCTTGGGTGACGGGTACCCCAAAAGCTCAGACTCCACTGCTGTACAATATATACATGTAATGGAATTCAACTTGTCCCTAAATCTATTTTTAAAAAATGCTAAAAGGAGTCCTTCAAGCTGAAAGAAAAGGATGCTAATTAGTGATAGGAAAACTTTTTAAAGTATAAAACTCACTGGTAAAAATAAGTATTAATGCACAGTCAAATTCAGAATACCTTAATACTGTAATGGTGGTGTGTAAATAACATATCTTTAGTATGAAGGTTAAAAGACAAAACTATTTAAAAGATAATAATGCAATGATTTAAGGGATATGCAATATAAAAATATGTAAATTGTGACATCAAAGCCATAAAATGGAGGGTGGAGTAAAAGTGTAGTATTATTTTATGTAATCAAAGTTGTTATCAGCTTGAAATAGCCTGTTATAACTATAAGATGTTTTATGCAAGCCTCATGGTAACCACAAAGAAAAAACCTGTAGTAGACATACAAAAAATAAAAAGTAAAAAATCAAAGCCTACTACTAGTGAAAAGCAGCCAATCACAAAGAAAGAGAGAAAGAAAGGAAAAAAAGAAATACAGAACAACAAGAAAATAATTAACAAATTGGCAATAGCAAGTCCTTGCCCATAAATAATTACTTTGAATGTAAATAGATTAAATTCTCCCATCAAAAGACACAGAGTGGTTGAATGGATGAAAAACAAGACCCAACTATATGCTGCCACTTCACCTTTAAGAACACATATAGACTGACAATGAAGAAATGGACAAAGATATTCCATACAAACTGAAACCAAAAGAGAGCGGGAGTAGCCACGCTTGTATCAGATAAAATAGACTTTAAGTCAAAAACACTTTGTTCTTTCTTAACCTTTAGAACAGCCCTGTCCAAGAGAAATATAATGCAAGCCACATATGTACTTTTAAATGTTCCAGCAGCTACACCACAAATATAAAATAAAACAGGTAAAATTAACTTTAATAATATATTTTATTTAACCCAGTACATCCAACATATTATCACTTAAAATATAATTAGTATGAACATTATTAATATTTTAAGTTCTTTTTTTCTTACTGGGTCTTTGAAATCTGATGTGCATTCTACAGTTAGAGCACATCTCAATTCAGAGTAGACATGCTTTAAATGCTTCAATAGCCACATGTGGACTAGTGGCTTTCACATGGGATCATGCAGATTTAGAGTGTTTATAAAATGATAGCAACCTTAATCACCACCGCCACCACCACCACTTTTAATTTTATTGGACTTTTTTGTTCCAAGAATTTTATTAAGTAATTAAGACAGATAGAGAAAAATTCAGATAGCCTCAAAAACTGTATTTTCCTCTACGTTATACTTATCATTACAATGTTAATATATTTGGAAGACTCACCTTAACTTTTCTTCTTGAGTTGAGGAAAAGTTGTGAAAAGTCTTGTGTACAAATTTACAATAGAAACAAGACCATGTATATTATCAATTCTGAAAAATCGAGTTTTAGTTTTTCCCAAGTGAGATGAAATAAGAATATACAAGATTTGAAATGATCATTACATTAATTGTTAATGAGGTCTTCATTAATTAACAAATTAATGAAGGATTTAAACTCTTATTTGCTACCAAAAAACATTTGGAGGTGCTGGAAGGGGTTAGAAGGGTGTCAGAAATGTAAAATATGGTGGAGTTTTATGGGTTTGGATGAAATTATTTTCAGTTGAGGTTAATTTTCAACAATTTTCATTACATTAATTGTTAATGAGGTCTTCATTAATTAACAAATTAATGAAGGATTTAAACTCTTATTTGCTACCAAAAAACATTTGGAGGTGCTGGAAGGGGTTAGAAGGGTGTCAGAAATGTAAAATACGGTGGAGTTTTATGGGTTTGGATGAAATTATTTTCAGTTGAGGTTAATTTTCAACTCCTCCTAGACAAAGGATATTTGGTTTTACTGAGTGTTCTAATTATGATTTTGAGAGACTGTTTACACCTGACATCCCAGGTGTCTCCGGCAGCCAGGGGGAATCTATTTGGATGCAAGAAGTCCCTGTCATCTATGTAAGTATTAACAAATCTTGCTACTTCTAGGGAAAGTTGTCCTTTCAAAGTACATAGTTCCATTATTAAATCACTTGTTTTCTAAAGCATGGGACCCCTTCTTGCAAGATCTCTAAATCACACTACTTTACAAAACTGCTTATTTATGCAGCTAAGAAACATTGCTAGTTCATCAACCTCCTGATTTTATGGCCAGTCTTTATACACGCTAATTTGTCACATCTTTTGAAAGCCGTTTGTTCATCAGCAGTGGTTTTCCCCGGTAATTCCCAATCATGTCATATTTAATGAAAACAATACCAGTAATCACAGAGGTACATAGCCCTTTCCTCATGGGATTCTCCAAATCGTTTCCAGATTGGTGGAGGCCAGTTTTAAAAACTTCCTTGTGAAGAAAGAAGGGGAGGGGATTCATTTCCAATCAAGGTAAGGAGAAGTGAGGCTCACAGGATCAAATCATTACCTTGTGTCCTTCAGTCCATCTGTGCTGTAACATTTCCATCACAACTGTTTTCCAACAAGCGGAGATACACCTATTTGGCTGGGACTCCTCTGATGCTGGCCGGGGAACTGACCTATTGTCATCACAGCTGGCCATGACAGGTTCCAGGAATGTAGAAATAGTTCTTGACATGATGGGAAGCATTTTTATGTCCTGTCATCAGAAATGCATCATTTCCTTGTAAATAAATAGCAATCCCCCGCCACCTCGTTCTTGCCCTCTCGTTCCGTGGTTTATTTTTCTCTAGCACGCTTATCACTACATAACATGTTATGTATTTGTGAATTTTCTGTCTCTATCCAACAGCACGTAGCCTTCCATGAAAGCCAGAGCCTTGTCTGTTTTATACACAGGTGTGTTTCCAGCCCCAGGCATTTCATAGGAGCTCAATAAGTATTATTGAATGAAAAGAATGAATTTACAAACAAGAACCATACCTTTCTTTGGAACCTGTATGAAAATCACCATGCCGTAAGAACTTGAACAAGTTGCTTAACCTCTCTGGTTTTCAGGTTTCTCCGTTATGAAATAGGGTAGTAAAATGTACTTTATGGGTTGGTGAAGGATTAGATGATGTAAAATGCTCAGACAAGCATAGGACCTGGCTTACATTTAGCACTCAGAGAAGGGCGGCTATTTGAAAAAATGCATTACTATTCCAGTGGTTCCTCACCTGGAAAGTCAGACCTCAGAACTCTCTCTTCAACCACAGAGGTTTAAGTCTCAGGGCTCAGTCGCATTCCTTCAAGGGTCGGGTGATGACCTGGCATGGTCTTAGGGGATTTCCAGCAAACCTAAACCAGTCTTTAAGAATACCTTGTTCACACACAGGGGCCACAGACCAATGGTAACAGTTTCTGAAGATGGGGGGGGAGGGGAGGGTGTGATACCGCACAGCGTGTGGCTTTCCACAAACAAAAGGGAAAAACACTGGTTCAACCCCCTCTAGCTGGGGGTTGTCAAGTTGGCTTTGCTGAATGGTTCCCTTCCCTTATTTGGACAGGGTGGCAAATTGGGGGGGCTACGGTTGCACTCCTAGACCCCTGATTACCAGCAGTGGCAACAGCTGCCCCACCCAGCTTCTGGCCCCAGCTCCTGGATTTCTCAGGAATGGAGACCAGGTCATTCTTGCGTCTCCTCCCCAGGATTCTGGAGGAAGCATACTTCTGAAAGTGAGTGAGTGCTCAGTAAAGAATCTTATCAACTCTTTGCAGCATAGAAAGAATATTTTAGAAATTATTTTAGATAAATGGAATTTTAAAAATGCAATACTAAAGTGATAACCATTTCTTACACCTCAAGGAGTGGGTATAGGCAGGAGCACTTAAGATGAGTTAATGATACAATATCATAAACTAAGCAAAGATATGAAGCCTCTTTGAAGTTGTTTGCACTTTTATACATGTGAGACATTGTTTTCATTACTAATACTCAGGGATATTTTTCAGATTAAGGAAAGGGAGGTAAAAGGATTTCAGAGACAGGGTGTGCGCTTGACATTTTCTATTTAAACACTTACGTGCATGCACACTGCCTTTACAAGGCGATTACATACTCACTTCTCCCCTCCAGACTCCTGGACAGAGGGTTGTGCGGGAGCCCTGACCCCACAAACTGTGCCATTCCCGACTCTGGCCTTTGTGACCCTCCACACAGGAATGCTAGGAATGCCCTCCCTCCCCTTCCCTGATCCCCAGGCTCTCCCACCTGCCCACCTCCTGCTCAATCATGTGGGCTCCCGTCCTAGCACCTAGAGAATCCTTCCCTAAGCATTTCACAGTGACCTATGTTCTACTTTCTTTAAACTTCTGAGGCATGTTTGTGCTATCCTGTTTTTATAATTGGAAATTTGCACTTGTAACTGACTAGAAGAGTGGAGTAAACCAATTCCCCTCACCGCACCTTCCCTGGTTGCACCCCGCCACTGGCCCCAACAAGGGAACAGGTGCATGCGGTTCTTGCACAGAAAGGTTGCAAGTCCTAGTGCTCCTTCTTCCTCTAATGGAAAGAAAGTCTCTGAGCTGCCTCTCTAGGAAAGTGATGGACCCAACAGACAAAAGCAGCCTTCAAAAGCTTCTGCAGGGCTTCGTGTAGCCATCTACGGCTTGGTCCTGACTCATGCTGGTTTCTTTACCAGGGCTCTGGGGTCCATGGGATAACCTGGAATCCCTCAGGGAGTGAGCGGAGTTGCGGGGTGGGGAGTTAGGTGGGCAGGTGACACTGACAGTTTTCAGCATATTAATGTAAACACGAATTCCATAGAAGAGAATTATACTGTATTAGCATGGAATAGATTATACCGTATTAAGAAAATGTGCTTATTCCTTGATATTGAAATAGACCACACGATTTCAAAAAGTGATGCTTATTTTTCCAAGGGATGTGTGTGTGTGTGTGTGCACATGCATTTGATTCCACAGTTGTCTGTGGGACAATGAGCAAGTCCCTTTTTTGCAGCTCATGCTGGGAGACCCCAAGGAGACTGCACTTCGAGGTCCTTCCTGGATCCCATTCAAACCCAACATTCTCTGAGCACTTACTCTGTGCCAAGTAATGTGCTATGTAGACGCATCCGTTTCCACCATCCAGGGGGTCACAGCCTGCCCAGAGGCAAGAGAACTCGATAAAGGCTAAGACACAGGGATGCACCCTGTGGGGAAGGACCAGCTGGGGGCTGAAAGTTCCAATTTAGATGAACAAGATGATTGCAGTACTGATGGGAAAAGCTAACTATAGAAAAACATTCTCTTTTCTGGAGTTTGAACAATTTCCTGTAACTATTTTATTGAGAAATCTAATCCCATGAGGGCTTTTGTTTTTTGTTGCTATCCTGACTAATTTGTTTTTTGTTATTGCTTTTTTTTTTTTTTCACCATCTTTGAGATTGTTGAGCTTAGCTGAAGAGCATGAAGATCCACAAAGATGCAAAGAGAAGAGTCAACTCTCGCCTACACGGGGCCTGCTTGGGAGAAACTCGGCATAGACCGGGCCATGTCACTTTTGTTCTTCCCCAAACCCTTTCAGTGCTCAGACACCCCTATACACACACACACACACACACACACACCCCAAACATACACATCACACACACACCACACACACACCACATACATACACACACACCACACATACACCCTACACACACCACACACACACATATACCCTACACATATCACACACACACCACATATACACACACACACCACCCACACACTACACCCCCCACACACACCACACACGCACCACACATACACACACCCTATACACACCACATACCATACACCACATATACACACACACACACCATACATACACACACCCCCTACACGCACCACACTCTCTCTTACAGACACACACTCTTACCCTCACACCCTCTGTGTTTGGGGCCCCCCAGCACGAAGGCCTGTGCTTCCTGTGCTCCCCACGGCAGGACCGTGAGGGGAGCAGAGATGGGCACTGTCTCTCCCTCCTAAGACACATGTCTAACTTAGCAGCCTTCTGGGGGTTCTGGCATCTGTTCTTCCTATTCATATCTTTACATCAAAATTGGATATGTAATATCCTGACTCCCTTGGACAAGTACATAGGAAGTCAAGTTTTTAAAAAAATTTCTTTTTTCTAAAGGTTAAAATTAAGGCTTGAAGAAGCAGAGCCTCATGGTGCCGGGGCCAGCTGGGATGGGGCCCATCCAGGTCTCCCATGTCCAGTCTGGTTCTGTTTCTCCCTGGCCACACCTCTCCGGTATCCATGATTTTTTTTTTTTCCCAACTACATGGTGAAGTCTGTTTGGAAGTGCTTTCAGATGCGTCCCCACCCAGCATGCACTCTCCTGCCCCGTCTGACTCCAAGCTACCCTTCCTGGGCTTTTCTCCTGTGTCCTGCCTCTTGCATTGCCCACATTCTCTCTCCTGAAAGCTCTGGGTCTCCCAGTCTCTTGGCCGGACTCACCTATGTCCTTTTCCCTGACAAAGTAACCTTCTTTCACCCCTCCACCAACTGTGGAGTCCCACTCCTTCCTGAAAGCATTACTAGAATCTCTCTCTCTCTCTCTCCCTCTCTCTCTCTCACACACACACACACACACAACTTTATGAAGCCTCCCTTAATCACCTAAGCCAGGAGTGTCACATCTCTGCTTGGAAAGGACTTACTGTCCTCACTTGTTTACTTGACAAATATTTGTTAAACACCCAGAATGTACTGAATAAACACCGTGTTAGATGTGGGAGATTCAGGGGTGAAGGAAACACCAGGAACAAGCTTCCTGTCCTGTGTGTTCCGTGGCCAGTCGCCAGCCCGGCTGCAGGTTCTTTGTAGGGTAGAACTGGGTCTAACAGTTCTTTGTAATGGCCAGAAGATAATAAGTATTCAATGGGATTTGCTGGTCTGATTAACTAATGAATGAATATTTTCTTTTCTTTTTTGTCTTATGTAATGCCACACAGAGTTTGAAACAAAACTGTCAATGACCCCTCTAAATAGCTGAGGCTGGATGTGAACATAAGAGGAAAACATTGAGTCCTTATTATAAACATTGAGTGATTGTTTTCTTCATCAAATTTAGAATTCCGGTTTTATCACACATATCTCAGAGAAACATGCCAGCCCCCAAACCAGACGGCAGTTGTAAACATCTTTTTCCTGTTTAGAGACAGTGCTGAATTCCAGGGCCTGACCTGTGAAATACCAGCTCTCCCCTCCCTCTCAGGGGATGAAGCTAAGCCCCGAGGGTATTTGTGTGTTTGGCCTTGGTGATGCCAGTGTTGGACCAGCAGTCAGCTCAGCCCACAAACCACCAGGAAAGGGGCCGAAAACAAGACAGACGGGATTCAGAGCAAAGGCAACACAGTTACTCAAGGGCCTAGAGGGAACGCAATTACTTAATGGCCTAGAATCTCCATCCTAGAAGCCAAAGTATGGTTAGCCACATTGCTACATTACTGACCTTGTTTTTCATACATATATTGTTACTTGTACACTGTGTCTTTTTCTTTTTCTAAGCAATCTTCTCTTTCCCACCAACACAGCTTATGTTAAAAAATGACAAATGCATGTGTGCTGACAGTTTTCTATGGCTTAAGACATGGTTGAGGTTCTTGATGATTTAAAAGAGAAACAGATGACATCATCTACTTCCTTCTTGATAACCATGCTATTTTAAAGGAACACTGAGGTTTTGTTTATAAAAGTACACTGATGATTATGTAACCAATGAGATCTATATTTCCACCACATTTTATTTAGTGCAGACTCAATTAAAATTCTCAGCCCTCATAGTCATCCTCAAATTTTCTCGTTTATTTGACAACCTGGCAAAATTTTACACTTACCTGAAGGTCAGATGTGCATTTTAAAGGATCAGGAGATGAAGAGTTGTGGGATTGGCTTCTTGTCTTGAATTAGCATTAGATCATAGGCTTCTGGGGGGCCCTATGACATCAGGTGGCCAGAGAGATGGAGTAATAGCAGCCCATGAGTCACATGACAGCAGGGGGGATATTGAACAATTCTCCCAAATCTAGGTGAGACTGTTACCACCCATGCTGGAGAAGAACTGTGTCACTCTTCTGCAGCCCTCAGCTGTGTGAACCAGTGGATTTCTGGAGAAGCCTCTGTTTGCGTGACTAAATAATAAAGGACTCTCTGTCTTAGTTCATTTTCTTTTGCTACAACTGAATATCACAAACTGGGTAGTTTATAAAGAAAAGATGT
Source organism: Eulemur rufifrons (assembly GCF_041146395.1). Lineage (NCBI taxonomy): Eukaryota > Metazoa > Chordata > Mammalia > Primates > Lemuridae > Eulemur > Eulemur rufifrons. The sequence continues at coordinate 60,703,232 of NC_091000.1, read as the reverse complement.
TTATTTAGCTCGTGGTTTTGGAGGCTGGGAAGTCCAACAGCATAGCGGCAGCTTTTGGCTAGGGATTTCCCACTGCTATACATGACAGAAATGCAGAAGATGAAAGCTAGTGCAGGCAAAGTAGACTGCAAAAATGAGCTCAGATCACTTTTATAACAACTCACTCTCACTCTCATGAGAACTAACTCACTCCCATAATAGTAGCATTAATCCATTTGTGAGGGTTCTGCCCTTATAATACAGTCAGCTCTTAAAGGCCCCATTTCTTTTTTCTTTTCTTTTTTTTTTTGAGACAGAGCCTTGCTCTGTTGCAGGGCTAGAGTGCCGTGGCATCAACCTAGCTCACAGCAACCTCAAACTCCTAGGCTCAAGCAATCTTCCTGTCTCAGCCTCCTGAGTATCTGGGACTACAGGTGTGTGCCACCATGCCCGGCTAATTTTTTCTGTTTTTTTTGTAGAGACGGAGTCTCACTCTTGCTTAGGCTGGTCTTGAACTCCTGACCTCAAGTGACCCTCCTGCCTTGGCCTCCCAGAGTGCTAGGATTACAGGCATGAACCACCACACCCAGCTAAGGCCCCACCTCTTAATACTGTTACATTGGCAGTTAAGTTCCTAACACATGAACTTTTGGGGTACATATTCAAACCACAGCCTGTCTTAGATAACTCTATGCTTACACTGTGTGATGAACCATTATGAGAATCCTACAAACTGATCACAGGTTTGATTGAATAACAAAAGAATAGTCTTGTGGTTTATAGTGATCTAGTCCATGGGCATCCAGATGAGGAACTTGCCAGTCAGTTCTGCACTGTGCATTCATTTTTCCTCTCAATATCAGGAAAAGCTGTGCTACAGACTGAATGTTTGTGTCTTCTCAAAATTTATATGTTGAAGCCCTAATCCCCAATGTGATGGTGTTTGTAGGCGGAGACTTTGGGAGGTAATTTTGTTTACATGAGGTCATGAGGATGGAGCCCCTGTGATGGAATTGGTGTTTGTCACCCTGACCTTAGACTTCCCAGCCTCCAGAACTGTGATAAATAAATTTCTGTTATTGAAGCCACCCAGTCTATGGTATTTTGTTTTAGCAGCCCACACTGAGTAAGACAAGCTGTTTGTACCTGTTGCAAAGGAAAGGGCTCCTACACAACTCTTTTAAACACATTGCCCTTTCTTTTCCTCACTCACTTTTATTCACTTAAAATTTCTAGTATTTAATCAGCATCTTTTATGCCTTCTTCTTTTACCTTTTTATCTATCCAAGTATCTTTTTCTACTGCCCTGCCCACCTTTTCCACGTTTATATCATTGCCTGGGTACATCCTACTGCATGAGCTCAGCTCAGGTGAGCATCCTACTGCATGGACACCTCAGCGCAGCCCAGGTGAGCCATCTTGCGTGAAGCCTCCATTCCCTCCTCTCCTTCACTTTCAGCCTGGATTCTGCACACTCCTATGACACCCTATGCCAGCTTTCACCAAAGCTTCTTTTCCTCTGTGTTTCACTTTTCACTAGAGTGTGAGGTTCTCATTGAAGGCAGGAGTGTATGTGGAGCCCCAGGCATGGAACCTAGAGTAGCAGGCATAAAAAGAATGTTTACTGAATGAAACTTGTGTGCCAATGAAGCCCTTGGATAGACAGCTTAAGTCATCAATGCAAAGGAGTATCACTGTGCAGGATAGGACCTGGGGAACAAGTGCCAGGAAAGGGCCAGGGAGCAGCTTGGAGTTTAATATGGATGTTCAAGTCAAAAGTGAGGTCCAAGTGTTTCTGGAATTGTTGAGACAAAGGAATGAAATCACATTAGGGTGCAGAAGCCCTGAGTGCAGAATCTCAGGAGGAGATGAAGTTCAATGTGAGGGGCTGGAGATGATAGAACATTTGCCCATTGGAACAGCACTTTCTTATGGGCTAAATTGTGTCCTCCTCAAAAAGATGTTGAAGTTTTGATTCCCAGTATGTGACCTTATCCAAAAATAGGGTCTGTGCAGATGATCTAGTTAAGATGAGGTTGTGAAGGTAAAGACTAAAATCCTTATAAAAGGGGGAAATTTGGACATGGAGACAGACATGCACACAGGATGATGTGAAAACACAGGAAGAAGGTGGCCATGTGTAAGCTAAGGAATGCCCAAGGCCACCGCAAGGCCAAGAGAGAGGCACAGAATAGATTCTCCCTCACAACCCTTGGAAAGAACCAACCCTGCCCATATCTTGATCTTGGGCTTTTAGTCTCCAGAACTGTGAGACAGGAAATTTTTGTTGTTTGAGCCACCCAGACTGAGGTACTTTGTTTCGGCAGCCCTAGGAAATGAATATAAACTCCTTCACTAGACTCTAAGTTACCTGTGCACAAGGACTTGGGACAATCTGTCTCAACATCTATAGTGTCTGGTATCTGAGGATGAATTTACCAAGACAGAGAACCGGGCTGCCATCTCAAGTCAATCTCTCCTTCAACTTTAAGTTGAAGGATCAGGGCTATCACAGGTAGAAAAATGGGGGGCTGGAATTGGCACACACTACCATTTTGCCCAGGCATTTACCACCCCGCCCACTTGCCACCCCCATATCATGATGCCTTTTTCTCTTCCGAGTGTGGACACCCCAGCAAGATTCCTGGACACAAGAAGGCCATTCATGTTTAAAGCCATCCGCCAACAAGATGCATGAGAACACCATGTCCTCACCCTGGTCATGCCCCTCCCTGTCTGGGGTTTAGCTACACCACAATTTCGTAGGGAACTCATTTCTTACTATCTAAAGGTTAACTTGAAATTCATTACTGACGAAAAAAGTAGGAAAACTCTGGAAAGCTGAGCCTGAGTAAATGTTTTACCTTAGGTTAGCTTCCAAGTCCAGAAACCCTGCAAACTATAAAACTGGAGTGATGGATTTATGTGGTTCCCTGACCAATACAGATATTTGTAATAATAATAATAATAGAGGAAAAGATAGCACAGCCTCAGAACTTTTTCCCTATACTCAGCTGAAAATTAAACCAGACAGGCAATTACTAGGGTTTTGCCATAATATGTAATATGTGTATACCACATTTATGGCACATTACATATTACATGGTTATTATTCTGCATTTTTCATCCAATCATCTTATTCATTCTGGTATTTTTATGTGGTGAATGACTACAAGCTGAAAGTCAAGAGAAAAAGACACTAGTGGTGACGTAAAACACAGACTCAGTAAAACAGGGCCTATTAAAAATGTGACCACCTCTACAGTGGACCACAGTTGGGGGTGTTGACAATGACCTCTTAAAGACTGGAAAAGTACTAAGTACTGAAGGGAGAAGCACCATCTGTAATACCATTTTTACTGCACTAACTCATGCAATTCATTCTACTATCATGCCACAATTAAGCCTCATTCTTCTTTCTCAAGCATCATAATTTGACAGCTTTTTGAGTGCTTTTGTAATGCTCTCTGTACTTAACTAGAAAAAAAAATCAAAAGTGGAAACTTACATGTTAAAATAGAATTCATCATATTTTAAAAATTTTTTTAGACCTTAAAGAATGCCACTGTATATTCTGACTTATTAGAAGAAAAGGAAACATCTCTATTAATGCTAAGTATAAACTTGGATCCATTTGATAGCCCTTTCAACAGATTTGCTAAGTTGTGAGTCACATGTAGCTTCTGGTGTTTGGTGTCATTTCCTGGGAATGAAGTTGAACCTGATTTTAGTTTTATCAGCAAAGGTATGATGGATAATAACAAATCAGGCTGCTGTTCAGATTTTTTCATCTTTTTCAATGTTTGGTCTATCTTTTCTCTCTCCTTTTCCTTTCTTTCTCAATTCCCTGACCTCTTTTATCTTTTCTTCTGGAGCTAGTGTTTTTGTTTTCTTTTGTTTATTTCTTTCTTATTTGCTCTAACTTCCTCTTTTTCTCTTTTGGAGAATATAAACTATTGCCACTCAGGAGTCTGGAATTTTCCATCTTGAAGATAGAGTTCTGCCGCTCAGCAGAGCAGGTCTGAGGGTACAACTCAACTTCTTACGTCATGTTCTAAAAAGTAAAATTTTTAGAGAGAAGTTTCATATGTTTTCCCCCAATGTAGGAGAAAGTGTCTACATGAAGTATATTAAAACTGAAGGGGCCTAAGTACCACTTATTGGCACAGTAACTTATATGTAAGTTATCACCTATTTTAATTACACATTCGCACATGTATCCTGACTTCAAGAAGTAAAAATCAGCATGAATGTGTTCTAAACCAGGATGTTCTGACCCACCAAACAGTAGGAAATGACGAAACAATCTGTTCAAACATGTAACTTCCCTCTTATCACTAGGTGTACTGAGCTAGTTAAATTCAGGATGTAGGACCAATTATTTCCACCCTGTAGCTCAATGTCTAGTTTCCAGTGAGGCTTCAAAGGTCAAAGTAAATCAAACCATAGGAGTAAACCCATGATCAAAATTAAATATGTAACTTCCTGTTGGAACAGACTTCTCCCTGATGTGTACATTTCTTGCATTTTAGGAGTGTTCTTAGGGCCGGGCTCATCTCACTCTCTGGGGCATGTGTTAGCTGAGTACATATTTTTATCCAACAGATTGTAATATTCTAAAGGCAGTGATCATGTTTCCTGCCTCTTGGAGTCCTCCATAGGGCTAGTGGGCAAGCAGAGTGCTCTACAATAGTAGATGATCAGGAAATATTTGCTGAATTGGAAAAAATAAAACCAAAAGAATGAAAAGGAGTTGCTGGAGGGGCATTCTTTGCTTTACAATTCTAGACTGTGGCAATCTGTTATAATCCCTGCCCATGGTCTCGGCAGCCCAAGCCTTGTTTCAAGAAAGCATTCTCCTGAAGCTATGAAATGCCTCTGAGAATTCCCTGTCACCTTGAAGTAGCCTGTTCCAGAGCCTAGGCACTTGATTCTCGTCTTCAGTTTTCTTAACCCTTTCTGTAAACATTGAAGAAATTACTGACTCTGCATTGCTTAGCAAATAGAGCTGAGTATACACTGTATCGTGAAGGGGATTGGGGGGGGGGGTGGTAAAAAAACCAACTGAGTTCACAGTAGCTGCTACGATTAGTACAACTAACATGGTTGACCAAAATAGATCTTAGGGAGTCGCCTTTCTTTTGCCAGAAACGCATGCATTCTCGGGCACGAAGCAATGAATGGCTGAGAGCCACCTACTGGATTACTCAACCATCTTCTCTATGGCGCAATGCACTGTGTTGGAATTTCATAGCCTGAATGCTTGACCCTCACATCATGGCCAGGGCATTGGACTCCAGGTCAGGTTCTGGCTGTGCTTGGGCATCCAAGGAGGATGTGAAGGAAACAGGATTCAAACAGGTGGTATAATGGAGGGTTAATTCTGTACAGTGTCAGAATCAAAGTGACCCCCACATTATGATCCTGTTTGAACGCTGCTATTTGGATACTTCTGGGTGACAATACAACTCCCTGTAGCCTCGTTGAATGGAAAGAACAGGGAATTTAGAGGCAGCCAAAATGTTTAATGGAAAGAACAGGGAATTTAGAGGCAGCTAAAATTCTGGCTCCAACATTTATTAACTATGTAGTCTTGAGCAAGTTAAACTCTTTGAGCATTAGTTTTGTCATCTACACATTGGATATTATACTTATTTTGTGAGTTGTTACAGATTAAATGGGATTATGCAAAAAAGCTCTGTTACAATTAATGGAATTTAATAAATACTAAATACAAGATAGTCCTTCCTCATCCTCCTCCTTCTTATTCTTATTTCTATTCTTCCTATCTTCTTGTTCTTATTTTATAACTGGGGCAAGTACTCCAGCATAAAGCTGCACACAACCTGCATAGAACTACGTGCAAAGGAGGCCCTAGGCCTCCTCATGGCCTTGTGTGCATGCACAAACACACACATGTAAAGGCTGGAAAAGGGTTTGGGGTGGAAGGAGAAGATGGCACAGACTTTTTAAGGTAGGGACATTATCTCATACAGCACAGCACCTGAATACCCCACTCCTTACCTTCATCCCCCTGCCCTGCCAGCTAACACTCCTTGAGCATGGAGTTGATGATGTGCTGTTTTGGTCTGAGGGCGATATCTCCACAGTCTCCTCAATTCCTGTGCCCTAGGAGGGTATCTGGAAAGCGAGAGGCAGCATTTTCCTACTGGATGACTCTGTTTTCTTGTGGAGACCAACCTCAAGTTCACAGGCTACAGAGGGGTGCTGCCTCCAGCCATCCCTCACCCCACTCCGGTCCCCTCTATCTCACTCCAAGGTCTCTGCCACATGGGCTTCCTGAGACCCACATGGCACAAGGCCTTTCTTCTGGGCACTTCATTATTCTAAACTCTGGGGCCAGGAGTGGCCAAGAGGAACACAATAGGGATTAATGACATAGAACTTGGCAGAGAAGAAAAATAATATCCTGGGTATGCCAACTATTTGCAACTAGGTCACCAAGCTTAAACTGCAAGGAAGAGGTAGATAACCACCAAGCTGGAGGAATAAAACATCCATCCATCCATTTATTCATTTAGCTAAGATTATTATGTTATTATTATTTAGTTAAGATATTACTGGTTAAGATCATTTGCTAAATCCCTATTATTATAATCCTTGTTGTAACAGGCATTGGGCTAAAAGCTGAGATTATAAAGGTAAGCAAATCCTACAGAGTCCCTACCCTCATGTTTTTATAGTCTGGCTTGGAATCTTACAGCCTAGATGAGTAAATATTCATTTAGCTAATGATATTTCAGTTACTAGTGCCATGTCACAAATTATCCCCAAATTTGGCTGCTTGAACCAACCATTTCATTATGCTCATGGCTTTGTAGCTTAGGAATTTCAACAGGGCACAGTGTTCCATGGTGTCTGGGGCTGACCTGGGAAGACCCAATGGCTAGGGGGGCAGCTGGAATTATCTGGAGATGTCCCCATTCAATTGGCTGAGTTCTTGCAGGCTGTCACCTGGGAGCCCTGCTAGGTTGTTGCCAGGAACACCTATATCATATATCCTTTCCAGCATGACAATCTTAGGGAAATTGGATTTTTCACATGGCAAGTGGCTTCGGCCAGAGTAAGCATCTCAACAGAAATGGGCAAAAGCTACATAGCTTTTCCTGGGCCTGCCTTGAAAATCATGGGCCATTGTTTCCACCACATTCTGTTGGTTGCTGAGGGCAGAATAGACCCCAGAGGAGGAGAATGAGAATCCTCCAATCTCTGCTCCCAACTCTTGCTGAGGGAGAGGCCAAGTAGGAACATGCAGGATGGGAGATACAGCTGTGGGAATCTTTAGAAAATAAAATCTACCAAAATTACAGAGTTCTGGTGGGGAAGGGAGGAGAATGTGTAAAGGGACTTAATCCTAATTGGCAAAGTCAACCAAGAATTTTTCAAAGAAAGTGTCTGCCAATCTGAGCATCAGTGGAAGTTAGGCAAACAAAGACTACATGCAAAATACCATGAATAGAACAACATGGGCAAAGGCTCAGAGCCTGTAGGGAGCCTAGAGCACACATGGAACTGAAATAATGTCCATATGGCTGCCTTGCAGGGTCCCTCGTCAGGGAGGGTGCAGTGAAGCTGGTGGAAGGGAGGTTGGCATGTTGTAGTGAATTCTTACAATTTTATGTTGCCTCAGCATCCATTTTAAATATAAATTGGACTTATACCAGAAGCAGGGCTTTGTCACCCTTGACACAGTTTCCAGTTCTCAGCCTCCTCCCAGTTCCTCAAAGTGCCCACTCAGGTGTCTGCCTTAAACAACAGGCTCCTGGTGACCACCTCCCTATGGGACAGCTGGATACAATCTACTTGACTCAGCCCACTGATCCCCCCACACCCCACAGGTGCAGCTGAGCCACAGTGACCAATGCTCAGTCACTGTGTGACCCCACAGACTCATGCCTGCTGGCTCTAAACCCACCAACTAGAACTCCTCATGGGACATCTGCTTGGGTGATGCCCTGGACCCTGATAAAGGCTTTTGTCCACAGGTCTCCCCACTTGTTGGTTGAGCATGTATGTCCCAGACAGCTCCCCTTCCCACTGGCCCTGTGAGGCATACTGCTCGCTTCCCTCTGGGGTCTGTAAGTAACACGCTGCTTCTGCAATTTCACACGTTTTGCTGAGTTGCCTTCTCTGTGTCTCACCTGACCAGCACACCCACACCTGACTTCTTTTCCAATCAGGCTCTCCTAGAGAGTGGTCGTCTTGATAGGAATACACTGGACACAAATACGAACACCACAAGGGTGTCTGCCAACCAGTGTAAACAAGTTTCCTTCGAGCGGCAGCCTTGGTCAGGGCTGGATACTTAGGCATTAGGCCATCTGCCAAGATAAAGACGTGTCCTGTGAAAGGCATGTTGTAAATACCCACAACCAGATCTCCTGGAGTCTCATCAGGGCCACGTTAGAGTTTACAGCCACTCTCCAGAGAGAGACCTCAAGACCACGTCAGAGGGAAATACAACACGTGTGTGGATGTTTGCATTACTAGCGGATGAAGAAATGAAGCTAGAGGGGTAAACAAGGGCCAGATCACGAAGGTCCTGGTGAAACATACCAGGGAGTTTGGAAAATAGTTGGAGACAGAAAGAAAACATCACTCATATTTAGAAAGGAATCTACAGGCAGCGTAAAAATGAGTACAAAATTCAAATGCAGTTAGCCCTAAATTTTCTAAAATCCAAACTCTGAAAAAGAGATAAGGATGTTTATCTTGGCCATGAATAAGAAAGTACATGATGCTTGTTTATCTCCTTTATTATTATTATTCAAAAGTTTTAAATGAAAAGTTCTCTTCATTATCCTAAAGAAGCATCCTTAAGGCTCATGGACTCAGAAACTTAAATTTCTTCTCACTCCTCAACATATAAGTTTCTTCTGATTCTTACCAAAAGCAGTAGCACACCTGAAATATCAGCCTAAGGCTTCATGTTAAGTGCCATTTATTGCTACTATTATTTTCATTAGCATGGAAAAAATCTTCGCTCCAAGAGAAAATGTAAATCCCTAGCTACCAATTTCTTCTCTAGAAAGAATCAAACTTTCCCCAGGAAGGAAAGATGCTGAGTAGGAGATGCCATCATGATAAGACATTTTTATGACACTGTGGTCTGCATGGCAAGTAGCCATTTACTATGTGAAACCATTCATTTCCTGCACTGTGGTCCCCAAGTGTTTGCCTTCTTGGAACAAGGATGGGCAATTTCCCAATGTAAGAAGGACCATGACTACAGCTCCAGTTATGTGTTACTTCTCCTAGTCTTGGAAAATGTCCCATTGTCTTTTATGCATTAGATGGATCTAAAATAAGCAAGAAGTCTAGACAGTGGAAAACATATACAAGACCTTGGCTTTTCCTCCCATTATTTAGTATTATAGAATGAAACTTACTTGGTAATCTCCCCACTAATCAAAGGAGAATCTGGGAAGTATGCAAGGGTAAAAAATACATATGTAAGAGAATAAATCTTTGGCTGTTTTTTTAGTTCATTATTAGCTACATCAAGTCTTTTTTAGATATGGGTGAGATAAAAATTAGATGTAAGTGAATAAAATTGTATTTATTAAGTTTGAAAGCAGCTTATTTCTAACATGCCCAAACATTCAAGACCCTTCGCTACCTGACTGATTTTGATTACATCCAGCCAATATTAAGTAGGCTTAGTCAATTTGATACTTTGCCAGTCTATGTGATGCCACACCAATCTACTTTGTCTCTTACTACATCTCAACACGGCAGATGTTTTAAACCCTTTAGTTGAAGATACTATGGGGAATCTTACTATTAAGGCTTTGTTCCTATTCTTGCCCCCACTTGTAATGGCTTAGAACTCAAAATAAAGTAGTCACATTCAATTTTGTCCTTCTTTCCACATTTCCTTTGGATATTCTAGTCACTTGAATTTCTGGATGCATTTTAGGATCAGCTTTCATTTTCTACCAAAAAAAGTCTCTGAGATTTTGACTGGGATTGCATTAATTCTATAGAGCAATTTTGGGAAAATTGATATCTTAACAATATTGAATCTTCTGACCCATGAACAAAGTCTCTCTTGTTATTCATTTTTTCTTCTAACTTTTCTGACCAAAGTTTCACAAGTTTCAGGGAGATCCTTTGTAGATTTATCCCTAAGTACTTTATGATTTTTGTGCTATTGTAAATGATGTTGTTTTAAAAATTTCTCAATTTCTAATCGTCCATTCCTAGTTTATAGAAATACAATTAAATTTTGTATATTGATCTTGTATTCTGCAAGCTTGCTAAACTAACTCATTGGTTCTAGTAGCTTTCTTGTACATTACATTGAATTTTTTATATAGACAATCATATGGCCTGTAAAAGAAAGGTTATTCTTCCTTTTCAATGTTGGTGCCTTTTATTCCTTTCTATTGCCCTATTGCACTGGCTGTAATGCAATGTTGAATAGAAGTGGTTGAAACAAGCAATCTTGTCCTTTTCTTCATATTAGGGGAAAGCATTCAGTCTTTCACCATTAAATTTGATGTTAATTGTTGATTTTTTTGTAGATACCCTTTAACAGGTTGAGGAAATTCCCTTATTCTCCTAGTTTGATGAAATGCTTTCACAGGAATGGAGGTTCAATTTGTCAGAGGCTATTTCTTTTTCTGCTTTGTCTTGTTTTTTATTTTGGTGAATTGAGTGTATTTAAAATGTTAAACCAACCTTGCATTCCTGAGATAAACCTCATTTGGTCATGGTGTGTTACCCTTTTCATTTGTTGTTAGATTTGTGGAATTCACCAATGAAGCCATCTGGGCCGTAATTTCCTTTCTTAGTTTTCAACTACAAATTTAATTTCTTTTATAGATGTAGGTCTATTCAGATCTATTTCTTCTTGAACCAGTTTTAGTAATCTGTGTCATTCAAGGAATTTGTCTGTTTAATCCAAGTTGTGACATTTATTGACATAAAGTTGCTTCTATATTCTTTTCATATCATTTAATTTACACAGAATCTGTAGTTATGTCACCTCTCTTGTTGATAATATTGTCAATTTGTGTCTTCTTTTTTCTGAGCAGTTTGACTAGAGTTCTATTAGTTTTATTATCCCAAAGTAATAGCTTTGGGTTTTATTGATTTTCTTAATTGTTTTTCTGGTTTTTACTTCTATTACTTTCTGCTCTGATTTTTCCTACTTCCTTTCATATGCTTACTTTGAGTTTCATTTGTCCTTCTTGTTCTGGCCCAATAGGCAAAAGCTGAGATTATTGATTTGAGGCCCCACTTCTTTCCTCAGTCAGTTGTGGAGTGGTGTAAATTTCCCTTGAAGTATTGCTTTAGTAGCTGCCCACAAATTTTGACATGTTATATTTTTATTTTCTTTCTTTTAAAAATACTTTTTAATTTCCCTTTTAATCCCTTCTTTGACCCATTCATTATTTAGAAGTCTGTTATTTAGTTCCCAAATATTTGTGGATGTTCAAAGATCTTTCTGTTATTGATTTCCAATTTAATTCTACTGTGGTCAGAGAATCTACTTTGTATGGCTTCAGTCCTTTCAGATTTATTGAGACTTGTTTTGCAAGCTGAAATATGATCTATCCTGGTAAATAGTTTGTAATTTTAAAAAGTGTGCCTTCTGCTGTTGCTTGGTGTTAGGGTGAACTCAGAGGCTAGTGGGAGGCTCCATGGGAACTTTCCCTTTAACCTGGCACCACCCCCTTTGAGGGCCCACACAAACTCCACCCCTTTGAGAGCAGCCCAAACCCAACTCTAAAAGACCTAGACGCCCGCCATTTCCGGGCTGGCGCCATCTTGGACTCAGCCTATCAGTACATAGAAGTTAAAATAAACTTTATTTTCCTTCATCTTGGCCTCGTGCGTTCCTCCGTTGGTGTTTCTAACACTTGGTGGAGAGTTCTTAAACTGTCAGTTAGGTCAAGGTGATTGATAGTGATGCTCAGGTCTTTCATATCTTTACTAATGTTCCATCTACTTATTCTATCAGTTTTTGAGAGAGGAATCTTAAAATACCTTGGTATAATGGTGGACAGTCTATTTATCCTTGTAGTTTTATCAGTTTCTGTGCTCAGACATTTATTTTAACTGATACTAATGTAGCCACTCTTGTTTTCTTTTGATTAATGTGAGTATGGTAAATCTTTTTCCATCCTTTTGCTTTTTACCTGTTTGTATATTTGTATTTAAAATATCTTTCTGGTAGGCAGCTAATCATTGAGTTTTGCTCTTCTACTCAATTTGACAATCTCTGCCTTTTTTTACAGAATGCTTAGATCATTTATATTTAATGTGATCATTGATATTTTAGATTTAAAGATAATCTACTATGTGTTTTCTATTTGTCCTCTGCTGCTACCACCACTTGGAAATCAGACAGAAAGTAATCTTGGAAAGTCCACATTTCCTTTTATTACTTTGTCCTTTTTACCCAGGGCCAGCTTCATGGGTGTACAACCTGTGCAGTCACAAAAGACCTCACATTTAAAAGGAGCCCAAACTGGGTTCAATGTCTGCAATTGCCATCTTGAAATTCTTAATAATTTAAAATTTTAAAAATTTTATGTTTAATTATGGTATAATATACATATCATACAATTTGCTATTTATCTTAGTCCATTTTGTGTTTTTATAAAATACCCGAGCCTGGGTAATTTGTAAAGAAAAGAGGTTTACTTAGCTCACAAGTCTACAGGCTGCGCAGGAAGCATGGGCCAGCATCTGCTTCTGGTCAGGGCCTCAGGCTGCTTTCACTCATGGTGGAAGACAAAGGGGAACAGCATGTGCAGAGATCAAATGGAGAAAGAGGAGGAAAAGGGGGGCTGGGGAGATGCCAGGCTCATTTTAACAACCAGTTCTCATGGGAACTAAGAGAGTGAGAACTCACTCACCCCTGAGGCAGGGCATTAATCTAATCATTAGGGATCTACCCCCGCCCCCCATGACCCAAACACTTTCCACTAGGCCCCACCTTCCAACACCACCACACTAGGGATCAAATTTCAACATGATATTTGGTGGAAACAAAACATATCCAAACCATAGCACCATCTTACTGACTTTTAAGTGTACATTCAGTATTGTTAAGTACAACCATGTTGCACAACCAATCACCAGAATTCTTTTCACCTTGCAAAACAGAAATTGTATCTCCATTAAACAGCAACTGCCACTTCCCCTCCCTGCACCCCAGCCCCTAGAAACCAATGTTCTACTTTTCTACTTTCTGTCTCTATGAATTTGACTACTCTAGGTACCTCATATAAGTGGAATCATACAGTATTTGTCGTTTTGTGGCTGGCTTATTTCGCTTAGCATAATGTCCTCAAGGTGAATCCATTTTATAGCATGTGTCAGAATTTCCTTCCTTTTTAAGGCTGAATAATATTCTATTGTATGTACATAGCACATTTTGTGGTAATTCTTAATAATTTTTGAACAAGGGTTCCATATTTTCATTTTGCACTGGCCTGTAAATTATGCAGCTGGTCTTGTTTTTATTTCATCACACAAGACTTTTATTAAACAGCTGTAAAGGAATATAATATAGGATGAAAATTAATCAATAGTACATGCTTCACAAGACTAATAGTCCAAGAGAAAATCACTCAGAGAGTCAAACCCTTCATAGATGTATACATTATACCTAGTCTTGCCCCCTGATCCTTGGGTCTACCTTCCTCTAAGGTCTTTCTTTTTCAAATCACAAGAGTTTAGGTCTTCACTTCCACTTGGAGAAACCCATCCACTACTCACTGGTCTCAGTCATGTCTGATAATTCTTTATCTGCCGACTTCCACACCTCAACCCCTAGTGCAATCCCTAGGACAATAACTTGCAGTAGGATATTTCCCAAGGTAAGCTAGAATATCGCTGGGACATAGAGGGTTCCCTATGCACAGCCAGGATAAGTGAGTTCTGTCTGAGGTCAGTTCAATGCTCCCTGAGATCTCCCTGGAAGTGTGATGTACAAATATGCCTTATTCTTCCTGGGTCATCTCATAGGTAACTCAGGACAGATATTGAGTTCCAAAAACATCACAATCAAGATCCGTAATAAGGTTGAGAAGTTTCTCTAATTACAGTCTAGTGTGTTTAGACAGCCCCCACAGGGGATGGCAATATATACTATTATGCACAGAAGTGACAAAGCTGCCCTTTGTCTCTTCTCTAATTTCAAAATTTGACCAGAGGCCAAGAGCACACAAAAAATGAGTCCTAGCATATACAGTCATCACTCAGTATCTGTGGGGGTTGGTTCCAGGACCACTGCCTCCCATGGATGTTCAAATCCCTTATATATCCCACATATATATGAAGAAGAATTTGCATATAGCCTACGCACAACCTCTCAGATACTTTAAATTATCTCCAGATTGTTTATAATACCTAATACTGTGTAAATAGTTGTTAATACTATATTGTTTAGGGAATAATGACAAGAAAAAAAAGTCTGTAAACTTCCAGCACAGATGCAACCATTCTTTTTAAAAATATTTTCAATCCATGCTTGATTGACTCCATGGATGTGAAACTCACAGATACAGAGGGACAACTGTCTAATTTTTTCAAACAATAGAGCCATTTGCTTCTTGGCATCCTTCTTGTGGCCACCCAAAGACCTAGAGGAAGCTTTGACACAGGGGTTTTTCTTAGGCAGATCCCATTTTAAAGCAGAACATACTGATACTGCTTTTTGTGTTAAAAAAAAAAAAAGATAGAATCAGAATTAAAGTATTTTCCTAATTTCCAAAGCAATTCCCAGGGACTAGAGGATGGGATGCTTCAGTGGGCTGGGATGTGTATATGTGTGAGTGAGGGGTGTGATGCTGCTCATACATGTGTTTAGAAGATGAGAGTTGGTGAAATTGAACTGGATGACAAAAATAATCCTTAGGGAAAAAAAGTCTGTTAGGTGGCTGGGGTTCTAAACATAAATGAAAGAGGTCAGACTTCACAATAATAAAAATGCAGTTTCACCTTCACGATTTCAGTCAGTGCTTTTAGTCTGGCTGTTAAAGATCCTGCAAATATTTTAAAGGCAATATGGTTCATTTAACAGCTTATTTAGACCTGAGCTGACCAGCTTGGTGGCTTTGGAGCACTTAATATGTGCTGCATGTGTAAAATTCACACTTGATTTCAAAGATTTAATATGAAAAAAGAAATGCTAAATGTTAATAATTATAACATTTGTACATATTGGGTTAAATTATATCCTATTAAAATTAATTTTACCTTTTTCTTTTTATTAATTAAACAGGGCTACTACAACATTTAAAATTGCATGTGTGGCTTGCTTTTGTGGCTCACATTACATTTCTATTAAACAGCACTGGTCCAGAACTCATTTAGTTTTTGATACAAAATAGATTATTAGTATTCTAAGATTTATTCTCATCCCAAAGATTAGTGACATTTTGCACACTTCCTAATTTTGGTTTCAGAAGCGAGTCAATGGTAGCAGATAATCCCATCCTACCTTCCTGCGTTCCTGCCTCCTCCTCTCTGCAAGTTGTCTCCTACACATACCTCAGGGGAAGGGAGAATAATTTATTTCTTTGAGAAAAAGAAATCCCTTCACCCATCACCAAATTGATGTTCCAAACAATTAAAAAAAAAAAACACTAAAATTTAGGATAGAGTAAGGAGTAAATTGTCAAATTTGGCAGAGCTTTTTCATATATAATATCAATGAGTCTATCAACCATGCTATAAGTAAATACATGACTTACAGCCTCTAATGTCTTCCTGAGTGCTCTCAGAAGATGAAGAAACAGACAACTTCAGCAAAAGTAGGATTTCAACCAGACTTTTATAATACGCCAGCTAATTTGTAGTGTGATGAAATGTACAGAAAACACTATGCTCAGTGGACTCGGGAGAGACCTGTTCAATAAATGTAAAATTACTTTTGCTGCTGGAAGTCAAAGGGCAGAAAGAAAGGAGACAGAGGGGAGATAATCCGAGAGACAAGAAGCATAAGAATATATTCAGTAGGATTTTATTAATTACGTAAGTTAAGAATATACTATATGCATTAATTTTACATTTTCTGAGCTTTGAATTTGGTTTTAAATTTGGATATTGGTTAATAAATCAATAAGTGTAATTTTATAATATTTTAAAATTCATTTGGCATTGTCTTGGGCAAAAAATTCATAAAAGGATATAGCTAATTTATTTTTATTTTCAATGATGTTTAATGAAGTTCAAGTGTTACACTTATAATTTGAGCTCACAAATTAATATATCCTATCATGTCCAAAAATGTTGAATTCACACTTTTCATAGTTCTAATATTTAAATATAAAAATCTTCAGGACTTTTTTTAAGGTCCATGTTTCTAAGAAGTTACAATTCTGTTAATTTTTTTCCAAGTTGATTTAAAAATTTTGGATTGAATTTTTTTGAATAAATACATTTTTTGTATGCTGTAGAGTACTCTGATACCCTTTTAAAATACAAGTATCGGGTAACAGAACTAACATTTTCGTGGAAACTGCTTTTTTGGTGTAGTTACGTTATTATGTCTGGGAGCAGTCATAGATTTTACTGGATGTTATCCAAATGTCTTTACCAGTGTTTAACATTATAATAGGAGTCAAATCTTTTTTTCCACTATAATTTTCAGCTTTTGAATGTACTCCAGAATAAATGTAGTGTACACTTTGTTGTTGCAATGAAGAACACTGGTCACGTACCTCCATACCCCTCCGGACGGTTAATATTAGAGATTATAATAAGCAAATAAAATATGAGAACCTATTTCATGACCTCATTCAGGGCCTACTTGAGAGGGCCTGAAATAATTACTAGGTAAAAAATAATGTATTTATTTCAATTCTCCTAAAGTTAATTGTGATCATGATATTTTTCTACTAGGGAAATCAACTACCTTATTTAGAACAAAAGCCTAAATGAAATTCTGCTCGCTTCAATCTATTTAATGCATCTTGAACATTGAGTCAGCATTATAGTTGTGGCTGTTATTGTTATTGTAATTTAACCCCAGCTTTAATATCATATTCACATCTGACTACGTAATGGCTGAGCTTGCAATAGCTAGGGCAACTTGCATGTGCTCAGGGCTGCTTTATGCTGATACCTTTGATTTTCTGTCTTGGGACTTTCTTTCTGGCCACTGGGATGTGAATGCTCTGCCCACACAGAGGCTAAGCCAGAAGTGCCGGAGAATTAACTTCAGAAATAGCTCACAACCAATGCCAAATGGGGGAGTTGGTGGATGAATATCACAGTTTTCTCGTCCCTTTATTTGATTAACTTTGAGGCATATTACCCACCCCCCCAGTACTTTACAAACCTTATCATTTAGGGGTCCTGTTAAAAATTCATATTCTGATGCAGGGGCTTTGAGGTAGAGCTTGAGATGATGGTGGTAATTATGACTGATGATTTACTTTGGGTAGCAAGTTATACATTGTCTCCCAGAACTTCCCAATGAAATTAAGCTCCATTTGCCCTAAATGGTGACTTACTTGATTATTCTCCTTTGATTGGTTTTCTTCCCTTCCCTATTTCTCACTTCTCTATTCCCCTACCAGTGTTTCCTACTTGTATGTGAATTCTTGTCTCAGGGTGCTTCTGGGAAAACCTGAGCCAAGAATATACATCTATCTATCTATGTATTTATCTATCTATTATCCATCTGTTAATATCTATCTATTCATCTATCTATCCTTTCCTCTATCTATCCTTTCCTCTATCTATCTATTCATCTATCTATCCTTTCCTCTATCTATCCTTTCCTCTATCTATCTATTCATCTATCTATCCATTCATCTACCTATCTACGTATCCACACATCTATCTTTCTATCTATCCATTCGTCTATCTATTTATCTCTCTATCTAGTCATCTTTGTATCTGGAACATAGCAACACAGCAGAGCCTCTTAAAGAATCCAGCCAATTGAAGATCTGGAAGAGAAAGGATGCAGGCATCCACGAGGGGGTGGAAAGACAAAGTGAATGACTACCAGCTGAATTGACCTTTTCTTCCTCCTTATGTAATTGTCGAAAGGATTTGACATTGAGGGGCTCTGGCTAAAGGGGAGATTGGGCAGGAGACCAAGAGGCTTTGGCTGCATAAATGGTACATCTCCAGAAGTGCATGAAGGGCTAGCCTTTCTACTAGGAAAGATGGGCAAGGACCTTATGCCTGGTTCTATTATTCAGGGCGAACTGTTGGGAGGATTGGCCAATAGAGCCGTGAGGAGAAGGTGGGCCAAATGCTAACCTTGGAAAGGACACTAAAGTCAGCATAAGCAGAGGGGCACTGTGTGAAGCAGCAGGGAGGGGATGCCACACTTCCCAGGCTTGTGAGTCCACCCTGTAAAGGAGAATAAGAGTAGTGAAGGGGCCTTGCACATGCTTACCCAGGGTTTCTTAGTGAGTTCATGCAGCCTGTACAAGGTACGCTATTTATCTTGTAGCAGTGTGATTGACAGCAAAGCTCTGAACTTCCTCAGCTCAAATCCCAACTCTGCCACTTCCTGGTTATGCTACCTTAACATGTTATTCAACCTCTTCAAGCATCAGTGTTCCTGTCTATACAGTGGGGACAATAATGCCTATCTCATGGGATTGTGACAAAAATTAAATGAGATGTTGTCTATAATGTGATTCTTTTACTATAACTGGAGAATAAGAGAGCTGCCCTGATATTACAAATATTCCCAAGAATGCTGAGACAATGGTGGGTGGTCCTTTTACTTGATTCTAGTGTTACGGACACACACACACACACACATATGCACACACACATGTTCAATATCACATATGTGGAAAGCCACTGGAGTGGTAATGCCCTAGTCATGTAAATCAACCCCAGCTTTGACAGTCAAAAAACCCTACCCACCGCTCTTAGCTATGCATGAAATCACCCATGTGAAATCTTTCCTTGAGTAAAGCAAGCATCTGTTCTTAGTGGAACTCAAAAGGGAAATTTTATTTGAAGTTCCTGCTTCCCCTTCTCATTAAAAGTATTACAACCTCTACTAAAATAGTTCCCAGCAAAAACACTTTCAGTTTCTTACTTCAGTTGCCTGAGGACCAGCACTCAGAGTTCTCTTAGTGAGGGCTCAGCCTTGGCAGTGCCCTCCCATAGCTGGGAGTCTGGGGGCTGAGAAGAGGCCAAGTCACTTTGTTTTTCTATCAGGACCCATTGATCACACCCAATGGTCTCACCTGCTGTGGTTTCTCTCAAGTCCCTAAAGGTTGATATCCTGGAAGTGACATTTTGGAAGGCTAAAGGATAGGTCATTTCTTAGGACTGTGCAAAGGAGAATTAGTCATCACAGTAAGCTATTTGATTTCAGTAGTTCTTTCATTTCAGTCATTTGAAAGTAACTTCTCCTCTCAACATCTGCCCTGTCCTCTTCATGGGCTGAAAAAGGTGGGTGCTAATGGCAATCCCAGATGTGGCCAAAGCAACCCAGCACAGCAGACAGGTCACAGTCATTTCGCCCTTTTCCAGTAACAGGTGGCACTTGGTCTTCAGAGGGGCCTCTACTTTTCAAAAGGGTTTGAATCCTGAGACATTTGGGGTGAAAACCTTCACTTTGTGTTTTGATTTCTGTAGAGCCAACCACAAGCTATTTGAAAGCTGTCTTTGAAACAAGCCTGTAATGGTAGGTGTCCTAGATATCAGAGATGAAGTCTCTACTCTTCCAATGGCGTGAGTTGTGGTTGTTTTCAATTACATGTCATTGTACCATGTAATAGATGCACTATACACACACTTTATCTCACACACTGCAACATGTGTGTGTGTCTGTGTGTGTGTGTAAGTATGCACAGAGAGAAGCATACAGAATTTATGCTAATGTCTAAATAAAAGAATAGTTATTAGTAAAATAGTTTCCTGCTTACACTATACTACTATTGTGAAGGATAAACAGTTGTTAATGAATATACTGGACTTGAAGGTGACTCATTTATGTTGAAACAGGACATACTTGTCCTCCCTCCTTCTTCTTCACGCCTAGGAAACACGAAAGACATGCAATTCACACATACTTGTGACACTTAAACACACTTTAAAAGAATCAATAGGCAACAGTTCTAACCTATGGGGTTCATATTGAAACCATTGATTATAGAAATCTAAATAGGTTCTAAATAATGAAGGGGTTCAGGCATTCTGTGTTTGGGGGAATTTCCCAAGTTTTCAAACCGTAGACTTTCCACTCATACACCATGCAAAAACATGGAATTAAATAAAGAGGCCCCGGAATATTGCCTAGAGCTTCAAGGATATCATCAGAAACAAAAACATTCCATCTGACAACCATGAGATTTAACATTACTGACCTGTATGGAAGGTTTTAGTATTGTCACTTATTCTCCCATATGTAAAGGCTGCAGCAGGGAGACCACCTACGGGTGCACACATGCATTTTCTCCACATACATCCCTTCATGCAAGGCTCATATTTGAGGCTGCCCTAGGAAAGAATCAAAGGCCAAAGGTGGGTGGCCCAGGCTCTTGTTTGGACTGAGGAGCACAGACAACAGCTGCAGCATGTCACTGAGATGGGCTGCTGACAGGGAAAAGCAGTGATAATTTCATCAGATCTCATAGATCAGTAACAACAGAACACTCTCCCACTAATTGGTGGCCACCGTGGTGGCTATAGTTGGTTTGGTTGAAATTAGTATTTAAAAAATGTTTAAATTATGTAAAATACATGTAACATAATATTTATCACCTATTTTTAATGTGACTAGCTGATTTGTTTCACTTAGTATAACGTCCTCAAGGTGCATCGATGTTGTAGCACGTGTCAGAATTTCCTGCTTTTTCAAAGCTGAATATATACATTCCAGTGTATGTAGATATCACATTTTGTTTATCCATTCACCCATTAATGGACACCTGGGTTGCTTCCACCTTTTGGCCCTGGTGAATAATGCTGCTATTAACAAGGGTGTATAAAATCAGTACTTTTATTTTAACAGTAGAAGCCTCATATTCCATTTCATAACTAACCCACTCTCTGATCCTTAATTAGTCATGTATTTTGTAGAGATCATAGGATTGTCCTAATTTAGGGAGCCCTTTGACACATGATACTCATTAAAATAGCCGAATAGGGTTAGAAAATCTATGGGCATGGAGCAGAAATAAAGCTAACTGGTCTATAAATTGATGTCAATTTTAATGTTGACCTCCTTAACACTGACTTTCATTGCCTAGATCATTCCAGCCAAGACAGAACGGGTATTACTCAAAAGTTTTACCCTTACTGATATAACAGTCATGGCTAATACTTGCGTAGTGCTTAAAATGTTCCAGACACCACTCTTAAGCTATGTACACTATCAGTATAATTGTTTCACAAATAGGAAAATGAGTCAGTGGCTCAGCACCCTGCCCAGTGTAAGGTATTTGAATGCAGGTTGTCTCACTCGAGTTCATGCACGTTACCACAGCACTGTGGAGATAGATAGATAGATAGATAGATATGTATGTATGGGGGAGTCTGTATAATTATTATTTTTTTGACAACCTGCAGTGAGAGAAGACATGTTAGAACTCAAAGTCAATATTAAATGGTACAACAACATATGACAGAAAGTACTCTGGGTTTTTAATTGACCATGACTAGTTTGAATCCCAACTCTGCCACCAGCTGTCTGATAACTCCGACTACATTTTTTATTCTCTTGGCTTCAGTTGTCTCACCTTAAAATAGGAAAAATAATATCTACTTAGTTGTGAAAATTTAAGGAAATAATATCTGTAAAATTCGTAGCTCGTAGTTGATACTCAATAAATGTTAGTTCTTTTAACCCTTATGGGGTTAGAGTAGAATGTTATCTCAAAAAACAGAAATGTCTTTTCATAAAGAGATATATTGCATATACACATTCATTATCAGTCTATTTTTCTTGTTCAAGGGTACTTAAAAATTGGATTACCTCCTCTCTCTTTTGCATTCTGCCTAAATCTATTCACAAATACAAGAGACATGCTCTGTTGGTAACCTAATGGTAGGTCCTGGTAAAACCAATCTTGTGTTTACTTTCAGTGGAGAACAAGCTCCAAATGCCATGATTAGGGACACTATCAATGGGCTAAACCTGTATTCCCTTCCCCTTTGTTTCAGAATACCCCGCCTCTGAGCACTTGTCAGAAGTCAGCACAGGAAGTGCTGTCTCCATCTCCACCCAAGGCCATCATTGTGTAATCATGTCTTGGCAGCCACAATCAAAGTGTTGCCTCTTTTTTTGATTTTTTATTATACAAAATGTGTAACAATTTGATTAATAGAAAACACTATAAGTACACATTATTGGAGGTTGCAGTCTACAGATAGATAAAAACATTTGATTGAGTTTGAAAAGCAGGAATGGAAGTGTGGGTTGTTTTTCTTCATTTCTCTCTCTCGTTTATTTCCTGAGATGACAAAAAGCATCCAGGGAAGCTGCATGGAGGGCTGGTGCTTTTCTGAATGGAAGAGTTAACTGGAAAAACTGCTCTTGCCTGAAAATGGATGAACTCCTGTGACTTTTAAGATGTGGCTGCCTGATCTCTTGTTGTGTGTTGAGGTAGCTTATGCTTTCTGATGTCTTTTCTTGAGCAAGCAGGTCCCTCTTTGAGAGTGGGTGGATGTCTCCTGCCAACATTTATGTCAGATTGTATTTTTCCCTTAGGCCAACCCTGCCTACGACTGCTCTTGAACTATTAGGTTACTGCTATGAAACACTATTCACAAATTTTAAAAGGTATTATAATTGCTAACCATTTGCATTTTTAAGCCCTCAGGACACTATTCTCAGCTATTCTGCACTGTATAATACTAGAATATGTTCCCATTTCAGAGTTGAAGCCAGGCATGACATTGGGTAAGGACCGGTTGAGAGGTTTTCAGTGAATTGTGGTTCAAGGTGAGAATTCACACACCTTGGTCCACTGAACCATGTTTCCCATGGTTACATATCTGGGAAACAGCTGCAGTTGAACCCTGAGAAATATTCTCAGCAAAGTGGAATATTTTAAAAGAACCTAAATCTCCCTCCCCCTCATCTCTTGATACAAAAATCTGCTCCATTCCTCATAGCTGCCCACTAGTTTGAGCAGGCTGGGACAGCAACTCATTGCAGATCTAAACATCTCTAATTGACAGAAGGTGTTCCTTCCTTTAGGGAGAATCCTGTGCCCCTAAGATTCTACTTCTTGGTCTTTGATATTTGGCCAGTATTTTGCGACAAGGATTTTGATAAACAATTTTTAAAAGGGGAAATGTTGCATGAGCTAGATCATTGAACTTGAAGTTCATGAGCCTTGCTCCTATCATTTATAAATTGGGTTAGCTCTTTGTATATCAAGGTATCACCTCTTTGCTTTTTACCTCTGTCATTTTCTTCTGTTTTCCCTTTGGTGTCCTCCTTCTCTCTGTATGTTTCTGTCTTGTTCTCTGTTCTCCTGTTTATATTTCTCCCTGGGCTATTTTTTTTATTTTTTCTCTTTTTACTTCTTTCCTTTGCCCTGATTTACCATCTACCTTAATTTCAATGAGTATTTATTGGACACACAGTTCAGACTAAGGAGGGGGTGAGGTGCTAAGGAGACATAATGAAAGTCTTTGCCCTTCAAGAAAGTAAGCTCCTCTGTAGAATCTGGTATCTCTCTTTTAATTAACCATAATAGAAAATTGAGATATTTTTCCTCGTAGTTAACTGAAAAAGACAGAGAAAATTAAATATGTTATATTTCTTATTGTAAAGAACAAAGAGATAACCTAAGTGGGTTTAGTATTTTACCTTTATGTGACATTCAATTGATTTTATGTCTTTTACATCAATGGGCCTTGGCTGAAAAAAATAAAAAGCAACTTAATCATCTCCACATTATTCTCTTTTCTTGGGCATGAGAAAAATGCCAGGAATATGGGTCAGGGGCTCCAGAGGTCCTGTTAGTTTATCTGCCCCATCAGTAAGCAATGCCGTGTGGTTGGCTTATCATCAATATATGCAGACACCTTGCGGTCTTTCACACGGTGAATTGTAGGAACGCAGTGGTCCTCAGCCTTGAACCTGCATCAGACTCAGAATCACCTGCAGGGCTTGTTAAAGCCCCTGTTTCTGTTTCCCACCCCCAGAGCTTCTTACTCAGCATGTCAGGGGCAGGGCCTGAGGATGTGAATCTCTAACAACTTCCCAAGGGAGGGAGGCTGATGCTGCCAGTCCTGGGACTGCATTTTGGGAACCACTGTATACACTGAACAAATAATGAAGAGAAGACAGTTTTGGCAGCAGATCTACTCACCTATCCTCATTTTTTTTTTGTTCATAACAGTGAACCTTAAAACAAATTATTAAATAAAAATATTATTGGAT
Source organism: Eulemur rufifrons (assembly GCF_041146395.1). Classification (NCBI taxonomy): domain Eukaryota; kingdom Metazoa; phylum Chordata; class Mammalia; order Primates; family Lemuridae; genus Eulemur; species Eulemur rufifrons. Next base: position 60,678,889 of record NC_091000.1, on the reverse strand, counting down.
AAACTGTTCTTACCGAAATGTTTTTCTTCAAATGAAGAGAATGAAGATTATTCTCGAGAGTCTCGGCCCTTCCAGCCTTGGCGTGGACCCGGAGGGCAGGAGGAGCCTTCATCAGACGCTACTTGGTGTCTGCACGCGTCTCTCCAACTGTGTCATGCGTTGCTGGGGAGGTTTGAGGTCAACTCTGACGATATTGTTTTTCTAAGCCAAGGAGCAAAAACATGAGTGTGACTCAGATTATTAAGTGTTGACTTTAAAGGCCTCCTGCTCTTACTGTTTTTGTAATTTAAAGAAATCTAATCTCCTCACACTGCCCTGCTGTGCCTTTCCCTGACTTCATGTTTGTTTGAGCTTTGGATTTAACATTAAGATCGTGATTTAAAAGAAAAAGAAAACAGCAACCTTAAAAGCCAGGGTTTCCTTCAGACTCAGCTGTGGACAGGCCAGCTGTGTGGGTGCGGCTGTACGGTGTGCGCCTGTGTCTGCAGAGGGCACGTGTGCGAGGGAGCAATGGGGAGCTCCGGGGCCACCCGACTTGGGAAACCTACAAATGCTTTATTGCTAAAGAACCCTGGGCTCAGCTTGGTAGGTGGACTGGGGGACAGGAAAGAATTTTAAAATTCCTACAAATGATATTTAAATGTTATTTAATACCTTTAAATCTCCAAGAAGACAGTTTTATTACCTCTCTGATTTCCACTTCACCCCAGCAATAGCAAACTTTTGGTTCTCACATGAGAACATTTTTGATTTTCTGAGACAAACACTAAGATGTTACAATACTTTTCATTGGAACCATACAAAATAATTCATTGCTAATACTAGGAATTTCTCGTTTACCAATATCATACTATCTTTTTCATTTATTCAGCAGACTTAACCTTCAGGCCCCAATGCAGTAACTTAGAGAATGATTTATTTCAACTCCCTTAGTCTTGTCTATGTGTCCATTGGTAGTCTGGTTTGGTAGAACTAGAAAGATCCGACACCTAGACCTGACTTGGAGAGAGGAGATTTTTAATGTGACAGTCAAAGAAGGACAGGAAGGGATATCCCAATTCTATTCCAATGTACCTGTGTGATCTCCCCAATATGTGAATATGGGAGATCACTTTGTCCATCATCTTCCTTGATCTTTTCAAAAAACCTGGCTTTTCTGGGCCATGGACAGAGACTCCACTGACAACTGAGTTCCCATTTCTGCATCGTTGTGGTTTTGCTAAAACCCAGTTCTGCCTTCCCAGTCAAGAGAGGCTAAAGACACCAGGGAAAATTCTTTTGTTTTGTCCCTCTGTCTACATAGTTTTTCATATACCTAGGCTTTGCAACTTCACTAGTTCTCCTTTGCTGTTATTAAGGACAAATGCTATTGGGGTGGGGTGGGGACAACAGATGATACTGAAAAAGGGATAGAGACAAGCTAGAGGATGTCAGATCCAAAGCTCTGGGGAAAGAGCTTAGTAGAGTGACTGAAAATGCAGAAAGCAAAATATGCTGGATGAACGAATCAGAGACCAGGGCCTGGGGACCACCACCAGGAAATCTACCCAAAGGCCAGGATGAGGCAGGATTTCCAAAGTCAGAGCAAAGGAAGATCAGTCAGGTGGTTCACAGAGGTGACCCCAGGAGACAGCTGGCACAGGGGCCATGTAGGAAGTGCCCCAGTAGTGGCTTTCCCCTGGCTGTGCAGGAGAATCAACTGGAGCTTGGGGGAAATGCCGAAGCCTGGAGAAACACTTACCTTTTATAAAGTTCAAAAACAAGCAAAAGTAAATAATATATGGTTTAGGTATACACACATTTGCGTATATATAATAAAAAAATTTTAAAACAAAGACATAAAACATTCAGGGTGGTGGTTACCTCTGGTGTAGGCAAATGGCTGCATTAGACGAGGATCACATAGATGGTAAGCCACTACAATGTCCCAGCTCTTAAATCAGGTGGTGGAGTCACAAGTATGTGTTGTTATTATTAAAATTAAATTAAAAGGACATGCATGGGCAGCGATCATAGTGAGCTATGAATCAAGAGTTGAACTTAGCTAATTCTAAGCACCTGAGGTCTGATTTAACAATTTACTGATGCCTCACACCCATTAGGATGGCTACTATCGGAAAAAAAAAAAAAAAAAAAAAACAAACCCAGAGAAGTAACAAGAGTTGGTGAGAATATGAAGAAAACAGAACCCCCATGAATTGTTGGTGAGAATGTAGAATAGTGCAGTTGCTGTGGAAAACAGAGTGGCATTTCCTCAAAAAATTAGACGTAGAATTACCAGATGATCTAGCAATACCATGTCTGGGTTTATATCAAGAAGAACAGAAAGCAGGGTCTTGGAGAGATATGTGTACACATTATGGCAGTGTAATTCACAATAACTAAAACATGGAAGCAACCCAAGTGTCCACTGATGGATGAATGGATAAACAAAATGTAGTATATACATACAATGGAATATTATTCAGCCTTAAAAAGGAAGAAAATTCTGATACAGGCTACATCATGGATGCACCGTGAGGACGTTATGCTAAGTGAAATAAGCTAGCCACAAAAGGACAAATATTATATGATTCCACTTATTTGAGGTACCTAGAGTAGTCAAATTCATAGAGACGTGGTGAGGCTGGGGGAGGGGGAAATGGGAGTTGTTTAATGGGTACAGAGTTTCAGTTTTGCAAAATGAAAAGAATTCTAGAAATGGATGCACATTATTATGAATGTATTTAATACCACTAAACTATACACTTAAAAATGATTAAGATGATAAATTTTATATGTATTTTACCATAAAAAATTTTTAAAAATTACTAATGCACAAGGCTTATTTTCAGTCTGGGCATCAGATCTGTTTAAAACTTCTCTGTTGATCCAGATATGCGGACAGATTTGAGAACTACTCTGGTCTGAGAACACAGAGGGGAGAGTGACTGGTTTCCCAAGGGACAGGAGAAAGTAAGGTCTGGAGAAATGTCACAAGGAAGGTGGGATTTAAGCTGGGCTTGGAAGCATGAGTGTGATTTTGGCAAATGCACAAGGCATTTCTAGGCAGAGAGAAAAACCGCAGCAGGTCCTGAGAGGCACAAGAATTCATGGCATGTTTGGGCAGCAGGGCAGCCTCCAGTAACTGCATGTGGCCACTCCAGAGGGTGGACGGGGAATGTACAGGAAAGAAATGAGGTGGGAAGAACAGATTGGGGGCAAATTACACACAGCCTGAGTTCTGTGTAAGAAATTTGAATTGTCATGTGGGCAGTGAAAATCAGCAACTATTTTTACTTAAGAAAGTGATATTTAAAAACACTCTCAGTATTCTAGAGAAAGAATTTGTGAAATAGCATGGAAGAAAAAGTTCTAAAAAGCAATGGAAAGCAGGGCCTTCGTTAGTAGTTTACCTGATAGACCAGATGAGAATAATCAGGGTCCGATTTTACAAAGTGACAGTGAGAATGAGTAAATGATTTGAGAAATATTTTGCAGGAAGAATTATGGGACAAGGAAGAAAAAGGAATATGAAGATGGTGTCGATATTTCCAGTATGGTTGACTGGGTGGATGGCAATGTTTTTGACCAAGCTCAGGAATACGGGGAAGAGTCCAGTTTGTGGGTGTTGAGTTGGACGTGTCTAGGGTAGGCACAGCCAGCAGTGAGTTGCAAACGAGGCTGAAGTTCAGACAAGAAGTCTGGGCTGCAGACACACATCTGGAAGGACGCAGTGGATAGACAAAGCTATGGAAACACCCAAGGAGAGTTTTCAGTGAGTGGAGAGAGGTTGGCAGTGGGAACCACTAGTGTTTAAAGTGTGGGCAGAGAGGGAGAAACTAACATAAGGAAAAGAGGGAATTAGAAAGAGTTATCAGAGAAGAAAAGCCAACTTTAAAAATGGACAGCTAAGGAACTCAGGAGGAAAGCTGCCGGGAGAAGGAAGGAATCAACAAGCAAAGAGTCTTGGCCTCATTAGCAGGTTACTGAGGGATCCATAGGAACAGGCTAGCAAGACTAAGGAGATGATTTGGCTTCCTTTGTTTCAGGAGGAGTGAGAGTTAAGTGAGTAGGAATGTGAATGGGACTTTCCAATGGGAGAGACGGTCAAACATAACAGTATCAGAAGGAGTCAGGACCCCAAGGAGAGGGTAAAGGATGGGCAATGAACACAAGTGGTGCTGGTTATAACTATTTTAAAACACGCAGGAAAAGAAAAGGATTAAAATATGCAAAAGTGAATGATGGCAGGACTGTTAAGAAGTTGGCTGGGTAATGGGAGATATTTTTCTTTCTTAAATTTTTCTATGTTGTTTATAATATTTTTGTAATTCTTTTATGTCACTTTTATATTAGAAGATGAAGCTTATTTTTAAGAGTCACATGAAGGGTTAGCCCTAAAAAAGAGTAGACACCTCTTCTGAGATAGGAAGAAAGACGTTAAGAATATCTACAGCTACAGATGATGTATGGAATAGAGGGAACAGAATTTAGGAAGTTCAACCCAGGTGGGCCCTAGGGAGCTTTCCCTGTCCTAGGTAGAACTGGTGTCTCCCCACCCCCCTTGCCCTGCACATCTATCCATTGAATCCACCTACAAAGTCTGACTACCTTTGTCTTGTCTGTCTACCTCTACCAAGCTACAAACCCATCCAGGGCAGAGGTGATGCCTTACTTGTCTTTGTATTGCAAGAACTTAGCACAATTCCTGCTTCATAGTGGATACTCAGTAAATTCTTGTTAAAAATCCAAGCCTTTTCTTGGGGGAAGAAGAAATTTGATCATTTTCTGAAAGTGAGAGGGCAAGAACTGGAGAAAAGGAGTTAAGCTCCATAACAAGCATGGTGGACAATGGGCAGGTGGCAGCCGAAGTAGGGTTCCATACAAATATTTTGGGGTAAAAATCTACACTAGAGGACACAGGAATGTTTTACCACATTAGCTTAAGAGCAGCATTGCAGCAATAAGGTCACGGACAGAGACATGTCCTTATAGAGAAAGAATACAAGTTGAGGCCTTCAAAGAGATTTGTTAGTTACCAAGTAAGTCTCCTAAAACCGCCGCTAGGATGCTGATAATTGCAGAGCCCTGAAGTCAGGGCACCTACAGCCCTCTCTCAGCCTAAGAGGTTTTTGAGTGTGTCAAAGAATGTGATGCATGTGCTACGTCTGCTTGCCAGTCACCTGGCACAGGAACAATCAGAAAGTCCCCTCTGCTGGGAGAAGGTCACGGTCCAAGATTACAGGTAAACTAAAGGTCAGAGGCACATGGCTCTCAACGATGCCAACTGGCTCCACCGTATTGGATGATTCCTCACATTCCCTCAGCCAAGTCTCCTGTTTTGTAACAGTTCAGTCAAGGGTTTTACTGGAGTAGACAAGCATGAAATGAATTTTCCAGAGAAGTTTCCGAAGTGGGGGGAAGTTCATGGCTCAAAGGCACTGGGGTAATGAAACGAAACTGCAAGCTTCTGTTTCTCTTTAGAAAGAGAGTGTTCCAGTTTTAAAAATCTGAATCTAAAACTTGAGCTGTATTTTCAACTGTCAGCCCATCTTTAGTCTCTAACTCTGGTGTTGGAAGGTTATTCTATGCTGCTTTTAATCTACCCAAGTGGGTTACTCTGGTTCCACGCAGCACCGGGAAGTTGCTTACAGCAGGCATGGACTGGCCTCACTTTGCTCTTGAGACCTTCGGTTTGCAATGACTCTCCAGCCCAGGGTCACGGGTCACAGGTTCACCCAAATGAATGCGCTGAGAGCAAACTTAGTGAACGGCGCGCCTGCCTTAACCAGCTAGTAATTGCTGATTATCAGTCATTTTAGGTTGTTGTTTATTATCAGAAACTCATCTTTCACTTACATAAAACCCAATACTTAGTTTCAACATTGAAAAATGAAAGCTAAAACAAAACTGGTCAACCCATTTTGCTTTTGGTGTTACCTACTCAGTACTTGTCTATGATATACAAATATACACCAACCAATGTTAGGTTCCCAGACCTAGGAGGAAAAAGTAAAATAAAAATAGAAACACAACTTTGCAAAAACAAATAAGTGAAAACACTTTATTCATCCTAACCTATCACTCATTCAATCTGCTGGTTCTTAACCTTGCTTCCACGGACGTTGAGTAGCTTATTTAGTAAGTCCCTGAGAGTCAACTATATCTAAACTGAAAGAATGATACCTATTCGGAGGACCTGTTATGAGAATTAAGTGAAATGCTGCATGTAAAGTACGGAGCTCACAATATTGATAAATGTCTGTTTCTGTTCCCTTCACATTGCCTCTTGGAATTATTCCTTTATCTCTATTACAATTACCACCATCAGAGTGTAGATGTTTAATTTATTACATCTTACATCCTTATTGCAAAAAATGGCATCGAGGAATGACTCCAAGCTTACTTCCTTGCAACCAGCCTGACGCCAATAAGCATTTCCCTTCTAAAATGTCACCCCCTTGATATCACCCTTGCTTGAGGTTTCCAGTAGTCTCTTGCTGTCGGCCTGTGCTGCGGCCGCAGTTCAAAGCCCCCCATAGCTTGATTCCATTCCATTTCTATGACTATTCTAAATGTCCCCTTGTTTCAATCAGGGTACCCGTTTGAACCCTTTTTCCTAGAGGCAGAAAAGTCTTAGTTTTCCTGGATTCTTTTTGTTTTGTGCATGTCTCTCTTCCTACTCTTCCCTCATTGAGCACATCTTTCTCTCTGTCAAAATCTGTATGAGTCCAGCAAGATTTAGCTGCAGGCCAGCCCCTTCCAGGAAGTGGGCCCCGGCTTTTCCAGTCCACACTTAGCTTAGCCTCTCTGTGAGCTCTGATTGCCCCTGCAGTCCTAATCATGCTTTCATGGCTGAAGCACATTGCAATGTATGGAAACCCAAAGGAAATTGTTAGTAAACAAACACTGACTATTATTTTCTTGATTACACAGCTTAAGAGATTGAGTTAGAGCACTTAATCTAGCTCAGACATGGCACCTCTTGAACAAACTGTCTTCCTTTCTCTTGTTCTTGTTTCCGTTTTCCTTCTTGTCTTCCAATAAAAGAATATTCCACATTGGATCTTTTATCTTGATAAGCAAAGTTTAATATTTAACTTGTCTTTTTTTTCTAAGACATTTTAGAGGCACTTCTTTTCTGTTTTTTAGACTGTTAAATATGCTATCTTTTAAAAGTTTATAAACATATTTTCATTTCCATTTTCACAATCTATTTATTTTAGATCCCTTGCTTTCAATTTAAAAAATAAAAAAGAATGCCAGTACTCTATCCTGAAATAGGTGTGGATATTATAGAAAATTTTGTCTTTTATTTCTCCTTTGAAATTGATTTCTAAATTTACTCTGTTAGTAAATGTGCTATCTTAACCTGATCATAAGGTTTTGTGGCATTTTCTCAAGTCAGGATTTAGGATTGCTGAGCTGTATGTTTGAAGCAACACACCTGTTAGTTGCAACTTTGTTTTATTTTTTCTTTAGAATTATAAATAATATTTTTAAAGATACAATGTGCCACAAAGCACAGATGATTTAGTATCCATTTATATTATGAGCTCATAACATTACATCAGTGTTTTATAGATACAATTTCATATCCCCAAACATTGTAGCAATAAATTCCATATTAGCATCTTTATTTTGTAATTCTTAATAAGAAAAGTCAGCATCACATAGTCTTGGGACAAATGTATTTGAAATAAACAAAAATATTAATTTTGTAGCATTTCTAGAATTTCAATAACTGAAAATTACATCCAAGCAACAGATTCCATGGTTATGACTACATTCTAACTTCAGATAAAATAAAATTTACAAAACTGACAGAAAAATAGAAAATCTTTGTTAATATTTGCTAGTAAAAGTATGATTCCTCTTGCAATTAAGTCTTTAATTATTTGCCATCATTAAGGTATATACTGCTTAAAAGCTAAGATTTAAAAGGAAAGATCTCTCTCTAATCTGTTAAAATTCTATGTCGTTTTTGAACACATGTTTAAATTGAAAATGAAACATGTTTTTTCCACTAATGCTAACGGTCAGATATTTCACCAAGGAACAGATTGCCAGGCAATCAAGGAAAAACAAATGGCTTGAATAATCTAAAAACTGATTCATTCATTCAGCAAATGTTTATTGGACATCTGTTGTGGACAGGCACTGTCCTAGGCAGCAGCAATGTAGCTATGAACAAGACCAAGCAAGTTCCTGCTCTCTGGGAGCTCTTATTCTTTTGGAAGCTGAATGACAATAAACACAATAAATGAGAAAACAAATAGGCCTATAATTACAACCTGTGGTAGGAGCTTTAATGGGAATGAACTGGGCATGTTGACAAGAGGAGTCGCTTCCTCTGAAAGAGTCCTCAGGGAAGTTTGCTCCAAGGGGCTGGCAGTGGCATGTAAACTAAGACAAATAAGAAGGAACAAGCTATGCAAAGGGACAGGGGGAAAGCATACGCAAAGAGTCCAAGGTGACAAGCATCATGGCATATGGGAAGACCGAAAAGACAGCCAAATGGCTGGGACATAGGGAGAGAGGGAAAAAATGGTACAAAGTGAAAAGGAGTTCAACAGGGGCCAACTCAACTTGAGTCTTATAAATTGCGGGAAAATGGTACATTTTATTCTAAGTGCTTTTGGAAAGGAAAGACCTGGATGATTTCAAACACTGGAATGACACCATCTGATTTATATTTTTAAAACCTCCCTTCATTTGCTGTGTGGGAATGGATTGTAGGGGGAACAACGGAAGCAGGGAGACATGCAGAGGCAATTGCGATCATCCAAGTAAGTGACGACAGTGGTTTAGATTAGCACGACAGCAGTGGAGACGGGGTGAGGCAGACGGATTTGAAATACCTTTGGAACATAGAGGCACCAGGCTCACTTATGGATAAGAAAAGAGAAATCAAGACTTGAGTTCCTGAATGAGTAGTGGATTCTGTTACCTGAGACTGAAAGGACTGGGGGAGGGGTCGGTGGGAAGGCAGGAGAAAATTAATTTTGCACTTGTGCTACTGATTAGTGAGCCAAGTGGAGATGCTGAATAGAGAGTTGGATATCTAAGGCTGGAGCACAGGAGACAGGTCAGGGATGAAAAGGGGAGTCTGAGAGTCCGAAGCGTGTCAATGACCTCTCAAACTTAGGACAAGATTATTTCCCTAGGGAGACAATGTAGGTAGAGAAGTTGGCCTAGAACAATGTCCTGGGGGTTCTCCAACATATTAGAGGTTAAGCTGAAGAGGAGATTCCAGCAGAGAAGACATAAAAAACTGTCAGAGAGGTATGAGCAAAACCAGATAAATATAGAGGAAAAGAAATGGAAGGTTTCAATAAAAAGAAAATGGTTCCGGGTACTGAGAGACAGAGGGAGGAACTGGGTAAGAGGAGGACTTGGAGAGGGTGACTGGACTTGACAACACGGCAGTTACTCAGGACATGGACAAGAATATTTTAGGAAGAGTCCTGGACACCAAAACCCTATCATGGTGAGTAAGGAAGTGGACACAAAGCCCATAAATGACTCTGTGGAGAATTCTGCTAGAAAAGGGAGAAGAGCAATAAGACAGCAGCTAGAAGATGTAGGTCAAAGGAAGGGTTTTGTTTGTTTGTATGTTTTGCTTTAAGATGAGACTGTGAAGCACATTATTAATAGTATGCTTGAAGGCGGTGACCTAGTCCGGCTGTCAGCCTGGTGGTGCAGGAAGGTGTATAATTACAGACATGGGACAGCATCCATAACAGAGTTGATCACACGACCCAAGTGAAAGCAGGAGCTATCAAACCTAGGGGAGGTCCAAGTTTGACACCTGTATTCTAAAACACATCTTTTGACTTCTGTAATAAAAATATAAAATTTGAAAAAATGTGCTACAATTTGTTTCCTAAAATTCCTAAAATTACAGAGCAATGGTCTTCCACACTCATATTCACAACTTCATAGCTTCCATATCTATTTCTCCTACTTACTATTTGTAGCAGGTCTTAAGCAAGAAGAGATGAGAATATAAAACTTGTTAAAGCTTTACAAAGCTTAATCCGGCATAAAGGAGGGGGCACATCTCCGACACCCCAGACCCTCACTCACCTTGGGAAATGTCTGAAAGTAAAAGAATTTTTGTCCCTGGAATGAAATAGCTCCAAGTTTAGTGAATGATTAAATGTAAATTCAGTTAGCTAAGGAGACACAGAAACCCACAAAAAAGAAAAAGTCAACAAAATGCATTGCATTTTTAGAACAATTATTGAACAACTTCTGACATATGGATAGTGTACTTTTAAAACCATGATTCTACCACACAAATAAGAGCAAGACTTGGATCCAAGAGGATCCCATTGAGCCATCAGGACAACATATAAAAAAAAAAGTATTGTATGGGGACCAAAAAATGTACGGGAAATTGCACATTTTTGCTACAATTTCGGTACAGTGAGTATGAAATGTGGCACTTTCTTGAAGCATAATTAGGAGGTCAAAATGAATTCAAAGGTTAGACATTACTACAAAAACAAATGATAAGTAGTCAAACTAAGTTTCCATTCCCATCTCTAATCTCTCACCAAACTTCCACCACCACCAGCATATCCCTGTTCTCAATCTTACGATCTGAACTCCCACTTTCTAATCTAAGGCCTTTGTCTCCACCCAAAGACCAACACATAGGCTGAGGGGACTAGATAGATACAGAATTTAGAGCCTGCCTCAAACTTCTAATCTTGGGCAAATGACTTCTCTCTGGTGGCTGGTAAAATAAAGGGATTATTTAGATAAACTCTGAGTTCTTATCTATTTTTAAAGATTTATCATTTTACAGGTCTTGGGTGGTGACATTGAAGATGTCAAGTTCATGATTTAAAATGGACTGTTGAATTCCATGTTAATGCATCATCGCACTTAATTAGGAGGTTTTATACATTTCAAATGAGAGCTTAAGATGCATGTGTTGTTTCAACTGAAAAGTTCAATAATATCCAGGTAGGAGACATGGCAAATTCTAAGACCCACATATAATTTATTTTTTAACTAGATAACATGCTAATAACAACTTTAATTGAAAATTAGTTCATTCCTTCCCCCTTAATTTTTTTCATCTATCTTTGCCATTTGTGTACAGGTGAAAGCCACTCAAAAAGAAGTAAGGGAAGTAAAGAAGGAAAGAGAGTGGGAAGAAGAACCAAAGAAGAAAGGAGAGAGGGAGCGAAGCTTTTCCCCAGCAGTAAGATAAAGTTTGTTAGTGATCCCAACAAGTTTAAAATCTCAAAAATTAGGGCTACTCTTAATGAGCTGCTCTCTTCGTAGCAATGATTAATCAATATTCTGCATGTAGTTATCAGATGAAATTCATATTAATGAATTTGAAGGCCTCTAACATTTGCATGCTGCCCTACAGATTAAGAAGCAGTAGCCCTGCCATGGGACCCCAAAGGGGTCCAAAGGGAAAGGCATCTGTATGAAGTGCTTTAGCATGTTGATAGCCTGAAACTTAGGTTTTTAAGGGCCTCTTTGCTTCTAAAAGTTTATCTTTCTCAGAGCTCAGGATAAAATTCTAGTAACATCAACAAACATGACACTTGTTATTTTGCTGTATATATGGTGCTCCAGTGACTATGGCTGTGAAAAAGCAACCACTTACTATGTTCTTGGTCTCTGTTAGAGAGAAATGGGTACAGAACACGGTGGGGACAGCTTGTCTCTGCTCCGTGATGGCTAGGGCCTCAACTGGAATTATCTGAAGACTCCTTCATGCCCTTGTCTGGAGGTTGAGTCTAGCTGTTGTCCAAGAATCTAGCTGGTTTTGTGAGCTCAGATACCTCTACTTGCACCTGGGTTCCAAAAGTGAGTGCATTGGGAGAGAAATGGAGAGGGAAAGAGGAAAAGGAATGGGAGAGGGAGAGGGAGAGGGAGAGGAAGAAGGAGAGCCAAGGGAGAAACTGTATTACCTTTTATGACTTTGTCTTGGAAGTCACTTAGTTTTGCTTTCAGGGTATTCTGTTTATTAGCAGTCAGTCAGTCAGTCACTAAACCCTGTCCATATTCTAGAGGGGGATTTAGACTCCTACCTCTCAATGGAGGAGTGTTGACATCACATTATAAGTAAAGCATGTGGGATGGGATATGTTTTTCTGTGGATATATTTGAAAAACAAAATCTGCCCAAAATAGGCTACTCCATGTTGAAACTGGTTTATTGGCTTGTCCTTAGGTGTATCTAGATGCTACTCCTAGTATCCTCCATCCGCCTGGTATAGTGAAAGATGTTGTGTTGTCTCTGTTTCTCAGGGAAGAAGGGATATATTCTTGTGACCTGAAAGAGTCTGAGCCTGGAGTTAGCACTTCAGTTCTTACCTTGGCAATGTCTACATGAAGACTCTGCCCTGAATGTACAGGAAACTTTTCCAGATTGTTTGAATGTGAGGCTATCCAGGAAGACCAAGAAACAGTGATGTTTTTGTAAAATGTCTGAAAAATATTTTTATTATTTTAGGACTTTATTCAGAAGTTTCAATATTATATGTTAATGTATAGACATGTGTACTGATTTAGTGATATAAACACGTAGAACTTTAAGCTGGCTTTCAGTGCACAGTTCCCAGTACCTAGGAAATCTGAGAAACACAGTATTGCTCATGCAAAATTAAATTTTACCAGGTTTAATTAATAGGATAATGTTATGGGTCCAACTGTGCACCCCCTAAAAATATGTTGAAGTTCTAAGTCCCAGTACCACAGAATTGGGATCTTACTTAAAAATATAGACATTACAGTCACAATTAGTTACAAGGTCACATTGAATTAGGGTGGGCTCTTAATCCAGTATGACCGTGTCCTTAAAATGACAGAGGCACAGAAGGAACATGGCCATATGAAGATACAGACACACAAATAGAACATCATGTAAAGATGGAGGCAAAGATTGGAGTGATACATCTACAAGTCAAAGAAGACTTGGGACTACCATGGACCGCAAGAGACAAAGAAGGATCCTTCCCTACAGGCTGTGGGGTATGGGGCACAGCCCTGCCAACATCTTGATCTTAGACTTCCAGCCTCCAGGACTGTGAGACAATAAGTTTCCATTGTTTTAAGTCACCCATCTGTGGTCCTTTGTTATAGTAGCCCTAGAAAATGAATAGAGGTAGAAAGTAATCTCTTTGTTTCTTCTTATGATAAAACAGATTAATAGATTTCTAGCTCCCTTGAGGTCTGGACCTTTAAAAAGAGAGATTTCTTGTATCTTATGAGAATCATGATATTGTCATTTAATGTTTGGCTTCCTATTTCTGTGACAGGCTTATGTTTCCTCCTCCTGTTGCAATAAATATTAAGTTCCTCCAAGGCGCCTCATTTGCATTTGAGGAAGCTATATCATTGCTTTTTTCCTCATGAAATCTTCTGCAATCTTTCCAACAGGAAGTTTCCTAAACTGCCACACACCATATCTGCCTTGTGTGACAATGTTTTCTCCTCCTTCCTCATATGCCTGTGGTTCTTTACATAAATGACATCTTCCTTAGTGGGTAAAGCACTGGATGGAAGGGTTGAGGCTTTTAGATCTTAGTACAGTATTTCCCATTGCACTTAAGACAGTGCCTTGTATTTAATAAGTATTGAATAAATATTTAAATATTGGCTGAAAAGTTTTATGAGAGTTTATGTCATGGAGGTGTCCCAGAGCAAACTTACAAGTGTGTTTCGATTGGAAGATAACGATCGAGCTCTTTGCTGCCAGTCATTGCTCGGCTGGACCTCAGGGGCGCTGCTCACAATATACTCAGTGTGTGTGGAGCCCACTGGAGCTTTGCAATGATGCATCCTTTTACCTCCTAAACCTTTCATTATGGCAGGGTTACATCCTTCACTGCACACTCTTGAAGTATGAGGCTCATCAAAAATGCCTAACAGAATGATTAAGGTCTGCTATGTGCCAGATATCTCAGGTTCTGTGTTGCCCCACTCAGCTCTCCCTTCAAAAGAACTCACTACAGAGGGAAGAGCCTTCAGTTGCTGTTTTGGACGCCCCACAGCATTCATGACAGGCCGCAGTTCTAGACTGCTCCCAGCCAGTGGCTTAGCAACATGGGCATACTAAACCAGGCCATTCACGCTCCATGCCAGTTTCCTTCATCCATTGAACTCCCCACCCATTGGCCTGGCCAAGATGTCCTCAGATCTGTGCAGTGTTGGAGGCTCTTCCCATTCAGTCCTTCCTTCCCTCTCTCCTCTCTCAGATTTCACACCTGCATCTCAGTCTGAAGGCTTTCCCTGCCCACTCCTCCTGCTTCTGCCTCTTTGATCCTCCATAGGTGTTGCTCCCAATAAATCTCATGCACGTCTAATCTCACCTTGGCAGTTGCTTCTCAAAAGACACAGGTTCAAATCCCAACTCATTTATTTGTAATTTCAAGGTGTGACTCTGGGAAAATAATTCAACTCTTTTTTTTTGGGGGGGAGGGTTCAGTTTTTTCATTTGCAAAAAGAGGAAAATAATAGCATCTACTTCATATGGCTGTTGTAAGGATGAACTTACGTGTAAAGCATTTAGAACAGTGCCCATGTAGGGAACATGCCGTGTTAGCGATCATAAATGCTTCATTGAGTGACCTGGAAAGGTATTTGACCAATATGTGACGAATGCTAAATCCCTGTTAGAAGCAAAACATCATTATTACTTCAATTACCAACAAAAAGTATTCTTGACCCTGTGTTATGTGGATAACATTAATTCTCTATTCCACTTGATGGATATTGCTACATTCTTAATCTCCAGATTGACCTGTGGAACAGCATTCTGAAGTTATTTTAGGATAATTCTAAGCATTCCATTATTTAAAAAAAGAAAGAAAGAAATTATATCAGTTAAAATCAAATCTCTTCCTTCTGCCTTTATTTACTTGTTCTTATTTCTTTCCCTTTGGTGAAAAAGAAAAATTGCTCTCGTCCTGTTTATGACAGTTACGAAAAGTATGTCTCTACTCATTCTCCTTTTCTCTAGACTAAACATTCCCAGTTCTCCTCTTGCTTTCTTTTTGATCTTCATTTCCAAATTATTTATCACTTGTGCTCGCTTTCCCTGAATGCTCTCCAGAGTTCCAAAATGTTGAGCCATGCATTGAAGAGACGTCTCCAAAAGTGGTTTAAGCAATTGCAAATAGAAGCAACAGAACTTTGCCTGTCTTTTCCTCAAGGCCTGTGATTAATGAAACTCAAGGAAGGCAGTTTCTTCTTTTAATTTATAACTTCACTTTATTTGGGCAGAAAGCCATAAATTAATAAAGAATTAGGTAGAAGAGACTGTTTTTGTGTCTGGGTATAGGTAATATCAATGAAATTCAGTATGAAGAGTCCCTATTCCTAACTGTTAAAAAAATGCATTTGTTTATTATTCTTAATAGCTAATTTGAAAGGCTTAATATTATATTTAATTAATATATCACCTGCTGGTAACCATATAACTGAGAAAAAATTTCAGGGGCCAGACTTAAAGTAAAACACGCTCTGAAGATTTGTTTAAAAGGAAAAACAATAAAGAACCCATCAATTACACCTAGCATTTTGTTCCATAATGCATTCTTCTTGGCAGTGAAACAATTCCATGGTGCCAACATAAAAGCCTTGATTAAATCATTTTGTTTTGAAGCCTGTTTTTAAGCGAGCACTACCTTTGTGTTACTGTTCCTGATGAATCAGACCTGTTTTTATTTTTTCTCCATTTACTCAGAGTGAATGTAAAGCACAGTTTTCACAGTCACCAGAGCTCTGGTTTGCAGCATTTGTAAGCAGAATAATCACTGATAATATATGCAGACTGGATTGGTGGTCTCTGTTGCATATGTTGGTATCTGTGACAGGCAGAGTCTAGGCCACAAGCTACCAGGCTCATAACACAATGCCTGGTCCTTTGTCAATTCCATGAATCCATGGAAACAAAGTGGAGAAGCTTGAATTTCATCTGGAGAGTCACAGAGAACATCATGGGTTTTTTGAGACTGGCCAAAATAGTCTCTAGGCATTTTCCCCTTTCTTTTTGACATCAGGATTATCTAGAGATACTTCCCAACAAACTAAGCTCAGTTAGACATGCTTCATTCAGATTCAAAAGCTTGGCCTTATCTCTAAGTAAAATAAATGGAAGATAACGACTCAAAGAGGGAAATCAGAGAGTTAGGACACCCTAGGATATGACAACAACAAGAGTATAGCAGGGGACAGGAAAGCTACAAGACAATGAGTCTTAAGGCTTCCTACACCTAACAGAGCTATGCTTTTAAAAGCTTGTTATTTGAAACTTACAGGGGATTGAGAGAAAACTAGTTTGACATTCTGAGGCCCTAGTATTAAAAAAGAAAAAACAAAACTAAAACTAAAAAGAACATGTGCTCTGAGAAAAACAACAGAAACTAAAACTAAAATTAAGAATTTAATTATAAATATTTACACACACACCTCTGTCATGAATTTCCCAGCTGTCCTGGATTGCTCTCAACAAAGAAGTCTCTGGAAGAGAATCAACAGATCAGAGATGTAAACACCAAAGGAAAGAATAAGACCTTCTTGGTTAAGCTTAGGCCCATTGTCCAGCTTGATTTCACATACTTAAAATTCATGCTGAATTCACTTTGGAATGTCTGCAACCAATCATTTTCCCCAGTTAGGAACAAAGCTAGGAATGGGAATAAGAATGCAAAACAACCAAAAGTCATTTAGAATAAGGTAACCTAAAAATCATAGGATTTTTTTTTTTTAATTTCAGGATATTATGGGGGTACAAACATTTTGGTTACAAGTAATGACTTTGCCTCTCCCAAGCCAGGGCTAGAGGCGCACCCCTCCCCCATACCGTGCTCACTGCATCCATTAGTTGTGAGTTTACCTACCCCCACCCCCCCCACCAGCAAACAAATAAAAAAATGCTCAACATCTCTAATCATTAGGGAAATGCAAATCAAAACCACAATGAGATATCACCTAATTCCAGTGAGAATGGCCTTTGTCAAAAAGTCCTGAAACAACAAATGCTGGTTTGGATGTGGAGAGATTAGGAACACTCCTCCACTGCTTGTGGGACTGCAAACTAGTACAACCCCTGTGGAAAATAATTTGGAGATACCTCAAAGAGTTAAAAATAGGATCATGGGATTTTATAAGAATCTATGGAGTCAGAGAATCATTTTCCCATCCATCCCATTCACATGATTGACGAGATTGCAACTCTTTCTTTGTTCTTTCTATTACTCATCTCTCTCCTTTCTTGAAACCTATGTAAGTCAAATTCAGGGGTATGGAAGGTGGGCTGAGAATGAGGACCCTCGAGGCTTGAACTTAGCACTGATACAAGCTGTGTGATTCTGAACTCAGATTCTTCAGAAGTAAAGAGAAAGGCCTAAGCCTTTCACTAAACTAGATGGTCCCTGTCTCCTAAGGCTGCTATAGCAAAGTACTACACACTGGGAGGTTTAAACAACAGAAATTTATTTTCTCACAGTTCTGGAGGCTGGAAGTCCAAGATTAAGACTTTGGCAGGGTTGGTTTCTTCTGAGACTTCTGTCCTTGGTGTGTAGATGGCCATCTTTTCCCTGTATCCTCACAGGGTCTTCCCTCTGTGTGTGTCTCTGTCCTAATCTCTTCTTCTTATAAAGACATCAGTCAGATTGGATTTGGGCTTACTCATATGATCTCATTTTACCTTAATTACCTCTTTACAGACCCGATTTCCAAATTCAGTCACATTCTGAGGTATTGGGGGTTAGGACTTCAACATGTTAATATGAATTTTGGAGAAGATATAATTCAGACTATACCAGCCTCCCAGATATATTTAAGTTCCAGAGTTCTCAAATTGTTTTTCTCTTTCAAGTACTGACTTTTTATTATTTATCTTCCCAATCCTAACAGGGAAGATTAAGCCTGTTATTTTTAGGAAAAAAACTGCAAAGGGCTGAGGGTTGTAATTTTCAGCTGGGTAACCTTGGTCCCTTTAAGTTAAAGCTACTCCATAGGGAAGAGGGCACTGTTCCAGAGAATCTGTGGGTAAATACAAATTTTCTGTAATTTTTCTAAAGATGGGACCATTGAGACTGTGGCCATTGGAGACTCTTCCTTGAGGACCTGGAACCCTGAGAATTTTCAAGGATTACTTTTTTCAAGGACATCTATACTTCCACCTTAATCTGTCTTTAAGATGAATGACTAATCCTATGTGTTGGTTATGTTCTTTCAGATTGCAAGAGACAGAATTATGCTTGGATTCTTTTAAATCACTCGTTGTGTTGTTCTGTTTTTATCATAGGATGCAAGGGAAGGTAGGGGAGACCAGCTCTGAGCCACTCCTGGCAAGGCATTGTACAGAATGAAACCTTGTTCAAGATACAATGAAGCTCTAAGGATCTGGTCCTCTTGTTTCCTCAGGGAAGAAACATTGTTCTCTGCTCCAGGTGACTTCAGGGGACAAAGTGATCTGTCCTTTCTGTCTCTGCCTCACTTCTGCTGCCACCTGCATCTCTCTGGTGTCTTTGAGTTCACATGGAGGATGAGTGCCCTGAACAGTCAGCAGCCTCGGTTGGACAGAGAGCTCTTCTACCAGCCACTCCCTTGGCCACCAGTGATGGCTAATCCTGTCAGTTGTCTACTTTTGGTCCTTTCAACCTGGTGATGAGGCCACTTGGTTCTAAGTAGGATGACCAACAACCAAGGAGTTCCTTTGAAAGGACACTGGGTGTTTTTAATACTCTAAGATTTCACAGAAGCAGAAAATACGAGTCAGCAGGCACCTCAATGAGTATTCCAAGTGTATTCCCCCCCTTTCCTTCTATTTACCAAGAAGCTAATGAGTTGTCTATATCTATTGCCTTCACTTTCACACCTTAATTTCTTATTATACTAAATCCCAGAAATCTTGGCACTCTGACTTCTGACACCACCTTCCTTTTCTTAACGCTAACTGAAATTAACTCCCGACTTTAACATCCACTTGTCTTTCCCTCCTCGGACCTGCTTCTGTGTTTAAAATCATTGATTGTCCAACCCTACTTGCAAGTCCCCTACCTTGGCTTCTATGACTGCATTATCCTGGAGATGGGGTGCAGGCAGGGGCGGGGGTGCAGGTGGGGGGTGGACAGCAAAGTGTAGGGAAAACCTTGGCATCAATGAACCTGGACGTGAACCTTGATTCTTCCCAGAACTCAATATCTATGTTGCATTGTGCTTGTTAATTCTGGTCCATTCAATACATTTTATTTTGTGCACTTACTGTATTTGTGATGACTGAGTAATGGGGAAGAATTCCAGATAACACCATGGGTTGGGCTTAGATGAATAAGAGAATAAATGTGCAGAGGCACAAACCTTACTTCTTACACCCAATGAGATGCCAAGATCTATTGACTCAACATGCATAATGTCTCCCAGATTTATTCCTCCTCTTCATTCTCACTACCCTGGTAGAACTCCTTGCTACCTTAGATGTGGCCTAGTGATTAATAAGCTGAGTTCTCAGCAGCTCTTGGTACTTCCAGGGAGATTCAGCAGGGACTTCTGTGGGTGGGAAGGCAAGAAAGTGGTGAGGCCCCTTGGCAAGGTCCATTCCTTCCTCTTCATTTTAACAGGGTCAATTCCACTTTTATCTGTCTTATGTGGGTTTTTTTTTTTAATTTGAAGAAAACAACATGGACCCAGATATTGATTCTGCCTCAACTTTCATTTCTCTATGTCCAGAGTGCCCTTCCTACAATCCACCTTAGAGTCAGCTTTCAGATTATTTATCCCAAAGCACATTTCTGATCATGTCATATTCTATTATCTGGAAATGCACTTCCCAATATAGTAGCCATTGGCCATATGTGACTTATGTCATATGACATATGTAAATTAGTTAAAATAAATTAAATTAAAAATTCAGTTCCTTAGTTGCACTAGCCACATTTCAAGTGCTCAATAGCCACATGTATCTAGTGGCTGCCATATTGCACAGCTCATTAACAACATTTCCATCACTGTGGCCCTTTCTGTTGGACAGAGCTGGCCTACATAACTAGATAAAAATTTCTGATTTTGGCTTTAGGACTTTATCCTTGCTGGGCCCCTCTGCTGCTGTTTTCCTTCATGTGATGCTCCTGTAAGACTGAACTCTTCTCACACATAGCTACTCACTTCCTGCCCTCAGGTCTCTGTTTACCCAGCTCCACGTAGAGTATCTTTTGCTCCAACACTGCACACCCAAATCCTATTACCCCATTTAAGGATTCTCCTCTATGAAGTCCACTGTAATTTCCCAACTCAAAGGAATTCTCTCTTCCTGTGAACTTCCATAGGATTGTAGATTAAGCACTCTAATGTCATCTACCACATTTCTTCTAGAATTGTAACTATCTGTGCACATGTTTTAGCTCTTGACTTGCTAGGGGTTCCTCTGGAAGCTGATTCTGAGGCAAGGAATCTTCTGAGACTGGGATTCAAATGTAAGTTGTGTAGGTGAGAGGTAATTCCAGGAATCACCAATAGGGAAGGGGATAGTAATACTGGAAGATAAGAAAATCCATCAAGGATGCATTATGGATTCAGTTGCTGCTGTGGAGGACCAGAGCTCAACCCCACTGGAGTACATGTTGAACACAGTTATCCCAACCAGGGTCAAGGAGGCTGGGGTATTTATTCACCAAAGTCTTGCCCATTTTTTATTGGAAGGCTGCTTCCAGGGAAAATAATTCTTGAGCATTTCCATTTTGTCCTACATTGAAGCCAAGCACACTTGGCCAGAAAAGAAAATCCCTCCAGCTGAGAGTTGCAGATACTCCCAGCAAGAAGCCTTTCTTGCACAGCAGTGGATGCTGAGTGGTATGAGCAGGCTGCCAGCTGCATCTGCTACTGCACCCGGCAAACTGTAAAATGGGCCCTTGAGGCCTCAGGCCATCTGAGTCATTTATATGTGTCCTTCTCAGTGACCTAACATAGGTGATTAGCAAATGGTTGTTCAGTGAATGAATACTTTATCCCAAGGTTATTAGGTACTAGAGAAGAATTCTTAATGGAACCCAGTGGTTTGGATGCCTGAAGTCACTCACTGCCAATGGAGATGATCTCTGTATAGACCCATACTTAGGGATTTCTGTTGACTTTGATGTTCAGTACTTATGGACCAAATTGTACAAGTGGGAGAATCTACTTAACCAGACTGTACAGGAGCTTTGGGATTGCTTCAGAAGCTTCTCTGGGCCAAGAAGGTTTTATCTAGACAGGAATACTTGCTGGAACCTCTATTGCAGCATGTGCTTCTAGCCTTGATGATGCCTTTGTCACAGTCACAAAAGGAACAAGACTTCCATTTCAGCAATGATTTGGTAGAATTTGTCCTCTGTGTCAGTCAGGAGAGATAAGGGAATAGTGTAAGACTTAAGAATACAGCAAGAAAGAGGGTGCATTTGCATGACATATGTGTGTATATGTGTGTATGAGTATGTGCATGGTGTGTGGTGTGTTTGTATTTGGCATGCATATGGTATGTGCATTTGTGTGTGTGGTGTATGTGACATGTATATGTGGTTTGGTGTTTATATGTGTGTATGGTGAATATATGTGTGTGTATGTGTGTGATGTGTGTAGGACTGTATGTGTGTGGTACATACATGTGTGCTGAGAGTCATTAAGGGCACATGTTGCAGCCCTCCAGTGTGGCAGAGGGCAGGCTTCCCACCACATCCTGGTGTGGACCATGATAGCAGGGCTGCTACGACACAGGCATCCTTGTGCCCACGGCCCATTTTTCTCCTGACTCTCACAAACAAGGAACGGTGCAGAGAGCTTCCATGCCAGTAGTGCTTATCGAGCTCCTTTAAACCCAGTTAGCAGAAAGTGTCCTTAAACAAACATGTTATATGGCCCTGACTTCCTGCTATCATTTACCATCTCTACAAATTGCAAATTTAAACAACAACAATGAACTCTCAGCCTCCCTCTTCAATTATTAAGAGTTTAACTCCTACCAATCTGTGATATTTTAATGGGAAGTAGCTTCCAGATGACTAACGCCCATGACTAGATTTTTGTATTCATAAGGTATGGCTGTGACGTCTCAGAAAGATCATGGAGAATGTGGTCAGGAATTAGCACTCAACTTGCCCAGGAGAGGGGTGCACTTAAAGGCAGGACTGGCTGACAGCTGAGGTTTCAGGAAGAAAACAAGGGACATCATGTGTATGTTCCCTGCTTTATCCAAGGGCATCTCCCAGTGATGAAAGGCTCACAGATGATGCCAGGGGCTCACCTTAAGCATTCAAATGTCCTCAGAGGAAGGGAAAATGGTAATAGAAAATTCCAGTGAATGATGCATGGAAGGCCATGCAAGATGAACCTGGTGTACAGGGTCCCAGCCACTGTGACAAATTTGTTTCCAAAGAGAAACCTGGAAGAAGATGGGACTAGATGAATAATAAAGTAGAAACTCAGAATAGGTGTTGAACTGGAAGTCCAGACTGTGGCTCCAAGCATAATTCCTGAGGCTGAATCACAGCCTGCAGAGTCTAATTCCCAGAATACTCATCTTCCAGTACTAGGTTTGTACTTGCTTGGGGAAGTTATGCAGCCTCTCTTGGGCCTCAGTATTCTTATCTTTCAGATAAAGATGGTAAAAGTGCCTGTTGTCAGAATTAAAGGATTGCCCCTATCATAAATACTTACTTTAGGGCAGCTATCATTAGGGATGCAGGATCTCAGCATATAGCTCTCAGATACCCCAGTCAAATCTATAGTAAAGGCATTTCAGGATGGAACATGGCAGCCAGTAATCAGGGTCACTGCTCCGTCATCAAATCATGGTTTGCACACTAGATTTTTAGGTTTGGGTTTCAAATTGCTTAAGCAATCCAAGGTTGCTTTGGGAACTATTCGGGTTGAGCTTGCTGGTATGGGGATCAGTGGGCCCTAGGTTTGGGACAGGAAAGGCAGTGTGGGGAGAGATTGTCTGGGCATGGGACTGGGGCCTCTCAGACATTTCTTGAAAAATTATGAAGTAAAATTGAGAATAGGGCAACACAAAGTATAAGAAGAATGAAACTAGCCTCTCCGGAATAATTTGAGAGACATTGCAACCACACCATCTCCAAATACCACTGCCAGCCCACACTGCAGAATTCCTGTCTGGAATTCCAACTGCTGGCTCTACTGGTTAGGCAACCAGGAAAGGAGCCTTGTCTATAGATGGTGATGATTAAAATGTGTCTGTTAGCAGGAGGCAGGGAGGTTCAGGGGTGCTGGAGTGGGTGCTGTCCTTTGCTCTGCTCTATTCCTTTTACTGGCACGTTGTTCTATAAAGATGGCCCCTGTTGGGGTAGCACATGAAACAGACAGTTTCCTGCTTGCAGATAAAGTCACTTGAGTTCTTTGTTTGCTATAGCTACTTTAGTCCTTTGTCTTCATTCACACATGGTCTAGCAAACCTCCCCTGTTGTCTCCTCTTAATTACAACCACAGAGGAGAGATTCTTCTGGGAATACCACCATGTTCAGGTTCTCCTCCTCCTCCTGCTGTCAGAGCATTTGAACTTGCAAGCAGCAGAGGAGAAAGATCAAATGTATACTCCCCAACAGAGCCAATCTTCTCCCACCATTAGCTTTTGAAATGGCCATTTGAGCAGGTTTCACGAAAAACTGATAGACGCATACCCTGCTTTACCAAACCATGGTGAAGCGAGGTTTGATCAGGGTTCTACAGAGAGGAGGGAAAGAATGTGAGAAAAGGAGCCAGGAAAGGAAAAGATGATCATGGTGGTTGATGACTGAGTAAACGATCTGCCTCCAGGTTGCGGGTTTCTAATCCAGCTCGTTAGCACCCTCGGTTATGTCAAAAAAGTCCATGTTCTATGGAATAATTTTGCAAGACTTCATATTGCAAGATTACAGGAACAGGGAATAATTCAGGGAGCTGAGTTGTCTAGATGTACAGAAAGAGAATGAGTCGGCCTGCCTCTGAGGACATCTAACGTTGGCAGGTGGAGTGGGAGGGTGTGAAATATGCTCCTTTGCTATGGAAAGGGGCAGAGCCTTGGCGCTGTGCTTCTGCTTCGTATATCCTTCCCAATCGCAGCAAACTGCCTCCCCCGCAGAAGGTTGGCATACTGGAAAACTCCATCCAGTGACTCTGCCCCTTGGAAACATGCCCATTTGAAAAAGTACTACCCTGCGTAAAGATTCTAAATCCTGCCTTAATCCACTTCAGATTAAATTATTGCCAAAAAACGTAAGTATTTAGGGCCTTTCATCTGTGAAACCAGGGTGTCAAGATGCCCAAGTGCCCATTGTAAGGTCAGATGTGTCCAGGCATATCTGGGAGCAGAGGTGATCAGGTGGGCTTGTTGCGGGGTCTTATTTGCCTAGGGAGTGAATGGCTAAGGAGGAGGAAGTAACCCCCAGGTAGAGTGCACAGGTTTGGGCCACAGAACATGGCCTTTCATCACTTTGGGGGAGGCTGGGAGGACAGCCACTGTATATCTGACCAGCCCCTCACAGACTTGAGAAGGGACTCTTAGAAGATGAAATGGAAATGAGGATGACAGCTATAGGGACACAGGAGGCTCCCCCTACCCCAGCATAACTCTGTCACTATACTGACAGGCTACTGAGAGCATGGGATGGAGTAGCAGCCATTTGTGGGGACTGCTAAGGCACATCCCAGCAGTGACCGGAAAATCCTGCTGTCGGTGTCAGTGACCTGCGTGACACAGCCACCTACCCTCTAAAGAGTGCAGTGGGCTTGTCGCCATTGCTACTGCAGACTCACAAGCTATTTCGGGGAGCCAGGAGGGCTTCTTAGAAGCACGTGCCTGGGTCTCCTGGGGAATTTCCAGAACCAGCTGGGAGAGATTGGAGATGTTCTGGGGCTCTCATAGTCCACAATTTGTGGTTAAACGGAATAGGACAGCCTTTGCTATTACTAGTGTGTCACAGAACAATGTCACATGTATATCCTGGATGCATAAGTGATGAGACATTGCCATAATTTAAACATGAGACTTAGTCTTATCACTGATAGACACATGTTAGGTAGGAACATGATTCTACTGACTTACCATACGATTGTGTTTGGCTTGGTTCTGTTTTAATAGGATAGAGGGTTGAGTTGATCAAACCCTACGTTTTCCCTCCATTCTCCTTGTGGCTGATCAGCAAGATGGCAGGTCAGCTGTGGTTGGGGGTCGACTCAAAGTTGGAGGATCCTCAAAGAACCAGCTCTTCAGAGTTCAAGCTGCTCCCATGCTTTTCTCCCCTTGATTTATACTCTTCCAAGCAGCCAAATCTTGACCCTGTAGTCAGGCAAGCTGACCACAAAACCTTTATTCTCGAGACCACTGCGCTATTCAAGCCAACCATCCCGAGCCATCTCAGGGAAGCAGCCTT
This sequence comes from Eulemur rufifrons, assembly GCF_041146395.1. Taxonomy (NCBI): domain Eukaryota; kingdom Metazoa; phylum Chordata; class Mammalia; order Primates; family Lemuridae; genus Eulemur; species Eulemur rufifrons. Next base: position 60,653,523 of record NC_091000.1, on the reverse strand, counting down.
CAAGAGCTACGCAGACACCAGCAGATCATCGCAAGTGCAGGTTGCCAGCCTGCTCAGTTACTGCGAATGACTCTGAGTAAAGCCTGCTTTGTGTTTGTCAGAAAAGGGGGAGATACAATGTATTTGCTTCGGGCAATTCATTTTAAGGAATTTGGTTTCCAGATTTCCTGCAACTGGAATCATAGCCCATTTCACAGTTACTAAACTATTCATCCTGTATATACAAAATAAAGAACTAGTAAACATAGAAACTTAAACATTTTTAAGCTAAAATGGTGGTACAAATGTTATCTGAGTCTTATAAATCAGCATTCAGAAATATCTTCTTATTGTCAGAAATAAACTGCAACTCAGAGACTGCTTACACTGTGTTTCTATTAATAGATAATGGCAGAGATTAGGCATAGCATTGTTTAGAAATCACAGGCTTGCAGATCTTCTCCTTTTCAGGGATTACGGAAAATATAACCTGCTCTGTTGCATTTAAAAAGAAAAAAGCAATAGGATTTTCTTGTCTTTTGTCTGCATATCCTGCCTGGGGAAGAGTTGTTCATTAAAATTAGCTTTCTTGTGTTTTAGAATTTTTTTATGGAGCATTCTCTACCACAGCTTCCTTATATATGCTAGAGTCTTGGTTCTGAAGCCTTTTTTCCATTTTGTCAAGTGCACCGTCTGAAAGGGACAGTGAAAAATTAGGGACTGGCTCCACCTGGTGCTTTGGTTAGAAAACTACACCTTCGTGTGAGGCCAATGTCCACACGGAGTCTGCCCTCCAGTGCATGGAAACACGGTACAGATACTAATTAAATACTACTTAAAAATACTAAAACAACTCCCCCAAAATGACTGATTAATGTACTTGCCAAGTATTGTGCTAAGGACTGAGTGTGTATTACTGATTTATTGTCTGTTGCTGTAAAACAAATCATCTTAAAACATAAGGCTGTAAAACAACCACCATCGTTCATCATCTCCCACGGCGTCTGTGGGCCGGCAATGCGGGAGCATCTCCGCTGGGTGGTTCTGGCTGGAGTTTGCTGTCACATGAGGTTGCAGACAGTGGTGCCCAGGGTCATCTCAAAGCCTCGTTTGCTCCCTGTCTGGTGCCTGAACCAATAAGACTGGGCAGGCCGGGGTGGGAGCATCCGGCGTCTCTCCTGTCTCTATGTCATTCCTTTCTAGGGTTTCTCTAACATAACCAGACTTGCTCCATGTTGGCTCAGGACATCCAAGGTGGTGACCCAAGAAAGGGAGCCAGGAGGAAGCTGTATTGCTTTTTATGATCCAGCCTCAGGCGTCATGAGCGTCACTTTCTCCGTGTTCTATTGACGGAGGTATTTACAAAGGTCCACCCAGGCTCACGGGGAGGGAACCCAGTCCCCATCCCTCAGTGCAGGAATGTCAGTGTCATATTGGAAGAAGAGCATGTGGGATGTGATATGTATCTGTTTGGCCATCTTCATAAAAATATTAACCACCACAATTGTTTCAATTTCCCCCAAACTACATGAAGTTGCTGCTATCATTATCCCAATTTTACTCTTAAGTGAAAGTGGCCAAGAGACATTAAAAATCTTCTCCCAGTACCCTTCCAATATCATACTAGAGCATTGTCTTAATAAGCCACCTAAAGTGCTAACTGTACATGATTTTCAGTCTTGGCACTAGTGACGTTTTAGGCCGGGTAATAGTTGCGGAAGGCTGTGCTGTGCATGGTGGATTCCTTAGCAGCAACCCTGGCTTCTACCCTCCAGATACTAGTGGCATCCCTTCATCTCCCTCGCTGTGATAATCAAACATGTCTCCAGACATTGTCAGATATCTCTGGGGGGCAAACTTGCCCCCAGTTGAGAAACACTGTTTTAGGGGAAGGTAACTTTGTTTGATTACTTACTATTGATTAAGGTGAGACTCTGTAAAGTTAATGTTAACTTGTAGAAGACCATTATGTTGCAATTTATTTCCGTCCAGTAGAAAATATAAATCCTACAGATTATAGTTTTATTATCTTACAGGGTATCTAACTTGCAATCTTATTCTAGCATTCTTTTTGTTCACTGATTATACATAATAGTTTTTCTTCCCCTTCTTTGAACTATCCTTGTCATCATGCTAGTTTCCTCATTAAAGAGTTATGTAAATATTTGCCACGTGCTCACGTGTGTGTGTGTGTCTGTGTGTGTGCACACACAAACACAGACACACACACGCGCGCGCACACACACACACACACCAGCTTCTTGGCAGAAAACAGAGTGAGAATTCTCCCCAAAGTGCAGGTATGGTAACTCTTTGGATCTCCTTTCAAGAAAAAACTTGCAGATCAACTGTGAGGGGCACAGTTAGGGGATAGCCTTGGTGGCAGAGCCTCTGGTTGCTCAAGCAACTGAGCTGAGGCCATGTTTTTCCTGGGCGGCCCCTCGCCAATGAATGAGCACAGGCAGGGTGCCAGGGCCTGGCCATCTTTGTTCACTGTAGAACTGCTCTAACAGGCACTCTTCTCTGGAGCTGCCTGTTGGGCTGGTTGCAACTTTTGCAGGTCAGCACGGCAGTTTGACCCTCTTCCTAACTAATCCTTCTTCCTTCCCTGTCATCTTTCAAGAATGACAGACTTACATCACGGCCTGTATCTGCTACGGAGGCCTTCTGTGCTTCAAGCACTATGCAAAGCTGACAACTGTCACGTTGCCCAATTTGTGGGCTGGAATGGCATTGTTAGGTGTGGCCTGAGTTGCCACCAAAACTCAAGGAGGCCTACCAGGCATTGTGCTTCCTTCTCTTAGGTAGGGAATATTAGATGCAGCAATTTCTCTTTTGCTTTGGAGAGGATATTCCAGCATGAACCTAACCAGTGGATCGCTTAAGAGGCGGGTCCCTGATCTTTATAACTTTTATCTTTTGCTCTCCGAAGCACAGGCATTTTTCCAAGGCCTGCAACATACTAGCCACCTCTTGCTTCTCGTGGCCAATGAGCAGGATGCCATTGATGCAATGGATGAGTTAGATGTTCTGTGGGTTCAGGTGATCAAAATCACTTCAGATGCTATCATAGCAGAGAGGGGCTGAGTTAATACAGCCCTGAGGCAAAACAATAAGTGAATATTGTAGTCTGTCCCACATGAATGTGAACTGTTCCTAATCTTCTCTAATCTGGATAGAAAAGGTACATTCACCAAATCAATGACCACATACCATGGACCTGTGGTCTGGCATGGCAGCTGCAATCAGGACTACCACATGGTTAAACTTGTAGCAGCCTGTTGTCATTCTCCAGGGTCAATCCAGTTCCTGTAGGTGAAGACTGGCAATTAAAAAAGAGATATGATAAGGACAACTAATCCTTGCTTGGTATGTACTACCTTTCTTGGGAAACAGTTTCCTAAGTTTCCTTTTGGCCTTCCCCATTATGGTAGCACTTCCTCATAAACCAAAGAACAAATATAGGAGTTACTCCAACTGCCAAGTGTATCCTTTCCAATTATATATGGAAATGGAGAAACGACCACTGGGTGAGTCTACAGATTCCCTGGGCCCATTATTCGCCAGAACTTAGCCAGGACTCCATTCATTACCTGGCTCCTGTAAGGTACTTTGGGTCTCTAGGTATCAAAGTCAACTCAGAACCTATGTGCAATAGCCTGGGTCTTCCCCTTTCCCTAGTATACTGTCACCCAAGGAAACGGTTGTAGGTCCCTGGGAAAGGATGGGGTAAATCATCACAGTGTGTGCTGTTGCAGTGTTGCAGGGTCCTTCTTCTGAGTGACCTGGCAAATCCTTCTCTTCAGTCAGTGGATTTTGGATCTGAAAATTGGCTCGGTTGTGGCAACTAAGCAAAGGATCATGACTTTTCATTGGGGCAATTGCTCTCAGCCATTCGTGCCCTTTTCTGGTTGTAGACGTTAAGCATCACCTTGTTGGTGGGGATGCCAAGCTCTATCATCCATCTCTTCAACTTGCTGAAGGTCCATCCCCTTTGATGTCTTTCTGGCATTTCCAATTTTTACATTACTGTGGACTCTGGGCTCCTAGCAGTTAAATGTCACCTCTTGGGTCTCCATCATTTCGGGGCCTTACCATTCTTATGAATTTAGTGAGGCCACCAGGGACATTATGCTGATGTTTTGGAGAATGAGCCTTCCTGGGGAATATACTCCTCTCGAGAATATTCTGGGCCTCACGTAATATTCCATTCTAGCACCTCTCACCTCTTTATTCCTTCCTCTCGCAGCTGCCAAGAGCACTCAGACCTTTTCATTTAATCATTGGCTGGGAGTAGATGCAGGAAGTGTGGCTTTTATAATAGCATGAAAGTGGTGCAGCAGCCCAAGAGGCAACAGCTGGGCCGTAAGTCAGTTATGCTCCCTGAAGCAGCAGACCCATGTGGCACATTGTCACGACTGCCACATATGTAAAGTCAGGACATTTATGATTTACTTAAAAAAAAATCCCTGTGGGAACAATGTGGGGCAAAATCAGCAAAATATTGACTTTCTATGTACTTTATAGGTATTTTAATAAATGTGAAGGGAGATAACATTTATTGAGCTTTATTATACACCAGGCACTCTATTAAGCACATGGTATTACATTATCTCACTATGTAGTTATTATCAGCCTCATTTTACAATCGAGCAAATGGAATACAATGCAACTAAGGAAACTCTTCAAATTCACAAAGTAAGTTAAGTGGGAAGGATGAGATTGGAACCAGGTCTGACCAAATCCATAGCTGCAATCACTCTTTAATTCATTGTGTCAGTGTTTTGAAGTTTTAAATAGAGATTTTGCACATATTTTATTAGATTTATAGCTAAATATTTCATTTTTGATGCTATCATAGAGGAAACTAGCCTTTAATTCCATTTCAATTATTCATTGCTAGTGCATAGAAATACAATTGACCTTGTATGCTAAAATATTGCTAAACTAAATTTTATAAAATTTTTTATAGATTATGGAATTTTCTATGTAGATAATATGTCATTTGTAATTAGAAGCAGTTTTATGTCTTTCTTCCCAATCTGTATGTCATTTTATTTCTCTTTTTTGTCTTATTACACTAGCTAAGAACGCTAGTATGACATCAATTAGGAGTGGTAAGAGCAGATATCTTGGTTTTTTTTTCAATTTTAGGAAGAAAGCTTTCAATATGTGATTATTAAGTATGATAGCTTTAGGTTTGTTGTAGATGTATTATATCTAATTGTAGAAATTTCCTCCTATTCTTAGATTGCTGAGAATTTTATCTTTTTAAAATCATGTATGGATATTGAATTTTACCAAATACTTCTTCATTGGCTATTGAGATAATTATATATTTTTCTTTTTTAGTCTGATAATATATTGAATTATGCATTGATTGATTTTCTAATGTTGAACCAAGCTTCTATTCCTAAGATAAACTCCACTTGGCCATAATGTATTAAATATTATCATTTTCACATATTGAAGGAGTTAATTTTTAAATAGTTTTTAGAATTTCAGAGTTATGTTCATGAGGGATATGAGTCTGTATTTTTTTTCTTGTAATATGTTTGTCTGATTTGTTATCAGGATAAATTTAGCCTGATAAAAAACAGAAAAGTGTTCCTTTCTCTTCTATTTTCTGGAAGAGTTTGTGTTGAATTTGTATTATTTCTTTCTTACTTGGGTAGCATTTATCAGTGAAGATATTTGGACCTGAAGTTTTCTTCATGAAAAGATGTATAGTACAAATTCAATTTATTTAATATGTATAGGTTATCTATTGCTTCTTGAATGAATCTTGGTAGTTTTGAGTCTTTCAAGAAATTTGTCTATTTCATCTAAGTTATTGAATTAATGTATTTACATAAAGTTGCTAATAATATGTCTTTATTATCCTTTTAATGTCTATACGTTCTGTAATAATGTCCCTCCTTTATTTCCAATATTGGCCATTTGTGTCTTCTCTCTTTTTCATCCTAATCAGCATGGCTAAAGGTTTGTCTTTTTTGCTATTCTTAGCAAAAAAACAGTTTTGGTTTCCTTAACTTTCTCTATCATTTTTCTATTTTATTGATATCTCCTCCTATGCTTATTGTTTCCTTTCTTTTACTTACTATGGGAATAATTTAAGGTCATTGAAATGAGAGCTTTTTTCTTTTCTAATAAAGTTGTCTAATGCTATGGATTTCCTTCTAAGCACTGCTTTTGCTTATAAATGTTAATATGTGTTCATTTTATAATAATTAAATTTAGAACGTTTTCAAATTTCTATTTTGAGCTTTTGGACCCACTTACTTAAAAGTATGTTGTTTAATTTCCAAACCCTTGGGGATTTTTCCAGATATCTTTTTGTTATTGATTTCTAGTTTAATTCTGTTGTAATCAGAGAAGACACTTTACATAATTTAATTCTATTTAAATTTATTGAGGTTTGTTTTATGGCTGAGAGTATGGTCTTTCTTGGTGAATGTTCCATGTGCACTTGAAAATAATGTGTACTCTACTGTTATTGGGTTGGATGTTCTATAAATGTTGACTAGGTCAAGGTAATTAATAATATTGTTCGTGTCTTCTATTAATATATCCTTACTGATTTTCTGTCTAGTTGTTTTATTGATTACTGAAAGAGGAGTATAGAAGTCTTTAACTATAATTGCTAATTTGTCTAATTCTTCCTTTATCTCCTGCAGTTTTTGCTTCATGTATTTTGAACTTCTATTGTTAGTTGCATGCACATTTATGCCTTTTATGTTTCCTTATATCTTCTTGTAAATTTACCCTTTTACCATAAAGTAATGTCCTTTATCACTTTAACATATTTTTGCCCTTATATGTATAGAGAGTTTATTTTGTAGACAGCATATAATCAGACCTTGCCTTTTAATTTTTTTTTTTTTTTTTTTATCTCAGGGGAGAGCATGAACACAGTCTCCAATTAGCACAAATTCCATAGCCAAGTTTCCCACATGTGGGACCATCACATGACTCAGCACATCCAAAGTGCAATGGATAAGACTTGCCCTAGGAAAACCACCTTCACGATCATGATACGTCCCCCAACAAGTAAGTATTGGTCTTGCTTTTTAAAAATTAATCTGATAATCTCTGCTTTTTAATGGAGTATTTAATGTAATTATTGATATGGTTGGATTTAAATCTATCATCTTGCTATTTGTTTTATATTTATTTTGTCTAGTTTTTGTTCCTTTCCCCCTCTTTTACCTTATGTTTTTGCATTTATGAAGTACTTCTATGATTTCATTTTATCGCTAGTATTGCTTATTTTTTATATCTCTTTTATAATTTTTTAATGGTTACCCTACATTTGCTAATATATATCTTTTATTATTCATAGTCTACCTTCAAACTGCTTCACATGTAGTCTAACGATCTCACAACTTACGACTATATACTCCCAAGTCCTCTTTCTCATACTATGTGCTATTATTTTCATATATTTTAAATTTAAATATTCTACCAGCACCCACTATATGGCTACTACTTTTGTTCCAGTCATTTAGTTATAGTTTAGGGAAATTATCAGTTTAAAAATGTCTTTTATGTTTACTTCCTTTTTAGCATTTCTGTAATCTTCATTTCTTTGTATACAACTAAGTTTCGAGAATCATATTCCTTCTACTAAAGTATTTATTTAACTTTTCATCTAGCACAGATCTGCTGATAATTAATTCTTTCACCTTTTGTTTGTTCAAAACAATATTTATTTGACTTCATTTTTCAAAGATATAAAATTCTGAATTGATAGGGGTTTTTTCTTTCAATGCTTTAAAGATGTCACTCTATTGTCTTCTAGGTTGCACACACTCTCATGAGAAATCTGCAATTCTTATGTGGGCTGCTCTCAGGATTTTCTCTTTATCTTTGGCTTCCAGCAATTTGACTATTATTGGTTTAGGTGGATTTTTTCCCCTCAGATTTATCCTGCTTGGAGTTCTCTGTACTTCTTGGATATGTGTTTTGAAGTTTTTAATTATTTGTGTTAGTTTTTCAAATATTTTGTCTGCCACACTCTTTCTCTCTTCCTCTTGTGCTTGTATAGCGTCTAACTTCTCTTTGCCTCATGCTTTAACTCAGGTCTGACAGTCCTACATCCTTACAAGGGCCTATCTTTCTTTAAATTTCAGGCTTCTGAATTGATGGTGCTGCAACCTTAGTTCTCTGATAGGTTCAAAAAGAGTTATAATTTTACAGTTTATCTGTAGTTTTCTTATCCTGATGGAAGTTATGTTTTTTTTCCAGTTTTCTAGAAAATTTTTTAAAATTTAGAAATTTAAGTCCGTTTCACTATTAAAAACCACAAGTTATACTGGTATTTCCCATTGCAATCAAACATTACAAGGTACAAGGTACATTGCCATTTTATCCATTTCCATATGCAACTCCCTTCTCAACAGTGGGAAAACTAACTCTCATACTCTCATTATTGTGTGTATATATGAGATACATATTTATTATATATATCAAGTTAATATCTATTATTAAGCTATATTTTAAATCAAGTCTAGAATACACAGAATGATGTTTCGGGATGGCCAACTCATACCCCTATGAAAACCAAACCTACTAACTAGTGTTCAATATCTCTTTATACTTTTCTAGATAAAATTTACATACATTGAAGTGCATAAATCATAAGTATTCAATATAATTACCTTTAAAATTTATATACTTCTAATATCACACTCAAATATAACCTCTTCTTTGAATACTGCATAGGCTAACCTCCACATGCAACTTTGACATCCCTTTATTACAAAACTTAGTGCAATTTTTTCAGTGTAGACTATGTTTGATAGAATATGAACTCATTAAAGAAACTGACAATGCCTTTTCAGTTTTGGGTTCCTACTTTCAAACATTATCTGGTATATAACATGGTACCAATGAATGTTTGTTAAATAAGTAAAAGTCCATTGGAACAAATATCTTGCACTTTTAAATAAGGTAGCTATGTAATTTTTAAGCTAAGATCTGCTTACTGTTACTAAATCACCAGCTAAGGGGGTTATGATAAGAACATGAAAGGAAAAAAAAGGCAGCAGTTGAAATGTTAATTAATCATTGTGTTCCAGAAACATAAAACTCTTCTAATCATTTATCAACTAGTCTTTGAAATTGGCAGGTGACACAAATTACTTCCACTATATTTATATATTAGGACTTTAGTCTTAGCAAGATATTTAAAAGTAAATATAGGTTACTTGCCTAAACTTAATAGGGAAGAACATTTTCATAGTTGCTAGTTGATATTCTGACAATGGAGATTATTATTTTCAGTTGTCTAAAAGCAGTAGGTAATCAAATCTATTAACAGACAGATACTACTTTTATACCACTAATTATCCTGGAAAAGAGAGAGGTCGTATGTACTGAAATTTGATTATGCAGTTGCTTTGGAGTCATATCTAGAGTTTCTCTGTTTTTCTTTAAATAACAACAACAACAAAGACTATATATACTTTTATAACTATAATTAACTAAATATTTATTTCTAATACCTATAAGAAACTACTACCACAGAACAGTTTTATGAATGGAGCCCTGGAAAGAAATCAGAGTACCTGGCTTCAGGCTCTGGATCATTCCCTTGTCAACCTGAAACCTTAGGCAAGACATAATCCTTTCAGTTACATGAAGACAATGGAGCTACTTCATAAGATGTAGGAGCCCCTCGCCCCTTGACAAAAAATTAATTTTTGCCCAGAGTCAGCAAAACTAGACGTGCTTTTTAAGGCCAGAGATCAATGGGTCCTACACACAGTCTGTTAATAATCGATAGGTCCACACACGGCCTAATGATCATATAACCTATTCCCTATAACTGATAGCCAAGGGCCTATAGTCTTAACAAATAAGCCAAGGTGTCTCATTGTCTACACACAATGATGAGGTCAAGAGGTTGAGATACAAACATTCACCTCCCTTAAACTATCACTCTTAACAAATGAAACAGGTTACATCAAGACATCAAAAAAAGTCACACACCAAAAAATAACTACGGACTAAAAATATAAAAATAAAATGACTGACACATTACAATACTACAACCTTAAACCATCTTCACAAGGCTATGTCTATTTTGTGTGTGTCTGTTTATTTCTTTATGTTTATATATTCATCCTCCATTCTATAATCGGGCCACGACATAAGGTTCTTATGAAGGCTAAATAAGATGGCATTAGTGATAACAATAATAAGGAAAATAGTGAATTATATTTACTGGGACTTATCATATGCTAGGTGCTCCAAATTTTTATTTCATTCTCATGAAAACACATAAGGTAGGTCTTCTTGTTATCCTTTTTGAAAGATGAAAAAAATGAAGTTTAGAGAAATTAAGTAACTTGCTCAAGGTCACACAGTTAATAAAGAGGTAGAAAAAGAATTCAAATCCAGGTTTCTCCAGTACTAAATACAATTGTAATTGTTTCTCTTCCTGAATATATGCAAAGTGCCTAACAGAATGTTTGACATATATTAAGTGATTAAAGATGTGCTAGTTCCTTTTGCTTCTCACTCTACATCACCTCGGGCATCTCAAACATGCTAACAAATTTAACAGCCACCTAAAATATATTATGTCATCAGATCTGCATTTCCACCTCAATCTTCCTTTATCTAAGTTCAAGAACTATGCATCCACCTTCCTCAAGTGTCCAACAGGCATCTCAAATTCAATATGGCCCTAACCAAACTCATTACTTTCTTCTTAAATGTACTTCATTTATGGTCCCAAATCAATGAGTGATATTTCCATTCATCCAGATGTCTAACATAAAAATATGAGAGTCAGGGATTTTCTTATAGTTTCCTAATCTGTTTTAAGTCTTCATAGCTTATTGACATGTTGCTTATACTCCCTAGGATAACTGATCCAATATTTCTAATCATTAAAAATTCAGCTCAAAATATCATCCCCCCTTTGGATCTTTGTAATATCAGTTAAGTAGTATCACCTTTGTTGAGCTGTCATACCTTGCACATAACTCGATTTTTATATGTTGTCATACTACATTATACTGATAAATTTTCATATTTCTCTGTTCTCCTATATCAATGCAGTCCATTAGAACTTTTTGGGTAATAGAAATGTTCTATACGTGTGCTGTCTATCCAAAAATGATAAAAATACAGTTTTTAAAATAAAAAATTTGCAAGATGGCTCTAAGAGCAAAGTGAGAAAAGTCAATAAATTTGAAGATAGATCAACAGAAAGCATCCAATCTGAAAAATCAAGAGAAAAGATTAGAAAAAAATGAAGAGTCTTAGTGAACTAGGGAGACAATGTGGGAAAGTCTAACACATGCATAGTTGTAGACAAAGAAGAGGAGAAAGAGAAAAAAATAGTTGAGGAAATATTAATAATAGTGAAAATTTTCCCAAATTTAGTGAAAGCCATAAATTTAAAAGACAGCCATATCTAGGCAAACTTCTTAAACCACAGTTAAAATCTTGAAAGCACCCATAGATTGACCACAGATTAACATATTATATGAAGTGGAATGATATGAATTAATAATGATTTCTTGTCAGTAACAATGGACATAAGAAGTCAGTGGAATGACATTTCTCAAATGGTGAAAGGAGAAAAAAGTCAACTCAATGCAGTAAAAATAACATTCAATAATGAAGGCAAAATAAAGATATTTTCAAATAAATGGAAACTAAGAGAATTTTTATCAGCAGACCTGTAGTACAAAAATATACAAAGGAAGTTCTTCAAGTGAAGGAATTAATGCTAGGTGGACACTCAAATTTTCAGAAAAAAACGAAGTACCCAAAATGATAAATATGTCACTAAATATAAAAGATGGTTTCTTTCTCCTGATTTGTTATAAATAAATATGATATTTAATGCAAAATTTATATTGATTTAAACCCCATATTGTACTGTGGGATTGAAAACATTTTTTTTTTTTTTTTTTGAGACAGAGTCTCACTCTGTTGCCCAGGCTAGAGTGAGTGCCGTGGCGTCAGCCTAGCTCACAGCAACCTCAAACTCCTGGGCTCAAGCGATCCTCCTGCCTCAGCCTCCCGAGTAGCTGGGACTACAGGCATGCGCCACTATGCCCGGCTAATTTTTCTATATATATATTTTTAGTTGTCCATATAATTTCTTTCTATTTTTAGTAGAGACGGGGTCTCGCTTTTGCTCAGGCTGGTCTCGAACTCCTGACCTTGAGCGATCCACTCGCCCCGGCCTCCCAGAGTGCTAGGATTACAGGCGTGAGCCACCGCGCCCGGCCTGAAAACATTTTTAAATGAAGTGAATATGACAACTAAAAAACAAAAGAAGGAACTAAATGAATCAGTATTTTCAGAAAGATTCTCACACTTTACATAAAGTGATTCAATATTAAATCTAAGTAGACTGCGAGAAATTAAGGATGTACAGTGTGATCCCTAGAGCAACCACTTGAAACAATACAAAGTGATATAACTAAAAAGCCAAAATCTATTAAAAAGGAATTCTCAAAATGATTCAATTAAATCAAAATAAATTGAGAAAGTAGAAACAGAGTCAAAAAACAAACAAAAATCAGACAGACCAACAGAAAACACTAATAAGATTGCTGGTCTAAATGATATAAATAGTTGGATTAAATGTAATAAACTAAACACTCCAATTAGAAATCAGAAATTCTCAGAAGAGATAAGAGATTAGGACCCAATATAGTTTCTCCACAAAAGGTAAACTTTAAAATAGCAATACATATATGTTGAAAATAAATAGTAAAATATTTATCACGCAAACAGTAAGCCTAAGGAGGCTGGAGTGGTTATATTACTAATAACATTAGATGTTATAGATGCCAAGACAAAGAGTATTACCAGATAAAGACAGATATACTATAATAATAAAAGGATAAATTTACAAAAAGACTTAAGAATTGTATATGTCTATGTGCCTAATAAAAGAGGTTCAAAATACATGAGATGAAAAAGTAACATAATTAAAGAGAAAAAGAGACAAATCCACAATGAGAGTTGGAGATTTAACACCACTCTCTCAGCAATAGATAGAATGAATGGATAAAAGACTTGAATAACACTATCAATTTCCGTTACCTAATTTACATTTATAGAACACTACACCCAACAATTACAGAATAAACATTATTTTCAAGTGCACATGTTATGTTTACTGAAATAAACCATATGTTGGGCCATAAAACTATTCTCAATACATTTAAAAGGACTGAAATAATACAATGTTTTCTGACCACAGTGGAATTAAATTAGAAACCAAGAACAATAAGATATCTATGGGGTGATAAAATCCACACATTTGGAAGTTAAAGAACATGCTTATCAATCGTTCATAGGCCAAAGAAGAATGTCACAAGACACATTAAAAATATTTCAAACCAGATAATAATGAAAATATAATAGCAAATTTTCTGGGATATAGTTAAAGTAATGCTTAGAGAGAATTTTAAATACTTAGCAAAGAAGAAAGGTATATAATCAATGACCTTCGTTTCCACAGTAAGACCAAGAGAAAGTAGAGCAAAGTATATCCAAAGTAAGTAGAAGAAAGGAAATAATAAGGATAAGAGGAGAAATCAATGAAATAGAAAACAAATTATAGAGAACATTAATACTTATAAAACATTTTTGTGTTTTGGGGGGGAAAGATAAGAAAGCTGATAAACCCTGGATAAACTGATTATGAAAAAAATGAGAGAAATCACCAATATCAGGAATAAATATATGAATTTATTACAAATCCTACAGATATTATGAACACACATATACTAACAAATTCAACAACTTAGAAGGAATGGATACATTTCCTGAACAATACAACTTAGTACAACTGACACAAGATGAAATAAAAAATTTTGACTGATCCCCTATCTATTAACGAAACTGAATTTGTTATCAAAAAGAAAAGATCACAATCTCACACACATGCTTTCAGAAATAGAGGAGGAAGACACACATCTCCATGTGTTTTATAAGGCCAGCATGTCCCCGATACTAAATTTGACAAAGACATTTCAAAGAAAAAAAATTAAAACACTAGTCAAGTTGGCCACCTGGTTTGGTTTTCTCTCCCCACTACCAACTGGCAGATAGGCTGCCCTAAATCTGGAGGCGGGGGGGCTGAGGGGGATAGCTGGCCGGTGGGCTACAACATCAAACTATCATGCAGCTCCCAACTGCACGTGGAAGATAATGAAGCCCAGTCTGGCCTTCCTCGGGTTCCTGCAAGATAGACAGAAGCCTCAACTGGTGAAGAAATGTAGGAAAACTCACTTAGAAGATAAAACATCTCATCAGCTAAGTAAACATTATTGTGAAACACTGAAAACTCTGTGATTTGTAGAACTAGTACTTAAAGGAGAGTTCTTTGAGATTAGGCTATGCCAGCAACAGTTGATTTTATTGTTCATCTGAACGATCCACATGGTAGAAATTGAAAATAAATAAAATAATTGAGTGATAATAAAGTCAGGAGACAAACAGAAAAAAAAAAGATGAAATTTCTGAACAGAAATAAGCATATAAATAAATAACAGCCATGCTCAGAACTCCAACACAGAGGAAGAAAGTGAAGAACAAGATGAAGATATTCTACCCCTAAACTTTGAAGAGAATGAAAACAAAGATTACTTATAAAGTCTTTATTTGAAGCTTGGTTCTTACACAACACGAGGCTGACCAAATCCCCAAAGGTCTCTTTTCTCCTGATAATGTTTAGGCACTGCTGCAATGCAGGGTACATTCTGGGGAGGCAGTTCAGAGAAAGTGCTTTGAGACAATAGCAGTGAACACATCATTCTGTTTGAAAACACAGCAGAAACAGGTGCTAGAGATGTGCAAGAGCTGCATAGGGAAGAAACAGGGAAGTGAGAGATTCACTTCTTTTCCACTGTCACTGACGATATGGTGGACACAGCAGAGGGAGAATAATCACCAGTATTGATGAGGCTCATCGATGATCTCAAGATTTGAGAGTAACGTGGGATTCCTGCCTTCTGAAGCTGATGCAGAAAGTTTGGCTGTGAAATTCCACACTACAATAACTAAAAAATGGGGAATGAACAGAAATGCTGGTGTGATCTGGCTTAGATTATGTCTACTGGACTTTCTTCCAAAATGCAAGTCATGGTAACTAGACTTTGAGAGAAATAACCCCAAGATATTTACATCTTTGCTCATATTCTGCCTTATATATGTATTTGTCAAAATCCCAGTTGTCTGTTGTGGGAGTGTCTATTTCTTTGGGAACAATTAAAAATGTGTATTGTTTTTTTCTGTTGATTACAACTGCTTTAAAACTCAACAGAATAATTTCTGTCCTCTTTTAGAACAATGACAAAAAGGCAAATGAACTGAAGGAAATTTGCCATTCTCGATGTACAGGCAGGCAGGATGCTTTTGAAATTTTTTTGCAAGCACTCGTCTTATGTTTAGATGGTATAAAAGATGACACAAATGTTAGATGGAATAACTTGATAGCTGGCTGCACTTTTGTTTTCTGTAATGCGTTAACATTTTGATTTAGTTATTATTATTGTTGTTCATGAAAGTGTCCTATTTTTAAAAAGAGCCTTTGGAAAAAATCTCCAGGGCCACATCTCCAATGTCTTCTTTGCAGCAGGCAGCTTGACTGCAGAACTGAATTACATAAAAAGATTGGAAATATTTATGTTTATTATAAATTTTGATTTGAGGAAGCCACAATTTGGCAACCAAACTTGATGTTGAAATGAAACTTCCTGGGAAATTCCTCAGAGCTCAGCAAGATAATGTAAAATCCCAACTAATAATTGAGAATTATTATAAGGAAATACTTAGTGTTCCAACAATGAAGCACATTATTTAGGACCTTAAAGACATTTTCTTAGAACAGTACCTCACAGTTCTTAAACATTCTTTAATAGTTCTTTAACAGTTCTCTGGTAGCCTCAGTCATAGAACAGCTCACACTCAACACCATGTCAACATGCACTGAAGTGACTTTTTCAGTCTTGACACATTCTCTGCCAATCTTCATTGTTGGAGGCTCAAGCCAAAACACAGAGGGAAAGACAGAGTTTCTGTCCACCTTGGATAATGCTCCCTCCCTATTTGTCTCACTTTAAGTTTTTTTTCTTACTGTCTATGCATTACTGAAGGTCTTGTGTACTCTTTCTGGATGAAGTTTGAAAATGAAAGCTAAGAAATTGGATGAAAGCATCTCAAAACATAACTATGAAACACTTCAACAGACCAGGTGTCAAGTAACTTAACTTTGCTTAACATAAACGTTGTTATGAAACATGATCTTAATTTAATGGCAGACCCATATATCAAACTATATGTTTAAGTCAGAGCTTCCTATAAGCACTTCAGAAGCCACTGAAAATACCTAAGGAATCGTTAAAAATAGATTTTCTTTTTATATTTGATATTTGGAGGAAAAACTGTAAGGTTTATGTCAGCCACTTAATCACTGAATATTTGCCTATGGGTCTTTCACTGAATGCATTAAACATTGATAATGTACTGTTAAATAGGCACTATTTGAACTTTCATTCTTTGAAGTCCTCTTTTCAGAAAACAGCATTAAAAGAATATTTCATTTCTGTTGTTGGCACTCTAGGGATATTAAAGTCACTTTGAACATAATGCCACAAATCTAATTATCAGGTATTAAGTTACCAGTTCTTTGAAAAAGTAAATGCTGGGGAAATGTTGGGAGAATTAATATATTTTGTAAAATATGACAATAAAGCACAGGATTGACCACTGACTAGTAGGTGTTTTTGTGTGTTATTAAAAATCCGTAATGGGCAGTTAAGCAAGTTACCAATAAACAGCAGGAACTGTGACCTCACCAAACAGAAATTTCACTGTTTCCTTTAAATGACTGTAAAGAGAAAATTGAAGTTTGAATAGAAAGCAATCCAAAGTTATTCCTCACCTGGTTGTTTACATTCATTTGTTGAGTTTACACTTTAACTGAGTCACGAGCTTTCTGGCAGGTACACAGTGAACACTTCTGTTTCATGGTCAAAAAAGAATTAGAGGCCTCGGATACTGACGACCTATTTGAATGTTTTCTTTCTATGACCATAGGCACTGCCTTGTCTTGATTTGTAAGACTTATCTGGGAAAATATAAATTTTATTGTTTATATGAGAATAATACAAAAATTATTGCTGTTATTTTTGGTGAGAAAAAGAAATTTTGTACAATATATTTTAATATAAATAAAATGTGTTTTATTTTTCTAAAAAAGAAAATTACAAAGCAGGATCCTTCAAAACCATAGATACAAAACCTCTTAACAAAATATCATCACCAAATTAAATCTAGCAATATATTAAAAGACTGATACACCATGGCAAAGTAGATTTTATTCTAGAAATGTAATGTTGGTTTCATATTCAAAAGTCAATCAAGATAATTCATCATATTGACAGAATAAAGGAGCAAAATCATAGGATATTCTCAAGAGATGTATAAAAAGCACTTGACAAAAACTCATCCAAACTCTCAGCAAGCTAGAAATAAAAAGAAACTTCCTTGATCTAATGAAGTATATCTATGAAATCTTACAATTAATATAATGTTCAATGGTGAAAGACTAGCTGTATTCCCTTCAAGATTGGACACAGGGCAAAGATGTACCCTTTTAATGTTCTAATAGAATTCCTAGCCAGTGGACTAGGGCAAGAAAATGACATAAATAGCATAGTGTTTGCTGGTGTAGAAAAGTCTAAGGAACCTATAAGCAACCGCTAGAACTAATAAGCAAATTTAACAATGTTACAGGATACATGATCAATGATCTAAAATCAATTGTTCTTTTATGTGCTAGCGGTAAACAACTGGAAAATAAAAAAGTTCCATTTATAATAGCAATTAGAAAAACATGACATACTTAGAAATAGATTAAACAAAAGCATGAAAGACCTCTACACTAAAAATTACAAAACATTGTAGAGAGAAATTAACGAAAAACAAAATAAATGGAGATGTATGCCATGTCCATAGATTAGAAGGCCCAAACAAACTTGAAAAAGAACAAAGATGGAAGATTTACACTATCTTCATTCACAATTTACTAAAGCTAATAAAGACAGTATGGTACTGGCATAAGTACTAACAAATATCAGTGGAACAGAATAGAGAGCCCAGAAATAGACACACTGATAGTCAATTTCCAACAGATGCACCTAAGCAATCTATTGGGGGCAAAGAAAAATCTTTTCAACAAAAGGTGCTGGAACAATTGGATATTTAAATGGAAAAAGTTTATACAAAAGGAATTCAGATGTTCTTCAGCATTGCGTTTGTCCAGTATGGTAATCTAATGTGTTATCCTTTTCTATTTATACGTTGCTAATGTAGTATCAGCTGATCAAAGCACTGTGTTCACTAATATGGTGATGTTCTTACTGCAGGGGTATTCTTTTTCTTTTTATAAAAATAATCTTTTAAAATTATTATATAAAAGCAACAAACATATTTTCACTTATAATAGCTACAAAAATAACATATAAAATAAACAAAAATTACCCATAATCACACAACCCAGAAATTATCAAATGCCGTGGTCTTCCTAATCTTCTGTATATGATGTCATAAAATTTTCATAATGGATTTTTAGCCTAATATTAATTAGCATATAATTTGTTTTTTGAGACTGCTTGAGATTCAATTATTTTTGTTTTCTTGTAATATGACAATGATAACTTTCATTTCAACATATTTTCGTGACTTTTGTAATTGCATTTTCTGAAGGCGTCAATTTTAACTGTGAGCTATATCCAAATTGCACTTCCAATAGACATCTATTTCTGGAGTATCTGCCAAACTCATAATGACTCTTCTTTTATAGAAATTTTACATTTCACAGTCTTGTATCCAAAATGTAACTTTAATTTTGAACAAGCATGACTCAAAGAAGTAATTATGAAACAAGTTTGTTTTTGTCATCTACTGTCAATTTAAGCTTATTTTGTATGCTTAGTTATTCCCTTGCCCAGATGAAATTTAGAACAGGTCACAAAATTGAGCATTTCAACATTATATTTAAGATCCTGTTACAAGAAAAACCACAGAAGCAGTCTCCAGGCAGCCAAATTTGCAGTATATAATCTATTCCATGGCCACAGTTGATTGCTCAAGTTCTGGCAATCTGACTTAAGTGGGCCAATTATGCTCTCCCCCAGGAATTTCAAAATTACATTCCAGAGTAAAGTTTATCTCTTTACGTGTTCTACAACTACAGCCTACTTTGTGGACTGAAGACCAGAGAAAGGAAGTCTTTAGAGAGAAAGAAGACAGGAAGAGATGAAGAAAGGAGAAGCAGAGATGGATCAAGAGGACTTCCTTGATTCTGTCACCTGTCAGTTGCTAGTTTCACTTCCTTTAAGAACTCCAGTTGTATTCCTGCCTTTGGGTTCTGTGAAACCCCTCAATCACTATAATACCCAACTCCCAACTTATTTTTTTGTCAAGTTGAGTTTCTGTTAATGAGGCTCAAATAATACAAAAATTAATATGGCTTTTAGGAGGTTTTCTTCATAAACAACTAACCTCAATCATGGTCCATATATTCTTGGCTTCCCCCATGGAGAGAACCCTTCTCTTATCTATTCCCTCGATTTAAGGGTCCATTTTAGCTGTAAACTTACAGTGCTTCTTGCTTGCTCACCAAAGTGCTGAAAGTCTCATGAAGCTTCAATGTCAAACTTTTATGTTTATTTTCCTGACTGACTGGAGTGAGTAGATGTGATAAAATGCTCAGGATTTGACATTCAGTGGCTTCCTCAGATTAGTTTTTTTAAAAAATTCCAACCTCTTCATATTGTTCTTGGAAAAGAAATCAAGTTTTGTTTGCCTTTTACTATCATTTCCAATGTAGTCAGTAATTTTACTACTGTAAGAATAAAGCATTTGAGTTTTTTAGGCTTTGAAAATCAATGAGTTCTATCTTCAGAAATTTGGCTTGGGTTCAGCATAAATTTATTTTATATACATTTAGTGATTAAGACAAAAAGAATGCCATTCACTCACATTGCTGAATAAAAATTTTCCAGTATTGCCAATATAATTTATATTGGTTATTGTAACTGTAAGCCCATGTGTTTAGAAATCCAAAGATAGCAGAGAATTAACACAACTATAAAATATTCTGATGATTAAATTTTGCTCACATGATTGAGAAAATTACCTTCACAATTCATATTGCAGACTCTGTCTACCTTTGGTGAAATATTTTTAGCTTAGAAAACTGATATCTAGAACACTCTAGGTTTTAGAAACTTGGTTTCTTTGCACTTCTTTCACACTATTGGGAAACTTTATTAAGTGAATCAGGCAAAAATTATTCTATAAGTATTTAGCATTGTGCTAGGTGGTATAGGTGTTATAGAAAAACAAGATGAGATGTGGCCTTTGCCCTCATTTGCCTTGTAGTTGGGAAGTAGTTGGGAAGAGATATAAAAACAACAGTTAATATAACAGGACAGATCCGAGTAGTGAATATGCTGATTTTTAGAAGTTCTGAGATGGGGGAGAAAGAAATGGAACAAACATAAACACAGAAGCTAGAACAGAGGAGAGAGAGTGTGTGTGTCCATCCTGCATTTCTGACCACTTCCCTGTCATTCTCTCCTTGGGGCTCCACTGAAATGAATGGAAGCTGAAATGGGCAGAGAGAACTTTCTGGAGGAGGTGGGATTTGATTTGAGGCCTGAAGGAAGAGGTAAGACTTAAGAGAATAAAAGGGTTGAATGGTCAACAAGCCAAAGTATGGCAATGAGAATGTGATCAGTTTTTCAGAGAAGCAATCAGCCTTACTAGAGTACAAGTGCATGTTTTTGTTTGTTTGAGGCAGGGTCTCCCTATATTGAACTCCTGGCCTCAAGTGATCCTCCTGCCTCAGCCTCCCAGGTAGGAGGGACTACAGATATGAATACAAGTGCATGTTGAAGCCATGGGAAATTATCCTGGATGAGCATGGTGGATAAAGAGATGTCAGAGGAGTTTAAACATGAAGCAGCAGAACACAGGGAATGGCTAAGCAGAGGAATGACAGGATGAAAATTGTGTTTGGGGAGGTCAGTTGGGCAAGGTTATGCAAGATGCATTGTGAGGGTGGAGACTGCAGCAGGCAAGCTAACCATGCATTGCTGTAGCAATCCTCCCATGAGACAGCAGGACAGTGTCAGTGCAAATGGTGGGAAGGGATGAGAGCTTTTCAAGGAAGACAAACACCTGGGTCTGAGCATGCTGAGTTAGAGATGATGGTAGAACTTCTGGTCTAACAGGAGTCTGAAGGTGTAAGGTTGGAGCTTCAGGGAGAGGATAGCTTAGACTGACAGGGATAGAGCAGTCAATGGCATAGCAGTTACTGCTGAAGCCAAGAGAATGGCGATTTCAGAAAGAAGGAATATGGAGGGAAGAAGAGAGAAACGTGAGTTGGAAAGCACTCACATTTAGGGCACAGGGCGAGTAAGATGAGCAAGTGCAAAGGTGAACTCTCAGCCTGGGGTGTGAGACTCAGAGTGTGGCCAGAGAACTAAGGGAGCTGAGTGGTTAAAAAGGAGGATGTCACCACGAATGTAGGAAGAAGCTGAATGATCCAGAAGGTGAGCACCTTTAGGAGGAGAGTTTCAATAGTGATCTGGGACTGGAATCCAGATCATATGGATCAAAGAGGGAAGGAGCAGCAAGGCCATAGGCCAGTGGTCATGGCAAAACAGTGAAGCCCTTAAGAGGACAGGCTCTGACGGCCACTGTCCCTGATTCCTGGTTCCAGCCAAACTAGACAACTTAATGTGCAGAAGTTTACCTAAGTCCCAGTGCACAGGTTTAATAGTGTCCCCCAAATTCATGTCCTTTCCAGACCTTCAGAATTGGAAATAGGGTCATTGCAGATATAACTACTAATAATTAAAATGGGGTTATAGTGTTAAGGGTGGACCCATAGTCCAGTATGACTAGTGTCCTTATAAGAATAGGAGAGACAGAGACAGACATGCACAGGGAAGACACCCAGGTAATGACAGAGGCAGAGATTGAGGTTATGCAGCTACAAACCAAGGAATGCCAAGGATTTCTAGCAACACTAGAAGCTCAGAGAAAGGCATGGAACAGATTCTCCCTTAGAGGCTTCAGAGGGGCCATGGCCCTGCTGGCACCTTGATTTTGGACTTCTAGCCTCCAGGACTGTAAGAAAATAAATTTCTATTGTTTTAAGTCACCAGTTTATGGTATTTTATTACAGCAACTCCAGGAAACTAATACACTCATCCTTAAAGTGAGGAGAATAACATGCTCCTCATAGGGAGGACGAAGAACAATATAACATGAAAAACACTTAGCATGGTGTCTGCCCCATGTCAGTGAAATGTTGACAATATACTGTGTTATTCCTTGAAGAATTTGGTTGTAAAGAAAGGAAAAAGTGATTCCTAGATAAGCCAGATAGACAATAAAGTAAATGTTTTTGTTTCTTTTTAAATAGGAGTTATTTGTGCCTAAACAGAAAATAAATAAGATCTCCAGGAAGAGGGATAGCTAAAGAATTTGGATATGATATGATATCTTCATCAAAGACCACATCTGGTGCAAATGAAAGATTTCAAGAAATATGGCTATAAAGTGAAATACTGCATAGTTAAATTATTTCCTAATCATTTATAATTCCAAATTAACACTACCCTTCGGATAAGACACTCTGGAAGGTTAGATTGTTATTTTAATGGTGTTACCATTACCTCAAATACTTTTGAATTTTCTTCAAAACCAGGTTATGAACTACGTAGGCAAAAGTTTCGCCTCTTATGACACACCTAATTGTTGATCAAAAGAAGTATTTTCCAGCCTGGTCACTCAAACTAATATGACATCAAACAACTTCTGACTATTTCTAAACACCAAATCTACCCTCAAATTATAAATATTAGCACCATAGGGCACTTAAAAATGTGCCAAATATTTATCAGAGCTAGTTTTAAATACCCAAATATAAAACATTCTGATTTTGAATGGAAAATCAACCTTGTTGGCTTAAATTCTTAATGACTTTAAACAAGGTAAGCTTTTTAATATAATTTGTAAAAAGTGTAAATTATGCATTATTCTTTTTCCAGATACTTAAACGGTTAACCCTAACTGGCTACTCTGACTGAAGCAATGATGAAAATTTCAGAGAGTGTATTTCTAATTGAGATCTACTCAGCAAGTTCAAAGTAAGTGACCAATTTGAATATATGGATTTATTTTTTCCTCCTCATGTCTTAGACCTCAGTATACATGAGAAGGAAATGGCTTTACTTTTCAAAGGTTTACAATGAGTAGAAAGAAATAAGCAATGATGTGAAAATGCTTAGTAATCTATTCATACCATGTTCAGACTTTCGGAAAGGAAGGAGGATGGGCGCAGAGCAAAGGGCCTTCTTTAATTTGTGTCCTCTTTAAACAACTTTCCCAGAGGTTCTAGAGAGAGGCAATAAAAGGGTCATTAACAAAAAGTCACAATGATATCTTTCATTAATTTTTTTTTGAATTTTGTTAACAACACTTAACATGAGAGCTGTTCTCTTAGCAGTGAGATCCTTTTACATGGGTCTGTCATTAGGCATGGACCAGGGATTTGTCAGGGCCTAATCTCACCTTGAAGTAAATAAAATTCTTTATTCATCCTTCTACTGGACTTTGTGCATCATAGTTTACTGTACAATACCAAACTGTACTTTATTTGAAGTTGAAAATCCAAGACAAATATGAGGAAGTTGAAACAGAAGGAGAGGCTCCCTGGGCAGCCTGACTCTGAGCAGCACCTGAGGCTCCTTCTTTGCAGGGAGGAAGCCGGGTCTGTTGTGCAACTTGTTGTTTAGTTCGAACCCTTGGCCTAATTCTGAGAAACGACACTTGCTCCACCATTGCCTAACTCGGTGTCTTGCTCCATAAATATCTGTTAATTTGATTTTAAAACACTGTCCTAAATTCCTCTGGTCATCAGGAAAGATGAAGAAACTAAGATAGGGAGTTGACTGTCTAGTTGACACAGTCATTTTTCAAACTTGAAATTAGGTCACATGACGATGGCTATGAGGAAAGTCATTCATTGTATCCTATTTTTATGATTCCCTCAGTATTTATGGAATATATTTGTATGGGACTCAATACACATTTATATATATGTTATGAGTACACATATTTTATTTAATATACATCATATATTTACTAAACACATACATTACATATACTGTGTATAATATATGTACGATATATGCATATATGTATAATACATATGCATTAATACATATGTGTATTATATATTACACATAATACGTTATATATAATATACATGCCTGTATATATAATACATATGTATGAATTTATAATACACAGTCATGCCCTGCATGACGACGTATTGATCAACAATAGACTGCATATACGATGGTGGCCCCATAAGATCATAATGGAGCTGAAAAATTCCTATTGCCTAGTGAGCACAATGCTTTGCTCACATATTTGTGGTGATGCTGGTGTAAACAGACCTACTGCACTGCACACTGTATAAAAGTAGAGCACATACAATGATGTACAGTCCATAATACTTGATAATGATAATAAACAACTATGGTGCTGGTTTAGATATTTACCATACTATACTTTTGATTGTTATTCTAGACTGTACTCCCTCTACTTATTAAAAAAAGGAGTTAACTATAAAACAGCCTCAGCCAGGTCCTTCAGGAGCTATTCCAGAAGAATGCATCGTTATCATAGGAGATGACAGCTTCATGCATGTTAAATCGTCCCTGAAGGCTTTCCAGTGGGAAAAGATGGGTAGGTAGAAGACAGTGATATCGACAGATGATCTCGACCCTGTGGAGACCTAGGCTAATATGTGCTTGTGTCTTAATTTTTAACAAAAAAGTTTAAAAAATAAAAAATGATTTAAAAAAATCTTATAGAATAAGGACATAAAGATAGAAAATATTTTTACACAGCTGTATAATGTTTGTGTTTTAAACTGTTATTACAAAAAGTCAACAAGCTTATAGAGTGAAAAAGTTATAGTAAGCTGTTAATTTATCATTGAAGAAAGAAAATTTTTAAAATAAATTTAGTGTAGCCTAAGTGTACAGTGTTTATAAAGTCTATAGTAGTGTACAGCAATGTCCTAAGCCTTCACATTCACTCACCACTCACTCACTGACTCACCCAGAGCAACTTCCGTCATGCAAGCTCCATTCATGGTAAGTGCCCTATACAGGTGTACCATGTTTTATCTTTCATATTGTATTTTTACTGTACCTTTTCTATATCTAGATATGTTTAGATATACAAATACTTATCATTGTGTTACAGTTACCTTCAGTATTCAGTACAGTAACATGCTGTACAAGTTTGTAGCCTAGGAGCAATAAATAGGCTATACCATCTAGCCTAGGTGTGTAGTAGGCTATACCATATAGGTTTGTGTACGTAGACTCTATGATGTTTGCACAATGACAAAATGGCCTAACAATACATTTCTCAGAAGGTATCCCCATTGTTAAGCAGTGCATGACTGCATATACTATACATATTGCATATAATATGATTATAATATAGGTTATAGAATACATATATATTTATTGGTATTATGTATGGCACATATATATGTATATATAATGTAAGTGTGTTCTCAGTCATGGGTTACCTATTTCTTTATTATTTCTAATGTATGTTTTATTCTTCCTTAAACAGATGCTAAGGTCTTCAAGGGTAGGAAAAATTTCTCCTATTTTTAACACATATGATTAGCCTAATGAAAGAAAAGTGATGAAAATTATAAACTTGGGTTAAATCTCATACTTTTACCATGGACCAGATGTTCTCATTATTTTTCCAGTTACCCCAGATATTTAATATATGAGCTTATATAATCTAAGGTGGCATACAAAATGACCACTGGGAAAATTTATTTTCAGAGTTTCAATTTCTTTACTGCAACTTAATATTCTAGTTGAATTCAATTTATGATAGATTGGGTTATGTAACTTAATTGAACAGAACGTTAAGATGGGGTAGAGTGGTGGGGGAACATTCTCTATGTGACATAAAAAATTAGAAAGTCATAATGGGTGAAGGAAGGTGGTCTGGATGAATTCTCCAGGAATAGCCTTTGCCAGCTGCAAGACTTTTGCATGGTGGCAGCAGGATTTTGTGCATAGACAAAGTCCACTCAAATTGTTTGGGTCTGATATAAAATTTAAATCATCTGGATTTGATTAGTAAGTGAATTCACTAATAGACTTGTAGGAAATAGAATCACTGGAAACACTGAATACAAAAGGATGCATTCCTAGCAGAGCAGCACTGGAATATTAGGCAAGCTAAACTGCTGAAAGAAAAGTCCCCAAATACAATAGCTTACCAGCCCAGAATAATCTAAATGGTCATAATCTATTTTAAAGAGAGTTTATTCAAGCACAAAATTGGGGACAGCCCACGCGAGAAGCAGAGATTCCAGAGTAGAAGTTTGGGACTGCTTATATAGACAGAGCTTAGGAAAGTTTAACAAAATTTCAGCATTCTCCTATGTAAGGCTTAATGAGTAGTTACAATGATCTGATTAGTCTAGGTGGTCTTTTTCTTTTGGGAAAGATATACTTAACATTCCACTCTGAAGATGTAGCTGTCACGGGGACACGGGCGCCATCCAGTCTGAGTTAGGTACAGGACAATAAAGGAGGCAGGTAATCTATAACAAAGATCAGTGATGGGAAGGGGAGAAGGTCAGGTCTCTGGTCTCTCCTAGTCATTTACAGAACAAGAACAATGAGGAAAGGAGGTAAGCTATAATCTAAGAAGCAGAATTGCAAGCATGTCACTCAGTCTCCAGGGCTTAGCGTAACCTCTTGGCATAATAAATTTAGAGGTCCCCAAATTCTGTTTTCTTTTACAAGCTCTGCACGAAGGAAGTTCAAGGTGGGTTCCAGATCAGCTGGGGGGCTCTGTTCCATGCACTCTTTCAAGAACCCAGGCTGATGGTGGCTTTGAGATCTTTGATATGTGACTTTCAAAGATACTTGAGTATCACCATCCCAATGAGTCAGAAAAGCGAAAGAGTATGGAGGAACTGTTATGGGAGGTTTTGATACGCCAGGCTAGGAAGTGGCACACATCACATCGGGGCACATTCCATGGCCATACTTCACTGCCAGGGCAGCTGGGAAATGTATCTGGCTGCATGCCCAGGAAGAAGGGAAAAAAAGATTTTAGTAAAGAGCTAATGTCTCTGCCATGAGTCACTCAAAAAGCAGGTCTTCTAAGATATATGTAAGTTTTGAGCCTCAAAATCTTACTAAAAGAAGGGGCAATTTGGGGAAGTAATGGTTAAAATGAGAGGATTTGAAGTCAGACAGCTTTGGGTCAGTGACCTGGGCAGGTTACTGGCTGCCCAGAGCCACAATTCCCTCATTTGAAAAATTGAATTATTAGTAATAATAGCACAACTTTAAAAGGGTGTTGTGAGGGTTGAGTTTATAGCCTGGTACGTGGAAGACAGAAAGTGTAAAGAGTTTTTAAGCTGTTCCTAACAATTCCACTTTCCATTTCATAGCTTCTTTCAATAACATGAGGGTTGTGCCCTCTGTCTCACATGTTGTATAACCCACCTATCTTCAGATCTCTTGAATTTCTTGGACTACCTACCCCTTTGTGATGGTTAATTTTATGTGTCAGTGTGACTGGGCCATGCAGTCCTCAGACATTTGGTCAAATATTATTCTGGGTGTCCCTGTGAGGGTGTTTTTATGTGAGATTAATATTTAAATTGCTAGACTGAATAAAGCAGTTTTCCCTCTCTAATAGGGGTGGGCCTCGTCCAATCAGGTGAAGACGTTAAGAGAACAAAAAAGCTCCTCTGGGTAAAGAACTCTTCCTGCTTGATTGCCTTTGAAATGAAACACTGGCTCTCCTGGATCTGGGGCCCTCAGACTGGTTCCCCTGGGGCTCCTGCTTGCCCACTCACCCTGCAGATCTTGGGTCTCGTCAGCCTCCATAATCACTTCAGCCAATTCCTTATAATAAACCTCTTTCTATATGCACATACAACTGATCTGTGTCTTTGGAGAACCCTAATACACCTTCCCCTTAATTTTTAATTAAAATGCTACTTACAGTTGGGAACTCCTAATGCCCCCTTTCTTACCAATATTTCTCTGAATGTCTGGGGTTGGGAGCAGAATGGGGCTGCTTTTAATGGTCATTTTTCACTAAACTTGGGTTTCTCCTGAATTTTCAGTTTTCTCTCTTGTCTCCTCCTGAAACTACCTTGTTTCTATGCTACATTAAACACTCTCTTAACGCCCAAACATCCCCTCCCACACTTTCACTAAAGGGAACAGAGGTTTATGGCACAGGAGGCGCAGGTAACTCCCAGGAAACACAGACCTTAGGAAATCATCACTTTTCCCCATCACAGGATTCTCACTGGTTATGTCTCTCCTTGGATCATTGTCACCATCTTACTAAGCTTCCCTCTAATTCTCAAATCTTGCTCCTTGTTTTTCTTTATTATTAATTTTACTTTTAGAGATGGGGTCTCCCTATGTTACCCAGGCTGGTCTTGAACTCCCGGGCTCAAGAGATTCTCCTGCTTCAACCTCCCAAGTGGTTGGGATTACAGGCATGAGCCACTGCGCCGGGCATTGTTTTCTTTACTCTTATATAAGCCCAGTCCCAGCCTTACTTTGCTGGGCACTATCTGAAAACTCAACATTTCTGTTACTTTATTGTGCAAGAAATTTAGCTCTTTTGACTAAACCTCTGTCATTTGGTCTGAAGGTACTACCTTAATTAAGAATTTTTAATTTAATTTTTTAGAGATGGGGTCTTGCAAGGCTGGAGTGAAGTGGTGAAATCATAGCTCACTGCAGTCTGGAATGCCTGGGCTCAAGCAATGCTCCTGACTCAGCCTCCCGAGTAGCTGGGACTAACGGCACAAGCTACTGCACCCAACAAGAACTTTTTAAAATGTACATTAAGGAGGTAGGCAAAAGAACCAGTCAAACCAGGCTCTCATTTTTAGCCATAGAAAAAACAAAGAAAAGTCTAAAAAGTGCAGTTTTTCAATGGGTAGGGTTGGGGAAAGGGAACTTAGAGGAGCACTGCTGCTTGATTTAAACAGTAACTTGCAGGTTGTTTCTGTTTTAAGACAGCAAGTTAACAGCGACTGTGC
Organism: Eulemur rufifrons; assembly: GCF_041146395.1. Classification (NCBI taxonomy): domain Eukaryota; kingdom Metazoa; phylum Chordata; class Mammalia; order Primates; family Lemuridae; genus Eulemur; species Eulemur rufifrons. The sequence continues at coordinate 60,624,344 of NC_091000.1, read as the reverse complement.
CCTTCATTATTGCCAAAATTCACCCCAGAAGCAACAGGGAGAATGATAAAGAGAGATGCAGACTTCATCGTTGATGAAGTGGAGAATCCTGTGGCCCTGCACAACAATATATGAGGCAGAGCCTCAAACAAGGAATTTGCAGCAGGCTTACAGGAAAACTGTAAAAAACGATGTCTGAGGATGCACATCTCAGATATAGCCAGCAGGGCTCAGTTCTGCAAGTGGTGGCACATTCTGAGGGGCAAGTCCACATGTGTCTTGTTTGGAACATTGAGAATGAGGTAACCCAGGGCATAAGGAGACATGGCAGAGCCAGGCCCTCTTTCTAGGAAGCTGGGTGCCAGTGAGGCGAGAATATTAGAGAATATGAATCTGCAGCTGCTGCTCACTTTTGCTTGGGAGAAGCAAAGATGGAAAACTGCTCTCAATCCCCAAATTCTGTGTCCTGAGGCACTTTGTTGTAAACCCAGAAGAATTCCTGCTCACATAGAACACTGCCCTGTGCTTCTCCCCAACAAGTCTCTTGCACATAGCTGGTCTGGAAAGAACTCATCTTATTTAAATGTCATTATCAAAAAAGAACTGATATCCACAATTCTTTCAGTTTCTCTCTATGTTTAAAAATTTTCAAAATGAAATGTTTTGGGGGGGAAAAAGAACCCTCTTAGGCTATAAACAAAGACACTACAAGAAAAAAGAAGAAAAGGAACAGATAAAACAAGAGGCTGATGAAAAACTCTGAGAATGGAAAAAATTCAAACTCAATGAGTTTTTTCTATTCTCTTGCTCAACCATGATCAACACAGAAGACTTCTGTGACCTCTGGTCACCAAGAAGTGTGTGTGGATTTCTCCTTGCCAGCAAGCAAGCAAGCAAGCAAGCAAGCAAGCAATCCTGCAGCGGATACCAGCTGAGTGTCCTCTAATTCAATTCAATTCTGACACTGTCTACTTGGAGATGCCTCAGATCCCGCAGGCTGAGTGAGGGCTCAGTCCCACAAGACTGCCCCCTCCTTCAGACGCCAATTGCAAGCTCTAGGTTGTTTCACCTGTGTACCCTAAATCAGGGATGCCACAACCACTCCCTGGGTTCAGTTAATTTGCTACAGTGGCTCACAGCACTCAGGGAAACACTTACATTTACCATGGCATATTATAAAGGATATTACAGAGGATACAGATGAAGAGATGTATAGGGTGAGGTATGAGGGAAGGGGCACAGAGCTTCCATGCCCTCGCTGGGCGCCACCTTCCAGGAACTTCCACATGTTCAGCTATCTGGAAGCTCTCCGAACCCTGTCCTTCTGGGGTTTTATGAAGCCTTCGGTACATAGGCATGATTGATTAAACCATTGGCCATTGGTGATCAATTTAACCTTCAGTCCCTCTTCTTGTCGCAGAGGTCGGGGGTGAGGCTGAAAGTCCCAAGCTTCTAATCCTGCCTTGGTCTTTCTAGTGACCAGCCCCCATTCTGAAGCTACTGAGGGATTGCCAGCCATCAGTCAATTGTCAGCATGCAAAACACACCACTTTGGAGATTCTAAGGATTTTAGGAGTTGTATGCCAGGAAACGGGGATGAAGACCAAATACATACTTCACAATACCACAAAAACCTACACTTGAAATGTCACCACCACCAAGGAGATGAAATTATTATTTAAAAAATACTTATTAAGATACACTACATGCCAGGCATGGTTATCAGTGCTGGGGATAGGTCAATGAACTGATCAGGCAGTCCCTGAGCCCCTTGGGGGAAAGTGACAGGTGCTGCTCTTTGCCTGCCCAATAGCCATTCATCCTTCTTTCTTACTAAAGCTTTATTTTATTTGGAGTACAATGCGCTCACTTTGCTAAAACTGCATTTCCCAGTCCCTTTTGCATCTAGGAGTGGCCATGTGACACCCTTTTGACTGAAGAGATGAAAATGGAAGATGCTGGGTGTGGCAGGTAAATTTCTTTAAGGGGAGTGGACTCAGATAGGACATCTCTTTTTTCCATTTCTCTGTCACAATTCTTATTTCCTAGAACATGAATCGGACTCTGCAATGTTGTGAGCACAGGATGGTAAGCAGCACATCAAAAGTCACTTTAAAAATGTCGAAATAGAAAGACCAATGTAGCTTAGTAGCCTGAAAGCACAGCACACAGTACACACTACATTGGCCATGGGTACCTGCTTTTCTGTATCTGGATACTGTAGAAAAATGAAACAGCTATTTAGAAAAGCAAAGCAGTTTTGTGTCTGTTACCTGTAGCTGAACACAAATACGCCTAAAAAACAAGCGAAGATGGAAAATAGACAAATGCCCATATATACTGTGATATGGGTGCTATGAAAAACGGTAAGCTAGGGCCAGCGTATGGAGGGTTTCTGGGAGTGGAGGGGATGTGTATGGACGATATTTTCTGTGTGATGGCTTGGTAAGATTTCTCTGGTGAGCCACCATGTCAAATAAGAGCTGAATGAAGCAAGGAGGCAAGTCATGTAGATCTTTGCGGGTAGAGTGTTGAAGGCAGAGAAGTGAGTGCTTGCAGTGACCCCGGATGGAGGCTGTGGGGACGAGGTGGGGACAGCAAGAAGCTCAGGGTTGCTGGGATGCAGCAGGTGAAGAGGGTAAAGAGGGGTGTTCGGATACAGAGAGGGTAATCTGATGACACAGGGTCTTCCACGTGGTGGTAGCACAGACTGATGAAACAAGGATCTTAAAGTAGAGATACAAGAGCTTGGCAAGTATCTGTCGAGGCAGCAGAAGGCTATGACACATGAGTGGGCAGGATCTGGTGAAGAGGAGGAGAAAGCTAAAACGAAGGTCCAGTGGGGCAGCATAAAGAACAATAAGCTCTTCAAACACAGCGAAGGTCACGAGGGCCGGGGTAAGGAACATGCGCACGCTGAAGCAGAAGTGAAGTCTGAAAGGATCAGAAAGAAATGATAGCTAAAAAGGACAGGCAAGTAAAATCCAACATATACTTAGTGTCTCTGAAGAAGAGACCCAACCAAATAAAATGGGAAAAATATTTAAAGAGACAATTTGTAAAACAAATAAACTTCATAGGAATAAAAGAAGATTGAAACCTATAATATGTCTTGGGACAAGATTGATTCAAAATGGTTAACTCTGAGATGTATCCTGGTGAAATTATTGGACTTCAAAGGTATGAGAATAATTCTTTGAGCACCCAGGCAAAAAACATCAAGTACCTATAAAGTCAAAGAAGACGCGTCACTCTTAGTCATACTTAATGCCAGAAGGCAATGGAGAAATACCTGACACTCCTCAGGAAAAACAACGTGACTCATTAATTTTTAAAAAAAATTTTATTTTAAATTAAGATGCAAAATTGAACTTTTTTGATGTACAGTCTTGCAAATTTGAATGCATGTATAGATTTGTGTGAACATCACCACAATGGAAATACTGTCACCCCCAAAACTCTCTTGTGTTGTCTCTTCTTAACAACACCCTCACTTCGCTCCAACTGCTGAGGACAGATCAGTTTTCAGTCACTGTCGTCTATGGAAGAATGTCATATACATGAAACCATACAACATATGAACTTTTGACACTGGCTTTTTTTTTTCACTCAGCATAATGCTTTTTTTTTTTTTTTTTTTAGCATAATACCTTTTAAGTTTCATCTAAGTTGTTGAGTGTACCAATATTTCATTACTTTTTATTACTGAGTGGTACTTGATTGTATGTATGTACACAGTCTGTCCATTCACTCACTGAAGGGTATTCGTGTTGTTTCCAGGTTTTGGTGCTTATGAATAGACCTGCTATAAAATTCCTGCTACTGAATCCATCCAGCAAGTTTTTAATTTTGGTTATTATATATTTTAAATTTTTTGGCTATTTGCTTTTTACATGGATTATTTTTAGAGCAGTTTTTAAAGAAAACTTGAGGAGAAAGTACAGAGAGTCCGCAAATACCTCCTGCCGTCAGACACCTACAGCCTCCCCGACTAACATCCCACACCAGAGTGGTACATTTGTTATAATCTATAAATTTTGTCGCATTTTTCAGTTCTAAAATTTCTACTTAGTTCTTTTTTATATCTTCTGTTTCACTGTTGAGATTGTTTCTGGTTGCTTGCTTGAGCATTTTCATAAGAATGCTTTAAAATCTTTGTCAGATAATTCCAACATCTATGCCATTTTTGATTTGATGTCTATTGATCATCTTTTCCCATGAAAATTGAAATTTTCATGGCACTTCACTTGTTCAGTAGTTTTGGATTATAGCGTGGCCATTTTGAATATTATAAAATTCTGCATCTTATTTAAATTTTATGAAGAATATTGACTTTTTTTTTAAAGCAAGCGATCATTGTGGCTGGGTTCAGGCCACAAGTTCAGACCAGCCTTCTCTGGGTTGTGTTTTCAGGGCCTTTGCAGTGCTATTTGGAGCTTTCCTGTGTGGACATCACTCAGTGGCTAGTCTGGTTTGTGGGTGGTGGTCTGTCATAGTCAGCTTGAGCTGCTGTAACAAATACCATACACTGGGTGGCTTATACAACTAACATTTATTTCTCATAGTTCTGGAGACCAGAAAGTACAAAAGCAAGGTGCTAGCAGATTCCAGGTCTGGCAAGGGCTCTCCTCTTGGTTTGCTGATGGCCACCTTCTTGCTGTACCCTCAAGTGGCTGAGAAAGGTCATCTCTCTCATGTTGCTTCTTAGAAGGGCACTTATTCCATCCCACCCTCATGACCTGAGTATCTTCCAAAGGCCCCGCTTCCAAATACTATCACAGATATTAGAGCTTCAACATACAAATCTTAGAGGGACAAAAACATTCAGTCTATAGTATGGTCTACCCATAGTTCAGTTCTCTAGGTCTATTTTGTGCTGTTTCGGGTCAGATTCATGCATGAAAAACTCAGCAGTAAATCCAGAAGTTTATTAACAACTTTATGGAGCTGCTTTCATGAGCTCTGCCTCCGTAATCTCTTCAATAATTTCTGGTTCCCTGGGACTCCCCTTTTCAGGACTTTTGCCTGAAGAACAGGAATTGATAGTAGGAAAATGTGTGCTCTCTTTGATTCTAACTGATGCTATTCGCTTCTGTGACCATGCTTGCTTTTAGTTGTTTAATAAATATAGTTAATCAGAGTGAAAAACAGAGATAAGAACAAAGGTAACTCCATGATAGGCTAGGCTTCCTGGATGTGAGAAGCCTAGTTCTGCTTCTGTATATATGGCTTGCTGGCTTGGTGCTTAGCGTATGACAGGCTTCACTAAAGTAAGGGAAAACAAAGCCCCGGGAAGGTAACCGCAAGTTATTTCCTGATAAAGGGCTGGAGAGTCCAGGGGCCCTCCAACCAACTAAGTAGATAAAAAGAGCAAGACATGATCAGCGCATGAACGGCTTGTGCAGGGCGTGTGTTCCCAGTATCGCTTGTAACCAAAAACTAGAAGGTATGCAACAACAGCCCCCTCCCCCTTCGGAGACCCTCCTTTTCCCTTGGATGATGTTAACTACAACTGGCGCCAGTGCAAAAAGCCCGAAGCTTAGAGTCAACAAACCTGAAGCCAACGCGATCAGCCACTTCTAAAAAAAGAACAAATAAACTGAAGGGGGATGAAGTGCAGACTAGTGTGTCGTGTGCAGACTAGTGTGTCATGTGCAGACTAACGTGTTGTGTGCAGAATAACGTGTCGTGTGCAGACTAATGTGTCGTGTGAAAACTAGCATACAGAAAAGTATAAAAGTTTAACCCTTACCCCAGGGCGGGGTCCTAGTTCCTGGAGAGGCCACTGTGTTGGTGCTCTGGAATTTAGACCCTGGCCCAGGACTAGTCAATAAACTCCTTTGCCTTTTTGCAGCCTCAGTGACTCTGCCTCTCTGTTCCTGGGGCCAAGGGGAACCGGATCTAACATGCCAAAGAATGGAACTTTATTTACCCTGCTTTGCAGCACACTTCCTCTGACTGTGCCTGCATCCCAAGCTAACTGGGAGGAGGACAAAGAGAGACAAAAAGAAGCAACTGGGTTTGGCCTATCCTCTTGGGACTACAGCTTCTTCAACCAGAGAAGAAACTCCTGAAAGGTTTTGTCTCCTGCAGTTCCCCTATGTGACTGCTATTGCTGCTGTCGTAACTACAGAATTACATGATGAGTGGGACAGAGAGCACCAAGAAAATAAAAAGAAAACAGGATTTCTCCCACTCCCTCTGGGTGTTGGGAGGCCCTTTTCTTGCTCCTCAAGCCAAAACAAGAGGACTTCTCCTAAAAATCTGTATTCTGGCTCCTGTGTCCATGTCCAGGTTTTGTGATGTCTTTAGTACAGGGATATAAGAGGGAAAAGCATAAGAAACTCATGGCCTGTTTGGTGGTACTTTGAATTCTCATCCTTTTCCCCAATCCACCTGCTACTCTTTACTTTTCAAAGTCCTCCCTGCATTCTAAGTTTTGTAGGAGACACAGAATGCAGGGAGTACATTTACATCCAGCAAGGGATATAGAGTGAAGGATATTTACTCCATTTTACCCTGAATTGGACTCTTACCCATTAATTTTATACTTGCTCAAATTTTCATTCAAGTATAAAGCAAAAGCAACAACAACAAAATAACTTCAAGGAATGTGCTGAGATTTCCATAAGAATTCATAATGTCAATAATGAAATAAAAGTGAGTGCTACAGTTTGAATGAGTCCCCCAAATTTGGACATGTAATCCCTGTGCCCTCACAAACGGATTAATGTTGGCTCTGCCCTCGTGACTGGATTAGTGGATTAATTATCACAGGAATAGCTTTGTTATACAAGCAAGCTCTTTCTGTGTCTTCCTCTCTTGCCATGTCATACCCTCTGCTATGTTATGATGTAGCAAGAAGGCCCTCACCAGATGCCAGTACCATGTTTTTGGACTTCTCAGCCTCCAAAACCATGAGCCATTTAAATAAACTTCTTTCCTTTATAAATTACCTAGTCTGTGGTATTCTGTTATAGCAGCAAGAAACAGACTAAGATAGTGTGTAACTAGCAGAAACTGGGAGGGAAAAGGAGAAGGAAAGAAACGTAAATATGCTGATTTCCTTATCTTTCATAGATAGAGTTGAAAACATATCATTTAAGGAGACTAAAACTTGGGAAAATCTGGGGAACAGGGGTGAAGGGAGACTTTTCACTGAACATACTTCATATGGTGAGAGTTTTGACTCATGTGAATGTATTACATTAAAAAAATAGTGGGAAAATAGGGGTAGATGCTTGCCCATCAAGAGAATCCTGCACAAGTGCTTTTTGCTTGTTCTTTAGAAGAAATATTTTTTAAAAGGTTGCCACATGTACTCTCTAATAATTGGGAACTAATCGATGGGCACACATGGGCACAGAGAGATGTAAAGGTCATTGGAAATCAAGAAGGGGGCAGGGGGAAGAAGGGGAGGGGTAAAAACCTACCTAACAGGTACAATAAACACTATCTGCGTGATGGGCAAACTAGTAGCCCTGACTTAAGCATTATAAAAGGTATCCATGTAACAGAAACATTTGTACCCCCCTAATATTTTGAAATTAAACAAAAAAGAAGGTTGACATTCCTATACAGTTTTTAAAAATCTATTAATATTTAAAAGTGACAATAACAAAAACTAGCATTTACTATTTATAGCTCCAGATTCCACACTCTAAGTACTTAAGTACTTAATACTAAGTATTTTCATCCTCAGAATAGCTCAAGGAAATATTATAATGAAATATATAATATGTATTTGAATAATGCATATAATATGTATAATGAAATATTACAATTCCCATTTTACAGAGGAGAAAACTGAAGGTTAGAGAGGTTAAGTAACTCACTGAATGTTAAATGTTCACATCTGGTAAAGCAGTAAAAAGTACCTAGGAAGTTTAGCTGTGGAGGTAAAGAGTAGAAAAAATGCATAATCTACTCTAATTTGATACAGAAGGGGAAGAAGAACAGATGTGAGAAGTAGAGGAATATAATTTTTGGACTGCTTACAGTGAATGGCCACTAGATACACTCTAACCAGGGAATAAAGTGTATATCATTTATGGTGATAGAGATTACTATAAAAAATAAAAACAGAACCAATCCTTTCAAATTATAAGGAACACATGAACAAAGCAAGAGAAACACAAACCATACCAATGAAATACTTTTTTAAAAGAAGTGACAAAACTAGAAAGAATAATAGAACTATAATATAACTCATACCACATATCCATTATATCAACAAATAGAAATGATCTATATTCTTCTATTCAAATAGGAATGTCACACTGGATCACAAAGTCAAACTCAACAAGAGCACACCTAAAACAAAGTGATTCAACGGTTGAAAAATAACGGACAAAGACATATTAGGCAAATTCAAACAAAAAGAAATCAGGGGTCATGTCCTTAACATCAGACAATATTAACTTAAATTTAAAAAGTATTTCATGAAACAAATCCATATATTTTTAACTAAAAAGCAAAATAATAATTAAAATCTTACATACACGAATATCCTGTTCACCAAAGAACAGAGTCAAAATTCATACATAAAAATATATAGTTTGATAGAAGAAATAAGAGTTTGACAGATCAGTACAGTGACTATAATTTACAAAAATCTATCAATCTATTGTACATTTCAAAATAGCTAAAAGAGAATCATTCAAATGTTTCTAGCATAAAGAAAAGACAAATATTTAAGGTGATGGATATACCAATTATACTGATTTGATCTTTACAAATTATAGGAATGTATTAAATTATCACATGTACTATGAAAATATGTACATCTATTATGTAGCTATAAAAAATAAAACTAAAAAACTCAAAATTCATGAAGTTCAAACCACAAAAAATACAAGGAGAAATAGGCTGAAATATATTATTTGTTGCAGATACCTCATTCAGCCTGGGTTAGGCTGCATTATTTGTTCACGATCATTTGTTTCCTGCAGTCATTCACCCCTGTCAACCTTCCCTGCAGGGAGAAGATACTTCTTTATCTTATTCACTTTGGCCACATGACCATACAACCTGCTTCAGCTAAAGGAATGTGGGTGACATGTGACATGTATGTGACATGGACCATATCTGAGCATAAACTTTAAATGCACCCATGTGGTTTGGCCCTGCCCCTCTTGTTCCCGTTAGAGCTGGAATAAGGGTGAGGTGGGTGAGGCAAGATTATGTAAGTGCAGGGTCAGATTCTATTTTTATTTAAAATTTCAATATGTTGTTCCTCATGGATTTTTGTATCAATTTTGATTTTTAAAAATACTGCATTAAAATATTATTTACCTGGGTATCAGTGTTTTGGAGTCCCCTTAAATTTTGCAGGCAAGGCAAATGTCCACTGTGACCCTCGTTACTGCCCTATACCATGAGAATGGCGTGTACTCAGAGAGTGGCTACTTCTTCAGCCTTGGGTCTGAAATGAAAAGACCCAAGGAGCTGGCTGAGCAGGCCCCAGCGGAACAATAACTCATCTGCAGTTCTCATGCAGTACAAGCAAGAAATAGGACCTGCTGTTTAAGCCAATGAGATTTTTGAGTTTCTTTGTTAGGCAGCATGGGCTGCTGAACCCGAATGTACAGTCTATGACAGACCTAGTGGACAACAATAAGTAAGATTATAGAAGACCTTTAGCAGCATGATGAGGATGATAGATCTTATTCATATATACCAATACTATTCCCTAAAAACAGAGAATATACCATTTTTTCATGTATCCACTTACCAAAATCAACAACATCCTGGGCCACAAAGAAAATTTCAATAAATTTCAAAAAGTAGAAATAGTGTAGTTAACATTCTTTAACTGTAATTAAACTATCGATTGCTAATAAATATAGAACCCCTTCTCCTTGAAAGCTGAAAATTTAAAAAGATACTCTTTATAAAATAACTTCAAAGTAGAAATCAAAACGAAAACGGCAGAATTTCTGGAAGATAACAATACAAAGTATTAACAGAACACTATATATCAAAAGCTATAGGATACAAGTTAAGCAGTGTTTATGGTAAACTTACTTTTAAATACTACAAGAAAGAATAAAATAAGTGAATCAAGCAGCTAATATAAAAATTTACAGAAAATAACAAAACAATCCAAAGAAAAGAAGAAACTGATAATGATAAAAGAAAAAAAAAAAGTAAATTAGCATACTGAAAAATGGAAAACTAAGAAGCCTAAGACCTAGTTAGCTGGAAAAAATATAAAATGAGAGAAAATATGAATTCACAAAATGTGTTGGAAAAGTTAAAAGAATTGCAAGAGGCATTGATTAACACTGCAAATAATTTTTTAAAATTATATCAGATAAAAGAGTTCAAAATTTAAAAAATTATAAAAAGGACCTAAGAAGTGAAAACAAATCTAAATGGACCAATTATCATGGAAAAAAAGTACTAAATGGAAAAAGCAGGGAAAGAGCTGCCTTCCCCAAAGCTTCAGAATAGTTTCACTGTTGAATTTCACAAAACATCTAAGGAAAAGATAAATCCAAATAAGGAAAGCTTCCTAATTTTTTTAATAAAGGCAACACAAAATTAATACGAAAAAAAGCTAAATTAAATAAGACTCTAAGAGAAAACTTCAGCTCAATCTCACAATATTGATGCCAAAATTCTAATAAATAATTAAGATACAGAATTTAGTAGCAACTAAAAGAATAAGCGATTGTGACCAAACAGCATTAATTCCAGGACTTTAAAGAAAGTATATTAGGAAATGTATTAACATAACTCACTGTATATGGAGAAACAATGAAAAAAATCACATGGTCAAATTCATAGATGCTAAAAAGGACATATTAAATAATCATGTAAAATCACAATTCTTAATATAATAAGAATAGATTAAATCTTCTCAATTTCGCCTAAATTTATTTTTAAATTTAACATGATTCCAATTAAAATATAACCAGTAATATTTTTAGAATTAGGAAGCTGATTTTAAAGTTCTTCTGGAATAATATACATTCAAGATTAATCAGAAAAAAAAACTGAAAATGAAGAGTAAAAAAAGAAGGAACTATCTTAGCAGACACTAACGCATTAAAGAAAATAAAAATAGTGTGGTGCTAACACATGAACAGACAGATAGATGGAACAGAAAGGAAAGTCTATAAAAAACCCAAGTATATATAGGAATTTTGTACCTGCTGTAGCAGGTATTTTAGGTCACTGGGAAAATGATGAATTATTCAATAAATGTTTTGGGACAATTAGGTGACCATCTAGAAAAAAAATAAGGATCTCTATCAATCTCCTTACATTAAAAAAAATCCCAGGTGGAACAAAGGTGTAACCATGAAAAAAACCCCACAATATTTCTAGAAAAAACATAGGAGACTTTAAAAAATCAAATCCGAGAGAAGGGAAGACATTTTAAAACCATGATAGAAGACACAGATACTGTAAGAGAAAAGATTGACAACATAAATATCAGAAATTTCTGCATGAACCAGAAAAAATCTATTAAAGTTAAAAGGCAAATGACAAACTAGAAAAGATGTATGCAAGACATATCACAAATGGTTAATCTGTTAAATATATAAAACCTCCTACACATAATTTTTTAAAAGATAAGTTATCCAAAAAAAAAAGAAAAAACTGGGCAAAATTCATAAAAAATAAGTCCCTAGAAAAGATAATCCAAGTGTTCACACACACACACATACAGAATGTGTAGCCTCACTTAAAATCAGCAAAGTATCATTTAACCATTTTGTTCATGGTACCCGAGGTGTGTCATATCTTACTGGGGAGACAGAACAAGACATACCTTTGTATTTCCTAGTGCCAGAAATTAATTTTAGTTTTAATTTTGTAAAGCCAAGAGTCTTGCTGTGTTGCCCAGGCTGGTCTCAAACTTCTGGCCTCAAGCAGTCCTCCCCACTTGGTCTCCTAAAATGCTGGGATTACAGGTATGAGGCACCACACCCAGCTAATTTCAGCTTTTTAAATGCCCTAGTTGGGCAATTTGGATGATTCTTCTTTTGGTAGGCAGACTAAATCCATTTTGAATGTGAATTTCCACAATGTCATTTTGCAACATCTATTTTAGCACCGGTGTTTTCAGAGAAGGAAAATACTCTTTAGCTTGTTTCTCTGATTTACTGCGATGGAAATATCTGACTCTAATAGGTGTTCTAAGAAACATTTCAATATGTAAATTTTAATGTAATACATATTTCAGAATAATATGCATTACTCTTTCACCCTTCTATTTCTGTCATTTTGCGCAGCTGAATATTTTCTTCTTCAAAAAACAACTAATAAAAATTTCTATGTTTATGCATGTGTGTGAACAAGATTTGGGCAGAAGGATGGGTGTGTGTGGCATTTGAAAAAAAATCAGTCTAATGGTGCTGTGAAGTTTCAGCCCATCCTTCTGAAAATTAAATGATACTATATAGCACTCAGCACAATGCCTGTATGAGGAAGGAGCTCTGCGTTATTACTGTTATTAAAAGGACATCAAAAATCTAAAGAAAGAGATACTATTATTATTCCTATTTTATAGCTTACTAGTGTTGGAGCCATGTTCAAACCATATTTTTCAGATAATTAATCTATTGAAACTACCTAGGGTTTGGAAATGCAGAAATGTGTAATAAGATGAAATTCAGTTGCCTGTGTAATGTGACTCTACAACAGCAAGAAAGGAAGATAAACAATATAGTATAGAGCAAGAAAGGCGGAGAAAAAAATGTCCTTGATGGTTAATATTATTAATATATTAATATTTCTCAAACGATCAATAACATATTCTAATTGATTTTAAAATCTTTCTTTAGGCTGTCTCTGGACAGTTTTTAGAATGGCTGAGAATTATGGGTGTTCCCTCACTTATCTGTAAGAAATAAACCAGGAATTCTAATTTTTGAATTTTATTTGTGAAGTGTTGTTTCACACTAGAGGGCACAGGGTGGAAAGGAACCTCTAGGATTAATTTGGGGTGTTCCCTTATTTCTGGCAGAAATGTGACTGAACCATTCCTAAAATGGTGTATTATTAATAATTCAATATCAAAATCTGTAGGAAAGGAATTCCACAATTTTCGTTTGTATTAACTCAGTTCTGAGTTTCATAACTCTGGCTGTTGGGAAAGTTTTCAATTCCCTTAAGGATATAGGCTGCCAACACAGCAGGTATCATTAGCTTTATCAAGGTAAACACAAGTTACATGCAATGAGTTGGCCTAGGGATTAGGGATCTAAGTAATCTTCAAATCTTACAGATAATACTACTCACAGAACATTACAGATAGTAGATAACAAATATTATAAATGCCTATTAAACTGAATTGAACTGGAAAGCAGGGAAAAAGCTGTCAGGTTAGCAAAGAGCATTCATGACTTGAGGCTTCACTACTATGTCTTACTTTCTCATTTCCTGACATCAATACTAGGATTCTGTTAAAAAATATTTATGCAGAACAAGAAAAATGCTGACTCTTCTATGAAGATCATTTGATGATTCATTCAACAAATATTTATGGTGCACCATGTGCCAGGTACTGTCCCAGGTTCTGAATATTTTCAACATATGCTACTTTGTTTTAAATCAGCAGTCCCCAGCCTTTTAGGCACCAGGGACCAGATTCATGGAAGACAATTTTTCCATGGGGATAGGAGAGTGAGGATGGTCGGCCATGGGGAGCAGCTGTAAATACAGATGAAGCTTTGCTTGCCTCACCTCCTGCTGTACGGCCTGGTTTCTAATAATCCACAGACTAGTAGTGATCACAGCCCGGGTTTGGGGACCCCAGTTTTAAATGATAGTGTGTAACCATAAGAATCCCAATTGATTCCATGTAAACTAACTAAAAGTTCCTGATATGAGAGTTTAATGAGCTCATGAATGTGGTCACATTCTCTAACATTACTAATTATATAATGCTAAGTCCCTTGACAACACCATAAAAGGTCACCTGCACTTCCCCATCGAGAACCTTAAAAGTAGGGAGTTAATAGTGACTTTAAGAAAGATAGTGTGGTTGCTAGAAGGAATAATAAACTAGGAATTCAGAAACTAGGCTCTGAAGTGGTGTCATTCCTGTCAAGTCACTTAATTCTCAGATTCAGTTTTCCTACCTGTAAAATAAAATAAATTAGAAAAATGTTAAAGCCTCTTTTATGTCCGATATTCTATAATCTTAAATTAACAGATCTAATTAAGTCTAAATTCTAGGAGGAAGATAAAATCTACATTATGAGTCTTGGGTCAATTCCTATTAATGATACAAAAATTTCCCTTTCCTGTGCTGTGTCATCAAAAGGACAATATAAATAAAGAAAATAAATGTGTGTGTGTAATTATTATTTTTAAAGTGGTCACCAAGAGCGCCATTTTACAGGTGATTCAACTCTTCAGATGATTTGGGTACAGCGTATATTTCTTCATTTCCTTTTGTAAATTTTCTTATCAGATGGCAGAGGCGTTGAAAAAAGACAGGGGAAGGGGCTGGCTAGTGCATATTTATGTTATCGGCAAAACTTGAGTTTTAAAGTTAAAAGGTTTCAAACTTCAAGGAGGAGTGTAACTTGTAGGCAGATTTTAGACCCTCTCTGACTAACGCTGGACATGAAGAAAGACGACAAATCATGGGGAGAGAGATCTAGTTTAAGTCCTGGAGAAAAATAATAACGGAGACTTACAATTTAGATACAAAGAATATTATCACGAAAAAACGTGCTAGAGACTGTGAAGGTGTTGACGATTATTAGGCTGAGCCTTGAGTCAATAGGTGATTTTACATCCTGGAACCAAGGGAGGCCCAAGTTCTTGCTGCGGAAAGGAGGTCTGACTGAATGATAAAGCGGGTCTATATACGTTTTAGTGGTTTTATCATATATTCTGCAAGTGAGTGTGACCTCTCCAGGTCACTTGATTCACTCTCAGAAAAAATTTGCAAATTAATAAATCTAAATGTTGAGATATATACACCTTTACAAAAAAGTTATATGCAAATACCTTTACCAAAAGTATTTCATTCGAAGGCAAAGATCTGAACTGTCACAGCTTGCATGTCACCCAGTTTAGCATCCCCCGCGGTGGCGAGGGCCGTCCCTCCAGCGCTGGCTCCGGCACCGCGCCGCCCCCAGCCACCCCAGCGGGGCCGGGAGCTGGTCTCACTAGACGCGCGCCTGGGGACCGGGGCGGGGGCGTGGAGGCTGTTCCCGGAGCAGCCAATCAGCAGCGAGGCCCGGCGGTGGCGCCAGTGACGTAGAGCTGCGCTTCCCTCCGCCCCGCTGCGGGCCGACGCTCGGCGCCGTCAGCCAAGCGGGCTCGAGCGCGAGGGGAGAGGGAGTAGGAGGGCTTTGGGCCGACCGGCTGTCGGAGGGCGGCGGGTCGCGGGGAGAGGGGGAGTGAGCATGCGCAGGAACTCCGGGGAAGGCGGGGGAGGAGGGGCCGGGCGTGGGGAGCCGCGCGCGCGCGCGCGCACGAGCGGCCCCGCTGGCTGCCGCGGGTGGAGGGGGCGGTTCCTCGAGTGTCGGCGACCCGAGGGCGGGCAGGCGGGCGGCAGGTGCCGCTGCGGCCGCCGCCGCAGCCTCCTGCCGGTCCCGCGTCTCCTTTTCCTCCGGCGGGGATGAGCTGGGCCCCGTCGGGGGCTGCACCTGCCGGCTGCCCATCAGCCTGGGCCTCCTGGCGTGACCTCGGCCTCCTCGCCTGTCCGGCCCCCGCGGTGCGGCGCTGCCCCTGAGAGGGAGCGGCGGCGGCCTCCTCCGCCCCGACTCCTCGCTCGGGGGCCGCGCAGGGACAGCGCCCGGCCCCCTCCCCTCCTCCGTCCGCTGTCCTCAATGTCTCCCCGGCGGGGAGGGGGCTGCCTGGGAGACACGCAGAGCGGCCCCCCCACGGAGGCCCGTCGGCGGCGGCAGCAGCAGCGACCAGCCCGGCGCCCCGCAGCCTTCCCCGGCGGCGGCGGCCTGGAGGAGCCGCGCACCCGCCGCCGCCCCCCGAGCCTCGCAGCCGCCGCCCGGCGCCCGAGGAGAGGGCGGCAGGCGCCCCCCGGGGAAGATGAAGGCGGAGGGGGGCGACCACTCCATGATCAACCTGTCGGTGCAGCAGGTCCTGAGCCTCTGGGCCCACGGGACGGTGCTGAGGAACCTCACGGGTAATTGATGCGCCCGGGCTGGGGACGGGGATGCGGTGCCGCCCCTCGCCTCCTTTCTCCCTCCGAAGCCGGGGAAGCGCTCCTGGGCGCCCCACCCCCGTGCGCGCCTCGCTCGCGAGCGCCGGGTCCCAGGTCCCAGCGAGGAAAGTGTTAATCGCATCCACTCCGTGCCTGTTCCGGGGGCGCTGGCGCCCGCCACCCCCTTCCCTGAACCGCCGGGGGAGCATCCACGACCCCTGCCTCCTGCCCCGCACAGGGAGGGCTGCCGGCGGCGGGCCTGCCTCTGGAGTACGCGCGGAGTAGCTTTAGTGCAGAGACTTGAGCACAGTTAGCTTTTATTTCATTACCCTCCTCCCCTCTTCCACACACACACCACTTCTTGCCGTTTAGATCTTTTTTTTTTTTTTTGGTTAGCTTTTTTTGTTTATGGCAAATCTCAAACCAGATGTAGAACTTAAATTCCCCGCTCACAATGATCAGTGTGCTTCACCGTTAATTTTTTGGCGATATAGATGACTAAGTAGATTATAATGGGTCAGGGGCTGGGCCAAGGTCTAGTGCGTAATGAGCATTAGCTTTATATATCTCCTCTTCTTCCCATTTCCTTTTGTCTGTCTCTCTCTCTCTCCCCCCCTCCGGCCTCAGCTACTGCTTCTGTGACATTTGATAATGTGAATTTCCCTTCATTCGTTAAGGCTTGGAAATTAACTACATGTTAATAACTATAATTTCTAATTGTAAAAGTGAGCGTTAACACATAACATTTTTATCTAATCTGTAGGTTTGCTTTGTGAAGAAACTTCTGGTTTTGTTAATGTGGAAATGCTTATATTACACTGAGTTCTGAATTTTAAAAATACCCTCTAAAGAGTAGTATTTGCAAGAAAAAGATTAAATTGCAATTTGGTGATTCCTCAGTGCCTGATTTTTAGAGGAAAAAAATTTATACTCAAGATTTAATTCTTGGAAATGTATAAGGCAGTTTATTTCAATAGAACATTAGTATTTCAAAAATGCATTGTATCAAACTGATTAAGAGTGCTATGAGTATTTTATAAATATAATCTATGTTGACAAGATGTCCATATAATATATATGTTGATATAGATAACATTTCTGTAACAATTCTTTATCATACCATACTATATATATATGTATATATATATAAAAAGATGTTCATAGAGAAAAATTTTATGGAGTTATATACCACAAAGAACAACTTTAGGGACACTGGTTTCCTTGAATATAGAAACTATGAAATTAAGGTAGATTCTGGATTGACTTTCAAGGTTTAACTTGGAGCAAACTGTCTTTAGATGATGGTTGCAGGTCAGGAACATGTTTTTGTAGTTTTGAAAAACTAAATTGACAAAGACCATTTCATGATTCAATTGAATTTAGAGATAAACTGCTTCATCTCATTTATGGCTTTCCTTGCGTTTATCCACTGTTTCATATTTCAGACATATCAATTGTGTTTATTGGAATGAAATGAAAAGTAAGGACTTAATAAGAAAATGTATTTATACAGCATTTCGGAGATATTGATGGTTCAGTTCCAGACCACTACAATATAGCGAATATTGCAATACAGTGAGTCACACAAATTTTTGGGTTTCCCACTGCATATAAAAGTTATGTTTACACTATACTGTAGTCTATTAAGTGTGCAGTAGTATCATGTCTAAAAAAACCAATATACATATCTTAATTAAAAAATACTTTGATCATCTGAGCCTTCAGGAGTTGTAATCTTGTTGCTGGTGGATGGTTTTGCCTCCATGTTGATGGTTGCTGAACACTGGAGTGGCTGTGGCCATTTCTTAAAATAAGACAAGAATGAAGTTTGCCCCATTGATCTCTTCCTTTCATGAAAGATTTCTCTAGCATGCAGTTCTGTTCGATAGCATTTATTGCACATTTTAAAACTTTCAAAATTGGAGTCAATATTCTTGAGCCTTCCTCCTACTTTATCAGCTGAATTTTATGTAAAATTCTTAATCCTTTGTTGTCACTTCAACAGTATTTACATCATCTTTACCAGGAGTAAATTCTATCTCAAGAAACCACTTTCTTCTGGTCTGTCCCTGGATCTAAAAAAAGAAAAAGAAGAAAAATAAACCACTTTTGCTTATCTATAAGGAGCAACTAACTCCTCATCCATTCAAGTTTGATCATGAGATTACAGCAATTCAGTCACATTCAGGCTCCACTTTTAATTCTAATTATCTTGCTGTTTTTGCCACATCTGCAGTTACTTCTTCCCCTGAAATCTTGAACCCCTCAAAGTCATCCATGAGGGTTGAAATCAACTTCCAAACTGCTGTTAATATTGATATTTTGACCTCCTCCCATGAATCATGAGTATTCTTAATAACATCTAGAATGGTGAATCCTTTCCGGGAGGTTTGCAGTTTACTTTGTCTAGATCCATCGAGGAATCATTATCTATAGCAGCTATAACCTTACAAAATGTATTTGTTAATAAGACTTCAAAGTCAGAATTACGCCGTGATTGACGGGCTGCAGAATGGATGTTGTGTTAAGGAGGCAAAAAAACATTAATCTTCTTGTACATCTCCATTAGAGCTCTTGGGTGACCACGTGCCTTGTCAATGAGTGGTAATATTTTGAAAAGAATCTTTTTTTCTAAACAGTAGGTATCAACAGTGGGCTTAAAATATTTAGTAAACCATGCTATAAACAGCTGGGCTATCATCTAGGCTTTGTTGTTACATTGATAAAGTACAGGCAGAGTAGATTTATCATAATTCTTAAGGGCCCTAGGATTTTTGGAATGGTAAATGAGCACTGGCTTCAACTTGAAGTTACCAGCTACGTTAGCCCCTGAAAAGAGAGTCAGCCTGTCTTTGGAAACCAGGCCTTGATTTCTCTCTAGCTATGAAAGTCTTAGATGTCATCTTCTAATATAAGGCTGTTTCTTCTACATTTAAAATCTGTTGTTTAGTGTAGCCACCTACCTTCATCAGTGATCTTAGATCTGTAAAACTTGCTGCTGCTTTTACTTCAGTACTTGATGTTTCACCTTGCACTTTAATGTCATGGAGACAGCTTCTTTCCTTAAACCTCATGAACCAACCTCTATTAGCTTGAAACTTTTCTTTCACGGCTTCCTCACCTCTCTCAGCCTTCATAGAATTGAAGAGAATTCAGGCCTTACTCTGGATTAGGCTTTGGCTTAAGGGAATATCGTAGCTGGTTTGATCTTTCTATCCAGACTATATCAGCAATACAGTTGTTTTGCTGTCTTCTCATTTATGTGTTCACTGAAGTAACACTTTTAATTTCTTTCAAACACTTTTCGTTTGCATTCACAATTTGGCTGTTTGGCACTAGAGGCCCAGCTTTCAGCCTATCTCATCTTTTGACATGTCTTCCTCACTAAGCTTAATCATTTCTAGCTTTTGACTTAAAGTGAGAGACATTTGACTCTTCCTTTCACTTGAACGCTTAGAGGCCATCACAAGGTTATTAATTAGCCTGATGTCAACATTGTATCTCACAGAATAGGGAGGCCTGAGGAGAAAGAAAGAGACAGGGGAATGGCCTATTGGTGGAGCATCAGAACACACATGACATTTATCAGTTAAGTTTGACATCTTATATGGACGTGGTTCATGGCACCCCAAAACAATTACAATAGTAACATCAAAGATTAGTGATCACAGAGCACCAAAGTAGATATAATAAAAAAATTTGAAATGTTGTAAGAATTACCAAAATGTGACACAGACGCAAAGCAAGCACATGCTGTTGGAAAAATGGCACTGATAGACTTGCTTGATGCAGGGTGTCACAGCCTTCACTTTCTAAAAAATGCTATATCTGTGAAATGCAATAAAAGCGGTATGGCTGTGTATGTTTGTTAATGACTGGCTTAGCTCATCAAAGGGTATTTTGAGAAAGTTAGCTTTGGGAGCCATAGAGTAAATGTAACTTACCTCTTGGCCAGATTTTACGATATTTTAAAGTATTTAAGATTCTAATCATTTTAGTGTCTTCCATTTCTATTAGTCACCCATTAAGTGGATAATAATAGTCATTAATTCAGGGTTAGCTCCATTGTCTCCCAATATGATCTTAATATTTGTCATTTGCTCATCAGACCTTGCCATTTCATAAAGTACTGAACATCCAAAACTAGGATTGAGGTAGAACTGAGGAACATAGGATCCTCTGCTAGGAAATAACTAGTGTCTGAACATGCAAAATTCTGTGTGTCAGGATAAGAATGCAGAAGGAAACATTAGAAATATGCTTCTCTAGTGTCTTAGTGTACCAACCACGTTAGGAACCACATCATTTCTAAAAAGGGGCAGTCTGTGAGTGGTAACATTGTGATGTTGTTCATTGTGGCCTCCATGCCAGTGACTTTAGGGATCTGTTATGTATTAATATTTTTAATCATTAGTCAAGAGATGTTACCTACAGTGCCATTTACAACTTAGTCTATTAAAATAAAGAGGCAAGCAAATGACTCCTTCTAAAGTAAGACAACTACCATTTATCAAGCGCCTGCTGTGTATTAGGTACTTTACATGTGTTCTTTCTAATCTTCCAAATAGCTCTTCAGAGCCCATTTACAAGGAAGCTCAGAAACGTAAATTAAGTTGCCTCAAATCATATAGCTTGTAAATGGCCAAGCTGGGCTTTTAGACCCAAGTCTTTGCCTACAGAACTCCTCTTTCCTGTTTACCATGCCACTTTAGCTACTTCCTCTTCACACCCTTCCAGCAGAACTAATTTCTTGCTTCACCCTCCTACTTCTGTTCTTTGTACATACTTTTATTATGTATTTCAGTTACCTTATAATTTTTATTTGTCTCTTTTGGGCTGTGAGCTCTTTGAGGATTGGACCATTATCTTACACATCTTTGAATTCTCATACCCTAGCATTATAGTACCTGGCACATAGTATATGCTAAAGACATGTTTATTGAAGTGAGTTTTTAAAATAATTTTTTTTAACAATTTTTAACAGTTGCATGATTTAAACATTCTACGTTGCATTGTTTTTTTAGCTACATCTCTGAGTGAACATGAGGAATGAGGTGTTTAAGCAACTTGTATAGATAACTGTCATACATACCTTTAAAGCATACAAATGCTTTTTTTTTTTTTTTTTGAGACAGAGTCTCACTTTGTTGCCCAGGCTAGAGTGAGTGCTGTGGCATCAGCCTAGCTCACAGCAACCTCAAACTCCTGAGCACAAGGGATCCTCCTGTCTCAGCCTCCCGAGTAGTTGGGACTACAGGCATGCACCACCATGCCCGGCTAATTTTTTTCTATATATATTTTTAGCTGTCCATATAATTTCTTTCTATTTTTAGTAGAGATGGGGTCTCGCTCTTGCGCAGGCTGGTCTCGAACTCCTGAGCTCAAACGATCTGCCCACCTCAGCCTCCCAGAGTGCTAGGATTACAGGCGTGAGCCACCGCGCCCGGCCTACAAATGCTTTTTGAATGCAGTTTTTTTGTGCTAGGTACCATGCTTTCATGTATTTTATTCAATCTTTTCAACAATCTTGAGGGGATTAGTGTTTGTCTTTATTTTATAGATTCAGATATTGAAGCAAAGAGTAATTTGCTTAGAGCTGATAGCTAATAAGTGAAAAAGTCATTACCTTTTTTCACATGATAACACATACTATTAAATCAGAAGACATTTTTATCATCCTAAAAAACATGGAAATGAAACAGATAGTAGAAAGGAGCATAGTGTGGAGCTAGAGTGATATGGATTTAACAAATGACTGAAGAATAGGTTGATTAAATACCATATGAAAGGGGAATCTGCTCTTATTTCTGTTTTTTTTCCTGTGTGTAAATAACAGGTGTGATGTTATTCTTATCTTTGTACCTTATCCCATAGGCAAAATGGGAAAATACATTGACCTTTGGAAGGCAGCTATGCTTACCAATATACTCCCAACACATGTATTGACCATTTTATGTTAGAGACTGACCTTTAGAAAGTAAGTTTTGTGTACGTATTACTTTGATAAAAATAAACTTCTAGAAAGTAAAGATGAAATCTAGACACATCTTAACGTTTTAGAGCTAGGACTACTTCATTTTAGAAATACTGAAATATCACTCGATTAGTGACATGACATGGCTGGGATCAAGCAGTTATTTAATCACAGAGGCAGGACTGGAGCCAGTGTCTCCTGACCCTTAGTTCTGTGCCTTTCTATTCCACATAGTTTCTTAACCCAGGCAGGTCTGAGGGATGGTAAATCTTACCGTACAGGGTGAGCATTCTTAATCCGAAAATTTGAACTCTGAAGTGGTCCAAAGTCTGAATCTTTTTGAGTGCCAACGTGACACTCAAAGGAAATGCTCATTGAAACATTTCAGATTTCATGTTTTCAGATTATCGATATTCAACTGATAAATATAATGAAAATATTCCAAAATCCAAAAAAATTCAAAATCTGAAACACATCTGGTCCCAGGCATTTCAGTTATGGGGTATTCAACCTATATTTAAGATTAGCCTGATGAGTATTTGTCTCAGTGAGCCTGAGAATGTATGAATGGAACAAATTTGTCCAACAAATAAAATATACTGGAAAATGTAAGATATTATTGAATAATAATGCTTTCTAAAATTTTAAGTTGCCATTGCCTTTATAAAAGTTAGTGATCCATAATTATTATATTATCCAGTTTTAGAAATCCTATTTGCTTTGTCCGAGTATTTATTTATTTTACTATTTTTCCCTATTGGAAGATATAGTATGGGAATTCCATATATGGCATATTAATCCCTGGAGACCTCCATCTCTGTCACTTAATAACCATTGCCATAGTTCTCTTCTATATCTTATCACTTCCCCAAGTGTGTATTTCACAGGATTCCTAAATTGTTTTGCTGTGTATAGATTATATGCTTCTTCAGTTTACTTCCTTTCTTTCTCAAATAGATTTTCTTCTTTGAATGTGTCCTAAATCCCTACCTTCTCTCTAAAATTATAGTCAATATTGTGTATGCTTTTTCATTTTTATGGTATTTTGGTTTTTAAAAAAATCTACAGTTAAATGTATTCTTTTGCCTTACTTTTATTTCCTTCAACTACTTTGGCTTCCAACTTTGTGTCTGACCCAAATTTGGTTGCTAAGGGTTTAGAAAAGAATATTTAGAAAAAATCAGGGTCCCTAAACCCCTGGATAAACACAGAGTTGGGCTGATGTTGGAAAGGGATAATTGTCCCTGGGAAAAAAAGCAGAGGCTTCTTTAGGCTGTTCTGTCAGTGTTCGCAACAAATGTGGGGGTAGGTACTCCCCTTTTTCTATTGATAATAAGCACTGGGAGGCTGAGAATTTAAACTGGAATGAAGGTTAAAAGGCTTTTATGTGTGTGTGTGTGTGTGTGTGTGTGTGTGTATGTGTGTATACAATAGTCCCCCTTTATCCAAGGGTAATATGTTCCTAGATCCCCAGTGGATACCTGAAACCATGGAGAGTACCAAACCCTATATATACACCACATAATGATATTTTGGTCAACAATGGACTGAATATATGATGCTGGTCTCATAAGATTATAACAGAGCTGCAAAATTCCATTGCCTAGTGACATCTTAGCTGTCATAACATCATAGCACAACATCTTATGTATTTGTGGTGATGCTGGTGTAAAAAATCCTACAGCACTTCCAGTTGTATAAAAGTATAGCACATATATATATAGTTACATATAGTATATAATACTTGATAGTGATAATAAATGACTATGTTACTGGTTTATGTGTTTACTGTACTATACTTTTTATCATTATTTTAGAATATGCTCCTTCTACTTATTAAAAAAAAGGTAACTATAAAACAGTCTCAGGCAGGTCCTTAAGAAGGGATTTCCGAAGAAGGCATTGTTATCTTAAAAGATAGTAGCTCCATGCGTGTTATTACCCTTGAAGACCTTCTTGTGGGAGATGTGGAGGTGGAAGACAGTGAAACTGATGATGCTGACCCTATCTAGGCCTAGGCTAACGTGTGTTTGTGTCTTAGTTCTTAACAAAAAAGTTTAAGGAGCAAAAACATAAGAAATTTTAAAAATAGAAAACAGCTTATAAAATAAGAATATAAAGAAAGAAAATATATTTGTATAGCTGTACAATGCATTTGTTTTAAGCTAAGTGTTAGTACAAAAGAGTCAAAGAGTTAAAAAAAATTAAAAGTTTATAAAGTTGGTTGGGCGCAATGGCTCATGCTTGTAACCTCAGCACTTTGGGAGGCCAAGGCAGGAGCATCACTTGACCCAAGGGTTCAAGACCAGCCTGAAAAACATAGCAAGACTCCATCTCTACAAAAAATAAAAAAAATTACCTGGGCATTGTGGTGCACACCTGTAGTGCCAGTTCTCAGGAGGCTGAGACAGGAGGATTGCTTGAGCCCAGGAGTTTGAGGTTGCTACAATGTTTGAGGTGAGCTACAATGATGCCACTGCATTCTAGCCTGGGCAACAGAGAGACCCAGTCTCAATAAATAAATAAGTTTATAAAGTTACAGTAAGCTAAGGTTAATTTATTAAGAAAGAAATTTTTTTTTATAAATTTAGTGTAGACTAATTGTGCAGTGTTTATAAAGTCTACAGTAGTGTGCAATAATGTCCTAGGCCTTCACATTCACTCACCACTCACTCACTGACTCACCCAGAGCAAGTTGCGTCATGCAAGCTTCAGTCATGGTAAATGCCCTATACAAGTGTACCATTTTTTGTCTTTTATTCCTTATTTTTACTGTACGTTTTCTACATTTAAATGTGTTTAGATGCTCAAATACTGTTGCGTTGCAGTTGCCTGCAGTATTCAGTACAGTAACATGCTGTGTAGATTTGTAGCCTAGGACCAATAGGCCATACCATATAGCTGCGGTCCCCAACCACTGGGCCATGGCCCACACTGCCACCCCGCCTACCTGCCCTGGTGTCTTTGGAAAAATTTCTTCCTTCAAACTTAGGAACCTGGTGGGCCGCACAGCAGAAGGTGAGTGGCTGGCAAGTGAGCGAAGCTTCCCCTGTATTTACAGCCACTTCCCATCGCTCGCATCACCACCTGAGCTCCACGCACACCCTCTCCCCCTCCCCCCTTTCCGTGGAAAAATTATCTTCCATGAAACCAGTCCCTGGTGCCAAAAAGGTTGGGGACTGCTGCCTTATGTTTAGTACGTTATAGCATCTATGTTTGTGTAAGTACATTCTGTGATGTTTGCTGAATGACAAAATCTCCTTACTGATGTATTTCTCAGAATGTATCCTGTCATTAAGCGACATATGAATGTACTGTGTTTTTTCCTACATACCTATGATAAAGTTTATAAGTTAAACACAGTAATAGATTTACAATAATAACTAAAAATAGAACAGTTACAACTATACTGTAATAAAAGTTACATGAATGTGTTGTCTCTCTCAAAATGTCTTATTGTACAGCACTCACCTATTTTCAGACCACAGTTAACATTGGGTACGCGGAAAGTAAAACCTCGGATAAGGGGGGGACTATTGTATGCATATATATGTATGTATCTGAGTATCTATGTATGTATGTGTGTGTGTATATGTGCTTATTTAATTTTTAGGATATGAATACACATATTGTAGTTTCCTTTTAGACTTTATGATTGCTAAGCCATTTTAGATTTAATATTCAGTGTCTGCAAAAAAAAAAAAGGAAAAGAAGTTTGTATCTAGTCTGTATATTTGGAGTTGTTCACCCTCATCCTGGCACAGTCATCTCCTTTCTTCAGTAGTGCTCACAAGCAGGTATGCTTCTCTTAGAGTTACCCTGTGTTCTAGCTTCCCATGAGATTAAGTTCCTATTCCTAAATGCTCTATTGGAGGCAAGTTTTTGTAGATGAAGTTACAAATGTCTACTTAGAGTTATTTATGTTTTGTAAGCATATCCCTAAAGGTGTATGCTGCTTTTCAGTATTTGTGCCAGACGCCCAAATTTACTTTTCTGCAAAATATGTGAAAAATCTCTTACTCTTTTGTGATACAAAGACAATAAGTGCTGGTATGATTGATACTTTATAGGACTGAACTTTTTATGAGGCTTACCTGTATATCTTATTGAAAATGAAGGTGCTGCAGTTTTTTAGAAATCAAGATTGTCATCAGATTTTTACTTTTTTAATTCTTACCTCATTATCTTTGGATCATAAATCCATATCCTCTGGCAATACCAAGTCCAAGGTCCAGCTGACATTTCTTAAACATAAAGCAATTTCTAAATAAGCCTTGGGACCGCTTAAGTATGATTTTGACTCTTTAGTAGTTAACTATGAAAGCAAAAATATATTTATCTTTGTTTAATGATTGAAAGGAAGGTCCAGGAAAATAAGATAATTTATGAGGAGGAGTCATAGTTACCAGGGATATTTTTTTTTGTAGAAAGGAAGCCTAAACAGAAGACAAGGGAGGAGGGAGGGATGATGGAGATGAGGAATTGGAACTAGGAAGGAAAGTGGAATTAAGAATGATCAGATGTAAAAGGAAAGCCCAGAGAGTGTAGCGTGTACTATCGTAACTGTAATAGTATCAGATGAATAATTCTAATGATGCTGTATTTATTGGACCACTACTATGTGTCAGTTACTGTGTAAAGCATTTTGAATACATCTTCTTATAGTTAAAGTGACCATATAATATTATTTAATGTATATATCAGGCATGACAGGGTAAGTATTTTTAAAGACTAAATATTTTAGCATTAAAAAATCATAGAATAAATAGTGGCAGTAGCAACACATTTAAAAGAGGTCTCATTAGACATCAAATTCCATCCTGTGACCTTAGCTAAGTAGATTAAGCCTGAAAAGAAAAATATTTTTCACTAGGCTTCATGCAAATAGGAAGAACAAAATTTTTACCTGGAGTCCAGTTGCTTGTGATAAAATATAAGTCTTAGAATATAATCTAGGAGCATATATGCACTTATTGTAGTAGGACTTGAAAAAAATGAAAACAGTTTTGAGGAATATAGATTGCTAGATCAATTAACATTAGCTTACTAACATGTTCCATTAATACCCTTTATTTGATATGCTAACTCATGTATTTGAATGTATATCAATTTTCTAGATTTTTTCATAATTCTGTCATATATTTTATAATTCTATTTTTTTAATCAACAAGACTGTGTAATTCTTATATAAGAAAAATCATACCTAGAATGTCAATACTAAGGAAGGAGAGTGATATATTTTCTTTTTAGAAATTTTACTTTTAGTAATTAACATTTCTCTAACACTTTTTAATGTGCTGGGCATTGTTAAGAATGGTACATGTATTATAAATCACAATAATCCCCTGAGGTAGGCACCATTATTAACTCCATTTTTAAAAGTAAGGAAACAGGCACAGAGATATCTTGCCCCTTTGTAACAGCGCTTGTAAGCCTGAATTGAAAAATTATCACTGTCAGTCCAATTCAGCAAACACTTGAATAACGATATTGGATACAGTGCTGTCAGAGATACAAAGATAAATAACACATGGTGACTGTTTTCGAAAGCTTATATTCTAGTGGGTATTAACTTATCAATCGTTGGATTAGTTATCTATTGCTGAGTAACAAATCACCCCCAAATTTAGCAGCTTAAAACAAGAAACATTTATTTTCCCACACAGTTTCTGATGGTCAGGATTGCTGGTTCTGGCTCAGGGTCTTACAGTGTTTCAGTGCAGTTGTCTGCCAGGACTGCATTTTCTGCAGACTTGACTGGGGCTACAGGGTCAGCTCTCAAGCACTGTCTTATGGCTGTTGGCAGGAGACGTAAGTCTCTCCATAGGGCTATTTACAACATGAGAGACGCATGCACACAGAGAAACCAAAATAGAAACTGCAGCGTCTTTTATAGCCTAATCTTAGAAATGGTATACCATTACATCTGCTATATTCTATGGGTCATGCAGACCAGCGCTAGCACATTGTGGGAGGGGACTGCACAAGAGTGTGGTTGGGGATCTTTGGAGGCCTCCTGGAGGCTGGCTAAGAGTAGGAATGGGGAGAAAGGAGTGAGGCTCTGAGAGGGGAGACCGGGGCCAATATAGCAGGTGAGGAGATGAAGTATCTGTAAGGGAAATAGAAGGTGACTAGAACAGCAAAAGTCTATCTTGATATATAAAAGAATTATGTTAAATAGCAGTGTCTAGCATTTTCAAGGGTTAATCTTGATATTTCTTGATTATGTGTTATGTGCCAGTCTCTAGTAAATACTGATATACAAAAATGAAAATACTCGTCATCACTCTTGAGGAGGGTGGTGGTCTAGAGAAGCTAACCTTTAGATAAAATATTAAATAGTTCTTTTGTGGCTGGTTGAGTTCAGGGAGAACCAGGCAATAAGATTTTGAACACAACGAAACAGGTAGAGGGTGGAGGAAGAACCTGTTTATGGGGGGTTAGAGAGAGAGGAGAGGGGAACTGCTTATGGGATTGTACTACTGGAACTTTATGGAGTTGCTTCTCTTTGATGTCTTATGTCTAGCAAAGATGTTTTTATCAGTAACGTGAAACTGAATTTCCATTATAAAATATTCTCCCTCTCTTATCTGCTACCATGAATTATTTTAATCTATCACGGTTTTTAAGCCTTGCTGCATATCAGAATTACCTGGGGCTGGTTATGCAGATCCAGGGTCCCCAGTCCGTACCTGTGGAGTTAGGATCTTTGAGAACAGGGACTAGGAAGCATCATTTTGAATCTGTTCTTCAGGTGATCTTGTTATTGAGAGCGTAAGGGTTGGGAACATCTGATTTAAAAAACCTTAAGTTTTTTTTATGACCAGTTTTTAGCTATGTTGTGATGTATAATAAAAGTTAATTTAGGATGGTTAGTATAGCTAGACATTAAAATTTCAACATAAATGACTTATTTCCAAGAGGACATGATAACCCAGTTTTTTCTTTAAGTGACTTTTAACATGACAGTTCAAACCTGTATTGTTTAAGGGTTAACTATATTTTAAAAATTCTAAATGCTTCGGTTATAGTAAATCTGAAGTTTATGGGAGAATTAAACATTAAAAATGTTTATGTAAATACATTAAATGAGCTGTTATTGGAATTTCCCCCCACTTGGATAATTGCAGTTATGCTAGATTTCTGTTTACAGATAAAAAGTAAAGAAGCAATAGGATCCTTGATTTAAGTGTCAAGAAACTGAATTTTATCCTTGACTGCCACTGGCTAGCTTTTTTACTTTAGACAAGTCACATATTTCCCATGCTTTGGTTTCCTCATCTGTAGTACAATATGATGTCAACAATTTTCATGTTGATGTTAAGGGAAGGCATCATGATCTAGAGATTTTATGAGTTAAGAAAAAAAGTTTAGAGATTTTACTAAGAGTTAAGAAAAAAATATGCATTTGCTTACAAACTTGTTTCTGTAAGAGTCTTACCTACATTTTCTTCTAGAATTCTAATAGTTTCTGACCTAAGGTTTAAGTCTGTTAACCACCGTGATTTGATTTTTGTGAGGGGTGAGAGCTGTGTGTCCTGTTTTAGTCTTCTACATATGGATATCCAGTTTTCCCAGCACCATTTATTAAATAAGGAATCTTTTCCCCAGAGTATGTTTTTTTCTGCTTTGTCAAAGATTAGATGGCTATATGAGGATGGTTTTATATTTGGATTTTCTGTTCTGTTCCACTGGTCTGTGTCTCGGCACTTGTGCCAGTACCAGGCTGTTTTTAGAACCACAGCCTTGTAGTAAAGTTTGAAGTCTGGCAAATTAATACCTCCCATTTTGTTTTTGTTGTTTAATATTGCTTTTGCTAAACGGGGTCTTCTCTGATTCCATACAAAGCGTAAAATTATTTTTTCTATGTCTGTGAAAAAAGATGTTGGTAGTTTAATAGGGATTGCATTGAATCTGTAGATAACTTTGGGCAGTATAGACATTTTAACAATGTTGATTCTACCGATCCATGAGCATGGTATGGTTTTCCACCTATTTACATGTTCTGCGATTTCCTTCCTCAGAGTTTCATAGTTCTCCCTATAGAGGTCCTTTACTTCCTTAGTTAGATATATTCCTAGATATTTTATTTTCTTTGTTGCTATTTTGAAGGGTATTGAGTCCTTAATTTGGTTCTCCGTTTGACTGTTATTGGCGTATATGAATGCCTCTGATTTGTGTGTATTGATTTTGTATCCTGAGACTTTGCTGAATTCATTAATCAATTCCAGGAGTCTCTTGGTTGAAATCTTGGGGTTTTCTAGATATAACATCATATCATCAGCAAAGAGTGAGAGTTTGATCTCTTCTGTCCCTATTTGGACTCCCTTGATTCTGCTTTCTTGCCTGATAGCTCTTGCAAGGACTTCCAATACTATGTTGAAAAGTAATGGGGACAGTGGGCAGCCCACTGTTTCTTTAATCTTTGAAGTTAAACAACTTTCTTTTTTATGTGGGGCTTCCTCAGACCTTTAACATGCTTATTTGTAGGATCCTACAAATAAGTTCAGGAAATCTTTGTTCTCTGAACACCTCTGACCTCTTAGAATTAGGCCTTCTTGAAACTTGGTTTAGGAAACTATATTCAATATTGAAAGATCCCTTCCAGTTATGAAATTGTCTTTTTTTTTTTAAATCCCAGTACAGCATAATTGCTTCCTCAGGAT
This sequence comes from Eulemur rufifrons, assembly GCF_041146395.1. NCBI lineage: Eukaryota > Metazoa > Chordata > Mammalia > Primates > Lemuridae > Eulemur > Eulemur rufifrons. Next base: position 60,593,590 of record NC_091000.1, on the reverse strand, counting down.
TACTGTCAGAATAATATTTAAGGTGCGACCTTGCTTTGCATTACTTGTTAAGTTTTCTTGGTTGTGCCTTTGCTTCCTGATATGTCATTCATTTGGTCCATTATTTATAGTAGTTTTAATTTTAGGGATGTGTTATATTGAGAGTTTCATTATAAGTTATACTCACTGATGTAAAAAGTGTATTTTTCAGTATTTAATATAAATAGCCTTTGGAAATATTATATCAGGAGTACCCTTCCTTGAGATTTTTTTTAGGTCAGTGATTTTAAAAAACATGTTGTTACTGTACTTTTTTTATATGATATATAATTTTAGATGCTTGAGGCATACAAGTAATAATTGAAACTATTATATAATTTAGTGTTATAATTTCATAATAGATTCAGATTTTGACATTTAATCCTTGTACTTTTATATCTAAGTAAAAATCACCTGAATCATAATTGATTAATTACTTAGTTAATCAATTATGAGGAAGAAAAAATTGAATGGAATCTTTTAGGAAGATAGTACTGTGGCTTACATATAGAGCAATTTTTGAGCTATTTTAAATAGCCTTAACCTGGTTTCTTTAAAGCAAATGGATATTCTGGTTGTTTTTAATTAAAAACCCGTTTTTCTAGGAATTTTCTTTTACTATTCAAATGTATGTAATTTACAGTTTGAAATTATATAATTAGCAAGCAAAAGGGTAATTTAGTTTAAGTGGGTAATAAACAGTATTTATTGCCATAAGTTTTAAGAGAGGCAGTATGTTAAAGCAACTCTTGAAGGTGTCACAATTAACTTTGAAAACTAGTGTTTTTCTTTCTTTTAAGAAGAAGCAGCAGACAACTATTAAATATCTATAATAACTTATAGATATTTAACTTATATATTAAACTTACATAGAATTTAACTTATATATTAAATGAGATTGCAAGTGGACAAATACAGCAATTTATTTTTAAATCTGGTTGAAATGTTAGACTGATTAAAAATAAGAAAAAATATTTTTTATGTTTACCTTCAATTTAGCCTTCTTTGTTGCTCATTTTTTTGAATAAAGTTTCCATCTGGTATCATAATCCTCTGTCTGAAGAGCTTCCTTTAATATGTTTTGTAGTATAGGTCTTCTGGCAGTTGATTCCTCCAGCTTTTTTCTTTCCTACAAAAAACATCTTCATTTCACCTTGTTTTTGAAAGATTTATGCTGGATGTAGATTTATGGCTTTATAGTTTTTTTTCCCTTTAAGTATTTTAAAGATGTCACCCTGTTGTCTTCTGGTTTGATAGTTTCTGATGAGAAGTTTCCCTTACTTTTTATCTTTGTTCCTCTAGGCCATCTCTGAGTCTGCTTCTGTTGATTGTTTTATCTCTCAACAATGAATTGGTTGTTTTTCCTGTTTTTGAGTGTCTCATAATTTTTTTTCTTGAATACAGGACTTAGTATGTGGAACAGTAGAGACTGAGGTACACAGTATTTATGCCTGAAAATGGGCTGCTGCTTCTCTTAGACCAGTAGTATGAAAGTTGATTTAATCTACTCAGGAGTTGAGCTGAATTTGACTTTTTTGTTGCTATGGTTACCTTCAGTGTATCAGATGCTTCAAAATCTCTAGAGGTTGCTATTGTTGCCTTGAGCTTAGGGTGGGAGCTGAGTACTGCAGGGTTAGTCTCAGTGTTAGTGCTCCACTATTAGCTTTTAGCCATTGCTGTGTGCCTGCGCCACAGAACCCAGGTGGGTCACTGTTGCTTGTTACTTGCTGCAAGGCTCATGAGGGGGCTGTCCTGTTTTTGTCTTGGGAATGCTCTATGTACAGTGGTTTCAGAGGGCAGGACTTTGTCAGTATTCTTGTCTTTCTGAACCATGGTGGCCAAAGTCTCTCTTATATGAGATCTGTCTGGAAAGTATCCAGCCATGCAATATGAAAAATAGAGACATTTATTGAAGAAGATACAAGAAACATTGTACAAAGGACAATGACACCTTAGTCCGCTTCAAAGTAGGCACCTTGGGAGCTCACACAGTTCTCCCAGCATCTCTTAACCTAACCTATACTAGTTCAGAATTCTCAGATGTTCTGCTTGTTACAGGCCTTCCAGAACGTGGATCATTTTCAACAGATCCTCAACCATCTTTGAAACATTTGTACCACACTTTTATTTGCGCTGCACTCATTGCACTGTCCTCGAACGCCTTCTGAATCATCCAAATAGTTTCCACGGAGGAATGTTCAAGCTTAACGCAAAATTTGATACAGATTTGTTGCTCCACTTACTTAGAATGCAACGGCCACACAGTACACGTGCTCATCAGCTGGCTCTAGGACCCCACTGACTAGTACAGTGAAGTCGTCATTGTTCATGCATGCGCCTTACAGTCCACTCTCCTTGGGTGCCAGATGTCAGGCAAACCATTCTTGTTATATTAACAATGGCTGGATACTTTCCAGACAGCCCTGGTATATGTGATTGTTCCTGGGCAGGAGTTTCCTGGCCTTCTCTGAATAGTAACAGATCTCTGCTTGAAATAGGATCCTAGGTCCTGATGGATCTATCCTAGAGTAGTAATTTCCATTTCTAACTGCATATCCTCATTATTTGAGAGATTTGATAAAATTACAGTTATTTAGGTCACATCTTCAAAAGTTATTTTAGTTGCTCTATAGGTAATTCTCATGACCAGCCCAGTGAATTAAGGTGATCGTATGCATAAGATGCTTCAAAGTTTCTGTTTTGTGTATTATATTTTTTAAATGTTTGCTTTGTATTTTGTTTGGCAGTAGCAAAGTCTCCCTCTGGCTTCCTCCCTTCATTGTTACCCAAGTGCTAGAAGCTTGGATTCAGTGAGATATGGGTGGAGAGTGTGAACTAAAATAGAATCTTAAGGCTCAGCCCCCACAGGCTGACTGAATGGACCCCCTCGTGGCCAAAGGAATATCCTAAAACTAAGTTGCCTGCCAGAAGGAGGGAGGTCAGACATGCCTCCTCATGCCCTCCTCCCTTCTTGGGGACATCCTTTGTAACCCATTAACAGCCCTAAGGTTATGCAAGACAAACCTGCTGGTCCTCTATTTACACAACAAATCTATGTTGGGTGGCTTGTCTCTGATAAACAGCTCCTTATCTTAAAGCATTCCAAGCCTTTAGACAAAGTTTCATGTCTTTAACCAATTCAATTAGGAGTCAAAGAATTTTTAAACCAGCCTATAACCTGTAACCCTTTACCCCCTTCGAGATGGCCCACCTTTTGGGGCCAAACCAATGTATGCCTCCCACGTATTGATTTATGACTTTACCTGTAACCCCTGTCTCCCTGAAATGTATAAAACCAAACTATAACCCAACCACAGCCAGTCCAAGAAGGCTTGAGCGTGGCTCTGGGTCGTGGTCCTCAAATTTGGCTCAGAGTAAATCTCTTTAAAATTATTTTACAGAGTTTGGCTTTTTTTCCCGTTGACAAAAGAGAAAACTGTGGGCCTCTAGGTGTACAGCATAGAGAGTTTAAGAAAAGGCTGGGATATTCCACTCCAGTCCTCTTAGACTATTTTTCCTCTAAGGTCTTAGGCATCTGTTTTTACTCTAGTCCTTAGGTTCCTGCAGTTCTTTTCACTTGAACTAATCCAGTAGGTTTCATGTGTTTGCCAATAGTAATTGGGACCTTAGACAGACTTGCTTATCCAGAGTGGATCAAACTCTTTAGAGGCAGGTCCTGTTCACTCACAAGCTTATGTTGATCTATCAGGTAGTTCAAAATAATAGTAATAACACGAAAACTAGCAAAGCGCTGAATATTCTCAGCAGAGGTCAGGTTTTCGCATGACAGGTAGTATGATTTTTAAAAAGAGAAAAAAACATAAAAGTAAATTTGAGTTTGGAGTACTTTGTTTATGCTCAGTCTACTGAAGGAGTACTCCTGGACTGACCATTAGAGAAGCACTTGAGATTCTATTTTAGTTGTATGGTTATTTTGATATCTTAAAGCTTTATAAAACATCAAACTTAAAATTTACTTTTCCTTATATTAAGTAAATGTATTGTGTCGAGGCCAATAGCTATATATTCATTCAGCAGGCAGACAACACTATTTTTTATAATGTCAGATAATCTCTTGTTTAGGGTGTTAAATATAATAAAGGAATTATTTCCTCTAGTTATAAGGACTACAAAGAAAAGTACTTTTTGAGAGGTAGATCAGATAAAAGCTGCTACGAATGGGCTTGGGATCAAGGCAAATTGTTGACTTCTCTTCTTTGAGGAGTACATGGTTGTGGCAGGGCCTTTCCTTGTCTCAGAGTAAGTTACGAAGAGGTCTCGTAATGAAAATATGCATCTTCTGTATTATTTCGCCCTTATAATCTCATTTTATTACGTTCACTTTGGAAAATTATATCTTTTAATATATAAATATCTTCTGAGCAAGTTAAGCTTTTTTTTAACCTTTAATTCATTTATTATAAATTGAAGCCATTTGTTTGGGAGTGACAGTGTGAAACCACTCTTTCCCTGAAAGCTGGAAGAGAAGAACCTCTAAAAGGCAAGCTCTGTCTACTTTTCCCTAATCACCAGCATCTGTCTTACGCTATCGAGAAGCATGCATGGTATTTTAATACACATGGTAGAATATATCAGATATTTCTTCCTCGAAGTGATTTCAAATTGTCTCAGTCCATTTTATGTGCCAATTCCTAAGAGTTTGGCAGGATAAAGCTGATTTTTAAAAAAAAATCTGTTTTCTATATATCCTCCTTTCCTTTTTTTTTTAAAATTTAACTGTTTATTTTGAGATAATTGTAGATTCACATGCAGTTGTAAGACCCAATAACTAGAGGGCTTATTTGCCCTTTATCCAGTTTACCCAATGGGAATATCTTGGCAAATTACGGTATAATATCACAGCCAGGATATTGACATTGATATAATCCACTGACCTTACTCAGATTTCACCAATATTACTTGTATACTTGTACTCTTCTGTGTGTTTTTATTTCTATACAGTTTTATTACTTACATATATATATATATCTACCACAGTCAAAATACAGAACAGTTCCATTGCCACAAAGATCCCTCATACAGCTCTTTTATAATCTTTCCCTTTTAAAGAGCATTTTTGTTTTGTTTTAAAATTTTTAGTCATTTATGGTCTTGACTTAAAATAATTATCTTTTAAATGTATATTCACACTTTAAATTTTTTTTTATTTTTTAAAAATTATAGTAACAAACACATCTGACAAAATAAACTCACTGTTTACCCTCACACAGATCACTTCTGTGACTAGATTTGTGGGTTTTTTCCACACCAAGCAATTTTCCAGGACACCAACTGGGTGTTCTGCAGTTCAATTCACTATTTACCTGGAGTTAGCATTTGATCCCACAAGTTAAGCACTCAGTCCCACAGACTTCTCCCACTTCAGACATCAATAGAAGGTCTGGGCTTCCATATTTCTGACTGGCTATAAGTCATAAACCCCACCTCAGGTTCTATAATTTGCTAGAATGGCTCGTGGAACTCAAGGAAACACTTTACTTATGTTTACTGGTTTATTGTAATCTTTTTATTTTTTGGAGACGGGGCCTCACTGTGCTCAGGCTGGTGTGGAACCTCTGAGCTGCAGCGATCCTCCCGCCTTGGCCTCCCAGGAAGCTAGGACTACAGGTGTGAGCCACCGCGCCCGGCCTGCTGGTTTATTATAAAGGTTACAGCTTGAGAACAGCCACATGGAAGACACGCATAGGGCAAGGTGTGTGGGGTGGGGTGGGGGGTGGGAGGCTCAGAATTTCCAGGTGCTCTCCAAGTTTATCACCCTTGCAGCACCTCCAGTGTTCAGCAGCCCAGAAGCTCATCAAATTTAGTCATTTAAGAGTTTTTATAGAGCTTGTTCTCCAGCCTCCCACCCCGTACCTTCCTGGAGGTCTGTGAGTGGGGCTGAAAGTTCCAGCCCTGTCATCACTTGGTCTTTCTGGTGAGCAGCCCCACACTGAGGCTATGTAGGGATCCCTCCAAAAGTTACCTCATTAGCATAAACTCAGGTAAGATCAAAAGGGTCTTATTATGAATAACAAAAGACACTCCTGTCACTCAAAAAATTTCAAGAATTTTAGGAGCTCTGTGCCAGGAACTAGGGACAAAGACTAAATATATTTCTTATACCACAAAATATAAAATTTATCATTTTTAAATGTACAGTTCAGTAATGTTAAATATATTCACATTGTTGTGTCACAGATACCCAGATCTTTTTCATCTTGCCAAATTAAACTTTATCCTCATTAAAGCCCACCTTTTCCCCTCTCCCAGCCCCTGACAACCCCATTCTATTTTCTGTTTCTATGGATTTGACTACTTTCAATACCTTGTATAGATGGAATCGTATAGTATTTATCCTTTGTCCTTTTGTAATTGGTGTATTTCACTTAGCGTAATGTCCTCAAGGTCCATTCATGTTGTAGCATGTGACAAGATTTCCTTTTATTTTTTAAACAGCATAATTTTCCATTGCATGCACCACATGTTTTGTTTATCTGTTTCACCCATTGATGGACGCTTGAGTTGCTTCCATCTCTTGGCTATTCTGGATAATACTGCTATGAACATGGATAAGCCAGTGTCTCTTCAAGATTCTGCTTTTAATTCTTTTGGGTCTATACCTAAAAGAATTAGATCATATTCTTAGTCTTTTTAGGAACTACCATACTGTTTTCCATAGTAGCTGTACTATTTTACATTCACACCAACAGTGTATATCCACACTTTAATGATGTTTGGATAAATAGGTTTTAATTCATCCATTTTTGTTCTCTTTATTTAATGGCTATTTTATTAACTTTTCTTTTACACTTGATAGAGAGTAGATACCTAGCACAAATCCCAAATGATATAGAATAGTTTGCATGTCAAGGATGATTCTCACTGAAGACAACATCTAAACATTGTAGACTCAGCTCTTTTAGCTCTAAGTAACAGAATCCTTACCTGAACTAGTTTAAATTAAAAGGGGATTTTATTATAAGGAAACTAGGATGTTACATTGAATCTAAGGATGATAATATGTCAGGGCCATAGATATTACTGGTAAGGGACTTGGTTGTCTTTTGTCTTTGATAGATCTATTTTATTAATATTATACTTTCTTCCCATATTGTGGCTTTCATTGTGTGATGATGAAATGGCTTCAGAAATCCTGAGCCTTTCAGTATCAGCTGTGTAAAAATAGAGGAGAATCAGTTGATCCCAATCCAGAATTCCCAGGGGAAGGGAGTTGATCCCAATCCAGAATTCCCAGGGGAAGGGAATTGATCCCAATCCAGAATTTCCAGGGGAAGGGAACCATTGGCACAGTTCTGATCAATTTTCTTACTGATAGTACCTCACCACAAGTGTGATCAGGGAGATGGCGTTAATGCAGGGACACCTGTGGATACTGTGTGGCTTGACTGGGAAGCAGCAGGGAAGCCAGAAGGAAAGGTGTGCTCGTTCATCATCTACAAACTGAGTTGTCAATTAGCGATTGATTAAGGACACATTGAAGAAAGAATAACGGAGCTTGAAAAGTTCTGGGTAAGGAATGTTAGGATGACTAGAGGCAGAGAACAAAAAAAAAAAAAAAAAAAAAAATGCTGACTGATTCTTTAGTATACAAAGTTGAGGGCCATGAGAGGAATTTCCTGAAATTCTTACAGTCATGAAGGTAAAATCATTGACTGATTTCTGGAATGATTTGTATTAGGGGGTAGTTTTAAAAAAAATTTTTAACACTGCTAATTAGTGTAGAAAATAGTAAATTATTTATCAAACAGCAATTAACTTTTATAATATATTCTAAGACATTTACAAATATATTAGGTGTTTATTGTAAAATTGGTGGATGACAGCTATATAATAGGGACGTTTAGAGAAAATTAGAGTATAGCTTTAGCCTTTTGAAGTCATGGAGGGAATTGTTTCCCCATCAAGCATTAGTGATGATGATAATTCTTATGATTTATTATTACTGTGTGTCAGGTACTGTGCAAGGCATTTGTATATGTATTATCACATTTAACATTCCCCCAAACCATAGGTGCTCACTATTTGTTCAACCAGATTTTCTAAGATGTATTTCAACAGAATGATGAACACTTTGCTTTTTCTTTCAGAGATGTGGTACTGGATCTTTCTCTGGGCTCTCTTCTCCTCTCTGTTTGTCCATGGTGCTGCAGGCGTGTTGATGTTTGTGATGCTGCAGAGGCATAGGCAGGGGAGAGTAATCTCCCTCATCGCAGTCAGCATCGGATTTCTGGCTTCTGTAACTGGAGCGATGATTACCAGTAAGTCGATTTTGTTTTGTTAAAAGACATAATTTTATATGCACTTATCATTTTGGTAACTGTCTTCTTATTGTAAATGTAGCGTTAGTGTAATCTTTTATGTAGAATATTTTTCAGGATTTTACACACTCCACGTAGAAGGTAAAGATGAGTTTATTTATTCATTGAACCGATAGTTGTACTACTATGTGAAGTCTCGTTTTGCACAGTTTTGTGGGAAATAGAAAAATTCATAAAAATTGGCAAGGAGCAAAGCAGTTCAATGGGAAAATTTATCTTATAGTGATTGTAGTTTTTGCTTTAAAGTTGCTCACTAGTAAGAAAGAAAGGCACAAAAATATGACAGTGATAATTATCATTAAAAAAGTGAAAATATAGTCCTCAGGTCCTTGATGTCATTCATCTTCCTGTGACTAGAAAATAAAATTGCACTTTCTTCTTATACACAAATTATTATGACACAGATCTCCTCTGCCCACTAGAAATAAGCCACTTTAGTGTGTCCTCTAGCAATTTGCAAGTTTCTGCTGTGCTGCCTCGTGTATTTTCAGATAAGTCCTCAGGGTCACTTCCTCCAGCCTCTTCCTCTTGACACTGTACTTAGGCCCGAAATCCAGCCTTGGCTTCAAAGAGTTAGTTATGGTTTCTGCTCCTTCTAGTTGAGCATAACTTTGATGCATCCTGTTGAAACTGGAGAGTGCCACAGCTGCTTCTTTAATATGGTTGTGCCAGAAACTGGCTGCTTCTCTGTGCTGCTATTGATTCTGTCGCTGCCAGTGAATAGTAGAGGCTTATATTGCCCTTCACTTCTGGCCTACTCCCATATGTCTGGGGCAGCCCACTGCTACCACTAGATTTGTTTCAGGACTCTTAGAGAGGGACTTCTTCCTTTCTAGTTGATTCATGCCTCAGAAATAAGAAAACTTATCTTCATAGTTCAAAGGCCTCCCTCCTTCATCTTTTCCAGAGTGATTGGCATCCCTTATCTTGAGAGGAAAGTCCTGTTCTCATGTCTCTGACTGTCCTATAGGATTAGTAAGACAATCATAAAATACTTGTGGGAAACAGGGAGTAGGCTGTTTTCTTATCCTTCAATTACTATTTGGTTTTTCTGTGTTACATTAAGTTTTTGTAGTTGTTTTTATTGTTTCTGCATTTAACCTATATCTTTATCATATTGTACCTTATCCATTTTGCCATAGATACAGTTTTAAACAGGTACTCAGGTTTTAGCTGAAGCCCAGCGTATACATAATGGGGGTAGTAGCAGATTTAGCTGGAAAGATAGAATGGAGGGTCTTGGAAAGCCAGCTGGAAAGTTTGGACTTTATCCTGCAGGCCGTGGAAAACTTTAAGTGGGGTTGGCAAGGGACAAAGCAGTTCAATGGGAAATTTTATTTTATAGTTGAATATAGAATGTATGTAAAGAACTAAGAAAACCCTGAAAGAGCAGGGACCTTGTCTGTCTTTATCACTGCTGTATCCCCAACAATAGAACAGTGTCTCTGGACAGAACAGAGACTCAAAATACCAGCTGGATGGATGGAAGCAGGGAGAGAGGAGGAGGAGGAGACAGGAAGGAAGAGGGTCTAGTCAGTCAAGGAGATAGAATAAAGGAGAAAGAAGAGGAATTAAGAGGTGTTAACATTACTAAGCTTGAGGCCAGAATCTGATCTAGAGTAATGGCCGTGGGTTAGGAAGGGAGAAGTTGAGGTGAGAACTGTGGCAAAGGACAATAAATCCAGATTAGTTGCTGTTCACTGTGGTGGCATGCAAAGATGTGAAGGGGGCTGCCCGTGTTTTTGATGTGGGCCACTGTTGTAATTGTAGAACTATGAACAGAGGAGGAAGGAAGAAGGAACACCTCGTTCAGAAGTTGTTAAGTAGTATGTGTTATGTGTGTTTATTGGCATACATTATTGTAAAACTTTAAAAGAGCACAAGAAATATAATTCTGCTTACATTTATCTCTAATAATGTGTATCTATGTGTACTTTCAATTCATTCAAGAATAAAATAAGCCAATGATTTTAGAAACTACAGGGTTATATTTTAAAATCCTTAAAAATATATCAAACACAATTTCAAGTAAAAATTTCTGTCTAGATTAGCAAGAAAACATTTAAATTTATTCTGGCTGATTTTCTGACCCGCAAACACTTGAATTAAAAAAGCAAAAGCTAGCTAATGTGAATATTTAGCTATATTTATTTTCTTAAAACACGTTGTGAACGCTAGTGCACTCGTAGCTATATATTCAGTTCAGCTAACGATTGCTGAATATCTATATTCAATAAGATGCTGACCGAATATAGATACATGTCTATTATGTTTTGCTTCTTGAAGATTTTATTTCCAGAGTAAAGTGATTTTTCATTTAGGATTATTAGTTGATACCAGAATTAGGAGAAACTGGGTTTCTATATAATGCCTAATTTTAGCTATTTCATTTTAGCCAGTCTAAAGGTGTAAAGTGACATATTGTTGGTTTAATTTGCAGTTCTCTGATTACTGATGTGTTTGAGCAGCTCTTCCTATCTTTACTGTATATTTAGGTTTTCTTTTCTGCAGATTGCTTCTTTAAATTTTGTGCTTTTCTTCTGGTATTCTTGTTTCCTTTTGATTAAATTATAGGTATTTATATATTAGAGATATTGATTTCTTGTTGGTTTTGGACTTTGCAAATAACTTCTCTCAGTCTTTTATCAGTTACCTTCATCTATGATGTCATTTATTGAGTGGAAATCCTTAATTTCAATATAATCAGCTTCAAGAGTTTTTTGCCATATGGTTTATAATTGAGGGTTTTGTTTTATTTAAGAAGTTCTCCCCTATACCAAGGTCAAAAGATATTCTTATATATTTTCCTTTATAGTTTTACCTTTTATATTAAGATCTTTAGTTCTTCTATAACAGGAGTCAGAAAACATTTTCTTAAAAGGCCAGCCAGATAGTAAATATTTTAGACTTTACAAGCCAGTGGTCTCTGTCACACTATTCATTTCTGCCATTGCAGTGCTAAAACAGCCATAGACATACATTAATGCATGGGCATGGCTTGTTTCAATAAAACTTTGTTTACAAACACAGACATCTGACATTCAGGTCTAGAGTCTACCTTTGTTTTTGGTATTACATGGGATTCCAGGTGTTTGTTTTCCCCTCCCACATACTAAGTCAGTTTTTATGATACCATCCACTAAAAAATACATTATTTCCTCATTGATTTGTAGTGTTACCTTTCTTTTGTATTACTTCTCAAGTTACTGGGATCTGTTTCTGACCTCTATTCTGATTCATTGGTCTTTTTGTCTGTTTTTGCAGCAGGGCAACATTCTTTTATCCCTATGGTTTTGTAGTATGTCTTAATATCTGTAAGGAATAGGTATCTCTCATTACTTTTCTTTCTCAGAGTTAACATAGCTAGCTATTCGTGGACCTTTATTCTTTCATATAAATTTGAGAATATATCTACTGAATCCTTCAAGAAGGATGAGAATGATTTTCTTTAGGATTTAATTAAATGTAGGGGTTAATTTGGGAAGAATTGGCATATTAAATTGCATCATGCAGGGACATGTAATATTTCCTCATTTATTGAGATCATGATCTTTGTTTTTTTTTGAATTAAAAAATGTTTTTCTCAATAGGAGGGTTGTATATTTTTGATTGAGTTAATTCCTAGACACTTATTATCTTATGGCTATAGTGTATGGGCATCTTGTTTTATTACATTGATTGGTTTTATTGATGTGGAGAAATACTAAGTTATATAATTTATGTTTTTGAAAGATTAACAAAAACTGGTTCTTTTGAAAGATGAGTTGAATAGACTGCTGGCAGACTAATAAAGAAAAAGAGTTAAGACAGACAAGTAAAATATAGAACATACTAGAATCAATAATTTTATCTCAATAATAAAGATAAAATAAAGAATTATAAAAATAAAAGCTCTAGGAACAGCTGTATATTCCTAAATATAAAATGTCAAATTAGCATAAGAAGACATAGAAAATGTGAATAAGATGATAATTATTTTAAACAATTGAAAAATTAAAGACTCCTTCTCCCCCAAATTTCTAGGTCCAAAAGGCATTTATAGGAGAGTTATATAAAATTTTCAAGGAATAGTTAGTTCCTATTTTATCCAAATTATTGAAGAAAATAGAGTAAAAGCTGAGCACAGCTTATTTTCTGAGGCGAATGTAATTACCTGTTGCTAAACAAGATAAAGACCACCAGAACAGAAAAGTGTAGACTCATTTACCTTATGAATGTTATCCTTGGAATGAAAAGATAGTTTAATATCAGAAATGAGCACAGCTGTATTCCAATAAAACATTTTTGGACACTAAAGTTGAATTGTATTTAATTTTTATACATCACAAAATATTCTTTTTGATTTTTTTTTAAATCATTTAAAAATATAAAAACCATTCTTAGCCCACGTGCTGTACAAAAACAGGTGGATGGGCCCAGTTTGGCGTGAGAATTGTAGTTTGCCAACTCCTGATCTAACTATATGAACTGATAGAATCAACACCTGTTAAAAATAATTCTTCCCTTACCTTTATTATTTGCTTTCTGTTAGGAAATATTCAGGGCAAATTATATCACTTTCCATTGGTATAGTTTTCTGCAAGCACTTTATGTTGCTGTTTATTGACATTTTCTGTCTACTGATGACTCTTATCCTATTCTCCTTTGTCCTTGTAGGTTTATTTATCTTACACACCTTCAGATCAACGCAGTTGTATTGGTTTCTCCACTTCATATTCACTGTGCCCATCTTCTTTAGCCATTTAATACTTTTGGGATCATTCCTTATTTCTAATTGATTATGTTTGCCATTAGCATTGGCAGTTTCACACATGTCATTTAAACACTCTATCCTATTTCTGTTCTCTTCATGCTTTAGAGTGAAAACTAAAGTACAAATTTGGGGAAGATATTTGTTAACATAAATAAATGTAAAAAGATTAATGTCCAAACTATATTTTTTAAAAAACATTCAAATCAAATGATAAAAAGATAATAGAAAAAATGGACAAAAGACTTGATAAGAATTTCATAGAAGTAGAAACCCTAATGACCAATCATATGTGAAGAAAAGCTCCACCACATTAATTATCAAGGACTTGTAAATTAATCAGAGTGATAACATGTCTTACCCACCAGATTGGCAAAAATTAAAAAAAAAAAAAGGTATTACCTGCTTCTGAGGATAGGGTGTAACTGGAATATAAATTGGTACAACTAAGTTGGAAAAACAATATGGCATTACCTAGTAAAGTTAAAATGCCCATACCACAGGGCCAGGAAATTCCACTTTTGCCTACAGATCATGGAGAAACACTTGACTGTGTATGTGTGCCAGGGGTCGTGGACAAGAACACTCACAGGAGCAGTGTTTGTGATCATAACGGATTGGAAACAAAAAAATGTCATCAGCAGTAGAATGGATATATAAGTTGTGATGTATTCATACTTGGAATTCTGTACAGCAGTGAAAATAAGTTACAGCTACATACAAGGGAATATATTTATTCTCTGCTATAAATATATTTATGCGCTGGTATTTTAAATCAAGAATTTATTGAACTTTGTCATTGGATACAGATATTTTTTGTTTGAAAAATAGGATAGAAAGATATCTTGGCCTTTAAAATGAAAGTTTATTGGAATTGTAGAGAAGTTTAGGCAAGTAAGATGTATGGAAACTATGATTTTTAAAATTAATTTTAATTATGTAAGTAATATAGGACTGTATTCATCGTGTAAAACTTAAAAACAAATGGAAAAGCAAAGTCTGTTTTGACCAGTACTACCAAACCAGTGCTTTTCGCCAAAGTAATGCCTGTTTTCAGTTTGGGATGTAGCCCCCAGATTTTTGTTTATGCATTACATTCATATGTACATACATACATATGTACAAATGTACTAGTAGTGAATATATATTGTTTTATGCTTTTTTGTTTTATAAATGTCTCAAGTTTTTTATATGTCAGTTTATAAGGATGTATATTTTCCTTTTGAAATTGTATGTATTCCATAGTATAGACTTTGTATAGATTAGCCATTACCCAACTGATGAACATTTATTTTGTTTTTGTTTGATTACAAAAATATGCTACATTGATTATTATATGTGTGTTTATACATTTATATGTCTGTATTATGGATACTAATCATCAGTTTGTTATAAACATAGCAAATATTTTTCTAGTCTGTTCCTTGACATCAAACTGTTACAGCTTTTGCTCTTTTTTTTGTGGTCATAAGATCTCTTTTCCTAGGATCCTAAATATTTTATTTTATTTTATTATTTTTCTTAAATTTTATTTTAGAAGAATCTTGCTTTGTTGCCCAGGCTGGAGTGCAGTGGTGTGAACATAGCTTACTACAGCCTTGGACTCCAGGGCTCAAGCGATCCTCCTGCCTCAGCCTCATGAGTAGCTGGGACTACAGGCATGCACCACCATGCCTAGGCAATTTTTAAATTTTTTGTAGAGATGGGTTCTCGTTATTTTGCCCAGCCTGGTCTTGAACTCCTGGCCTCAAGTGATCCTCCTACCTTGGCCTCCCAAAGTGCTAAGATACAGTTGTGAGCCACCTGCCTGGCCTGTATTCTCTTACATTTTAAAGTTTCCATTTGTAGTTTTGTTTTTAGCATTTAGTTCTTTAATCCATCTGAAACTTATAATACTTTGGGGGAATGGTATGAAGTAGGGACATAAATTTATTTCTTTCAAATGGCTACAGATTATTACAGCATCATTTATTGAATGGGTAATCACTGATTGGAATCATCTTTTTTTTTTCTTTGTTTTATTATTTCAGCATATTGTGGGGGTACAAAAGTTTAGGTTACGTATATTGCCCTTGCCCCCCCACCCCCCGAGTCAGAGCTTCAAATGTGTCCATCTCTTAGTGCACATTCATTATCGTTATCATTTACTGCTACTGCCACTACTAGCCAATATTTGTTGAGTATATACTAGGACCACTCACTATTCTAAGCATTTTACCAGTATTATCTCTTAAGTTTTACACCACCCATTGTACAAGTGGGGAAGTAAGACAGGAGAGGTTAAGTGATTGTCCAGTGTAACACAGTAACTAAATAGTAGAGCATGGATTTTCATCCATGAATCTAGCTCCAAAACCCATGCTCTTAACCTTAGGTAAATATGGGAAGTTTAAATTGATAAATTTATTTGCCATTTTCCAGGCAGCCTGAGCCAGTAATTGCTTAGATTTTCCCCTTCTTGGATCATGATTGAAAACTTAGTGTCAGAGAGATAGAGGCCAAATTGTGGTTTTTAAAATTGAAGATAGTCATGGGTAAATCCAAAGAAAAACCAGTATTTCTCAGGTTTGTTTTAATATATTTCTGATAACAAACAAGATGTAATATCTTTAAAAATTTTTAAGATATTTTAAATTTGGATATATGACCAAGTGAAAACTTGGTCAATTTATGAGTTTATTACTTGATTAAGTAAATATTGGTGCCATTTGGAGTTTTATTTAATGTTGAGATTATCAGCTACTTTATTATTTTCTGATTTCCTTGTTCTCTTTTGTACTTAGCATACATCTGAAATGATAGCATGATTTTGGGATTTGTAGCCAGATTAGCCTGGATTGAGATCCTAGCTCTTGCACTTTTACTGTGTTTCCTTGAGCAAGTAATTGAACATCTCTGAACCTCTGTTTTTTTATCTTTAAATTAGGTGATAATACTGAGGGGGGGTGGTATGATATTTAAATAAGATAATATTTGTAAAGATACATACTATGTGGTAAGTATACTATTTTAATTTTATTTTAAAACATATATATGGAAGTCTGTGGCTTAGGTTAATAATTTGTATTTCCTGTTTATATCTCTCATAGAGGAATACAGTAAGTTTTATTTGGGAGATTTTGAGTGAAGTACAAAGAGTTCACTGTTAGCTAATTTTTAAATTAAGTGAAAATTATAAACTTAGTAAAAATTAAGTATCTCAAGTAATTGTTAATTTAGTAAACTTATTTCTGTTTTTTCTTCTTTTGTAAATTATATTTCTAAATTATTAGCAAAAATATTAACATTAAAGGTATCTTTTTTGAGTAAAATTAATTCTTAAATGTCATATAAAATATAAAAATATTTGATTAATTCATTTCACAGTCTATCATGCAAAATAGTTAATTGAAATTTTTAATAAAGCACATAACTCTAACTATTCTAGGATGTGTAGACAGTTTTTCTAGGGAAATAGTTTTAAGGCTATCTCAGTCTGTGAGGAGGCATATTATAATTTCAATGTTTCCTCCTTTAAGATTTATGAATGTACTTTTAAAATTTGCCACTTAGATACGACATCATTCTGTCTACTGTATTAAGATGAAGTGCATCAAATGGTCCCTGATTCCTCTTATTTCTGAGATTTTCTCATTCTAGAAAGTACGCATTATCTAAAAAATTTTTCCTAGAATTGCTATCAAGTTCATCTTCCATTTTTATTAGATGTCAAGATACTAGTCTCCAAATAACTTAGAGTTATATGGTTTATTTAAAAATTTAATTAACTATTTTATATGGTAGACCATGAAATGAATTAGTCAAATATTCTTATAGTTTATGTGACATTTAAGAATTAATTCATTTTACTAAAAAAATATACATTTAATGTTAAGATTTTTGTTAATTTAGAAATTACATTAAATTGTATCATTTTTGTACATTATGATTTATAATTATCAATGTGTTATGTTGTTGTTTACAAAAACGCTAATGAGGTCTAGCTAGTTGAATGCCCAGTTGAGAGATGACAATAAAGAATTGTCATTTTTATGAACATATTTGGTATCAGGTATGCAGCATGTACTATAAATATATATCTTTTGATTGAATAGAAAAGTCTGTTTTTCAATTAAGTGGTTAAATGTGGTAAGATGCAGTATAACTCTTATTTAAATCACATGGAAACTTTTTCGTAGAAAATTTACAAAATGCGAATGGATAATAACTTTTTTTAAATAAAATGAAGAGATATTAGGTTACAGCCATGCAGTGTGCGAGCGTTACTGCCTGTCTCACCCTGCCCGTGTGTCCCCGCAGGTGCAGCGGTGGCGGGCATTTACAGAGTCGCGGGGAAGAACATGGCCCCCCTGGAAGCGCTGGTGTGGGGCGTCGGACAGACTGTACTGACAATAATCATCTCCTTTTCAAGGATCCTTGCTACACTTTGAGGTTTCTGTGGGAATGTCCTGCTTCACCTAAGGAAACAGATGTACAGATTCCCTGAAAATGGCATTGTTAACAAGTAGGAATGCAAGTGTGCAAGAACGTGGACCGAGCGAGCGGGTCGGAACTCGAGGAGGACCGAGGACCTCGAGCTGCGGGGAAAGGTTGCCCTCTGGTGTTCAAGTGGTTGCACTACCGCACTGCACCTTACGTGCCTCCGTCCCAGGCAAGGTGCGTTAAGACACTACGTGAAGCTACACGGAAAAGCACCTTGTTTAGCTGCCTATCAGGTTAACATTGGTGTTGAAATCATTGTTCTTAACAGTGTTGTGTTCAGTTACAGGGACGTTTTGAGGGATTGATATATGTGCCAAACTCTTTTCTTTTTGTTAACATTGATCATGTGACAATTTGCAAGCATAGATGTAGATGAGTGCTGTGAACATCTTTGACATGAATTCAAGTAATGTAAGATTTTTGTTTTGTAACGCTGAATCCCCTATGAGTGCTAAATATGGAATCGTTTAATATGAGAGACATTTGATTTTTAATGTTGAGTGTTCTGGGATTTAGGGCTGTAATATGTTTAGGCATTATTGTTATTTAATTTGTGTGGAAAATAATAGTCTTCTTCATGGAAGACTAGCTAAAACTGTTTTAAGGACTCAGAGTAGATCTATAGGGTGCATACTTTTCACTAACTTAAACAACACCCTTTTAATAGTTGCCCTCATGCATAAACATTCTATTTATATGAATTCAAAAACTTTATGGGTTACACGCATTGATTGTAGTTTGTGTGCCATGAAAATATAATTTGAAAATTTTCTTATAAATTTTGTAAGAAAAAAGTCTGAAATGCATGTTGCATCTTTGACCCTTCTAAAGAAAGTTCTGGCCTTGTATCTCATGGAGAAAACATTTTTATAATTAGTATCTCAATGGGATTATATTACTTGTTGCATATATCTTGATTTTTGATGAAACATAAATGGTCTTTCATTCTGGAGTATTAACTATTTTTAGAGAGTGGCCTAAATTAGGCCCTGGATATAAAAAGCCTCATTTGTAGATAAATAATAAGTAAATTATATTGGAAGAATAATAAACAATTTTACTTTGGATATGTGGTAACATCATAATTTTGCTAAGTAAAAATTGGAAATGTAGTAAATAATTTTAAAATTTGGCAGTTAGTCTCAGCATATCAGTATAGTACTGAACATGTATTTGAATGATTTATTTCAGTTCAGTTCTTGATTTATGCTATTCAGTTATGATTTAAGTTTATAGGTTATGATTTAAGTTTACTAGAAGAATCTATGAGGACATTTATTAAAAATGGAAATATCCTTTGTATAAAACATTTTCAGAGGTTTCGGCAATACAGTTGTTTTGCAAGAGTACAGGAAGTATAGGGGAAACACACAGCCTGGCCGACTTGGTCTCCTAATCAGATTTTTTTGTTACCAGGTGCAGTTATGAATGTGCTAATTCAAACAAAGAGCTGTTGCAGAGAATATGAAGTTCAGGACAATTTAAAAAATAATCTGGCAACCCAGCCTCACTGTTTAACCTAATTTGGTATAATAGTGGCCTTCTGTTAGGTCTCACTCAAATTTTACATCTTTGTTACCCACACTACTTTTTCTCCACCAAAACCAGGATATATCAACAACTTACAAATGAGGAGTTGGGAAGGGGGTACTTTTACCAGTATGGAAGCCAATTTGGGGCAATTTACTAAAACACTGAGACTTGGAAAATTTGTTTTTCTTCAAAAAAAAAAAAAAAAAAACCAATAAGCTACTATGTGTGGATCTTTGAAGTAAATCTTAAAATTGATTCTTTTTATTATGTGCAAGCCTGAAATTATTTTTATGTGTTCTTTATATTCCAGATGTTTTCACAAATTAAATTTAGGCATAACTTTTCATGTTAATTTGATTTCTCCTTTTCTGTTAGACTTGAACTGTGTTTTCCTTTATTTTGGCTACTCTGTCAATAATTTAAATCATTGATATTCTTGCAGAGGAATTACCAATAATATGTAGAAATTGTTTCAGATCTACAGAATGAATGTTTGTTTTAAAATACGGTTATTTTATGATTTAAGAAAGTTATCATGGTAAGGTAATATGGAATACGTGGTTCATAATCCAGAATTAACCAGAAAATCACTTGTACACATTAAATACATGAATGTGTGGACCAAAGAGATTTAAACTCTTGTTTTTGCTCTAGAATGAAAGCATAATTGAATGGTTAATAGTTAGTTTGTAGGGTGTCCTGCAATTGTCTTAATTTTATCAAATTGCTTTACATTATGAACTGGGTATGTGTGTGTGTACTTTTAATTTTAGGGAATATTTTTGGTTTCTTTGCTGTTTTCAGTTATTTCCATTGGGATTTTGTGCAACTGTCACTCTTGATGTTTTGAAATGCAGTTGAATCGTGTGAATTTATGAAATTGTCTTAATAGCTATTTATATGCTGAGATTTTTAAATAAGTTAGTGGTTTTCCTATAGAGACAAGAAATGTTTAATGATATATATACAAATGCATATATATCATTATATACATATATATAGAGCTGCTGTATAGGAATACAGTCTAACTGGAAAGCTTTTGTTCAATGAACACTTTCATGTTCTTAGTGGAGAATTTGATATATTTGTTCAGTTGAATGATTTTTTAGATAGGTTTGAGGATGTTTGAGAATTTTGAATTTTGGGAAAATTTTCTTGACTTAATAGTTAGCTGGAGACCCTTTTTTAGGGTATAACAAAAACTCTTAGTGATGTATTTGGGTTAAACTTTCTTAAAATTTGTATGTGATTTAGCAGTAAATTTTCTTTGCGACAGTGCAGAAAGGAAGGGGGAAATCCTCTACAGCTGATATACCTTTATTTAAAAAATGTTTAGTGAAATATTGCTGATAGTGTAATCTGTTCTCCAGAGAAGGAGCTCCTGTATGCCCAAACGAATTGTTTAATATGCTGGTTAGATATGTCCATAGATCAGAGTTAGCCAGGGGCCTCCTATAAACTACAAATGTGACTGCCCCATGGAACAGTTCCATTGGTTGCCTAGAATAAAGAAAGTCCTAAATGATAGCTATATTCAGTGCTTGCAACTTAGTATTATTTTAGGTCTTAATGTTTACCAAACAGTGTTATAGTTTGTTACCCAATATACTTCCTTAGTATTTCTTACCCAATATACTACTGCCCCAAACCATATAAGGGTCTTGTTTATACTTTAAATGCGAGAAATAAAGAAATGAGTAGGTCTGCATAACTTAAATATTTGTGACTTACATAAGGAAAAGGGGTAATTTAAAATCAAAGAATGTTGTCAGAAAAGGTCTTTAGTGAACCTCTAATTAAGATGAGGAGAGTGAGACTGCCATGTCAATGTGCCCGGGCTGACACTCACATGCTAATTCGATTTTGTAAACATTTTTTGTGGCTCTACTATATACAAAGTGCTATACCAGATATTTCGTATAGTAATACAAGAATGATCAAGATGGGATTCCTGCCCTTGAGTCCTTTAAGAACTAGCAAGATAATTTTAAATCTTAAAATGGTTGGGATAACATTTTGCTTCCTGATTCTAGTTGAGAGTTCAAATCCTGGGTTTTACCCCCAAATTCTGATTTTCCTTCTTCATCTACTAAATGGATTTTCAATAACTGAGATATCATTGCTGTGGCATAGTGAAGAGAATATTGGACTCTAAGCCAGCAACGTAGATTTGATTCAGGCTGTCACTTGTCAGCTGTTTGATCTTGAGCAAATTATTTAACCTCTCTGATCTTCAGTTCATACTTTACAAAATGTGATTAATACTTCATGTAGTTATTGTGAGGATTATGCGAGATTTTTTGTGAATGGCAAAGCAGTATTTGACAGTAAATGATCAATAGTCACTAGAATTTTTCTAAAAATTACAATTTGCAATACCAATTGAATATATTGTCTTGTAAAAATCACCTGTTTTCTTCCATTTCCACATTTTCCCTACATATATTTTAAGAAGGAAACTAAAAAAATTCTCTGTAATCTTGCTTCCTTTACCTCCTCTCTACCCCTTTATTGTTAAGATCAGCAGATGTTTATTGAAGAACCCTTTGGGAGTTGGGGGTGGTGGAAACGGCCAGGGCAAGCAGGATTAAATTACGAGTTCTGTTAACCACTGGTTAAAATAGGAACACGGTAGAGGGGGTTAGTGTTTACTCCTTTACCTCGTCGTACTTCCCTTGGATTGATTCATGTACCATTCACTGACTTGCTGCTATATGCAGATTATCCTCCTTGTGTTAGGGATAGAAAAGTGAGTGAAGTATAAGGCCCTTCTCTCTTCCTTTCTTCTCTACCCCTGGGCAGCTGGCTCCACAGTGTGGGGCCAGAAGTGTAGCAAAGTAGATCCGGGCTCCAGGGTCTACCAAGTCCCTTCCATGGACCAAAGGCGCATAAGCCCTAGTTGTTATTTTGTTTGTTTGTTTTTTTTTAATTTAAAAAGAAGTACCATTATTCTTAATATAAGTCTATTTTATAATTCAGGAAGTAACAAGATGCTAAGAGCACTTTCTGAAATATTTTTAAACTACTTCACTCTTGATATTACAAATTTTTCTCCCAGAAAGTCTTAAATCAAAATCTCTTCCGTCGTTACTTAAGATGAGAATAATGTGGAAAATTACTGAAGAAATTCTAGTGGACTTAGAGTGCACTAACAAGGACATCATTTGATTAAAAATTATAACATTTTTCAAATATATGGTACCATTTTGTAGCTGAGGGAAGTTTAAAGACAGGAAGAAATGTTGGAGGCGTAACGCACAAAAAACAAACACATTTGATGAAGTACCTATATTATGTGAGCACGGTTTCCCCCTTCTGTGAAGACTATAAACTGTACCGTATGAGTATGTGCAATGCATGTTTACAGAAAGTTGTGTTTCTTTATATGTGAGGCTTCACTGACATAATGCATTCTGAAATCATACTACATTTTTGCATGTGTGTGGTTTGCTCTTCTAACTTAATGATCTCTGTTCCATGTAGGTAATACAATGTTGTTAAAGAGGCTGCTGAATTAGGTATCTACAAGTGTACCTGTGAATTTGTTTGGGGGAAGCAATACTTAGTATATCAAGTATTTTCAGTAGATGTGGAGATGTACCAGTTAATACTTTATTAAATTAGTGGAAGTACTCAAATTTCTGAGTGAGCTGAGCTATGAACTATAATCGCCTCTTCCCCTAAGTTTAGAGGACTCATTTTCACGTTCTCCACATTTATTGCACATGTTGAACTTACCTAATAATCCTTTCTTGATTTTGAGAACTAATTTAGCAGTTTCTTAAAAATCTTCCTCCCCCTTCCATACAGATGTCATATGTTATAAACATATGTACAGTTTGTTGATAGAAGCCAAAGTGCTGGTTTAGAAGAGAGTATTCTTAACACCCATGGTTATGCAGCTATGGTCTTATTGAAAAATAAATACTATAGGCAAGTCAGGAAAGCATGAAGCTCTTAAATATTTTTTTAGATTATATACTGTACCCAAATATATCTTCCCTCAATGGTAACACGGTTATCTCATTTTTCAGAATGTATTTAGGTATGTAACTGAAACTGGAAAGTAGTTTGACATAAATATATAGAAAGAGGAACTATAATGCATTATCATCTGGATCCCACAACTGTAACACTTTTTGTCCTAAATATAAACTGGTAATTACTAAAAATCATCGCTTTTTTTTTTATAGCCCTGTTTAAATGAATGTTAACTTGAGAGTACTAGTGATGATGAAAAGTTTCCTTTGTTTTTAAATTAAAATATTTACACATCATTATTAAGTATCTTTGAGATGGAAAATTTTAAAGATTTCTCCATAGAAAGCAAAATAGAGGCACTTGTTTGAATAATGGTAAAAATTATTTACTTGGGATGCTGGATGAGTTGGTAGTCTAATTGTTGACACTTTCTTAGTATTTGTGATACTGGATGCATTTACGTGGAGGAATTTTTAAAAGTTTTGGCCCTCCCCAGTACATACATTGAGACATGAGCTCTACACACTTAAAGGAATAAATATGAAATTCCACAGTATTTTTCATTTTAGCCATGTGACTTGGTAAAATTCATATGATTCTACCCTAAGTATTAGCCCCTGACCTTAGTCATTCTGGGCCAAGGGGATCAACTTTATCTTAAAGTTAACTAGCTAAAATGTGGTTATTTAGATAGGAAAAATAGTTTTTCTGATAGGTTTTTAAACTCACTTTCCAATCGTATTAACTCTCAGACCACTGATGAATCATTTAGTAAATCACAGGACAGTTTTTCAAAGCTAAATGATGCCTTAGTGCCTTGAAAGTTAAGATACTTTTGCAAAGTGGATTTAGTGAGATTCAGGATTGTCACCAATGAGTCGACTTTGCGCATGTCACCTGTGACTGGGAATTCAGAGTTTAGGAAGAGCATCATTGCAACAAATCTTAGCTATTAACTTCTTACGGTTCAGTGTAAATCAGTTATTTAACCATTGACTATGACAGATGACAGCTACTTTCGTTATATTTTCATGATGTGGTATGTATTATTTTTCTCTATTTTTTCTTTTTCCAAATAAGTATGAAATGGGGAAAATGTAGTCAAGAAAATTAAATGTAGGATTTTAAATTTTAGTTTTGTTGTAAACTAGAGATTCTAGTGTGAAAGTGTTAGTTTTATACTGTAGTACAAGGGCAGATGCTTTATGTAACCTTTAGAAATATGTTTACCATCAGGGATTTATTTTTACTATAGAAATACTAAATGTACTGTGAAGCTTAAAGACAGGAAGAATAAACGTTGGAGGGGTAATACACAAAAACAAAGGCATATTTGATGAAATACCCTACATTATGTGAACACAATTTTCCCGCTTCTGTTACAACTATAAACTACACTGTATGAGTATGTGTACTGCATGTTTACATAATACAGTTTAATTTTGAAGGATTATTTAAAAAAAACTATGTTTATATATAATGCCTAACAAGGTGTAAATATTGTATACTATTGATTTTTAATTTTATATAAACAATTTTTTTATTTCCCAATTCATGTACAAATCTCATTGTGTATATAGCATAATTTCCTGGAGAACACAAATTTTGCAGTGAATTTTAAGTATTTTAATTGCAGTAAGCATCAGGTTAGCCTTAGAGATGTTGACCTTTATTTTAAATTATTTTTCACCATTTTCATTTTCTTCAAAGGGCAGCAATAAACATATGCAAGTTATTTTTGATTATAGAAAGTTGGTCTACAAAGATAAGATCTAGGTTCCAATACATTGCTTTAAAGAAAAGATGCACAATCAATAT
The DNA here is from genome assembly GCF_041146395.1 of Eulemur rufifrons. Lineage (NCBI taxonomy): Eukaryota > Metazoa > Chordata > Mammalia > Primates > Lemuridae > Eulemur > Eulemur rufifrons. Next base: position 60,568,669 of record NC_091000.1, on the reverse strand, counting down.
GATCCAGTGTCTACTCACAGGCCCTTCTCTGAGGGCCACGTGTGGCTCTCCTCTTTGTAATATACAGGGTGAACTCTCTACTGATACACACAAAACAGCTGTTAAAAGTGAATCCAGCACTGAAATGTCGTTACACAGAATTTATTGGATTAAAAATTTGTAATATACAGTATTTTAATAAAGTTTCTGTATTCAGTTTCATGCACTTATATATAAATAAACCTGTCTTTAAAAGCTTTATTGGGTGTTTGACTCCTGGTGACATATCTTTTCAACTCATTCAGTGTGGACTTGAATGTCTTTTCATGCCCTTTGGTCAGTTTTTCTGGAATTCCCTATGGGGTTTGGAGGTAGTGCTGAAAAGGTAAGCAGGAAGTCTAAAGACAAATTTGGCCTAGTTTATGGCTTTGCCTAGCACCAATCCTGGGCCACATGAGCGTCAACTTCTGAGAGGTATTGTTTTAAGATGCACGCTATCACTTTAGTAATAAGGAACTACCGTTATTGAGGGCTGGTTTCCTGATAGACACATCATACCTACTCTAACACTTAAGGTAACCCCTCAAGTGATGTGTTTTATCACCATTTTATAGACGTGAAAATTGAGGTTGAGAGAAGGTGAGAAACTTCTCAGGGTCACACAGTGAATAGTTGCTGAGCTGGGGTTTTCTTGCTCTACTAAACTTTTGTTTTTTTCCCCAGTAGGCTATGTTGGTTTCTGCTGAGCACTCGTGGAGCTCTTACCTGTGATGAGATACTATCTCATGACTGACAAAGACAAATGACATTATGGGATTTTGAAAAACTACCAACTCAGAATTTGAATGGTCAAATTTATGCTTATTTTGATTTTTGTTAGGGATTTCTGAGGGAGGTGTTAGTTACATAACTAGGCTCAACTACTGTCCTGCCTGAGGAGAGATTTGTGTGACAAAGCCAGTCACTGCAAATGTCACAAACCCCGCCAAAATAAAAACTAGCTTAGCTTTAAAAATTGTGCAACATAATGGAAGGAAACATTTTTTTCACATACACTGACATTTATTTCACATACTTACTAAATTGAAATGTACTTTCTTTTTCTTTGTTAACTTTTTCATTCAACAATAAGAATTATGAAATTATTATAATAAATACATTTCCTCCCTGACCATGAATCTTAAAAAGTTCTTGGACAACATATAAATCTTGAGATCACAAAAAAGTTTTCTAATTTGATTCTATTATCTTTGGCTCTTGAAGTAATATTCCTGTAATGTTTTTGTGGTAGGTGAACTATCTTTGGGTATTTTGCTATTTGCTGAGCATTGAAAGGAGGCATTACATTTCGGATTTACCACCACCTAAGGTGGACAAGACCAGAGGGACAGATAATCTAGAAGGAAGACACGCGGGTCTTACATTGAGCCTTGCAATGGTGAATGAGTCCCAGTCAGACTTGCAAAGGAGGAACGTCTTGAATTTACTGAATAGGTACTTACATCATCTGTGTTTTGTAGTTGAACCCTTATTTATTTTGGGGGGAGGAAGGTCTCCCTCTGTTGCTTAGGCTGGTCTTGAACTCCTGGGCTCAAGAAATCCTCTTGCCTTAGCCTCCCAGGTAACTGGGATTACAGGTACGTGTCACCACATCCGGCATTGAACCCTTATTTATAAAATAATACCTAAAGATTTAGGGTACAGAAAGGAGAGTAAACAACCCATGGCATATCTTCGGGGAGTAGAAATTGGGTTTACTTTTAGCTTCTAAATGGAACCTTAACAGAAGATGCTATCCTGCACCTCTGCTTCTGTATATTTGCTCTTAATTTTCTTAATTCATTGTCTCTAGACGTTCTTCTTTTGGCCAATTTTATGAACATTATTCAAGTCCAGAAAGTTCTTGGGATTGATTTGCAATAATTGCATCAGGTGGTTTTCTTGCAAAGCAAGAGTTCCATCACTAGATGGTGCAGTGGTTCTATTTTACTTTCCCCGTTGCTTTCGGCCTGGACATTGGTTCTTACCTATGAGCCCAAATAAACTCAGGCTGTACTTTTGGTTTCATTTACACAGTATACAGCTAATGTTAATTTTTTTCCCAAAACAAATACACGTGAGTAAATTAAATAGAAAATGCAAGGTTTCTACATTTCATCACTAGGCAGTTTAACTTTCCGAAGAATGTTAAGATAGAGTGTTTAGGGTTATTGGCAAATCAGTAAGTCATGTTAGTTGTATGATTTTGGTAAGTCATTAATATGGACCTTGATTTATGTGTTTTTCTTAAATTCCAAGTCTTAAGGCATAACGGTTTTTATCTAATAGTTTGCACTTTTTTAGTGACGTTTACTCACATAATCAACTTGCTCCAATAAAAGCGCTACACCATCAGCCTTGTTGTATCATGAGGCTTGATTTTAAATTCCTGCTCTACCATTTAGTATTTGAACATGAGCAAGTTATTTTAACTTCTGTGATCTTTGGCTTTCACGTTAGTAAAATGGGAATAACATTTTGCGTTGCATGTAGTGAGTGCTCAGCAAATACTCTGCCTTGTCCCCTTGGCCTCTTCGGTGTGTTGTCTGCACATGGAGGGATGATGTCATTCTAGACTTTGCTACAAGTTTTGGTAGTAAGTTCAGATACCTCTGTTTCAACGTCAGAGCCAGATTCTGTGTCCTGACAGCACAGCGGATTTTGAGGGAGGATTTGGTTCAGATTTAAACTGTCCCACTCAACTCTGTGCTGCTTTTGCAACAAAGCCTGCTGAGGGGATTTTTTAGAAACATACCTCAGTGGGAAAGAGCCTGGTTAGAAAGCAGAGTGGATAAACTTGCTCAGCTAGCAAATTCCTTGCATTCTGTAAACCAAATATGTACAAGATGAGGAAGCCAAGGCGGCCAACATAAATGAAGTCCTCCTGAAGGGTGGGCATGACGTGCCTGTCAGCTGTGCACGTAGTCATCGGCCAGCTCAGATCCTGTTGCACAAGGGCTCCTTGACTTGTTTGTTGTTTGACAGAGACAAACTGTAGTTCACATTCGGAGGAGAAGGGTTGGTCTTTTCGGCTGCAGAGTTTCTGATTTTAGAAGCACAGGTTTCATTATACAGCGTGGTCTGTAGAAGCAGGCCTTGGAGATCAACATGCCCTTGCACTCAGGGTTTTAAATCAGGACTGAACTTAGACCACAGTGGAGAACCAAACAAATTTTCATAAAACCGCACCTTTCCTGCCCCTTTGGCTTACTTTTTGTGGCAATTGGTGTTGGTGGGTGACTCCAAAATGTGATAGAAGAAGATGCTTGCGTTGCCTTTGATGTGGAAAATAAGAGAAGGTACAGAGGTGGGTGGGAGACATTGAAGGGTTGAGGGAGCTACAATTTTGAGAGACTCTTGACTTTTTAAAGCCCTGCACATGTTACCTGAGTGGGAATAGTGGGATAGTTCTGACCCCTTGTGCACATGTGACCTCATATTAAGCTCAATCTCTCTATGCCAATTTCTTTTCCAATAAACGTGAAAACAGATGAACTCCCATTGTCTTCTCATCAATGCAGGTTGACACGTTTAATTGGACGACATCAGTGTAGGCCTGTTATTCTCAGACTTTCATAGACCAGGCCCAGTTTGGCATCATACGTTTGACATTTAACGTGTCCATTATAGCTCCAAGCTGTAGTCCATCTCCAGGTTTCTCATTTGAAACTTGTTTAACTTGGGGATTTTTTGCAAGATGAACAAGAAGGGCTGAGAATTCCAAATCTAAACCATAACTTCTGTGTGAATTTTTTTGTTTGTTTTTTATGCGTTGTTGAAGGAAATATGTAAAGCCTATATTATTGATAGGGTAATCATTGTAATAATGTTGGAATTCAACTTTTACTCAAGCCATTTTCACATCTAGAATCTCATTTTATCCTCACAATCTGTTCTTATTTGGGGAAAAGGTAAAATGCTTTTTCATGAAAGTCATTTACTTGGTTAAACTCAGGTCTCTTAGGAGACCTGGATAGCTGTTTGGACAAATTCCTATCCTAAGAGCAGAGCTGAGGTCGCCCAGCAGTCCAGCTGCCTGGACTCAGGTAACCCTCAAAGGCACAAAGGGATCCCCTTGGAAACCGATCACTTCCTAGGTGCATGAGTAGCTCATTCTCTTGCCACAATGCTTTGGCTGAAGACTTTTTAAAGAAAAGATATGCAAAGGCCCAAATAGTCACATGAGATCTTATTGGGGGACTAATTCTTGCTTTCTTCTGTCAGGATTATCTTACTTGTGATGGAGATCTTCAGTAATAACTGTTACATGCCAGGATCAATAGATAGCTCATAGGAATAGAAGTGCCACCATGTTTTATAAGGTTTTTTCAAGATTTAGCTTAACCAAGCAGACTCTTGTTTTATCTTAACTGGTTCAATGCACACTACCAATTACCTGGACAGGAAAAGTTGCCAAGTCAAAGCAAAACATTAAGGCTTCCTGGATATTTTGAGTCCAAAATGGATGAAGGGGAAAAATGTACTTTTGGCATCATACAAACAGAAAGCAGTGTTTTAGGGACCTGTGTAGACTGGAGCCTGAAGTATGTCAGCAGCAGGTTTGTTGGTTATGGTGGAAAAAATGCACAGTGTGCTGATTAACCTCAGAATGAGGACCAAGTCTGAACACACCCACCCCTGACATCAGGAATCTATTTGTGGTCTTTGAGACTGTATTGGGGAAACTATTAAAAGCTTGAAGAGAAATTTAGATAGTGTCCATAAATAAAGGCCAGCTCAACAGTATGTCACCTCCACAATGGAATAGACAAGAGGCAGAGATAAACTAACGAATAACCCCAAAAGACTTACTGTTTGGCATTGACGTTTGTGTTGCTTTGCAAGTATCACTTTCTATTTTAAATCTTCTCTATCTCAAATATATATGACCTTTGTTTTCACTCACCAGCTCCGGCAGAGGACAGAGGGGGCCAAGTGTCAAAGGATTTCTCTACGTGGATACATGGACAATTAAGGCAGGGATAAAGGAGATAAGGTTTTTTTTCCCAAAAGAACTGTCCCAAAAGTTAGCAAAGTAAGCCCTTGAAAATAGGTTCTGTCATGAAAGCAGTGCTTTTTCATGAGCTAAAATTAGGACGATCAAGATGAAAATAACTAAGAATTGGTTTATTCTTAAATATCCATTCAGGGTTTTTAATTCTGGAAAATATCAGATGTCAACTTGAGAAATGTATCACATCATTTGGTAGGATTCCAGTTTGATGATGCACATCTCAAAGCATTCTATGGTTATCTTGGCTGTTACTAATCCAGTCTGGTCTCATTCTGTTCTTCAAAACTACCAAAAACTCTGGCTTTTAATACAGTGATAAATTTGGTAAAATAAAGCCTGATCTCTCTCTGTCTCTGTCTCTTTCTTTCTCTCTCTCTCTATCAAATTTCCCAATTTCTCACTTTTTATGCTACAGTGAAACATGGATCAGACTACATGTAAATAGCAATTGTAAGTGTGTTTCAAAGAACACTGATTGGGACAGGCTCTTGAGAAAAAGAATTCCTTGGCCAAATAAATTTGATAAAACTTGACTTCTGTATTCCTGTCTTAGAGATTCACAATCACACACCCACATTGAAGACTTCGGAAAACTCTGAGTTAAAAACCTATTTGGCTTTAATTTCCATGAATTCTCTGGGGAAAAAAAAAGGCAACAGCAGTAGGAGGAACTTTACTAATTGATTCTGGGGCTTCTGGAAAACAATGCAAGCATGTTTTTGAAGTTCAAACTGGTGTCCCCATCCCAAAGGTCTCTGGCCCATCACACTACACCAGAAATTGGTTTCCATATCTAAGTTTAAACCTAAATCTCAAGTGCTCACTGCCCCCTCTAACTCTCCAATGTGTGCTGACCTGGTTCCTCATGCTCTGCTTGGCTGCTGGACACCAGTATCTTCCTGGCCCTTAGATGTCATCTTTGGCATATTTCTGCCTGGAGTTTCCTAACTTCCATGTTCTTCTGGGGTTTTGCAGACCCAAGCCCCCTGGCTGGCACCTGCTACCCACAGCCCAGGCTCAAGGCAGTCTTTGAGGTGGGACCCTCATGTAAGATCCAAGGTTGTATCTGGCAAATGTCCAATGAGAGGTGGGGACCAGATGCCACAGCATTTCAGGGAAGCCCAGGGGCTGGGTAGGCCGGGGACAGCTTCCAAGATGATGTGGCAGCAGGACAGGACTTGGAGGATGGGTTACTAAACGTAGAAGTCTGCAGTAAAGAGGGAAAGTCCAGATGTGGCTACTTCCAGGAGAAGATTGCGAGAAACCTGCCCATGGAGTCAGGGCGTGGACTGAGTTCCAGGCAGGAGAGGCTGAAGTGAGAAACAGCAGAGAGCAGGACCGAAGGGTGGACAGGTGCCAGGTGTGAGCCCTGCATACCGGGAGAAGGAACTTGAATTTTACCTTATAGGCAGAAGAAAACCATTGAAGCCTTTTGAGAAAGAAAAATGCACCTCCATGTGAAATTAGAGGGCAGGCCAGGGACGTGCCACTGATGTCGGCTTTAATGTCATTTGGGTGCCTGTTTTCTAGGTATTAGTGGGAAAGAACAAGGGCTTCCCAGCCAGAATCTTCCATTGAATCTCACCTTTGCCACGTGTATGTATGATTTTAAGACCGTTACTGCATCTCGTCAAGCCACAGTTTCCACATGTATGAAATGATTTCAAAAGCTACCTCATCTGGTTGTTGTGAGGCTTAAACAGTGCAACACTTGTAACTGTGATGCTGGACTAGAACACGGCCACAGGCCTTGGGAAGGAAGCTGTGCATTGGGGGTTGTTCTCATCTGTGCTGCTAATGGCCCTGTTCCCCAGCGACGTCGGCATGCACTGCCTGGTCACCCGTTTGCCTTCTCTAAAATCCCCGACTGCCCACCACAGAGAGCGTGGTGCTGCGAAAGTGTTTTTCCTCCTTCACGCGGGTCTCCGGTGTTGTTTTGAGACCCTCACCGCTCCAGTGTTCTTCATTAGCGTTAGGGTTAGCTGCCCGACAGAAGCAGCCACCTGGCCTTGCTCTGTGAGGGTGACTTCTTGAAACCCAATCTGCCCAATTAACCTCCTGTGCAAAAAAGTGGGTCAGAAGGAGGTGAAACCAATTGACTCCTACCTGGCAGGTTTTGCCTAGAGCCCCCAAACAAAAATTCCCTTTGTAGAGTCTTTCTTCTTTTTAAAGTTAGTTAATTGGGGGAGAGAATGCCTGATGGGGATTCTCTGTAATGTCTCTTATCTGAACACGAGCTGGGACCCAAGACATTGCAAAAAGTAAAAGTAAACTCTTACATATGTGAGAGTTTATTTTAAACTCTAAGACACTTTGCAAGTGGTTATTACAAGCCAAAAATTTATTTATGTCCCTCAGCCCATTTTTTTCTCTCCTTACCCTATTTCTTTTATAAATTTAATTTTAAAGCACAAGTATCTAAAGAATGGAAAAACGCCACACGTACTCGCTATTAAATTGTAACTAACTGATGAGCGCACATGTGCACAGAGGGAATCAGCCTGGAAGTATGGAAGGATCTGCAGGGAGAGGGGTGAGTCATGGGAAGACAGGCCCTCAAACAAATACAAGTTAAGTACCGTGACGGTGGTGGGAGCCGGTTGCTGTGAGAATCTAGGAGACAGAACAACTAACCTGAGCAGATGAACTCTGAGCTGCGTATTAAAGAATGAGTAGAATTTCACCTTGTAGAGAAATAGACGAAAGAGCATTCCAGGAAGAGAATGATGAACACAGATCCTCCATGTTTGGGCCCAAACAAATGATTCTGCTAACAGGAATTCCAGGTACCATTCTGGGGCACCCCTCAAATCACTCTACATGGTGCACGGCTACTGTGCCTACCCATTGGCAATCAGGTGCTCCATGGCTCCTGGGGTGCCTGTCACCCCCAAAACTCTCATTTCCCAAACTCATGTGCACAGTGCTGTCCTCTGCTGTCCTAAAGGGATACACGGAAAAGGAACTTTGGCACTTTGGCTTAAAATGTCCAAGAAATGTTTGACTCCTTCTTTAAAAATAAAATCTTTTTTTTGGTGCTTCTGAAAGTTACCGATAAAACCAAAGGGGGTGAAGCAGGGCAGGAAGAGGTAGAAGACAAACACTGGCACCACCGCCTGGAAAACGATTCCCTGTGGGTGGAAAATGCTTCAGTCATTTCTCCCAGGCGAGACTAGCAGCAAAGAAACCATGAAGAAAAGTGCATGGAAAGTCCGAGCAAAATATTTTTAGCTGGTTGACCTTTTGGTAAGAGTAGCATCTCCTTCAAAAGGAAAAATTATCAGAAGAATGTTACGTTGCTAATACTTGGAAGGGAGGTAGGAGGGGGATGGGCCAGAAGTCAAAATATGCAAGCTTGCGGTGCACGTCGCTGGGGCGTAGGTGTCTAGGACTCGTCCTTTCAGCTGGGCGGTATCTTGCATCTGGCATGACCATGTCCTGTCCTTCCTCCTGCCTCCCTCACTTGCCTCTGTTGTACTTGGGTGGTTGCTTTGCCAGAAGCGACTCAGAGCTAATCCCACTCTGTGACCCACAAAATTCTCTAGTAATTGTTCTTTCTCAGAATACTTCACTGTACCCCCAAAAAACCCAACTCCAAGTAAAATTATGGCCCATACAAGGTTCTGTTTTATTTATTTCCTCGGACAGCTGATGTTGGCTAAATTTTAGAAACAGGCCCAGGGTTAAGCCCATCCACAAATGACCATCGTGACTCACTTCTCATTGCTGGGCTTCTCTTCCCATCTTTGCGGAGGTATGATTGGCAAATAAAAATCGTATATGTTTAAGGTGTACGATGTGATGTTTAGATATGCGTATACATCGTGAAGTGATGACCGCCATCAAGTTAACACATGCGTCATTTACCTAGTTCCCACTTTCATTTTAAAGGCACGTTTCTAATAATGAAATAGGAAGTTCCAAAGTGATGACACATTTTCAGCACACACTCAATTATATCCATCCCGTAGGGAATTCCCTGCTCTTCCTTTCTGTGGCCGCTCCAGGTGTGTGCAGGACGTGACTCCCAGGAGACTCCCAGGGTCTGGACGGGGGAGCGGGCCACAGGGCTGAACACTGGACAGGGGACCAGGCGCCCGCTCATAAAGGGGAGCTGGAGAGTAGGCAGACGTCCCTGCAGGGGACAACCTGGTGGCCTGACTTTGCTGCTTGGTCCAACTCTTGGGATGGATACGAAGTCTTTTCCTTTTCTCAAAAAGTCTTATTGATCTCACTCTTCCCTGGACACTCGCGTTGGGCTGTTAGAGACCAGTGGGCCTCCAGGGATGTGTGCTTTCTATCTAAAGGGCTCCTTGGGGTCCAGATCTCCTGTGTATATGGACCTTCTTGCCTGTTTAGCCAGAGAGGGGTTTCCAAACCATTCTCACTCTCGCCAAGAACCAGCACTGCCCCCACCGCACCCCTCCCCACTCTCCTACTCGGCTAAAGACTTAGGCTCATCTGGGGGCCCCTCAGCTGCTCTTGTCACTTTGAACGTACACTGTTTTGACCTTCCCTTTCCTCTCTCGTCTTTTAAGAAACCACGTATTCCTTCTCCTCTTGGAAGCGAGTACCCCCAAAGCTCCTGACCTTGGCCTTGAGCCTCCTACCTCTCCACTGACCTTGTCCCATCACTATGTCTTCTCACTCTTGTGCTGCGAACCTCTCCCTATGGGCTGGGTACCGTCTCACATCTCCCCAGACTCCTAGACTGGAGAAGGAAGCCGGAGCCTCACTCTCGCTCTGAGGGGCCACCATGTCTTCCTCTTCCCTCCCAGGGCCACACTTCCTGCCATGCTGGCAGGAGTCCCACCCCTATTCTCTCACGCCAGCCCCTGCTGCCCAGCCTTCCCGGGCGCCCCGTCCAAACTCTTTCCCTTGATCGTGATCCTGCCCTCCCTGCTCCGCCTCAGCACCCCCTTCTTCACACTTTCTGTCTTCCCCCATTTCAGTGGCACTTCCCTGTCTTGATTTTTCTCCTTCCCTTGAAATCATTCCACTCCCTTTTCTGTGTCCTCTTCCCCCGTCTTCCCGCCCTTCCCCCCCCTCCTTTCCATATGTACAGGTTCTGCCTATGTTCTGTTTTCTCTGTAAGCACTTCCTTGCCCTATTTTTCTTTCTTCTACTGACTTCATCTGCCCCCTCTGTGAACCACATCTAAATTGGCTAGTGTAGACCGTACCTCTCTTCCAAACTCCAGGGTTTTCTTCCCTCCCTCCCTTCCTTCCTTTTTCCTTCCTTCTTTCCCCCTCTCCTCCTGCTCCCATCCACTCACTAGGCATTCGCTGAGCGTCTTCTGCGGGCCGGCTCCCGTGCCAAAGACTTGAAGGAGCAATTGCAGTAAAGCCTGGTGAGTGCCGTGGCGTGGGAGGCGCAGGGACACCCCAATCTGAAGGGGGTGTGGAGATGAGGAAAGCCTCTCCTGAAGAAAGTAGCATTAGAAGGAGATCTGAACAGGAGGAGGAGGAGACCTGAGGGTGTGGAGAGTGTTCTGGGCAGAATCTAGAAGACTGAGGCAAAGGAGCCTGATGCATTTCTGCTGCCTCCTCACCTCTCACTCATTCTCGTCACCGGATCTCCACCTTACTAGGTGGCCCTAGTGACAGACTCTTCAAACTAGACGGTCTCAGACTGAACTCATTACCTCTTCCCACCTTCCCATGCTGCCATCTCAGGAAAAACCACAGCGGTGCCCTCTGCCCGAGGTCCCAGAGCATCCTATCGGACTCACCTCTCGCCCTGGCTCTGCCTTTGCGACACCACCCCGGCCTCCCCTCTGCCTTTCCCATTAAAAAGTGTCCTGTTCTTCCAGCCCCTCACTCTCGGCCGAGACCCCAGCCCGTTCTTCACCTGACAAATCCACATGCTTCTGCTTAGCTGTAGCTTCCTGAGGTCCACCTGGAATCCTATCACTCTCGTCCTCGAAAACCACTCAACGCTAGAGAACAACGTGCCTGGCTCTGATGTCGTGCACTCCCTCCACTTGACCCAACCAAAATTTCAAATTTTCCCTCTCACGGTCTGTTTCCGAGGGCACCTGCCATGGCAGGAGCAGGCACAGACTCGCTTCCCGCTCGCAGGCTCTGCACAAGCCACGCGCACTCGTGACATACCCTTCTCCTCCAGGGTCTCTTTCTTTTAAAGTGATAAAATACACATAGCATAAAATCGACCATTTAAATAGGTTTTTTTTTTTTTTTTTTTTTTTTTTAGAGATGGGGTTTCACTCTGTTGCCCAGGCTGGAGTGCAGTGGCACTATCAATCATAGCTCACCGCAGCCTCAAACTCTTGGGCTCAAGTGGTCCTCCCGCTTCAGCCTCCCAAGTAGCTGGGACTACAGGTGTGCACCAACACACCCAGCTTAAACCGATTTCCAGTGTACAGTTCAGCGGCATTAAGTACATGTACACTGTTGTGCTACCATCACCACCATCCATCTCCAGGACTTTTTCATCCTCCCAAACTGAAACTTTGTCCTTTTTAAATATTAACTCCCCATTTTCCCTCCACCATAGTCTCTGGCAACCCCCATTCTCCTTTCTGTCTCTATAAATCTGACTACTTTAAATACCTCATATAAGTGGAATCATATAGTATTTGTCCTTTTGTGTCTGACTTACTGCACTTAGCACAGTGTCCTCAAGGTTTATCTGTGTTGCGGCATGTGTCAGAATTTCTTTTCTTTTTAATGTTGAATGATATTCCATGGTATGTATAGACCACATTTTGTTCATTCATTGTTGATCGTCACTTGGGTTGTTTGCACTTTTTTGCTATTGTGAAGAATGCTGCTATGAACACAGGTGTACCAATATCTCTTCAAGTCACTGCTTTCAATTCTTTGGGGCATATACCCAGAGGGGGAATTGCTGGATCATATGGCAGTTCCGGATTTAATTTTTTAAGTAATCTCCGTAGAGTTTTCCACAGCAGCTGCACCATTTTACATTCCCACCAGCAGCATTCAGGAGTTCCAATTTCTCCACATCCTCACCAGCACTTGTTGTTTTCTGTTTTGTTTTTGTTTGTTTTCAGTTTTGGGGGGATAGTAGCCTCCTAACGGGTATGAGGTGATCCCATGATTTTCTTTTGAAACTTTTATAAAAAATCAGTAGTGATTTTTGTACCTTTATAACTTATCATAAAAACAAGACATAGTCATTAGAACAAATCCAAAGACTTCCTTAAAAACAAAAACAAAAAATAAAACCCGCGGGCACTAGAGTGGTTGTAACATTGCCATGACCCAGTTCCCCCAAACCTTTTCCTGCCCCCAAACCTCTCTGACATCTTGGTCTCAACTTCCCCTCCTGCTGCCCCCAGAAATGGGGGTGACGCCCGTGGGCCCGCGCCAGCCCAGCGGTACCAGGGTTGTGGTGTGTCCATCCCACAGTTACTGCCTGTGTCCTACTGGCTATTTGATGTTTAGAATATCAGTCCTGCCCAGGAGCCCTTCCTCCTGGATGTCTTGAAATCTATAATAATCCAAGAGAGGAGAGGCTCTGGGGGGCAGCAGCCATGAGCCGGGGGAAACAGCCCCTGCCCCTCCCCCCGCCCCGCAAAGGGCTTTTCTTTTGGTTTATTCAGTAAGAATCCCTTCCTCCAGACCTGCCCAGGTGAGAGAAGCCCACCTCCCACCCACCTCCTACTCCCCCTCCCCACAGAAGTCACTTCTTCCTCTTTTGTGTTCCTACAGCACTTTATTTGGGTCTGTAATTATACATTATTATTAGTAATACACACTCTGCCCTTTATTGTAGCTATTTGTGTGTGCCTGTCTTCAACACGGCGTGACTGGTTTTCCAGTCCCTGTAGTGATCAAAATACGCAGCAGGCATAGGATGCATGTTGACTGGAGTCACGGAATCGGGACCATTCCTGCGGCAGGTGTCGGGCCTGTTTCATTCCTGTACTCATCTGGGCTCACGGCAGCACCATGCCTGTGTGAGTTCCAGCGGCAGCAGCCACACAGCTAATGGTCTCTTTTCCAGTGCCAGGAGAGGTTCCCTAACTGGGACCCTGAATCTGTTCCTGTCATTTAGGAATGACAGAGGACTGCTTCTTGGGGTCTGTCTGCCACCAAAAGCACTTCTTGGGATTGGGCCTTCCTGTGGAGGGACCCCTTACACCAGAAAGAAAGTGAGGGGGAGGAATCTCATTTCCGTTCTGAGGTCATTCCCACCACGTCCCATGATAAAGGCTTCACTGAGGCTGAGACCCATCAATCCTGATTAGAATTCAAAGCCACCAGATTCCAATGTGTGCCGCCCACCATGGTGTTAATGGATTGTAACAGCCAGGCCCTAAATCCCCAAAGTCCTGGGCTGCCCCATCCAGGGAGTTGTCAGAGAGACATACGCTGAGGCTCCTACCTTAGAAGGCTGGGCCAGGGCACCTGTCAGTCGATCAGGATAGCAGAGCATGAAGAAATGGAGAAAAGTAACAGAATAATCAAGAAGTGGCCCTCCTATGGCCAGGTGTGGCGGCTCACACCTGTAATCCTAGCACTCTGGGAGGCCGAGGCGGGTGGATTGCTTGAGCTCTGGAGTTCCAGACCAGCCAGAGCAAGAGCGAGACCCTGTCTCTACTAAAAACAGAAACATTAGCCAGGTGCGATGGCACACGCCTGTAGTCCCAGCTACTCGGGAGGTTGAGGCAGTAGGATCACTAGAGCTGCTGCACTCTACACTCTACCTGGGTGACAGAACAACAACAACAACAACAAAAAGGCGTGGGCCACCTAAATTGGAGCAGGGGCCAGACAAAGGACCTGTGGAGTATGATGGCAGAACTGAATGTGTGGGGCCCCCTAGCTGGGGTTGGTGGGCTGTCTATACAAAGGTAGGGGAGCTGTGGACACAGGACGGTTGATGGCTCAGCTCCAGGATGCTGGCCAGTGGGTAGGGGACTGCGCAGTTAGGATGGGTGTCTTCTCTCGGGGTAGCCGTGAGAGAGAACGTTTCCATTTGTAGTGAAAAATTTAATCCCCTGGCAAAAGCAACAGCACGAGGATGACATAAGTCCGCTGGTAAAGTTGGGAAGAGAGGGACGGGATGGGGGTAGGGAGGGAACAGATGGCTCAGAATCTGCGTTTTGGGTGCGTCACACAATCGCATCGTGGTTAGAGGCAGGAGGGTCCCAGCAGCTTTTCACCATGACACTCCCTAAACGTTGCCTTGCCTTTTAACATTTCATCACAAATGTGTAAACAACTCTGGGGGAGAATACAATGCCTCCTCCCCCCCAAAAAAATTCTGCCTCTGAGTACAAAGCAGTCAATGTTTATCAGCTTCCAGAAGCTTCTTTTCTGAATATTCTGTTAAGCAATGTATCACTTTTATTTTAGGAACTTAGAAGGGGTAACAGACTACAAAGAACTCATCAGAATGCCACCGATAGGACTTACATGGGGAACCACTGTCTCCAGGGAACTCCCGGGGGCAGAGGTCCCATTTTGGGGCCTTCAGTGAGAAATCATCTCCTGTTCTTGGCCTGGCTGCCCCCGAGGGTGGAGAGCAGGAAGAGCCCTGGGAAAGGAAGAAAACAGGATTGCAACACCCTCCTTTCCCCCCATTCTCGTACGGGCACTTACGGGCACCACTTGTTCTGAAACAAAGGAAGAAAAATACATCTGTTGTGAGTTCCCTTAAGTGCTTGACTCAGTTACCTGGCGTTGGGATTTGTTTTCTGGGATGCCGAGAGCTGTACACGTTCCTTTCTGGGGCAAATGCTCCGTACAGGTAGACATAAACAGCCAACTAGGCTACAGGGAATGAATCCGGTCGCTGACTTTTCTTGCTTTAGAGCTACATTCCTGCAGAGATAAACATACAGAAAGACAGACACATTATAAAGGAGGAAGGACACTGTGTCAGCATGAGGGCTCCAAAGAGAACAAAAAGGTTATCATGTGCAGAGGCTGAAAATAGAATTTAAAGCTATCAGGACTGGGCAACAGTTGAAGCTTCCCAGGGAACAATGTGCAAAGAAAACTTAAGCCTCCCAGGAAAATAAGCTCTGGGTAGAGTTGGGTGAAACCAAAACCTGAAAATCCATTTTTGAGAAACACCACTGGGCAGAGCGGGGGGAAGCCACCACCGACAAGAGTTTGCTCTGAGCAAGGCACCCTGGCCTTGGACAAAGAGGCTGATGTCGAAGCTGCCCTCCGTTGAATGCAGTGGAGCTGGGACGGAGGGGAGGTGGGATGCGTCTTACAAATGAGCCACCCTAACCTTTCAGACAGAAAGATTGCTGTATAGCTGCTGTGGGGTGCGTGTTTCTCAAACAAGATCTGGTAGATTAATTTTACATTTAAGTCTCTTTTTAAAAAACAGATGCTCTCACCCACCCCTTCAGTTTTTCTTAAAATCCAACGGCCCAAGTCAAGGCTGTCCGCTAGCTGCATGCCTTTCTCTTGTATGGCATCTCTGTTCCCGTGCAGATCCAGCATCAAATGGAATCCGTGCTGAAGAAAAGTCACTTCTCATTTTAGACTCCATTTCAATGGGTAGTTAACCTTTGAGTTAACTGACTCTGTACCCATGTTGTGCTTTCTCCCCCTGGAGGGCTCGTCCATTTTGTCTCCTTTGTAATTAGAGTACGTCTTGTTTATAGTCACAGAGCTGGTTCAAGATCCAGTTGGCCACTTGCCCTCTCGTCACAGAATCGTGCTCAGAACAGTCAGCTGTGAGTGTAGCCAACTGGATGAAAAAAATTAAGGGAAGGAAGCTGCCCTTTAAGAAACCCCAGCCTTCTGATTAAAGTAATAATTAAGCCATTATGTCTCCTAGGAAGGTCTTCTGGCTTGCCTGCTAACGTTTGCAAACAAAAGCCCTCAGCTAGAGCGTCCAGGCCAGCACCTCAACATCAGTGTGCCAGGGTTGTATGCCAGGATTGGCACGTGCCTCGGGCAAAATGGTTTAAATTTTAAACACCTGTCATCTATCTGCCTCCACGTAACATTCAATCCATAACATTTAAGGTGGAAAGTGCCCCCAACAGGCAGTGGAGCTGCCTGATTCTGAGTTTGCTTTTGAGAAGGGCCAGAAATGACCCTTCTCCTCAAATTCTATTTCAAATTGAATTCCAAGCTATCTCTGACTATAAATAGATTTGCATTGGCTTCTCTTGTTGCAGTTGGTGAGGATGGCGATTTATGATTTAGTTAGGAATGGTCCTCATTCTTAACAAGATTACTGTTAAAGATAACACATATGTAACACGTTCCACCACTCTCTTTCCCCCGAAAACAAAAAGGTCCTCGCATGCACAAGTGTGCTTGTGACATGCAAAGATCCACACCTACAACTCCAGGGCAGACATCCATGTGGAGAACCCACAGGTAGTTGAAGGGTCTCACTGGCCACCTGCTTTCTTAAAACAGAGACAACCCTTGGAATGGAGAGGGAGCGAGACAGGAGAGGCAGCCTGCACTTGCGTGGGGCCAGGCAGGTGGGAGAGGGATTTAGTAAATGGGATGGAATTTAAGGTCTCAGGCCAAAGGCGTCACATCTTGCTCCTCCTGGACACGGTCTCCAACCCGGCTCTAGCTCTTGAGTCCTGCAGCTCTCCAAGGCCTCTCTCTGTCCATCCCAGTCTACGGAGGGAGCTGCAAAGTGATTTGTGTGTATTTTAAAAATAATCGGAACGTTGCCAGGAAAAGCTTGCTGAAAAGCGCTGCAGAACTAACGCTGTCTGGTAGAAACCGATGTGAGTGGGGAGAGCAGAGGTGGCTCCTCTGGCTCTTTGTTCCCCAGGCTGTTCTGCCTGGTGTTTGACCCCAACCTCACTCTCTTCCATCCCTCCCTATCCAAGTCCAGAGTCTCTTTCACACCAGCCACGTTGTCAGCATTGTCAGGAGGTCGGACGTGCTGTGTGCATTTCTGCTTCGGGGAGATGGGTCAAGAAATTCACAGAATTTCGGAAAAAGGGAACATGGGAGGATTCGAAAGCCTCTGTGCGGCCCGTCTTCTGCCAGCGGCACTGTGGCAACTGGTCTCTGCAGAGAGCTGGCTTCAGAGATGTCTGAGGGTGGAGACCCCACGGGCTTGTGCAGGGGCTCGTTTTTGTGTCTTGTTCTAGGTGGTCCAAGTCTTCTGCTTGTCCTGTGAAAATCTTTCCTGTTTTTTCGACATCCCTGGCACCTCTTTTGTCAAATATTAGTTTTGTCAAATATTAGTTTTGCCTCTGTGAGTCTGAGCCTTTCACCCCCAGAAAGTACCACCCCAATACGAATCCGGTCTTCCATTTAGGTTCACACTGATCATTCATTGGTGCCCTGTAAATATCTGGCACTGTTAAAATTTTGGAAATGAGGGTAGACATGTTTGTTCATTCAAAAATTAATTTTGAGTGTCTAGCATGTGCCAGCCCATACTCTGTGTACTTGGGATACATGAAGCAACAACAGTAGACATTGTTGCCTTGAAAGCTCACATTACAGGGGAGAGAGGGGAGTGTGGGAGGCAGGTTCTAAGCAATAAACAATAGATGAACCACATGGCACATTAGAAGTTACAAGTTCCATAGAAAAAATAGAGCAGGAACTGGGGCATCGGCGTGCAGCTAAGACAGAGGAGGGAGGAGTGCGATGGAATTTCCAAGTGCAATTTTACTGAATCAGTGAGAAAAATGACAAACGAGAGTTTCTATTCCTTCTTACGAACAATGGGTCTTACCAATAAACAAGTGTCGGGAGACATACATATAATATTTACACCTATCATCTCACTATTTGCAGAATTAGAATCTTCAGATATTTATATATAAAACAATGTTCAGAATACTATTCCATAATTTTATAATTATATGTACACACACATATAATCACATAGATATACACACATAGTCACCCATGGCTTAACAGGGATATGTTCTGAGAGATACATTGGTAGGCGACGTTGTCACTGTGTGAACGTCATGTGGTGCACTTACACAAACCTGGATGGTGTAGCCTGCTGCACACCTGGGCTGTGGGGTAGGGCCCCTTGCTCCTGGGCTGCAAACCTGTACAGCGTGTCACTGCACTTGGAACATAGCGGTAAGTATTCCTGTATCTAAACATAGAAAAGTTACAGTAAAAATACAGTATCATAGCCTTATGGGACCACTGTTGTATATACAGTTAGTCATTGTTTGCAGCGCTTGCCTGTATACTACAATTTAACTGAAAAATATGTGCCCTCAAGGAGTTTTGGTATCTCTTTCAAGTCAGGTAGATGTAGAGGACGTTTGTAGCTCCCCAAATTTATTTTTGTTTGTTCTGGAAGAACTTTCTAACCTGACCAATTTATATCTCTTTGTCACATGAACCATGGAGGACTCTCCCCGTCTTTGGTCCTGTCCTGTTGGCCACACTTGAAGCTCGTCCCTCCTGGCCCGCAGCCTGCGATGGCCACTGGGTGGGTAGGGCAGGGTCCTGGACGGTGGGGCTGGCGTGCCGCGGGGAGACGCGTGCGTCCCTGAAAGGAGGAGTGGCTCCTGGGAGCGCAGCCATCGCCGCACACCTTATCCCTGCTCTGAAACCCGAGTCAGAATTCCAGTTTCTGGTTTCTTTGAAAGTACACGGTGCACAAACAAGCAAGTGGGGGATAAGGAATGTGCAGTCATTGTTTGAGGATTTTCTGGAATCTGGAGCATTGTTGTTTTAGTTGTTTAGAAAAGGCTTTGGTTGCCTGTTTATCATACAGTGCAGGCTCATGAATAACTTCCTGGGGGACTGGCCCACATTCTTGGTCCCGTTGGCGTCTCTTGCCCAGCAAGGCTCATGCAGGGCGTCTTCCCAACATCCTGTCTGAGAACGACCTTCTTTTCTCCGCTTACTAAGTGCTGAGAGTCCTTACTGAAGTGACCTCCTGCACAGGAAGGCCCGCTGTGGCGCCTGGCAAGAGAAAACAGCCCTGGTTTCTAGGAAGTCACACACACACACACACACACACACACTCTGGAAGTCTTGTTCAGAAAAGGTGACATGTTTGTGTCCCTCCACGGCCTGACACGGAAAGGCAGCAGACATTCCAGCAACGTGCAGAACAGAGGCAAAGGCAGGTGCAGGGACCACACTGGAAACCAGCCAACAACAGTCCGCAGCTGTAGTGACCACCCGTGCCGGTGCGGGCCTGAGGGGAAACCGAGGGCAGGCACGCGTCTGTGTGTGCGTCCGTGAGTACGCTCGGCCTTGAAAAGTACTCACTGAAAAGCCTGCAAAGCTCTCAGCATTTAAAAGAAAAATAGGCATGGAATTTATCTTAGCATCCAGAAAGAATTTTGCTTTTGCCAAATATGTTCTAAAGCTGTCAGGATTTTTTTTTTTTTTTTTCCACTTTACTAAGTGATACCAGTGAGAGCAAGGGAACCCCCAAGAAAGGGGCAAGTGTGTTCTTTAAATTCATTCTCAGTCTTAAATAAGACCAGCTTGAACATAATAAAGAAATTTAAGAAGTTCTCCCGACCCTGGAAGAATGATAATATTTGTAAAAAAAATACCCTTTGTAAATAAGACACTCATCTTATAAGGACTCTAATGACCACAGCGTTCAGTGCCTTGCGCCTGGCTGGAATCAGAACCATGATTCCCACTTCGGGATGTTCAACACGGCACAGCCTCCCTTTCTCTGTGGTCAAGGCCAGCATCATGGCTGTGCAACCTACACAGGGCCCTGTGCTCACAAGTGTCCCACATCCGGTTCAACACACTGTGTCGCCATCTTGGAGTCCTTTGTCTTTGAACTTGTGCTTTGTAAGTGTACTCTGGTGGGACGATAGAGCACACGCGTGAACTGAGTAGTTACATGCAACACTCGTGTCCACTGGTCCTGTTGCCCGTCACACCCCGTGTTCATGATGCTCCATGAGCACAGAATTCCAGTGGACCCACCGTATGTGGGAGTTGAGGGAAGGTTCAAAGCAAACAGAAGGTCAGTGCGTCTGTGACTGAGGAAGGTAGGTATGGGGGAGGGGAGACACTGACAGCCCCAAGATGGCACACTTTCCATTCTAACCAGAACTTGCTTTGAAGGAAGAAGGAAGGCAATGGCTTTCTAAGAAACAAATGACCAAACCCTATTGTGTCCTTTCTTACTCCTGTAACTGCCCTGAATTAGCCAAGCACTTACGCCACCAAAAATGAAGACGTAGAGCAAAAGGGGAAGGGGGCAGCTGAGAGTTCTTGACTCTGTTGGAAGAATGTGTGTGTATGAAGAAGTGAAATGCGAGAGCTGAGTTAGTTTTGTGCAGTATTTCCACCGTCCTGTGAAGAACAAAACGTATATGCGTGCATAAGCTGCAAAACAGGAATTATGTAATTTCAGTAATTCTGCGTATGAGTTACTCTTATATTTGGATTTAAAACTGATATTATACCATATAAAGCTGAATGGTCAGATTCATGCTAATATTTTAAAATTTTGATTTTTCTTTACTTAGAATGCCATTAAATAGCCAATGAGAAAAAAAAAAAAAAAATACCATGAGGAGTTGAGAGGCTGCAGAAGAAAGGAAAACAGCCTTTTTTTTTTTTTTTTGAGACAAAGTCTTGCTCTATTGCCTGGGCTAGAATGCCGTGGCATCAGCCTAGCTCACAGCAACCTCAAACTCCTGGGCTCAAGTGATCCTCCTGCCTCAGCCTCCCTAGTAGCTGGGACTACAGGCATGCCCCACCATGCTCGGCTAATTTTTTCTATATATATTTTTAGTTGTCCAGCTAATTTCTTTCTGTTTTTAGTAGAGACAGGGTCTCGCTCTTGCTCAGGCTGGTCTCGAACTCCTGACCTCGAGCAATCTTCCCGCCTCGGCCTCCCAGAGTGCTAGGATTACAGGCGTGAGCCACAGGAAAAAAGCTTGATATCACAGTACCTCTGATGAGACTTTCTTCCCCTGCTTAACAAGTTCCATTCTGCGCTGGGCCCCAGGAACACGTAGTGGGCTGTGCTGGCGATAAACACAGATTCCCGCGGAAGCACCTAGCGCGGCTGTTGGGCTCAGTCTTGGCAATGGGTCTACGTGCGCATCACATTTACTTAGGATTTTATTTTAGCAATTGTCTTTATTCGGATTCCCCGTGGGGCACAGCCGAGGTGAGGACGTGAGTGGGGATGTGGTGGTCCTGAGAAGAGACAACTGGTACTGAGGGCTTTTTGGAGAGTACAGAGGGTCAGGGAGGGACAAAGTAGCCAAGTGATTCGAGGGGGCGGGTGGGGTCGCAGAAAGGAGTTCCGAGAGAAATGCACACATCTGTCCAGGCAGCCCCTCCCCTCTCCTCGCCCATCATTTCTGGAGGCCTGGGCTTAATTTGTTTGGGAGGAGACACATTTGTGACGGTAAGCTCAGCGCTACGGGCTGAATTCCTTTGCTGAAGTCTGAAATCTCAGCACCTCAAAATGTGACTGTATTTGGAGATGGGGTCTTTATAGAAGTAATTAAGTTAAAATGAGGTCATGAGGGAGGCCCTAATCCCAGATGATTGGTGTCCTTGTGAGAAGAGAGGATGAGGACACAGACACACACAGAGGGAAGACCCTGTGAGGACACAGGGAGAAGACGGCCATCTGCAAGCCGAGGAGAGAGAAGCCTCAGGAGAAACCAACCCCACGGACGCCTTGATCTTGGACTTCCAGCCTCCAGAGCTAAGAAAGAATAAATTTCTGTTGTTAAGTCCTTCAGTCTGTAGTACTTTGTTTTGGCAGCCCTAGAAAATGAATTTACCTGGTTAAAAAAAAAATTCCATCAGAACTTGTGAAACAGAGGTCCTTGCTAGAACGTACCTTGGAAGAAATGATGCGTGATCAGAGCTCTGGGCATGAATACAATGATGAGGGTTCAGAGCACGAGGGACACATGACCGGGAGCCGAATCTGTGAACCTGGTGCCATGCTGGAAGAGTTCTGAAGGCTGGCTCTGTCCCTTAGTAGGTTTGTGGCCTTGGGTAAGTTAGTAATCTCTTGGTACCTCCGTACCCCAACTGTAAAATGAGTTTCAAACAGAAGTTACAGGGTAGAGACGCCATCAGGATGAACTGAGATTACACACGTGAAGCACTCAGCACGTAGTAGGTGCTCAACATGTTAGAGCATCTTTTTGTTTTTCTGCAGGCAATAAAATCTCCTCAAGGGCCAGCATCGTGTTTTCTTCTGCTTCGGAAGTAAACTGGAAGCATTTGTTGAGTGTGAGCCTTTCACTTCAGGGAGCCAAGTCTGCATCAAAGTAGAGGTCTAGTTAGGACAAACCGGACGCACAAAGAAAATGACGAGGCTACAGTGTGAGGCTGGATCGTTGGATGCTGACCACGTCCCAGGCGCCGTGTTATTTACACACTTGATGAGCATCCATCTCACTTTAATCCTCTACAAAGTTGTGACATAGAAGTCTTTGCCTCCTTTTTGAAGATGTGAAAACTGTTGGCTGGACTGGGTCGGGTGTTTTCCCGAAGCCTGCTGCCTGGAAGGTGTGGAGAGGAGTCAAACTCATTTATGCAATGACTATTGTAATAAAGCCTCCTTTCAAATTACCTTCTTACTAACCTTATAAGGCAGGCAAGGATCTTTTGCTAACAGAATTTTATATATTAGGAAAATATGACCCAGCAGATCCCGAATCATCCAATTACATACCCAGTGTTAAATGCAAAGTCAGTTTTCCTTTTGGCTATTAATCTGGTGATGTGTAGATACCTAGGTACTACCTAGGTACTCAGCTTCTCAGTGAGGGACTCTAGAGGTGGTGTCCATGCACTGTGGGCCGATTGGATTTTAAAGGCGGTTTTGGATGCCTGTCTTCCGGTATAGGATGGGAGACGGTCAGTGTCAGCCCTGGTCCAAGAACAGCTAAGGGGCAGTGGTTCCCGCATGGGTTTGGGGGACAGAAGACCAGGATTTTGGGCCGGGCGCGGTGGATCACGCCTGTAATCCTAGCACTCTGGGAGGCCGAGGCGGGTGGATCGCTCGAGGTCAGGAGTTCGAGACCAGCCTGAGCAAGAGCGAGACCCCGTCTCTACTAAAAAAATAGAAAGAAATTATCTGGCCAACTAAAATATATATAGAAAAAATTAGCCGGGCATGGTGGCGCATGCCTGTAGTCCCAGCTACTCGGGAGGCTGAGGCAGGAGGATCGCTTAAGCCCAGGAGTTTGAGGTTGCTGTGAGCTAGGCTGATGCCACGGCACTCACTCTAGCCAGGGCAACAAAGCGACACTCTGTCTCAAAAAAAAAAAAAAAAAGAAGACCAGGATTTTGGCTCTGGCTCTGCCACAAATTGGCTCGATGACTGTGGGCACTTCACTCCTCTTAGCCATGAGTTTCTCATCTGCAAATTGGAGAAAGTGTGCCTAATGATTTCCAAAATCTGTTAAAAAATCTTATTCTAGGAAATGGAGCCTCTGGTTGGCCCTAAGAGACTATGAAGAAGCCCAGAGATGTATGGAGGTAGTGTTGCCCCCCTGTAGTCAACCCCCCTCCCTGGACAATGCCTTGTTATGGCTGGAGTGCCCGGAAGCAGTAGCATAGGAACCTTGGTGGGGGAGGTGGAACAAGTTCTTATGAAAGTTGTGGTTACAGGAACAAGTCTACTGGGGACTTAAAGAAATTCAGTTTGCACTCCAAGGATCAGCGAGTACCAATCCTACAAGAACTCCCTGGCCACAGGACAGAGAGTCCTAGAACAAAGCCTGTTTTGATCCTTTGTCTTGGTTAGGGGCGATACCATATCTCCAGCACAAACTGCGATGCTTGCATTGTTTGCATGCCAGTAATAGAAAAGGAAAACATAACCAAGCGTTTGGTTAGTTTTGGCATGCACGACTCAGGGTGGGAAATGCCCTTGGATTCTGGCTGATCCCCTAGTATTTAATATTTTTAATAAGTGTGTTGGTTTCAAAATACCAGAGGTTCTCCTTGAAGGGTAATCACAAAGAAGTTAACATCCTGGTATTTGGAACAAACATTCCAGCTCATTGGCATCACAGCCCTTACTGTAATATCAGCGATAACAGCAGTGACCACAACAAGAGCCAGCGTGAGATCCCTGGGGGTTTTCCCAGGGAAGCCTTTCCATTTATGGCCTTTCCATTTATGGTAAAAGACAGTAAAAAAGCAGGGATTTGATGTTGGGATCTAGACAGTTTGTGCTTGTGGAAGCACCTCCCAGGTATTCTGATGCTGGGGTTAGGGGGCCTCAGGGTGGAACTGCCGTCAGCCTTGGTGGCCCTAGGACCATGCCCGTCAATTCTCGAACCCTAACACAGTTAGGGTTCACTCTGTGGTCTTGGGCTGACCTCAAACCTAGCTTTGGGAAACTTCTGACTTGCTGTTCTGAGGTTCACATAATTGTGGGGCTTCTGTGTTCCGATCACTATATCCGAAAGCATGACCGGATACCTGGTCCCACGCTAGTCTGGCCCTTTGCAACCCACAGCGTGGCCCGTGGACCAGCAGCGTCAGTGTCTCTCTGGAGCTTGTCAGAAATGCACCAGCCGAGACCTTGTGATCAGAACCCGCATTTTCACGAGATCCAGGGGTGATTCATGTGCACATTTCAGTTTGAGAAGCCCCGTGGTAGAGCGTCTGAAATGGAGCCACAGCACCCTGCACATCTGAGAGGCAGATTAGCCATTCACTGGCCCGGGATGGTTTGGTTGTTAGAAGAAAGAACTTAACTTAGGAAATTTAATGGACACACTCAGAACTTTCCTGTTTTCTGCTCTGTGGTATTACCATTTTTTAGCCAAAAGGAAAAATGTCTTTGTCTTTAGAAAAAGAAAGTATTTGGGGGAGAGGATGGAAAAAGCTGAAAAAATTTACATAAAAGAAAAAAAATCACCCTTAATATCGCCCCTTAAAAACATACAAATAAATAAGTTTAAGTACCCTTGCCACTTTTCTAATCCCGCTGATTATCCACTGTTAACCAATTTCACTGGTATCCTACCCAAGATATCCCTATGCTTATATGTTTGGCTATATTACACACACACACAAACACACACATACACACAAATTATTCTTAATGATTGTCTTTTTATATGATTTCTAAGCTAGCACAATGAAAACAATATTAGATGAAGCCCTCTGAAAAGCTTTCTATTGTAAGTCAATTGAATGATGCTCTGTTTGAAAAGCATTTCGCTTAAAAAGAGAGGAGTAGAGGGCCTTTTGCAAAGTGAATCAACATGAACCAAAAGGGAGTCCAGGGTGTCGGCCAGATGGCGGCTCCCTCTGCTTTCGCTTCTGTTCCCGCCAGTTCTCTCTGACAGCTCAAGCTCGATAGGACGTGGGAGACGATACTCTCAAATGACCCATGTCCTTCTGGAGTTTGCAAATGTGGCTCAAACAGGGTGCCTGGGGCCAGCCGGGATCACAGGATCTCAGGCTATGCTCCCGGTGAGCTCGCAAAAGAGCTTCAGTCCTGCTGCCCGGAGATGGTTATTTCTTACCAGATGGTTCCCAATGGCTTTAAAACATCTCTGTGTGGAGCTCTAAGCTGGAGCTTTTATTCCTTGGTGGAAGACTAGGCCATAATTCAGTCGAAGTCCTTGTTTTCTGATTCCTCTTCAATATTTATTTGCAGATCCCTTTCCTTTACTTTCTTGGTCAACTTAAAATGTCATTGTTCCAAGTGTCAAAATATATATATCACCTGAGTTCAACAATGTAGACCACTTACAACTTTTTTGCATATTAAACCTTCTTCTTTTTGCATCCCTGATGTAAGCTGTGGTCTTGGAAGGTTTGAGGCCCTGTTGGTGACCAGTACTTTCCTGCTCTAATTAAATCTCACCTAAGGAAGCAACACAGTCAGACCGAGGTGACGGTGTCTTTGCTTCTCACATGTGGGGCTTGGAGAGAGGATTGCTCCCCTGCTGGGACTCACAACCCATGTTTTACTGTTTGTCTTCGTATTAGTTTCCCATTGCTGCTGTAACAAGTTGCCACAGACTCCGTGGCTTAAAACAATTTGTTATCGTACAGTTCTGGAAAATGGAAGTCCAAACTGTCTCACTGGACAGAAGTCAAGGTGTCAGCTGGGCTGGATCCTTCAGTGTCCCATGCCTCCTTCCGCCTCTAGAGGCTGCCAGCCTCCCCTGACTTAAGGCACCGTCACTCCCCGCTCTGCTCCCATCACCTCATCTCCTTCCTGTCCCCTGCCCAGAAGACCCTGGTAATTACATGGTGCTCACTCAGATAATCCAGGGTCATCTCCCCATCTAAAACGCCTCAATTTCATCACACCCTGCAAAGTCCCTTCTGCCATGTAAGGTGACCTAGTCACAGGTTCTGGGGATCAGACTGTGGACACCTTTGAGGAGCTATTCTTCTGTCTGCCACAGCCTACTACAAGGCAAAAATGCTGCAATTGTGACCCTGCAGCACATTTCACCAGCTAAGGGGACTTTATTTACTGCCCACTGTTTGAGCTGCTTGGAATCGTAACACAAAACAACTCCCAGACCCCTTAGAGAGGGGGCGGCGGATGAATATTTTCGCTAGAGTTTAGAGATGTGTTTTTACTAGTATGAAGCCCATACCAAGGAGTGAGAAGGTAGAAAAAAGGGACATGGAGACTTAAATGAGTGAAATAGTCATCATAACATCTATTATTTCCTAAACTTCCACATTCTAAGCTTAGCACTAGGCCCTCTGTATATGTTACTTGTTATTTCACTTACTCTGCACAGCAGGCCAGCAAAGCAGGCCCTGGAGTCTTTGTTTTAAAGATGAGGAGACTGAGTCATGCAGGCACAATGGGCTCTTTGTATAGCTGTTACTCTAGGTAGGTGCCCGAGGACCACTGCTTGTCGGTAGAGATAATGATGTTTCTGAATGTGGTTTTTAATAGCTAGTTACCTTCCCCGAAGAAAGTATTTATAGCCTTCCTGGAACCTTCTGCTGTGGGTTAGCTTGGTCTTACGCTAGATCATCAGCAGAAGGAGTCCAGCCATCGTTAGAGAGGACGATGTCTCCTCTGTCTCCTAGGATGTCACTCATTGGCAAATAGCCTGTTGGATCTGCTTGACTTTGATTAGAATAGAAACCACAGCTCCTTAATGGTTGGCACTCAAGACCTTTTTAGAGGATACATACATATTTGATTACCATTCACTGGATACTGGTCCCGGGCTGCGGGTTGAGCTGGGTAACTGGGAATGGGGCTGCTGCCGGCACTGCTACTGCTGCAGTTAGGAGGTCACGTGGCTTACGGTGAGGAGGAGGGGGTGAAGGTCTGGCTACCGCCTTCTCCTCTGACCTGCGGGAGAAGGGCCAGATGTCTGGACCCCATCCCGGTTTTCAGGCATTTCACCCCTTATTCTCCAATCTCATGCAAGTCCATTTTCAAAATATGTCTGTTTATTGTCAAGCTCAGCCCTCCTGTCACAAATAGAGAAAGGACAAAATAAAACCATGATATAGGAATTTAAGTTGATTTCAGCAAATCATGACATTGCTCAGACTATACCCAACTAGTGGTGTGTTGGAGCCAGTCTGAGCCTGCCCTCAACAGCCAACTGTATGCATGTCTTCCTGATTTCCTGTTCAGTGGCATCAGCCTCATAGCCTGAAATTGGCCATAGTGGGGCCACTTACACCATGAAAATCTGCAAATGCTATACATTAGGGCTTTGTTTGTTTTTCTAAAGAGCCAGTTTCTCAGCATATCACTGTCCCCAATACACACATTTTGAATGAGTGATAATCATAACTATTACTAATTAAAATGATTAAATAAATATTAATATTTGTTAGCATTTGTAGTTTCTTAGTTCTTAAAAGAGCAATACTTTAAAATCATGGATCTGTGTGCTAGAAGTAACCTTAGAGATTAACCAGAATGTTTTCCCATTTGACACACAAGGACACTGAATTGACCCTGAATCAGAAGAGGTTTGAGCCGTTCTTAGATGAACCAATCCAGATCCCCTTGGAGATGTCTTTCTCTGGGCTCCCCAAAGTCCCAGCTCTTGGGATCCAAAGGTAGTAGGTATCCTAGGGACAGGGTATTCAAAGCTTCATCGTGGTAGGAATTGGAGAGGGGCAGAGTAAGGAAGAAAATCCAAGCTGCAGGAATTTGGGTGGACATGCCAGGGATGGTTTGACTCTGCCTAGACCTGTACCAATTAATAGAGAGAACAATTCCTGTGTTCCATAAGGCTTTTATCCATTGCAAACCACCTTTGCATGTCCAGCACGGAGATCCCAGGTTCGGAGCTGGGGTCAACCACTGGCCATCATAGGACCCTCAGCTGCAGAAACTCCCTCGGCAGGTGCGTAAACATGGTTTCTCATTATAAATCCAAGGCAGAGGAGGGGGGTTTTATTGTGTCACTGTTGTTCAGGAGCTCATCCCTCTGCACTTAACCAAACCAAATAGACTGATTTGTCATAAAAATTAATATAAGCAGAAAATCTACCACAAAACTTTCTGTAGGAGAGTAGGCTTTTTGTAATTAGCATCCAGAGAAGAATGTATGAACATTGCCTCTGTCAGCATTCGCTGGCTCTGTACCTCCTGCTCGGCCTTGCTGGCCCCAGCCCCACACTGAGCCTGTTGATGCATGAAACTGGGAGGTCAGACATCTCATACAGACAGAATTACAGATGTTGCGTCCCTCCTTCCAGCCCACAAGCCACTGAACCGTGTAGGGCAAAGGTTAGAATTATAGTTCTTGGCGATGACTCTGTGCTCCTGGGAGCAATCTTCTCTCCCCTTGTCCCCCTGGCTTGCCCATGCCAACCCCCTCTCCTGACCCACCCGGGCTTATAACAATCCTTGCAAAAATAAACGGACAGGAAAGATCATGTAATGAACAGCTTACCTATGAACTCTGGCATGTTCTAAAAGCTGAGTTCTTGTGTCTGTTAAGCTAAGGTGAAGCTGGTTGTGTGTATTTTGTATAGTAGCAACTGGAAATGGGCTGATTCCAGAAGACCCTACAGCAATGGCTGTAGATAAGGGTAGCAGATATTTCCAGCAATCTTTACAAGCCTCTAATTCTCCACCCTTCTATAATATTAATGTAAACTTCTCGGCGATGGCTTCCAGGTATAAACTGATTAAGACAAATCTTTGTTACTCTTGATCCAGGGCCCCAGTGTGTCCGAGTTAGCTATACCCTATGACGAAGAAGAAGACCCATCTGTGGCATGGGGAGCCCTGGTCCCCTACCCAGGGATCTGTGCCCTTTGTCTCTGGAGATTGGTGAACAGAGTAAGAGGTGATCTGGGCTTTTTGCTCACACAAATGAAGTGATGGCTGTGGTTGGAGGAGTGTGCAAGGGAAGACCACTGGCTCCAAGGCAGCCCGACTCCTGCCCCCTCACCCTCTCAGGGCACAGGACACAGGGACCCTCCTGCTTCCACTGAGGGCCTGAAGGGCTCCTCCTCCTCCTCTGGCCGGGTCCCTGCAGCACAGCCCTTTCCCCAGCCATCACCGAAAATACCACTTGCTCATTCTGTCCTCTTCGGCCAACATTCTCTGGTCCTTGGTATAACTGAGAAAACGTCAAGATTTTCTGAAAGAGCCAACTTTTATAGCTGTCTCCAATTTCATTTAGTGTGACAACAAAACCTTTCTCTGAGAAGTCTTCTGCACTCCATTTTGAGATGAAAATCCTTCTTTTGGAACATCTTCCCTGTGTCAAAGTTACCTGAACCAAAACTCCGGGACTTCTCAGGACTCCATCCATGGAATTTCCCTGCACCAAACTCAGCTGTCCTCTGATCGCATTCCCAACACTCAACTCCTTTGTTCTAAACTCACCATAAAGTTTTCTCAGAGCTCACAGTTCTTTGTAACATTCTTAAGTGGGTTTATGACTCTTTCTGCAGTTACTCAGTGTTCCCAGCCCGCCTGGGTGGCATGGGCTCCGAGTTCCTGGTCCTAAGACTCAGACGAGTGTTGGCACAAAGTCATTTTATGTAAAACCCAATTACACATGATCACCCCAACCCTAAACAGAGCACATCTGGTCGTGAACACACCTCTGGTGTGTATACATGGGAAATATTTTCCTCTGGACAGATAAGTCCCATGAGCTTACTAGATCTTTTTAATTTGTTTTTGAATTCCAATATTCATGCCTGAATTGCTGACAAAACCAGATCTTTTCCAGGAGGGTTGGCAACAGTGTTTAAAAGTCCAGAAAAATCAGACAATAGGTTGTTAACATTTAAGTCAAGTGGTAGAAAGTTGAAAGGACCCATGGTAGGCTGAGAAGTCACTTCGGGGCTCTTGTCGTCAAGCCAGTATGGGACGCTGCATGTGCTCTGGCTTAGAGCTCATGCTGTTTTGACAAAGCTTTTTTATAACTTGATTGTTTAAGAGGAGAAAAAAGTTATTTCCTTGCAAAATTGAGAATGCCTTAACGTGGCCTTAAAGCCACTTTAAACTGCTGTAGGTGGGGCCAAGGTTTCTCTTTCCTACATTCTGTCATCAGGACAGCTCTTTGCAGGTTGCTCCCCGATGACGCTGACTCTGAGAGGGAGACTTCCCTGCAGGGGTCGGACTGGGGGAGGCTGTCAGCATCAGCACCCGGGAGAGTAGAGGGAGAGGTTGGGCTGCAACGCAGTCAGCACAGGCCTCAGCCAACCTCAAGGGATGGTCCCTCAGAGCTATCTGAGCTGGGGACACAGGGACCAGGCAAATATATCCTGCCTTGGCCAGCTGTTGGCTGTGTGCTGCCCCAGGAGAGAAGGTGACCTGGAGTGAGTGGGTCTCTTTAACACAGCTGATTCTCAAAGGGGACTGACAGCCTTGCGTGGTCAGCTCTTCACTTTTGAATGGGGTATTTGGGCCGTAGCACAGTATCCACGACATTCACTGTGTCTTGTGGAGGATTATTGACTGAGTGTGTAGGAGATGCACACACACACACACACACACACACATATGAATACTAATGATAAAATAACGGCAGAAGTCAGGAATACGAGTAATAGAAAACTACAGTGGATTAAACACAGAGTGGCTTATTTTGTGTTGTGCATAAAAAGTCTGCAGGTGGACAGGTGGGAATGGCCACACAGCACCTGCAGCAGCAGGGTGTGGCCTCCACCGGTCTTTCCAGCTGCCATCCTCTTGCACCCAGTCCTCACGCTGATTCCCTCGTGGCCGCATGGTGGCTGCCTCCTTCTTAGCAGGAAAGAGGGAAGGGCAAAGATGCGAGGGGCTTTGTTCCAGCAATGGCTTGCTTTTTTTCATTTTGAGAAGGGACATCCTTCTTGGGGACTTCTACCTACAGCCCCTTGGCTGGCATTGTGCCACATGGCTGCTCTGGGCTATGAAAAAAGTTGAGAAACTTGGACAGCGGTTGTCGCTGGGTGCTTTGCTTCCCCAGTGGAATTGTGCCTCTGCTAGCCAGGAAGAAGGCAAGTGTGAGCCTGGGACAACGGGCAGCGAGCAGTGGCGGCTCCAGGGCCCCGGTGCAGGTGGGGCCTCTGGATTTATAAAGAATTTAGTGATTGAAGCTCAACACCTGAACCCCTTTTCCCTCCCTCCCTTCCTTTTTTAACATACGTATCCTGTACCTATTTGGGTAAAAGTGTGGAGGAGGGGAAACGGTTGAAGTTTTCCTAGATATTTGCTTTGGGAAGCCGTGGTGCTGTGTGCCCAGGGAGGAAGAAGAGGAACTTGTCTGGCCACGCTGAGGTTGAGGTCCTCTGACACATCCAGGTGGTGCCTTTAGACCTACGAGTAACAGACGCATGACTGAGAAGAAAGCTCTGGGCCAGAGATACAGATTGAGAAGTCGCCAGCCCTAGGATCGGGTAAGACATTGTTAGAGGTGTGAGAAAATGGCCAAGACCAATCAGAGAACATTTTCTTCATTGAATCAAACTTCACCTTCACCGTGGTCACTCCCTTCTCATGACTTCTCTAGGGCTGTCGGATCTATCCCACCCACCTGGCACTTGCCATGGACTTGCTGGTGTAATTATAGGTTCCTCTCCCCAGTTACCAGCAAGGCAACCCCTGTGGTCTCACGTGAGGCCGTGATAGTTGACACTCAGCATTCTCTGAGGTCTGCCATTGTCTCTGGACAAGAGAAGATGGGGGAAGTGTGGGATTCAAGGAGCTTGCGAGGGCGAGGTGGGAGTCCCAGCAGAACGTTCTGGAGAGCTCTATCAATGACAGGACAGGGCTTAGAAACAGAGGCTGGGATGGAAGTTCAGTCTCCCGAGGTGCACGGTGGCTTCAAGATTAGGAAGTTGTGTGAGGAGGTTGTGGAACCTGAAGGGGGTTTTATGGGGACACCTGTGGGAGGAGCCGTGACTGCTAAGGTGATCTCTGGAGCTCAGGGCGGCCTGGGACCCTGTTTCCCAGGTTGAAACCAAAAGGGGACAGTGGTGTGATTCGAAGCCCTGTCACTTTGGGGGTCGGGAGGCAGGTTGAGGGGTGGTGGGGAGGGATGAGAGGAGGACTGAGTGCACTAGGTACATCCTGGCAAGATTGCTATGGAAACTGGGGCAAGACAGGCAGGTGGCGTGTCAGGTGGCAGATGAACGGGTGCTGCAGGGAAAGTGGTCACATCCTCCCTACAGCTGTTGCTGTGGTTTCTGCCTCTCTCACAGCCTCGCCTGCTGCTGCCCGGCCCCCTCCCCCCCGTCGCTCTGCCTTTGGAGGCTGTGAGGACCTCTCAGGAACCTCAGACCCTGGGGGCCCCCGAAGGAAAACCCAAACTTCTCCTTCTGCAAGGATGGGGGACGGTTACCCAGAACTGAGGCCTGAGAACACTTGAGTGACACTCTCAGGGTTTGCTCTGTGGGCCTCCCTCCCCAAAGATGCATTTCTACCCAGAACCTCAGAATGTGACCTTATTATGTATGATAAGCATCTTTGCAGATGTGATTTAGGTAAGAATCTCAAATAAAGATCATCCTGATTTAGGGTAGACCGTGAATGCAGTGAGGACTGTCGTTACAGGAGAAACAGGGAAGACACAGAGGCACCGAGAGGAGAATGCCCTGTGGGGACGGAGGCAGACACTGGAGCGGCACATCTGCAAACAAGGGACCCCAAGGATTGCCAAAGCCACCAGCCGCTGGGAGCAAGACAGGGAACAGATTCTCCCTCACAACCTCCGGAAGCTGCAACCCTGCTGGCACCTGGATTCCAGACATCTGGCCTGCGGAACGGTCAGAGAAATGACTTTCTGTTGTTTGAAGCTGCCCAGTTTGTGGTACTTTGTTGCAGTAATTCCAGGCAATGAATGCAGGGTTGTACCTGGAAATTCCCGCTCATCCATTAGGTGGTGGATCCTCTGGCACTACTAACCGGGGCACGGTGACCCTCACTGTACTGTGCATTCTGAGCTTCTGTACTCGGTTTTAGTGTTAGTTGGCCACTTTTTCTATCTCTGGCTCAGCTCTGTGCTGGAGCAGTTTTTCGTATGGAGACTTATGAAAATAGCTCTCCTGGTGGCTGATCCTAACACCGTGGGGGAGGTGGGTGCTCCGCCGGGCTCCCAGTGTGGCACCTGCCACCGATAATACTGTACAGTTTATCCTTTGCAAAGTGTCCTCACTTACGTTATTTCATCCTCAAAGCAACTCAATAAGGAGGCAGGTCAGCAATGGTCACTTACTTTACCCAGGAGAAAATTGAAGCTTAGAGAACATAAAATTATTTTGCTCATCCTGTTACTTGCTAATCCATTTGTGATGAAATTTGAGGGGACCAGGTTCTTTCTTTCTCTTGCATCAGTTAGGAATGTGTTTGGCAACAAGTATAGAAATACTGATATTTCTGACAGTGGCTTCAAGAAATTCAGTTAAATTATCTCAGAAAATAATAGTTAGAGGAGGCCAGGGCAGGGCTGATGTGTGACCCAACCGTGGCACCAGGGACGGGGGCCTTGTGTCTTTCCGTTGCATCATGCTTAGCGCACAGGGCTGTCCTTCATGCCTGCCGCCCTTGTTTCCCGTGTGGCAGCCGCACCCCCAGACCGTGCAGTTGGGAGAACTGGAAGGAAGAAGGGGGCTGCAGAGGGGAGAGCTTCCTCCTCACCTGGCGCTGCCCTCTGGTTCTAGAAGGGGACTTTTCCCGATGCTGTCTGCCTGCATATCACCAGCCGGAATGGTGCCACATGGTGGCTGGCTTACCCGAGAGGGACAATTGAGGTGGGAAAGATGAATGCTGGTAGACATCTAGACATATCGCCTTAGTCCTATCCAAGTGCTGGGCTGAATGTAGAAGCGGGAGTGCCTGGAATATCAAGGAAGGCCTCTTGGATGGGGATTTGGAGAGGAAAACTCAGCAAGGTCAGCATCTCCAGTATTCTTTGTTTCCTAAACTCTGCTCAGGCTGGTACTGGATAAATTTATTCATTCTTCATTTCACTGGCGAAGTCTTAGGGAGAACTGGTTATCGTTATTGTTAACAGTATTAGTAATACAGTAACTGTAATGATGATGATGATGATGATGAAAAGCGTTATCAAATTCCGTTTGCTCATTAGACTCTTTTTTCCTAATCTTTAGCAACACTGAACATTACGTGGAAACAATGACAACAAATCTGTTGCTGGCTTTAATTTGAGATGTTTGAACATCTGACATTTTTAACAGAGAGAGAGATGGAGAGACAGAGAATATGCACAAGTTTCATGAAAGGCAATTTTTTTTCTAATTTTTTTTTAAATAAGAAATCCAGGAGAGAAGAAAGGGGAAATATTTTTGATATGTTGTTTAAAAATTAATATCTTCTGTCCTTGGCTCAATAGAACAACAGCAAAAAAGTAATATGAAAGCTATTTTGTTTTCCACCCAGTGGTGTAATTTGCTTTACTGTGAAAATTTCAGACGCCAAACTAAAATGCTGAAGAAAGTTTGTTCTCCAAAAATAAGATCACGTCTTCCTGGAGACCCATGGGAACAAGCAGAGGAAGCTCTGTTGGGCCACAAGCTCC
This sequence comes from Eulemur rufifrons, assembly GCF_041146395.1. NCBI lineage: Eukaryota > Metazoa > Chordata > Mammalia > Primates > Lemuridae > Eulemur > Eulemur rufifrons. The sequence continues at coordinate 60,533,747 of NC_091000.1, read as the reverse complement.
TGTCCCTGTCGGTGACAACGTGTCGTTCTGCCTTTGCAGTTCACACACGATTAAGTTACAGGAGGTGGGCTGGGTCCCAATTCTTTCCTCCAGAGAAAGACCATTTCTTGGCCTGCGAGCAAAGCTTGAGCTTTATTTAGGGTCCGTCACTTGCAAGGAGTCCCTTTCTGCACATAACCCCGTCAGTGTCTTTATAAAGCCTGTGTTTCCAACAATCTGTGAAAGGAATCTCCCTCAATTCTTTTGCTTAAAGGGAGTCCTCCAAATTGTCTAAAACTCCAGGGTCCCCCTGGAATGATGTTGTTGGCAAACATTTCCCGAGACACAGCAAACGTTTGCCTTTCCTTCTCTCTACGCCGTTGGCCCAGCGTGGAGCGTTCCTCTCCTTCACGGGCCTGCACCTCTGGGCCGGAGGCTCCCTGGGCCGGGCTGGATGGGCAGCCGGCCCCCCACGGCTGAACTTTGGGCACTTTCTCATGCCAGAAGCTGGCACAGACAGCTGCTTTGTGAACAGTGTTGATGGAGGAAAGGCAGGTGGGGAAATCTTCACCATTAAATGATCAGAAACCAGGCCAAATAGGTATCTTTTAACACAGGTGAAGACTTTCTGGGTAAACGTCTTTGAGCTCCCAGGCTAGGGGTGGATTGTTCTGTCCCTGTGCTCCCAGGTTTCCTGACCCTTGTGGTCTCCTGAGACCGAGTTCATTAAGACGACAGTCTCTGCTTTTATGTTTTGTCCCCTGTGGTAGCCTGGGAGCTCCTTGCGGGTATTTGTCTTTTTTCTTCTCTATGCTCAAGGTCAGGGGTCCCCAGAGTGCCTGTAAACACTAGGCCCTAAAACTATTTGCTAAACCCTTTCAATCTCTCTCCCTGTCTCTCCACCTCTTCCTCTCTTTCTCCCCTTCTCTTACACACACGCACATACACACACACACTCCCTTTTCAATCAGGTTTAGAAAACAGCCTACTGACCGCTGGCGAGGCTGCTGCAGAGAGGACCCCCTTGTGCATGTTCCTCCGTAGAGTGAGGGGCAGCACGAGCCTCCTGACCAGCCTCTGCAGGTGGTTACTGCCAGTGTGCGGCTTTTAGAGAAATCAGGCAGGATTCCTGTCCTCAACTAAACCATCCTCACTAATTCGCTCCCCATCAGAGCTGCATTCCTTTGGAGGGGAGAGTTTTCCAGATTTGAATCCTGCTTTCAAAATGTAACTATTCTACCTTAGTTATCAATTAATGTCTTAAGAGGATATTTAAAGGAATGAGATATTGGAGACCCAGAGGACTGGGGACAGGGAGGGAGAGGAGGCGGCAGGCAGGACAGATGCTTGCTCTGTGAGTGCCCAGGGCAAAACCTGGGTGGCGTCTCAGCTTTGGGGGTGGCTCAGGCTCATGTCCCCAAAGCTTCCAGCCATGGCAGATGCAGCTGTACTGGGAAAAGTCAGCAGAGGTCAACATGGACCCCTGTGCACTTTGTTTGGCTTTTCTGGTGGGCCCAGCTGGAGATGGCGCTTGGTGGCCATCTGCCACCTACAGTGCCACGTGTCTCAGAGCAAGCCCAGCTCAGGGGCACAGGATGGAGAGGGGCTGCTCTCACTTGCTCATGGGGAGAGGCTCTGCTGAGGAATCACTAAGCCAGCAGGTAGTGGTTGAGCCTCTATTGCATGCCAGGAATGGGCTAGGTCCTATTGAATCAGACCATAAATGTCACTCTCCCTGGGTCTTGTAACCGCTTAATACACAGGGTGCCACAGAGCCAGCCCAGGGCAGGCCAGAGTCGACGAGTCAGCACAGGTCGGCTGGGCTGGCAAGCGAGAAGCTGGGGAGCAGAGGGTTCAAGTTTAAGGAGAGGAAGTTTACATGTATCTGGCCTGCTGTCCTCCCAGACAGTCCACGCTGAATGACCTTGCAGCCAGTCCGGGGCCATGACGACTTCAGCAGGTGTCAGATTAACCTGCTTTCTGCACTTTATTTGATCACAATTCTATGCCTGCTCAGGTCTTGTTTTCTGCTCATGTAGCAATATTGTCTTTCAATAATCACAAAACACAGAGGAAAACCAGTCCCAGAGAACTCTGAAAAAAATCCTACAACTCCATCCGATTGCGGCTTCGTTAGTCTAGTTTGGGTGCTGGCTACACACCTCATTACTGTAAAATTGGAATCAACCCTACTTTCATGAAGATTAAATGAGATCATTGACTTTAAGTGCAGGGCTTGGTATATTGTTAGCCTGGGATAGAATGCAGTCAGTAATCTAATTAATAATTCTATTTGATAAAATTTGATGTGATTACTAATAGAAATTGCAACATGCCCAAAGAGGGCATAGTGAAGGAGAGGAGCCCCTGTGGAATTTCCAATTTGATGTAAGATTTTCTCGCTGCGGCCAGATGTGACTGGCTTGCCCATTTCAGGGATTTCCTGGGGTGCAAAATCAGCTGGCTGCAGAATGACGCACTCGCAAGCCATTGTTTTCTTTTAAGGTGTGTGCAGTTTGAATGGGGGAGAAAAAGCATTGCTTTTTCACATTCTGGGAAAGCTCAAATATAGCAGCAGATCTTGATTGTCTTGACAACGCTCACTCTCTTATCCATTCTCAACACCCCTGACCCCCCGCCCAGGGAGGAACTCCTTCTGAAATCCCTTTTCTTTTAGAGGAAAGATTGGAGAGAGCCACCCATCCTAGCCCTGGCTTGTAGCCCCTGCCTAGAGAGCAGCGAATCCCAGAGGGCGCTGGCAGCCGGGTGCCATGGAGGGCTTCCCCAGGCCGTGGCTGAATTAGAGGGCTGTCGGGCTCCTCCAACTCAGGCGGGAGCAAGGCAGGGGCCCTCCACAGACAGGTGGTGTCTGCTTTGCTCAGAAGGCGGGGCCAGCAAACGATGACGGGGTCCATCACCAGCTGATACTCCCCCAAAGCTTTGACTCTGAGCAAGATGGCGGGTGTGAAAGTCAGGTCCTCGCAAGACCTCCAGCCACCACAGAGCCTGTCTGGACTTGAGGGCATTGGCCGGAGGGTGAAATGCTTTGGCTTTGAACCTGTCTGCCTTTGCCTATTATGATGATTCCAGTATATCTTTGCCCTCATGTCAAAGACGTGGTTATACATGTTGAGGTTGGGACTAGTTTTAGTTTAAGCCTAAACCAGTGCCATCATTGGAAAAGAGGATGAAAAAAGAAGAAAGGGGCATCGAAAACTCTTTCACTTTTCATCTCAGCAAGGGCAGCTCGGCTCCATTGGCAGAGTCCTGACTGGTCAGGACAGGTGGGCATAGAATATTTGGATTGTGGATTTGACCGTAATGTTGCCTCATTTCTTCTTTCTCTCAATTATTTTTTTCTGTTAGTATCTATTAATTTCCAGCTGTGTGCCAGGCACTGTGCTGGGCACCAGGGGATGCCCAGCCCTGTGACTGCCCTCAGAGAGGTCCTGTCTGGGCTCAGTTGTCCTTTGCACATGGCATCTGGTGGGCCCCTATCCCCTGGCCATACGCCCGACACTTAGTTTCTGCTCTTATATTTTATAAGCGGATGATGAAAAAAGTGGCTGGTTTTCCCATGTAGCAGATAAACTGGTTACAAGGAAAGTTCTCAGAGAACAGTTCCAAAAATAATCGGAGCAATGACAATATGGTTTGAATGAACCCATAGCTTTCCGTGGTGACTACTTTGAAGGACACTGTTTATTTAGAGACAGGAGTTCTGGCATGTTTGCAAACACGCAGAATGAAAGCTTAGCCTCATTGCCTCATTAGTCACACCTTGTACAGGTCAAAGCCACTGGCTCTGTATGCCCTGAGGGACGCTTTGGTGGAGCTGGAGCCTTCTTCTCTGGGGTAACATTTCAATCTGTAACATGCTGGTCATTAGCTAGTGCTAAGAAATCTTTCATCACACACTTTTGAATGGTGGTCATATTTTAATATCAGGATCAGGTTTATACTTAATTTATTTAACTGATGTCTTCAATGTCTTCTTCTTTCCTTGATAAGGGAGAAATGGAGAACACAAACAACCTACCGATCTTCTCCTTACCCTGAACACTAAGTGCAGTGTCTGGCAGTGAGATAAAAGCCAACGTTCGCTGAATGAGTGACTGAGACATACGGGAAGGAATGAGACTGTGTTCATTTCATTCATTCTTCATAGAAGATTTAAAAATAACAGATTTATTTTTATTAGGCATTGAAATGGAATCAATAATTCCAGAAAAATTTAAGAAAGATAAGCAAAGAGAAGAAAATAAATCCTCCAGTAAAACAGTCCTTCCCTGTTTTCTGGATTTCTCTGTGATGCAAATGTGCACGTGTGAGTTTGTGCCTGTGCCTGTGTGTCGTCCGTATGCATATGTCTCCTGGGTCCCACGTTGAGTTTAAGAGGGACTCAGATGTGTTTGATTGAGCCCAGGTGGAGGAGGCCTGCCAGACACCTGTTTGCATGAGGAACAAGACAGGTGTGGGCTGGGCACTGCTCCTGAATGCAGACAGGCCCAGGTGTGCGTTTGGCCCACGGAGGGAGAGTTCCCTGTGCTGAGGTGGGTGCCCCCGGGCCCTGGCGCCCACCACCGGTCGCTCAGCCCGCCGCCTGCCCTGCTCCTCACTGTTCTCACGCTGCTTGGACCCCACTGGAGAAGGGCAGAGCCAGCAACCTAGTGGCAAACTTGATGGAAGATACCTCCAGCCACTCCAAAACTACCTGGAGGTGACTGCAGAGAGCTGGCAGTTCCATAGTAGCAAAGGGGACGAACACGAGACCAGAAATTTTAGTCATGATCATCAAAATGACTCCATTTCTTCCCGGAGGCTGGAGTGGATTAGGGAAATTTGGGTGTTTTCTGTGCATGTGTGTGTGAATGTGTGTGCATTTGAGTGTGTGAGAGTGTGTTTCCTTTTAACAAAACGGGCCCAGACTGCGTTTATTCCCTTGTAATTGGCTTCGACAGCCTGCTGGGAACGTCATGCCACGCTGTTCCCTTCCATGGCGTGTGCAGTCCAGTGTCGTCCGAGGAAGGGACGGCCGCCTTTGCTGAACGGAAATTTAAGAACTTTTCTTTCTGGATTTGAGGTACACTGGCCAGTCACCCCTGCATGTGGTAGGGTAAATTCTGGTGCTGAACTCTCTGCCCTCTGAGTCCATCCTCCCCAAGGTCCCTCGCTGAGACCGTTTGCTCCCAGTTGGCAAATTACTTTATTCCTTCCCTCTCCCTGTCTTTAGCTTTGTAGAGTCATGCTTTCTAAATGCATCTTTCTAAGTCACAGAGTAACCTTTCTGTTCTCCAGGGAAATCATGCAGGCTGCCATCACCTTCTATCTCTTTACTACCCCGTAATGAAGCTGCTAACTGTGTCCACGGAAGCTGTGTGACAAAACCCTCCTCCCCAGACGCTCCCCGCCAGTGGCTCTGCCCCCTCCACCTGTTCCTCTTGGCACTGTGGATACTGGGCACCCAGTTTCGGTTGCTGTTGCGTGAGTTAATGTATCCTGGTGACTTCTTTCAGAAGAGCCAGGCAGGGGGCATGGCCCAGGCTGGGGAAGATGTGAGGGATGAAGGCATCTGGGAGGACACAGGGAATGATTTGAGATTTACAAGTAAGTGAATGCAAGTTGATGCTGCATTCAAAAGCACACGTGAGACGAGACGTCTTAGGCACGGGGGAGAGAGACGAGACAGGAGAAGTGTAGAGCATCTACCGTGGTGGTGAACACCCTTCTCTCTCTGTCAGATCCCCGTCTCCTTTTGCCCATGGGCCCTGGAGGGCCCTGAGCACCGTAGCAGAGAGTGCTGAGTTACGGCCAGCAGGAAGGTGCGGCTGGGTCCATACAACAGGCCCAGCTAGCCAAAGGCCTCGAATGTTATGACATGAACCAGAGTTTCCAGAAAGCCTCACTGCTGCCATATTTCACTTGAAAAAGAGCGAGAAGTTGAGGTTGTCACTGAAGCCAACAAAGGACACTCAGTTCCAACCCTGCCCCAGCTTTGATACTGTCGTGTCCCCTAAGATCCCACAGTGGCCACCTTGGTGAGTTGTTTCACCTCGTTAGGGCTCTGCTTTCTCATCTGTGAAATAAAACTTGCAGTAAATGCTCTTTGAGTCCCTTTTCCACTGGAAAGTTCTTTCCTCCCACCCTTCCTGACCCCTTAAGACTCATTCTCCAGGCAGCTCTCCTAGGTGCCCTCAGCTGACCGGGTGAAATTCCTCCTGGGGACCTCGGTCAGAGGGAGAGCTGCCAAAAGCTTGGAGGCCTGCCACCCCCACAAAGAATGAAAACAGGGTGTTGTGTGGAAAGAGAGGAGGAGGAGGAGGAAAGTAATTAAGGTTAATTATGGAAATAACAAGTTAGAAAGATACCCTAAGAGGAGAAAAATCCAGTCCTCATGGCTTGGTGGGTGAGGAATCATTCTGGTTTGGAAGCCCCAGTTCCCTGGAGAGGTTCGGGGTGACGAGGGAGGGTCAGAGAACAGCCAGGGGTATTTTATTTTAAGCCACAGTGGTATCGTCAACTGTTTGAAGACTTGGGGACCAGGGTAGAATAATATTTATAAAGCTAGCTGGGCAAACCCCATGATGGCAGCCTCATTTCTCCTAAACCAAAGCCACTTCTAGAATTCCCTTTTCCTCAAGTATAAGGGAAGAGAATCGGTTTTTATTTAAGTCATAAATGGATTAAAAATAAGTTAAACATGACTTACCAAAGCATATTGAGTACTGACAATCAGTTCATTGATGTCTAATTGCTGCATTGGATTCCAGAGATATTTAAGAAATGGAGGATTTTTAGCAATGACCTTGTCTCAATTGTGGAAACTTTTCTTAAAATGAAGTGAGATGCAGACGGTCACAGAACACAGGAACACAGGCCCAGCACACACCTTCCCTACAGGAGGGCCTAAGGCTTCCGGGGAAAACTCTAGGCTCAGTTTGAAAACCACTTGTGTAGTCCATATGGACTCAAAAGCATTTATTGAGCACCAATAGTATGTCATGTTTGGAGCTTAAAAGAAAAGATAAAAATGGAAATCAGCTATTCTTATTGATGTGCCCTTTACCTATGCTTCCGTAAGTCTGGCATGAGTTCTGCTGCTTCAGTCTTCTGCGACCACCAGGCGGGAGGCCTGGGTGAAGTGAAGAGTTGGGTCTTCTTTGGCCCCTGCAATGGGACTTGGCAGCTGTTCTCATTAGTGTCCACAGAGCATGCTGCAGTCCCTGGGCCATGGAGGAGACAGATGACCTAATAGGAATAATCTAGGAGGACACAAGCGTGGTTTGGGTCATTCCTGGCCTGCATCTGCGAATCTTCCCTTCTATCCGTACACCCAGAGCCAGCTGTTACGGGAGCACGGCCACAGCCTCTTAACTGGCCTCGGTGCCTCAGCCACCGCTGGTCCCTTTTCCCCACTGTCACCAAAGTTACTCTGCAACAAAAACCTCAAAACAAATCCACAAATTCACAATCCATAAATTAGCAGTGATGACTGGGGAGAGAAAGAGAGAGAATACTTTTATGCTGCCACATTGCTATGCCATAAAGCTACAATTTCTTAGCATGGTGGTGGGTCAGTGTCCTTCCAGATCTGACTCAGCCCCATGGGACCTCCTGACACGCACTCAATGCCCTGCAGAGAGATCGCACCTCTGCATTGCTATTCATGCTGTTCCCCCTGCCAGGGATTATTATACTACCAGTTGTAAGATAGTATAACAATTTAAGGTTCCATTTGACAGCCACTTCTCCTCACACTCCAGCACGTACATTGGATTACAATAACACCATTCTCTTTTAGACGTAGACTTATAGCTATAAGTTGGCCATTCAGCCAAGATTCTCTCCAAAGGGCTTTAAGATGGAATAGAAACAGAGCCTCCCATGCTGGCAAACAACAATGAACACGACGTGGCAAGTAGACAATACAGGGAACTCCCAATGCAAATTATCTCAATGCCCAGGCCTTACTAAATAAATGGGAACTGCACAAACAAGAACCAAATTCTCAAGCAAGAACCAACATCTCTTAATCCAAAAGGAAATGAATTCCCCAGGTCCCCAGTTCCACTCAACCATGACTGCCACCCACAAATGATGCCTACAAACAAACACCCTGCCACAGGGCTGGAAGGTTCAAACAGCTTCCCCAGATGGGTGGAATCAAGGGCCTCGGGGTGCACACCAGGAAACTTACCAAAATGGCTGGGGCATGGTGACACTTCCCAAATCCATTTCCTTTTTCTCAACAAGGTTAAGTGGTTGTGAGGAGTGGCATCCAAGTCAGGGAGGCAGAGATGGGAGTTCCCTGGAGCTAAATAGGCTCCGGCAGCTGCTGGGGCCGTCCCTCTCTCTCACACCCTGAAAAGGTGATGCTCCTACTGGCAAAGACCCAGGGCTTGACCCAGGGCTGCTCCCCACCTCTTCCAGCCACTGCAGCAGCAAGGGGGTGCCATTCCACTGGGGTACTAGGGATGCTAAATTCTGTTACTGAAAGTTCAGCTCTTGTCCCCAAGGCCACATCAGAAGAATGAGGACAAGTAGTTTGAGGAAAAGGAGAGAAGTTTATTAATTTGGCAGCAAATGAGGAGAATGCCAGACTCTCATCTTCAAGTACCGTCGTCCTCCCTTTAAGCAGAAATGCAGAGCTTTTAAAGGGAGTTTTCAGCTTGGGGCTATGGCTGTTTAGCTATAGTTTAATGATAGTATCTCTGGTGATGATAATCTCATGACCTCTGCCCAGACAATTCCATCTCTTGTGGTACAAAGAACAAAGGATACTCCCCTGGCCCTCTGATGACTGGCCTCAGTCAGGAATGCAGGTTTTAATTCCCAAAAAGAATAGGTGTGTGGAGAGGGTTTAAAGAGATAACTTGTAATACATTTTGCCCTTTTTCAGGCCCGCCCTTCTGCTACACTAAGATCCCAAGTCCACAGTGCCTAGAATATGGTAGATGGGTACCAAAAATAAACACAGGGAATCAATGAATGGTTGTCTCTGGTATGAAGCCAACAGAGATATAGTCAGGGATTTCCATATTTTAAAAAAACACACAAAAGCTATAGAATTATGGTTTACCTTACAGACCTTTGCTTTTTCAGCAGAATTAAGGATTACCAGTTCATCAAAGGGCAAAAGGAACTCAAAAACATGAACTACCAATGGCTGTACCAGCCTGTTGGGTTCAGATGTATGTGTACGTGTGTCTATGTGTCCTCGTATATGTGCATGCACTTTGCTGCCTGGGAATGCCTTTCTTTTGAAAAGCACTTGATTTCTTCTAAGGCCCTTTCCAAATTTTTGGTAGAAGAAGCTTCCATTTCCCTCTTTGCTTGGCCTTATTTTCCCATCTGGACTGTTTCTCTAGACCTTTATAAACTAGATTATTGGCAGTGAACTTTTCCTAACCCTTTTGAACTCATGGTAGAGAGAATTCTAAATTTCAACAACAAATTAAAAAGAACCCATATGTACATATATATGAAATCTTGAGCCTCTTGTAACTCTTTCCCCCATGTGCAATTATATGCTTAATGGGAATAAATGAAAAGCTGTATTTTTGTTCACAGGAGACAATAAACAGCATGAAAAAGCAGCTATTTTTCCCCCCAGATTGTTCTTCATTAGAAAATAGATATGTGGAGGAGTGGAGGTTGAGAACTGAACTGTGGGCCAAAAATTTCTAACGATTCCTGTGTAACTATAACTCTGTAAGAAGACAGAGCTGAGCCTGGCCGTCTCTTCTGAGTGGTGCATGAAACTGACATGCTGGAGCTCCATTTCTCACTGGTTCATAGAAACATAGCCCGTGGGTCTAAGAACTCAAAGGAACAGTAAAGAGACAGAGGCTCAGCATCCAGGGAATAACGGGAGAGAAAAGGCCAAATAGTCTCTAGGCAGGAGGCCAATTTCTGCAGCTAACTACTTTATAGCTCCCCTTTTGGCCTTTACAGGACACAAGGTGCAGTTAAAATGATCAGGGACATTTTCACCGAGTGGCCCTTTTCCATGCAGAGACATTTCAGAGCTGTGCTGGGAATTCAGGGGCTTTACGAGCAAAGTGGCAGTTGTAGCTTTTGTTCACCAACTCATAGCCCAGTGCATGAGGAATCATCAGATGATTGGAAGCTCTGTCTCCCCCACGCCCTGAAATCCGGAACTCAAGGGGCCAGTGGAGCCCTGACTCAATGAACAAACCAGTGGGTGGAGGCATGTGAAGGGTAGTCGCAACAGATCATGGACTTTCTCTACTCGTTCTGATTTCAGAAGGGGGAACCTTACCTTGCCAGGGAAACAAGGATTGAAGGAGGTGAGCCTGGGGCTTGCATGTGTTCCGTCTACGGAAAACACGTGTTCATATTCGTCTCCTTTTACCCATTTGAAATGGCTACTACTGGATCTGGCCTCGTGAGAGGAATTGGCTTCAACAGTTTTTTTTGTAACTGTGCACTCTGAAGGCAGGAAAATGAACCCTGCTGTCACTGAGGCCCATCAAATCTTACCCCTCAAGGCCATTTCCCATTACTCCGTGAACGAGGACGGCAGGAGCAAATGGAAATACATTTTCTTAGCAAAGGGAGATTGATGAGATCTTAAACTCTGTTTGCAGATTTGTAATAGCCCACTGAAAATCCCTGTGCTCAAAGTAAAATTATGGTTTCCTTTGCTGTGACCTGTTTTGATAGAGTCGTGGAAGGTCACGTCACGGCTGGAAGAAACCTTAGAAATCAAACAAATCCCTCATTTACAAATGAGGAAACTAAGGTCCGGAGAGGTTAAGCCAAGGCCGCTGAGCTAATTAGTGTGCCTTGGGAGAGAAGAAGAGTTGCGTTTCCTTTTACAGAGGTCCTGATGGCTGCAGTTTGTGGGTGCACATTGTAAGTGGTTATGCCTGGTGACACCAGAACTTTTTAGTAGAAAAGGAATTCTTTGAAATATGAAGCCAATTCTCTCCCTGCCAAGATACTTAAAAAACAACAGCAATGAGCAAGGACATCTGTCTATCATTGGGAATTTGGGAGGCAAATATTTTCAAAGAACCTAAGTGTTCAAACAAACACGAGTAGCAAATATGGTCTCAACTCCAGCTGAGCCGTTAAAACTTGGACAGAGAAGCAAAGGAAAATGGAAATAGAGGGTGGATAGGAAATACAGGGCTCTGGAATTCTTGTATGGATTACATGAAAAATGAAGTTCAGGCAGACTCGGGTCTTTTTAAAAGGCACAAAGCCTTTGGACCATCATTCCACGATCATTGGCTTCATGGAAAGAATATGAACTTTTAAGTCTCTCCTTCGGAATGTAGGTTCACTGTGAGGAATTGGCAGGGCTGGCCATGTACTTAGAGGATTGGACAACCCAAACCAGGAGGAGCCTTGCTCTTCCCCTGCAGGGCTGAGGTGGGCTCCGGATTGTCAGGGCACACGAGCTGGACCTGTGTGCTCTTAAATATCTTCAAGCCAGGACTTGATTAGGCACGTGGGATCCTGGTCAGAAGAGATCACAGCTGGGGGAAAATGCCAGCATGAGAGAAAGAGCGGCCAGGCCAGGACATTAGGTATACGTGAGTGGGAAAGGGCCCAGTGCGGGCAGGTACATCTGGCTCTTGGCTCTGAGTCTTCAAATGCTTTTCAGGTGAGAGGTGGGTTAAGGGGAAGATCTTCCATCCCAGAGTGATCCTTTGGTCATCCTTGTACATGTTCCCAAAAAGTGTACTGAGAGCTTGGGGTGACCAGGAGGACTCACCCCGGCACTGATAGAAATGGGGGCCCTTGGGATCATCAATGTTATCTGACCCTGTTTCCCTCGGGGACATGGCTGGGGTTCTGACACTACAGGCTTTGAAACAAACCTCTTCCTTTTAGGGAAAAGCTATGTTCTTTGTAGAAAGAGGGGCAGAATTCTTGACTACTTCTTTTCAAATACTCTTGCCTAGATACAGGAGGATCAACTCATCTCCCTTGAAAAGTTAGAGCGAGTGGCAAACTTAGTCTTCGGGCTTATGAGGAATGCACAATAGCCTGTGTGGTTGACTTGAGGAACTTCCTAAAAACATAGCATCCTCAGACTGGTGCAACAGTTGCTGGAATTCCATCCTCAGAGATACATTCTTTAGCACCCACTGTACCCCTGACAATGCAGAACTTCCTTAAAATGCAAACTACTCCTGGAAATAAACAACACATTAAATCACTATTGCTTCAATGTGAATAAATTCATTGAAGTGAAGGCCCTAGTTCAGGGGCTCCGGGCTGCATGACAGCTCTGAGTCAGGACAGGAGGGGAAGGAAAACTGAGCGGTTAAAAGTAAGAGGCAACATTTGATGGGAGAAGACACCCCAGGTGAGGTTACTGATTTCCCATCGTGGCAGAGGGCAGTCCTGGGAAACAGCGTTGCTTGTCTGATTTTGATAAAACACAGGCCGTGAGCAGATCTGGATGCTAGGTAGTGTCTTGTGTGTCGAGGGAAAGGCACGGAGGATGGAAGCCTGTCCTCACAGTGGGTTGTATTTTCACGAAACAGAGTCATCATGCTTCACACAGTAATCCACGATTTCCAACATGCATCCATAATTGATGTTTCGCCTCCTCCCCAGAGTGCTGCGATGCAGTGGGAGGCAGTTCTGTGGGAGCAGCAGATTTGATGGAAAACGAAGCTTAGCAGCTCAGGGAGGTTAACTGGTGCTCTTGACGTCATAGTGTCAGAGGTCCCCTGACCACCTCAGTGCATTCCGAGGAGATTCAAGGCTGAAACTAGTGGTGGTGGGGTCCATAATTCTCTTAAATGACATTTAAAGTTTACTGTTTGCATGTGCATATGTGCATTTTTATTGAAGAGATTTTCACTGCATTCTCTAAGTGGCCCTTGACTCACAAAAGCTTAAGACTTCCAGGCTAGTCAGTGTGTAACTGGAGAGGTCGGGAAAAAACTCACCACACACAGTCCTTCTGGGACAAGACTGGGGCCCACAAGTGAGTGGAGGTCCAGGCTGGGAGTTACTGGCCCTTTCCTCCCAGCATGGCGTACCGGGCCCTTCCTCCTGCAGCGGCGGTCACCAGGTGGACGCCACCTTCCATCTTCATTACTCATTCACAAAGCCTGTGTGGGGACTCTCCAAATGCTCACATGCCTGCCAGCATTTTGTCACCACTCAACCTAAGTTTAAGCAAACCAGATTTAAAAAAAAAAAAAAATAGTAATTTAAAGATAAATAGGAGGCTGGAGCAATTCTTTACAACATGATGCAAAGTATTTTTTGAAGCTGTTCTATGTATAAAATGTTAGTTTGCAGGCTTGTTGTGCCTGTGGTTTACTTAGACATACTGGAATCTGTATAGCGTGATGCTGTCTGTGTTACTTTAGCTTAGGTCAAGCCCAGGTGCCGATTAAGGATGCAGAAACGCCAGGCACAGCTTTTACAAGCCCCCTTTGTTCCACTACCAATGGTATTAACATCGGGTTACTGATGGAATTAGCGTCTTGTTAGCTAGTTACCACTGGTGAAGTTAGAGGGCTTGACGGTGTGGATTAGAGCTCAGAGGAGCCCCTTGCCCTTGATGACCCTGGACCTGTTCCCTTTGGGGATATTTTCTTAGCTTGAGCCCCAGCTGGTCTTAGGGACAGCCAGTGGTTTAAGAGATGAGATCCTGCAGATTACTTCAATGTTTTGACTCTTCCCCAGGAATGTTGCTGTGTCTACAGCAAGCAAAACTTTTGCACGATGTGCTTGGGGCACCTGAATAGAGAGCAGAGAGCAGGGACTCTATCAAGTTTATACGACCAGTTGATAAACTGTTTGGGGCCTGTTTCTTAATGAATGTTCATCCAGTAAATGTCTGTGTGTGTGTGAGAATTCGGCCAGAAACTTGCTTCCCTTATGACCTGCTAACAGGGTTGTAGAGGAAAACGAATTGCTGCCCACTCAAATTTTTCTTGAAGGCTATTGCGATCTACCAAACCAAAGCAAACCAAACTCCCAAAATTGCCCACGACCAAATAAAAAATTAAGTCGTTTGCGATAATGCTATTTTCAGAGGGTTACTAATTACACATATGTAATATAGAACGTGCCTACATGGATTCTGAACATTTTTATTGCTCCAAAGATAGCAGGAGGAAAAAAGCTCCCGTGGAAGAGGATTTAGGGGGTTGAGGAGGAAGGAACAAAAAGGCAAGTACAAGGGTGTGGTGAGGTTTTCCGAGTGTGGATGAAGGTCTGACCTAAAGCACCGGCTGGGAGTCCCAGGGATGGGGCCTCATGTCTTGAGGGAAAGAATGAAAACAACAGAAAGAAGGTGACGATGTCATTATTTTTTCATTTAAGAAATGCTCAAAGGTACCTTGAGAAAAGTTCTAATTGACTTGTAGGTAGGGCATGACCATAATATTTACAGAATTTTTCTACTTCCATGTTTAGAAACTGTTTCAGAACTGTGAGCATTTTACCTTGTCTTCTCAGGACATCGGGGTGGACCACATCTTTGTAAATGGTTCCTCTCCTAGTAAAGCCAGTGGACAGATGTGTGGGTGCTGTCTATGGTCACTGTGCTGGCACTGGGTGGAGGGGTGGTGAGCAGAAAAGCATCACTTTCCGCTCTGACCACAGCAACTGATGGAAGACGCGGATTTCGGAGCCATTAAACAACTAGCACCCATTGCCAACATTTATGACTCACGATCGCTATTATAACAGGGTCCCCAGAAAGGGGGTATCAGTGGAGGTAGATGTGAAGGCTTCGAGGAGGAGATAGAATTCGGGCTAAAGCTGTATTTTCAAAGCACAGATATTTGTTTTGATGGAGAAAAGAGAATCTTTGGAATAGAGCCAAGGGGCTGGGTGGGAATGGGGAAGAGAGAAAGCCAATGGTCTCTGCATCCAGGCAGCCATGTCGCCGGAAATGCGAGGGCTTAGGAGCAAGGGGCCCTTCCCCACCCCAGGTGTGGCTGAATTACCGGGGTCAGGCAGGCATCTGACCAGCACTTTATAGGGCAGCTTGGCGGAAAGAGTACCCCTCACCCACCACCGCCAAGTCAAAAAGGGCAAAAATACCAAACTCCTGTCCAGAAAATGTAAGGAAAGCCATGCTATGAGTCACTCACAGGCCAGCGCTAATCTGCAGGTCTATGTGGTACTGGGTTTGGGACTTAACGGGGTCCCAGTCGCACATGAAGCGCACTGAGAAACAAGAATCAGCATGAGTGGGTGGACAGAGGAAGACTGGGGAGTTGGTGCACTCTGCTTAGCCCGCGTAGAAAGGGGCTTCCTAGCGCAGACCCCACAGAGCCTGGTTCCGGGTGGGCAGATGTCACGACCCTGTCCCCACCCCCAACTCAGCACGCAGGAGAGGCTGTTACCAGAACGTAAACAAATCACACCAGTTTAAAACACTCTGCTTTCATTGAAATCAAACACAATTAACTTATTATTTTAACTGCCCAGTGGAGTCTGTGGTGGAGTTTTAAAAACCAAGGAAAAGAATATGATAACTTTCCGAAAGTTCAAAGAACAGTCAGGCCATTTTATCAGCACAATTGTTTTGGAGGTCACTGTTTTTTGAAAGAATTAATAGTAGGAAGGTCTCAGAGAGCATCAGTCCACCCTTCTCATTTTATAGATGAGGACACAGAGGCCAGAGAATACAGGGACCTGCCTCGGTGACTTAGCTATTTAGAGCAGGGTCAATGCTAGGACAAGATTGCAAAAAGTCTGGGTTTAGGTCCCATGCACTTGCAAATAAATTTTCCAGCTAATTATGAGTGTTTAATTAACCTCATAGTTTTTTTTTCTTTAA
Source organism: Eulemur rufifrons (assembly GCF_041146395.1). Lineage (NCBI taxonomy): Eukaryota > Metazoa > Chordata > Mammalia > Primates > Lemuridae > Eulemur > Eulemur rufifrons. The sequence continues at coordinate 60,517,975 of NC_091000.1, read as the reverse complement.
GTTTTGTTGAGATACAATTCACATAACAGTCAGTTTACCTATTTGAAGTGTACACGGCATGTCCTTTAATATATCCCTACTGTTGTGCATCCATCACCATAATCGATTTTAGAACATTCTCATTACCCTAAAAGGAAACTTCACACCCTTAACTATCAGGCCCCAGTACTCTCATATGGCCAATTCTGCATCTTTTTGGGAGAAATGTCTATTCAGAACGCTTTGCCCCATTAGCCTTAGGCAACCATGAATGTACAGACTGTCTCTGCCATTTGCCAATTCTAGACATTTCATCAAATGAAATCATATAACATAGGGCCCTTTGGGACTGGCTTCCTTCACTTAGCATGTTTTCAAAGTTCATCCACGTTGTAGCATGTATCAGTACTTCATTTTATTTTGTTGCTGGACAATATTCCATTGTATGGATGTGTCACCTTTTATTTATCCATTCGTCAGTTGGTGGACGTTGGGTTCTTGCTGCTTTTTCTGCTACTATGAATAATGCTGCTATGCACATCTGTATACAAGTTTTTGTGTGGACATATGTTTTCATTTTTCTTGAGTGTACACCTAGGAGTTGAATTACTGGATCATATGGTAACTCTGTTTAACCAAGTAAGGAACTGCCAGACTGGTTTACAAATTAGCTGCATCACTTTATACCCCCATCAGCAGCGCATTAGGGTTCTGATTTCTCCAGAAATTTCTCCATTTCTGTCTTTTTTATTATAGCCATCCTAGTGGGTGTACAGTAGTATCCTATTGTGGTTTTGATTTGCATTTTCTCGGTGGCTAATGATTTCGAGCATCTCTTCATGTGCTTGTTGGCCATTTGTGTATCTACTTTGATGAAATGTCTATTCAGATTCGTGCCCACTTTCAGTTGGGTTATTTGCCTTGAGTTGTCATAGCTCCTTATATATTCTAGATACAAATCCCTTATCAGATGTGTAATTTGCAAAACCTGTCTCCCATTCTGTAGGTGTTTTCACTTTCTTGATGGTGTCTTTTAAAACTCGTAAGTTTTTAATTTTGATAACCTCATAGGATTTTAAATGGTGAATTATTTTTTCTCTGCCTTTAGGTCATTGACAAACAGCCATTAATAAAGATGTGGTGATAAAAATGTTTGCTGTGGAGCATATGGTGAATTGATCTATGTGAGGGAGTTCTAGCTTGATACAAAGGGCAATAAAAGTGGATAGAAGCTGTAGTGTTCGAGGAAATAGCAAAAGTAGGGTGTGGTGTGGAGAAGGGCCTTTGCTGTCCTGTATATCTAGGAATCACCCCAGTTGCCTAATGCCAAAAGTCCCCTTTTCGGTGTCCCCAAGTGAAAGAAATAATGCCCTTTAGGAATAGAACTCATGTACATAAGGATAATCACAAGGAGATTATGGTTTATAATTTTCTGCGTGCTTCTGTTTAGAATAAGCGGAGTCCCCATAGCAATAGCTGTTTAGTAATGAAGCAGGGCGATTTGATTGCACACATATGATACACGATTTTTGATAGATGTGTGTGTATTTATGCATGTGTGAGCGCATCTATTGCATTTGTGGATGAGGCCAGCATTCCAGGTTGTTATCATTATAGCATGAAGAGAATGAAGTTGTTTTTCCTTATTATTCTCCTTGTCTTTCTCCCTTCACCTCCCCCAAGCCTGCCACTTCCCATCTAAACACAGGAATATACTAATCAGGGAAATATGCACTGCTGTTTAGTAAAGGGGTCAAATCCATTTGGATGGAATTCCAGGCTCAACATGTTAACAATGGCAGGAAACTGGGCCCTCAAGCCTGCTGCAGTGTGGAGCTGTTGAGCGATAGATTGTTGAAAGAGCCGGCCCTGGGGTATGCTACTTTGGCTTGCTTTGTGTTTGGAATGCTGTGATTGTTCCAGACACAATGAGGGATCTGTCTGTCCAGCAGGAGAGTTATAATTACAGGAACAGAAGCGAAATTACTGCTCTTAATTGCAAATAATTCCATAGCACTCTGTATACAACTCTACTAATTTGTCCTCTGGGCTTTCTAGGGGCAGGTGGGATTTTTAATTTAATGTTTTTGGTGATTAGGGTAGCAGACCTTATACCCCATATCCACTTCAAATTGCAACGCCCTGCAGATGATTCCAAGGACCCGTCTGCTTCGAGTTCATATCCATCTGTATTGCTTGTCTTGTTGATTTTCATGACTCAGACCAGGACACAGTGCTACCTCCGCTGAGAAGACAGAGTGTTCAAAGTGTTTCTGACTTTGGTGTCCTAAAACCTTGTTTTGTTGCTGCTTTTACGTGGCAGTCATAACATCCTGTAGAGAAGTCTCCTTGCCTGTATCACTTAGGAACCATTCCCTAAGTAGGAAAGAAGGTTGACATCTGGCCTGGCATTATGTTCTGGAAAAGGCAGCTGCTACAGATGAGAGTTTATAGCCAAACATCATCACCAAGTGGACGTTCTTTTACTGTGGACTAGGATGTTTGTCCCTGTGTCTGTTAGGAAGCACTTTGGGAAAACTCACCACTTTGGATGGCTTAAACCATCATTCATTCATTCAACAAATGTTATTTGAGGGCCTACTGTATGCCAGGTATTGTATTAGGACTGTTATGAAAAGGAGAATAAGAAAAGATCTACCCTATGAGCTTATAGTCTCTGTAGGGACCAAAGCATGTGAATGAATAAGGCAGTGTGACAGTGTCATGGCAGAATATGGATATGTTTCATGGCCTACAGATAAAAGTCATGAAGAACATTCCCAGAAATAGCCACAAAACCTTTCTTGCATATCATTGGCCAGAATTACGACATGAACCAATACTAAACCAGTCACTGGCAAGGGGGAGAGTCTAACTCTTAGCTCAGCCAGGCCTGCCCAAGGGATGCGGGTGGAGACAGCTTTTCTTGAAGCATACGGCAAAGGACAGTATCGGAACACAATCCAGGCTCTGTGTGAAAGGAGAAGGGAAATGACGCTGGGACACAGCCAGTGAGAGCCACTGCCTGGGCCCGACAACCGTGTGGGGAACGGGGATGGCGGCAGATCGGAGGCAGAGAGCCCGTTTGGAGGTGCTGCTGGATTCAGGGAGGGGTGCTGAGGCCTGGAACTGAAGCAGGGACAGTTACCAAGGAGAGGAGGGAACAGCTCTGAGAGCTGCAAGGATGAAATTATAATAGCGATTCTTAAACACTTGAGGGGAGTCGCCCCCACTGAGAATCTGAGGCCAGCAGCTTTACACTGAACCCTAAGCTTGCTGAGTCGCTCCACTAAGATCAGTGGGTGGTAGGGAAGCCGGGCTGGCGAGCCCTTTGTGTGGGCCACCGTTCTTGGTTCAGGTGGGCACCAAAGCTTCCTAGCCACATCCTGCAGGAGGAAGATGAACAAGAGGCAGCGTTTATCAGGTGCTGCCTGCCTGTGTCCCTCAGTGTCAGATGCTTCCGTAAGTTCTTTGCTCAGTCCTCACAGTGACACCCTGAGGCCTGTCCAGCAGACGGGGAAACTGAGGTGTTGAATGTGCGTCTCAGTGTCCTACCCCTGGAACATGGCAGCTGTGGGATTCGAGCTCAGGTATGTCTGGGTCACAACACCAGGCTGCCATATTTGGCCCACATGTGAATTACTGTGATTTCCAACATTTTTTTTTTTTTTCCTGAAATCCTTTGGTGGCCTCTGTTTGTGCAGCTGAAGGAGACGCTCAAGACCTCATTCCTGACAGTTTTGGGAGCTGACAGCAGAACATTCAAGGAATGACATCAAGTGGCTTTCCTCAAGGTCATTTCCTGCCGATGATCTCTGCAAAGATCACATTCCTTAAGGACGTGTGGGGGTCGGAAACAGACCCTATTCTGTCAGGCGAGAGATGCGGGGGCAGCTGTATTGGGCAGACATGTGTGTGTGTGTGTGTGTGTGTGTGTGTGTCTACATCCTCCGTGACATGCTTTGCTGGTGAGGACATCCCCCCTCCACACACATACTTGGCTAAAAACAAACCAGGTCTGCGAGGCTGCGTGACTCATGCTGGAGCCGCAGTCTTCACCCTGAGACAGGAATTCTCATTTTAAAGGCAAATGCTGAACTCAAAAGCTACCGAGCTTATGCTGCCTGGTATAGTTAGGTATCTTATTTTGGCTTGTTAGGTATCTTATTTTGGCTAGTTAGAAACAGCACCTCCTCAGGGGCTTGATGCAGAACTTACTTAAGTGGACCTTCAGTGCCTCTGGCCCTTTTCCTACCCAGGGCTCACGTAAGAATTCTTGCAGCCAGTAAAGTGAAAAGATGATAGAATTTGGAGTCAGGGGCTCCTACTTTCATGTGCAGGTTTTGCCCTTTATAATCACATGGTAGTGGGCAATGTACCCATCTGAGTATTCGTCTATTCACCTGTGAAATGGACATAAACATGCTTTATTGAAGAATGTTGATGAGACTTGAAGATAATGCCTACAAAGTACTTGGCACATAGTAGATGCTCAACCAACCACACGGACGTCAGTATTAGCTTTCCTGCATGTTCTCTGCTTAGCTGCATTGTCATTTTTCTCTCTTCTTCCTTTATTTTACATTAAGGGCTCTGGCTGGGCTATTTCTGGGGGCGGGGGGCTCCCCTCTCTGAAGTCCCAATTTGAATTTTGGTGATGAGCCAGCCAGTGCATGAAACACTACCACTTTGCTAAGTCTTGTAGATGTTTTTCTGTCTTGGCTGATGCATAGGACCAAATTTACCATGATCAACAAAAAGGGAGCCAGCACACTAAGTAATGCCCTCATTGCAAATTTCCCTCTGGAGCTCGGAGTACGGAAGCAGGCAGGGCTTTCCCTGCTGATAGACCTACACGACTCCAGGAGAATTACCTTTTCTCCTTGCCATTCATACACACCGCTCATGGAGTTTTTTACACACAGCTGATTTATGAGGGGTGGACTTCTCTGAAACCTAATTGTGTTGATTATATCAGCCAGTTAAAACTGGCATCCTAGCATGAGCTTGTTGGGACATTAAATATCACTCCCCTTGTTTCCGTCACACTCAGGAATGGTAGGTTAAGAAGTATGATTCCAGGTCACGGAAGTAGCAGAGGGACTAACTGGGGTCTATTTACCTTTTACCCAAGGATGAGAAATGTGACACTCTTCTCAAAGGGAAAGCCTGTCCGACTAGATCTGTGCACTCTGGCCAAATGTTAGCATGCGAAAAAAATTCTCAAACCTTCTTGGAATCTTAGTCCATTAGACATGAAAGGGACCTAAAGGATTTCTGGGCAATTCCTTCTCCTTCTCTTATGCCAAGATAAGTATTTATAGTTCTCGCCTTTCTTTTAGCTCAAAAGCGAACTCTGCATAAAATATATTACCTTAGAGAAAATTTTCACTTAAAGAAAACCACCTGCCAGGAAAATAAATCATCCCCAAGTGGAGTGGTGAAATATCACAGATGGGATTTTTTTCAATAAGAAAATAAGGAATTTAAATTCTCTGTATTCTTAGAAATTTACCAAATGAGTTGCATCAGGGTTTTTCACATGCAGTTTAACCGAGAGACATTTACACTCCCTGAAGGCTTAGAAGCCGCGTAAGTTTGGCCAGCAGGTGGCGCCAGATATTTTCGTTAGAAAAATAGCATTGCTGAAGGACAACCTGGTCAGCATTCTCTCTCTCTCTCTCTCTCTTTCTTTTTTTAAAAAGCCTTTAAAGTGAGTGTTGCCGGTTCATTCACCCAAATTCAGGAAACATGTGCCTTTCTTATTTGGTAGCTCTTTGGCAGTACACTGTGGTAGTTCAGGGTGAGTTATTTCCTTGAAGTTTGTTAAAAGGGAAGCATGGATGAAATTCAAGACTTGAAACAAAGCTTTATTAGAGTTTTGCAGACCAATTAAAATCCAGCCTCCCAGCCTGCAGGCCCTTCCAGCAGCCCCCCGGAGGCCTGCCGTGCGCAGGAAGCTGGAATAAAAGGCTGCAGGAGACTGGATGGTTCCATTATCCCTTTTATCACTTGTCCCACAATCATTTTTTTCAGATGCCAAACCAGCTTTTATAGTCTGGTTAAAAATTTTGTTCTGTTTAGAAAAGAAAGTATACTAGAGCGACCTCGCTCCCTGGGCACTGTTTCGGAGAGACACTCTCCTGCCTTCAGATGTGACTGTCTGGGGGACCTCTCTCTGCCTCTGCTCACACACCCCAGGAGAACGTGCTGCCAAGCCAAAGATCCTGAAAAACATGGGCCATTTTGTGCCAAATTTCAATTCTTATAAGACTTTTTTTAAAGAAAAAAAAAACATAAAAAGGTATGTGTATTCATGTATTCATTCATTCATTTGATGAATATTTAACGAGTGTCCACAGTGCCAGGCCTTGTACTTAAAAGCCAGGAACACAATCGTGAAGAAAAACATGCAGTTCCAGTTCTTCGGGTGGTTCTAGCCCAGTGGAAGAAGCAGATCCTCATAAAGTCATCGGCGTGAACGCACAGCGACAAGCTGAGGCCGGTGCTTTGAGGGAAGGGAGCACCGTCTAGGGATGTTGGGAACCAACGCAGTTGACCTAGATTCAGGGGGATGGGAGCAGGCAGCGTTCCCCAAGGGGGGACCCTGGAGCTGAGATTTGAAGGATGAGGAGGGATTAATTAGGCAAAGGGATGGGAGGGGGTGGGAGGAATGTTCAGACCAGAGAATAGCAAGGCCCTGGGGCGGCAGGGAGAGCTAGAGTTGGAGACACTGAGAGGCAGGTATAAAAGGAACTGGGCAAGGGAAGGAGAATGGATGCTGTTACATGGGGGGAAATTCATCATGATTTCTGCACTCTCCTCTGTGTTTAATGTTCTTTGCCTCTGCCACAGCGGGGAGTTGGGGGCAAACATCAATACACACACGCACACACACACAATGCAAAACTCCATTAATCACCAGACCCACTAGTACCCTGCTTTTACAGGTGGTCTGTGGTATTGTTGGTTTGGAGCCAGTGTTCAAATAGTTCTGAAAAGTCTGGTCATTTTCCTTGTCCCAGTACAGTGACCCATGTGAGTGGACACAAGTACTTTTGGGGAAGGCCAAGAGAAAAGTCCACAGAACAGACTCGTAATATTAGCAGAAAGTGCCTTCTTCAGTGTTCTCATTTCCCCCTTCTTTTAGGGGAGGTGGGTCTGTCTGTGCACTGACCGGGGTTAAGAAATGGTCCTAATTTTCTGATATACTCGCAGCCTCGTTCACCAGACCTGGAGTTTTCTCAGTTATGTCACCAAGTTGGGCCAGAAATCCTATGACCAATTTACCCTGAGGTCCCTGCAGGTCAGTCCCTTCTGATGGCCCCTGATATCCGTAAAGGCAGCTACACCCGTTTGTATCTGACTATTCTAGGGCACCTACCTGCCCTCTGCCACCTCGGGACCTTCCCTCGTGCCTTGCCATCAAAGAGCCCTTTTCAGTGGCAGCATCTGGCACCCCTGTCCACGACTCGCAGGGAATAGTCACTGTGCTGCTTTGCAAAAATGCTGTGTTCCCTCCCCAGTGTCTGTCCCAAGCCTGCGGGACTAAATCTACAGCCACATTCCTCTCTCGACACCTCTGAGTTCTTTTCTTATATTGAATCTCGCCGCTTCTGGCGTCTCTAGTTTCCCTAGACTGCACTTCCAGTGGAGCCCACGTCTTCTCAGGCCAGCACGCAAACTGTCAGAGCCACTAGATTTGGGACGGGTGGTGAGTGTCCCCACATTTATCCTGATCAAAGTGATGTTCCTTCCTCCTCCATCATTAGCCCCCAGGACGCCTTTCCTCACACATTCCCACGTCTTTGCCACTATAACCAGGTCCTGCCAGTGCTTGGTGGGTAAACGCCCTCCTCCCCGAGGAAACGCTGGGGTCTGACTTTGGTGACGGGCCGGAGGTGCCGACGATGGTGCACGTGGTGGGGGGCGGGGGTGAGGACAGAGCAGGAAGCGAATCCGCTCCCTCTTCCAGGGTAACTGAGGGCAGGAGGCAGGAGTGTCCCGGGACAGGCAGGGAGAGCCGGACCAGACCAGGCAGAGGGAGATGCCCAGTGAGGCAGGGGGCTGAGGGCGGGGGAAACCGGAGGTCTCCAATCCTGCCCTGCGTGCCCGATCCGATTCTCTCTGCTCTGACCAGTGTCCTTACACAGACAGAAGAAACATCACGAGGATGTAAATTTGCTAACGTAATTTGGTAAGCTCGGTACAAACTTCGCCTTTGGTTTCCAGCAACTGCAGCCCCGTCCTTCCGGCATAGTCAGAAGCAGCCCTGGTCACAGTCCGTGACTTCCGCTGTCCATGTGTCTTCCGGGGCCAGGGCCCCAGCCGGCCCGCACCCCGCCGACCCTTTCGCTCCAGTGCACAGGGACAGACTGCGAACCGCCTGCTGACGCTGCCTGAGGCTCCTCTGGCCTCCAGACCCTGCTGTGCCCGCGCAGGAAGCGGCACCGCAGGGGCTGTGCTCGGCTGATGACGGGTGGGGATTGCTGCAGAGCAGCCCAGCTGCCTCGGCCCTGGGTGGGATGATTCTGGGGTGCACGTTTTGCCCTTTTTCCTAGAAGGCCTGCGTGCCGTGGAGCGCCAGTTGCCCGCAGTGGTAACTGACTTGTAACGCACCGTGGCTGCTTCTCTTCCCTGTTCCCCTCCCCTGCTGAGGTTTCCTGGGCCACCTCCCGAATAAACCACCTGCACTTGAGTCCTTGTCTCAGGGTCTGCTTCTGGGCAAATCCAAGCTAAGAAAGAACCTTGTTGGAAGAATCTCAGCTCACAGCAGACGAAGACCCAGAAGGTGAAGATGGGTGAGGGAAGGGAAGCCAGGCAACAAGTGCGCGGACGTTGCTAATTCACCGGAACGTCTGGCTGGGAGGCCCCTGCTGGACGCCACAGCTCCCAGACCTTGCATTCTCGACAGGGGTCATATCACCCCAAGGGCACAAAACTGGTTCTTGCGAGGGAGTGAAAAAAATACCACTTTTTATATATAAAGCATGGCTATATGTACAATATGTAAACACATACACAGTGTATCTGTTGTCTTAGAATTTTATGGGGGGCAATTAGGGACAAAATGTCTAAAAAGTCTCCTAAAAGGCCAATAATGACAAAAACGTTGAGAAACACAGGTGCAGACCCTGCTTCCCTGGGTGCTATGCTGCTGCCCCTTGGAGGTGCTGCCTCGAATTCTAATCGCAACCAGATGGGAACATCTGCTCGGCAGGGCACCCGTCCCGTGATCCGGCCCTCGCTGTCCGGGTGCAGAGAGAGAACATCTCTGCCAGAGCTGGCAGAGCCCACCTTGCCTGCGAGACACGAAGTCGGGGTGTTCTCCCTTCAAGCTGAAGGAGGCCTACGTGGAAGGCAGCCCCCACATGATAACCAGTCGCCTTTGAACAGCTGTGGACCTTGAGGATTTTGAGGACTCTAGCATGGGAGCAGCTGCTACTGCCTCCTTCCAAAAAGTAGAATTTACTCAGAGGAGCTTGTGGGGAGATATAGGTCTTGGATTATAAAAGTTTACCAGAGGTTGTACGAGCTCTCAGAGCAGATTTTAAAAAAGAAGACACTCAATCTGACTGGGTGCTCTTGAGTGAAAACAGGAGATAAGAGAGCTATGCTTTCTGAGTCCCTTTGAACTCAGAACTTTAAGTGCATGCACACATACATTTGGGGAATTGGGACTTAGAATTTCTAATTCTCCAGCTAGATGCACCCCCGCGGCCTGGTGGAAAGATCACACTAGTAAGGAGATCTCTGCATTGCGGATGGCCAGGGGTGAGATGTCAAAGAAGTCTCTCGCTTCTCTTACTTGTATGAGTGTTGAACTAAAGAATTTTAGGGTCTCTTCTACTTCTAACATTTTATATATCAAGGGAGTCAGGAAGAAAGGAAGGAGAAAAGCAAGGAAAGGAGAGAGGAACAAAAGATTTACTGTGGGCTTCTCATGTGTTGTGGCCCTTTAATTCTTCTAGTAACACCAAGGGGAAGGCATTATTACTTTCATTGCATGGTGAGGACATGAAAGTTCAGAGGGGTTAAGTCACTTGCCCAAGTTCACCCAGCAACTGAACAGCATTCAAATTCAGCTCTGTCTGGCTCTGAAAGACATGTACTTTCCACCAAACCACACTGCGCCATGCTCTAGGGGAAATGCAAACCAGCAATGGTGTGCTTAGGTGGGGACTGGCTGGGGACTCTCCTGGCTGCCTGGGATTGTCCCATGTTGCTCAGGTCTGAGGCTACTTCATTCCAGCACGTGTGTCCTTGTCAGTGCCCTGCATGTACCCTCTTTTCCTGTATTTGCAGCTCTCCTTGCTCCCTCAGAAATGCGTGGGAGATCATGACATATACTGAATGTACTGGCCGGCCTCTCAGCACTGAGTGCCCGTAGCTTGCTAATCTGGTAAATACATGTGTTAATAGGAGAATAAGTCACCAGAAGATCATTCTGCCTGGAACCTACGGAGTGAAGTAGATGTCGCTTTTAATTCAATAGCTGTACAGCACACATCCATAGAAACTGTAAGTGTGCGGTTGAACATCATTAATTCACAGTGGATATTGCTTCTAGTGTAGCAGCAAATGCCCCGGATTGTCAACCAGGAGAGCAGAGCCCTGGCTCCAGCTCTGGCAGGAAGGAGAGTGCACTGTAGAGAAATAAGGAGAGGAGAGTCACAATCAGCCCCGGCGGCCAGCCACCAGGTCTGCCTCAGCCCACCTAGGATCATTTGCCAGGTTTACGTGTGTGTTGCCTTGAGTGAAAATCAGAATGCATAATGAATTAAAGGTTTGGAAATTTTATAAGAAACAGGTGACCAATGGCAATTTCTGAGAAGACGTGAATACTTTCCTCATCACTCAGAGTGTAATGATTATATTTTTGCATGCTAATCGGGAGGCAATGTGGTCTAGTGGGAAAGACAGTGCATTGAGAATTAGAGGACCTGGGTTTGGGTCATGGTCTTCAGCAAACCGAGAAACTCTGTGAGCTTCCTCCCTCCCCCGCCTTTCTTGCTTTTAATTTTATTGAGTGTAATTTACATACAATATGATGCATCCATTTTAAATGTATAGTTGCTGTGTTTTGATCAATGTCTGCATCCACCATAATCAAGATATACAACTTTTCCATCAGCCCCCAAATTTCCCTCTTGCCCCTTTGCAGTCAATTCTTCCCCCTTCCCTAACGTGGGCAACAACTAACTGATCTGCTTTCTGTCATTCTCGATTAGTTTAGCCTACTTTAGAACTCTATGTAAGAAGAATCATACAGAATGTATTCCTTTGTGTCTGTCTCATTTCAGCAAGCATCTTTTTGAAATTAATCCATGCTGTTGTATGTATCAGTAGTTCTTCCTCTTGCTCATGCCTTTTTATTATTATGTAGTATTTTGTTATATGGCTGTGCTGTTAAACTCCACTCACTTATTGATGGGCATTTGGTGTTTGTCTCCTATAAATAAAACCATTGTGAGCCTAACAGTCTTTGTGTTCATTTCTCTTGGGCAAAAACCTAGGAGAGGAAATGCTGGGTCGTATGGTAAATATATATTTAAACTTATAAGAAACTACCAGACTTTCCCCAAATGTACCATTGTATATGAGCATCTAGTTGCCCTATATCCTGGTCAACACTGGTTATTGTCAATTTTTAAAATTGTAGCCATTTTAGTGCATGTAAAGTGGTATCCCATTATGGTTTTAATTTTAATAGTCCCAGTGACTAGCACTGTCTTTTCATGTGCTGTTGAATCATTTGTATACAGTTGTTCCTCAGTTTCTGTGGTGGATCAGTCCCAGAATCCCCATGGATATGAGAATCCCTGATATAAAATGGCATAGCATTTGATATAATCCACACATATACTCCTGTATACTTTAGATAATCTCTAGATTACTTATAATACCTGATACAATGTAAATGTTGTGTAAATAGTTGTCATACTGCATTGTTTAGGGACTAATTACAAGAAAAAAAAATCTTCACATGTTTGGTACAGACTCAATTTTTCTTTCCATTTGCAGTTGACTTGATCCATGGATGAGGAGTCCATGGATACTGAGAGCTGAATGTATTTTCTTTCTTGACACATCTGTTCATATATTTTGACCATTTAAAAATTGGGTTGTTTTCTTATCATTTAGCTGTAAGAGTTCTTTATATATTCTGGACATAAGTCCTTTGTCAGATATATAACATGCAAACATTTATCTAACTAGATGTTTTTTCAAGTAGTTGAAATTTTAAATTTTGAGAAAAATCTAATTTCTTAATTTTGTTGTTTTACAGTTAGTGCTTTTTGTGTCTTGCCTAACAAATTTTTGCCTATCCCAAAAGTTATGATGATTCTTTCCTGTATTTTATTCTGGAAGTTTTAAAATGGTTCTATTGTGCATTTCAAGTAAATTTTTTGCATGATGTAAGGTAAGGTTGAGGTTAATTTTTTTTTCCGTGTGAATATCCAGTTTTAGTTCCAGTTGTTGAAAAAGCTATTTTTCCTCCATTGAATTACATTATTACCTTTGTTGAAAATCAATTTCCTATGTATTTGTGGGTATAATTTCAAACTTTATTTTGTTTCATTTATTTTTGTCTTTCCTTACAGTATCACAGGGGGTTGATCGTTATAGCTTTATATTAAGTCTTAAAATAAGGAAATATAAGTCCTTCAACTTTGTTCTTTTTTTCAAAGTTGATGTGAAAAAAAATTGATGTGGTTATTATGTGACCTTTGCATTTTTACATAAATGACAAGAATCAGCTTGTCAATTTATTAAAAAAATCATATTAGGATTTTGATTGGAATTGTGTTGTTACATTTACCCCTAAGTATTTTATGTTTTTGAATATTTTTATTAAATGGCATAACTTTTAAAATTACAATTTTGATTGTTCATTGCTAGTATGTATACAACTGATTTTTTATATTTACCTTATATTCTGAGACCTCGCTTATTTATTTTATTAGCTTTTTTATAGATTCCATATGTAGGATTTTCTGCATATTTAATCATGTCATCTATGAATAAAGATGGTTTTATATCTTTTTTCCAGTGTGTGTGCCTTTCATTTATTAGTCTTGCCTTATTTTACTGGCTACAACCTCTAATACACTATTGAATAGAGGTAATGAGAGATTTTTTCTGCCTTGTTCTTGATCTTGGGGAGAAATTCTTCAGTCTTTCATCATTATGTGTGATGATGTCAGGTATAGATTTTTCATGGATACCCTTTATCAGATTGAGGTAGTCGTTGGTTGTTTTCTAGGTCATTGCTAGCTTTTATCAAGAAAGGATGTGAGTTTTGCCACAAATTTTTCCTGCATCTATTGAAATAATGATATGGGTTTTTCTTTTAGTCTGTTAATATGGCAAGTTTGTTAATAAATTTTGAGTGTTAAATCACCTTTTCATTTTCAGGGTAAACCCCACTTGGTCCTGTCGTATTTCTTTTTATGTATAACTTGACTTGATTTGCTATTAGTTAAGAATTTTTTATTCTATATTATGGAGGATGTTGACCTGTAGTTTTAATTTCCTGTGTTTTTTTCCTCTGATTTTGGAATCAGGATAATGGTGGCCTCACAAAATGAGTTGGGAAATATTTCCTCTTTATTTTCTGAAATATTTCTATGTGGAAAGTTTTTTAAACTACAAATTCAATTTCTTTAATAGATATAAGGATATAATAATTAATTATTCTTGAGTGAGGTTTGATAATTTGTCTTTTTCAAGAAAACATGAGCTCTGTATAGGACCTTGTCCAAGAGCTTATCACTGAATCATAGAAGCCAAGGAAAAGAGATTTCATCAGAATCAGATACAGGTAAGAGAATGAACCAAATACGTTTTAAAAAGTATTGGCTTTGACATTTTAAAGTCATTAGTAAAATTTCAGAATATAGTTTCTGATATTAACTTTTGGAGATTAACGTGGTGTTTTGTTAGCTGTCTTTTTTTAATTTCTGGAAGCTGTTACTGAAGGTCAAATTAATTTATATACTACATACAAATACATGTGAATATGAACATATTTATTACTTAATGATTGTCTTATGGATATAAACATAGGCAGAATATGGATTAACTATTAAGGCATGTACAAGTTTATAACAATTAGTAACATCAAAATCAGATGGCTTCTCTGTCCAGGAGCCAATGACTCCCCTTTGTCTACAAAGTCAAGCACTCTGGGAACGAGAGCCCTGCCCGTGGAGCTTTGTGTCCCAAACTGGGCATCCACCCTGAGTGCACCCATTCCTCCTATCTGCATGCCCTGGCTTATCCCTCTGCTTATACTTTCTTTGATGCATTCACTCAACAGGTATTTAAATGCCTTCTGTTTACCAGGTATGGGGGTTGCTATGGAAACTAAGATGGCTATAGTCCCTGTTCAAGTGCACCTTAACATCTGTGGGAGAAGACGACATTAAATAATAACATATATAATCATGTAACTATAGACTGTGTGCAGAGAAAATTGATATAAAAATATGAAGGTTACCTGAAAAGGGCTGGACCGAGATTGGGAGGTTAGAGGAGGAGTCCCTAAATCAAGATCTGAATGGTGTGCAAGATTTAATTTGGTAAAAGGTGAGGGAAGTGTCAGAGGCAGAGAACAGTATAAAGAGTCTGGAGGGAGCCTGGGGCACAGAAAATAAGGACAGAGCAGCCCAGGAAGAGACGGTGAGGGAGGACAGGGCTGATCACACCAGGGCCTGGGCCGGAATAAGGCTTTGACCTACAGGTAATCAAAAGCAACTGAAGGGGAATGCCACAGTTAGATTTATGTTTTAAAAGATTGTTTTGGGGCAATATTCATAAATAAAGAATATTTTTATGTGACAACAGTAAATATAATTTTTAAAAATATAGCACCAAAAAGTATTAAATATCTGGAAACAATAAGACAAAATATGTATAAAACCAGTCTGTAGAAAGCTGTAAAGCACTGGTGATAGACATTTTTAAGTCTCAATACACGTTTATAGATTGGAAAGCTCACTATTGTAAAGATGGCAAATTTCCCCAAACTAACATACAGATTTGATGGAATCCCCATCACTTCACACCAAAAGGTATCGAAATGACCAGTAAACCTATAGAAAGGTGCTCAGGCTCATGAGCATTGCAGGAAATGCAAATTAGAACCACACGGAGATACATACACACGCCCGTGCAGTGTTACTCCTGATGCCACGCCAGCCCTCTGGTCCACCTCTGAGCTCACCGGAAGTGGGAAGTGCGGTAGACCGTGGGTGCTGCAGCTTCCTGGCCAAGTGCCTGCAAGTCCTGACTGCTCCCCTAGGGGGCCTTCCCAAGCACCACGGGGTGGCCCTTCACAGCCTGGGAGTATGGAGAAGCCAACACCCCAGGGGCAATTCTCAATCAACACTGGGCAGGAGGCTATGGATAAATGCCTCATCTTCCCTTCCGGTGATAGAAAAGTTCGGAGGTGTGTTCCTCAAGTTGGAGCACCAACTGTCTCCAGTATTAATCTGCTCTTTAAGGCAGACCACTCACTTGTCTTCCTGCCCTGACTCACTGTCCCCACTCCCTCACTTGTTATTCCCAGGGTCACCTGTCCAAGTCTTTGTTTCGGGATCTACTTTGGGAGAACCTAAACCAACACATGCCAGGATGGCCAAAACTTACAGCAACAAAAATAAGTGCTAGTGAAGCTGGAGGAAAGCTCTTGTACTATGGGTGGGAGTAAGCATTAGTGAAACAGTTTTGGAAAAGTTTGGCATTATCTACTGAGGTTGAAAATATGCATACCTCATAACCTCTAAATTACAATCATAGGTATATTTTCTAAGAAATAGGGGCATATGTGTATCAAAAATGATTTACATGAATATTTACAGCAGATTCTTAGTGATAACTCCAAATCAGATATAGTCTAAATGGTCATGAACAGTAGAGTGGAACATTTCTCTGCACTGAAATGTGATGTGTTCCTACAGTGGAATTCACCACTGCTATGAATATGAGTGACCAACCTGGGTGATTCTCACCAAAACAGTGTTAAGTAAAAGAAGCCACATTATATTGTATGATTCCATCTCTATAAAGTCCAAAACACAGGCAAAACTAAGCTATAGTGCTTATGAATATGTACTTAGATGGTAAAGGTAGAAAGAAAAATAATTAAGTGATTTCCCTAATAATCAAGATAGTGGTTACTTCTAAGAGGAAGGAGAAGTTGGTGATGTTGGGGACAGGGCACCAGGGAGGCTCAGGGGGTGCTGGCAATGTTCTTTGCACCTAGATGGCAGTTAGGTGGGTGTTTGTTTTGTAGGTGGTTATTTACATTGAGCTGCACATTTGCCAACTTAGATGAAATGATTAATTTCTCAAAAAGTACAAACTAGCACAACTCACTCAGTATGAAATAAGTAATTTGAATAGCCCTATAACTATTAGGGAAATAATTCATAATTTAAAAACTTAACAAAGAAGAAATCTCTAGGGCTAGATGGTTTCACTAAAAAATTGTACCAAACATTTAAATGACAATTAATACCAATTTTAGACAATATCTTCCCAAAAGCAGAGGGAGAGAACATTTTCCCAACTCATTCTATGAAGTCAGTATTAATTCCATACAAAAACCAGACAAAGACAGTACAATAAAGAAAACTGCAGACCAATATCTTCATGAACATAGATACAAAAATTTTGAAGTAAAATATTAGCAAGTTGAATTTAGCAATATATAAAAAGAATTATATACCATGATCTGCTGAGATTTATTCCAAGGATTCAAGGTTGGTTCAATATTTGAAAATCAGTCAATGTAATCCACAATATTAATAGGTTAAACAAGAAAAATCACATGATTGTATCAGTCAATGTGGGAAAAGCACTTGACAATATCCAATACCTGTTCAGATAAAAACTCTCAGCAAAATAGGAGTGGAGGAAAATTTCCTCAATCTAAAAAGGAAAGTTCATTAAAAAAAAAAAAACCACCACTAACATTGGGCCTAATGGTGAAAGGCTGAATGCTTTCCCCTAAGATCAAGAACAAGGCAAGCGTATCAACTCTCACACTGCTATTCAGCATGGGACTACGGCACAGCTATATCATGGAATACTACTCAATAATAAAAAGGTCAAACCACGGGTAGATGCAACAACTTAGATGGATCTCAAGGACATCATATTAAGTGAAAAAAGCCAATCTGAAAAAGTCACAGAGTCTATGATTTTTATGTATATAACATTCTTGAAAAAACAAAATTATGGAAATGGAAAATGGTACCAATGTCAAATATCTGGTTTTGATATTGTGCTATAGTAATGTAAGATGTATCCTCTGGGGAAGCCGAGTACAGAGTATATGGGTCCTCTCTGTACTATCTTAAAAAGTATTTTAAAAGGCAACTTTGCATGTGGTACCCAGAAGAGACTGAAAGGGAAAAAGGTGGAATGGTGCAGGTGCCAGGAAGGTGATATGAGACCAATTAGGAAGTTTCTGACAGTCATTCACTCTAACCAGCGAGTAGTGGTAGAAATGGAGAAAAGTGAGTGAATGTGAGAGATATTTAGATAGTAACAGGGAGAGTATTTCCTTGGTGATGGTTGGATTTAGGATGAAGGAGAATAAGTTGTCAGCAATAACTCCTGGGTTTCTGGATGGCACAAGTACAAGCATGGTGGGCCAGTGGGCCAGAGAACAGGGAAAAGAACAAGATAGGTGTAGGGCCTTGGTTATGGAGGGTGGACTGATTTTACACACATTGAATTTTGGGTGCTTTTGAGACAGCCAAATAGACCTGTTGAGTTGATAGCCTGGAACTCAGGGCTAAGTATTTGGAAGTCCAGAACATAGAAATGATATGTAAAGCCATTGGATGAGACTGCCTAGAGAAAGAGTGATGAGTAGAAGAATTGAGGTCCTAGGGTGTAGTCTTAATAAATGCCAACATTTAGTAGCTGGGCAGAGAAGAACAAGCAGACAAAGGATATTGAGAAGGAGCTGTCAGAGAAATAGGAGAAAAGCCGGAAGCAGATATTATCAGGGAAGCTGAGGAAAGACCGTATTTCAAAGAGAGTGCAACTCATAGCACCCAACGGTCTGAGCAGCCCAGTTAGATTAGAACTGAAAATGGCTCTGGGGTTGCATGGTGCAGAGGGTATTGGTGGCCTTACTGGGTGTCTCCCCACCTCCCCTGCAGTGGTAGAGAAGATTAAGGAGCCAGTGGAAGGGGAAACAATGAATATAGCAAATATATTTAATTTTTCCTGAAGTTTGCCTGTGAAGGGATACAGAGAGCTATGAAGGAAGGCTTTTATTTGTTTCTCATTTGTTTGTTTCAAGCTAGAAGAAAAGAGACTTAAAAATGCATAAATGCCAGTGGAAGAGGATTGAAAATATAGAAGTGAAAGGCTGTGAGCCAGTGTCCCATGGGCTAAGAGGCCACAGGTCCAGAGCACACAGGCAGAGACGTGGCAGGTTATTCTTCCCACTGAGAGAGAGAGAAAGAGAGAGAGAGAGACCTCTTTGCCAGCAATGCCAAGATTTTGGTTGCAATGGATATTGTGGCAATTGCTTTTAGCCTGTATTCATTTGAATGAATAGTCATTCATTACATTATAGTTTATTAAAGTTAGAAGATGTATTAGAAATTACCTCACTCAGCTACCTACTTTTACAAATCAGAAAACTGGGGCTTGGAGAAGATGGGAATGGTCTCTCCTTCCAGCCATGTGTTGGCCTTGGGTGTCAGTCACTGGGACCCCTTTCATCTTCCAGCATCTTCCACAGGTCGGTTAGCTTCTTTGAGCCTAGATTTGTTCATGAAAAACATGGACCACCATTGTTTTGGAAAGAAACAATTTACTTTTTGTTGATACTACTTTGAAGAAAGACTTTATTTCTCTAGTCCCCAGCCTTTCTGTTTGAAGCTCATAAGCCTTAAAGGTAAAACCAGTCAAGCAACTTGATTACAGTACAGCAGTTAAAGCCCCAATGCTCTATGTGAACGTTGAGCATGTGACTGGTTTTTAAGTGTCTATTTGGAAAGGATTGGTAGCTCTCTTTTACTTGGGTGGACAAGCCCTGATGCCCAGCACTTTTGCTAAGACGTAGGTCCTCACCCAACTGGCCCCACGAGAATTAGGGCCTCTAGATTCCTCTGCAGGACAGGCACCTGTTCTGTGCTTGCTGCTGTTACATCTGCTGGGACCAGTGGTGGTGGTTCTGTTCTTCTCTTCTTAGATGACAAAGAACTCAGTTTTCCTGAGCATCTATAGGCGAGTGAACTAACTGTCTTCCCCTCACCCTCTTCTTTGTGCTTTGAACCTTGCCTGAAATTTTAAATATTCTCTATTATCTTTGCATAAAAAATGTTTTCCTCCTTTTTATTTATTTATCTCTCTCTCTTTTTTTTTTTTTTCTTTGAAACAGGGTCTTGCTCTGTTGCCTGAGCTAGAGTTCAGTGGCGTCATCATAGCTCACTACAGTGTTAAACTCCTGGGCTGAAGTGATCCTCCTGCCTCAGCCTCCCGAGTAGCTGGGATTATCGGTGTGCAGCACCACACTTGACTAATTTTTTAATTTTTTGTAGAGATGAGGTCTCACTATGTTGTTCAGGCTGATCTCTAACTCCTGGGTTCAAGTGAGCCTCCTGCCTCAGCCTCCCAAAGTGCTAGGATTACAGGTGTGAGCCACCGTGCCCAGCCTGGTTTTTTGTTTATTTTTTTTGGGATGTTTCCAACATATTTTGTGGAATAACTTCAGATTTATAACCAAGTTGTAAAAAAAAATAGCCCCAAGAGCTTTCGTGTACTCTTCCCCCAGTTCTTCCACAAATGGAACCATAGTGTAATCGACAGACCTTATTCAAGTTTTGCCAGTTGCCACACTAATGTTTTTACTGTGATTTAGCATCCAAACTAGCATACCCAAATTGCAGTTAGTTTTCATGGCTCCAATAGGGGAGTTTTCATGGCTCCAAAAGTGTCATGACCTTGAAACTTTTGAGAACTGCTTTTCAATCTGAGTTTGTCTCAAATTGAGTTTCTTTATGGTTAAATTCAGGTTATACATGCTTTTCCCTTTTAAGCACTGGGTCTTGGGAGTTTGGGAGCTGGTATTAGTGTACTACCCATTTGTCATGATCCCTGGTTTTTTGTGAAAAGCACATTCACTTAGAGAAAAAAGAATTTGCTTCTGGTTCCACATTCAGAGCTATAACATAGCCCTTTAGGTAACTAATACAACACTTACGGTTCACCTCCAGGGTGTTCATAGAATAGCTTTGAAGGCACGATGAACTTTAAGTGTTATATTGTTTAATGTGCTATTTAAAACAGCTGAGTACCTGGGGGTGTCTGTTCTAAATCCCTATCATAAGTCACCACTAATTCACTAGGAACACAGTTAATCACCAAAAACTAATGCTTAGAACATGTACTGGATCAACCAAAATTCCTACAGACTAGAGTCACCCATCAATAACTTCATAGCATAACTGCTCCATAGGCCACATGTAGCAGTAACCAGTTGTGGGACACCAGTGAGGGACCAGCTCCCCAAGAGATCTGCAGGCTGAGGATCATCCCTAACATCCCCAAAATGAATATGAGAAGAATTTGACAGCAGTCAAAAGGTTCTTTTGAGCTTTTAATTCAAATTCCACATGAAAACTATAACTGGGCCAAGAATCAGAGCATGATTCCCATGTCCCAAGTTGTTACTATGTCACTATAGTCAAGGAACTTACCCCATTTTTCATGCACTCATTCATTCATGCTAACAAATTATGGACTGTGTTCTATGTGTGTAACTATGCAAGGCACTAGACATCTTACAGTGAGTCAAAATAGATAAGGAATTTATTTGCCAAAAGAGGTAAGGAATAGTGTTCTAGGTGGGGAGGAAAAGTGTGAACAAGAGCCGTTTAACAGAAAGGAGCAAGGGTTCTGAAAAAAGACCACTGTGGCCAGATGGCAGAAAAAAGCACAAGCAGAATAGAAGCTGAAGCTGTGGGGTGGGCAAGGGTGAGACCAAGGAGAGCATCATAAGCATGTTAAGCAGTTTTGACTCATCCTAATCGAATGAGGAAAGCCACTGATGCATGTTAAGCAATGCAATGATAGAATCAGATCTGGGTTTTGAAAGATCACTCAACCTACCATGAAGAGAAGAGCTTGGAAGTAGACACACCAGTTACATGGTAGCTCAGGCAATGAAGGATAGTTATTCTTAAGAGATGGGAGGAAAATGAGGTAAGCCTTACACATGATAATAGCTTGAATGAGGGTGGTGGTTGTAGAGACATAAGGAAGTAGATGTATTTGAAGAAAGGTAGTGGTGCTTCTGTGGGATCTTGTTCAGCCTGCCAGTTTTCAACCACTTACCCTATGAACTTGAAAACCTACTTTACCTCTCTGTGCCTCAATTTCCTCATCTGTATAATGGGATATAATAATGGTTCCTATTTTATAGCATTGTTGAGAAAATTAAATTGAGGTAATAGAAGTAAAATAGTTGGAAAAGTACCTGGTACATAATAATCACATGTGCTACATATTAAATATATATATATGTATATATGTGTACATACACACATACACATAAGCTTATATGATTACAATGAAGATATTTAAGGAATAAAACTGAAAGGATTGGGAGAGCTAAGGTAAGGGAGAGGTAGATGTGTTTCTGTCAGACATCTTATTTGCAAGTGATACTGACTCTATTATTTAAGTTGAAAGAAATTCTCAAGAAAGAAATTGGCAGACAGAGTTTCCACTTCCTGCCAAAATGGAGTAATGGGGAACAGATTTCCCCTCCTGCCTGAAACAACTAAAAAATTGGACATAATACATGAAACAACAGAATTCAAGACATTGGACATTAGGCAATGAAGGATGGCTATTCTTAAGAGATGGGGAAAAATGAGCAAATCCCCAGCTTACCACAATGAGAGAATTTCTAGTTTGCAGTGCAAGGAGGGTGAACCCAGGAGGAACCTGCTGGACACACCAAGTTGAAGAAATGGAGCTCCCAGGGGGTTCAAGGTTGTTTGAGTTTTCAGAGTATAGTACCAGAGATGAAAGAGTTACACAGAGTGATAACTCTAAAGATCTATATGGGGTCCCCCTTGAGTATTCATCTGAGTACTGAACAGCACACATGGGTAAGAAAACTTATTTTTTTAAAAATAGTTTCAATTTGTGATTGGTTGAACCCATTGATACAGAATCTGTGGGTATGGGTTTAATGGCAGATTAGATATTGCAGAAGAAAAAGATTAGTGAGTTGGAAGACACATCAATAGAAAGTATCCAAATGAAACTCAGAGATAATAAAAGACTAAAAATAAAATGAACGGAATATCACTGATTTAGGGGGAAGTTTCAAGCAACAGAATATATATGTACTTGGAGTCCCTGAAGGAGAGGAGAAAGAAGGGGAACAGAAAAAAACATTTGAAGACACAGTGGCTGAAAATTTCCCAAATATAATGGAAACCATAAACCCACACATCCAAGAAGCTCAGCAAAACCTGCACTGAAAGACTGTGCATTTTTCAGCATAAATGTAAAATGTTATTCTTAAAATCCATAAAACTCTGGAACTAAAGTTTTTTATGGTGAACATAAGCCTTAGTAGAATAAGCAGGAGTTTAACAGCTGAGGGAGAAGTCAACCCACTGAACAAATGGTAGGAGATTCAAGGAGGCAGAGAAAAGGCCTTGATACCAGATACCAGGTTGTGATGCAACCAGCGAGGAGAGAAAGGATGGGTAAGTGACACCCTCAAGAATATTCTTTCTCTAGCTATTCCTGTAGCTTTAAAATACAATTAGGACTGGCGCCTTAGCAAAAGCATAACAGTTAATACATTTATACATCTTGTACTATTGTGTCTA
The DNA here is from genome assembly GCF_041146395.1 of Eulemur rufifrons. Lineage (NCBI taxonomy): Eukaryota > Metazoa > Chordata > Mammalia > Primates > Lemuridae > Eulemur > Eulemur rufifrons. Next base: position 60,495,110 of record NC_091000.1, on the reverse strand, counting down.
TTACAAATAAGTTGAACAAGGATACTCTTACAGTTGTCATAAAGTATTTTTTATTATCTGTTTGCATCTGTATGACACATATTATCAATTCAAATCTGGGGAAAATGCTATTGCTTCCAGCCTAATTTAATTGCTTGTTCTTCATCATTCTACTGCATCATCTTGCTTCCCCATCCTCAAACAACAAAAATAAAACCAAACCAAAAAGCACAAAATTTGATTAGTCAAATTGAACTGATTAGATACTTTAAATCCACATATAATTTCTGTCTTTTTCCTTCACTTGTTAGTCATTTTTTATGCTATAATGACCCATATTGAAAATGAAAGCATTTATTCTGTAGGGACACACAGATAAAGACCTTACAGTTGCATTTAGAAGACCACACAGTCATGCATCACTTAACAACAGGAATATGTATTTCAGCATTTTGTAAACATCATGGGGGGTGCTTATACAAACCTCCATGATATAGCCTACTCCACACCTATGCTATATGGTCTAGCCTATTGCTCCTAGGTTACAAACATGTACAGCATGTTACTGTACTGAAGACTATAGGCAATTGTAGCATGATAGTAAATATTCATGTATCTGAATGTAGAAAAGGTATTAAAAATACAACATAATCTTATGGGACCACCATCGTAAATGTGCATGACTATATATCTAATAACATCTGTAACATAATTACAAAATAATATTAATTACTTTAGGTAATTACTTGCTATGTGTTTTTTAAAGTAAACTTTTAATTCTAGAACAATTTCAGAATTATGGAAAAATTGTGAAGATTGAACAGAGTAAATACTCCACACCTAGTTTCTCTTATTGTTAACATCTTACCTTACCATGGTATGTTTGTCAAAATTAATGAACCAGTATAGATACATTATTTTTAACTAAGTTCCATACTTCAGTCAAGGTTTTTAAGTTTTCACCTAATGTCTCTTTCTGTTCCAGAATCCCATCCTGGATACCACAATACACTTAGTTGTGTCTCCTTAGGCTTCTCTTGGCCGTGATGGTTTCTCAGACTTTCCTTGATACTGATGACCTTGACAATTTTAAAGTTTACTAGTCAAGTATTTTGTAAACAGTCCCTTGATTGTGATTTATCAGATGTTTTTCTCATGATGGGGTTATGGGCTTTGGGAAGGAAAGTCACAGGAAGAAGTGCCATTCTCATCATAACATATTGAGAATACATGTCATCAAACATGACTTATCACTATGAATGTTGATCTTGCCCCATCCCCAAGTTAGATGTGCTCTATAATGCGTTATGTTTACTCTGCTGTTGCCACTCTATGCCGATTATTTTTTCATTTTCTTTGTAATATTTTATTATGAAAGTTTAGCAAAGTTTAAGTTTTTTAAATAATGTTTTACATGTGCCCCCAACATAGATCCTACAATTGGTCTTCTACTGTACACACTTTAACATGTAAGTGTCTATCCATTTTACCATCCATCCCATCAATACATATATATTTTTTTTGATTCTGTCATTTGTTTTGGATACTGACAATTTTGTTCTGTAACAGAAGAGAAAGTAGAACTGGACTTGCTGCAAAGAAACAGAGGAAGAGCATCAGGCTGAATTGTAGAGTTCAAGTTTTATAGATATGCGGGCAGGGGCACATTTAAGAAAGTATTGGAGGGTAAAAACTAGCCTGCCATTTAGGAACTGGTGGAAATCCTTTGATATTATGTCATATGTCTAATATATCACTGCAACCCTGAAAACTGCCAAACAGCTGCACAAAGGATAGCTAGAGGAAGCCATGGGCAAGGCGTGCGTGACTTCAGGGGATTTGAAGGGAATGAAAGAGCATTTGCCAGATTGGGGTGCCAGGAACATGTCTCCAAAAGGATTATGTCAGAAAGGCCCAGAATTACATTCCTATTTCCAAGAACCCATCCCCAGCACTAAATAGGGATTGCTGGGAGACTGCGTTTTGTTTATTCATTCCCCTAATGCAAAGAGCTCTGTAATGAATGTCCTCTTACACTTTCCTTATCTGCAAGTATGAGAGCTTCTCCACGAGAATGGTCTTTGTATAAATTTCTTAGGGCTGCCATAACAAATTACCACAAAGTGGGTGGCTTAAAACAACAAAAATTTATTGTCCTACAGTTCTGGAAGCCAGAAGTCTGAGATCAAGGTGTTGGCATTTGATTCCTTCTGAGGACTGTCAGGGAAAGATTTATTCCAGGCCTTTCTACTTGGCTTGTAGGTGGCCATCTTCTCCGTATGCCTCTTCACATCTTCTTCCCTCCTGTGGACACCGGTCCTATTGGACTGGGGCCCACCCTGATGACCTTGTTTTAACTGGATTGATGTTCTCTGTAAAGATCCTATCTCCAAATAAGGCCACATTCTGAGGTACAGGGTGTCAGGACATCAACATATAAATTTTTCAGGGGACACAATTCACCCCATTTATTTCTTGAATAATCTTTAAAAGAATTTGGAGCTATAATGTACCCCTAGCACATTTTAATATTGGCATTTAACAATTTGAATCTTAGGTTTAGGCAGTTCCAAAGGATAAAATTTCTGGCATTTTTGTAATTATATTGCCTTGAAATAAAATGGTTACATCACTCTTTTAAATGTATCCAAAAGAATCTAAATACCATAACAATTTGATTCAATAATCATAATTCATTATTAAAAATGCATTGCATAATTTCCTGTGGAAATTTTATACCTTTCTTTTTTCTCATTTTCATTCCAATTCCCTCACTGAGTTTTATCTTATTGTAATATATTTTTGTGCCAGAAAGTCTCTTTTTTGATGACAAAATTATGTTAGAAACTGAATTTTTTTTTGAAATTGAATTTTTAAAATGCTTTATTTCTTCCATAAGGCTGTGTTAAAAACTTTCTTCTGGGTTGAGTTATTATAATTATTGTTACTCCATTGATCAAGATAGCAAACTGTACTACAAAACAACAATTATTTTATAGCTTATTAAACAGAAAAAAGTAAAATTTCATTGAAAATGCTTCTCTTAATGATACAAATGGTGCTTCTTCCCCTAGTTAGTTCATGTATCTATTGATGAAAATTAATGCTAGAAAAATACAGACTTCTGCATAGAGTTTATCCCTACCCCAGCTTTATAGAAGCAACTGCTGGGAAAACTTATTTATGGTAATAAATAAATAGGAACAAAAGACATTTGTTACAGCAATTTCATCCAATTCTCTGAATTCCATCCAAGTTACATGCCAACCAAGCCCTAGTAATTTATTGTCAAAAAATATTTTTAGTGCTGTCTCTGCGAAAAACTCTATTAAGTTCGTCTTCAAATTCCTGAAAGTGTTGAAAACCATCTGACACTCAGAATGTCGATTACCCCATTATAAGAGTTATTCGCAGTCTTGAATTCCGGGAGGTACACCAAAAAAGGTTTCCCAAGACTTACCAAATAGCTCTTAATTATACCTGTTGTTTTTTCACTTAGAGGCACCTGTTTACCTAGGATGAGTTGTTATCCCAATTTGTGTTCCCACAAAAGCAGATCCTGAGATGAGGTCTTGGGTTCAAGAAATTTATCTAAGAAGTGATCCCAGAAAGTACAACTGAGGCAGTGAGGAAAGTGAGACAGAGAAGAGAACACAGTAAAAGTGAGTTAGTGACTGAGTTCTTACTGTTGGCAACTGAGCCCAATCCCACTTTCCGAGTATCCTGTAGAATGTACCTCAGAACTGTCCCACCAAAGAACAGAGAAGTTGGAAATTGACTTCCGTCTTTCATTACTAGCCCCTCTCACTTCTGGGTTGCCCTGTACAAGGCTGAGGACCAGAGAGAGAGTGACTCCTTCTTAAACCGAGAAGCAGAAAGCCTTGGGTGCCTAAGATTGGAAGGTACAGTGAATCAGAGGCAGGTCACTAGGATATGCAGCAGGACATAGTAATGTCTGTAACAGCTGGAAAATGGAGATATTGTTCATTTTATTACTGTCAGATAAACATTTTTGTCAAATCACATGTTATCGCATATTGTAAAATATATTTTCACAAAACTTTGAAACTGTGGATTTACCTCATTTAATTTATAAAAAAAATTCTCTATGTATTGACAAAGCCAGTACCTTCTGTCAAACTTATCAGCAAAATATGACCTTTTTTTCTGACAGAAATAGTCTGACTTCATTTACAATTCAAATAAATGTTAATATAAAATTTTAAAATGTCATCAAGTATTTCCTGAATTTAATTTACATTTACTGTTAAGTAAATATTAAATATTGCTAACACAACTGAGAAATAAATTTCAGGATGCATATTGTAAAAAGATTAAAATGATATAGATATAATAAAATTTATTTACCCACTTTTTAATAAGTTATAAAAACAAAAAATGAATTGAGATACTTGATTTCATTATAAATCTCATTATTTAATTTATAATAACATCCTGCTTGGCTAAAATGGTAAGTTATACTTGAAGTGAGGTATATGATAAAAAGCATTGGTATTTCTTTGGTAAATATGTGTGTATATATTTATTGTTGGTGTTCCAATTTGGTGAATAATTAAATTAAAACCTAGTATAAATATCATAAATAATAAATAATATTAATTTCTAGACCTTAGGATAAAACTTTCCCTAGTATTTATAGGAAGAGAAAGCTACCTAATGTTAAAACTCATCAGTCTGGAAGCAAGCATGTAATTTTATTTATGTATTTGTTCACAGGAGTAGAAAGCATTAAGCATTTTATAAATAAAATTAGATGAAGATTAACTTCAATATGAATAGATGTTTAATGATACGCTTTCATAAAGTGCATTTTAACTGCCTTATCAAAGAGCATACCCGGAATCAGAAAGAAATTATGAAAGCATTTTATTTGTGGATTTTATCCAACTTACTCTGGGAAATTTGGTAGTTCCAGAAAACACTTCAGTAATGTTTAAAAGAATCAGAGTCACTAATATATACTCCTTTGGCTAGTCTTTGCAGCTAAAAATACGTTTGCGGTATAAATACTGAGGATAGCCAAATGGAATTGCCTACACTTAAATACCTGAAAAAAAGCCATAAAATTATCCATAATATTCTACTCATGATTTGCTTTAATGGACTCCCCCACTACCACAATCAACAGAGTTCAGTTTTTGACAGTAGATTGTCATCACTTCTGCCTCTCTCTGCCAGGTAACTGAATATCCCTTTTTAACACAGAGCTTTACTCTTCACTCTTCAGAAATGTGTATAATATAAGAAACACTAGAACTTTGCAGTGCCGTAAGTAATCATTAAAGGAGGCTTCTCTTTTTGAGGTTACTCAAAGGTTTTTGAACTCAGGAGCAATATACCAAAGTAAGATTGGGATGGGTGTGAGCATAGGAGGTCTTTTAGGCAAATTCAGTGAAATTCTCCATGTTTAGGAGCCCCTTGGATAGCCCAGCTGTGAGACCAACAGGTTCTTATATATGCGCTTGTTCAGTTTTATTAAATATTGTCTACTTGCTCTCCAAAGTGGTTGTGCTAACTTGTACTTCCACCACTTGTGTATAAGAATTCCCCTCACTCTAGATCCTTGCCAACATTGATATCATCAGACTTGGAAATTTTTGCCAATTTAGTAGGTGGGAAATATTATTTCATAGATTTTACTTTATATTTTTCAGATTTTTTTTTTTACAGATTGAACTCCTTGTTCTGTCACCCTCCCCACTTCTCACTACTGCACTTGACCAGTCTAAAAAAATAAAAAAAGCACGCACATTCTAAGAGTTTAAAAGGCCAGATTTGCCTGAGTTTTGTCAAATATCTTCATTTGAGACCTCAGTTTCCTCATTTATAGGAGAGAATTGAACTAAATTATTATTGATTCCTTCAGTCAGTGATAATCTATGATGTCATCAGTTGCCTTTCTTCTTATTTTGATTTATCCTCTTTTCTAGTTCATCCTAAATCTTACTTTTTTTAATTTTTTTATTTTATTTATTTATTTATTTTATTTCAGCATATTATGGGGGTACAAAAGTTTAGGTTATGTATATTGCCCATCCCCGACCCCCCTTCCCCCCCCCCCCCCCACCGAGTCAGAGCTTCAAGTGTGTCCATTCCTCAGACGGTGCGCATTGTACTCATTATGTAGGTATACACCCATCCCCTCTCCCCCACATCTGCCCGACACCCAGTTGGTGTTATTCCCAAATGTGCACTTAGGTGATGATCAGGGAAACCAATTTGCTGGTGAGTACGTGTGGTGCTTATTTCTAGTGCAACCCCTGTGGAAAGCAATATGGAGATACCTTAAACAGATACAAGTAGACCTACCATTCGATCCAGCAATCCCATTACTGGGCATCTACCCAAAAGAACAAAAGACATTCTATAAAAAAGACATCTGCACCCGAATGTTTATAGCAGCACAATTCACAATCGCAAAGATGTGGAAACAACCCAAATGCCCATCAATACATGAGTGGATTAATAAAATGCGGTATATGTATACCATGGAGTATTACTCAGCTATAAGAAATAACAGTGATATAGAATCTCTTATGTTCTCCTGGATAGAGTTGGAACCCATTCTACTAAGTGAAGTATATTTTTCAGATTATTAATGGGTTTAGGCTTACATGTCTGTTGGCTATTTGAGTTTCTACTGCAGTGAATTGCCTTTTATATATTTTCCTCATTTTTGGTATTTTTTTAAATTAAATTTTGACGTTCTTTATATATTCTATATGTTAATCATTTTTCTGTTTTATATGCTGCAAAGAATATCTCCCAATCTGTCACTGTCTTATAACTTCAATTATGGCATTGTCATCATCATCATCATTATCATGTCTCATTATCTTCATCACCATCATTTTGTCATTATTTTAATACTACTACTAATAACGGTATATTTAAAACATATCAAGTGCTTACATTGTGTTAGGTGTGTTTTAAGTATCTTACATGTGTTGTCTCATTTAATTTTCACAACAGCTTTATGAAATAGGCATTTATTATATCCCCATTTTATAGATGAGGAAACTGAGGTGTATAAAGGCCTAAGGAAGGAAATTGATTTAGATTGTTCAGCCAGTAAGTGGCAGAGGCAAGGTTTGAACCTAGACACTCTAATTTCAGAGCACTCATCCTTAATCACTGTACTGTCTGATATAACTTCGTGTTCATACAATATAAATAGTGTTACGATCTTCAAATAACTTCACTTTGGTTTTGTGTAAATGGTATTGAGTTTTATAGCTAAAAGCTAAAGTCCATTACCCTTGGATAATTAAGTTCCCACTACAGGTCATACATTATGCTAGACTTGTGGATTAAAAATAAAGAGAGAGAAAAAGAAAAAGACACAGTCTCTGTCCTCAAGGAGCTTACAAAGTAGGAGGGAAGATAAACAATTGCAAAACGGTGTGATGAGCATTATATTAACAACGGGATTTACCAAAGGATGCTATGAGAACACACAGGAAGGCTCCCAAGCATGCAGTTATGTGTGATGATATAGATAACCACATCATGGGAATGATTTAGGTTGAATCTTCAGTCAACAAAACTGCCAAATCATTCTCACATGCACCTACTTTCCCTCATCTTATTCATTAGTTTGGACCTAAGCGTCCTACCTAATTCCCTGGTCTACTTTTTTGGACTCCGGTTTGCCCATGGAAAGCTTTAGCCATCATGCCATTTACATGTTATTGATGTTATTATTCAAGCCATTGACCTTCCCCAAATTGATGAACCCTAGGATAGATTTTGCAGACAACTCTATGGGCAGCAACCAGGCCCACTTATCAGCATTCTGAAGATTGTTCCTCCAGTTCCCCATCTGCTCCGGAACATAGAGGGGTGGTGAGGGTGGGTGGGGGAGGGATCACAGTAAGCAACTCCGACAGCGAGGACGGGCATGAGCGGCAGCAGCCGCAGTGACCGCTTCTGTTCTTTTCCTTCTTCATCCCCTTCCCCCTAATAAAAGCTGAATAATCTCTCCAAGAAATGAATGAAGCGTTAACATTTTAGTGGAGCTGCTTAAAATGACAAGATACCACTTAAACTGCTGGCACCGCAATTTATTCCTCTTTAAAATGGAAACAGTAAGGCTGGACACTAAAGGAAAAATTTTAATTCCTTGGTATGTTTTGGAGGGCAGAAGGATTACACAATGCCAGAGATTACTTTTATTTTTAAACATTTGTGGTACAAAAGAGGCAAAGTGCATCCAGCAGTGAAATCGCTTGTGACTTCATACCAGGGCAAGAGTTAGTTGTTTTATCTGGATTTTTCCTATGACGTCATTCCAGCTTGGTTATTTTTAAGCACATGAGCACAAATATTTATTTCTTGGCTGCTAGTTTTCTGTCTCACCTCAGTTGCTATTTTAGCAATTGTCCTATAAATGGACAGTGCTGTGATCTCACAGGTGCTGGGAAAGGGAGTGGAGAGAGGGCAGAGACGAGCCTGACAATGACATGACTGAAGACAGGCAGGGAGTCTGCCCTGGGAGCTCTTAGCAGGCAGAGGGTGCAGGGAAGTGAGCAGAAGCAAACTCAATGAAAACCCTGGCTTGTGGGATGGGCTCTTTGCCATTTGCAGGAGAATAGTGAGGTTCTTCTTTAAAATTATGCACTATAAAAATACACAAAAGTTACCCTAATGTTTTTACCAACTGGGGGCTTAGTTTTCTGCATGATGCTTTCAGTGAAGCCCTGAAAGATCTAAATATTACTTGTTCCCCAGGACAAAGCCGCTCTAACAAATGGCTGCAGATCCCTCTGGAAAAGGCTTATAGGAAGATGCACAGTATGTACTATGTTGCAAGTGCCTTCCTCAAGGGGACCTGGCCCTCCCTTCAGTCAAGAGGATCTGGATCTGTGAACTGGCTTGGATCTAGAGGCTGGGTGAGTGGCCATGATTTTACATCGTGTGGTGACTCAAGTCAAGTTTTCAGTTCTCCAGCTTGGAGTTTCATTATACTGATTAGAGGTTGGGCAAATTACGGTCCATGCACAGATCTGGCCTGCCACCTGTGTTCATATGCCTTGTGAACTAAGGATGGCTTTTACATCTTTAAATGGGTGGAATAAATCCAAAGGAAAATATATTTGGTGGCAAATGAAAATTTTATAAACAATGTCCATAAATGAAATTTTATTGGAGCATAGCCACACTCACTTGGTTACTTGTGATCTGTGAATGATTTTATACTCCTATGATGGAGTTAAGTAGACACAACAGAGACCACATGTGCTTTCATGGCTTATAAGGTGACACTCAGCACACTACAAATTAAGGTGATGCAGTTATGACTCAACAGCATTTTGAGAGCCATATGTATCACTATATTGTGAAATATTTTTTATTACCAATTCATACAATCATGTTATGACAAGGAAAAAAATAAGAGAAAATGGACTTCATATGTGTGTTCTTAAAGCACAGTGAAGGGTGAGTTATTTTGTTACCAAATTAAATAGCAAAGCATTGTACTTATTATGCAATGATACTATGGTTTCCAAGTGGCTCATATGTTAGCCAAGTAAGCAAAGAAAGCCATTAACTAATGGTGAGTTAATTAAACCATGCTTGATCATAGCAGCCAAAGAAATGAGTCCAGAGAAAATAAACTTGTTTAGAACTATTAGCATTTCAGCAAGAACAGTTGCTTGAAGAGTTCAGGATATTCAAAGTAACATCAATAGTCAAATTAAAAACGTGACAGATGATTTTGAGTGGCTTTCTTTGGCTCTTTATGAATTGACAGATGTTTATAATACTGTTCGATTGTCTATTCAAGGAATCAATGCTTGACTAGTTTGAAGTGACTAAAGAATTAGCCTCTATGAATAGTCTGGGTGGAACAAATTCAGGTGAGCATATTTTCAAAGAAGTTGAGAAAACACTAATCCAGTATAATCTGAAGTGGAATCTGCTATGATGTGTTAACAATTGAGGGTAGTAAAAATATATGTGGAGCAGAAAAGGCTTAGACAAATTTACAAAGCTTATGGAAAACGTAAAAAGTTTATTTGTAAGTATCTTATGAAAAATATGTGAATCTATCATGTGTTATTAAACCAATAGTGTCAATGGTGAACTTAATTTACTATTGCAGATTTAACTATCGCCAGTTTCATGAATTTTTTTCTCAGAAATAGAAGCTAAATATAACTTTCCATATCACATGGCAGTTTTATGGTTTAACAGTGGTTAAGTTTTATTGTAATAAATATTTTAAGTGGAGGGCCGAGATTAAAGTTTTTCTGAAAGAGAAGAACTGTCTTAAACCGCTATTCTCAAATACAGAATGGCTTAAATGATGTGGATGAGTGAATTCAACCTATAATTACAAGGCAAATGGCACATATATGTGAAGTTTAACTACAGTAAAGTTATTTTAACGGCAACTAATATTTGCATTACAATTAAAGTCAAGCTGTTTTATACACAGTTTCTGAGCTGTCAATGGTTAAAATAGGATGCAAGCTCTCCATTCCCACATAAATTTGTAGTGGATATATTCCCAAGTTCAAACTATAGTTGCAGCAATGTTCATCAGACCATAATGCAAGTGCGAGGGAGATTTCCATATTTCCAAATTGATTTAGCTGTGCAACTGAGGAACTTCTGCAGTCCTTCCACTGAAAGTGATTAACATGCAATGTAATGACCTGCTAAAAAGCAAGTATAAGAGAAGAATTTAATAAAATTCCATAAATTCCTTGTAAGCAATGAATATGCTCAAATAAAATTCTAGGCTCCAAATTTGATGTTAATATTTGGCAATAACATCTGTATAAAAAGATGGTTTCAAGTATTAGATTAAATGCATAAAAGTTCATTAAAGATCAGCATTCACGGATAATAATGACAAACAATTTTGATGATAGAAAACTATAAGTTTGAACCCAAATTAAGTGAAATGCTATTCCCATTTCCCCCCCAAAATCCTTTTTCCTTATTAGTAGACCTGTATTACAAAAAAATTTGTACTCAGTTAGTAGTACTATATTTTAAATTTCATCAAGAAAAATTTTGTGGAAATTTGTTTTTTCTTTTGTCCTATAGATACCTACATAATATCTTCAATTTTGCCTCTTGGCCTACAAAACCTAAAATTTGGACCTTTACAGGAAAAGTTTGGTAAGTCCTGACATAGATCAAGTAACATTTTCATAGGTAGCCTATCCATTTTATTCCTAGGGACACTGTGATCACCAAAGATCACTGTGAGTCAAAAACTTTCTAATTACCACTTTATCTCTGTGGCATTTTTCTGTAAATGCATTTCATCTTGTCTTTGGTGGTGAACACTATGCCACTCAAAGATCTCATATTCCCACTGAAATCTCAATGGCAGCTCCTCACCATCATATGAGGCCTACAGAGGACAGCCACCATACAACTTATAACTATCCATTCAAGAATATTGGTACTTCCCTCACCAATGAATTTCTCAACACTTCATGAAGAAAGTGTCTTTGGGCCATGTTGGGATGTATGGAGTGGGGGCAGGGTGTCCAGGTGGCACATTGTAAATATTCTTTAACATTCATGTATTCCTGGAGACTTTGGATTCTGTCACATTTCACCAAGGACGTCCAGACATGCCAATCTCACTCAACATAAGCCACAGTTGAGTCAATCTATCAGCCAAGCAAACTGCTAAAGCCACATCTAGCTGCTTGAGATAAAATATTAAATCTAGGATCTCTGGTAAGTGCATCCATATCAGTAAGTTTCATAAAATCCAGTCCACTGTTCTAGTCTATTCTTTTTCATTTAACACCCTTGAAATTCATGCCCACACATATTTTTCAGGTTTTTGTCATTATAAATCAGCATAATTTCCCAACTATTTTAATGTGTAAGCTGTTTCCTCCTGCATTGGACTTTGTACTTGCCCTCGGGGAGTCTGGGGAGACCTGGTCCTAGCTACGGGTATGGCGGCAAAAGGAATGGTTGGGATGGGTCTTGCGAAGAAAAGTTATTTCCTTTCAAGGCAGCTGCTCCTTTTTTAAAGTTTATCCACAAGAGAGAGGGCCAGTCTTTCTAGATATTTGAGGGTGAGCGTCTGCTGGCAAGGGAGGCTCACGTGACTCAGGGGTTCAGGATTCCGAGCTTCATGTGAGTGTACCCAGATGTCCCTATTCCAAGTCTCAGGTTCCTCATCTTTCCCAATGGATACTCTCAGCTTTACTTGAGAAACTTGAGAATCTGTGAATTCAACTTCAATTGTAACTCTTAAATCTCCATGACTAACTTTTGTGTCTTATTTTTAGCAAGCAAGGAAAAGAAATGAACTTTCAGGACTGTCCTGGAAGCATCCTGATTATTTAACTATAACTTGAGTTAAGAATGAAAAGATGCAAGCTTGTTTTTTCTTTCTGTAAGTCCTCCAGGACATTCAGAAGAAGCCATCCCACGCTACAGTGATGTAGGCTTTGTCACTGCCATAGTAGTCAAGTGTAGCAGTCACTTGGTTCTCCTAAGTCTCTCGCTTTAGTAAGCCCTTCAAAATTTAATTAACTGCGATGTCAGTGCCTGACATGGGTTACTAGAATTCTATTTACCATTGTCAGGGTCAGGGAGCTCAGCACTACATTCAAGATCAAGGACACAACTGAAGCAATCCCAAAATTCCATCTTTAATGGTCTGTTTCCTGAGACCATTTCTGTTACAAATTTCTGTATAAGTGAGGTTCCAGTAGGAAGACAGAAGACATTCTCATTCTTTTCACAGAGAAATTCAATATAAATTATACTAACTAGAGAATACTATGGAATCCCAGAGGTAGCTTCTTCTTCTTTTTTTTTTTTTTTTTGAGACAGAGTCTCACTCTGTCATCCTGGGTAGAGTGTAATGGCATCACCATAGCTCACTGTGGCCTGGAACTCCTGGGCTCAAGCCATCCTCCTGCCTCAGCCTCCTGAGTAGCTGGGACTACAGGTGCACACCACCACACCCGGCTCAGAAGTAGCTGTTGGCATCTTTTAGCTAGAGCTGTTGTCTTGGAGCTTGGAGGAAGGGTCCCAGCAATCCGAGTCCTGGACCCCCAAGGACAGGGCACCAGCCTGCTAGTGTTTCTGAGGGGGCATAAGTGTGTTGGAAAACTACAAACTGGAATCAACTTCTGCTGCTTCATTAACTATCACTGCCAAGGTGAGGAAGCGAGGCTGGGTGAGGCTGACAGCAATGGTAAGCAAACAAGAAGAGCAAGTCCCTTCTTGCTCTCCAGCCTTCCAGTCTTCCTCATCATCCACTATGGGAAGAGGCACACTTGCAAGGAGCTGGCAAAGCAGAAGTGGGATTTGCAGAGTCAGCCCCAGAATCACAAAGCTGAGTACAGAAGCATGAGTCTGAAGCTGAGAGAATAGCTTAATAACTGGCTCACTAATAACGTGCACTAGGATGAGGTCTTAGCCACTTTTAATTTAGTACACTTATAAGGCATGGTCAGAGTCACGACGGTAATTAAGGATGTAGAGAAGGACATATATTTTCCCTAGGAAAGAAAAAATATTATTGGTTTCCCTATGAAGATATTTCTTTTTAAAGCAGCCTCCATGGAGTTACTCATTTATTCTACGAGCATTATTTGTCAGCTCCTGCATTTGTGAAACACATGTCAAGATGTACCTGCTAGGTTTATGGTGCTTGCTGCCTGGAGATTCTGAAGATGGAAAAGAGCCTCATTTGAAGCTAGGTTGAGTTTTGCACTGTGCCGGTAGCCAATTTGTTTGAAGCCAGCCAGGGTCCCAGGCAATTTTCTTTTACCACGGCCCATTCTACATCACCAGAAGCCTGTGTTAGAGAGAGAAAGGCGAAAGAGAGAAAAAGAAAGAGGAAGGAGGCATAAATTTAAAAATCTAAAAACACCTCATTCTTGCTACTTAATGCACTTTCACGATCTCCCTGGGATTTAAGGAGAGAGAAGGAAGTTTGAGTCCTCTCTTTAGGCACTGATTATATAAGGTGAGATTAATTTTCCCGCATGGTGTCTGGAACCCATCTCACTGCTTGGCAGTCATTTTTCTGCCTCACTTAAGTCTATTTGCATCTAGCTCAGCACACAGAGTAGGGTGTAGCTTAGAATAGAATTTTGCCTTTCAGAAGTTTCTTTGGGAACTTTTCAGGATAATGATGAAAGAAACAATATGGTTAGCTTGATACCTGCTCACGTTTCTTCCGCAATAAAAATTGAAAGTGAGGGACTGAGAGAAGGGAAGAGACCTGGCTCTTTCTTGGTCATGCTGGAATGCACGGCTGCTTTTCAGTGTTGGGAGTGTTTTAAGATAGTAGGCAGCAGGGGCCAGGCACGGTGGCTCATGCCTGTATTCATAGCACTTTGGGAGGCCGAGGCAGGAGGATCACTTGAGGCCAGGAGTTCAAGACCAGGCTGAGCAAGAGCGAGACCCCATCTCTACAAAAAAATAGAAAAATTAGCCAGGCATGATGGCGCTAACCTGTAGTCCCAGCTACTTGGGAGGCTGAGGCAGGGGGATCACTTGAGCCCAAAAGTTCGATGCTGAAGTGAACTGTGATGATGCCACTGCACTGTAGCTGGGGTGTCAGAGTGAAACCCTGTCGCAAAAAAATAAAAAAAATAGTAAGGTGCAAATGGACCCTGTGATGGGGCCATCTTTTATCCTTCACTGTGGTTAATTAACAGCCTAAGGGAGAAAATAAGGAAAAGGACAAATGCTTTAAAACATATATAAATAAAACATAAACCATGGGCACAGGGGCCAGCAGTACTCTCCCTGTAGACAGAGACGATTATTGTAATTAGTGGTGTTGCGTGTGGATCATGCCAGTTTGTGAGAGCTGTGAGGGTGGAGTATTTCTTCTACTCTCCCTTCCTACGGGGCTCTGCTATGTCAGCTACTCCTCTTTGTTAACCTGGTTACTAATGCTGTCTTTGTGGTTCTGCTGTGTGTATGTATGTATGTGTGTGTGCATATACACACACCTACACATGCGTGCGTGTGTGTATGTGTGTGCATGCTTCTAGGTAGATGTATATATGGCTATAGTAAATAGTTCTACAGTAGGCAAATATCCCAAAATAACCAAAAAAGCTAGATAATGTTCTTAGTTGAATGTGCTCCAAAATGCAATCAAGTTCATGGTTTTCTGTGATTAATGTGAACTAACCCTTATCTCACCAAAAGATGAGACAGGAGGATTGTGTTACCTTAATATTCATAATTGCTTATTATCCAGCCTATCAAAGAATTACCAAATTTTAAGTGTTCTTAGAAATCAAATTTTCTAAGTCTTTATTTTCACAGATGAGAAAACCGAGGCTGAGATAGGCTGATTTATGTTTCTAAGGTTAGCTAACTGGACAGTAGCAGGGCTGGATTGGGAAACAAAGTTTCCCAGTAACTGTATTATTGCTCATTACATATGACACACATACACCTAGAAGAAGGTAGATACATTATGTATGTGTTCAGATACATTTGAATATGATATTTTTAAAAAATCTGCTCTCTCTATGCCACACTTATTTTTTTTCATGCACAGACATAGGTTCAAAGATCTATAAGCTTTTACTCTTATGTTCTTAGACAAAAAACTTCGTTATTTGTTGAATATCAAACTGTACCCTTAATAACCTCACCCGTTTCATCTTTCTATATCCTGCTTCTCAAAAGCTGCTCTAGGAACTTTTCAGGATAATGATGAAGGAAATAATACGGTTAGCTTGACACATGCTTAAGTTCCCTTTGATACCCTGTCTAAGGGAAGGCCCCTCAGGAGACAGGGCAGACTCTGAACTGGGAGGAGAGCAACAGGAAGCAAAAAATACACGTGGAAACAGGGTAGAGGTGGCAAGAGGAAACTGCAGGGCCTTGGCCATGATCTCTAGCTCCTGCTTGCTCTCTTTTGGAGACCTTTGCTACCTTGCATGTTTACCTTTGAAACTTTCTCTGAAGTGCCTGTTTTAAAAAGAGCAGTAGTGTTGCAGAAGCATGTAATTCTCTCCGACAGCACACAGCTCGTGTTCTTTGTTGGCTTGTTTCCCACAGCTCGAGAACAGCCTCCAGTAGCAGGCATGGGCTCATTGTCGTAATTTCCCATCTCCACTCTGCCTTTCTTATTTTCCACCAGAACCTGCACCATCAATTGTCAAATCACTTATTTGTGTATATTTGTTACTATTTATTTCCACTTATCTTTGAAAAGAGCACCACCGAAAGTCCTGATTTCAAGTTCCTATGTGGTCACTTCTTAACTGTATGACTACGACCAAATCATGTGACTTTTCAGAAACTTAATTTCTTTCTCTGCAAAACGGGAAGATATATACCTGAGCTGCTCCTCTAATGAGCTAAAATGGGAGGTGCTAGTCATTCTTCAGTAAGTGTGGTTGGCAGAAATCAAAGATGGGCCCCCAGATTTCCATCCCGTGGTATACATACCCTGTATAATCTCCCCCCTTGGAGTGTGGGTGAGACTGCAAGTGAATATGAGGGGATTTCACTCCTACAATTAGGTTAGTAATCAGTTGACTATAAGTTAAGCAAGAGGGAGATAATTCTGGGTGGGCTAGACCTGACCAAGTGAACATTTAAAGAGGAACTGGAGCTTACCTGAAGGAAGAGATGAAACCAGAGAGATATTCCTGTAGCTCTGAAGCTATAACTTTGCAACAAGTTATAAGTATTGCAACTATATTCATGCAAATACAACACAGCATTGTCAGTTTTGTAACATGCTAAAGTTGAAGAATGAAATATTCAGTGTGCATTTGCCGTATCATTCTAAAGTGCGTTGGCTATCACAGGGACAGGTGTTTGCCAAAATTTTATCTCTGTGAGAACAGATAGTTACATTTTATGAAGAACAGAATCAGCAATGTGAATTATTGAAGGAAGATTTCTATAGGAATACATCATTTCTGTCTGATATCATGTCAAATCAAAATGACTTGAATATTTCTTTGCAAGGTAAAACTAAGTCTATATATCATATGTGGCAAAAAAAAAAAAACCATTTTGAAAAAAAGCTATCTATCTTTTTTCAAAACACCTCTTCTACAAAAGAAAATTTCAGATAAACATTTTCCCCAGTTAGCAAATGTCACTGATGAGCAGGATGACATATGCAAATCATTTGAAGAATACCCAGCTGTTATATAGACCTATTAATTGGAGAATACAATGAAAGGTTCACTGACTTTGAGAATCATGACATCACACTCAAATTAGCATTTCAGCCTCACCTAGTTGATATTACCAAGGCACCTAAAGATCTACAGATGGAATTGATTGAGCTCTCAATAGATGATATTTTAAAGTCATTGTTTGATGCTAAGAAAGATCCGATTGAAATACGGCAAAATGCAGTAGGATACCCATGCCTGAAAAATGCTTTCTTGCTTTTCACCCACTTATTGCTGTGAATCTATATTCTCCTATCTAACCCAAGTCAAGATGCCCTTAAGGTCACAAATGACTGACACCCATCTAGAGGAGCAACTGAAATTGTGGACCTCCATGCTGCAACCAAATATTCAAATGCTGTCCAACAAAAAGCAGACCCAACAAAGTCATTAAAAAGTTAGTCGACTTTAAAATTAATAAGTTAGTTTTCATTTTTTGAAATTATTAAGTACATAGTAGCTAGATTTTTACAAAGTAATGTACATTTTATTACAGTCTATCTAATTGAAGTTTCTTGAATGCAGCCTTATTTGATTACAGCTAAATTAATGTGGACTTCGAGCATGAAAAGTTTCCCCAGCCCTGAGTTAGGATGCTGTGTGGTGCTTTGCTAAATAGCTTCCCTGGGATAATGACATGAAGACTTAGTTTAAGTTCCTAAACAGAGAAAATACTGTCAACATGACCTCAGCAGAAATAGCTGTAAATAGCAAACTTGGGTAGCAGTTCATCTGTAGTACTTGGAACAGAAATGGTGAACACACCAGAAAATCAGCTGCCACATGGCAGCGAGAGAGGTCAAGTGCATCAGTAGTAAAAGCAGCTGCCGCAGGAAGCCTGCCCACCAAACTCCCTGGCATCAGACCCAGACTGGGGAGGGGCACGCCTAGAGAGGCCCAGTCTGGGGAGCTACCCCACGGGCAGGGCCATATCTATCTTGGTGAAACCTACTGCCCTACACTGATTCAGTTTTAATGGTAAATCACTTAGCACAGGAGAAGGTAGAGTGTGGCCAGGGCACTTGGGAGTATTGCAGTCCTATGTCATACGTGGTCCTTTGAACCTTTTATTTCAGAGGCACAGGCTTGGCTGGAAATGAGGGCTGTGTACCACCAGATGCAGCAGAATCAACCTGACAGTCAGCCCTTTTTGGTCGATATGAAGTCAGAAAATCTGTGCCTTTGTCCCTTCAGTTTGCATTTATGAATGTAGGCTGTGATTTAGTGAGACTTTAGAACTTTTGAATTTCCTGCAAAAGTGATGCCTCAAGTGAAGGCTAATATAATTTCAGTATTTCAAGGCTCAATAAGGTAACAAAACAAAGCTTAATTTATATTCCCTTGTTTATATAAAATGAATATGAATTTTCAATTTATAAATATGGCTATAAGCTAAGCACTTCATGTTTAGAAAAATTGATTACTAATTTATACGCATGGTTCACTTTATTTAAGTTACTGTAAAGTCAGAGCTGCGACTTTTAAATTAAAGTCTTAAAGTTTTATGAGAGAACAAGGGACACTGATACTTGCAATTTCTTTGACTTATTACTGGAACCTGATGTGATTAATACCAGGGACTTCTCTAATGGATATTCTAGTTGATTGCTTTGGTCAAAGTTTTGGTGTGGCCAAGAGAAGGAGGATCACGAAGACTGATTAGGAGCCCTCCTACCTATGAGAGAGTGATGAGTTGGCGAAGAATGAAAATATAAGCAAAACCATAATGTGAACAAGCCAAGAGCAACAGCAGTAGCAGCTTTCTATTGAGTACATATTCATCTCCAACTACTATGCTCGTTTTTATATACATTATATCTTTTATCACAAAAAGATGGTTGGTGTTATTAGCCTCATTTTACAACTTAACAGTAACCTACCTAAGGCCATATAGTTAAGTTAGTAAGTGGTCAACTGATGATGATGATGATGATGATGATGATGGTGATGGCAATCATGAGATCTCACCAGGCATCATACTTTTTCTGTTTACAGAATGAGTTAAAATAAATGATTGTATTTGGTCCTTATAGTATGTAGGTGCTGTAGGTATTGCTATTATCATTTTCATTCTGTGTACGGGAAAACTTGGACTAAAAACTGCTTTCAAAAATAACACATCAAAATAGTAAGCCAAAATTTCTTCTTTGTATTCAACTTTTAGCTGTGTAGCATTAAGCAAGTTACTTAATTTTTGTAAGCCTTGTTTCCTTGTACTGACTACTCAGAGTACAAGGAATGAATGCAATGATCATCTTAAATTGTTTAGGATTATTAGGGTTCAATTAATATTAGGCATTTCAATATTATTATTAGAGTTTCACATTTCCTTGGGCTTTTTCATGGGACTTATTTTACAAACTATCCAAAAAACTTTATAGAAAGGTGATCTTATCCTTGAAATAATATCATAGTATAACCAAGGACAAACTGGATTGAAGATGTATTATTTGCTTATGTCTTTTCTGAAAAGAATATTTATTTTCTTTTCAGTATATTGACTTAAGAAATACATAGTTAATGCCCCGTGTGCCCTTTATTGTACAAGACACTGGAGATAAACCAAAGAACCAAACCTGGTCCCTATTTTCAAAGATCTTTCAGTTCAATGGGACAGCCGTTTATGTGGATAATGCCAATACACTGCAATGAGTGCATTTTGGTCCAGCTGTTCCATTTCTAAGTATTTTTCCAAGAGGAGAGAAAACATATATCCTCCAAAGGACTTGTATAAGAATGTCCATAGCAGCTTAATTTATAATGGCTCAAACTTAAATTGACTAAAATGTCTAGCAACAAGAAAATGAATAAACAGATTGTACTATAGCCATACATACTGAAAGCAATAAAAATGATGAAACATGGGTGCAAAATATGGACAAGCCTCAAAAACATCACGCCTATGCCAAGGTTAAATAAACTAGGCAGTCTATGCACATCCTATGGAATTTATGGGAAATTCTATAACAGACAATATTAATCTATGGTGAAAGAAATCAAAACAGGGGTTGCCTTGGGTTGGAGGTGGAACAGGGATTGACTTGGAAGGGGCATGAGGGAGATGTTTGGAGTGATGGAAATATTTTTTACCTTGACGAGGAGAAAGGGATGTGGGTCAAAACTCACTGTGTATATAATATATATATTCTACCTTAATTTAAAAAATCCCTAAGTATTTTGTGTGTTTCTATTATAAGAAATAATATTTTTGAACACTTGATTGTCCAAATTTTTGCTATTAATATGAAGCAATACAATTGATTTTTAATATTGATCTTATATCTTCTGACATGGGTTTTTTCACATATAACTTTCTTTGGATTCTACATGGTAGACATCTTTCAATCTTCCATTTCTCCAAACTATTCTCTTATGTTTCCCATCTTTTGTCTCTATTTTGTTAAAATAATCTCTTTTGATCAATCTTATAGTTCTCTCTACTTTTGTCCATTCTGCTCTAAAACTCATCTTAGTTTCTTTAATTTTTGTTTTTATATTTCTAGAAGTTTTACTTATTTCTTTTTCATATCTGTTAGATTACTTTTTTTTTTCAATTTCCTGTTTGCTGAAGATATTTTCAATCTTTATCTTTTTAAGCATTGCTATTTTGTGTCTTGCATCTGATTATTCTCATACTTGAAGTCTTTCAGGGTCTGTTTATATAGTCTATTATTGCTACTGTTTCTTTCCCATTATAACTTACTTTCTTGTGGCTTAGTTACCATTAACTATGCATTGATCATTGTCCAGGAGACAATATTTCTGTTGATTTCTCTGACTTGGTTGAAGGTGCCTTTCTCCATACAGTTTTGCCTTTGCCTCTGTTAGGCATTTAGTGGCACTACCTCTCTGCAACTAGCTAAAATTAAATTCATGGCTTGAAGTTTTATGAACCAGCCCCGGGTTTTGAATTTAAGCTATAAGTTCTCAGGAGGCTGGTCTCTGGATAAAACTACTCAAAGACAGATGTGTGTGTTTGTTTCTTTTTCACTGAGCATTAAGTCCCGCTATCTTGGGACTGTTTTTGGAGAGAGTGAGTGGATGGTTTTTACTTCTTAAGGGTTCTCCCTTTGGAATTCTAGGGTAATGAAGGAGGAATCTAATATCAACCTTCCAACCTGGTTGGACTCTGAGCTTTGACTTCTGTCCCTCTAACTCTGTGAGGCCTTCAAAACTGTGATAATTCTCCCAGCATATGTCCTCAGGGCAAAAGCCTTTGGTTGCTTTTCTTGCCTTTCTGCATTCCTGGAGTCTCTTAGACCTTGGTCTGGTAGTTCTTTACAATCTTGTCATTTCTTTGATGCTTTTAAGGGGATTAGAAAATTATTTTATCCATCATTTTTAGGTAATTTTAGCACGCATGTTCACCCAAATGACCTACTCCTTTATGATTAGAAACAGAGGAAAATAAAATTTAGAATATTTTTTCATAGTCTCTTTTTCATAATGCCTAAGTATAAAAGCAAACCTCCAAATTGATAAGTTTCACTATGTAAAAATTAAAAACAAAATCTTCATGGCATGAAAGGAAGTAAAGAAGAAAGAAAAAGAAAGACAAGAAATCACAAAGAAGACCAATAGACATTCAACAAATGGGAATATTCGAAATTCCTATCAAGAAGCTCAAACTGAAGAGAAAGGAGTGGTTTTCTTAATATGTTAAGAACTCTATATTATTATTGATTGATGTCTAAAAAATTGCCCCTAAATTTAGCAGCTTAGAGCAATGAATATTTATAATCTCAAAGTTTCTGTGGGTCACAATCTGGGAGCAGCTTAACTGGGTGGTTGTGGCTCAAGGTCTCTCATGAAGTTGCAATGGAGACATCATCCAGGGCTGTAGCCATTCTAGGCTCACCTGAGGCTGGAGGACCCCTTCTGAGATCATTTCTGCCACATTTGGCAGGAGGCCTCTGCTCCTCACCCCTTGGCCTTCTCTATCGGGCTGCTTATGACGTGGTAGCTGGCTTCCCCCAGGGCAAGTGCTCTAGAGAGCCACCAAGACAGAAGCAGAGTATCTTTTATAAGCAAATCTTGGAGATGACAGACCATCACTTCCGCCATACTTTATTGGTCACACAGACCCACTGTGGCACAATGCAGGAGGGGACTACGTAAGGGTTTGACTACCAGGAGGTGGGGGCTGTCTTGGATCATCTTGGAGGCTCTGCCTGCCACAACCTCCTACAGTTCAATAAGGAAAAGAAAAAAAAATCAAAACACACCCAAAGCATCAAAAGGGACAAAAGATATAAAAAGTATGCTCATAGAAAGTACACATAAATCAATATACATTAAGATACATCTTAAACATAAAAAGATGCTCAACATCACTCAAAATAAGAATAATGTAATCCTAGCACTTTGTTAGGCTGAGGTGGGAGGATCACATGAGGCCAGGAGTTCAAGACCAGCCTGAGCAACAGCGAGACTCCATCTTTACAAAGAGAAAAATTAGTCAGGTGTGGTGGTGTGAACATGTTAGTCCCAGCTATCTGGGAGGCTGAGGCAGGAGGATGGCTTAAGCCCAAAAGTTCAAGGCTGCAGTGATCTATGATGACACACTGAACTCTAGCAAGGGTGAGAGAGCAAGACTCTGTCAAAAGAGAAGAAAAGAAAAGAAAAGAAAAGAAAAGAGAGGAGAGGAGAGGAGAGGAGAGGAGAGGAGGGAAGGGAGGGAAGGACGGGAAGGGAGAGGAAGGGAGAGGAAGGGAGAGGAAGAGAGAGGAAGGGAAGAGAAAAGAGTAATTTAAAACTGTGTTGCAATATCATTTTTCTACCCATGATTGGTGAAGATAAAACACAAACTGATAACTCACTGTATAGCTGAGGATTTGGGGAAGCATAGCCTCATATTTTATCAGTGAATGTAGACTTTGATAAAACCTCTATGAAGAGTAATTTGGCAATAACTATCAAAACTAAAAATACACATATCCTTTCATCCAATAATCTCACTTCTAGGAATTTATTCTAAGTATATTCTGGCACATGTGCAAAATGATGTCTGTATAAAGATATTTATTGCAGTGTTGACTTGCAATAGCAAATGATTGGAACCCATCTGAATTTCCATCAATAGAGAACTGATTAAATAAATTATGGTAATATACATATAATAGAATTCTATGCATCTCTTTACAAAGAATGAAACAGCTCTCTTTACACTGATTTGGAATTTTCTCCAACATGTACTGGAAGATGTGAAAGCAAGGCACCAAACTGCATGTCATCATTTGTGAAAAGAAATATGAATATGCTTGTACAAGAGCAGAATATCTTTAGAAGTTCATCCAGGAGATTGGGCCTTGTAGCTGATTTTGTAGAGGGGAACTGAGTGGCCAGGGTAGAGGGGTGTGGGAGAGACTTTCTTGTTATGCCTTCATTATTGTACATTTTGAATTCTATAGTATCAGCATGTATTAACCACTCAAAAATAATTTTAAAAATATATTTTTAAAAAGGATATTGTAATAACCTGAAATGAGGGTGCCTTAAGCTAAGTAGATGTCAATAGAAATAAAGAGAAGTAGAATTGACAGGACATGGTGAATAATTGGATTGGACAATGGGAGAAGGAAGAGTTCAGAATGACGTTCAGGTTCTCACTATAGGCACGTGAGTAGATGGAAGACAGGGAGCCTAGGAGCCTCTGACAAGAAAATTTATGTATTTGATAATGTGATTACATTTTATAGAAAAGCCACATTTTTAAAAAGTCAAAGCCAGGCACAGTGGCATGCACCTGTAATACTAGCTACTCAGGAGGTTGAGGCAGAAAGATCGCTTGAGCCTGGGAGTTTGAGATCAGCCTGAGCAACATAGCAAGACTCTGTCTCAAAAAAATAAATAAATGAAATTAATAAAACAAAATAAAAAGTCAAGGCTATTCTTCTTGCAATTAGAGATTATATTTTAAATTTTCTTGTAGCTCTTCCAATAGCTAGTATGATGTCTGACTTGTTATAGATCCCCAATAAATATTTGCTAGATAAATATCTGAAAATCAAATTTCTAAAATAGTGTTTCATCTTTCCAGAAGGTGGATTCAAGATGTGCCTAAAGGCAGAGTGTAAGCATCCAAGAGATTGAAAATATATCTCCTCTTTATTCAAGAGTGAGGGGCACAGGCGGAGAAAAGATGAAGTTCATGCAGCAAATTGCTAATTGGAACAAGGCACAGGACTTTCAAAACACAAGATAATTTGTTTTAGTATCTCAAAAAAAAAAAAAAAAGGAAGAGTCAATTTAGCCACCAGAGGGCTCTCATCTTCCCATTTAGCATTAGGCCTAGTCCCAAACATGAGGTAATGAATAATGCAGTTGAAGGCCAGAAGGGAATATATAAATCTGTATTTTTAATATATTGAATAATATTAATATTTAATAAATTAATTAATATTAAATACATTTAATAAATATATGTGTTTATATATGCATTATTTCCCCTTCTCCCCCATTAAATTTATACCACCATGGTAAGGACATCCTGCCAAGTGATCTTATTACAAGATAAGGGGATTGAAAGTCAGCAAATGTGCTTTAAATACTCCAACTTTGAATGTCAAGGAGGGCCTCCCTGTCCTCTGTTAACTGCAAAATGAATTTATCTCTAGTGCGCTCTAATGCAAATGGTGCTTGGGAGATATTCCCATGTGTCGGGTGGGAAGGAGGATGCCTCCATGAACGGCTTCCCTTTAGGTAAGCCTGCCGAAGTTGTGCTATTTGTAGAAACTTTAGCACTTTATGACCTGGAAGATTCTGAAATCTAGATTGTTAGAGTCTATAGAATTGACAGTGTTTCATTGTATTCCTTTATTTTTATTCTGTTTGAACTTCAAGTCAGGGATTTGGGACCCTCTTGTTGATTTTATGAAGTCATGCAATCAAGGTGGTTCCCTCCCATGAACAGCTGCCACCTTCCAATGCCATTATCAGCTTTTGTGCTCTGTGATTTAACACTAAATCTACCAGGCTCACAAATTATAACCTATAAATATCCCTCATTGGATCGATTATTCGAGCCTTTGAATTAAGAGAGCAGAGAAGGACACGGAGGTTTACTGGAGGCTGACACTGGCTAAATGTTCTTGGTTCAGTATTATTATTATCCATCCTCACAGGGGCTCTAACACAAAGTAAGTATGGCACTCCCCATTTATATTATATCAGGAAACCAAGCGCTGAAAGGTTGAATGAGTCACCCAAGATGGAAACTACTGTGGCAATGGGACTAACTGAACTCAGAGTGCCTACAAAGCTTGTGTCTTTGACATTTTAGTAGCCCCCATGATGTGAGCATATACCCTGGGCTTTCTATGTCTTTGATACCATCCTCTCTCTAAGCCATTCAGGGGTCTCTGGGGCAGTAGCTCTTTGGAGGAGTTCTGAGGCAGCATGTCCTATGGCCCTGCAGTGTCTAGTGGGGTGTGGTTTAAGGGTGGAGCAGCAACATCGCAAGGGTGATACGCCTCCTCAACCCTTCATCATCCACAGTGTCGGGAGTGGTGAGACTCTTGCAGGTCTTTTGCAGTAACGGCCATGATTTGGCCATGGCTACTCTTCTCATTCCAGCTACCAATGGCCTCTGAACCTGGAATGCAGGTGAACACAGGTGGGGTTTATGGGCCACCGGACCACTGATGGTGCTCCTTGCTGTGGGCTTTTGATATTGATCACTCATGTGGAGCTTGTGTAATAATGGCCTTGCTCCCAGGAGGAAAGCACAGTGGCCCACACCCAAGAAGACACATGCTTATGGATGTTCTCTGACACCTTAAGCAATGTCATGTGGGCAGGATGGAGTGTGAGGTTGGCTGTAAAATCCGTAGCTGTGAAGGGCAGTGGACTTTAGCAGCTCGTTCAGGAAGCCACACCCAAGACCACAGCCTTGGGAGCATCTCGAGGCCCAGGTGAAGATGTGTCCAGCACAAACCTGTGCAGTGCAGACCTTGAAGCCTGGCCCCTGAGGCAGAGCATTTTAAAACACTAAGTCCCCTTACTGTCATGAGTGGAGCTGCCTCAAAAGTTAATTTTCAAAGTAACACTCACACATTAGGGTTTCCTTTCTGAAATCTGCTTCAGTGAATGGATTCATCCTAGGGAGGACAGACTGCTGTTTCCTTGATTGGATGAAGCAGGATTTGGGGAGTCTCTTGAATGAAGAAAGGAGAGGAGTTTGGCAGGCAGAAGCGAAAGGATTATTATAGTCCTATGAGTCACAGGGACTGCAGGCAGACAACCTGGTGAGGGACAGGCGGGCGCAGTGCAGGGCTGGAGAGCAAGCCCAGGGAAAGGGGGTGAGGCCAGGGGAGCAAAGGGAGAGGAGTCTATCAGTCAGCGACGTCCAAAGAAACAGGACTGGTAGGATGTGCACATACACGGAAAGAGATTTATTTTAAGGACTCGGCTCATGTATTTATGGAGGCTGGCAAGTCCCGGATCACTGGGGTAGGCGGGGAGGCTGGAGACCCAGGGAAGGGCTCATGCTGCAGTTCAAGTCCAGAGGCCTCCTGCTGGAGCAGTTTCCCCCAGGAGCCCCCGCCCTGCTCCAGCAGGCTGGGCTCTTCCCACTAGGGAAGTGCACTGCGGTCATACGTATACATGAGGCAGCATGACCAGAAAGTTCTGCAGAGCCCTCTGAACCATTCCCAGAGCCACACACTCTGCCGCAAAGTCACCTCTGCTGCTGCACCCAAATGAACCAGGAAGTCCCTCATGCCACCAAATCTGGGCATTTGCAGGGCTGGGAGGAGGCTCCTGAATACAGCCAGGCCAGAAGGCAGTGGCTGTCCCGGGTGATGGTCAAAACAGGCTGAAGACCTCAGCTGCTGCCACATCCAAGGAAGATTAAGGGAGAATTCCCATTCAGCAGGCTCCAGGTGGCTTCCAACCTTGGCTGCCCACTGGGGGGACCTGGACGTGCTTTTAAAACTTCCTACGCCTAATCTGTAGCTCAGACAGACTCAGAATCTCTGAAGGAGGGATGCGGGAACAAGGACTCTGATAAGCCCCCAGGTGACTCCAAACGTGCAGGCCACGCTGAATGGCTCTGCCACATACCCCACAGCAGCAATTTGTGTTTCTTTTTTTCCCTTTGAGGCCCCCCTTGGTGTCTATTTCACTGGATTTCATGCCTGTTAAAGTTGCATGGGCTCGGGAAAGAGGGTGTTTCCACAATAATAAGGTTTTCCCTCAGCCTGCACCCTTCCCATGTTGCCTCGGAAGATTGGACATGAAAATGTGTAACGTTTTGACCTTGAGGAGATAGAAGGTTGGGTTGATCTTCCAGACATCATGAAGGAAACAGAAGCAAGATTTGGTAAAAATTGTGTGGTATTTAAAAAAAAGGGGGGGGGGGGACTGGCATCAGAGCCAGCCAAAACAAGCTTTGGGCTCTGTTCTTCTTGGGTAATTCTTATTTATTTATTTTTATTTGTATATATTCATGGGGTACAAGTACAATTTTGCTACATTGATGTATTACATTGTGGTGAATTCAGGGCCTTCACGTCACAGCGATGCACCTTGTACTCACCAAGCAACCTCCCATCATCCTCCCCGCTCCCATCCCATCTTCTTGGGTAATTCTTCATTGGGAAAATCCATTAACTTCACTAAGCCTCAGACTATTTTTTTATCCCTAACATTAGGATAATGATCTCTATCTATCCTTCCACGCTGCGGTGAGACCTAGGGAAAATGAACAGCAAATGCCTGTGCTGTAGTGGGCAGTCAATAGATGGTATCAATTATTGGCGAACTAGGACAGATGCATGAGAAAAGTCAAAAGCTGGAATTTGGCATCCGATGACCTCTGACCCTCAGTGCCCTCATGTGTTAAATAGGGATAATGTGTTGGGTTGAATAGCCGTCCCCACACCTTCCAATATTCATTTGGAAATAGGGTCTTTGTGGATGTGATTAGTTAAGGATCCTGAAGTGAATCATGGACTTAGGATGGACGCTAACTCCAATGACTGATGGATTTATAACAGAAAGGAGAGGGAGATTTCGACACAGATTTCAGAGTCTCTGTAAGGTGAGAGACGGGCAGGGAAGAATGCTGTGTGACGACAGAGGCAGACACTGGAGTGATGTAGCCACACGCCAAGGATTACTGGGGGCCAACAGAAGAAAGAATGCTTCCCTAGAGCCTTTAGAGGAAGTAGAGTGCTGCTGACACCTTGATTTTAGATTACCAGCCTCCAGAACTGTGAGAGGATACATTTCTGTTGTTTTTAAGTCACCTGGTTTGCATTACTTCGTTACAGTAGCTCTAGGAAATTGACACAGATAATAATAGTAGCTATATTACTTCTGAGTTATTGCAACTACATTGAATTTATATTGCAAATATAATTAAATTTACAAATTGTAAATATAATTAAATTAACAGTAAAGTTTTAGCTAAACGTTAATTGACATTGTTTAGGTGTTGGGCAAGCAGTCTAGTGCCATCATTGTCTGTGCTAGGAACCAAGGCCATTGGCATTTGGAGGGTCTTTCAAGAATGCCTAGGTAAGGGATAAAGTTAAATGGCAGGTGTTGAGTGCAGAAGGAGGCAAGATGAGAGGCAGTAAGTCAACATCAGAGAGCACCCACCTTGGGCACCTCCACCCACCAACCAGGGGCAGGGCTGGCTTCACTTTGATCTCCAGATCACAAGCATAATATTTGCACCCAAATAGCTTGGTGTTTCATTGGCTCTCATCTTGGAGATCCCCCTTGAAGTTGTGCTTTCATTCCCATCCCCAATAAGCAATCACAGAGCCAAGATTTACATGTTCCTGGTGATTTCATTAAGCCCCCTAGAATGAACAGGTAAGTTTCCCTTTATCATTGTTAATACAGTCATGCAAACAGTCCCTGTCTTACTCATGCCCAGGGTCTAAAATGGGGGTTCCCAAGTGAATTTAGAGATGTTCATCTATGAGTTGGAAGGACATTTTTCAACAGTTCTTTCTTTCCCTTGATTTGAGGATTACACAGAAATCCACTCTGCTAAGTGGGGAAACTATGCCTGAATTGAGGGCCAACAGTTCTTTTGGCCTCTTCCTCTCAGTTTGGTGATATGTGAGGGCAATAAAAGGTCAACGATGACAGGAAGAGTCTGGCAGAGGAAAGTACTGGCAGTGTAGACGCAATCTATTGTACAAGAAAGAGAAACCATGTGATTTTTAAAACTGGCCAAGTTGAGTTAATGCATGCACATAAAATGACAACGTAAGTGCATTCTATAATGTAGTTAGAAAAATTTTCATACGGAATAAAACATGTCTAGATTGAAAGTCTTCAGAATCACGCACCAGACTCCTGGCAAGGTAAAAGTCATACATTACATGTTTTCCTAACTCTACGTCATCTAACTTCATCATTAGAATCTTAATAAAATTTAGTGTTGAGTGAAAACAAATCCCTAAAGTGTAACCAAATATATTTGCTCAGGCCAGACTTAAGCCTCAGCGGAAGGTTTTGTAAGCTCATGTAGTGGAAGGGATTTTTCTCTTCTTCCTGTTAGCATCTCAGAGGAACTGAGTCTAGCAGAGCAGCTGCTAACAGAGTAAGCTGGGAAAACCAGGCTTGTTCTGCCTTCCCAAAGGTACTGCAGGATGAAAGAGCAAATCTCCAGGCCTAACGCAAATGGCCAGGCAGAGGGACACCGCACCCCCACCCTCAGGCTACGGCATGCACATGGCCGGGATGTACACACAGGATGCTCTTTATGTTCATTTGTTGAATGAATTAATGGATTCTATAGTGTGGTGGAGTGCAGTGTTGTTCAACTTACTGAATTAAGTTGAACCCTATTATTATTATCGGATTAAGAGATCCATTATTTCTTAATATCACTATTATTGGATTAAGAAATCAATTTAATAATCATGACATATTTTAAATAATGAAATAGGAAACCATATGATAGAAAAGGAAGGGGTGTATTGCATAGACTAAAAGTGAGTATGATTTAATGAAACTTTTCACAGAAGTGTGTGTGTGTGCGTGTGTGTGTGTGTGTGTGTGTGTGTGTGTTTCTATTGGGCCATGATGTAAAATGCCTGATAGAAACACACAGAGTCAAGAAGGGTTGAAAGCCATTGATGAAGTGGAAACAATTTGGGGCACTTGGGTTAGACAGATCAGCATTTGAATTCCAAAGCCACCTTGAGACACTGAACATGTTACTTAAATCGTCTGAGCATCAAATATGCATTTAAAGTCCGGCAGATATCATGCACTGTGCTTTGTGTGTGAGGATACATGGTGGCTAAGACATACTCCTCACCCTCAAGGAAACACACAATATGCCCTTAATAAGTGTCCATCTCTCTTCAATACTTTAGGCTTTCTGTGACTGGTGGATGAGACAGATGTTTGGATAAGAAGGGATCTTGGGGAAGCTCAGAGCCTGGGGCTCTTCAGAAGCCAGTTGGATCCAAGTGTTTTTCTTTGCTCTGTGTCCTCTCTTCTTAAGAATGGTGACAACCCAACACTAACTTCTCTCTCAAGACATAGAGCAAGTTTAAATTCTCACAGTGCCCACCAGGTAATCAGGACTGGGGGACAGAGTGGCATGTTGCAGCTGTGTCTTCTCTGTCCACCCCTAACCCCGAGGGCATGGAGAATTCAGTTGGCCTATCGTCTGCAGAGACCACTGGCCCCATTCTGGTGTTTTCTATCCACCGATCGGCTCTCTCTGGGAGCGGTGGGCACAGCCAAGACATACCCAGCCATCTCTTGGCAACCCACATGATTCGTCCCTGGAGTCTGCAGCTGGCCCTTTCTGTACCTGTTCCTTCTCTCACAATATCCCCATCTTTACGTCACCAAACATGGCCCTCCCATATTGAGACTTGCTTTCAAATCATCGAATATCCTTCTTTGATAATTGAACCCACATGAGTTTAATAAGTCACTTCTCTCAGAAATATTTATATGTTAGATTTACTTCTCCATATAAAATGGGAGGCTTTATCTTTGGCAAAACATTTTTGTATGAAGTAGCGAGACATTTGGGATGGCAGTAAGAGCAGAGGCCCTTTCCACTGCCCCCGAAGATCACAGCAGGTGAGGGGGTGACCATGCCATGGGTCGTGGGGATGATGATGTTGTACAGTCAGGCTAGACCAGGCCCTGATGACAGCACTTACCATCTGTCAGGAAGGGTGAGCAGGAACCTAAGGTAGAATAAATTCTGATGTCAGTAAAATTTGTCCCCCTTCCTGTTTAAGGATCGATTTCCCTGGCTTGGACCCTCGTACCCCATGGGCCCTGCTTTGGGCCATCAAGGCCATCTGATCATCCGTTCCAGAACTCCACCTGCATGCAGCCGTTCATCCCCAGGCCATTCCTCGTCTCCTTCTCCTTTTCATCAGAATTCACCCTGAGTCCCATCACTGTCACTGTAATAGGGCCCTGGTATGTAAGACAGAGAGAGCATCTTAAATGACCACTGTAATGTTGGGAATCTCAGCTTTTGGGGAAGGCTAGGGTGGAAGATGCTTGGTGATGAAGCCTGTAAGATTAAGAAGCTATAAGGAATCCGCAAGTCAGTCTCTGTGTTCAGTACTGTCCAGTGGTGCAGAGTCAGGCTTTGCTGGGGTCGCAGACAGCAGACGTGGCCCCGGCTTCAGGAGTTTGCAACCAAGCAGGGTGGGACCGGGGCCTTGGATGCTGGGCACTCGCACCCAGCACTTTGAATCATCTCATTTAAGTATGGTTGGTATCATCCTTTAACTTTACAGATAAGGAACAAGGTTCAAATAAGTAAACTATTTTCCCCAGGTTCAGTGCAAATAGTGGGCTGTGGAGTCTGAACTTGAACTCAGATCTGGTCTGGTTCTGAAGTTGCTGTTCTTTCCAGCTGTGAGACAAAGTTGCACATGTAAGAAGCCCCGTTTGCTCATTCCTATGTGCCAGCAGATTTTCACAAAGCCTCTGCCTCGGTGACAGGCAGCTCTCGGAAAGATGCTTTGAAAACAAAACAGGATAGAGCGCACGGTCCCCCAAGTCTCCTGCCTGAGTCACTGTAGTCTTTAAAAGATAAATGACCCCGGTCCTCCCCTTTTCCTATAGGTAAGATAACATCTAGCAGGGTTAGGGATTATGCCTCTGTAATCTACGACCAGATGTGCTCTTGCACCCAAACCTTGATGCGATTCTGCTTCGATGCAACTCCCGAGCAAGCTGGATGTGATTTTGCACGGACTGAACCCCGCCACCCATCTACAAGCAGCGGGCCGAACAACTGGGCTGGAGCGGTCGGACGGAACTGCTCCTGGGCTGGAGCTCTCGGCCTATGGCCCTCAGTAAGACTTCTGAATACAACTAATTGCAATTCTTTGAAAGGCTGACTCTCTTGTTCAGGCGACCCTGCATTCCATACCGTCACAGAAGCAGAAGCCCGGGGCATGTGTGGAGGGGAGAGGAGGGAACACCGTGCAGCTGGTGGGGACAGCCTGCCAGGGGACTTTAGAGGAGGCAGCGGGCCACACGCCCTGGGAGGGGGCAAGACAGAGCTTTTGGGGAGAGCTGGGAAGTGGCATTCCAGTGAGGTCTGAAGCCACAGAGGACGACTTATCTATTCCACAGTAGGTGGAAGAAGAGGGGTCTTTCCAGGTGGGGCGACCGGTTTAAGCAAAGGCTTGGGAGTAGAAATAAAAATGTGCCGGAAGCCAGCGATGGGGAGAGCTTGTTCAAGGAATGGAAGCTGTTCCTTGTGGGCCACCTTCGCTCTGACCTCATCGTCTAGCTGAGGACGGGAGAGCCCGAAGCAGGAGGGGGTGTCCCTCTAGGGGGACAGCCCAGCAGGCCCGGCCTTCCCCGTGTGGCACCGGGAGCCCTGCCTGGGGGGACGGGGCTCAGGCCACAGCACCAAGGGCCCTTGCAGGGAGCAAGGGTCTCCCGTTTTGGAATCCTGGCCAGTTTCCATTTACATAACACAGCTTAATCCACAGAAACAGGAGCCGCAAGGCAGGTTCTTTCTCTTCTCTTTTTTTCCCCCTCTCTAAGACACGGAAACCTTTATTTTCTCCCTACACCACAAACCGGTGCTGTTAAATAATATTGGATAATTGCACCTGTCGTACTCCCCATATTGTGCTGAGGAAAAATAATTGCTGGTTTTCTGCTTTGCCGCTTAGCTGTGACTCCGTCATTTGACTCGGAGCATGTCATTTTCTCCCATTTTAGACTGTGTACAGTCAAACCGTGTGAAAGGACTCGCAGATAGCGGCCCTGCGTGTATGAGTGGGCGCGGGCCTCATTCAGCAACGATTTCTAATTTATACAGCATTGAAAATCCACAGCTATAAATAAACAGTTCTGACTGGCTTTGCTGCCTACTCAAATGCTTTATTAAAAAAAAAAAAAAAAAAAAAGACAGCAGCAACTGCATGAGAAAGGAAAACAAGGCTGTCTGGAAGTAGATCCTGGCTGCTGAGTCCAGGCCGGGGAGGGAGGACGCCCCGCCTTGGGAGGGGCCCAGCTCGGCCCCCGCATGCTCCCCACGTGTGGGCGCAACGTGTTTGGGGATCACAGTATGTGAAACTGGCTTCCTGTTATGACAAGTATTGCAAGCAGGGAGGTGCAGAGGAGCTGAAAATAGCTGGGGAAGTGCAGGACCCTTTTGGGGGGAGGACGGGGTTAATGTGTTGTTTAGGCAACAAGTCTTCTACCCAAATTCAAAATTGGTTTCACATGTGAGATAGCGACACCGGCACATAAGCGCGGGGACAGGCCAGCCTGCGGGGCACTGGTGGAGCTGCTCCTCCTGCTGCCTGTGTGAGGATAATTTCCACCAAGTTGGGGTTCCCTCACCACCTTCTTTTGTCCAGCTTTGCAAGATGTGAATACATTTTTGGTTTTCTCTTCTTTCTTTCTTTCTTTCTTTTTTTAAATAAAGGCTTTTGGATGACCAGTTACTGCTTTGCTCTATAATAAAGAGGAAGGAAAGTGAGCTCTAGAATAACTATTTGCGTGACCTTGGACCTGTCATTTCTCTGCTGTGAACCCAGAGGTGTGCTGGAGCCAGCTCATCCAGGCTCTTGGGGACCAAGTGGTCGTGTACGTCTCTTCCCAACTCTGCCTTCAGCAATGTGTTGGTACCAACCTGGTGAGAGTGTTTACACCATGGAAACAGGCAAACACTATCAGTCAGGGCTTTAATATTTTTTTTCTCTAGAGAGTTGGCTGGTAAACATTTCCCAGCATAGCACCGTCAGAAACTCAGTTTGCTTATTTGTAAAATGAAGGCATAATCCATTTCCTACTTACAAAGAACCTGTGAGGCTAAAATGGGTGAGAGTGATTATGAATTACATGACACTATACAAATACTCTTGCTGGTATCATCATTTGGTTTCTATATTTGTCATTTTCTAACTGTTAAGGGCCTAACACAGCCCTACATAGGCAGCAAATACTCTCTACCTCTTAATGGGTGTTTAATCAGTATTCATCACAGGTGTTTGGTTGCTTTTCCTTTCTTACGCTACAGCGGCACTGAGAATGCACTTGCGTGCTTAGGTTTGTGCTTAATGGGAATGGTCCTGAGATATTTCTACTGTTGGAATAGATACTGCACCGTGGCCAGGCATGCTGCAATCAAGGTTTAATTTGGTCTTAGGGACAGTAAAGCCACAAATAGAAATCTGCAGGCTCATCCCAGCCAAGAGCTTACTATGGCTCTGAGAAGTATGTAGCCCGAGTCATCTTCGGGCTGGAAAACTTGGGTGATCCCCTGCAGGCTTCCCGTTTTGGGTATTTCCACTGTGACAACTGCTTCTGGGCGCCTGCTGGGACCAGGTGCTCTGAGCAGTTAAGAGGCAGCAGCAGGTGTGGGCCAAGAAGTGGTGTTCCCAGCTCAGTGTGAAAAAGACTTGAGGCTCATATTAATAGAATAGTGGAAAAGGAGTAGGGTTTTTTGGCACCTGCCCTGGTCTTCCCTTGGACTGCCTTCCCTAGTGAGATATCCTGCCCTCCTCTCCAGCCCTTCAAGACTGCTCTTGGTGTTGGTTTTTACCAAATCTCTCCTGCATAATGTTAGGTTGGGAAGCCCAGGTACAATTCACTCCAGGGTCCACACCCCAACCCATAGGAGCCTGGTGGCATCCTAGTAGACCCAAACACATTTACCCACCCCTAGACATTTGTCATTTGTGTTCTTTTAAAAATGTGCGAGCAAAATAAAGGTCAGGAAAAAACCACTAGGAAAATCAAAACAGCTTTTTGGAATTGTTGTTCATCATCTTTGTTAAAATATACACTAGCTCTGCCACGTGCCTGGTGCCAAAGCGGTCTGTCTCGGCAGCCTTCGTAATCATGGCACTTCTCAACCAGGGTCTTCTCCAAGTAAAATGCACTACATTTATTTGATGAATCTATCAGTTTGAATGGAAGAATTTGGCAATGTCACTATGTTCAATGTTTCTACCTGCTTGAATGTTTGCTCTCAAGAGGGGCAGATTTTCCAATATTTTGTATAACTTACTTTCTCATTGACCCATATAATTTCCAGGTAGACAGACAACTTCAGTAGCAGCCATCTCCCTATATTTCCAGATTGATGAAAAAAAATGAATAAGCAATCCGTGAAAATAACTAGCTTACTAAAATGCTTGATTTTTTTTTTTAAGAGAAGTTGAAATTATTAAAAGTGGCCCAGGACTGGGAGTTAGGAAATCCAGGCAACAAAAGCTATTGTCTCGGCTCTGACACCAATTAACCCTTTTGCCTTATGCAGGTAACTTCTCATGTAGGTCCTCAGCATCCTCCACTGTAAATTGAAGGTTTGAATGTCCCTAAGTTCTTTTCTCTCTCTCTCTCTAAATATTCCCTAACACCAAGTTCATGTGAGTTTCTTTAGCCTTTGGCCAGATTTTAACCAGAGACCATCTTCCGTGAAGGTCAGACAAATTCTGAGACAGCAGGAGTTGTTTTTGGTGTGTGCGGTCAACCTTTCAAAACCCCAAGAATTCTCACGCTACCTTTGTTGTACTCTTATTAAACTTGAATACCACTCCCTGTCTTATCTACCTTCCTATATTGCTCTACCACCTCCCTGATTCAGGGGTTAAAAAAAAAAAAATGAGAAAAAGCTCTCGTGTTTTCTTCCTTCTTGGTTCTTGGAAAATGGCGTGAAATCACTTCCTCTTTTTCTGTGGCTGCATCATGTCACCTGTACAAACAAGAGCAGAGAGAGACCTCAGGCTTCAGGGTTTCCCTATTGGGTATTTTTGTTTAGCTAGAGATTCACCCTGACTTGGAGCAGTGGAAAGTCAAGCACAATTTTCCCCAGGTGAGAAGATGCATTTTAAGGAGCATCGAAAAACAGCCACCACTCATGCACGGGCAAGAAACAACTCTGCTGCCCTCCCACCATGCGTGGCTCACAGCTAGCCACGTACCCAGAGATGCCATTTGCCCTCACGCAGCTCTGCATGTTGAACAGGAGGCACCTAGCTGTAGCTCTGGGCTCTGGGTGAGTGTTTGCAGGCTGCACTCAATCCATCAGCAAACGTTGAGGCTTTGCAGATGGAGAGGCAGAGACCACATCAAATTAGAGAGGAAACAGAAGAGTCGGTGTTCACCTAATTGGGGTCATTCTATGACCTCTCACCAAATCAATTTATCAGCTGGGTGGAAAAGCACTGGTATATGGATTAGTTTTTAGTAAGCTCATTAGAAGGGCATTATTCATTGAAATTATAGCCTTCGATCTCTAGAATGACTTCCATTCAGCCAACAAGTTGGTACCTCCATATTTAATGGTCATAAATCTTTGTGTAAGCTTTGAAATTTATAAAATTTGATTAGCTCATTATCTGTTGTGCCTGTTGGCCAAATACTATCAATCCTACTCTGAAAACTTTTCTCAACTCAGCTCCTTCTCCTCTACTCCAGAAGTGAGAGCCCTGGGTGTTCTGATTTGGTATTGCCACAGCAAACCCATACCCCTAATGCCACGGTTCATGCTTCAAACCCTGCCACCTCCATCAATTTGATCCTTAACAGTAAACATTAAATATCTTCTACTGATTTCATTTTGCTGGAACTCCCCTTCTCAGAGGCTGTAGTGACAGGGGACTTCAAGTCCTACTGGCGGCCCCTTTACCACGCTGATTTTCTCGGGCAGCCATCTCTTGCTCATACAGTCCTCGTGGCCATCCTTGTATTGATGTCTCTCAACATTTTTAAGGCCAGACCTCTCCCTTCTTCTACTCCTCATCAGTCCAGACTACCCCAGTCTGTCCAGCAAAGCCTTACTATTTATTTACACAGCTTTATGGGCTTCCTGTTGTTTTCATTGATGTGTCCATCTATTTCCCATTTCTTATGTGAATCTTCTCCTCCCCAGTGAAGTCTTCCCTACGTTAGGTGTATAATTACAATCACCGTGCTTTCTCTTTTCTGCAGTGTGTACTTTGGACCTTTAATGAATTATTTCTCAACTAAATAACCAGCTAATTCCCTCATGTCTAAGAGCTTGGCTGATATAAACTTCTCAAATTTGTTGCCTCTGCAGTCACTCTGAGGGCTCCTAAAATTTTTTATCCATGTCGTTTACCAATCGCCCAGCCCCTGGAGTCTACCTGTAATCCTTCAACCACGAGAGCCAAGGATTGGAGGCTCTTCTCTCCTTTTAAGAAATGCAGCAGAACATGAAGGCTGACAGAGAAGCAGCCCAGGAGCAGAAGTGGTGGTGTGAAGTTCTGTGGAGGGGGAGAGTAGGTGGCTGCTTCTACTGGGTCAGAGTCTCCTTTCTAAAGCCAAGTGGTAGGTGACACTCAGAAATTCCCACATACCCACCAGCATGCTAGAGAAGGCACCGTTCCCAAGTGGGTCTCCATGTGAACCTCCCACAGTCATTTGACTCGATTGAGTATGCCATTTTATTCTCACATGGTGTGAATACCTCAGAAATCATGCTGTTATTTTTGGTTCTATCAGGTGGGGACAAGGGGCGGGTTCTTAGTCTTGAATTCTTACAGAGCTGAGCTGTTTCCAAGCTCCTTTGACTCTTCAGAATGTCTGTCTGACCACAGGGCGCATAGCTGGAGATAGGGGAGCCATTGATCTAGTAATAGATCACGTGTCTCACCCAAACCAAATTCACACAATACATTTTAAACTCTGATTGGTAAATAATATTGTTTGTTATAACTCTTTTCTTGATTGAGGTGAATTTTTCCCAGTAGAAAATCTCCTACTTGGAGGCCAGGGAGTTAGGTGCACCCCTGACTTATTTTAGTCCTTTTCTTACCCTCTGTCAGAGAGTGCTGAAGGCTAGAGATATTTTAGGCCAAGCATTTAATGTTCATCTGTGCCAGATCCAAACCTTTTCTGCTGGCAAGGCAAAGAAACCATTGTTTCAATCAACATCACTCTGCACACCATTTATAATTATTTACCTTATTATTCCAATAGTTAGAACACAGGATAAATAAAAACATGGTCTTCCCAAAGGTTCACACCTATGCATCTACAACCACAAAAACTACTGCTAGACTTTGAATTGAAAATTTGGAGAACGTTGGCCTAGTTTCAGCAGGCTGCCTTGGAGAAGGGCAAGAAGGCCAGTGGCTGGGGGGGTGTGAGGTGCTAGAGCAATGGGGTCTGAGCATCAGTAAGCATGAGTCCACATTGCAGAAGTCCAGAGAAGGGATGAAGCTGAGGGCTGGCTGGAGAAACTTTTGCAGGGAAAGAGGCTAAGGAAGAGAAAGAAAGAATAATCCAGAGCACACTCTCTTTGAGCTCCTGGAGATGAAGTTAGGACAGAAAATGCAAAAAGGAGATGTGTTTTTGTTATTGACTAAATGCTGTCCCAATGGGACCATGCTTTAGAAGTACCCGTGGAGTCAGCTCATGATAAAGTTCTTTTGTAATGAAATGATCAGGGATAATATGCGAGACAGACATTAGAAATTATCTAATTTCTTTATGGATAAAACCACGGAGGTAGACTAGAGCAGCCCCCAACTTTTTTGGCACCAGGGACTGGTTTCATGGAAGCCAATTTTCCCACAGACCGGGGTGGGGGTGGGGTGATCGTGGGCCATGTGGCCATAAATACAAATGAAGCTTCACTCCCTGGCCACCGCTCACCTCCTGCTGTGCGGCCCGGTTCTGAACAGGCCTCAAACTAGTACCGCTCTGCAGACTGGGGGTTGGGGACAGCAGGACTAGAGGGCCTCTAGGCGGCTTTAAACAACAAAGTCATCTTTTTAAAAACCTGGTCTGTGGCAAATAATATTAAAAGAAGATTTTAATGTCATTCTATCCAAGACACCATCACAAAGGTACTTGGCCACACTGGAATTTTCAGCTTGTAAACTGTCCTTAGGAGCAAAAGGATCTATGGTCTTGGGCCCTGACAAAGGCTAGCCTGATCCCGCCATGTGGCCCTCAGGAACAGAGGGAGAGGGGGTCATGGGCCTGGGGTCAGCCACTGTCTCTGCAGGCTTGGAAATGCTCACTCCCTTTCCGTGCCTGATATCTCCTGTGGGTTGGCCTTCTCTTCTTGAAGAACTTGTGCCCTGGCATCAGCATCCTTGTGTCCTATCACTGAAGGAAAAGAAAAGCAAAGTAAGCACTTACATGGCAGAGAAGGGGGCCTCTGATGGGAGGCCCTGACTGCCCCTTTCCTCCAGCTGGGGTGGAGTTGAATCTCCCAGGGCCATGCCTAGAAATTCGGACATGCTGGGCCAAGCTTGCAAGCATCTGCTAGCAACTGGTCTCCCCTGCCCACTTCTGTCATTGTTTGAAACCAATGTTCCACCTAACTCTGCCCCAAAACGTAGAAATTCAATCTTTTTGGTTGGGTAACTGGTCCCAATAGCTGACTCCATGCTTGTTTAACCCTCTGTTCCATGACACACAACAGCCAGCACAGGGCAGGGAGTGAGACAGTGCCAGGCCAGACAGGGTAGCCCTGTGGACCCTCTTGAGAGCTGTTTGAGCCTCAGCATCTTCCTGAAGGACCTTCCCAAGGGCCATGACAGCATTTGTCTCCCTGATGTTCAAAGCCAGTTGTCTGCAGCGATGTGCCCTGGGAGGACATCATCACATACTTTCCAGGTTTACCTCAGATGCCTGGTGTCATTTCTTACGACTGTCCTTCTGGCTGTCCTCTCCTGTTCACCGGTTGGCATGACACACGAGGAGGGGGAAAGTAAGTGGACTTTCAGCAACCGTAGCCTTCACCACCAACACCCTTGTCAGCCCAGCAGCCAACTTGGAAGAACACCACATTGCACGACGGTGCCTGTAGGGACAATTATCCACACCGGGAGGCGTCCAGAGTCCTGTGGTGTAGACGGCTTGTCCTCAGCCCACCAGCATCAGTATCCCTGGGGCGCCTGTCAGAAGGGCAGAATCCCAAGCTGCGCCCCAGATCCACTGAATGAGAATCTACATTTTAACAAGCTCCCCACATTCTCCAAGATTCGCATTTTAACAAAATTCAGAGGCCTGTGCAGGTTTGAGATGCACTGCTTCGTGCGGTGGCTCTTCACCCTGGCTGCGAGTTTAAATTATTGGGAGCTTTAAAAAATACCCACGTCAAGTCACAGCATCCAGAGATACAGATTTAATTGGTCTGGGGGTGAGTCTGGGAATTAGTATTTTTAAAACTCCCTGGTGTTTCTACGATGCGAAACCACTGCTGGAGAGATCTAGCACGTTTAGTGGATCTTAACTGATATTTCGTCTGATGTTCTTGACCACTCAGTGCCTGGCTGGCGACTCCAGCCAGGCCGCACTGTGTCTCAGGCATTCAGAAGCAGAGATTCTAACAAATTCCAGCCTCGATTTCCTGACCTCCTATTTCACTGTAAGTTCTTGAAGTGATGCGTTATCTCTGTCAATTTGCACACACAGTCACTGAGGACAGTCTCTGTCACTCGCATGAACATTAGCATATGCACGACGTTAGTGAGCGTAATTGTGTTGATGCCGGCTTATTTACTCATTGGGACCTAACTGTGGTGAAATACTGGATATAGTACTTAAACAACGAGGCTTGTAAGAAGAGCTCTGTGTTGAAAATAGTGATTTCAGTAATAATAAAAACAGTGAAATTTTTATTTTTTAATTCAGTGGATGTTTAAAATTCACTGTAGAGTAGCAATTTTAAAATTAATGCATTATTGAACTCAGTACAATTGACTTAAAAAGTTATTGTTCTCTATGCTCTGAATAATCAAGTTGTTCTCTGTACTTATATCTGTCAAATTTCAAATAGATTTCTTCCTTCCTTCTTTTTTTCTTTTCTTTTCTTTCTTTTCAAAATATACATCTGGGGAATGCATCAAAAATCTTCACCCAGAACTTCAAGGAGCCAAAACTAGTTAGAATTAGATGTCAACACATAGGAAATGTCAACACTTTTTTTTTTTTTTCCTGGATAATTTCCTGTGATTTGGAACCCTGATGTGGGAAGTAATTTTTAGTACTCCATTTTATAAGTGTTTGCTTTCAGAAAGGATTTTGCCTTTGAGACTTTCTTAACCAGTCAACTCCTCCAAGAGTAGAAAACACGTGACAAATCCAAGTTGCATGCTTATTTCTCCAGAGTCTCAGCTTCCTCTCAGAAATACACACTCTGGTACTGAACCTTCTGAAACTGTCGGGTTTTTTGGATACACGGACTTATGTTTTCACACCAGTTCATAGATTGGGCGGAAGATGGCACTTCTGCTGTCTCTATTTTGATAGAACAGAACGGTCTGTGGGCGAGTGATGTCGGGGGCTGTATGTGACTCCTTGCCTTCCTTACATGCAAAATCAGGAGAGAGTTCCCGCACTTCTCCTTGGGAGGGAAAAAAGTCACGGGTATTTTGCACCCTGACTTTCCGGTAGTTACTTTTCTAACAATAAAAACATATATATATTCTGGGGGTGGGGTGGGGAGAGAGGAAGTGGGGAGAGAATAAAACCTTCCATTTTAAAATCAACTGAAGTTATGATGATTTTTTTTTTCTTATGAAGAAGCAACATGGCTCTACCCACCTATAATTAGAAAGCTTAGCTTACTGACATATTCTCATTGCCCAAGACTCTGAATGAGAAATCCAATCGCAATATAGGATGTGATTTTGTCTGGGAAACACTTTGCTAAAGGTTGAGAAGCAGCTTAATGAAGGAGGCAGGGGAACTCATCGGGAATGCACTTCCGAGGTTGGAAGAACTAAGAGGGTCCCCTGGACTCATTTCCTTCCAAAAGGAAACCTTGGCATTGTCACAGCTTGTGTCCCTGGAGCCCTCACTTGGGTAGGGGGAAGACCTTGATCTTACTTTTTCATGCTAGGGATGGCAGTACTTTTGTCTCTGGGTCTTGTACTTTTTAAATAAGATTATTTTTATCTTTAGAGTTAAATGAGCTATTTTTGGGGGGGGAGAAGGGGACATAATTTCCTTTGAAAAAGTGTCAACTTCCCTCAGGCTTTTCCCTTGCCTGCTTTGGTAGGACCTGTCTGAGTCTTTTGGACAAAGGCATCAAGCATCATTGCCTTCTGTTTTCAACTAGCTTTTCCTTCTGTTTCCAGGAGGAGTATAGAAAGGGCAAAGAAAAAATGCATTTGTAGATAAGAGAAAAATACACTGACCTCATTTCCAGTGGTTGATCTTCTCTCCAAGTAGGTAGAGGCTGGCACTAAGGATGTAGCTGAGAATGAAGAAGGCTGCCAGACCCAGAGGGCTGAGTTTGGCATGCACAAGATACCCCCAGGCACCCATCTCAGAGTAGATCCATAGAATCTTGCAGAAAACAACAAGTCACACTGATTAAGACAGGAGGAGAAAAACAA
Source organism: Eulemur rufifrons (assembly GCF_041146395.1). NCBI lineage: Eukaryota > Metazoa > Chordata > Mammalia > Primates > Lemuridae > Eulemur > Eulemur rufifrons. The sequence goes on along the minus strand of NC_091000.1, from coordinate 60,452,140 downwards.
GCCATTTTCTTAGCAGGATCAGTGGAGTACCAGAGCCCAGGCAGGTGACAAGAAACCATTGGGGACATTTGTCAATAGCTGAGTTATTCCCACAAACCTACAGAAGTGAATCTTTTCTGGATAAATTGACTTGATTCAATAAGACATGCTGTTTTATGGGCTGGGCTGGCCTATTTTACCTAATCCATTAAAATTCAATGTTGGTGAAAGAATATGGGAGAACATAGAACACATTAGCCAAGGGGAGTATGTAAGAACATGAATTTCCCTTTCCCGGAGAGGTGTAGCCTGCTGAGACATTGAACCTGCTAAGATGGCATCCATTTGCTGGCTGTCAGCCAGAGAAGTGGGGTTTGCTTTTTTTTTTTTTTTTTTACACGTAAGAATCAGGTGCAGTCTTCTATTAGCTCTTCAAATCTGCTGGGATACGAGGGGCAGAGATGGAGCATTATTGCTCTAATACAATATGCCTGGGATTTAATTGTTGGCCTTGATTTTCACTCATGCATATAGCCATGAAAAGAATGTTAAGCTGGAATGGATGGATTTACAGGGAGGCTCAGATCTTGCTCATGGGAGGCTAGAATATAAGTCATTTCTGTAAGCCCAGAGAAGGAAAAGAAATGCTTAGAGAGAAGGCATGATGTCCAAGTGAAGCCTAAAAATGCAGTTTGCTGGAAACCAACTGCACTCACTGGAAGGTGCCAAAGTCTGAAATAACTTTTAAAAATTAAATATGGGGAAGATGATGCATCAGCTATAGTTCATAATTCAGTAACAGTACAGAATCTGGAACCAGGCTTCTGTGCTTCAAGTCCTAGCTCTGCCACCTATTAGCTATGTTACCTTCAGCAATGTATTCAATTTTTCTGTCCCCCTCCCCTCATGTGTAAGGTAGGACCCAAACAGTTTGCACCTTCTAAGGCTGTGATAAGGATTAAGGTAGTTAACACGTGTAAATTACACAGAACAGTGCCTGGCATGTTGTGATTATTTGACAAGAGTTCAAAAGCTTCTCTCTTTACTGGGGGAAGGCACATGGGAGTGTTTTCAGAAAGCCTTCTTTGAAGCTGGTGATCTCTTGTAACAATTAGGATAGGCTAGGTTATGCTTCAGAAACGACATCTAAACTTGAATATACCAGGTTGTCAAAGGAATTGAGATGGAAAAATGAAATTCTGTGCTTCACTAAACTTTCAGAAACCCAAATGTGATCTCTGTCATTTCAAATACTAAGTTTGTTAAATGTTTTGTGGAAGAGACAAGAACTAATATTCAGAGCCAGGAGTAGGGTGAGGCACCCAGGCTGCCCAAGTTAAGCTGTCATCTCTGTACATCAAAGGACACAATCAGCAGCATGAAAAGGCAATGCATGGAATGAGAAACAATATTTGTTAACATATATCTAATAAAAGGTTAATATCCAGAGTACATTAAAATAACTCCTATAAGTCACCAATAAAAACAGCAAAACCCGAACAACCCAATTAAAATGGACAAACACTTATATTAATATTCTATAGAGAAGATATATAAATGGCCAACAAACACATAAAAGGATGCTCAATATCATTAATAACTAGGGAAATGCAAATCAAAACCATAAAGAGATATTGCCTCAACCCATGATAAGGAATACTATAAAAAAAAAATAAAACAGAAAATAACAAGTGTTAGCAAGGATAAGGAGAAATTGAAACCCTGTGCACTTTTGGTGGGAATGTGAAATGGTGCATCTGCTACGGAAAACTGTATGGCAGTTCCTCAAAAAATTAAAATAGAATTACCATATGATCCAGCAATTTCACTTCTGGGTATACACCAAAAAGAATTAAAAAGAGGGACTTGAAGAGATATTTGTACACCCATGTTCATAGCAGCATTATTCACAATATTCCAAAAGGTGGAAGCAAACCAAATGTCCATTGATGGATGCACAGATAAATAAAATGTGCCATGTATATATACATTAAAAAGTAAGAAAATTCTGACTCATGCTACAATATGCATGAATCAAACTTAAGAACATTATACTAAGTGAAATAAGCCAATTACAAAAGGACAAATGCTATATATGATTCTACTTATATGAGAAACTTCAGGTATCAGATATATAGAGACAGAAAGCAGAATGGTGGTTGCTGGGTATTGGTGGCAATGGGGAGTGCTAGGGCTTGGATATGGTTTGTTTGTCCCCACCAAAACTCATGTTGAAATTTGATGCCTGTTGTGGCTATGTTGGGCGATGGGGCCTCGTGGGGGATTTTGAGTTATGAGGATGGATCCCTCATCGATGGTTTGGTGCTGTTCTTATGGCAGTGAGTTCTCCTGGGAATGGAATACTTTCCATGAGAGTGGGTTGTTATAAACCCAGGACACCCCTCAAGTTTTCCCCTCTTTCCATGTGTCCACTTCCCCTTTGACCTTCTCTGCTATGTTATGATGCAGCATGAAAGCCCTGGCCAGAGGCCAGCACCATGCCCTTGAACTTCTTAGCCTGCAGAACCAGGAGCTAAATAAACCTCTTTTCTTTATAAATTACCCATTCTCAGGTATTTTTTTATAGCAACACAAAATGGACTCAGGGAGTTAGTGTTTAATAGGTACAGAGTTTTGGTTGGTGAAGATGAAAAAGTTCTGGGGACAGATGGTGGTGATGGTTACACAGCCATGTGAATGTACTTAATGCCACTGAACTGTACACTTAGACATGATTAAATTTTATGTTATGTGTATTTTACCTCAATGTAAAAGAATCTAAGGAGGTGCCAGTCACAGGGTTGTACAAGTATAGGGTCGGCCCTATGGTTCCCAGTCGTGGCCTGCTGCTATCACACCGCTCTCCCAAACCTGTCTTGATGCTCCTCCCAGACTACCAATGAGGTGGCTGGAACACGCAATAATTATCACCATTATTGCTAATATTGGAATTCTTTGGGCTGTGCATCTCAAGGATGCACTCTGTGAGGATGGCCACAGTGCCTCCTGCCTGCATGCTTGGTCCGAGTGGCAGGACAGAGAAGGTATAAGGGGCAGAAAATAAATATCTCCAAGGAGCGAGGACTAGGGGTTTGGGGTCAGCAAGGAGATCTGAATACACACCAAGCCAGTTGCATTACTTGGTTCACTGTGTTTACTTTATACGCTTGAAATTAGGCCTTCCTAATTCCCATGCACATTTATGTAAAATAGTCTGCAAATAAGGACATCCCCCTAGAGCCCTGGAAAGTTCCTATTTACTTCATTTTTGTTTCCTTCAGCATAAGGCTCATAAAGGAAAGTTCCCAAGGTAAGTTAATGAATCACATATTTTCACAGAGAAAGTGCAAAGAAAGTTCTGGGTGTAGTCACTGGTGATGGGAAGAGAAACGGAGATACGAGGCGACATGATAGCAATTTAATGAAGGGCTCTCAGCAGAGAGGTGTGAGCAAGGGGAGAGCCACACTGCCGGTTGCTATGACTTCTTTATGGCCTGCCTGAAGAGAGAGAGAGAGAGAGAGGGAGGGAGACAATGATGGAAGAAAGAGAGAAAGAGAAAGGAAAGAGGAAGGGCAGGAGGAAGGAAGAGAAAGAGGAAGGAAGGAGAGAGGGAGGCAGGGAGGGAAGGAGGCAGACAGGGACAGTGGGGCGGAGGAGGGCGGGCACTTTGCACTCAACGTGTCCTTCGTCTCAGTCACCGTCAGTTCTCCACTCACTCTCGCCCCCATGTTTGATCCCATGAAATCATATCTTTACTGGACTTCCTTTCAAATGTTTCTCCAGCGCAGACTCCTTCATGTCATCTAGGTTTCTGTCATTGTCTGCTGGCTGTGCTTTCTTGCTCCCTTCAACCCACCTTCCAGACTGCCAGCCACTAGCAACCCAGTAATCTTTCCAAAACTGATCATGGTCCCTGCTTCCAGCCTGTTCCCACGGCTTTAGGAAAATATCTCAGCTGCTCACCCCGCTACCCTGCCCTACTCTGCTCACCCGACCAGCCACAGCCCTGTAGTCCGTCTGCATTGGACCCCTTTGTTCCTGGAATGAACCAAGCTCTGCAGTTTCTGAGCCTTCACCCCTGCTGTTGCCTCTGGTTGGAACACCTCTGATCTTTCTGTTTCCTGGAACACGCTCCTCTTTGCTCTGTTCCTGCTGAATCTTACTCATGCGTTGAGTCTCAGCTTACAAGTCCATTTTCTATCATACATAAGGTTTCCTGAACATCTTTCCTCCAGCCCCATTGTGTCAGGTGCTGTGTCAGGTGTCCCTTGCCCTGGAATATGCCTTTGTTACTTATCTGATTGTTTTTCTCATTAGCCTGGAAGCTGCACAAGGGCAGGGACTGTGTCTGTCAATGCACATCAGTTTCCCCAGTGCTCAGAGCACGATCAGTTCTTTACGTTTTTAAGTGAACGGGGTGGCTCTGTAGGACACTGCTGGCTACAGTTGCCTGACCCTCCAGGACCACCACAGCTTCTCCTTTCTCTCTCTTTTTCCACCAATCTTGTCCCACCACAAGCGTTCAACTCCCTGGACCTCCCCAGCCCCACCTTCCTGGGGACTGCCAGGTCTGAATCGCCAATCGGAAGTTCTTCCAGGCGGGTGGTTCTCAACCTTGGCTGAAGAATAGAATTGCCTTGAAATTCCAATACCCAGGGCATATCCTGAAGCAATTAAACCAGAAATGTACCCAGTAGCCTTCCAAGTTATGATTAATCTAATGCTCACTTTATTAATACCTGGAAGAGGCCAATGACACTGCCCCTCAGTTCCAAGAACAATTGTCTGCTGCCTTGAGCCGTTCGCTCTATGTGGGTCAGGCTGGCCGGGCAGCCGAAAGTTAGTCTTTTAGAGTCTCCTCATCTCAAATCTTGTAGCATCAAAATGGCTATCAGGAAATTCATATCTTCTGTATCTTATCAGTAGGGAAATGTGGGAGTCTGTGGCTTAGTGATAAGCAGATAACAGGGTTTTGTGGGCTTTGGGCTTCTAAAATGTTAGCCCTCACATGACATCCTTCTCACCCAGCAGAATAAATCAAATAAAGAGTGAGGAGAAATTGTGAAGCTGGAGTGTTACACAGAGGGTTTCCCTGGGTGTTGAAATGTCAGCAATGATGAGAGTCGTTGGGGCAGCAACCCCTTCATGGCATTTAAAACTACTGCCCGACCCCTCCCTGAACTCCCCTCTTCCGGTTTGAAGCTTCCTCCTCCGTTAGGGCCCGTGGGGTTCTTGACCTCCCTGGTTTCCTACCACCCCATCATTCCTTGCCATTTCTGCTGCCCTATTTCCCTTCCTGTCCTCTAGAGGAGGGGCTTCCCCAGCACCCGCTTCCCACTTCTGCCTTCTTCCATGTTCCTCTCTCTTTCCAGCAATCTCTGCCCACCCACCACAAGGGTCCAACTGCCTGGGTCCCCCAGCCCCGCCTTTCTGGAGACAGCCGGGTCTGAATTGCCAAACGGAAGTTCTTCCAGGCAGGCGGTTCTCAACCTTGGCTGAAGATTAAAATTGCCTTGAAATTCTGATGCCCCAAACATGTCCTGAACCAATGAAACCAGAATATTTTTGGAGTGAGAACTAGGTATGGGATTTGAAACTGACTTTTGTTTTTTCTTATGCCCCAAACAATTTCTTTCATAATACATCTCCATCTACAAATGGGATCATCATCTTTTCAGTCCACTAACTTAAAATTCTTAGAATTGTCCTTAAGTTTGCATTTTCATTTGTCCGGTATGTGTCAACTAATCCACAAATCTATTCTGCCACTTCAACAATACGTCTCAGGAATGTCTCTCATTTCTGATTATATAGCTGTTACTGTCTTCAGACTGTCATTACTTCTAATTTATGTGAGAGGCATTTTGGTTGAACAGGAGCTGGGGTTTGGACAGGATGGATGAGAAGTGTAGATAACCCTTCCCACTCCCGGCCCCGCAACTCCATCCCTCTTCAATTGTACACTGGCTGGGCTGGACAAGCATTGATGACAGGATGCAGCATGGCATCCGTATATTTATTTTCCTATATTAATGGACATGAGGGCTAGGGAATCTTTCTGTAGAAAATGGGGCTAAGAAGCCATTTCCACTGACATTCAAAGGTTATAAAATGCTGGTTGACCTGGATGGTCCCAAATGAAGGTCATGTTTTAGGAAAGGCCATGGTGCTCTGGGGGGAAGGTCACCGCAGTACACTGGTGGGGGTGGGAAGCAGCACGGATGCTGGGGAGGGCGAGGTGCCTGGTCCTGCAGCTCAGCTTCAGCCAGTCCTTGGCATTTGGTGTATTCCCGGGGTAAGATCTGTGAATGTGGGTGTGTAACTGGGGCCTGAATTGAAAGGAATTGTTACACCTGGGAACTCAGGAAGCTTTGCTGAAAGGCCTCACCTGAACGTGTATAGTACAGAAGAAAAATTCTCTTTCTTGCCTCATAGAAACTGCTGTTGGGAAGTAACTTCACGAACATCTCCCCCAAGGCTGGGTGAGAGCTGCCTATCCGTGAAAATTTGTCCTGGATCTGCGATACCTGACGCACTAGCAGAGACACTCACAGCATCAGCAGGTGTCTGGTCTACGGAAAGCCGGGTGATGGAGCGCTGCGGGCCAGCTGGGGCCCTCACTGTGGCTGGTAGCATTGTTCTATTTCTACCAATGGAGGTGGCTAATGGGTAACGGCGGTGTTGGCACCAGCAGTGGGTACGGCACGCTCAACCTTAGCACAGTGCCAAGAGGAGATGCTGGGCCAGGGAGGCTAGGAATCGTGGCTGTGCCGTCTGTGTGGGAGAGCAATGTTCAGAACGGCATGCAACATGAGTCGTGCAGTGTACGACAGGGGAAGGTATGAGTACACAGTGGATGACTGGAATTCTTTAGGGAATTCTTCTTGGAAGACTGGATCACCTACAGCCAGGTAGAAGGGTGCTCCAAGCACCCTAACGTGGAATATCACTAGAACTAAAAAATAACCATGGATGAAGAATAAGACTATGATTAAACTAGATAACTTAGTACTCTGGCTAATTTTTATTTTTATATTGTTTTATTTTGTTTCCCATCTCTTGTCACTCCAATCCATTTTAAGTGCCATTGTCAAGACCAGATTTTTAAAGCATACTTCTCTGGCCAAGTTCCTAACCCTTCTCACTCTCACCGCCACCCCACAGAAACACACAAACAACAGCAACAGCGAACGCCCCCATTGTCTGCACCGTGGTACGCTACGCCACCCCTTCTGGCGTGGCCCCCGCAAGCCTCCACGAGGATGGCTCCAGGGCTGTTCCTGTTAGTCTCTCCCTGACAGGTCCCGCTACAGAGAGCTCCTGACCACTGCTCTCACACGTCCTGCACTCTCCCGGCCTTAGCACTGTGCACCTGTGGTTCGCTTTCTCCCCATTTTTGCAGCTCCCATCCTGCCATTGCTTCAGGGCCCAGATCCCGTGCAGGCCTTCCATGACACCCTTCCTGCACCACGCGACTGATGCACCCTCTTCCTCCTCTCTGCTCCTGTGACCCCTCGTACATTTTATGACATCTCATCACTTTCTATCTTATGTTCTCATAATTTGTATGCATGGCCCATCTCTGCTTATTAAGTATAAACCCCCTGCAGCCTGGCGCTTGGCCATATACAACTTTGCTTTTCAGAGAAGGGCCACCCTTGTGTTAGGGGAAATGTTTGTTCAATAAAAGAACGAATAAAAACCCAGCAGAAGGCACTTTTCTGTTTTTTTGCTCCTCACCACTGCCTCAGAGAGAGCTAGGTGAGTGTTTTGGGGCGAGAGAGAAGGGAGGAGTGAGAGAGCTACCATATTTATAGGTGACTAATGCTTTCCAAAGGAAATGAAAGATTTGCAGTCATTACTACTTTGCAAAGCTTTATTTTCCTACTTAGGGGCCAGCCCTTCAATTTTGCAATCTGAAAAATAACTAAAAGCAGGCACCACATGTAAGGCAGTCCCCACGGCCTCAGTGACTATTTTTAGGTCATTGTAACATGGTTTCGGCAGTGAAATGCTTCTCTAGCTCAGAGCTATTGCCTTTGCTTCTGACTCATGTTTGTTTCTCACGCTCCCTCTGGCCTGAGCCCACGTTCTTTACCTCATTCCTACTATGCCATTTCCCCATGTGACCATCCAAATTGGCACACTTAGCAGCTGACCCAGAGCCACTGCCCCAAGACATCTCCATGGATATCCACAGTGTGTGGAATTTGTTGATGGCCTTCTGTGGCCGTGACGCCCATGGGCCCGAGAGAGCACTGTGAGGGTGGAGGCAGCAGGTAGCAAAGCCTCAGAGATGCCCTAACCAGGGAACGGCCAGAGATAGGGCGGCTTCCGTCAATGTGACAACATAAAATGCTGCCCTCATGTAAGGGTATGCACTGGATTTGTTCTAGCAAACATCGGGTTTATTAAATCAAATGCTGACTTGGTACTGATCATTATTGATAACAAGAACCAGACCCCAACCCACCGCAGCTCTCCAATGGGCACTGGGGCCCGCCGGGTCACATTCCTGGTGGTGACAAGTCTCTGTCCTTTTCTTCCACTCCCTCCCTTACCATGACTTTCACGCTGTTGCTGGGAACAGCACATCGGGCAGGATCGTAGCGTGCAGAGGCTGGGTGGAGCGTTCTTGCATGCCCACCTACCCTGCATTGAGCCCAGCGGTTTTGCACACACTGGGAGCTGAACTAACACCTGGCCCTGTGAACACAGTGGAAAGAAAACTGGATTTGGAAATAGAAGACTTTGTTTTGAGTTGGTTTAAGTCCCATTTTGTTTCCCCACCTCCACCATGTGACCTTGGGCACGTCATCTACTCCGAGGAGTTTCAGTTTTCCAATGCTGGGTGATCTCTAAGTGACTTCCCACTGGTCACACCCTCTGGTTTTATTTGTGGGTTGATTGATTGTCATCAGTTGCCTAACGTCGACTCACCCGAGTTACCACAAATGCCACCAACTGGCCTATTTGTCTTGTTCCTCTTCAGTCTAATTCCCACACTCCGGCCAGAATCATCTTTCTAATTACATTTCTTACATCAGCCACATCATATCATCCCTCTGCTTCTGACATTTACACAGAGAAGCACTTGGTTTAAAAGACTGAGCTCATGGAGTGGATTTATGACCTGGCTTTCCCCTGTCCCCCAGTTCAGCCATAGCCTTAGTGCCGCCAGCCCTTTGCAGATGCTCTTCCCTCTGCCTGGAGGGCTTTTCCATGTCTCCCTTGATTTGTTCCTACTCGTGCTTTGGGTCTCAGCTTAGACAACTCTTCCCTTTACGAAGCCAGCCCTGAACATCCCTGTGTGTGTCCGCAGCACCCAGGCTCAGCACCTGCCTCCCACGGTCTGTGTGCACTTCTCTTTCCCAGACAGCCCTGGGGCAGCAGGTTTCTTGAACATCACTGTACCCTCAGTATCACAGCCCAGTGCCTGGCCTGGCGCTGGTAAATAACCGAATGTACGCGGGATGCACCTGTACCCATTCCCTCCTGGCTGTGCCTTCTCCAGCCCCACAGTTCCCTGCACCATTGGAGCACAAACCCGGGTACTGACCAGCCAAGCACCTGGCCACTGCTTCTCATCCTTCTACCCACTCCTAATAATAGCAGTGGCTTTAGGTGCTCTTTATCCTCTGGGTCCCCAATGAGGAAAAGAACCAGAGTCAGATATGCGAACTGAAAATCAACTTTCAAGTCCTTAGGTAGAAAGCATTAATATGCCAAAGGTACTAACTTATAAATGAACTCCAGAAATTACACTTGGCAGGAAAGTATAAATTAAAGCCAACCAAAAAACAGAGCATACGAATTCATGTGTATCATCAGCCAGCTTCTTCTTTGCTTCTCTTCAACACATACAGCAGAAAAAATACCTTTATGTGTCTATACTCTGACCCCAACCAGGTCTCAGATACTCTGTCTCTAGAGATTTACTCCTTAAGGTTAAGCCAGATATAGCAAATACATGGTATCTATCCTACTCATGCATTGAAAGATGTTGCTTAATAATCACACCACATTTTCCTGGTAAGGCCTCAGGATCCTTCTCAACACAGTGCTCCAGACATCAACTACCAGTAGATCTCCAGCTTAAACCTTGTTCTCTAAAAGTGTCCTTTGTTAAAATGCAGAAGAGGCCCCACAGGCTGGAGAACAGTGTGGAGCCTGAAGTCTTCGGTAGAATTACTGGGTAAGCACTTTCTTCAAGACAGGAGAAGCAGGAAAGACTTTGGGCACTCGGCGACAGAGGGGTGCGGAAGGATGGGAGCAGACACTGCAAAAGGAAGGAAGGGCTAGGGAGGAACCAGCACCAAAGTTCTGGGCACCACGTTTATTTGCTCTAAGACAAACACTGGTGGAGTCCATGAAACAGGCACTGCTGGAGCCCAAGTCCTTTGGAATGGTCCTTTTTCTTGGCCCCCACGCCTGACAGAGCACTGTTACTGAATTAAACTCCCTGCCCCCACATAATGGGGCCTGGGGGGATTCCACAGACCACCACACAAGAATAGCTTATGTGATCCAGAGGAGCACTGATTAGCTTCCAGCCCGCAGGCTCTGTGCTCAGCACGCCTCTTTCAGTAGGAGAAAAACCATGGTGCTGGGTGAGAAGGCTGCAGAGTAGAAACGAGGTTTCCGAGTCACCAGGTAAAAGGTCAAGCACGTTCCCTTGATTATAGACCACTGGGTGGCATTTCTGAGAGTGAATGTCGCCAGGTGGCTGAATGATGAAATCTAGACCGGCCACTGAAATCATCACTCATGCAATTGGCCAAATGCCTCTGATGCCAGATGTTGATGCAAATAAGCTCATAATGACACCGGCAGCGGGAGTGGACTAACCTAGCACGCTGCGCTCGCCAGATGCCTTTTTCGATGGGATGTATTTAGACCATTCAGCCATTCAAACATTTTAATTGCAAATGGAACCAAAGAGCAACACTTTCTTGGGAAAGCAAGATGTGTAGCTTCGCGATGACTAATCCTACATGAGAGGGAGAAAGGAGCTTGCCTCGCTGTGTGTGTGTGCGGGCACAACTACGTGTCCCTGTGCACGCGAGGTTTCCACGAGTGTTCAAATCAAACAATAGAAATGCTTCTTACCTGGAGATGTAAAGATAGTTAAATCCCCATTAAACCAAGATAAAGGGACTCTGACAGAACAGTACACTTTCCTGGAGTATATTATTATGCACTTTTCTGGGCCCTGAGTGACAAGCCTAGGTTGACTTTCTCTGGGCAGTTCTTACCTGCTGATGGAAGCAAGGCTGCCCCAGTCAACAAGGAGAGTCCTGTCTTCTTTGATGGATAGTGAAGTGGCCTGAGGATGACTTCAACCAGTGACAGAGGCAATATGGAGGTGCGCTGGAGAAAAGACGGCAAGTCCTAGCTGCAGAGTCCCCTCCCCCTCCAATCCTCCTCCTTACACACTGCCAGGTGAAACTTCCCAAAGCTTGCCTTGGATCATGCTCTTTGGATGCCCAAGGACCTACGGTGGCTCCCTATTGCCTGCCATGCGGGCCCCAACTCCTTTGGCTACTGAAGCTCTTTGCAATGTGCTGTCTCTGGTCCTGCCTATTGCCCGCTGCTCCTCTCCCCTAAAACACACACGCACACACACACGCACACACACACGCACACACCCTCCCCTTCCCCTAGAACAAGGCTGTTCCTTCGCTGTCCTTTGTACTCAGTGTGTGTGCTCCCACTGCCACACTCTTGTCCATGAGTCCTCTCCCCATGGGCACTGCCTTCTCTCCCTGTGTTCAAACCCCTGTGTTCTGTGTAGCCCGTGCAATCCTCCATGACGACGCTGTCTCTGAATTTTCCTCTTGCTAATTTCTCTCACTCTATTCTAGTGCATTTATATCCAGGGCCGTGTAGTCTAGCACCTACGGTGCATATTCATAAGCTCTGGGGGGCCACAGAACACGTCCCACCTTGTCTCTGCACTTAGCGCCACGTAACCGGGCTTGGTCCTGCCGAGGGCAGCGGGTGTGAGGGGCGTGCGCGAGCCTCCCTCTGAAACCCCCATGTCCTCCCCCTCCTTCCCTGCGTCGCCCCCTCCTTAGAACCATCTGTTTTCTCACGTCTTCCAAACCCTCCAAACTAGATTTTAAAAATGACATAATCAAGGAAATAAACCCTTAGGAATAGTGGCATTTTCAGAAGCAAAGACTGCTGGGGCCACCTCCCCTCTCATTATGGAAGCTGACCTGGGAAGGGCCCCTGGTATCTGCGTGCAAAGTCCCTTCATTGATTGAGAACATTTATAAAGCCCTTCTGCGATCCTCTGTGCTTATCGGTAACGTCTAACAGTGTTATTATAGAGTTTTGTATTTTTTATGGTTACAGTCATCATTCCTCCTTCACCCCTCAGGTCCTGGCTGCCTCTTCCACCCTCAGTCTCCTGTTCCCGAGCCCCAAGGCAGCTGTGTCAGCACCTCAGGTACAGCAGTCTCTGGAGCTTAGGGATGTCACTGTGCCCATGCCTAGCAACGGGGCTGGAACCCTGGGCACTGGCTGTCAGTCACATAAGTCCCGTGCTCAGGAGGCAGAGGCTTCCTCCTACCCCAGCTGGGCTAGCCAGGGCTCAGCCAGGAGATGATGACCACCCTCAGAGGAGAGAAATGTGACAAGTCTCCAGCAGGCAAGGGCGGGATGAGAAGGACCAAGCCTTGTGTATAAGGCATCGCTGGGTGGACAGGGCCTCCCGGGGCACCCTGGTCAAGGCCACAGCAGGGTGGCACAGAGCAACTGAGTATCTTAAGGGCCATGGGTGTCCCACATTTTAGTAACAAAATGTGGAGGAACAGCATAGCAGACAAACTGTAGCTTTTACATAATTTGGTTGAGGTTGGCCCTGACCATATGGACTCGCTAGACAGACACATGGAAGGACTTCCAGGCCCACCATCACACCTTGCATCTGTCTTTGGTCTGATTTTAGGCTGCAGCTTCTGTGTCTCTCCCTCTAATAATGGAGCATGGTGTTTAAAGGCACACAGCGTTGACTCTAATCTCGGGCTGGTCACTGGGTCTCTCTGAACTTCAGTTTGCCCAGGTATAAAAGGGGGACAGTGAATAGCACATACCCCCTGGGGGTGCTGCAGTGGGATGGAGGAAGTACACGTAACACGCTTAGTCCTTGGCCCAGGAGAGTGTCCGGTGAGCATTAGCTGCGGTTGTCATTATGAACAGTGTGACTGCCATCCTTCATCTCATTGGTGTACCCATGGTGCAGTGAGGGCACGAGGCTGGGGTACCCACAGCCTTAAGTCTTGGGTGGACTCTGGCCTGTGGTCCGCAAGAGGCTGCGCCGTGGCTCCCTCCCCAGCCCACCGCTGATGCCCACGTGCCCAGCTAAGGCCCTGGTGACGCTCGGTGACTGCCAGGGCTGTTCTCTCCGTCCAGAGGCCACCTCTACAGGCAGGAGGTGGAGCTGTCTGCCCCCTGCAGCCGCCCGCCTCTGCCCGCCTTCACTCTGCCGCAGCCAGAAAGATCCAACTTCTGCTCAAAACCGTCACCAGGCCCATTATCCTGGCCATTGATCTGACAGATTTTATTAACCCTGCCCACGATCAGCAGCTCCTGTCCTCTACACTAATGATCGTTTGGGATTCCTGTGGAATAATGCAGTGTGTTCGCGTTAGGAGTAAATGAGTCTGCGGTGATTAATGCTTTTACAACAAATAACTCGGGAATGCATGACTGCTCACCTCCTGGAGGAGCTTGCCCTTTGCAAGTGACATTCAATTGGATTTCCAAATGAATTCTCCCCGATGGCTTCTGGGAAAGGTACTTCAGTGATGTCATTAGTGATGGGCCACGTACTGCGGCTTCATGCCAGCTGAAAGGTCTTTGCAAGAAGCACATTTTCCGGTCGGGGCTGGGGGTGGGAACGAGGAGAGGGGAAAACCTGCATACTGTGAGCCTTTTAAATACTGAGCTAGTCCAAAGAGCCAAGCGTGACGCAATAACCCTCCTGGTATTTCAAATGTACTGGTCTTTCACCTCATGTTGACATAAATCATATAACCTTTGTCAGACAGCACATATTTCCAAAGAAAGAAAAAAAGAAAAAAAAGAAAAGAAAGAAAAAAATTCAGTAAAAGTCAAATATGCTTTCTGCTTCCAAAAAAATCTAATAATTAGGCTGGGATTGACACAAATTAGAATGCTGCCAAAAATTACTGAAAACAGTGACTCATTCTGTATTTCAATTAACAGTTTCTCAGTTTCCCTTATAAACAGTGAAGCTGACAAAAATTAATTATCTCAGAGGGGGTAAAATATTTCCTTCCAAAGTAAACAAAACATCATGGACTGAAACAATAGCATGTGTAAACAGAAGGGATGTAGTGAAGCTGTCTTCTCTTGTCACTAAAGTCATCGTTTTGGTAGATTCTCCTTTCAATGTCTCTTTCCAAATGCACTGGTGATATGGACACCATTGTTCTTCTCCCATCTTTTTCTACTCAATTATACCTTCCCCTCCTGTCCTCCATGTAATGCCGACTTTCATCTGAATATCTTGGAGACAGAATGATAAGCACAAAATATTGATTTAAGTATTAGTTTAATGATTGCACTTTAGCATCTCTGGTTGCAAAAGAGCCTTGTAGATAAGTATTAATACTAAAATTTACCCATAGCAAATTTTTGCAAGGTTGCGTGAATGACAACATGGAAAACAATGATAATGACTTGAGCACTTGTTTGTACTCACCCCATACCGGTAGATAAGTGGTTGCTATAAACAATTTCCTTGCATATGAGGCTAAATTTACAATGGGCTGCATTTTGCTTGACTTCGGAGAGAAAGGCAAGCCTCAACCACTGAGATAACGGTGAGCTGACAGGTCTTCATCACTGCGGTGATGCTCCCAACCCTGAGTCCACGAGGCTTGGTTGGTCACACTCTTACCCCACGTTTCCTGGGGGGCTGTGAGCACTTCATTTTCTCCTGTAAAAGAAGTTCAGAGAGCCCACACATTTTAAAAATGAGGTGATAATATTTACAGTGTATGATCTCTGCTTCTTTCCTTTATTTTATGTCCCTGCTATTTATCTTTGTGTTGAGTTGACCAAGATAAACAAGCAGCTCCTACCCTCTCAGATCCGCTACCAAGAAGCTTTCTCTTTCAGATGTCGTTTCTAATAATGAGCTTGCTTGATATTGCCCACTTCAGACGTGCCTCAGCACTCTCCTTCCTTCTGTTCAGGCAACATGGGATCCGAGTTCCTGATATTGGCTCTTCCCAAACTGAGATCCTTTCCCCAGGTCTCTAAGATGATGCCTCTGGTTTGTTTGTGGTACTGATGGAGAGATATCTTTGAATGAAGTTTTAGTGTGCTAACAAGATTTCATTTCTGGGTACATTAAGGAGGATTTTTTGCTTAGGATATATTAAATATATCATTTTTCATTTTTTTTTTTTAAATGGAAGGCTTCACAAAGTCTCCTCAGGGACAAATATGGTCAAAACTTCAATTAAAACTTAAACATAAATAGAACAGACATGGAAATCGAGGCAAAACAACACTTAATAGAATGGCATTGTAGCCAGGCCTGTTATTATACTGCTGGATCGTGTTCCTTAGGCCTCAAGACTATATGCAGTGAAGATTCACAGTAATAGTTGTTTTGAAAAGTCCAGTAAGGTGATCTCTGGCCTTGATAATACCATCCATTTTCCAGCTAAAAACTGTTTATCTCACTTCTCTCTAACCGTCCACTGCAGTTTCTGCCTCTGACTCACTGCAGGGAAGGACAATGATGATGGTCTTTGACACATTTGGGGGAACAATTTATATGCAAAAGCAGAGACCATCTGTATTCTCTATGTCCCTTACACTATTAAAGATACAGTTTTGCTCTAAGTAAATCCAGTACGGAAATCCAGAAATGTACTTACAGTATAGAGCTTCCATCTCTCTGAGACTTTTCTTTCTTAAAAACTCTTCCACCTATGCTGCTAACAGGAGTCTTTTCAGTCTCAAACACTAAAGTCTTTAAAGAGAATTGGATTTGTTAAAATTCCCTTTTCCACTTTCTAGGAACTCAAGTGCACAGGCCAGACACCACTGTAATTAAAGAGTCAGTGTTAAAGCGCCCGGGGAGGAGGGGATTGGGAAGATAACCCACCCACAGAAAGATCCACAGGCTTCTCTGTGATCCCCACTGTCTGCCCAGGTGGGCTCACGCAGGTTGCCCAGCCTGCAAACAGAAGTCAAAAACCAAGTCTTACTCATGGCAAAGAGGAGTAATGTTTGCAATTTACTCTGAAACACACCAAAAACAAGATGAATTAATGGATGGAAAGATGGATAGATTTATGAGGAAGCAAAAACGGTAAACTATTAATAGTTAGGTAGTGGGTGACCCATGTGTTGACCATAAAATTCTTTCAACCTTGCTTTGTGTTTGAAAATTTTCATAATAAAACATTGGGGGGAAAGTGAATAGTCTTTACTGAACCGGAAAGAGAAATGAATGCTCCATGGGGCCAAGGAAGAGAAGCGTAGTGTTGATGCTGAACTCTTCTGTGAATTGGACAGATGGGTAAATGGTAACTTTCTAAATCTTCTGAAGAGGATTTGTAACTGATCTTTTATCTGCTACACTGCTGTGCTTTGGGTTAATAGGCAGTTTGACCAACATCTCAAAGCATCGTTCTTCTGGTTCTTCTCCAACCATTGAAGCTGGTTAGGTTTGAAGGAATCCAGCCTGGGGAAGAAGTGACAATTTGGACTCTATCCACTGAAGCGTAAGATAAAAGAAAGATATGGGATCTTAGAACCCTACAATCAAGAATATATCTGCCTCTTCTTGACCTCTTCAGAGCTCTCTCCCTTCACCCCTCCAAAGGACCCAAATCCCTTCCTCTTACTGAGCTCTGTCCAGCAAAAGTAACATCCTAGACATCTGCCATAAACTCAGACTCATTCCTTTACTCCTCACATCCAAACTTCAGTCACTTGTCCCCCCCACATGCTTCCCATAGCTGCTTATTCTTCCCTCTTCTCAAGCAACACCTCCCTAACTTTTCTCTATTTTGGTAGATCCAGTCAGGTGCATATTTTGGTTATTGCAATCAGGCAAACCTGCTAAAACAAGTTTCATGTTGCTACTCCCCTGCTCAAAAACCTTTTGTGGCTCCCTATTGCCTCTGTCTACGATCTATACTCCTTCTCTAATCTCATCTCTTATTTCCCAGAGCATCTCAACAGGCTTCCTCCCTTCTACTCAACCAGTCTTCTCGTTATCCTTTTGTTTCAATCTGTGTCCTTCCCTTTTTTAATTTTCTTAACTGTTCTTTAATTTTTTTCTCTTCCAGCCAGCCCCACACACCTTTGAGATACCTTACCAGAGGCCTGTTCATCAACATAAGAAGATATAAAAGAAAATTAGGACTCGGGAGAACAGGGAAACACAAATACACCAGCCAGAAGACTTACTGGGCTGCTGTGGTTGAGAATCAAGTTTCTCAACCAACATGTGTCCAGATAGGGAAAGTAAAAAGAGAGAGATGGAATGTACACATTTATTTTTTGAGAAAATAAAGTTTCCCCCTAGCAACTAGGCCTGAAAGAAATTTCAGCCATTGCATTTCATACCGGGGCGCCGAGCATCATCAGTGCAGTGGTCTCAGCAGCATCCACATAGCAAACCGCTCAGAGTTCTAGATTCCACAACCTGGTAACATCTGAAGGCAAAATAATAAAACGCAATCCAGTGAAGGCGGTTTTGCCTGTACGGAGGGAACATTATGTGATTATGTAGCCTTTGGTGGTCAGAGCAGTGGATGGACCCCAGAAGTACCATTTTCCCCACGGGTGTTTTTGTTTGTTTTTGTTCCATTTGTGAATCGGACACCAGCCAGGATTTTATTCTTTGTTTAAAGCCTGGCGTGCAGGCATTACCTGCTGTTGATGGCACAGAGATCTAAACACTTGGAGAAATTAAAAGAGTTCATGGTAAGGTTGACACCCTTTTATTGCAAATAAGAAGCCTCACCAAGGAAACCCTCCTCTCAACCCCACGAGGCTGTCTTCCTGCATCCCTGGAAGCCACGTGCCACCTGCCTTCTCGTGAGATGCTCACTCTCCTGTCATCTGGTAGTTCCTTTGTTCTGCACTAGACTCTTCGGTGCTTAATGATATTTAGGTTTTTTTACACCATCAATTTCATGTATTTTTTTTCCCTTTCATTCTCAATGAGATTACAAACCCTTTGAGGGCAAAGCTCTCATCTCCTATTTTTTCAGGACTGCCCTCCAGCCTCTGCTTAACGAATGTTTTGACTGATTTTCTTGTTACAAAGGAGGATTGAGTTCTTGATATGGTCTATAGAAGCCCTGGTGATCTGGGTACCCGTCCTGTCTGATGTCTGTGCCCACCCCCTAGTTACTCTGCACTCTCACCTGCAGACCATGTTCCCTCTGTCACAGCCAATATGTCGCTCATGTGTCCCCTTCAGCCTTCATCTCACTTTACGAGGCTCAGTGCTGAATCCCGAGGCTTGGGAAGGTGCCCATTCTTGGTGCGGGCGGAGGCCCCTGAACTCACTTCCATCATGACATCACACGACTGCACTTGCCTAATACTGACCAAAGTCTTCCAGAGACAGAAGTAGCTCAAGGCTTAGGGCTGTCACCATTTTCTCTCCAGTGCCTCCCACAGTGCTTAACCTACTCTGGCCACTTACTATCGGTGGCTGTAGTGAATGAGCCAGTGAAACAATAAAGTGGAGCCGAAGAGAAAGCAGAGGACTTCTGCATAGCCTTGGAAGCTCCAGTGGGCACCAGCAGCCACATGTCAGGCTGCATCTAAGATGTTAGGGCTGCAGAATCAACCCCACTTCCGGCTGGTCACCTTTACCTTGTCTCAAAGCTGCGGATGGCACCCCAAATCCTGGAAATGGGTGTTGAGGGTTACAGGAAAGCCTGTGAGCAAGTGTGACTCCTGGAAACAGCCAATGGGTGCCCACACCATGGCAAGCAAAGTGTAGGCTCCATAAGGGGCACCACCATGTGGAGTTGGCGGCCCTGCAGGAAGGTGGAAGGTATGTAGCCAGCAGGGGCTGTCCTTGGTTCATCCTGGGACTCTCTGCTCTGCGGCCCTCCACTCTGAGATTGGGCCAGGTGGAAAGCCCCCTGCCCCCGGGTTTTGCTTGCTATCTTCTCTATATGTCCTCCCCTTCCCCAATCTCTAACCCACCCTTCCTCCAGGCTTCCTGCCTGGCTCCACGTGGTGCACAAGGAGACTTGTTTTAAAGACACAGACAGATGGGCAGCTCTCTAGAAAGCTGCTCCAAGTTGGAGGAAGGAGATTGTTCTTTTTAAGAGAGAGGAAGGCTCGGAAGCATGAGGCTCTACTCCTGCTTTGGAGGCACCTGTCTCAGGGCACCTGCCCCTCCTTCCCAAGGTGGCACGGCTGTCGGTGAAGGGCTCCGAGTGTGTAAGCAGCTGCTGCCCCTGGGAGGTAACAGTGATTCTGGACAGCACCCTGTAAGCATGAAATGGGGCACATTTCCAATCCCTCTGCGTGACCGGTCCCATAAGGGAGCACTTTCCACACCTTCTCCTTCCTGCCTCTGGCCTTCCCTTGCTGACCTGCAGGGGATTCTGAAGGGATTCTGTCCCATGAGAATGACAGTTGCTCACTGGTGGTTTTCCTAAATGCATGTCATCAGCTGATTTAGGGTGAGTGTGTGTATGTTGGGGGGCATATTGCTCACTGTGGGGGTCTTGCCAGTGGAGAAGGGAATGGCTAAGGGTAGGACCTAAAGGTAAAAGATGAAATTTTCCTAGGAAATGCCTCTATTCAATATCCATCAACTATCTCAGGAGAGGCAGTTCTGTTGGAGCATTCTAGGCAATTGAAAGGTATAGAAGATACAATCTCTGAACTCAAAGAAATATTAATAAATTTCAACTTACTGTTACCCTACAGTGTCACCCTAGGGCAGCACATTATCTGCAAATGTTAGACCACTCAGTCGAGCCCTTGGGGTCCACAGGGAAAGAGAATAAGTCCTTGTTTAACTCAAAGGGCTACTTTCCTTTTGCAAGGCTCACTCCATCAAAATCTTTCTGTCCTAAAAGACTCACGGGTTTCTCTTAAACAGCTTCCGTGGCACTTCAAGCGGTGTCTGATTTTCTCAGAGCGTGCCACTAAATTGTGTTTTGTTATTTCAAACTAAAAGTAAATTTTAATTCCCTTTTATTAAAAGCAGATAACTACAGATTACTTTTTCAATTATGCGCATTGTTTTTTCTTGCTGAGAAGCCAAGACCAAAACAGAACAAAAACAAAAGGGCTGCCCATAGGGCATTAAGCTGAAGCTGTCCAGTAGGACGGCGGATGTATGAGTTTGGCACTCAGAGAAAAACGTAGCTGCAGACAGAGGTTTGGGAGCCATCAGAGTGTCTATATATTGTTAAGTGGCAGTAGCTGAGATGACCCACAGACAGTGTGTGAGTGAGAAGAATATTAAAGGATCTGGGAGTAAACACTGTAGAACCACAGCAGTTAAGTCAGAGTTTCTAAACCTCTGCACCACTGACATTTTAGAATAGATGGAAAATTCTTTGTGCTGGGTCCTGTCCTGTGCATTGTAATGTTTAGCAGCATCCTTGGCTTCTACCCAGGAGCGGGCCCCACCCCCACTGCCAGTTGTGACAATCAAAACTGTCTCTAGACATGGCCAAATGTCCCCTGGAGAGCACAGTCAGTCCCAGTTGAGAATTTCTGGTTTAAATGATACATAACAGAAGAGCATTTTGCAAAGGCAATTGGACAGGAGTGGTCAGAAAGTCTGGAGGGAAGGGAAGGAGGGAAGAGATATTTCAAGAAAGATGTGGTCCAGGGTTGCAGAGAATATTAAGACATGACAGAAACATTGGTAGTGGGCACACACGAGCTTGCTCCTTGTGTTCCCAAATTGCCCATCCTTCCTTGCAGGCTGAGTCTTACATTCTCTGTCCAGCCCCAGGGACCTTTGCGGTTCAACCTCCTCTTCAAGGTGTTCTTGGACGTGGACCCTGGAGCTGAGCACAGGGGAAGGTCAGCATGGAGATGCTCCCCAGAGGCCACTGCCATCTGTTCCGCACCCCCAAGGGTGGGCAGAGATCTTAACAAGTTTGCCAGTGTAAAATCTGGGCACCTACATGCAGGACAAGTTGGTGACAAGTCCGCTTGCTCTGGACCTCTATGCTGACGAGAATGCAGCCTGGGGCATTGGGACAATTCCCATGGCTAAGGAACTTGGCTCACTTCCTTATCACGGTTTTCTTTGGAAAAATTAAAAAAAAATTTCTCAAAAGGTCACAAAATTCCTTCTCACCACAGTATAATATAGTGTGGCTTTTAGGAGTTTCTAGATGTGTTTGGAGAGAGACGCCAAAAACACACAAGCTTTTATTCCTAACCAATTTGTACCAGGAGAGTTCTCCAGAACACTTCTCTGAAATAACTGTGCATATTTTGGCTTCCAAACTCAGGAGAAAAAAAAGCACCAGAGTTTTTTGTTTTGTTTTGCTTTGTGTGTGTGTGCGCCTGTGTGCTTTAGTTTTCAAATCTGAATTTTCATGGGTAAAATCAGTTCCTGCTAAGGGAAGCGAAATGCTGAAATCTCCCCTGCCTTTATGAAGCTTATATTTTTTTTATTTTGCCCTCAAAATAAGAAGCCCCTTGATTACTATTGGACTATTAACACTTTAGATTTCATGGCAGCCACCAAAGAACTTGTTCTATTTCTACTTATGGGGTTCCACATGAACAGATGTACTTTTCACGTGCACAACTGATGAACCCCACTACTGGCCTCTGTGCTCACCGCTGGGAACCCCTGCTTGGGTGGTATCAAGCGCCTCCCCCAGGGCCAGCACTGGCCCTGCAGTAATGAGGAGGAGGGACATTGGCCCTTCATAGACTTTCACAGAGCTAGAAAGAGGCTGTTCTTTTTTCAACCATTTCTCCTCTTTTTTCTTTCAATCACCCCTCTTTCATTGGCTCCCTCCATGGTCATTTTTTCAATTCTCTTCTCAGTCTCAGACTCTGCCACCTTTCTTCTCTGAGTCAATGGCTTTTTGAACTCTCTTTGGCTATGTGAATACACAGTTTCCTAATTAACATCTGACAACGGTGGTGACAGAGGAAAGTGTGAGCCTGAGGGCATATCCTCTGAGCCACAGCACACATCAGAACAAACGTTACTCTCCTTAAACAAGATTTGTGTAATGACTACGACTCTGTGCATCTCTTTGAACATAACTCAGGCATTATTAGACCACATATCTTGGATGTAACAACCAAAAGTTCCATAGATATTTCAAGGTACCAGCAAACTCTCTAGAATAGTCCTCATTAGAGCTTTCTGTACGAAAGAACACTCCAAAGTGTCAAAACAAATAGTGTCTTCCACAGACGCTAGGCAGAGTTGCTGAAGGCTTTCTTTCTGCCTCCAATGTCCCTCAGCCCCAGCACACCCCACTCTGCCTCAAAGGAAGAGGAACGCTTGGGTCAGTCAAGGTCATGGAGAGGCTACTAGAGTTAGAGGTGAAGCCTTCATTCATTCTCTCATGCAATAATCATTAACTGCCCACCACGTGCCAGCAGTTGTATTAGGTGCTGAGGATTAAAAGGTAAAAAAAGTGTGGCCCCTGCCCATATAGACCTTCCAGTCTAACGGTGGACGTTTTGGAAACATACAGATAATCCTGATATCTGCTATGAAGGAAAACAGGAATCTCTGTGTCAGCATGCAAGGGAGGGACTTAATTCATGGAAGACAGTCAAGGAAGGCCATTCTGAGAAGGCCACGTCTAAGCTGAGTCCTAAAGGATAAGAAAGAGCCATGGAAGAGCAGATGTGGAGCATTCTGGGCAAGTGGGGCAGCACGTGCAAAGGTCCTGTTGTGGGAAAGAGCTTCAAGAGTTGCAGGAGCAGAGGAAAATCTGGAATGGATAGAAGACGGCGTGCCCGGAGGAGAGAGGCTCCATCTGAGTCTGCATTGTTAAGCAGGGGCCAGGTTTGCTGGGTTTGCTTGGCCATAGGAAAGAACTCAGGTTTATTCTAAGTGAAATGGGAAGCCACTGCTAGGTATTAGAAAGGGGAATAATATTCTTTGATCTATTTTGCTGCTGTGTGAAGAAGATTGAGAACGGAATCAGGAAGACCAGTTTGGAGGTATCACATGGTTCAGATGAGAAGTGACTGTAGCCACCAGAGTGTTGGCAGTGGAACTAGAAAGTGATCAGATTTGCAGCGTAATTCAGAGGTGGAGTGGACAAGAGTAGCTAACGAATGGACATGAGAATGGTGGAATGGAGGGAGACGGCAAGGCCAATGCTGGTTTCTGTCTTGAGTAACTGGAAAGATGGTAGGTTGGTGGTTCCGTGTCCCAAGATGGAGAAGCCCAGGACAGGTTTAGCAGTGAGAGTATAGTATGTTCAGCTCTGCACACGTTGACTTGGAGATGTCTGTGATGTGTCTATAGACGTGGATATAGCTTAGGTAGGCAGTTTGAGATGCAAATCTGGAACTCAAAGGAGATCTGAGCTGGAGATTCAGCGCATGGAGAGAGCAAAAACCACAGGAATGAATGGATGGGCATTAATGGGGAAAGAACATGGGCAGAGAAGAGGGCCCAGGAAGAATGCCATTGTTTAGAGGGCAGGGAGAAGCGCCAGGCAGAGACTGAGATAGGAGGAGAACCAGGGGAGTGTAGTAGCATAGGAATCAAGGAAGCAGAGTTCCAGGGCAGGAGAATCCAATGTACCCAGTGCTGCTGAGAGGTGAGTAAGAAGGGGCAAAATCAAGAGCCCTGAATTTGGCCATGTGGGGACAGCTGGTGACAAGACTATGAGAAATGAGCAGAGAACGGAGAGATGTTCAGGTCTGGGGCAGTGCCCGGGGCTCTGTTCCACTCTGAGAGGCAGGCTTGGTTCTTTCCCATAAGGCTTGAATAGCAGTGTCTGCCCTGAACGAAACTCCTCATTAGCCAACTCGACTCTCACCCTCAAAAGTCCTTGTGAGGATCGGGGCAGGGATCAGAAAAATGAACTTATGACTCGAGGTTGGCCCCTGCTTTGGGTGCTAGGAAGGAGGGTTATACGGTCCACATCTTTCCTTTCATCTTCTCATACAGTGGCTGCTTCCAAAGACTGCTTGCCACGGAATAGGCTCAGGAAAGTGCCCTAGCAGGTGACTGCTCTTCTGCTTCCAGTAAGGTCGCAGCCAAGGGGCAAGAGGACCCAATCTAGTTCACAAGCATAGAAGGGATTGGGAAATTGGGGAAAAGAAAAACGCAGCCCTGACGTTGGCAGAGTCTCCACGTCCGGGCCTTAGGCAGCTAGCACAGGCCTGGGGGAGACCCGGGGTTTGGTTTGTGCTTAAACACCTGAGTGTGGGAAAATCCCAATTAACAAATAGGACTCGCATTTCCCCCTCTCCTCAGGAGTGGGCCCAGGTGGTGCTGTAGGTTTGTGTGCATAACCCCCAACAGCAAAGTCAACCAAGCAGTCCTGGGTGTGTTAAAGCCCAACCCTGAAACCTTAGAAATATATATGCTACATAAACAGCATGCACAGGAATACAGAGAAATACAAACTTGTGCTTAATTGTTACACTGCCTAGCACTGAAGACACGCAATTTGAACACCTCAAGAGATCACATTATGATCACGAGCCTTTTCTTAATTGCCAGAAACCCCACGGGCCTCTCCTCCAGGGACAGCTCCCGGCATCAGAAAGGAGAACACTCTACCAAATTCATCTATGATCACAATTTATTTAATAGTATTATTACATAGAAGCCTGTAGAATAAGACTTAGGGAACTGGGCTTCTGTCCCTAATAAATGGATACAACAAAATGGATTACTTAATCATTCGTTCTCTTTCTTTGCTTATGCCTGTCCTTTTAAAATGAATATTTTAGAAACTTGGCATTTTCTTCTGAAATGCACTCTGACCACTCACCACAATACCCTCCCCAAGTCTGACGACGTTATTAACTAGAATAGCTCAATCAGGGGTTCCTTGCATAGTGTAGAGATTTGTGCCTTCAAGAACAGCAGAGATGCCTGCAGCAGGGAGACAACGTAAGACTGCGTGAAAGGCCTTTCAGTATAAGCCACTTCCCATGTTAACTGGTTCGAATCTACCCCACACCATTCCAGTTCCAATGATTCCTATAGGTCAAAATACTCTCTGAGCATGGATTCAAATTCCGGTCAGATTTTTTTTCTATTCAATATTTCATCTTCTACAGATATGGAAGTCATACACTCCGTGTTTATTATGATAATGGTTATTTTAGAAATTATGACATGCTCATTTAACTTGGTAATGGCTAACATAAGTCATTGCCTCTAGCGCCTCCCTACCAACAGCCCCAGGGGGCCTTAGAATGCTTCAATTCCCATCACCCCTCTCCCAATTTACACTATTTTTGTTTTTGTTTCCACAAGTTGGACAAATCACTTTGCCATTGTTTTTGGCATCCAAACCTCCCTTCTGAGATCCTAGTTCTTCTTTCTGAAGTATAATCTTTAGCATTTCAATCAGAGAGGGTCTGTGGGTAGGCAAGTCTGTTCTCACGTGTGTGAAAATGTCTTTATTCTGCCCTGTTTTAAAAGATGCTTTCAGTGAGTAAATAGGTTGACGGTTTTTTGTTTTTTTTTTTCCCACACTTTGAAGCTGTTATTCCATCCACTGGCTTCTTTGTTGCTATTGAGAAATTAGCTGTGAGTCTAACCTTAGCTTCTTTTTAGGAAATCCATCCTATTAATCTGGCTGCTTTTGGGATGTTCTTTTTTGTCTGAGGTTTCTGCAGCGTCACAAAGTGGCTCAGTGAGAGAGGCTTTTGTCCATCCTTCGTTGTATGTGGGATTTATTTTGCACTTCTTGAATTACTTTTGCATAAATTCTGGGAAATACTCAGTGCTTATCTCTTCAAATATTGACTTTACCTCACTCTTTTTGTTACCTCTCCTTTTATTTTAGCTTTGGGAAATTTCTATTAATTTCTTGCTGTGAGCCAAGCATTTAAAAAGATTTTTAAAAAATATTTCATTCACCGTTTTAGGTGTCTTGTCATGAAAGATTTTCTTTGGGCTTCTATTCCAGCATATGGCCAGAAACAGAAGTTACTCAGGACCTTGCTCCCTCAGAATGGATGGCTTTCTCCTCATGTTAGAGGTTGTGGATGTGAGTTGGAAGGAAGCATGAATGTCATGGTCATGTAACATCAGGTTCACTCTAGGAAGTAGAAGCCCATCCAAGGGTTCCAACAGGAAGGCTCTTGAGGCTTAGGCAGCTGGAGAGAAGGGTAGGGCAGTGGAAATCAAGGAAACTTGATGGGAGCTTGCAAATGTCAAAAGTCTCCATGAATCGCCACTATTAATTTCAGCTGCTGTAGGATGAAACATGTGATTCCCAGGTGCTTGTACAGAAGCTACACTAACCTCTTGTCTACAAATTCCCCACACATCTGATTGAAACTGACATTAGAGAATAATGGCTTCTGCTCCTCCACATCTCAGCAAACGCCTCGCACTGGTTCACTCTTGCCTGGAACCCCATGGAGAAAGGGATTCTAGGAACTGTATGTGGCTCCAGGTTTAGCCCCTTCGATGCAGAGGAGAATGGAGAAGAGGTGATGTGCGATGTGATTCCAAGTTGGTAACGATTTGGCATAGGTCATTACGTATCACCGATAGCACTTCATGTTGCACACATAATATTTTATTTGTTCCTAAGAACAACATTGAGAATTAAGGATGGTAAACATGCCTTTGCCTAATTTAAGGAACCAAATACACAGAGAGGTTTATTAATTTTTCCAAAACCACACAGCAAGACAATGGCAGAAATGGTACCAGAGTTGAGGTTTTCTGGTACTTAAGCCAATTCTTTTCATGAAATCGAAGACAACTTTGTAGAAAATATCTGAGATCAATCATTTTTGCAACTCGGACATACAGCTAAGAAATTTTGTTCCCCCCTCACCCCAATCTGACTTTTTAGGATCCAGTGTCAACATCTTTATTCCTAGTCATTTATCCCTTCCAACTTTTTAGCTCAAGTAGACATTTAACAGACGTGAATTCTGAAGACAGAATTTCATTCCCTGGATGGTCCATTTCCTGATGACCTGTACCTGGAAATGACCGAATTATCTGCATCATGCCCTAAAAGTCACTACCTCAAAAAACAAAACAAAACAAAACACTAAGTGTCATTCCCATTGGACATGCAACTCAATATTCTATAATAGTTGTCAAATATCATTCAACAAATATTTCTTAGGCACCTTTTTTGCCAGGCTTATAATTTCTGTGATCATAATTTAATGTTACTGACTTTGACATTAGGTTAGTGAAGTATTATTTTAAAATATGTCAGTGAAAGTATGCATATTAATTAAAATGTTCCCATATATAAGTCTTAAACTAAACTCCCTGTGCCAATTGGAGACAAAAGACCTTTATTAAATACTATTTGATAGGTTAAGTATTTTAATATTTCTGCCAATCATTGCTACAAAAGAATATTCATTGTCGAGCATGAAACAGGTAAAAAAGGAAATCTCATCGTGTTATTGTCTGTTAGAGTCACACATCCTGAGATGATAGAATAGCAAAAACAGCATTTGCAAACCATGGCCACAGCTTACTGTTCCTAATCAGTGGGCCTGTTCCCATCAGGGTTTCATTCGGTTTCATACCATCATAATTAGATAGCTGGTTCTTTGAGTGGGGAGGGGGAGTGTGTGCCAATAGACCTGGAGATTTTTATGCTCATGGAGGTACTTTCAAATTGCACCTGGGGCCTTTTAAGTTGTCAGCCACAGTTTAAAGTTTGCAGGTATACACTCGGCACTCAGGGTAGAATCACTGAGATCAGTGATCCAAGTGAGAATTGATAATCCCCAGAATAATCCCAACTTTGAGCAGATCTTTTGCTCACACTTGGGTAGACTCTGGCAGATGGCTCTGTCTCTCACACGGGTTAACACGCACGAGCTACATAGGGAAAGAGTTCTCTTCTGCCCCTGTTTCCTCTTCTTTAGCTTTGTGCAGTGTAAAATTTTAGAGGAATGGATGCATCCAGTGATACATGGAAGTGGTGGAAGGGAATGAAACCCGGGTGAGCAAGGCTGGAGGTAGGTTGGAAGAGTTGGTGAGATTCAGGAAGGAGATGGCAAAGCGTGGCCCTTCTGTGTAAACGGACTTGGCTACGAAGGGCAGAGCAGAGAATTTAAAAACTCAAGACATGAAGCCTCTGGGGGCTAAGAATCCATGTGAGGAATGTGTAACACGTGGGCAAGTGTAATTCCACCATCAAAAAGACTACTGGGCAATGCCCTGCAGAATTATTCCACTGGCTGGTCATTTAGGGACCTGGAGGTGGGCGGGATACAGAGGAGCTGGACAAACTCAGATTCCCACTTAGGTACCAGTGGCTGCTTGGTAGGCAGCGAAGATGACGGCCCAGACCAGGACCAGGAGATGTGGGGGCTGGTCGAGAGCCTGTCGGCTGCTCCTCGTCCAAGGCAAGGCTGGGATTCTGCAGCCATCAGAGTGTCTGCCTCTGGGGTATTTAAGCAACTAGAAGCACGGTGGGAGCTTTTCTGTGCTGGCAGTTTCATCAGGAAGAGGAGTGTCGGTTTGACCTTGGCAGAGAAGGCTCCCCACCCGCCCACCAGGCTGCTCTTGGGCATCCTCACATCTGTCTTGAGATCCTGGGACTTTAGGTATTTCCTATCCACTTAGATTTTAATTTTTTTTTCTCTTCGTATCTCGGAGTGATTTAGGATCTTCTGTTATGAGTTTCTCCACCCTGGTTACTCTCCAGTGTCAGGTCAGCCTTCCCGCCGGGGCGTTTCACACGGTTGCCATGGAAGTGAGGGCCGGGTGATTCACACAGGAGGGGGACCCACTCGCAAACCCTCAAGGGCACTGAATAATTTCAATTACTAAAATTCCTGGTAATTTCTCAGAAGGCAGCTATCCTTTTTTTTGATCACCAAAAACCTTTGACCTCGACGTAGAAATTGGGATGTATTTTCTATTGCTATTCTGTTTAAAAAGCAGCCCATCGGTAAACAACAGAGAACCACTGGATCATGGAATTTTCCAAGGGATAATAGAAAAGAAGGCTACTCGCGAGCACAATTGGAAGTTCTTTGAATTGGGATTAAAAGAAGAGGAAAAAAAGGCATACTTTTGTCTTCCTGGTCCCCGCATTCCAGAGATGAAGAAAGCAAGCACATGCGCGCTGGGTTTGGGTTACGTAAAACCTTAAGTGGACTGTAATCTTGTGGCAGCTTATTCTTAGACTCCCTTCTGTTTACCTTAAGATTTCCTGAGGGGCAAGGAGGCTTCAGGGTCATTTTTCAGGTAACTCTGCTTCCTAATCCCAGGTTAGCTTCTGGTTTGACCGTGGAGTTTACTGTGGGGAAACCTCTCCCTGTGTCCCAGGTACATGCTGGAAGGGATTCCAACCCACCTTGGGATACGAAGTGAATGGGATAGAACATAAAAAGTGTGTCTAGAAAGTGTTTCGAAACAATGAGAGAAGCCATGAATAACGCTGAAATGATAGCCAAGTACTATTCATCAGGGCGTGGTGAATCATTGCATTTTCCTTCCCTCTCAGGAGCTATAGTGCGTGTTCAGCGACGCTCTGAACAAGGCTCTTTCCCTCTGTGTGCCGTGGAAGCGTCCGTTCATTGGCTTCATTAATGTGACTCTATTGGAGTCACATGAGACGTTATTTCCCAGCACCACATTCTGGTCACTGTTTGCCAGTCATATTTTCTCTGTCTAACGTAGATCTGGTCTGGAACAGAATACGGTCACAGCAGATTTTAGAATGTCGTGGTACAGCAGATGGGATCAGAGTTCAGTGACTTGCTGTGAAGTGGTTGTTTCTGAGATTGGGGCTTCAAAAATATTTCACATGTCCAGCGAGGGGCGTCACCTTAAAAATGCATTGAGATGTTACCAGTGGGGGAAACTGGGCAAGGAGTACACAGGACTCTATTAGTTCTTACACCTTCATGCAAATCGATAATTATCTGAAAATAAAAAGCTTAATTAAAAATGAGTTAAAGAATAGAGCAAAAGAAGAACTATGCTGGATATGTGTTCTCACTTTCTTTCTGACTATGGGACTGAGCTTGCCTTGAGTAAAAGATGTTTTAAAAGCATATGAGTATTAGAGAAAACACAGGTTTATGACTTAGGATCATATACTAGACTCAGTTTTGTCACTAACCAGTCCTGCGGTCTTGAGTAAGTTGAATAAACTACTTGAACCTCAGTTTCCTCTTCTGCAAGGTGGGCAGTTTGTAGAGCCTGCAGCACTTTAGCTCTGTGATTCCAAGTGGATATTTATGTCTCCAGGAAGCAACACAAAGGAAGGCAAATTAGGGCAAGCTGTTGATGAATTAGAGCTAACGTCGACTGAGATCACTGCCAACACAGAAAAGAAACAATCTGCCAATACAATATTTATTGAACCCAAATGGATACTTTAAGTATGTATTGGAAATAGATTTTTACTCTCGACTCCTTTTGCCTGTAAAGCAGGACTTAATAGAGGAAAAATAAATGTATGTATCTTTCCAGAGTTCCCATAAAAAAGAAATATAGAGTCTGAAATTCAGGGAGAGCTTCTGATTTTAAGTGATTCTACCTGTATGATGGCATCTCCCCCGATCCTCACCCCCAACCTTGGCATCTTTTACTCTCCAGTCTGATTATCAGCACTTAAAGGTAGGGACTATTCCAAGTTCAAAACCTTCCATCCATCTCCTTTGCCTATAGATAAAAACCAAATCATTGGCATTCATGTCTTCAACATTTGACCCCACATGGCTCTCCACACATATCTCCTGCTTTTTCTCTCTTTGATACCTCTGCTCTTGCCAAACTAACTGTTCTGGCTTGAATAGTGTCCTCCTCAAAATTCACATCCTTCCTGGAATCTCAGAATGTGAGCTTATTTGGAAATAGATGCAGATGTGATTAATTAAAATGAAGTCCCACTGGAGTAGGGGGCCTTAAGCCAACCTGACTGGTGTCCTTGTGAGAAAGGAGAAGAGACACAGAGGCACATGCACACAGGGAAGATGACGTGAAGACAGACACAACACACAGAGACAACACCATGTGATGACGGAGGCAGAGACTGGAGTGGTGTGTCTATCAGCCAAGGATTGTGGCAACACCAGAAGCTAAGAGAAAGGCACGGAACAGATTCTCCGTGGAGCCTTCTGAGAGTGTCTACTAACACCTTGATTTCAGAGATTTCAGATGTCTGGTTTCTGGAACTGTGAGAGAATCAACATTTCTGTGGATTTAAGCCCCCGGTCATGGTACTTTGTCACGGCACCCTAGGCACCAATACACTGACCTGCTTCCTCATGGTACCCTGAGCCTGCCTTGGGCCACTTCTCTGCCTGGGCTCATTGTTCCTCCTGCTTGGACATCACTTGCTGTCTTTTTTATCCATCCTTTGAAAGTCCATTCACGTCTCCACCTCATTCACCACCCTTTCCCAGTCCGTGCTGTGGCAGGGGATCTTTCCCTCTAAAAGTAAGCTCATACCGCTTGTTGGGCCTTATCCTGTACTCGTTGGTGGCATCTTGTGGCTTATTCCTTGACTTTTTACTGTTTTCATGATGGGAATCCTGTCTCTTATCCTCCGCTAGCCCACATGGTGCCTGGGCTGTGACTAGCACATTGTCAGATTTTAATGAACACTGGTTGTTGGGCTGATTTGTTAGCAGCGGAGACCCAGTACCCTTTAAGAGAAGAGCCCCGTAGGTGTGGCTGCATAAAACGCACAGCCTCCTGTTTTCCTCCACGGTCTCTGAAGAAAGTGGCTTTTTCATACCCACAGAAGCACATCGGGGTGGAGTGTGGGAGAGCTGAGGGCATGGGGGAGAATTAGGTTTGGCCGTAAAGAGTAACGTGGTCACAACCCATCCGTCCGTCAGTCTGCTCTGTGGTGGTTCGGAGGGTGTGCTCGCCCACGTCTGGGGAAAGCCTTCCCTCTCTTGCTTCTCTTTTTCTGATCTCTTTCCCCTGCTCATGCTTCAAGTCAGCGTCACACAGGACAAAACTGAGGCCAATATGCCTTAAGACAGTATGGACAAGGGGCAACCCTGCTCAGCAGCAGGGCATGAGGTGGGCCAGGTGTAGTGACTCACGTCAAGTGACATTTGTAAAGGGAGGCCTATTGCTCACTCTCTAGATGCCAAGCGGAATCTATTTGTTGGGCCCTTTGGAAGGCTGACACTATTCCCTTTAAGGGATCAGGGGAGGGAAGGGAAGTAGAAGGACAGAAGGAGAGAGGAGAGTAGAAGTTTCTGGAAAAACCTAAATTAAGAGCTGACATCATCAACATTTGGGAATGTGCTCTCACCCTTATCAATCTTTATCAATATCCTTCATGATCTGGTATCTCTTTCTCTGACTAGCCATTCTGCACTTTCCCTTTTCTACCATTACCACACTTTTCATCTGTATCATACAATCACTATCATATCATATGTATTTATTATTTCATATTTTATATATTATTTATCAAGTTATATGTGTTACACATGTAGTGTATATATGTAGTCCCTTACTGTCTATTGATGGAAACTGCAAAACTTTTTACAAAGGAAATACTTAGAATACAGCTCCTTATTACATGAACTTAAATAACTTACTGCCACTTTTATACAATGAAACAAATGGAATCCCTTGTTGTATGGAGTGTCAGACAAGCTTATCGAAATGGAGGAAATAAAATGCAGAGACTAGGTTTGCATTAGATGGTGTTGTCGTGCAGCATGGTAGGCTGAATAATGGTCCCCAAAGATGTCCACATCCTAATCCCTAGAACCCATGAACATGTCACCTCCATGGCAAATGGGACTTGGAAGATGTAATTAAATTAGGGATCTTGAGAGCAAGCAGCTATCCTGGATTATCTGGATGGCCCAGTGTAATCCCAGAGGTCCTTCTAGGAGGGAGGCAGGAAGGGCAGAGGCAGAGGAAAGACGCTGTGAAGACAGACGCAGAGAGAGAGGAGATGTGATGGCAGAGGCAGAGGTTGGAGCCATGTGCTGTGAAGACAGAGGCAGGGGCACGAGCCAGCAAGGTGGGTGGACTGCAGACGGAAGAGGCAAGGAAACAGACTCTCCTCTAGAGACCCCAGAAGGAATGCAGCCCTGCTCATACCCGGACTTTATCCCTTAACCCTCATTGTGAACTTCTGACTTCCGAACCATAAGATAATAAATTCGCAATGTTTTTAGCCACTAAGTTTGCGTTAATTTGTTACAGCAGCAACAAGAAACTGATACACAGTTTCCACACCCTCCAGACTGCCCTTGCACAAGTCGCTCATGGGTTCCACATTGCCAAGGCCAGTGGGAAGGTCTGACTCCAGTCCTCTTACAAGGTCATCTCACTTAACGTCTCAGCAGCTTTGGACATAGAAGACTTCTTCCTTCTGGAAACATTTTTACACTGACTTCCAGGAGACTAATCTGCCCTGAGTTTCCCTCGAGCTCACCGTCACCTGACTACTTTGTCGGGTCCTTCTTCTCTTCCTTCCAACCATAGAAGATTGGAGTATTCTAAGGCTTAGTCCTGGAATAGCTTGTTTAACCACCCCTTTCCCTAGGTGATCTTATTCAATTTAACCTTAAAACCAATCTTTAGGATGAAAACAACCAAATTTATGTCACCAGCCCAGAAATCTCCCCGAGGTGTATCCAACCTAGGGCATTATGTTAACCTGACTATTCCACATCTTGACATCATTGTGAATAGGCATCTCAAACCAATATCCAAATAGGACAATTGATTTTATCATCCATAATCCTTGTACCTCTGTAGCATCTCTATCTATACCCCTTTCCTGGAGCTTAGGCTAAAAATCTTATTTACTATTCTTTTTTCTTTTTTTTGGCCATATATATCAAGCATATAAGTGTATGTTGGGGGCACACAGTAGGCCTCCGTGAAAAGGTGCCTTTCTCCATCATACTCAGAACAAAATCCTAACTGCTTACAAATCCTGCGAGGCCTGATCTGAACCCTGGCTACACAGCCTGTCATCTCCTCTCTACTCACTTCGAACCAGCCACACTGGCCTTCTTCCTGTTTCCTAAAGAGCCAGTATTTCCTCACAGGGATTTTGTACTTGCCGTTCTGTCTGTCTGGTCAGAACTGCCATGGGTGTTTCCCTCACTCTGTCCAAATTTCTGTTAAATATCAGCTCATCACAGAGATATTCCTTGACCACCCTAATGGCCCTGCCACCTGTAAAACCTGCCTCCTTTCCACACACACATGCACACACAAGCACACCACTCTGCCCTCTCACCCTGTTTTATTATCAGTGGTAGCACTTTCCCTACCGGGCATGGTATGATTCACTTATTGGTAGTTTATTGCTTATGTATGTGTATACTCCACAACGCAGACTTTTTTTGATGGTCTTGTTCATCGCTGCATCCTCAGCTCTTAGAATAGGGCCTGGTATACGGCAGGCACTCAATACATACTTTTTAGCACCTCCTTATGTTGAAGTCAAACATCTTGATTCTTAATTATTGCACACATTAGCTAGATTCTATATAAATCTTAGATTGGGTATATAATATCTATATTTTAAATTTCTTAAGGTTAGGAAATAAATCTCATCTTTCTCGTCACCTCCATAGAGACAAAAACAGCATCAAGCACATAATAATGACTTTTTCTATGTATATAATTCTTGATTTTGTCTTTTGATTTGAACTCACCATTGGGAACCATCTGGGGGCCTTCTTTTCAAGCGAATGCTCAGATACGTCAGGCGTTCTTATCTTGAGGCCCATAAATAGAATTTAGACGGTTTGTGAGCCTCCTAAAATTGTGCACAAAATTTAATAGGTATTTGTGTTTTCCTGGGGAAAATGTCCATAGATTTCCTCAGATTTATAGGAACTCTCTTCCCTAAAGGTTGAGAACCACCAAGCTGCCCAGCGATATCTAGACTGTGGGTGATGCCTGCTCAGGGGCGGGGCCTGGCTAAGGTGAGGAATCAGGAAGAGGTGGAAGGAGTTCGGGACGCTTGGGACGAAGGGTGGCGACCTTCCTGACTCCTCAGGACTCAGGCACCCCTACTTAGCAGTCCTACAATTTCACACCAAGCTCGTGAGTGAAAGAGAAAAATCCGAGACTGGATCTGAATTCTGGTGATAGACAACATCTCGGGTGCTATGACTGAGGAAGAAACCGGATGATTTGTTTCACTCCCTGGGCGTTCTGACTCCTCAGCACACCCCTGGGAGAGGGCTCAAAGGCCGTCCGGGTTGCCCAGCCATGCCCTGCATGTGGGTCACAGCCAGGCCAGGACGGATGGGGCACAGAAGCCTTCCTGTCCCTGTCCTTCTTTGGCAGTAATCATGTCCCACGCATGACACTACCTATGCCACTGCCTTGTATTGGCATTAACTGTTATTTTATTATTTCAACTTTGTGTGAGTATTCTAGACTCAACCAGATGTCAAAACCCTTGCCAAATAGCCATCATGGTATCACCCACAGTCGTACTTAACAATTGGTTTTCAAGTGAGTAAATGACAATATATAATAGTAAATAACTAAGTAGCTGTATTTGGTACTTCTTCAATTTAAAGAGCCAGGGAAAGGCCTGCTTCTTAAGAGCAGATGGTTTTGGAACTTACATTAATATCAATGAAGCTTTTTTGGTTCTAAAACTCTGTGATCACGGATTAAGAGCTAAGGCAATGCATCCTGGCCAGTAATTCTTAAGTTTTACGTGATAATAACTTAGCCTCATGCAGTCCTGGACGGCTGATAAAGTGTCTGCACACATTCTCAATAGTCAGGCACTATTTCTCAAACATAGACAGGGCTCAAAGGGGGTTCCTTGATCTATTTCACCTCTCCTTTGGGGCAACCTAAACAATTTAGGTTGATTTCCAGAGAAATAAGCTCGCCAGCTCTCTTCTGGTTAGGATCTGATAGCTTTCTCAGTTACTGAGAGTCCTCTTCCTGCTATTTAAATCTGTCTGCTCTGATTCTATCTTTAGTAGGCATTTAGATAAGACCTGAGGAGTTAATGTTTTCCTGGCAAAACCTGGAGGAATACTTTTCTGTTCTCTCCCTTCTTTTATGAAGAGTGGAGATCTGCTTAGCAATAAAACAGTCAGGCTGATCTGCTTTCGACAAGGCGCCCTGTCCACGGAGGATGCACACATCTCACTGATGTTACTATTTGGTCTGAATACATAACAAGGGTGAAAAAAGGTCCATGAGAGACAGATGACTGTCAGCTTAGAATGGTCTCACTGCAATGACAAGTTTCCAATGAGCCACAGGGGTTGGACTGGGAGGATTCTAAAGGCTTGATTATTCATGAAGTTTCTAGAACCACACTCTGTCCATGGGGAGAGTGGTATTTCTTAACTTTGACAAACACTATCATAAAACTCGGGGCAGCATCACAAATGGTAACAGAGAAAATAGTGCAAAGCTAAGGCTAGAATAAGGGGTTCTGGGAAATGAAAGAAACTCTCAGGACAGCATGGCACTGGTAGTGCATGACAATAGTTTTACATTGTGGGAAGGAAAAAGCAGCTGTCCAGGGACCAGGGTCAGCCCCACATGGCAGAGTCACATAGCAAATATCCAGTGGACTGCCCAGTATCACTCTGGCTGCCTCAGTGGTGGTTTCCCACCATTATATTTGCTCCTTCAGCTTGTCATGTATGGGTACTTGGTAAAATGTGGAAAGTGTAAACAAATCGACCCAGTAGCAGCCATTGGCATGTCAGTTCACACTAGGATTTAAGAGGTTGGCAGACAGCATTCCTCAAAGCAATAGGCCAGGACGATTTAATAGTGAGGACAGAAAATGTCCGGAGTAGGGGACACAGTCTGGAAGAGAGGGATGAGATACAGTCATAAGGACACTCAATTTGGAGCAGACAACAAAAGGAAGCAGGAAGTTTGGGGATGTTCACATTAGGGACACCCAAAGCCAGTTTTGCTGATAGCAACATTTTTCCTAGGTATGGCTCTGTTGGGAGTTTCTCCAATTAAACTGAGAGAATCACAGAAACATCTGTGTCTGACCCAGGGCAGGCGGCCCCCTCCTTGTCTCTCCTGTCACCATTGTCCCACGTCCTTTGATCCCTGCCCCTTCTCTCCAAGGGATTCAGGTTACTTGAATGACCAAAGGGCAAGGAGCAGTGGCAAGGAGCAGCTCACAAAGGCCCCAAAATATTTAGGGATCTCTGTTGTACATGCCTGCCTTGCTAATTAGCTCACGGACGTCATGTACATTATCCAGCTCTCTGCTTCCAAAATTATCAAAAATCCATATGGCTGTTTATTTAGCAAGGTCACAAATATTGGGCATCACCATCATAACTATTTGGAAGCAATCCAACCTTATATCAACATAGGAAATGGAACCCCAAAGAGAGAGGGAGCTTGCTACAAGATGAGCTCCCAAAGCCTGGAGAAGGTGTTTGATAAATGTGTCGGGCCCCAAGTGAAGGACACTTACAAGACTGCCTCTTTTATTATTTTAGTAGCATCTAGCTCAGCCAGTTGTTTCAAATCACGTCTATGAGTTCTGGTCTATTAGCATACAGATGACAATTCTGGAATTTTTTTTTTTTTAAGTAAGAATTCTCACTTTGGTATATTGATCCAGTAAAGTGACATTCTTTTGATTGCCTGGTGAATTATGAAATAAAACCAGATTGAACCACACATTCTGGACTTACTGTAGCAAAAGGCAGCAAGGAGTGAATTAACCTTGAATTTCAGTCCTAGCTGTGCCACATACGAGCTTGGTGGCCTCCAGGAAAATCACCTGGCCTCTCTGAGCTGTTTTTGTTTTTTTCATTTGTAAAAATCAAGATTACAGTAGTTTTCTAAAGAAGGTTGTGTGAATTAAAAGAGCTTATACCTGAGGAACATACTTTATACGGTGTAAAGTTCCATAAAAAAGCAGGAATATTCCCTACGTAGTGTCTCAGACTAATATTCATGGGAAATTTGGCAGGTGAGGAGTTTGTTGGACAAGAAGAAGGTGGTAAGCGGCGGCGGGGGGGGGGGGGGGGGGGGAGGTTCCTAGAGATAGACTTATATAGATTTTTGGTCCTGAACTCTAAATTAGATCAGAACCAGAGTCTATTAGTCAGTCAACAATCAGTAACTCACTGAGCACAATATTTAAACTGAAATTAGGGTTTTTTCCTGGGAAGTGGGGCATGTGGCAGGGGAAGAGTTGCTGGACCGAGTTGCTGTTCCAAGTTGGTAAGCAGGTGAGTTTTATGACAGTGGAAGAGCTGGTGGGTAGCAGAAAGTCTATGAATGAACCCAAGGAGTCCTAACATGCTGCTCCCTGGTGCTTGGACCCTGTGTTTTTTTTTGTTTTTTTTTTTAAATGTCATTTGCTTCACAGAATCTGACACCTCCTTATAAACTCCTAACATGGAAATCCACGTGTAAGTACCAAGAAGCTGAGTTGGGACTTTGCATGGGTACTTTGTGTGTGTGGCACCAAGGACTCCGTCTCACTCCTCCTGCGGGGACCTGGGCAACCTCATGGCAGCCCTGTTTGTCTGGGTCACTGTTACTGGTGTTCAGGTTCCAGTGATCTAAATATCTCAGAACAGGTCTATTTACTGTTTAGCCACTCAAAAACACGAGAGTGAGTGAAAAACCAAATGGAAATGTATCCATGGAAATAGGTGAATGATAATTCCATTTGCAATGCGAAGCCCTGATGGGAATTGCTTAAGTAGCTGCTGCTGAGCTGTGACATATTCTTTGGATGTTGGGGTGGACTTTTGTTTTTTTGAGCTTCCTTTATTTCATTCCCAGATTGGAATTTCATGACGTGTTATTTGCAGAGGTCACTCCTCTTTTAGGACTGCAGCCACCAAAAAGTTGCCCTCTGGTTGAGCGTCTTTTCAATGACTTCCTAAGCAACGTGGCAGAGACTCATGGCCTGGGTTTCTCCTCTGCTCTCTGTGCACTCTCTGCAACGACAGGACTAGTTTTTGTTCATTCTGTTCCCTCAAGGTGCTCTTTAAATAAACAGTGATGGGATGGAGAGGGAGGAGTAGATTGGATTTGGGGAGTTGATGAGAAGTTTGGAAACATAAATAAGACACTTTGGGCTTTTCAGTACAGAGGCTATTGGTGTTCACTGAATTTCCCCCTCACTCGCCCTTGCATGATTCAGCCACACTGGAAAGACACCATCTAGGATCTTGGGGTAATGAGTTCTCGATTGTAGAGAAAGAGGGTACAGAATACCAAAAATACAAACTGGAAAATAAAACACAAGAATGGCGTCACTAAGTTTGTTTTTAATCAGAGCTTTCTAAGATAAACAAGGAAACATAGCTAAATAAAAATACCTATTTTAAAGCTATCATATATCTACATTTACACACATATATAAAACATTACATTATAGGAATGTAAAATGAAGGAAAAATTGATTATTGTAGAATTTCTGTATCTGTGCTCTCTGGGGATCCCTCAGTGTGCTAGTAAGTTGGGGATCAATTATTTGTCACCGTGG
This sequence comes from Eulemur rufifrons, assembly GCF_041146395.1. Taxonomy (NCBI): domain Eukaryota; kingdom Metazoa; phylum Chordata; class Mammalia; order Primates; family Lemuridae; genus Eulemur; species Eulemur rufifrons. The sequence goes on along the minus strand of NC_091000.1, from coordinate 60,412,516 downwards.
TAGGCAGAGAAGATATGGACAAACAGCATTCACAGACCATTAGTCATTTACTTTAACCAATGACTTCTTTCTCTAAACTTTCACCAGGGATGCTGAAAGCGGGTACATGGAGTGTGTTGGGTCTTACATGTCCTTTGCCCACCCTCTAAGTAGGTGTGGCAAGAGGAAGCAGGCAGGCTGGAAGTGATGATGGGAAGTGTCATGTCCCCAGGACAATGCATGAGCTGGTTAATTGAGAGGTGGGTCTCCCCTGCTCAGGACTTTGAACTGATCTCCCTCCTCTTGGGCTCCTTGGCTGTCTCATCACAGCATCTGTCCTCTGTGTTACAAAGTCAATGCAGAGATGGGGGGAAAATCCTACTAATCTTCAGATCTTCCTATCTTCTGAAATTTCATAGGCTCAATTTCTAAGGCTTAAAAAATGAACAGACTTCATTGTTAATTAAAAACAAACAAACAAACAAAGAAAAACAAAACTCTTGGCCTGAAGAAGTTCTATGGGGGTGGAGGTGGAGGTGTCCTGCCAGGTAAAACTGGAATGCCAGTACTGCTCTGTTATCTGAGAACTCAGTAGTGTTTGCAGAGTTTCATTTTGCATTCAAGTTTGAAGTCCCAGTGCTATAGGAAGCAGGACAATGACAGGTGAAGAAGGTAGTCATTTCTAATTACAGGCCCTGCTGGGCAGCCGGCAAGCTTGATCTCAGTTTGTTTCTGTTCTCGCTAATGAATGGAAATGTGAGCAATGTCCCAGAAACGTGGACAGCATAGGCACACCAGCTTACTGTTCCTTGCATATGTCTTGCTTCTTCTTGATGTGCATTCATTCAACAACAGGAATGGGGTGCCTACTGTGTACCCCACACTAGGCTGCCTTTCTCTCCTCAATTGTCTTTTCCATGGGCCAACTTTGAAGGTCGCATATCTTTTGTAAAACACATTTTTAATTTGATGGTTTTCCATTTGCAGAAGTAACATATGCCGATTGTAGCAAGTGAAACACAATGTATAAAAGGGATAGTAAGTCATCTCCATCCCCAGGTTCTCCGTTCCTATCATTCTGACAGAGCCAAGGCTGTGTCAGCTGTATTGTGATTAAGAAGGCTCCTTCAAACTTCCCTATCAGATAGCGACAAGGATCTTCTAGTAAGCCTTCACAAAGGGACAAAAGCTAATGATAAAGCTGATCAGTCATGTGCCCTATTTCCTAAAGACACTGGGCAATGTGGTGCAGTCAGACAGGACATTGATGCAAATACAGTTGCTCTGGGTCCCACTAATGGGCTCCCAAACAGCCTTGCTGCCCAGGAGAAGAGTCTGTTCACATGCACATGTCTGCTGTATTGCAAATGCATCTTTGTGACTTACTGCGGATACAGGAAAAGCCAGTGTGGTGAAAAGCAGGTCTCTGAACGCCGTTAGGAACTTAATGCTTTTTCTCCCTTTGATTCTTTTCAGCGCATCATCCAAGCAGGCGACCCCGTAGAAAACAGCCTGTACGAGCTAAATTCATTACAACAAATGAGGGCATTTTCATTTGCTTTAATTAATACCTTCTTCACTGATGGAAAACTCTATCCCTCTGGGAGCAATGTTGACACGAGAGGGAGGGGGCTGCTGGGCTGTTTTGGTTGAGAGCCAATTCCTGGGCTGGGCTTCTAGCTCATTGGGTCCTGACCTTGCTTGCAAAAACTGATTGAGTAAATTCGTTTGGGGGATAATAACGCGTACAGTGTTTAGTGTAATGGACTTGAGCTAAAATGGAAACAAAATAAAGAGTCAGCTTAAAAGGAGAATGGAATGAGATAGATATGTTGGTGGCACAGAGGTGAGAAGAACTAAATAAATAGCACCAGGACAAAGAGCCAGATGCAGCGGTGGGCACCGTCGGGCATCCTCCAGGGGGGGACCATTGAGAAGAATGCCTCGAGCTGAAAGCTCAATAGAGAAGCCAGAACAGGTTCACGAGCACCATGCTGAAGCTCTGCACTCTTCCGAGAAAGACACATGAGTGTGCTCTCCTGAGGGAGGAGTTGATGTATTTCCTTCCTTCCAGGGAGTGCCTGAAGGCCTTACAGAGAGGACCTGGCTGGTGGAGTGATTTGAATCCACAAGGAAAAACCAGACCGTGGGTTCTGGTGGGTTACTAAGTAAGTCCTGTGAGATCCCTGAAGCCGGGTGAAAGAGAAGCAGAGTCTTTTTCAAGGAAGTAATACGACCACAGGCAAACAAACGTTGCCCATTTTTCCTGTTCTGCACACTCCCATGGCTTCTCATTTAAGGCCTGCTGGGTTGGTTTTGAGTTATGCTCACACCAGAATCCATGCTAATCCTTGAAAGCTCGGGACTGGTGCAAGAGGGGAGTCTAGACTCTGCTTTTAGGGTGTGAGTCAGGCAAGTTCTGGAACCTGGGGGAGCTGGGCCGGTGATTGAGCAAGTTGGCTGTTGGGGAACAATCTCTGAGGTCTGGACTCATGGAAGGATCTAGCAGAGCTGGCCTTGTGCCTCTGGGCTGGGAGGGTGGGCAGGAGAGGACACAGGGCTGGATCAGACCAGTGGCACCCACTGCCCAGGAGCTTGTGAGAAATGGGGGACCTCAGCCTCATCCCAGACCATGGAATCAGAATCTTTGGAATTAAGGTCCAGAGATGGTTTTCTAACAAGCTCTCCAGGTGATCTTTACATAGGCTAAAGTTCTAGAACCAGTAGATTAGATGTAAATTTAGCATTCAGAAATCTTACTGACTACTCAAAACTATAATAGCTGATTTTTATTCAACACTTGGTATGTACCAGGCACTGAGTGAAGCTTTTAATTCTCATAACAACTTCATTATTAAGCTCCAACCACCACTATATCACAGATGAGGAAACTGAGACACAGAGAGATTAATACACTCGCCAAAATTCCATGAGAGGTAAAGGCCAAAGCCAGAATTTGAAACCCAGAGTTTTGTTCTTGAGCTAGACTTGAAAAAACTTAAAAAAAAAAAAAAAAATTATCAGGTTTCTAAGAATAGTTCCGATAAAGGACAGGGGGAGGTCAGGAGAGAGACAATTCTCTCCAGGCGGGAGACTTAAAAACAACCTCAAAAAATATCAATGCCTGATTCCCACCCCTAGATTCTCATTTTATAGGTGTGGGTGTGGCCTAGGCATGGGCGGTTTTTCAGTCCTCCTGGGTGACGCTAATCCATCCGGAGCAGTCGAGGTTCAGACCACCTGCCTAGAGGAACTTCCGCTTGGCATTTCAGACCCAGCGGTGCCCAGAGAGGTGGGGCTGGGAGATCCACGCAGTTGGACCCGCGTGGTGGGACGAGATTGCTGGAAAGACAGAGGAGAGAGGGCAGAGGGCAGAAGCAGGAAGCGGGCGTGGGAGAAACGCCCTCCTCTAGGGACAGGAGGGGAAAGAGGGCAGCAAAAGAGGCAAAGAATGATCTGGTGGTAAAAAACCAGGGAGGTCAAGAACCCCACGGGCCCTGAGGAAGGAGGAAGCTTCAAATCGGAAGAGGGCGTTTCAGGGAGGGGTGGGGCAACAGTTTTAAATGCCACAGGAAGGGGGTGCTGCCCCAATACTCATCATCTGCACTAGGGGTTAGAAGCAGTTGCCTCCTCCTCCTCCTCCCCCAGCAGCGGCCTCCCCTCAGCCCTGGTTTCACTTCCGGCTGCCCAGGCCACCGCGGGCTGCTGCTGTCGTCAGGAAGAGCGGGCCAGGGGCCAGGGGCCGGTGCGAGGCCTGCACTGTCCTATCAACACGGCGATTAATCCGCCCTGCGCGTCTGCCAGGTCTTCCCTCTTTGGGGAGAGGCCTCCTCCACCCAGCATGAGGAGCCCGTGTGACCCGCTTTCCTCAGGCGAGAGCCTTCGAGAGTAGTCAGGAGTCAAGCCCTTCCTTTCTCTTGCCTTGCCCAGTCTCACAGTGTGCAGATCGGACTGGAGGGAAAGAACACGTTATTCAGATCCTCCAGGCTTCTCCATCAGTACAAACCTGCTCCGCACTGCAAACTTGCCAGTCACCTCTTCTTTGCCCCAGCTCTCAGGCATGTGTCACACTGGCATCACCGTGTCTGAGAGGTGGCCCTGTCGTTGAGTATGCTCAACACTGAGGGATCACTGTCTATATCAAGGAGGGGTATTTGTGGAGCCCCCAGCTAGCCGCTCAGGGGGGAGGTGGCAGGGACTTGCCCAGAGAAAGAAGCAGGCCAGAGCTGATGGACGTGGGAGCCGTGTGGGCTGAGCTGGAGCACTAGGAGGGGCGCTCTGGGGAAGCTTCCAGGAGGGCGTTGAGGACACGTTTGGATCAGCTCACTGAAACCACAGTCTGCTCATTCTCCAAGGACAATGCAATGCAGTGTTTATAAAACATGCACAGAAAGAACAATCAAGGGAGACAATGTCAGCTGCTATGGGCTGCACTGTGTCCCCCAGAAAAATGTATATGTTGAAGGGTCTTTAAAGAGATAATTAAGTAAAAATGAGGTTAATTCGGTGGGCCCTAATCCAATCTGATTGGTGTCCTTCTCAGAAGAGATGAGGACACAGACGCACACAGAGGGACGACTGTGTGAAGACGCAGGGAGAAGACTGCCATCTACAAGCCAGGGGGAGAGGATGCAGAAGGACTCAACCCTGCCCACACCTTGATCTCAGACTTCCAGCCTCCAGAACTGTGAGCAAATAAATTCCTGTTGTCTAAACCTAGTCTGTGATTCTTTGTTAAGGCCGCCCTGGAAAACTGCACAGTTGCAGTAAAATATGATAACAACAACTGGTCTTCTTTGAAGAGTCTTACAACAAAATTACTGTCATTTACATTTTTCAACTATTTTGGCAGCCCAGGAAAGCAGACTTCGTGGCATCTTCTTGTTCAGAGTTTATTTCAGAGCTTCTGCTCCCGGGTTTGTCTTGTCTACTGGCTCTGCCCTAATCCTCCTCTAGTTGAGTGCTCTGTGTCTTTTCCCGAAATGTTGCTATTCTAAATTCCTTAGCTGTCTTTCATTTCTGTTGCTAGCTGACAAATTTACCACCTGCGACAGAGCTGAATTGACATTTTTTAATAACTAATGCAATTTAAGAAACTGTAGCTAAAAGGATATTTAGTTTTTATGTTCATGTGTCTTCACAAATCCACAAAAATCTTCAACTTGTGGAAACTTAGCCTTTCTAAGTCATCAAGTTTATTTTCTTGTTGTTAAGCCAGAACCCTCTTAAACTACTCCAGGAAATGAGAATTTCTTCTATTTAAAAAATAATTCCAGAGAGGGAGATTCCACAAGTTTCCTGAGCAAAACATTACAACTCTTCCTGGGTGAGTCAAGTAATCCGACGCCCAACTCAGGACTGGGTGCCTGACTCAGCCAGGCTGGAACTCTTACTCCTCTCCTTGGAAATGATGCAATACTTGCTGTGGAAGATGATTCTGGAATGAAGCAGCGAATGGGAACTAACTGCCATGAATGCTTTAGATAATGGTGGTGGCTGTGTTCGGGGCAGGTGGAAGGGAGCCTTTGCCAAGTGTGTATCTGTATTCATATGTAATGCACCACTTCAACCATCATTCACGTGCATTTAACTTCCATAAGAAACTGAGATTAAAGAATGAAATAAAGAACACAGGAGAGGAAATAGCGTGGAGAACCCAACTGGGAATAATGAGGATAAAACATGAGACCAGGAACATCACGGGACGGGTTGGAAAGAAGTACAAGAATGCTTGGCCAATGTGGCAGAGCTGGTGACAGCTGGCTGCAGGACAGCAGCAGGACAGGTGTGGGATAAAAGTACCTTACAGGTGGGATGGGCTTCCCTCAAAAGTGGCTCATGCCGGCTAGGATCATGTTCTGGTCATTTATTCACTCAACCAACATTCATAGATTGTTGGTTAGGTACCAGAAATTGTATTAGACATAATCAGGCCAGGACAGGCTCTATGTTAATATGTCTTTGTTAGGAATAATGAAAAGAAGTAGAAGAGGAGGAGGAGGAGGAGGAGGAGGAGGAGGAGGAGGAGGAGGAGGAGGAGGAACCTTTTCCATATATTTACTATTTCACAGGTAGGTCAGTTTCCTTGGGAAACAGAATCTGAGATGCGAGGTGTGCTGCCAGGTGTTGGCTGAGGCATGCTCTCAGAACATCCAGGGGAGGGAGGGGGAGCAGGACTGAAGTGGGGCGGCCAGCGCAGCTGTATGGAGTCAGCTGATCCCGTGAGCAGCGCAGGAGCAGAGCTGGCCCATCAGAGCTGTCCTGCAGCAAGACCCTTGTACCCCACATCGGCCAGTCACTGGACGCAGCAGCCCCAGGGAGAGCCCTACGCCCTGGCAAAGGCAGCTAGGGAAGTGGGAGGATCGAGCTGCCTCACTGCAGTATCCATACACATGAAGAAACTGAGGCACAGAGAATTTAGGTAACTCACTCAAGATCACACAGCCAGTGAGCACAGCCAGTGTTCTGTCCTCAGAAGCCAGGCCTTCTTTCGCTCATCTCCATACTGTGTGTAAAGGACCTACCAAAATGCTGTCATAGTTGCTCAATGATTATAGATATTTTATTTTGGGTGCTGGTGGCGACTATTCCTTATATCAACCCTTATCCCTCCAGCTATCTGAGAGCATCTTTGTGAGGCAGAAACAGTCAAGTGTGTTTCTGACTCTGGTGAGCTGAAGAGCTCTGCAGATTGACTAAGGGTCGTCCCAGTTATTGAAGTGGGTGCCATAATACAAATTGAACCCCGACTTTTCACTGTTCACAGGCTGCCTTGGAGTTTAAATCAATGAAGGGTCTCTCAGGACCTCTCTTCCCCTGGTCCTGGGTCACCATCCCGCAGGGCCTATGTGATGATATCACCACTGTTGTCATCATGAGAGCTGGAGGATGATGAGGTCGGAGCTGCCCAAGGCTTAGGCAGCTTTATGAAGGGGGAGGGGAAGGCCATGCCTCTGTTGGCCAAGTAGGGGTGGGGGATATGGGAGGGAGGGGACCAGTCAGAATCCCCCCTGGAGATCCCAGTTATGTGGCACCACCTCTAACCATGTTTCAGAAGGAAGTTTCTCTTTAAAAAGAGGAAACCCCAGCAAACCGAATGAACTCTGCAAGCCAAGTTGTTGTGGCTGCACGTCCTATAGACCCCCACCTCCTGCTCATATTCCCTGGGGTCAGGGACAGTTTCTGGATGGAAATGGAGTGGATGGACAGGAGGGGATACAACATTTATGAGCCAATATGAGCAGTTTGCCTTGGACTCCACACCCAGTTCCTGGGGTTCCCCACTCAGTACTGCTTGCTGTTCTCTGCTTGAGCCTGCAAACTCTGCCTCCAGGACTGCCCCAGTCCCTGTAGGAGAGCTGTGGACCTCCAGCTGGGAAGATGGGGCATGCAGCTCGGGGAGGAAGAGGCCAGAGCTGTGAGGTGGGTGGCTGGCCCTTGCCGGTGTCCGTCCGCCACCAACCTCAGTGCTCAGCAAGGAGACCAATGTTCCACAAAGCCACCCTCCCCCTGTACCAGCTCTGCTTGGAGATGAGATGACTCGAAGTTCACCATCACCCTCCCGTCTTCTCTCCCTCAACCACTGCTTACACTGTGCTGACACCACTCTGAGCGCTTCCCACCTGCTGGATCATTTATCCCTCTGGCCACCCTGTGATTAGGTATTATTTTTATTTCTATTTAGCAGATGTGAAAATGGAAGACACAATGAAGTGCCTAGCCCAGGGTCCCAGAGGCAGTAAGCAGTGGGACAAGGTACATCCCAGAGAGCCCAGCCCCAGCTCACAATGGTAACCAGTGTGCTACACTGCCTTTCCTCCCAGCAGGGGATCAGCTGCCTCGTTGCCGAGTACACTCCCACATTAGGCAGAGACTTCTATCTCCCCTCTCCTACTTTTACTCTTCTTAGTCAGAAATTGGCCACCCTGACCAATTCTCAATGGCACCCCAACCACGGATGCCAACCCCAGGAAAGCTGCCCATGCAGGTCCTGTCTGCTGTCTGTCTCCCCTTTGAATCTCCTGGGATAGCTGCAGGGGGAATGGACAATGCTCAGAGTGCTGACTTGCACTAGGGTGGGCTTTGCTCTGACCAAGGGGACACAGCTGATACTAAGCCAATTAGAAATGCAAGCTGTTTTTGAGGAGGGGATGTAAATTTCCTGGTAAGCAAGGCTGGATACTAACTTTTCCAAGCTGAGTTAAAATAAATATAAGAGTGTTAGAGCAAGTTGTGAGACTTCTCTGACTTAAAAACGCAACCATCAACTAATTAATCATGACTTAATGCTCATTAGTCATTAGGAAACACAACCATTCATCAGCCCATGGGACCTCAAGAGCTAGAAATTTTAAGGCCCAATGTTTCACCTTAAGCAATGTATTTGAAATCTACCCTCAAATCAATCCTCTGAAATACACTCAACCCATCTTTTTGCTGGTTGGGAAACATTTCATTAAATCACGCTTTCAAGATGACATCTGACAGAACGCAGAAAGGAAATCACCACAGGAAAGCCCCTCTCGGCTTATTTACAAAGGCCAGAAGATCTCAGAGGAGACATATTGCTCAGAAATGCAGAAAAAGCCAGCGTCCAGCCAAGTCCCCATTCCAAGCTGCAGAGTGTGATTATGCGGGCACCCTGTGCCTACCACTGTGGAGAGCACAACTTAGAACGTAGCCTGATAGGGTTGGCACGGACCTGGAAGACAAAACTCCGGTTTTTCAGCCGGTTAGAGTTTGTTTGCAATGTTAAGACTCGCATATGGGGGAGAGAGGAAATGAGAAAACAATTACTATACATAAACAAGCACAGACTGAGATGCTGCAAAAGTCAGAGAAAGAAAAAAACAAATTTGGGCTGGAATTATTCAGCAAAGACTTTAAGAACAGGGGATTTCCAGTGGTCTGTGAAAGGAGCAGTGTGGTGGAGAGAGGTAAGGAGGCCTTTCTTTCAAGGGTAGAGAGAATATGGGCGAAGAAGCAAGAGCAAGAAGCCCAGGGACCAATACTGGTGAGACACAGGCCTTTCTGCTGAAGAGACCAGCCTTTCTAGGGAGAAGGGGCCTGCAGGCTGGGGCATCAGGTCAGCTCTTGAATCAGGACTTTGGGATTGGTGCCAGAAGGCAGGAGGGAGCCACTGTGGTTTCTTGAGCAGCAGACAACACTTTTCAAGCCAGGTCATGATATTAAAAATAAATAAATAAATAAAAATAAAAAAGCAATGCTTTGAGAAGATTAATCTGGAATCCGAGTGGTAGGAGGCTGGATTGGGTAGGAAGAGGACAGTAAAAAGATGACGTGGAGCCAAGGGAAGATGGCTGACCAGAGACACCAGCTGCCAGATCATCTCAGACAGAAGGAAAAGTTTCAGATGAAAAAGAAAAACAAACAATCGTCAACTGGGTGTAATTCCAAGGGAAAGTGCCAGAATGTACAAGAGATACCATGGGAAGAAGTTGCAGAGCAGAACAAGAAGGAGCAAGATATTGGCAGAGGTCAACCCACGAGAGGCTTGGAGAGCAGCGCAAAGGGTAGGTGGAGCAGTGTGTTCCTCCCTCCCTCCCATCTCTGGCAGTCAGCAGGCTCCGGAGCTGCTGGAGAGCTTCGCTACCCTCGTGAGCCCTTAAGCTGCTGCTGCCAGTAAACTGGGAGCATCTTGAGGACAAAGCACCAGGTTGCCAGCCCCCTTGATGTGCTTCCAGTCACACTGACCTGAGCAGAGATAGCAGGCACCATATTTCTTCTCTACCCATGGTGTGCCTTTGTCCTCCCCACGGGGATCCAGCCCCTCAGGTTTCATCTTGCTCATTCTCACACAAACATTTCCCAACTTTGGCCCAGACTGGGGGAACCACAAAGGGCCAGAGGATCCCTAGTATCTGCATGACCCCAGAGCCTGGACATTCTGGGTGGGCTACCTTCTGGACAGAGGGACAAAGATGACCAATGTGCTAGCTTTCGTCCATTCAGGCTCTTTTCCTCCTGTTCCCCTCCCCTGCCCATGGCTTCAGAGAGAGAGAAACACTTGAGCCAGGGCTCTCAGGAGCTGCTGCTTCCCCTCTGCTGGGGGATTCCATAGACAATGAGGTGCAAACCTTTCTTTTAAAGACCTGCAGAGGACTCAGGAGTGCTCAGACGGTGAGCTCCCTGCTCACCAGCCCCGCTGCCCACCAGCCCCCCTGCCCAGTGCTGCTCGCCCAGCTGCTCCATGAGAGCAGGGCACAGCCCCAAAGTGGAGGGACATCAAACTTTCTTGAGTACCCCATAGACAACTCAGGACAAGCATGCTTCTCCCAGGCATGGTCAGGGATTGATCTTTGGGGAACCAGGGACAGGCCTACAGGCCAGATCCCATACTCCCAGGACTCAATTGTTTTGCTTTGGGGTACAGAGGGGAGATTGGTGAACTAATCTCAGGAGGTGAGGGAGCCTACATGGGCAGAACTGAAAAGAGAGCACAGTATGGGTCCCAACGATGGCACACCCGTGGAGCACCCCTCCCCCCACAAGAAGGCTGTGCTCTCAGCCCAGGGTGGGATCCTGGACAGGGAAGCTCCCAGCCCATAGCACCATTGTAGCGGGGCTCAGCTAGTCTGAGCTCCTGCCTGCTGGCAGATGCCAGAGAGAGACCATGGAGCAGGGGAGGGAGGAGAAGAGTGATATGTGCTCCCAACGGCCAGATTGTGAATCTCAGATGGCCCCACCTCCACTAGCAGACATTCTAGCTGGGTGGGGCCACATCAGCCCCCCTCTGGTGGCTTTCCCCAGAAGGCTGGGAGCAGACCTTTGACCGCTGCTAAAAGAGTTACCTTACTAGGTTTTGTGGAGCCAAAGGGCAGGCTCATCCAACCCAGGCCTTCCCAGCCTCACTCCCCCACCCTCCTTTGCTATGGTGGACAATAAAGACTCACCTTGAAGTTCCAGAGCCCCACCCACCACCTGGGGCATTTGAGTGCTTCTCCTGAGAGGCTAGAGCTTATCACAGGTCCCCGAAACAAAACTGCAGCTTGTTCCTTCTGGCAAGTGCCACCTACTGACAGGGAGGTCAATTTGCACAGCCTTTTACAGTGTTTACTGACACAATCATACAGGGTGCAGCTGATTTTTGCCCACAAGTACCAGCTACCATTTCAAAGATTAAACTGGTATGCAAATACAATTGACAATGTTAAGAAGACCATAGGGCTGGGGGAAGAGAAATGATCTCAAAGACCTCCATTGTCCCTCATCAAAGAGAGCCAGGGAATCGGCCCACATACATAGCTCACCATTGCTATAGCCTACAAACAACTAGCAACTGAGAAAACCACCACACTAAGAATAGTCATAACAAGGCATCTTTTCAGAAACTAGACACCCCCCCCCCATCAAAGCACCCACAAGCAAAGCCAAAGGTTCTTACCCAGCATATGCTACAGATACTCCCTTATGAGTGAGAGGGTAGGAAAAAAAAAGCCTCACCTAAACAAATGACAATCCAAAAATAAGGAGTCACAGCTGCTCCAGAAGAGAAGGAATCAGAGAAAGAACCCTGGAAGTATGAAAAGTCAGAGCTAAAAGACAGCCCTAAAAGGGGAATACCAGCTCTCTAGTAATGGATACCAACCAAACTGAAAATATTGAAATGATAGATAAAGAATTCCAAATTTGGATTATAAGGAAGCTCAATGAAATCCAAGAAAAAATGGAAAACCAACTCAAAGAAACCAGAAAAACAATTCAGGAAATGAATGAAAAATTCACTAAAGAGATCAATACATAAAAGAAAATAGAACTTCTGGAAATGAAAGATTCATTTAAGAAAACACAAAACACAGTGGAAAGTTTTAAAAATAGACTAGACTAGGCAGAAGAAAGAATCTCAGAGCTTGAAGACAACACTTTCAAATTAACTCAGTGAAAAATAAAGAACTAAGAGAAATTCACAAAGCCTACAAGATATATGGGATAATGTAAAATGGCCAAATATAAGAATCATAGGCATCACTGAGGGAGGGTGAAGAAGAAAACACATGAGGGCTAGAAAACCTATTTGAGGGAATAATTGAGGAAAAATTCCCTGGTCTTGCTAGAGATTTAAACATCCATGTACAAGAAGCTCAAGGAACACTTGGGAGAGTCATTGCAAAGAGGCAATCATCAAGACATATAGTTATGAGACTTGCCAAAGTAAACACAAAGGAGGACCTCCTGCAAGCCATGAGATGAAAATATCAATTAACTTACAAAGGAAAACCCATCAGGCTAATTGCAGACTTTTCAACAGAAAAGGCAGAAGGGATTGGGGCCCCATCTTCAATATGCTTAAACAGAACAACTGCCAGCCTAGAATTTTGTATCCTGGAAAACTAAGTTTCATATATGTGAGAGAAATGAAGACTTTTTCAGACAAGCAAACACTGAGGAATTTATCAAGACCAGACCTGCCCTGTAGAAAATACTCAGAACTGCATGATACATGCATCAGCACAATAGATACCCAACAGAGTGAAACCACCCAAAAGCTAAAGCTCAGAGTTCATATGAAACAATAGTACAAGAGGTAAAACAAAGCAATAAGGTACAACTCAACAGGATGAACAGAACAGCTTGGGACATATCAATTCTATCAATCAACAAGGATGGCCTGAATGCCACACTCAAGAGACACAGCCTGGTTGAATGGGTGAAAAAATACAACCCAAATATTTGATGTCTCCAGGAAACACATCTAACCCACAAGGACTCATACGGATTCAAGGTGAAGGGATGGAAAAAAAACATTCCATACAAATGGGAACCAAAAGAAAGGAGGAATAGCCCTTCACGTATCAGATAAAATTGACTTTAAATCAAAAATAGTGAAGAAAGACAAAGATGGTTATTAGATAATGGTAAAGGGAACAATTCAATAACAGGACATAACAATCCTAAATATTTATGTACCTAACACAAGAGTGCCCAGATTCATAAAGCAAACCCCACTAGATGTATGCAAAGAGATAAGCAGCAGCATCATAATTGTTGGGGACATCAACACCCCACTGACAGAACTGGACAGATCATCCAAGCAGAAAATAAACAAAGAAAGACTGGACTTAAATGGGACTGTAGAAAAAAAGTGGGCCTAAGAGACATTTATAGAACATTTGACCCAAAAACTACTGAATATACATTCTTCTTATCAGCACATGGAACATTCTCCATGATTGATCATCTTAGGCCACAAAACATGTCTCAAAGAATTCAAAAAAATAGAAATCATACCATGTATCTTCTCAGACCATAGTGGAATAAAAGTAGAAATAAATTCCAAGAGAAACACTCAATTCTATACAAAGTCATGGAAATTAAACAACCCACTCCTAAACAATGATTGAGTCACTAATGAAATTAAGATGCAAATAAAAAGATTCCTTGAACTGAATGACAAAGGACACAAAAACTACCAAAATCTATGGCTTTGGCAAAAGCAGTCCTAGGGGGGAAATTCATAGCCTTAAATGTCTACATGAAAAAGGCAGACAGATCACAAATTAACAATCTAATGACATGTCTCAAGGAACTAGAAAAGGAAGAGCAAACCAAACCCAAAGCCAGCAGAAGAAAAGAAATAACTAAGGTCAGGGCAGAACTAAATGAAATGGAAAATAAATAAACAAAAATACAAAGGATCAATGAAAAAAATTGGTTCTTTGAAAAGATAAACAAAATTGATAGACGTCTTGATAGATTAACCAGAAATAGAAAGGAATTAAATAAGCTCAATCAGAAATGAAAAAGGAAATATTACAACTGATACCACAGAAATGCAGAATATCATCAGTGAATACTATGAAAATTTCTACACACATAAACCCAAAATCATAGAGGAACTGACAAATTCCTGGAAACACACAACCTCCCAGGACTCAATCTGAAAAAATACAACTCCTGAACAGACCGGTGATGAACAACGAGATTGAAACAGTAATAAAAAAATCTTCCAGCAAAAAATGCCCCAGATCAGATGGATTCACAGCTAAATTTTACCAGACCTACAAAGAAGAGCTGGTACCCATACTGCAGAAATTATTCCATAACATTGAGAAGGAGGGAATCCTCCCCAACTCATTCTACAAAGCAAGTATCATCTTGATCCCAAACCCAGAAAAGGACACAACAAAAAAAGAAAAATACAGGCCAATATCCATTATGAATATAGAAGCAAAAATCCTCAGTAAAATACTAGCAAATCAAATTCAACAGCACATCAAAAAAATAATCCACCGTAACTAAGTGGGCTTCATCCCAGAGATGCAAGGATGTTTCAACATATATAAATCAATAAATGTGATTCACCACATAAAAAGAAGCAAAAACAAAGACCATGTGATCATCAGTATAGATGCAGAAAAAGCATTTGACAAAATCCAGCACCCTTTCATGATAAAAAAGCTCAACAAACTAGGCATGCATAGAAGGAACATATCTCAAGATTATAAAAGCCACATATGACAAACCCACAGCCAACATCGAAACCAATGAGGAAAAGTCGAAAGCATTCCCACTAAGAACTGAAACAAGACAAGGGTGCCCACTGTCAACACTTCTATTCAACATAGTACTGGAAGTCCTAGCCAGAACAATCAGACAAGAGAAGGAAATCAAAGGCATCCAAATCAGAAAAGTCAAACTGTCGCTTTTTGCTGATGATATGATCTTATATCTAGAAAACCCCAAAGAATCCAACAAAAGACTTCTGGAAAATGATAAATAAAATTCAGCAAAGTCTCAGGTTACAAAATTGATGTACACAAATCAGTAGCATTCCTATACACCAATAACAGTCAAGCTGAGAATCAAATCAAAGACTTAATACCTTTCATAATAGCTACAAAGAAAATAAAATACCTAGGAATATATTTAACCAAGGAGGTAAAAGGCCTCTACAAAAGGGGAATTATGAAACACTGAGCAAAGAAATCGCAGATGATGCAAACAAATGGAAAAACATATCATGCTCATGGATTGGTAAAATCAGCATTGTTAAAATGTCCATACTACCCAAAATGATTTACGGATTGAACGCAATCCCCATCAAAAGACCAACATCATATTTCACAGACCTAGAAAAATAATGCTATGCTTCATTTGGAACCAGAAAAGAGCCTGAATAGCCAAAGCAATCTTAAGAAAAAAGAACAAATCTGGAGGCATCACATTACCTGAATTCAAATCATACTATTATACAAGGCTATAGTAACCAAAGCAGCATGGTATTGGTACAAATATAGACACATAGACCAATGGAACAGAACAGAGAACCCAGATACAAAACCATCCACATACAACCAACAAATCTTTGACAAAACAGACAAAAATATACACTGGGGAAAATAAGCCCTATTCAATAAATGGTGCTGGGAAAATTGGTAGCCACATGCAGAAGAATGAAACAGGATTCGTATCTCTCACCACTCACAAAAATTAATTCAATATGGATAAAAGACTTAAATGCAAGGCATGAAACTGTAAGAATTCTAGGAAAACATGTTGGAAAAACTCTTCTAGGTATCAGCCTAGGCAAAGAATTTATGAAGAAGACCCTTATGACAATTACAGCAACAACAAAAATAAATAAATGGGACCTGATTAAATTAAAAAATCTTCTACACAGCTAAGGAAATAATCAACAGAGCAAACAGACAATCTACAGAATGGGAGAAAATATTCACAAGCTATACATCTAATAAAGGGCTAATAATCAGAATCTACAGACAACTGAAGAAAGCCAGCAAGGAAAAGAACAAACAACCCCATTAAAAAGTGGGGAAAAGACATGAAGAGAAGCTTTTCAAAAGAAGATAGATAAATGTCTAAAAAAAAATAAGAAAAAATGCTCAACATCACTAATTGTCAGGAACATACAAATTAAAACCACAATGGGATATCACCCTACCCCAGTTAGAATGGCTTTTGTTAAAAAATCCAAAAACAGTAGATGCTGGCATGGATGCAGAGAGAAAGGAATACTTATACACTGTTGGTGGGACTGAAAATTAGTACACCCTCTATGGAAAACAGTATGGAGATTCCTCAACGAACTAAAAGTAGATATACCAATTGATTCAGCAATCCCGCTACTGGTGATTTATCCAAAGGAAAAGAAGTCATTTTATCAAAAAGACAGCTGCACTCAAATGTTTATTGCAGCACAATCAACAGTTGTACAATGCAAAGATGTGGAATCAACCCAAGTGCCCATCCACTCATGAATGTATTAACCAAATGTATATGTATACTATGGAATACTACTCACCCATTAAGAAGGATGAATTAATTCCTTTTGCAACAATTTGGATGGTACTGGAGACTATTATCCTAAGTGAAGTACCTAAATAATGAAAAAAACAAACCACACACACACTGGCTACTAAACTGGAACTAACCGATGAGCACATGTGCATAGAGGGAAGTAAAACTTGGTGGAAACCAAGCAGGGGGGAGGGGGAAGATGGGATGGGCAAAAACCTACCTAACAGGTACAATGAACACTACCTGGGTGATGGGCACACTTTTAACCCTGACTCAAGCATAACAAAATTGATACATGTAACTAAAAATTTTCATATCCCTATAATATTTTGAAATTTAAAAAAAAAAGAGATGACATGGTCATCCAGGTACAAATTAGTAAGAGCCTGGAGTGGATGGGACAGTAAGATTGGGGAAGAAGGAATAAACCTAGAAAAAGGCAAAGCTAATAGAATTTTGTGGCCAATCATTCAGGGAAGCAAAAATGGGATTAAAACTAGGAAATTATAGTATCGTTGACAAGGTAAGAATCTTTCCCCACTCTTGGAAAATGAGGGTTCTTAGTGTGTGTGTGTGTGTGTGTGTGTGTGTGTGTATTTACATGTATATAGGGAGTCAGGGAGCTGGTTTATGGAAGTGGTGATAAATCTATTTTTAGCCAAACTTACTGTAAGGAAGGACATCCATCCTGGAATTGGATTTGATTAGAATGTCAATCCTGGCTACAGACACCCCTCTCTTTTAGTTGTCTGTTTTTAATATAAAGCCAATAGATACAAACTGAAGGTGGTGGTGGTAGTGTTTTTATTGTTGTTGTTGCTGTTTTTGCTGTGGTACTCTTCGTTCTACAAAAGCATTTTTTGTTTTACTTTCTGTTTGTTTTCTTTTTCCTTATAAAATTCCATGATTGAAACAGTGACCTTGAAATTTTCAAACACACTAGAGCTATGTGCAGGGGTCAAATTTTTCAGGCCAAAAGCAAGAAGCCAGCTCCTGGCTGGTGAGGAGGAAGCAGCACCTCTAGGCCTCTTTGCTCTGAACTCTCAATTTCTACCCCCTAAGTATCGCAGAGTGTCACTTTTTCTGACCATGCTCATTCTCTGCTTGCCATATGAGGATTATGGTTCCAAAAGATTGGACTACATTGTCATTCCTGAAATCAGTTGTTTATATGGCAGCCTATATTTTAGTCAAAAACCTCAAACCTTAATTCACATCCCCAAATGATTCTCCATTTTTAGCTTTTAACTTGGAAAATATTTTTTACATATTCCCCAAATAGTTTTTTTTAGATCTGTTCTCCTCCCATTCATTTATACTGCAGAATGTGGTCAGCCAGGTTAGAAAGACAAAAGGGATTAAGTCATAAGATTGGCTTTTAAATAGCTGAAAATGTGTATTTGCCATTCAGTTGGGTGATTTGTCCTTTAAGATGGAGACAGAAGCCTATAAAAAATTGAAGTGGGGGCTGAACATGGCAAAATGTGTTTGCTTTTCTTAGATAAATCTGTTAGTCTGTGTGTGCTATAAAATGGCATTATTCCTTCATTGGAAATTACACTTCCTACACAACATACGCCACTCTGCCTTCTCTTCCCAGACTTCCCCAAGCAAAGTTCAAAATCCCTCCTGCATTTGTAGTCAATCCCATGGTGAAACCATTAGCTCATTGCCTCATTTGGGCTCATCTGAGAAGTGTTCCAAGATGAGGTTCTTTTCAAAAGAGCATTTAACAATGAGCCAGCACAAAAATGTAAGTACAGATAACTTCCAAATTGGGTTTCTCAGAACAAATTGTTAAGAAAAAGCCAAAACTCACAAACAGTGAAGAAGGAAGACAAATAATGGAATTTTGTATTTAACAAAATCCAAAGATGATATGTGATATGATATGATATTATATGATATGATATTATAGAGAAATAGATTGGCACCTGGTATGGCCATATGGACTTAACCAGATTAAGGAGAGTCAAATACTTCCACGGTCCCCCTTTTGCAAAGATTCTGGAACTCTCCTTGTTCTGTGTTGTGAGATGTAAAAATTGAGGAAAATATACCAGTTCAACACAAGGAAGTGGTATGTGCATGTAAAAGTCTTCCTCATGGCTAGCGCTGACCAGGGTACCATGAATGTCTTGAGTGGTTTCAATCTGGTGTCCTTCTGTGCGTCACAGCTGAAGTCCTGCAGCAGGCCCTGGTATACTATTGGTGGTAATTAAATTAGCACAACCATTATAGAAAACGGTATGAAGTTTCCTCAAAAAATTAAAAATAGAATTACCATATGATGCAGCAATCCCACTACTGGATATATAGCCAAAGGAAAGGAAGTAAATATGTTGAAGAGATATCTGCTCTCCCATGTTCATCACAGAATTATTCACAATAGCCAAGATGTGGAAACACCCTAAGTGTTCATCGATGGATGAATGGATAAAGAAAATATGATACACATATACACACTGGAATACTATTCAGTCTTTAAAAAGAAGGAAATTCTGTCATTTGCAACAACATGGATGAACGTGGAGGACATTATGTTAAGTGAAATAAGCCAGGCACCGAGACGGATATTGCATGATCTCACTAATGTGGGAAATCTGGGAAAGCTGAACTCGTGGAAGCAGAGAGTAGAATGGTGGTTACCAAGGGCTGGAGGGTGGGCAGTGGGAGTTGGGGCAAGTTGAGCAAAGGATACAAAATTTCAGTCAGACAGGAAGAATAAGTTTAAGAGATTTATTGTACAACATGGTAACTATAAGTAATTTCAATGTATTGCATGGATTTGTTGTCATTTAAAAAAATGATAAGTATGTGAGGTAAGGCATATGTTGATCAGCTTAAGTTAGGCAAGGGTTAGCCATCCCATAATGTACGCAGATTTCAAAATGTCACGTTGTACACCGTAAACTTGTACACCATAAACGTGTACAATTTTTATTTGGCAATTAAAAAATTAATAATAAGAGTATCTGTTGAATAAGTGAATATGTGAAAACCAGACATAACTGGCTACTGAGCCTTACTATAAAGCTGGCTCATTCATTAAAAACCTACTGTGTTCGAAGTGTTCAGCAGCGAGGTTCCGGGGAGGAGGTAGAACACTGAGATGAGCAAGACAGCCGAAGCCCTGGAGGAGCTCACAGCCAAGTGGCGGAGACAGATATGTAAACAAGAAATTACAGCACGATGTGATAAGTGCTATAATAGAGGTATGCATAAAATACTAATGGAGCCTAAATTATCCAGCACATTATTCTGTCATTCTAAATATACGGAAGATTGAGCTAACCATGAACGCGTCGACTAAATCATGGGGAGCTCCAGACACCATGCAGAAGATAAGGATTAAAGTGATCTCACTGAGTGAAGTAGTCACGGCCACCGGCATAAGTAACAGTTCTGCCTGGTAGAGATGTAACCCCTAGGCCAGCCATGGAGGGGTGAGGTAGGAAGAGCAGGGAGTCTGCAAACCTCAGCCTCACGGGGGCGTTAATTCCCTCCAGTGTGAAATGGGGCTGGAGTAGTTTCTATCTCACTCCCCACAGCCAGGACATCCACTGAACGAAAGGAGCAGCTGAAGCCTCCCAGAGGCTGGCTGGATGCCCCAGTGCCACGGATCCACACACGTGCCGACACATACCGTGGGGCCAGCCGCAGTGCGGGGTGTGGACACTCCACAGTGAGGGCTGCAGGAAGCACAGTGGTGGAATGGAATCAAGGATACCAGGGCACGAAGTCGTTGAGGCTATTGTGCACAAGTCTGAGGGAGCGCGGTTTCATTTTGCCACAAGAGAGAGCCCCGCTAGCTGCCGTTGCTAAACAACTAACCATGAGATCCCAATAGAGTGAAGCTTTTTAACCTGCACAGGGCCCTTTGCGATGGCTCATTCTCTTTAAAGCTGATCTACACTCCCACGGTTCTTCCAGGCGCCCCTACCTTTGCCTGTCCGGGGGTGGACGGTCCCATCGTTAAACTCCCGGCTGAGGGTCCGCCTTTTCCTGCGGGAGCCCTAAGTGACGCAGCGGATCAGACCGTGAGCTCCTCCAGGCGTGTCTGGCACACCTCTGTCCCCTCGGCAACATTCGCAATAGCAGGTAAATTGCACGTGCTACTAAAGACTTGCAGTTTGCATTGGCCAATTCTGGTATTTTTAATATTTATTTAGGGTTTCCTTACCCTTGAGTCTCCTGATTATTCCATACTTATTACCCAGTGCAGTTTGTATTTCCCCGTAACCCCTGTTGCTTCTGAACCGATTGTCGCCCTCACTGCCTGGGGATAAAGGACCAATAAGGACCTCTCTCCAGTCAAAGGGGAATAGTTCTGGAAATAATTAAACGTGTATTTGACGCCCAGTTGAAGCCACAGTGCCGGGGAGACGAGGATCTTCCTTCCAGGGAACTTGGCACCCCTAGAAGCCCTTGTCCACTTGCCATTTGCTGTACATGTGGCTGAGAACTGAGCTAAAGAAAAGGGTTTCAACCATCGGGTTATTTTTACCACAGCCAAGAGCAATTGTTTTACTCAGAGGCCACTGTGACTGCCTGCTTTTCAAAAACTAGAACTTTCTGGAAAGGCCCCATCTGAAGTCTGGTAAGGGCCTGTGTGGGTTTCCAGTCACCAAACCAAGCCCACTCTGAAAGGCACTGGAACCATTTTATTGTTGCTGTTGTTGTTGGCTTTTTTTTTCCAGTTTATGACAACTTTCCTGGCCCACCACTGTGCCGGTTGCATGGGAAAGCTGATTCAGACCTGCCTTCCTCTTTGATCTCCAGCTTGCTTTCTCAGTAGAGTCGTTCTGTGGTGATCTTCTCAGACTCGGAGGAGCAGAGCTGTTTGTTGGTAGTTTTGATGGTGCATTTTCAGTTGGGAGGCCAAAGAACTCTTCCTGTTTACGAGCATGAAATCGACTCCTGTTGTTTTTAAAATTCAGAGCAGGAAAGAACCCTTTGAGGTCAGTTAGTTCAACCTCTTCATCTTTCAGATTGAAAAATTAAGGCTCAGAGAAGTTAAGGGACTTGCCCAGAGTCACACAGCTATTACGGAGAGAGCAGTGACCAGAACAGGTCTCTTAACGTTCCAGCGCGTTTTCACTGTTTCTTGAATTGCACATTTTTGTACCCAAGTTTTAGAATTTTCAGATGAATTTCCCCTGCATCAATTAGTTTGTATGTCAGTTATGTGAGGCCTGATGAAGTTATTAAAGAGAAACTGTCTGCGTAGAAATGCTGTTTTTAGACTTTGACAGATTTTGCATGGTTTGCACACACCCTGGTAATCAGAAATGCATAAGTTTTCTCAGATGAGAACTCAGGTGTTTTATATGGATTTTTATATCCTGAAATAATCATCAAAATTAAGAAACATATTCAATACTAGCCAATCAGCTTCAAGCTTCTGAAACTCTCGTGAATTCCTGCTTTCCTGGGAAATTTATCACGAGAACAGCGGTTAAACTCTGGTTATTCTGTCTTAGCAGTCTATATAGAAATATATATGTCATGTATACTCATATGCATGGACAGCACTTTGTTTTGCTAATTTTCTATCTAACGGTTCTATCATTTGTTGAAAGAGGGATGCTAAAGTCACTTATCGTAATTATAGATTAGTCTATTTCTCCTTTCAGCTATATAGGTTTTTGCTTTATGTATTTTGAGGCTCTGGTGTTTGGTATATACACTTTTGGGATTGCTATGTCTTCCTGGAGGATTGATCCTTATATTATATAATGTTCTACTTTGTCTCTAGTAAGTTTGTTTGCTCAAAGTCTACTTTATCTGCTATTAATATAGCCTTCTTTTTAAAAAAGTAATTAACCCCTATATACAATATTTTTAAAATTCCTTTTACTGTCAATCTATCTCATTGAAATGAAAATGAATTTCTTGTATACAGCATATAGTTGAGTCATTTTGTTTTGTTTTGTTTTTTATCTACTGTGCCAATATCTGCCTTATAATTGGTATATTTAGGCCATTTACATTTAAGGTAGTTGTTAAAATCTTAGAGCTCAAGTCTTCCATTTAATCATTTGTTTTCTCTTTGTTTCCTCTGTTTTCTGTGCTTCTGCTCCTTATTTCTTGACTTTCTCTGTGTTACTTGAACACTTTTTAGGATTCTATCTTGATTTATTTATAGCAGTTTTGAATGTATCTTTTTATGTAGTTTTCTTAGTGCTTGCCCTGGGTAATGACAATATACACATGTGACTTTTTATAGTCTAGTGGCATTGATATTTTATTAATATCACTTCAGATGAAATATGGACTTCTTACTTCCATTTGAATCAACTTACCATTCTCACTTTTAAATATCATAGTCTTGACTCTCAGATGGTGTTATTATTTTTGTTCTAATTATCAACTATGATTCATAAAACTCATGAGAAAAGTTATTCTGTTGTATTTATCATATTTCTGCCCTTTACATTGTTCTTTCATCTTTCTCAATCTTCAAGTTTCTTGTTAATTTCCCTTGCAGGAATTATTAAATAGTTTGTGTATCAATTATGTGAGGTCTGATGAAGTTATCAGACCTCTTTTTTAATTGTCATTCAATTTGAATTGATTTCTTTACCTACTTTCTTTAGGTAGGTCTGCTATTAATAAATCTATTATGTTTTCCTTTGTCTGAGAATGTCTTTATTTCCCTTTTATTCCTGAAGCATAGTTTTATAAGACAGAATTCACTGTTGACAGTTCTTCTTTTAACACTTAACAAATGTTGTGCCACTTCCTCTGGCCTCCATGGTTTTAGATGAGAAATGTGTTCCTCTATGGTCAATGTCATTATTCTCTGGATGCTTTCAAAACTCTTTATTTTTCATCTTTAGTTTTCAGGGATTTAACTATGATGTGCCAAGGCATGGATTTCTTTGGACTTATCATATTTGGAGATTGTTCAATTTCTTAAATATGTAGGTTTACAACTTTCACCAAATTTGGGGAGTTTTCAGCCATTATTTGTTCAAATATTTGTTCATCACCACCCTTTCTGTCCCCCTTCTGGGACTCTAGTGATATAAAATTTTGGTCTTTTGTTATTGTCTCCCAGATCCCTGAGGATTTGTTCATTTTTTTTTTCAGTCTATTTTCTCTCTGTTTTTCAGATTGCATAAATTCTACTGCTCTGTCTTGAAGTTCTTTGGTTCTGTTTTCTGTTGTCACCACTCTACTATTGAGTTCATACAGTGAGTTTTTATCTTTGTGACTGTATCTTTCAGTTCTATAATTTCCATTGGTTCTTTTTTATAACATCCATTTCTTTGCTGATATTTTTAAATTTTCATTTGTTTCAAGAAAATTTGTAATTGCTCATTAGAGCATTTTTATAACTGCCTTAAAATCTGTCAGAATAAGTTCAGTACTCGATTAATCTCTGTGTCAGTGTCAGTTGATTGTCTTTTTTTCATTAAAGTTGTGATTTTCCTGACTCTTGGTATAACTGTTACTTTTCAGCTGTATCCAAAATAACTCCTTTTAACCAAATAAATGTGAGGGCAACTCTGCAATGAGCAATCTGGCAGGTTTTTGTCTTTTTCTTTTTTTTTTTTTTTTTGCCTGGACATTTTACATTTTGGCTATTATCTTAGGAGACTCTGAGTCCTATTTAAATCTTTTATTTTAGCAGTCAATCACCCTGCTTAGGTTTGGCACATGAATCCTGGCCTGACTCTTGTAGGCTATGATTCTTACGACAATTTAATTTTCTGAGCCTTTGTGATGCTATTTTGATCTGCTTTGTTTATCTGGTGATGCTGAGACTCCCAGGGTGACGACTAAAATGTCTCTGGACATTACCAAAGTCTGCTAGGGGAGAAAACTCTCCCAGTTGAGGACCATTGCTCTCTAGAAAACAGAGAAATTCAGTGTCCCCACTGTGGGACAGGGAATAATCCTGTCGGGAGAGAGGGAGGGATATTTCCCCAAAGCCTTATGGAAGTACTTTAGGATCTCATCCAGTGTTTTTATGCACCAACTCCTTTCCCTGGGAAGAGGAAAAGGCTTTATTTGCTTCTTTCTACATCTGCCCACCCCTGCACTCAGGGACGATGCCGATAATGGCTCCTGTAGTGGAACGGGATTTGATTTCCTGTATAGCCCAGCTCCAAGATTAATCTAGCCCTTGAGAAACAACTGGCCTTTATTATGGCCTTACAACTATCATGCAATCCTTTTTGTATTGCATATATATGTACATACTTATGTTTTGCTTTAAGACATGCTGTCAAAGATCATTATCAGATACATTCTTTTTTGCTTATTAGTTGATTTTCTTATTTCTACATTGCTGAAATGACAACACATGACCTTTTGAAAGTTTTTGGTTTTCTGCCTGGAAACATAGGGCAGTATTTCATAAAAGCAAGGAAAAGGTTGATGTGCTTTTAAAAATCCCCTTATCTCAAAAAAAAAAAAAAAAAAAAGAAAAGAAAAAAAGAAAAAAAAACTGCCAGATTGCTCACACTCATTAGTTTAAAGGAGTTGTTTTGGTTAAGCATTTACTGCTCTGTGATTGAAAGCCGTCCTCAAACTGTATGAAAATTAAATGAAACCTCACAGAACACTTGTTTATAAAATGGCTGAAATGAAGGTCACACCTGTTGGCCTCCATGGCATTTTCTGCCTGCCAGACACATCTGAATTATTGTGTATTAATAATTCGTCTGGGATTGCCTCGCATTATCTGGTTGGGTGAGGTGTGTGGTCACTAAGCACTTTTCACCTATCTCCTCTAGAATGTTCACGGTGTTTTGGGCTACTCAGAGTGATTCTAATTTGTTTTGTTGGTGACCAAAATAAATCATATGCCAACATAAAATAAAATCAGTCTCGCTCTCTCACTTTCAACCAAGGTAGATTTCTTTGAGCCGTGGCCTGCTGAGGATGAGAATGTTGTATTGATGTGAGCTCCGGGGGCAGAAGTACAGCTGATTATCAGCGGGTTAGAGCAACTGTCTCCTGACCCTAGATGCCAGTAACCACCCCTTGTATACTTTGTCTTGAAAACTGTCAAAACTTCTTTCCACAATGTTCTGCCTTTTCCCCTTCTCTGTTCAACTTCTCGGATCCAGGGGGAGTCATGTCAAAATGATTTGGAAAGGGCCAGCATAGGAGTAGATGAAGTATAACCATTTGTCTTCAAGGCTGCCCTCCAGCCATGAGGCCTCTTGCCAACGAACTTGCTTGAAGTGCTGGGGAGCTGACTTTTTTCTGTTCTGGAAAGCATTAATTACTCCGCCACATCTAGCAACAGTATTCAGGGCTCCTTTGCTTAACAACACCCTTCCCACTATTGTTGTAACACAAAACAGTTTTTAATGTTGTCTTTGGCTTTTTAGTGGAGTTAACATGAGCATCTCTGTTTCTATCAATCTGCTTGTAACTTTCAAAGCGAGAGCACTCACTCGAGAGCTAAGACAGAATGTGCTGAGTCTAGAAGCCACTGGACTAAGTAGCCAAATGGGAAAGTTGAACCCTCAGCCCAGGCCCTGCTATTGTTTGAGGTTCTACTGTCTACCACCAGAGACATCATTGTTAGGATGCAAAGCGTCAGAGGACACTGAGGAAATGTGTGCAAGCTGCTAGACGACTTGAGGGGCTGTCCTGTTGCTTCCTGTTATTTGGTGAGGCTGCTCACCTGCAGTGAGATGTTGGCTTCTGAAGATGTGTGAACTCCAAAGTGAATCGAGGCAAAATATTTTCACACGGTGGCCAAGAGTGAGCTCCTAAGTCAGAGTTCCCTACTTCTAATCCTGGCTTCACTTCTTCCCATCTATGTGATGGTGGGCAAGTTAATGAAACTCTCTGGGTCTCAGTTTCCTCAACTGTGAAATGGGCATGGTAATAATACCCATAGCATTGCTATGCGGATTGAAGGAGACAATGCATGGGGCATACTAAGGATAGAGACTATAAGGTCTTCAGTGCTCAGTAGGCATTAGGTTTTGTGATAGGAAACACTTGGTGAGTGTCTGTCCTCACAGCCACCACCTGGCCAGAGTGCCCCTGTGGCCCACAACAAGTACCCCATTGCTAGAAAATGTGTTCGCAGGAGCAACTTCTGCAATGTGTCTTCAGTGAACAGCATGGCGGAGGTGCTAAATCTAGCACTAGGCTCTCTCCACTGCTAGCAGCTGGAATTCTTTCCAAAAAAACATTTGGTGGGAACAATTTCCAAGCATATTTCACAGTTGTCTTAAGGCAAACATTAGCTTTTAAACTAAGGAAAAGTCTTTATTCTTGACCTGGGGCTTTCCATTAAGATTGTAATGACTCAGAATTTCCCACCGGGAAACTGTTAAGTTTCTTAGGAATTGAAAAGAGCAACTGAAATTGACCTAAAGTCCAAGGTTTGTGAACTATCATCGCCTCTTTCTTTGAGAGAGAGAGAGAGAGAGGGAGGGAATGTGTGTGTGTGTGTATACACACGAGAGTGTACTGGGGGGTAGGTTCATGTAGGCAAGGGAGGAGGGAGAGAAGAAAAATAGTGTTGACTTGGTGTCTTGTCTTAATCAAGGAGGAGGCTAAATGATAATTAGAAGCATCCTCTGGGCAACAGAGAGAAATATGGAAAATTTTAATGTACTCAATTGTGTATCAAATTTTCAAGCCTCAGAAAACTGGTTTTGAATGAATAGCCCAAATATTGTCTAGGTAGAAGTATTTTCTTCTCAAGAAATCAGACAGTAGGAGTGATTGTTACCCAATGATGGAGGAAAATGTGCATGGTCCACACGAACCACACAGAGCCCTGCAAATCTTGGGGATTCCTTCTGTTTGAGGACAGAAATGGCTCCCATTACCTCAGAGATCATGGAAAGGGCAGAAAAGGGGGTGCTGCAGGAGTTGCTTGGCCCCCCAATTTCTCCACCCTTTACCTCTGCCCCCAGCTCAGCAGGGAGACAATAAGAGACTGAGCTGCGGATCATTCTCCATCCCCACAGAATAGAGGGTCCCTGCACTCGTTCCCAGAGCTCCTGAGAGGGGCTATGTGAAACCCTCAGTGAGGGCCCCCCTCCCCCCGAACAGACCGGAGCAGAACGTTTCAGGTTCCCAACCCTGGCTGGGTGCTATGGCCTGAACGTTTGTGTCCCCACCTGTGCCACCCAAATTCGTATGTTGAAGCCCTCCTCCCCAGTATGGTCTTTGGGGACGGGGCCTTTGGGAGGTGATTAGGTCAGGAGAGTGGAGCTCTCATGATGGGATTAGTGCTCTTAGAAGAAGAATCACTAGAAAGCCTGCTTCCTCTCTCTCTGCCACGGCCAGGAGCAGAACACTCACCAGTAACCGAATCCCTGGCACCTTGATCTTGGACATCCCAGCCTGCAGGACAGTGAGAAGTAAGTTTCTGTTGTTTAAGACACCCAGTCTGTGATATCTTTGTTAGTAGCAGCCCAAGTTAACTAAGATAATGGGTCTACCTACTTCATCTTCCCTCCATTCCCTCTGTTTCTTTAGGTGAGAAGACATTTGTTGACAATGTGAGAAAAGAAGATGATTGATCCATTTGGCCTGGGTGAAGGTTACAGCTAGAGCTCCTTCAACAGCTTGAGAAAAGGAGCAGGATAAAGAAGGAAATGGAATTTATCTTTTGAAGAGCTAAAACTCTAATTAGTAGACATCAACCACTTAAAATTATTTTAAGGTATTATTTTCATTATTTTTTAAAAACTAATATATCATCTGTATAAATAGAAATAAGCACTAATGTTTATTAAACGTGTCAATGACTTAAGCATGTATCAAGCACTTTATATGCATTCTCTCATTTTTTCTTTCCTACATCCCTCTAAAGCAAGTATTATCGTGCCATTGTACAATTGAGGAAGTCACAGCTGAGGACATGAGTGGTTAAATAACTGGTCCAAGGACACACAGTGAGTAAATGGCAGACCTGGGACTTGGAACCCTTGCTATCTGTCTCAAAAACCCATCATCGGATGGGGACTTTTTGTACTATCTTTGCAACTGTTCCATAAATCCAAAAATTTTCCAAAATAAACAGTTTATTAAAAAAAAAACCCATTATCTTAATTGCTCCATATGCTATTTCTCCAAATAACTTATAAGAGGGTTTTGCTTTGTTTATATACTAAATGTCTTAGAAATCTTGAAAAATAGAATGTTATTCATGTATTTTCACTGGGGGATCTTTCTAGCATCTATATTCCTAAAGTATGATCTTATACTTCTTCATGTAAAGCACATTTAGAATTGAGCTTGCCACCTGGAAAGCTCCCAATAAATATTAGGTGTCATTATCACCATTACTGTCTTCATAAATCAGCATTTGCTACATTGTACTTTTAACATCGGTAAACATTGTTAGACTCCCCCCCAGACTGTGAATGACTCAAGAGCAAGGACGGAAGTAGGTGTTGAATAACATTTTATGAAATACATAAATCCCTATGCTCACAATTAGATCTTTCAGCAATGAATCTTCAAACAGACAGACGGTTTCTCTCTGTTTCTGTTTCTGATTTGCTTTGCCCTGGGGGAGGAGAGATGTTGGGAAAGTGCTGTCCTCTCAGTGACTCTCGGTCACTTTGTAGCTCCCTCCAACTGACCCCTGGGGTAGAGCTGCAGTGGACTTAGAAGTCGCTCACTCCAAAGTGCTTTTCCTCATGCCTGGGCTCCTTCAGCTGTAAGTCCATTAGATCCAGCTACCTCTCTGCCACGCTGCACATCAAGGGAAATCTATAAATGGGAACAAAATTAGTGTGACCCTCATGCCTTATGGACACAATTTAAAAGGGGACAAATCATCTTTTCTTGCTGTCATGTTAAATGTCCCTTATGCCACGTCCCCATTTCCACTAAATGCCAACAACTGTTTATAAATTCCTGGGATCTAAGAAGTTCGAGGGCATAGTCTCAGAAGCCTGGTGCATCAGGATATGCAAACTCTGAAAAACAAAAGTTTCCACTGTGGCTTGCTGACCCAGCATGCTCTGTGTGTTCACTGTGAGGTGGCAGCCCCATCACATGAGGTTGCTCAACACTTGACTAAGGGCACAGTTTTAAAGGATGTTAGTTCTAGGCTGTTGCAGGAAATACCCTCTAGCTCAGCACTATCCAACAGAACTTTCTGCAGTGATGGAAATTTCTGTCTCTGCACTGTACAATAAGGTAGTCACCAGCCACATGTAGTCACTGAGCCCTTGAAATGTGGCCAGCACAAATGAGGAACTAGATTTTAAATTCTATCCTATTTTAATTTTTTGAGATTTAAATAGTCCCATGTGGCTACTGGTTACTGTATTGGGCAGTGCCCCTCTAGGTGCCCAACCATCCTGGTTTGCCCAGGACTGAGGGTTCCTTGGAATGGGGGACTTTCAGTGCTAAAACTGAAACTGTCCTGGGCAAACCAAGACAGTTGATCAACCTAAAGTAGATCCCTCCCTTTTTAAAATATGTTTGGCAAGAGAGAATTAGACATGTGCAGCTACAGTGTAGATTAAAAGGGAGAGAAATGCAGAGACGGTTAAGGAACTGAGGTTTTCTTCCCAAGTAAAACACAAATAAATACTTGTTAAATTAATGGATTGATTTTAAATTAAAGGGCTGATCCTTATAACTGAAGTAGCCTATATAAAACCTCAATAAAAATATAAATATGAAAAACACAAGACACTCTCCTTAAAATATCAGCAGAACCCACCAGTAAGTGACTTGACTGTTTTGAATCCCACTGGATAGTGACAGGCTATTAGTGACTTCACTGAAAAATACTAACTGACTTGAATTCCTGATCCCAGCCAAGAGTGTAGTTAAGAACCATTAGAGGTTGCTTATCGGATATACTTCTCCTAGAAAAGGCTCCTCAAACCCCACATTTCATTTACCTGCCAACCAGAGAGCCTGAAACTCGCTACCGGAGATGGATTCCTTCTGGATAAGCATTGTCCTCTATAGTGAAACATAGGCATCTTCTAAGAGTGGTCATATATGACATCGATTAGCACTGTATTGTAGTGGTTTTTTTTAATTTTTCAAATTGATCACAACTATTAAGGTCCTAAAGGAACAGAGTAGAGCAGTGGTCACCAAACATTTGATTCTGCATCCTTATCAGTAAAAAAGATTTTGAGCTGTGTCCCCAATATATGCATATTTATTGGTAATTTCTGTCAATCTATGCATCAATACAGCATATTTATTTGAAAAGGAATCCCAGTGTTACATTGTATTTAGCTTTGCTCTGCTGTTCTCACCTCTCTGGCTCATGTGACTTAAGTCAGTGTCCAAATGAAGATACCTGTGTATGTCAATAATACTGGTCACCTGAATCACAAGGGCTATATAAGTAATGGTGTCTTGGGTATCTCTGAGTCACCGAGGAGAGTTAAAAATCATTCCATTATTGGCACTCTAGCATTTATTGTTTAGCTTTTTACCGCTCACATTTTGTTGCTTCCCACTTAATCATTTTTTGTGTGTCTCTTTTTCCTGTCATTGGGCTGTTGGAGGATGGTGGTAGAGCCTAGAGCCACAGTTGCTGAGATAAACATGGGATTGAAGTCAAGGCCTTGGGTCTGGATCCTTTGTGAGCCAATTTATTTGCAATCTTCTGGAAGTGGTTACCAAACTTTCTTGTGCGTAAGAACTACGTGGGGATCTTGTTAAAAAAACAAGATTCCTGATCCTTCTCCAAGAGATTTTGTTTTTAATAGGTCTGGGGAGGGGTCAAGAATCAGTATTTGTAATAAGACCCCCCACCCCAGCTCCACCCCATATGGGTAATCCAAGGTCAGGCTGTGCTCAAAGCCCCAGAAGTTTTGGAGACGTGGGAATCGGTGATCAGCAAAGCGATCTTGGCACTGGGTGAAATGATCCAGACTTGACTACACGGTGCCCCCTGCTTAGATGCATGACCTTTGTCAGAGAACTTATGGAAATAGGGCAGTGCGGGGAGGGGATGTGGGTGTGGGTGTGTGCAAAAGCAACAGTAGGTTTCTGTCTGTGAAGATAAATACTTAGAACTGGTTTGCCTTTTCTCTCTTTCAAAGAGGAAGCTTGTTTTGAATATATCTATTTTTAATAAACTAAATGACACTTTAGAAATTATGCCTTTTAAATCTTATACCTCTCCAAAGAATCATCTCTCAATTCATGTCTCATTAAGAGATGTGCCACTTCTGTCCACTCAAAAAAGAGTTGTTTAAATTGGACATCTTGGGTCATGGTTCACAATGAGACTTAGGTCAGGTATGAATCTTGATCCCAAGATAAACTTATAACTGGATACCAACAGAATACAAGCATCATGTGGCATCCAAATATACATTTTGCTACTTGCCATCGATGAGTTATTTAACTTTGGTGGTGGGAGTGGTTGGATAATTTATTTCCTAGAAAGCTCTTAAGCCCCAGCAAATAGACCCCCAATACATGAGCCTCCTTCCCAGATACTAAACATACATAGACCTGTCTGCATTCCAGTGTGAGAACACAGGGTACTGTTCCAAAGCTAGGACCCTAGATACACTCATTAAGAAAGAGAATGATAGTTAGTGCTGAACTAGAAATAAAGCAATATTTCAAATACAGTTCTTCATAAAGTCATATTGCAGTTTTTAAACTTTCACCATTTTTATTTCTTTGTTTTGAAGCATGGGTTTGAAAAAATCAATAAAGATAATTGGTCAGAAAATTGAATTTATTTCTCTTTGCTTATAGGAATTAATTTGGCAAACCAGAGTTAATTTAGCGAGCATGTTTGCGCTAACCATATTTTGTATGTCTGACACATTGCACATAATTGTGCACCGTGATCACTTTGAAATGCTGCCTTCAGCCTGTGTTATGAAAGTTCAGAGCTGCAGCAGGGTTTTAGGGAAGCTAGCATGATGTGAGAAAGGAGGGTTTCTTATTCTTTGATTTCATGTAAGTCTGCAGTCCCCAACCCCTACCAAGGACGGTACCTGTCAGTGGCCTGTTAGGAACCAGGCCACACAGCAGGAGGTGAGCAGCAGTTGAGCCAGTGAAGCTTCATCTGTATTTACAACCACTCCTCATTGCTGGCATCACTGCATAAGTCCTGCCTCCTGTCAGATCAGCGGGGGCATTAGATTCTCATAGGAGCGCGAACCCTACTGTAAACTATGCCTGTGAGGGATCTAGGTTGCGTGCTCCTTAGGAGAATCTAATGCCTGATGATCTGAGGTGGAGCTGAGGCGGTGATGCTAGTGCTAGGGAGCGGCTGCAAATACAGATTATCATTAGCAGAGAGGTTTGACCACACAATAAATGTAATGCGCTTGAATCAACCTGAAAACTTACCCCCACCCCACCCCCTCCTAGTTCGTGGCAAAATTGTCTTCTCTGAAACCAGTCCTTGGTGCCAAAAATGTTGGGGACCACTGATGTAAGTCATATCCTCAAGAGTTAATTGACTAAATTTTGCTCACTGAAATCTTACTAGTTCCCAGGGAATAGTATTCTGGAGACCATTCT
Source organism: Eulemur rufifrons (assembly GCF_041146395.1). Lineage (NCBI taxonomy): Eukaryota > Metazoa > Chordata > Mammalia > Primates > Lemuridae > Eulemur > Eulemur rufifrons. The sequence continues at coordinate 60,379,789 of NC_091000.1, read as the reverse complement.
AAATCAAATCCATGGCATTTCTGATTCAAGATCCCTGAGATTTGTTAGCTGAGTTCAATGGGAGGACCCGGCAGCAAGAGCACCCCTAAAACTCACGATATAGATGGTTCACTTTTGGTGCCTTGTACTGCTGCCATTGACCCCTCTCCCACCTCCCCTGCTACCTCCTGCCTTCTGGGGCTACCATGCAGCCCCCACGAAAACTCATTGCCCCTCTCTTTTGTGCCTTGGGCTGGTCTTCAGTGTTTGCCAGGTGCCTATCATCTGGTCTCATCCCTGGTTGGAGGAGAGGCTGAAGAACTGGGATGGCTGTAGCAGACAGATGCCAGGCTTTAGAGATTGGCCTAATGGAGCAACTAGTGGGTTCCCACACAGCTGGGAGTGTGGGGGAGGGTGTCCTCCTCCCCCCTGGCCCCACCACCTGTCCCAGCTGGGTCACATGCCGTCAGAAGACCAGGCACCACCGCATGGATAAATATCTGAGATGCTGGGAAACCACACAAGAGAGGCTGATCTGAATTCCTCCTAGTTTTGTTCTTTCTCAGGGGGATAGGAAAAACTTTTCCTGACTGTCAAGAAGAGAATAAAAAATCACTATTGGACTCGCAGCCTTCCAAAGGAAAAAAAAGATGGAGGAAAAGGGCATTTTCTCATCTTCAAGCCACCCAACATCCCGTGGCTGACTCATCGTGTGTGCCGATGGCAGGTGACCAGGGACGGCCACTGATCTGGATAGGTGAGCTGGGCGTGGCCGGCATGGGCGTGGCCCTCAAAGCAGCAAGTGGCAGCTCAAAGCTGGGCTTGCTCTCGTCCGTGCTTCATGGATTCTTGTGGTCTAGGTCTTCCAGAGAGGAGCCCCTCAGCAGCTGAGCCCGTGATGCTATGTGTATTTTACCAAAGGCCTTCGGTAGCAACAGCCCCATATTGGGTGGCTAACATTCTTGTGACTTCAATGGCTGAAAGTTTAGGCTAGATTAGAGGAAGGGTTTAGAGGTGGGCAGCACCTTTCAGTGCTTTGGGAAACACAACCCGCTGACACCTGCCTGCTCCGCAAGTTCTTTCTGCAGGTCTGGAAGCCTCATCCATCATGGCTGGTGCCGAAGGGGCCAGGAAGCAACATCCACCTAGGAGTTTGTTAATAAATCCCCACAGTCAATTGGGTAACTTTTGAGAGCAAAAGGGAACAAGAAGCCCTGTATATGTTTAAGTTGGAGAAAACTACGAGTGGAAGATAAAAAGGCAATCTGTGGGCAGGGAGACTCCCCAGCACCCCTTCTCAGCTCTGACCAAAGCAGTCAATGATATGAAACCTGTTCACATGATTTCACACTGGAACTGCATTTGAGCAGACATCTGGTGACAATTTATTGGCACACGGAATAAAATGTTCAGAAAACCAAGTTCTGAGAAGCTACACAAATCCACTCCCTGCCCGCCGGCTTCAAAACCCCTCACTCTCCCGGCCACCGTTCATCCTCCCACACAGACGAGCCTCAGACACCTCACCTTGTGGGGTTTCCTGAGAATGGATCTCATCCTGAATATCGTCACCATGACTGGGGACGATGAGGAGCTAAGGTCTCCCTCCCCGGTTGGCGGGAACTCATTTTGGGTTGAGAGTGGCTGCCGAGCAAGCTGTCAAAGGTGAGAAAGGTGGGCGGGCGGCAACATACCTGGGGATGAATGGCCGCAGCCAGCACTGCCGGGAAGCGTGGGCACGGTTGCTGGCAACAGCCACTTGGATTTTTTCTATGGTGAGTGGGCGTTCAGAGGCAACTCCCTCCAGAGCTGGCATCGTCTGCCCGGAGTAGGAATGTGCAGGGATTGGGGGGTGGAGGGAGGGTGTGTCAGTGCGTGTGCACGGGCACATGTGTGGGTGCAGGGCTGTGCAAATACAATGCCAGGTTTCTGTCTATGAAGCTTAGAACTGGTTTTCCTTTAATGAAACCTCTATTTTACAAGAGGCTACAAGAGCTTTGGGATTTTCTTCCGTGAAGCAGCACAATTTAGCAGTGGTTTTCAAACATTTTTTAAGGCACTGGAAGCTTCTTTTTTTCTCCAAACAAAATCCTGCACTAGAGCCCCAAATTATAAAAGAGATCAAAGTAGAGCTGCCTTGATTGGAGTCTACGTTGGCCCCAGAGACCCAAAACCTCTACTAATCCTCCCCTCTACAGCTGGGAAGGCCCCAGAGGAACCCACGAAGGCCCCTAAGTTTCCCAGAGCAAAATTAACAAACCAGTGAGTGAGTAGGAAGAGGTCTGGCTTTCAAGTCAGACAGACCCTGGGTTTGGATCCTGATTCTGCTGTTGGTGAGCAGTGAGGCCTTTGGCCATTTATTAACATATCTGCACCTCAGTTTCCTCATCTGTAAAATGGTAATAATAACACTTATGTTGCAGAGTAGCTACAAGGACAGGAGAAAATGCACGTAAGGCAAAGACACCATGTCTGGCATGTAGAGTCTTTACACAACTTACTGTTGCTGTGGGTATTTCAAGGAGGCTTTGGGATGCGGGCTGCCTATTGGAGGCCAGGAGGGAAAACAGATGACAGCAAGGAGACTTCTCTTAGCTCAAAATTTTAATGGCTGTTTCCATCCTACTTGGTATCCGTTTCCCAGTACCATCTAAGTACTTTGTTTAGTATCTTCTCATTAAAAACAGGACAATCAAGACAGTGAATAGACAACCCACAGAACGAGAGAGAATATCTGCCAATCTTACATCTGGTAAGGGTCTAGTATCCAGAATATGTAAAGAACTCTTATAACTCAATGACAAGAAAACCAAAAACTATGCAATTTAAAAATAAGCAAAGGATTTGAAAAGTTATTTCCCTTAAATGGCCAACAAGCACATGAAAAGATGCTTTGCATCTTAGGAAATCTTAGTCATTAGGAAAACACAACTCAAGCCCACCATGAGACACCACTTCATACTCACTAGGATGGCAATAACAGTAATAATACTAAAAATAGCAAGAATTGTCAAAGATACGGAGAAATTGGAACCCTCGTGTATTGCTGATGAGAATGTAAAACGGTAGGACGTCTATGCGAAACGGTTTGGCAGTTCATTAATAAGCTAAACATAGAATTATCATACAACCCAGCAACTCTCCTCCTAGCTATTCTACTCAAAGGAATTGAAAACAGGTATTCAAACAAAAACTTGTACACAAATGTTCACATCAGCACTATTCACAATCTCCAAACGGTAGAAACAACCCAAATGTCTACTGACTGATGACTGGATAAACTAAATGAGATATCTACATAGAATGAAATATTATTTAGCCGTAAACAGGAATGAAGTACTGAAACATGCTAAGTGAAAGAAGCCAGACACAAAAGTTCTCATATTGTAAATTCCGTTTAAATGAAATATCCAGGATGAGCAAATCCATAGAGACAGAAAACAGATCAGTGGTTGCCGGGGCTCAGGGAAGGTGGGAATGGGAGTGATTGCTGATGGGTACAAGTTTCCTTTTGGGATAATGAAAACATTCTGGAACTAGATGGTAGTGATGTTTGGATGATATTATGGGTGCACTTGATGCCTCTGAACTGCACACTTTGAAATGATTAAAATACAGTTTATGTTATGCGTATTTTACCATAATTTTTTTAAAAAGATAGGACAAGTATCTATCTAGCCAAAATACAGCCTGTGCATTTTTTAAAGCAATTTTAAAGGCTTACTTTTCCTTTTTTCTTTGACCTTCTCGCATGGACACAGCAAAACACAGTTCTGAAATGCCAGGGCATTTGTACTAAAGAAGTCTCACTCTTGTTTCCTGGGCTCACTTCCCTCTGTGAGTCTAAAGAAAACTGGCCTGGAGAATATGAGTGCCCACTCCTCCCTCAGAGGACAACTTAAAAGGGAGAACTTCCAGGAGCTCAGCCAAGAGCCTACTGGGGCATGGCCAGGCCCCCCACCTCGTTGGCCTGGACACTGCTCCTCTCAGCTTAGGGGGCTGAGCCTGCATTTCAGGCCTCAGCTTGCCATGGTTCCCAGTTAAGCTCAGAACCCTTTCCCCTGGCTCCTTCTCTCAAACGGGGACACCTTGGGAGCTGTAGCCTCGGGGATACTTGGGATTTTGAACATGACCCAGCTCTAGGGCAGGTTTCGGAATCCTATGGGCTGGGTCTGGCCCAGACACCACCCCCGTGGTCACTTTTGCTGTTGCTATTATATTTATTGGATGGGGCAGTCATCGTAGTCCTTTACACAGCTTTCATCTGGGAAATCTTATAGCTCTTCACCTCCCTTCCCTTCCCTTCCATCACATCCCTTGCAGCAATGATCATTTTCTTGCATTCCAAACCAAACTCCAAAAGTATGCCCAAAAGCAAAACTCTCGGTGAGGCGAACAAACTCCCTTAAACCAAGTCAAGGACACCCCTGGCAGAGGAAGCACCTGCCCGCTCACCTGGTCGACCTCGCTTCACATCTGCCTGTGACACATAAATTACGTGTCCTCTTCTGAGACAGGCTCCTGGGTCCCATGTTCTTCTCTTAGAGAGAGAGAGAGCTTGATTTCATTGTGTATTTCTGTCTTTAGCTACTTCCTGCTTTATCCTTCAACAGCCTAAATTTAGTTCAACACTTCATTTTTACAGTACAGATTTCCAAGGTGTCGTCAGAAGCAGAAGTAACTCTGAGTGGGAGGCATCGGAGAGGGCTGGGGTGGGGGGGGGGAAGGGCTAGTAGGGAGGAGGAGGAGCCCCTCATCAGCCGGGCTGATTAGAACACTCCCAGGCTGCCCTCAGACACGAGGCAGACCCTGGTACCTCAGGATCCCTCCGACGCAACTGCAGGGAAGGACAGAGCTGCCTGCGACGGAATAACTAATCAATCCTTTCCTTCCCGATCCATCCAGCAGTATGGTGTGTTGGCACAATGCACAGCACTCGCTAACCACTCCAGGAAAAGAAAAAGCCACTCATTCTGATTAGCTGTCAGAACTAATTTTAAGCTGTGTTATTACATGGTAAAGAGGAAAAAGGAAACCCAAGGCAACTGTACTTAAGGCCAGTGCCTAATCAGGTTTTTTCCTCTTCATCTGTCTCATACAAAAGCTGCCTGGAATCACTGGGGTGAGCCATTACATTCCCCTCTTTGAGTGTTAATTAAATGTGATATTTTAAATATACACTTCTCTCTCCAGGTAGACCAAACTGAGCCCTTTGTAAATTGCTCACTGCCCGTGGGTTTCCCCCGAGGCGCTCTACCTCGTCCCTCCTTTTCCCCTGCGGGGCCACAGATACAGCGGCAGTAAGTATAGAGTCATTATTTCTGCCTGAAATTTTCCTCCTAAAAGGGGCTTGCCTTATTTTGGTGTGTGTCTGTGTGTACTTGAAAGGAAGGCATATCATAACATCAGGCTTCTTTGTCTTCCCTCTAATACACACTGGTTCTCCGCGATGTCGTTGGCAAACACCACACCATTTGCTTTCGTTCCCTTTACAAATATTTTCCACTCAAGGCCTCTTTCTTACTTACCACTGCTGAGTGTTTCGCTTTGGAAAGCAACAGTTCTAAAGTAGTAGACTGCATGAACTCAGCCTGTGTGGTTTTGATTCAGGAAATAGTTACTAAGCTTTTGGTCTGAAACTCCTCAAATCTGGAGCAGCTGATAGTCTCTTGGGTCCTTGAAGACAGCTCGAATGATAGGGTGGGAGTCAGGGGCAGAAGGAGGGACTTGAGAAATCCAATGAAATTTGTCTGTCACGTCTTTTCCAATCATGTAATTATCTATTCAACAAATAATTGCTGAATGTTTATGATGTGCTTGCTACGCCCAGGCAAGTTGGGACCACCAAGCTTGACCACTCAATGCAAGTAGAACGCTTACTATAATGAACTCCTGCAAAAGAAGAGTTGGGCACTCTCTAACAAAACGTGCAGATTTTATTGGAGTAAGGGGCAATAATGTGATTTGTCCAATAGTGTAATACAAATTGTATTCATATTTTAAAATAAAATAAGTATTTACTTACATATGTAAGTATCTTATACTGAGTGTTCTTTCAAAATAGGGAAATGTTAAATGTCTTCAGATTCCTAGCTAGGGCTTAGGTGACTTGCGACAATCTTGAGATTTGATTCTTTAATTGGAGTCTTTCACACAAGCTTTCTACTTGAATTTGATGGTCACTTTTGGTGGTCCCAACCCGCCCAAGAGTAGCGAGCACATTGTAGACATTTGAAGAGAGTTCATCTTCAAATCAACAGAGATTTGGACTAGAAGGTGCCCATGGAATACCCAGAGATTATAATGGGGAATCCAACTGAGCTATAAACAGTGGAATAGGTCACATTGGATTTGGATTCTTAAAGAGGTCAAGTTGGACTAGACTGTAGACAGACAGTTGTTTGAGGTACTATATTTGTTCAAGAACAGAAAGAGGTGAAATAATATACATTGGGCTCAAACTTGTATAAGATTGATCAAATTAAACATCTACAGTGTGACAAAAATGGCACTAAAAATTATCATGCACTTGTCTTCTATTAGTAGAGAGTTTTCTGAGCAGCCTGAACCATGCCGGTGAGTCCCAGAGGTGGCCGCCTGCACAGAGGAGAATAATCATATCTGTGCCCTAGGCCGCATTTCACTTAAATTTGGGGACTCACATCACAATGGGAGGTAGAAACAGGCTCCTCTGGGAGTCATTTTGTCGTGGAGAGTCTGGATTTCTGAGTTCCAGTGTCCCAACTAAATAAGTTAAGCTTGAGGACGAGAATCTTTTCTAAAGGCATCACCTATGTGCAGTAGGGCTTGTGGCTTTTAATCAATCACGTGAGGTTTCTAGAATATCAATGAATATTTCTTGAGCAGAAACATGTTCTTAAAGGAATTCCTCGCACCAGAGGGCAGATGGTGGGTGAACCTTGGATAACTGGACTTCCCCAATCTCTGAAATCATGCCATTTGGTTCCCTGACAACTGCTATGGGAAATTGGGAAGGCTGGAAGGTGAGAAGAATCCAGATATATTTTTATTTAAATAATGACATCTTAAAGACAGGCCTTGAGTACCTGTGCAGCCCTCACTTGCAGAGGAAGCTCAGAGGGCAAGGTAATGAAGTCACAGGCAGCTTCCCTCTCTGGTTCCCTTGGGGACTTTGCAGCCTTCTCCTCTCCAGCCCTTCCTTAGCCCTTACAACTATAAATTATCTTGGAAATCAAAAGCAGCTTTTGTTCAGACAAAAAAATCAATATTGCTTATCTATGAATATCTCCAGTATTCAAGCTAAATGGGCTTTCTCAAAAGACACATCAGCTAAGACTCCAGACTTAACAGAAGTGATGAGCCTGTTTTCTTTAGGGACCTTCAAAAAGATTCACATAAAAACAATGCTCCTCATCGCACCAAGATGTGCTGGGCAGATGTCTGTCTGCCATAGAGATTGAGATTATGTTTTATTCAACTTGGAAGAGTTGGGAGGTGTTAAATCTAGAGATTAACTTCAGATGAATAATACAAAGTTGGAAGGAGCGTGCCTTGGTCCTGTACCAGGGACACATCCATCTCATTAGGTCACTCTGCGTTTGGAGCCTCAACTGAACTTCCCCTTGGCCAGAGATAGTTACAGTGTAGAGAAGTACTTCTGACATGTTAAAGTGCACACAAATCACTGGGGTCTGGTTAAAAATGCAGACTCAGTCTGAGGAATGCCCAAGATTCTGCATTTCTAACAAACTTGCAGGTAACGCTGGTGGTCCACCGGACAGGCTTTGAATAGCAAGGATGTGATGAATTTACTCTGCTGCAGGTGAGTCCAAAGAGACGGGTTCAATCCAAGTTCTGCTGGACTTTGTTCTCACTAAAATTCTGATTTTTCATCTATAAAATGGGGAGTAAAAATATCTATGTCAAAGTATTGTTTTAAGAGTTTAATGAGATAACCAGAAAAGCACTTTATAGCTCTCCATTGGTTGGTAATCTCAAAGCTTTGGAGTCGGGGGCGGGTGGATAGAAGAGGGCTTGCTTGGATTCTCCACCAAGCGTGCACTGGGCGGTTGGTGTCCTGTGGGCTTTTCCCAGCAGAACTGAGAAGAGGAAGGCGGGGAGCCCCAGCTTCGCAAGGGCTGACCGTCTCCCGGGCTGCTTCCTTGGGCCTGCGTGGAGGCGGAAGCAAAGGTTAAAACTGATTGTGGTGCCTGCCACCAGGGCAGGTTGAGACCCCAGACCCCTGTAGAGCTGGCTGTGTTCCCTCCTCATTGCTGCAGGAAAGCTAAGGATACATCTTTCTATTTTGCTCCTACTTCTTCTTAAAGAGAAAAGATGGAAAATAGAAAAAGTGGCTTTCACTGAGATATTAGAATATATGAATTTATGAGACAGATGGAGCAATTCTCTCCTAAGATTATAAGTGATAACTCATATGAAAAACCTTTGAAATATAAGACCCTATTGCTGTGGAGTTTCACTGCTGAAAAAAGATCTCCGAGGCCCCATGCTGATCATGTTGAATTGGTGAAAGTCTTACAATTCATCCACATGAAAGTGGCTTGCCTGGGTCTTGGCTGGTTATGCTGGGGTAGAGTCAGTGTGAGTGCCGTGGGAAATTGCTTGGGTAAAGGTCAAACAAAAAACACATTTCCTTGAATAATCATTAAACTTCTAAACCAAATTCATACCAAGCCCCCTATAATATCTGTAACGATTCTCTAAATCCTTTTTTACTTTGGTTTTCTGCCAGAAATGGATGCAGATGCATCAGCTACCTCACAAGGAAAACCTGTTCTCACAAGTTTTATCGCACCACTTGGCAGAGAAAAAGGCTTGGGTAGAGGCTGAGAACTTTCACATAGATCCAGAAAGCTCGGGAATTCAGCCATCTTGACTTACCGCCCACCACTGAAAAGAAACTTAGGCAAACTCTGAGAGCCAGGATCTAAGAGTCCCCTCCTAATCGGAAAAGGAGAAAACGCTGCAAGGTCCAACTTTCTCTTTAAAGGGAATTCCACAGACTGCTACAAAGCTAGGCCATTTTAGAATCGTTCAGGGTAATGAGGGAGTTCAAAGACCAGTTGCCATGGTTTTCTGCCCTCACCTCCCCTGCATCTCTCTCCTGCCAACCTCCACTGGCCCAGGGCAAGTTCCCTCAGCGGAGGCCACCCCTAGGAAAATGCCAGACTGGGGCTAGGAGGGTCTGAGGGTGCTACAGAAAAAGGAGTATGAAGATCAGTTATTTTTGTTGGGCCATTCTATGCATTTGGGAGTCTACAAGAAATATGAGAAGGGCTCCCTCTAAGAGTAAACAATGAAGATGATGGGATATGGAACTAGGAATGTACTGAGAATATCTTCACATTACTCACAAGTTAATAATTTCCCTAAGAGTGGGAGTTTCTTGAGGATGTTTGGGATTTATTTTTAAGCCCTTTAGAGCTTTGGAATAACACTCACAGTTTCTTTTTTACTATTTTCTTTTTTACACCCTGAACTAGGTGTTCAGAGATTTCAAAACCCAGGCATTTTAGAAACCACCCACCTCCAACAGATGTACACAAATTAGTTAGAAATACACAAGGACCTCTCAAACTCATTACAGAGCTTCTTTGGAACATGTGAATTATGTATGTATTCTACATCTCATTGTCTTCGTGGGATTCCATGTGTTGATTGCCTTCTATATCTGAAATGGTAGCACGTTCACTGTAGATAACCCTCAGTGATGTCCCCAAGCTATCACTGCTTAAGCTGAGCCACTTGTCACAATTAACGCTGTGGCACGTATAAGTCAAGGGGAATTTTCTGTGGACCTACTAGGTTGATACCACTATACTCGGGACTGGAAGGGAAATATGCCATCAGAAGATGTGATCCTCCCTGCCTGGTAAAACAGGCTTCTGAAAAATTATAAAGAGAGAGAAAAACCACTGAGGCATCTGTATCTCAGTCAGACCTGCCCATGTTTCCAGGTTACTCAAAGGGACCACAAACCCTAGAACTTGCTTACCATTTGTTGATTTCACAGACAATTTTATTCCAAGTGTTAGTGGACCTAAAAGACATGCAAGATCAATGCAATGTGATCAAATGAGTCTGAGTCAATAAAGCCCAGAGAGCATGGTGCATAGTAGGAGCATATTAAATGTTAGCTCCTTTTATCATCATCATACTTATCATTATTTTTGTCATAAAAGACCTCTAAATCTAGTAGGATAAGTGATATGTATTTGTAATAGAATGCAGCAAACATACAGGTACTGTATACAGCAAGTATACAATATACAAATATACAATATATTGTTGATACAGATAAAATTCTGTAGGAATTCAGAGAAAGAAAAAATAATTTCAGACTAGGAATAAGAAGTGAAGACATATAATAATAGGGAAGCCCAATACCCTTATCCCCCCAGTATTATGTGTCTGAGAAGGACATCAAGTAAGATTTTTGCAAGAAAGTATGGTAATTTGCCTTTCAGCACAAGAACTCCAAGTGTTCCTGATTTCCTTAATAATATATTGTGACTCCCTGCTCCATTAATTGATTTCAATACTTCTAAGAACTATTTATATCTTTAATCATGTGATCATTAAATAAGGGCTTCTCCAAGCCTATTGTTTGCCAAGTGTCTTTAAGTGGGAGAATTATAGTGCTTGGTTGGTAATTCTGGGGTCACTCTATTTTAATCTTCATGATTTTATAAACTTTTTATCTCTTAGCCTTCCTGTAGTCTCAATACAGAATTTTAATGTCGATAGGTTTTCCTAAAATAACTCATCCAATCAACTTTACTCCATAAGCCACCTTCCAGTATCGCTCAGTTACCATTTTTAAGGTACAACAGAATGGAACACAGAATTTCTCATGTAGATGTACCTTCATTAGGTTCCAGAGTGTGATGATGGTTCAATCCTATTGCTAAAGACCATACTCTGGTAGCACAAGGTAAGGAATCAGCTTCAGGTTACCAGAAAACTGTATGTGTCCTTGGTCTTGGAGCCTTGCTTATTATCTAGGTCACAAAAAGAAATAAGGCTCCGTTATAAACTGACGATGGCTTCTTACAAAGTTGCCCCAAAAGAAGTCGGCATGATGCAATTAATCTCTCACACATCATTTTTACTCCTTGAGCTTAGGACCATATCCACCAAATTATTTACTGGGCACCATTTATGTGCTCAGCTTTGTGCTGGGCCCTGTAGGGGTTCCTAAGAAAGCATATGGCAGGTCCCCTGTTCTTGAGAAGTTTTAAATCTACCTGAAACGACATGAAACGTAAGAGGACAGCAAATGTCCCAATATAATATATATGATAAATGTTCTGCAGTAAGTTTCAGGCAGAAAGAGCTTTGAAGAGTTCAAAGAGGAAAGAGACCAACGTTGACCAGAAAGAGTAGTTAGGTTAGGCACATTTTGTGGGGCTGAGGAGGGCCCTCTCGCTCTACATTGCGGAGCAGAGATGGCCTCTTGTCGTAACCCTTAGTACTCAAGAGCTTCAGAAATAAAAACCCCAAGCGGGCTCCTTGTCTAATGAAGAACATCCTGTGTGTTCTCACATGTTTTCAAAGGAGGCAGCTATAAAGAACGGAGCTCTGTGTGTGCTTTCATACACTTCACGTTATTCTTGAGCAGAACCAAATGATCAATCGCTTTTCCCCGAGGAAAATGTCTGAGCTATCTTGTCAGGGAAGATGAAAGTTGGCTGTCACCCTTATACTTGCCACAAAGGAGAGGGAATTTTTTCTTAGCTGAAAGGGAGCAGGTCTGGTCATATCCTCAACATTATTGGACATTTTCTAAAAAATGGTGTCTGCCCCCTTTCGAGTGCATGCCTTGATGTCATGGCACGGAGTGAGTCCCGGTGCCAGCCCCAGTTTCACAGAACGGTCAAATGCATATTTTCTCTTTTCACAAATTAGCCCATGCCACAGGGCAAATTAGTCAGAATAACAGAGCCAGGTTCAGGCTGATCCAAGGGCAGGCGTCTTGGATTTAAATCTCTCAGTCTCTTCCATAGGGTGATCTACCGAGGTCTCGCCTGGTCATGGTCACACCACCCCACGTTGCTGGGAGGTTTTATGACTGAAAAGACTCGACCTCTACACTGAGCACTCATGGAAATTCTCCCCTTTGTTTTTAGTGCAGACAGTGGGTCGTGGGCCTGTCTGTAACCAGCGTGAGCACCCAGACAAAGAAGCCTGCATCAAAGCCTCTCAAAGCCGAGCAGAAGCCTCTCTGTCACTCACTCTGTAGGCTCATTCATCCCACCACCATTAGCTGAGCACCTCTGACCTGCTAGCACCCCTCTAGAAACCCCCATGCAAGGATGAGCTCTAAGTCTGTGGAGAGAGAGACCTGGAAATACATGATCAGAATGAGGGATGGGAAAAGCGACAGTAGAATTATAAATAAAGCACTACTGATCTCAGGAAAAGGCACGACTAACTCCGAATGGGATGTGATGGTCAAGACATCTTTTGAGCTGTATGTTGAAGGATAATTTGGAGTTCAGGTGAAGAAATGGAGGAGGGCCCAGTGGTTTGAGGAGTTGCAAATGGTCCCGTATGGATGCAGGACAGGGTCTCGGGTGTTGGGTTGGGGAGCTGGTGGTAAGTGATGGACAGAAAGCCAGAAAGACGGGCTGATGGCAAATTCTCAAAGGGGCCTTAGATGTTAGGCTAAGCCTTGGAGTCAAATAGGGACCTTTGGAGGTTTGTCCTTGGGAGGATAACATGGTGAATGAGGTCTCTCTTTTAGACACTTTACCCTGTGGCGAGGGATTAGCAGGAAGTGAGACTTGTGGCAGGAAGAGAGGTATTAGGCTCTTATCGCTGGAGCTGGAGAGTGTGAGGGAGAGAGAGTGCTCCAGGTTTAAAGGACCAACCCCATCAACAAGGGAAAGCCTACCAGATTCTCACCACCACCATCAACGTGGATTGTCTATGGTTCTTATCCTTCATTCAGCCAGTCCCTCCAACATTTACTCGTCAAATCTTTATTGGGTAATTACCATGTGCAGGACACTGGGGGATACAAAACAGTATCTTTGGAAGAAGGAGACATAGTTCTACCCTCTTGGACTTTAGACTCTAGGGGGCTAGAAGACAAATCAGCAACTATAATTTCCAGGGTTTAATTCACCTGGACCGAAGTTAGCTATGACACTTAATTATCCATGGTTTATGCTAAAATAGTGCCGTATGAATCTCCTCTGAATTGTGTAACTTCTAGCCCTTTACCTAATTTTATAATAACAGTATCCCTTCCAGGGTCTAGAACATTTCTTGGTATTAACACACTGACTGCCATGCTAGAAAAAAAATTTTTTTCCCTGGGGCCATCATGTTTTATTAAAACGACACAATCCTTTCTAATTTGTTATTTTTTATTGTTTTCTGTGTATGAGTTATATGCAATGCAGTCCACGTTTTTAGAATTAATTTGTCAATATTAATTGTAACAATAAGACCATCAGTGAGTAAGGTCTTCAAGAACCAACAGCAGGGTTTTGCTTCACGAGGCCCCCCAGGGTCAAAACTAACCTGAGTTAAATACAACTCACATGGCAGTCAATGTGTTAAGTAAGTTATTTATTCAATGGAGGAATAAATGAAAGGATGAATGCAAAAAGGAGGTTTCGTCCCATCCAAGTTACCTGCCCTTGGGCTTTCTCTAGCTGCAGGGCTCCATCTCTAGGTCTTAGTGCACAAGGAGAGACAATCTAACACAGTAGAAAGAGTTTAGATGCGAATGCTGGAATCCACAACACCCACTTTGATGCCTGCTCCTACACCTGGATAGCTAGAAGTTAAGCCAGTTCGTTAATCTCTCCAAGTCTCAGTTTTCTTATCTTAAAAGTAGAGATAATAAAATTTTCCTTGTAAGGATAATATATAAAGGTTTAAAGAACTTAGGTGTTAGAATATAATATGTTTCAGTGTAAGGCACAAAGGAATATAGTTAAGGGTGTTATGACTCTTTGGGGTCCACCTGTCACCTTCCTACCTATAGAGGGTATGAAAGAGCTTCAAAGTAAATCCCTGATCATGCCATTCTTCCACATACAAACTTAAAAGTCTTCCTATTGCCTTTTTTCTTAGCATTCAAGGCCTCCCATGATGAAGTCTCAATCTGTCTTTCCAATATCATTTTCCTCTCCTCTTCTGTGCTGATTGCCTTTGATAACTATTACCCCTCCCAGAGCCTCCTGTGCATTGTAAAGAAGTCAGGGATTGCATTTCCCCAAATCCTTTACTCTATCTTGCCCAAGGTTAGAGTTTGCCAATGTAAGCCATATGCAAGATTTGGAAGGGAGAAGGAAAGGACCTTATTTTGTGGAGGAGTTGTGGTCTGTGCAGTGGTAGTTTGGTTCCCATGGTCACACATCCATTCACTACCAATAGCAAGCCAGCAGCTGTTTCTCACAAGAAGAGTTAATGGCAGAAGAGGGCATAGCTATGCATGGAAATACTAAAGGTCTGCATAGTGATTCTCCCATTGAGGCTTTTGGAGATTCTTTATAGCATCTCAGACATTTCATCCACCATCTGATCTGGTCGACCAAAGTGCTCAAGTCATATAGCAGCTTATATACTAGCCTGGATATGTGTTGCAGGTCCTTCTTTTGTTCCTGACCCATGGCGAAACTATCTGGGTCAAAGATATCTTGGAACATAGATGAGAACAGGACACCTATGACATCTGCTGCCTCCAGAGCTCAAAGACTCTCACTAGCTGTTGTGCCTCCTTCTTAATGGTAGGAGGTTCAAGATGCCATAAATATGGCTTCATCTCAGAGGGAATACCTCAGACCACTGGGCCCCTAGAAACTCCACCATAGTTTGGTTTCTACTCTCTGCCATGTGAAAAGTATATACCAGATAGGGGCCTTTCCTTCAGCCTGGTTCCAAGAAGAAGAAGACATCTGGAGCAGGGTCACCCAGAGCTGCAGACAACCAGCAGACTTGTGAGCAAGACATCAATGGCTGTGGTTATAAGCCTCTGAGATGTAGTAGTTATTTGTTGTCACAGCAAAAGCTAACTGATGCACCTTCATATACCTTTTATCTCCTCCAAATGTCACTTGCACATGCTCCATTCTTTCCCATTACCATTTCTTGACTGGCAAATTAAAGTGTTCTTTCCCATCCTTTTGTGCCGAAATCCAGTCTTTAATTCAAAAGTCAATTCTTTCTTTATCCCTAGCTGGAAATAATTTCTCCAGATTTAACACCCAAAGCACTTTAGTTATATCTTTTTTATGGTTCATCACTTCTTATCTTGCACTTTATGATTTGTTTGCATGCCTGTTGTAGCTATTGTGGTTGATTTTCCAACACCTACTCCATCCGAGTAGGGTTAGTCTAAGGCAAATATTGTAATCTTTTATTAGTGATGTTTTTTGCAGTGGTCTTGGAATGAAATCCTGCTCAATGAGAAAACAAGAGAAAGCTCTGGAGGATTTCTAGGAAGAGTTTCCCTGAAGAAAGAAAGAGAAAGAAGAAAAAGAAAGAAAGGAAGAAAGAAAAGAAAGAAAGAAAGAAGGGGGGCGGGAGGGAGGAAAGAAGGAAGGAAAGAAAGAGAGAGAAAGAGAAAGAGACAGAGCTAGCCCATCCCCCATTCTTTCTTTCTCTACTTTGCTAACAATGTGAGGATTAAGCAAACCCAACGGAGGACAGCCACCCTGAAACAAGCAGAGGGTTGTCCTGCACAGCCCTGGATATAAGTCCACTGCATATAACCCAAGTGTGGGCCTTGCCCGAGAAAGACACTCAACTAATTTATTCCATGAATAAGTGAAAAGAAGGCTTTGGGGTTGTATAAGTTTGGGATATAAGATCTTTGTGTAAAATATAAGACAATAACAATTATTGCAGCCTGGAAAGTTGGTGAAGAAACTACTTAGACAAGGTCCTCATGTATATTTTTTAAAAAGCAAACAAAAACAAACAAATGAAAAAGAAAACTTTTAAAGAAATGAGAACCACTGAAAAGAAAAAAATAGGGAAAGAACTTTCTGGAACAGAAATTGCATAATCCTATTTTCTAAAGTCTTTATAAACTAGGATAAAGATTATATAGATTTTCATCTGTACAGGAAGTCTAGGTTTAATTCTGTCATAGGATTCCAGTGAGTGTGGCCAAACTAAATAAGGATGGGAACTAGAATTACTGACCAAAGATCACACATAAAAATATAGTAGTTTATTATATGAAACAACATTGACAGATGTTTCTGGCTTTCATATATCCATGTGTAGTCGATTCATATCGAGTGTTTGAAAGAACATAGTATCACCGCAATTTAGAGCAGCCGTTCTCCTCTTGCTTCAGGGCACTGCACAGGAAGTTCTGATTGCTATCTCCAAGTCTGTTTCACCATTTCTGTATTGAACAAATTAGCAGGTGACACTTTTTTGGGACCTTTCTAGGACTATGATCTTGAAGCTTCGTGATAGGAAACAGTCTTTTGGAGGCCCAAGAAAGTTGTGTTAACTCCTCTGCATTGCTTAACTTCCTGGCATGGAATATATAAAGCTCCCAGTAAATGAATACTTTAAGAAAAGTGAATAAGGTTCTGTAGTAGTTTTATTTTGTCTTAGAAACAGTAAACAGTGTTGGTCAGCTGGTCAACTGTCCCATGGATAGGGGAGTTGAGCTTTTCATCCTTAGAAGAAAAAGGATAATTACAAAATCCATTACATATCAATTCCTGCCTTCCTTCACTCTGGAAAAGAAAAGCTCCATTTTTATCTTGATATGTGGTCCTC
The DNA here is from genome assembly GCF_041146395.1 of Eulemur rufifrons. Classification (NCBI taxonomy): domain Eukaryota; kingdom Metazoa; phylum Chordata; class Mammalia; order Primates; family Lemuridae; genus Eulemur; species Eulemur rufifrons. The sequence goes on along the minus strand of NC_091000.1, from coordinate 60,363,049 downwards.
ATTTCTCTCCCACTTTAAATCCTAAATGCACAGATATTACCAGGGAGAATGACAGAAGCAAGAGGAACATGGTTACTGGTAAATTTAAAACTAAAATTTTCATTTAATTAAATAATATATTAGGAGGCAGGAAAATCTGTCCTATAGCTATTTTTTTCCTCTGCAATACTGAAAAAAAAAGTGCTTTGTTCAAGTGAAATGATATGTCTAACATGACAGAATGCTGAAGAATCAATATTAGTTGCAAAAGTACAGTTATTTGGCCTCTCCTGTACACACAACGAATGATTCTCAGGCATTGATGTGCTTGGTTTGTAAAAGTAGTGCAATCTCAAGATAGTTGTTTGAGTGTGGTGCAGGATTAGAAAATCTTATATAACATTTCTGACTTTGGTATTGACTTACAAGGAAGTAGAAAAATGAAATCCTTCTTTATTCTGTGACTCAGTTTGCTGCTTTTACAAATAAACACGTTATACTGCAACAGTCTTAGTGCACAGTGTTGAGAAAAGCAGGCCCGTTGTTCTTTGCATATTTGCTTTATTAGAAAATCACTAGCTGTTGGCTCACCCAATGCTCATCTTGCAAAAAGTATGTTCTCAGCACATGGTTGTTGAATCACATTTTTATAAAAACATGAGTGTGTATTCATGGATGAGAGGGTTCCTTTAAAAAATACATTAAGGACAAGTGGCTTTGTGTTTGACTTTTGGGAATATGTGAAGCAGTAATACAAGGAACAACTTTGACAGGAATTAGCATGGGAGGAAGAGAGGTTAAGTCATAGTCTGGGCTGATCCGAGGCTGCTAATTAACAAGATCATTGGGAAGTGGAACAGAAAGAGTATTCTTTGCCTTTTTCTTTATCTTATCTTGTCTATTAAAAGATATGAAATCACCATTTTATGAGATACTGATAATATTGTAAACATTTATGGCAAAAGATTAATCTTGTACCGATTCTAAACTGCCTGAACTATTGTTTGTTGCTGTTGGTTAACTTACGTAACCGAGTAGTATTATGGATATTTAGGTAGTTAAACAGAGTCTTAGAGACTGAAGAAAACAATTTTTTTTTTCAGATTTTCTTGGGTACTTCTATTTCCATTCACTCATTTAGATAAAATAATTGTATTGAGTAGGAAGCTACAAATAGACGCGGGATACGAGATGGCTTTGACAATAGGACTTTCAGATCTCGGCTGCAGGTGGCATAATTGACCAAGAGCTCCACTATTAATTAAACTTTGAAATGCGCCATCACATTGGTGCCAAGGCTCTGCCACCACCCACAGGCAGCACACGTCCCAAAGCCCAAGGCCAAGCTTCCCCTGGGCTGCCCCTAGTCAACTGCTGAGTGGGGCAGGGATATAAAACAGGACCTTTCCTAGAACCTAAGGACTCTCTGACGGGCATCCACGGTTCCAAGACTGCCTATCAGCTTTTTGCCAATACAGTCATCCCTCAGTATCCACAGGGGATTGGTTCCACCTCAGATACCAAAATCTGCGATGCTCTAGTCCCTTATATACAATGGTGCAGTATTTGTGTATGACCTACAAACATCCTCCCATATACTTTAAATTGTCTCTAGATACTTATAATACCTAATACAATGTAAATGCTGTGTCAATAGTTTTACTGTATTGCTTTGTATTTGTATTATTTTTATTGTTGTATCATTATTATTGGAATATTTAATCTGTGGTTGGTTGAATCTGCAGATGCAGAAGCCATGGATACAGAGGGCTGTATATATATATGCGCACAGATACTCTACTTTCTTAGAACTGCATTGCAGTCTAAGAGGCTTCCTCCAAACCATCCTTCTCTCTTCCCTCTCTCCTCTAAGGTCTGATAGCTCTTTCAGCCTCCTCTGTGTTCCTCTCTCTTTCTCCCAAAGGTATTTTCCCTAATAAATCTCTTGCATGGCTAATCTCATCTTGATGTCTCCTTCTTGGAGGGTCCAAAGGGGTGAGGAACCTGCAGCCTCAAGACCACACATGGCCCTTGAGATCCCCGAGGGTGGCCTCTCGACTGAATCCAAACTCCACAGGATAAGGGATTTCTTCTGAAAAGTCTGGATTCGGTCGAGAGGCTGCACTAAGGATCCAGAAGGCCACATGCAACCCCAAGGCCACAGGTTCCCCACCCTCGCTTGCTCAGAGTTGTTGCAGGGGTCTACAGGATCCACAATCTGGCCCCCAGCTCCCAGGTGAGGCATGAGTGTTGGAATAACCCTAGTCACTATATTAAAGCCCCCTGTACATTTTTCTAGGAGAAAGTTCTACCCTCCAAGGCCAATAGGGCTGCTGACTGGTACCCTTTCTCCTGGACAGCAATAGAAAGTGTCCTTGGTTTTTGCCTTTCTAATATCTCTCTATTTTTACTTAGGGCATTTTCGTTTGGTTGACACATGTATTCTTTAAATGTGTCTACATTATTGACTATGCTTTGGGGCCATAGAAACCTTGGATAAGTTACTTAAACTATGTGACTCTTAATTTCCTCATATATAAATTGGGAATAACAACAATACCTACTTTGTAGGGTCATTCATTATTCATTCATATATACTGAATATGTAGCAGGCTCCAGGCATTATGCTGTGAAGAGAAAATTAGGTAAAATATTAATATATAAAGCATGAAGCTCACAACTTGGCTTATATTAGTTGTTCAATAAATGATATTATTACTGATTTGTTACTTTTATTGCTGTTGACAATATGATTGAATTGTAATTCTGCTCTTTAATCTGAATGATATTTTACCTTTTGAGCTGATTTTTACATAGATGATCTTATTCATTATTTGCTATTTTTCAAGTTTAACCCTTGTAATCTTGAAACTCCGTATTTCTCCTTCTCATATCTCTCTTTGTCTTCACATTCAAATTTCTTTCTTTTTTTTTTTTTTTTTTTTTTTGAGACAGAGTCTCACTCTGTTGCCCAGGCTAGAGTGAGTGCCGTGGCGTCAGCCTAGCTCACAGCAACCTCAAACTCCTGAGCTCAAGCGATCCTCCTGTCTCAGCCTCCCGAGTAGCTGGGACTACAGGCATGCGCCACCATGCCCGGCTAATTTTTTCTATATATATTTTTAGCTGTCCATATAATTTCTTTCTATTTTTAGTAGAGGTGGGGTCTCGCTCTTGCTCAGGCTGGTCTTGAACTCCTGAGCTCAAACGATCCGCCCACCTCGGCCTCCCAGAGTGCTAGGATTACAGGCGTGAGCCACCACGCCCGGCCCACATTCAAATTTCTTGAAAGAATTGTCCATACACCCTCTCTCCATGTCTTTACTCACCAATACTTAGTTCTCAACATACTCCAATACAGTTTTCCATCTTCATCGTTCCCCACAACTTTCTCATAGGTCAACTCTGACTCCTTGTTGCTTGTGGCAGTTTGCCAGGGCGGCCACAACAAAGTGCCACAGACTGGGCGGCTTAAACAACAGAAATTTACTTTCTTACAGTTCTCAAGGCACAACGTCAGCAGGGTTGGTTTCTTCTAAGGCCTCTCTCCATGTCTTGCGTCTGCACAGGGTCTTCCCTCTGTGTGTGTCTGTGTCCTAATCTCCTCTCCTTATAAGGACACAAGTCACATGAGATTAGACCCTTATGACCTCATTTAACCTTAATGACTTCAGAGGCCCCATCTCCAAATACAGTCATATTGGGTGTCGGAGCTTCAATGTATATACTTTGGAGGAAATAATTCAGTTTATAACATGCTACTTTTTTTTTTTTGCTTATTTTACTTGATTTTCAGGATAACTCAAGAGTATCATCCACACATATCTTCTTGAAACCCTCCCTTCTCTGGCTTTCTGCAATCCCCACATGCTCCTGGTTTGTCTCCTATTCCTCTCGCCACTTCCTAGAGTGCCTTTTTCAAGCTTACCCTTCACTCTCTAACAGTTAAATGTTGGAGTTCCTCAAGATGTTGACTTTGACTCCTTCCCATCTCACTCTCCTAGGTGATCTCATCCATCCACACGGCTTCACCCCACTAATACAAAGAAAACTCTGTTTTTTTTTTTTTTGGAGACTAGAAATGACTTGACCCTTCTATGCATTTGCCTCTGCCTGGAATATATTATAAAAGACACTGAGAAAAACAGAGTGAAATTTTTTTTCCCCTGTTGAGAATGGTTTCTGTATCGAAATATAGTTACCCTATAATATCCACCGTACCAACATACTCATAGGAGGGACTTTCCACAGTAATCTCAGATGAACTTGAGTGGCCCTTGACAGAGCTGACCCACATCTGTAGCTGCTCTCGACATCAAGGTGGCAGGGAGAAGAGGGGAAATTCCAAGCTGCAGAGTGCATGGAAACAGTTTTTTAAAGTTGGCTGATAACCATCTGCATTGCAACTCTTCTGGGACTCTGTCGTTTTATCACTAGGGACTCTGATGCTATTGCCACACACTCAACGGGGGAGAGGGGGATTTTTTCATTCGAGCTGAGTTGGTTCATTTGCTAGGCCGTGGGGAACTGTTTCAAGGCATGACAACTCTCCTGATTGTAGATGCAATTGTATAGTTCCTGAGATAATACATTGCTAATTATTAGTAACTAGAAACGAAAGGGGTAAAATCCAATCAATCACAAAAAATCCATACTTTGAGTATCTGTACTAGGTATCAAGGGTTATGCTAATAAGTACGGGAGAGAGGCAGGATAACAGAAGATGGAAAGGTCCCAAAGACAAGCTCCTCAACCTCATCCACAACATAATTGTGCCTGGGTCAGCCCAGTTCATTGCAAACAGAGTTACTCCATGTGCATCTTGGACATAAGCCTTAGCTTGCCAACCCCAGAACAGACCCCATCCATGTTTGCTCTGGGGCATCCTAACTTCAGTTTTTATTTACATACGCAACTCTGGCCATGCAAGTCCCTTCCACCAGGAACTATTTAATTACATGCGTTCCATATTTGTCCTGAGGTAAATTAGCCTAAGTAATAATTGTATCAAAATATCAAAATGAATTTTGCTCAAGGGCATCTAACCTATTAAATGTTATATAAATGAACATAACTGCACTTATATATTTATTTTTTAAATTGCTACATAGTAATTGTACATATTTTAGAAGTACATGGGATATTTTGATACATACATACAATATATAATGATCAAATCAGGGTATTTAGGATATCTGTCATACCAAACATTTAACATTTCTTTATACTGGGAACATTTCAAATCTCTTCTAGCTATTTTGAAATGTACAAATGCATTGCTGTTAACTATACTCACCCTACTGTGCTATAGAACACAACAACTTATTTCTTCTATCTAACTGTATTTTTGTACCGATTAACCAACCTCTCTTCATCCCCCTGCCCGGCCCCGTGGCGCCCCCCCCCCCCCCCCCCCGCCAACACACCCTTCTCTCTACCCTTCCCAGTCTCTGATATCTATCATTCTACCCTCAATCTCCACGAGATCAACTTCTTTAGCTCTCACATATGAGTGAGAACATGCGTGTGGTATTTGTCTTTCTGTGCCTGGCTTATTTCACTTAACATAATGACCTCCAGTTCCAACCATGTTACTGCAAATGGTAGGATTTTATTCTTTTTCATGGCTGAATAGCATTCTAATAAATACATAAATATACCTAATTCCACATTTTCTTTATCCATTCATCCATTGATAGACACTAGTTTGTGTCCATATCTCGGCTTTTGTAAGCAGCGCTACAATAAACATGGGGGTGCAGGTATGCCTTTGGCACACTGATTTCCCTTCCTGTGGCTAAATACGCAGCAGTGGGGTTGCTGGATCGCTGCAGCCTGGGTGGACATGGGGGATGTCAGTGGGGCTCTAGGGATGTGGAGCTGCCAGGGGCTGCTGGGGCGGGGGAGGGCAAGATGTAGTCTAGTAGGGGCTGGGCTCTCAAAATGGCACCTTTTAGCTGCCTAGAAAGGGAGGGCTGGGAGAGGTGAAGGGGTGAGGGTGTGGGGAGGAGCCAGCATGAGCTCCGTGTCTGAAACAAGGCCATCACGTGGACTTGAGCCAGCTTCCTATGCTAGTCTCAGGGCCTGCAAGGGTCTAGGGGCTCTCCTGTGGCTAGGATGGCAGGAGTCCCAGGTGGGGATGTGGACTCCTGGGGATCTATCTCTCCCTTACTCTGTCCCTGTGCTGGGGAGTTTCTCTGGCTCCCAGCCAGTGCCGGCCAGGCCAGCTGCTTCACTTCCCTCTCCTTCTGTACCCCAGAGGCTCCCTGTCACCTCCCTGCTGAATTTCAGTGTTCTCTCTTAGAGGTTCTATTTGACCTGTGGTTATTCTACTCACTATTTTGGTCCCTCTTTGTGGAGGAGGCCAAAAAGCCCCACAAAACTTAGAAATCTTCCTTTCCATAGGTGACACAGAGCTCTCTTGTGCAACCTCACCAACCTTGTCTAAAGACTTAGGACAGGGACAAATGGGATTTGGAGGCATATGCCCAAATCAGTGCAAAAAGAAAACCTCTAACCATTAGGAATAATGGAGAAACAGATACCTTATGTAACTTTGAAGAAAAAATAAAAGGATCAATTTCACCCGATTTTGAGTGGAGTTAAGTGGGTTCCGGGAAAACGGGAGTTAATTGTGCTAGAATAGTCTGTCCCTCCCAGCCCTGTCCCCTTTCCTGTGAACGCCTGTGTATTTTTCCTGGATATGGGGCTCTCACTGAATTTAAAAGGCACTTAGGAAAGTGAAGACTTCCAAGCAAGAGGAAATGAGTGGGGGATAAAATAGGAACTTCTGATTTCAGCTGAACTCACCCAAATTTGTGGGGGCTGGGGGTGGGGAGTGACAATTTTGACCTTAGAAAGCCGTATAGTCCTAAGAAAAGTCAACTTGAGCTCAACTCCAATTTCCTCTTTGATGGCTAAATAAATGTTAAATTACTTTGTAAATGTTTTCCAATGAATGGCTTTGGAGTGGGAGTGGTGAAGAAAGAAAGGGAAAAGAGGTTAACTACGGCACATAAAACAACCAGCCCAAACAGCCTATGGCCAATTTCGACAGCTGGATTTTTATAAACTCCTTGAAGAGCTGGGCGAGGGACGGGTTTATGATGTTACCATGGCAGTGCTGCAGTTTTTTGACAAAATATTGTGACACTGAAGCAGATGTATTGTGGGGAGGTAGGCATAGCGATTGGGACAAGTATGAAGGAATTTAAGACCCTCACTAAATATTTCAGCGAAGAATGTCTCACTGAACTGCCGCTGGGTTTAATTAGCTGTGAAGTGAAAGGTGAAGGGTCACCCTAAGGTCAGTGTGGGGGAAAGGAGGCCGGTGACACATGCAGCTATGTGATATTTGCTGAATGCCACCTTGTAGTCAATTAGAATAGTAAATTAGCCCAGCAGGAGAAGGAATAGGCACTTCGTTTCTTTAAATCAATTGGATATGACAGTGTTCAATTATTTAATTTCCATATGCGTTTCTCTAAGATTCTGTCAATCCAGTAATTTCTTCTGAAGTGTTGAAAGTGCCTGCCAAGCAAGTTAGACGTATTTGCCGATTTTCACAGTGGAGAAACAATTTGATTGAGCTCAATTAAAAACAATTGAATTTTGTTTAATAGTGTTTGGTGTCTATATTTGCTTCTTTACATGACTTCAAATGTTTTGTTTTGTTTTGCTTTTTTTCCTCTCATTTAAAGGGGGAAAAAAACTGTCAGGCTGACATTTTTTTTCCCTCCTACAGAATTCAGAGCAAGCCAGTTTGTTTGAATAGAACAAACTCTGTAACTCTGTTTAGAATAAGGGGAGATTTGTCGGGCATATTGAGCACCTCAGTGATTCATTGATCGATTCTACAAATATTCCTTGACCATCTGTTGTGGTCCAGGCATTGTTCAGGCACTGTGTTCCCACCACTCGACAGGACAGAGGGTCCTTGTCTTCACAGAGCCCAGTGGGTTGGGACATAGAACAATGGCATCTCTTCCGAGCACAGCTCTCAGGTGGGCAGAGGAATTCTTAGCCTACTAACTAGAAGAATGGTTAAATTGTTAGTCACCTCTGCCACAAACCCAAGTTCCAGAGAGGCTCGCTGATTTGCCAAAGATAACCAGCTATTTTAGTATGTACAGACATACTGAAGAATTCTCTGATTTCTATTCTCTGGTTTAACCACTAGGTAGATTTTCCATAGCGTTTCTCATATACCCTCATACATTTATGTTATAGTAACAACACATTCTGACTTTTTTTCGTTTCTTAGGATTTGTGTTAATAGTAAAACTTCACAGACACACTCAAAAGTGAGTATTTAGTCTGGCTTGAGTGGTGTGAATGAGTAAATATTTCCTATTCACCACTAATGTGGTAGGGGAGGGAGGGGAAATCAACTATCTTTAGCAAAGTCATGGAATAGTAAACTCAAAAACAGAGGGTCCTGAGTCATGTTAAGAGGAAATGAGAGTGTGAGCCATCATTTGACCCCATTAACACGTTAGGTACCAACCATCAATCCAAGCCAACCTATACCCAGCCTTAGCCAAGGAATGCTAGCCTTAGCAGAAAGCACTAGGCAATTCTAACCGCACTGATATCTGCAAAAGATCTCACAGGAACTTCATTCAGCAACAAGTTTAGAGGGAATGGTCAGAGATTAGGCATGAGGTTGGGTGAACACTACAGCCCCCACCAGCTGCCCTTTGGGGCTGACCTTGGAGCTTAAGGGACTGACAGCTGTGAATGGTCAGCAGTTATGGAAACAAGATACTGCAGTTTCTTTACCCCGGCCCCAATAGCTCATGTAATTCACCCAGGTGAAATCTATTTACTGAATGCCTATTCTGCAGCAGGCATTGGACTGGGTGCTAAGGATACAGTCCTGAACAAGAAAGACACTGTCCTGTATAATTCAGTGGAAGCATTGGCATAGGAGTGTGAGTTGGTGATCCAGATATTTCAGTAAACTGTCTTCTTAATTGTATGGAGTTGAATGCCCCTTGCTCTGGTCCTACTAGAGATCTGTCATCCTGGAAGACACAGGGACAAGGACCTTTACTTTCTGGAGGTCAGATGTGGCTGATACAAAAAGCAAAGTACCTCAGAAGTCCCTGCCTACCCAGCAGCCTACATGTGGCAGAATGTCATAGGATGTGGTCAGAGTCCCCAGAACCTTCTTCGTGTATTTGGATAGTCCACATGACTCTCACAGCAGCTACTCCAAGCTGTCAAATGAATGCAGCCAAACTGGCAATGGGATTTACTTACATTCTATGTCCCTTAATGTCTCGAAGCCAAACAGCCCCTTCTACAAGTGACTGATGCAGAAACCCATTAACATATGTGTCTTTATCCGGAAGAGACATTTGGAAGAACAAGACCAGGAAACATGGTGCTCATGGTTCAGTGACATGTATTTTCATGGGATTCTTAGTTGGTTGCATCATAAATGTTCAAACTAAACTGACACTAATTCTTATTGATTCATAGATTTTCATCTTCTACTCGAGGAGTGGATCCACTTAAACTAATTGAAAGCAAAACAACATCAAAACTTTTGCCTGAAAACAATGACTATCATTGTTAAGTAGTACCTAAAACTGGCTTTGAAAATTAATTATTTGTCCTTAGAAAGAAAGGACATAGGATGGCAGTTCAGGAGTCTTCCTGTTGCTGAGATGGGAGAAGTCAATGGCAGTTAATCTGTTTCACTGCCCCTCAGGTAACCAGACAATTATTAAAAAATTCTTCCTCTTTCCCTGTTAGTAGGAAAAACACTTCCACGAACATAACTCTCTCCCTACAAAGTCAAGTAGGATGATTATTTGAATCTGTTTAGTATCTTGTAGAGCCATAGATATATATTCAGTACAAAAGAAATGCAATCTCCTTTGCATTTCTTTTGCATGCCCCTGAAACTCCAAAGCCCTTAAAATTTCTTGAACTACATGGAGGAGACAAAGTAAGGGTGCATGTATATTTCCTATTGGGAAATCAAATAACAAGTAAGTGCTCCTACCAAGGTATGTGGTGTTGATAATCACTTAGATTTCTGGTGAGCTAAATCCTCGATGGTTAGTTACTTCAACAAACATTTATTGAGTACCTTCTTAGGACAAGACCCTGTACTAGGATGTTTTAAGGATGATACAATTCATATTTAAGATTTGATGTGGAGTGATGAATTCTTAATCACAGAAGCGGGGTGTAAGTCATGCTTGAGCTCAGATGTAAAAACAGTTCTGTCTGTGGTTTGGTCCTCTTATCTGCAAAAGTCCATGTTGGGAGGAAAATGCCAGTGCCAGTCAAAGCCAACGGAATTGTTGTGCATTGACACATATTGTGAACAAAAGGGCTCTAGCAACAAAAATGTTCCAGTTTTAATCAAGTGATAAACAAAATAAAGGATATTCAAGCAAAGGGTATGAGTGTTTGTCGGCTGTTGTTTAAAAATAGTAGTAGTAAGGTTGAATTTATCAAGGTCATGGTTTTGAATAACTTGAATTTTCTTTAGCTCTGGGCAGACGAGCCTCCCCACAAATGACCATGAGACAGAAAACACTTGCATACGTAGACATACCTACCACATGGGTGTACAAGGCACTTCCCAGGTCAAGATTCTTCCAGTTAGTATGATTGGGAGGACTCTGGGGGGAAAGGTGGATGCTGAGTTCTTTTTGGCAACAGGAAAGCCATTAGTCTGGGGGTGGAAACCAGTGAATCAGGAAAAGAATCAGAATCAGGAAGGTGACCCCTGCAGTGGGTCAGGACCATAGTCGTGGGGAGGTTGGGAGCCTTGGCGGAGTTTCAAATGCCAAGAGTGAGATTTTGAAGTTAAAATTAAGGGTCACGGGAGTTATTGGTAGTTTTTGAAATGCAGGTGAGTTTAATTATTTAATTGAGTTGTTATAAAAGGCCTGAGATGGTAATAATGATTATTCTTGTGCTTTTGGTGCCCTTCAGTTCTTCCACGGATGGAAAGTCCTTTGAAGCCAATAGTCAGCTTGCAAGTGGTGAGGGCTGGTGAGGAGAAAGCGATCATGAGCACCAGCATGCCCCTGTCATTTTCTATGGCCCTGGAGAGACTGGTCACCTGAGATGCCTCCAAAATGCACTTAGAAAATTGTGACCAGAAGGGCTCAGTGTTAGAACCTTGGCGTGTAAGTTATTCATGGCCGGGTCCCAGCTGCTGCCAGAATTCCCCTTCTTAAAATAACCAACAGGTGGGTGACCTGGCCTTTGACAACACTGTGTCAGAGCATGTACAGGATATATTACTGCTTTCCTTCTCTTCTTGCTTAAACAGTCCCATATTTTTCTTCTTGTAAGGCCACTTGAATTTTTGAATTCAGATGTCAGAAAAAAGCTACCAGAGCAGTGCCTTTCACATAGGTATTTGATAAATGACTGCTTATTGATTGGTTACAAACTCCTAACAGTAAGTGCGTGTGTGTGTCTGTGTAATGATTTTTAGAGATTACGGATTTGAAACTGTCTTTGTTCTATATGGATCGATATGATCGTCCATTATCTTGCTCTTCTTGCTGCTGTTTATTGACTTTTTCCCTATAATGTATGTACCCAAAATATTCTCTGTTGTTATCTTCTTAAGAGAAAGGAAAACATGGCCATATTTTCTTTCTCTCAGAAAAAAATGAGGATTCATTTTCCAAAAATCATTTTAATGAAAAATTATGTCCTTTGTACATGGGGAAAAAACGGTAGAGCAGCATGATTTTTTTTCTTCTTGTGGTTTGACTGTTCATTGGCAAAAGCAAAAACCTGGTACTAGAGCTCAAGGTGGCAGACTGGTCACCTTTCCCTCCTGTCTTCCAGCACGCCCTCTGAAGGGCAGGGACACAGAAACAGGGTTTGGTCCCGACCGCAATTCCACCAAAGGCATTATGAACTTGGCACAGAGGTCTGTGTCTGGCCTTGACGGCTCCCTTCATGGCTCCAGCATTTGTTCCACTGCAGTGGCATTCAAATCTCAAGAGATGCATGAAAACACAAAAATAATACACGGTGAGGAAGCAAGTCCCCTAACTGGTTCTTCAACAATCTTGTTCTGGGTGAAAGCAGGGACAATGTGAGGCCATGAAGAAAACAGACAATAAAGGAAATGGGATCCCAGAGGCTGGGAACAGAGGCCCCCCAGCGGGAGGAGCACCCACAAAGTGAGTGCTAAGTGATCTGAGGCTGTGGGGATAAATTTAAAGATGAGTAAGGAAATCTTTTCTCTCTAGAGGCAGGAACTGGAATGGACTCCAAGAGGGGCAGGGGTAACTTTGGGAGTTGTACACCTTGAAGACAAAAGGTAAAATCTGGGGTAGACAGCAAGATGAAGGAGAGAGACCCTCAGAGCCTGGGAATCAGAAAATCAGAATTCTGGCCTTGGCCTGCTTCCAACCAGCTGTGGGTTCCTGGCTAAATACTTTATCCTATCTGAGCCTCAATTTCTCATCTCTGAACTGTAGGGTTTGGATCAAATGACTTCTAAAGTGCCTTTCAATTTTTATAATTGTTTGCCTGAGAGAAGTTGTCATTTTGATTTGGCTCCATTGCGGTCATGTTTCTTAATGCTTGAGGACAAGGCAAGTTTGCATGACAAAGTGTACTTATCTGATTAAAAATTATTATTTCCTTTGATGTTTTCACATTATCTCTCTTGGCTGGGTTCATTAAATTTGCTACGTGCAGCGGATCTAGGGATTCCCATCTTGATGGGGTAAGACATGATAAGACATCAGCTGGGGATGACTGGGCTTTGCAGACCATCAGCCTGTGGACTGATAACTTCATTGCCTGTGGATGGTAACACAGAGCACAGGTACCATTCATTTGACCAGGCCCTGCCATCAAAGAAAGTTCTAGGTGCCGCCATGATCGGTGCCAAAGAAATAATTTCACTGAAAAATAGGTAGACAATAAAATTTATTCTTTGGAAATATCCAAGGAGAACTGCATTTTGTACCTTAAAATATAATCCCTCAGCTTGCAAGGGTTACTTTGGGTATCAGTAAGACACTTTGGCATAAAAGTCTAAAACTCATAAAGATCGCAAAGCCACCTCTTCTGAAGGAAGCTGAAGCTCAAAAAAAAAAAAAAAAAAAAAAAATTAAATGAATTCTCCAGGGAAGCACAGCTGGTTAAGCCAGAACTGAGGATCTAGGACATTGGACTACCAATTCAATACCTTTCTCCTTTCCCAATCAGTTTCTTCTAAACAAAACCAGCCCTATTTGCAGACGGAAGACATCACTCTCCTAAGTGGTGAGCATCAAAACTTGTGCAGCTGCCTCCAGCATCTCCAGAGCTGCCTGTCCAAAGACCTTGTCCCTCTCTGGAAGCTTCTCCCAGCAACCCAGGCTGTCCCACCAAAGCCCTCACCACATGGATTGCCCTTCCCTATTTGGATGTCTATTTCCAAGTCAGCTTCATGAGGGCCCATACCATCCTCGCCTCTTTCTCAGTTGCATTTCCAGTTTTGGCACATTGTGTGGCAGGGTCAATGTTCAATAAATATTTGTCGAATCAATGATCTAAAGGTTAAGGAACACAGTAATGAATGAATGAACAGGAGCCCAGATCTCTGCCATTAACCTCACTCCTATGAGGTAAAATGCTGTTCTATGTGGAAATGCAAAAAGACCTGGGAGAGAGTGACAAATACAAACATTATCACATCTCAAACTGCTTTTCAGAGTCATGAGATAAGAAAGCTTTGAAGGGAGATAGGGAGGAGGGATTCAGGGTGGGTATTGGACAAGTCTGGGTCACTGCTGTATTTGTGTTTGGTGGGGCAGAGTGGAGAAAAGTGGTTCTCACTAGGAAGACTGCAGGAAGTGGTACCCAAAACAACCCCATTACATCTCACTTTGTCTGAGGCTGGCACTACTTGAAGCCATTCCACCCCCAGGAGTGGGTTTCTTCGTTCCTGATTACAATCACACACTCACACAAAAACATTATGGCCATTCATCCTTTCTAACTGTGCGTCAGTTAACATTTTCCAGAGAATCATCACAACTTTCACCTTATTTAATTTCTTTGTACCTTTGAGAGAGACTTAGAGCAAATAATATTGTCTCTGCTACTAGGAACTGAGGCCAGGGAGCTGGTCTGCAGTCTCACAAGCCTATGCTCTGACCATTAGGGCAAACTGTGTCTTCCTTCTATTTGTGAAGATTAATGCTAAAATTGTTTTTAAGTATTTTATTTATTCCAGGCAAATATTTTGGGGAAAATTGTCTCAATTTGTATTAACGAGGGCATAAACTATAATAATTCTGCAAACCTATCTTGCAATCTAAACTGTTGCTGCATTAAATGTATCTGTCCATCTGACCAAATTCCCCAGAGAGGCTGAAATAAAGAAGAAAAGAGGGACAGCCACACATTAATTCTTAAAACAATTCCATGATGACAATAGCACACCTCCCAACGCTTACACAGTTTATATTGAAACATTGTATCTTTATCAAGGAGAAAAAACAGCAAGAAAGTAATAGTAGAATAAGAATGTTAAGTTTGTTGCTGCCTTTTTGTTATACTTCTTCCAGTTATACTTTTTTACTCTTTGTTTTCACTGACCTAGATATTTGTGACAGATGTGTACAGCTCCCATGATTTTATACAAGCAAGCTGTTTTTAAATGTTAAGTCCAATGATGACTTTATCACCATCAACTCCCTCCTCCCCCTGAAACCATGCAGTAGATAAAAGGCCTTATAAAAGTTTAGAAGATGGACGGAGTTAAAAACAGCTTTTCCTCGAAGATATTTTTTTAAAGATCAAAATCAGAACCCAACCTTTTAAGGAACAGCCCTGAATTTAATTTTTCCTTTCCTTTGTTCTTATTTTAATTTCTCCCCAAACTGCACTTGAGCTTCCAACTTTCTTCTTTCCTATTTAATGCCAATAATTTGCACTTCTGTCATCTCTTTCATCTGGGGAATCACAAGGCCATCTGAAACTTTCTCTGATGGACTTCAGAGAGGTGCCCTGATGGGTAAGTCCTTTGATAACATTTTCAGAATGTGTAGCAAAAGTAGATGTGGCAATACAGATTGAGTATCCCTCAGCCAAAATGCTTGGGACCAGCGTGTTTCAGATTTCAGATGTTTTGGATTTCGGAATATTTGCATATACATAATGAAATATCTTGGGGATGGGACCCAAGTGTAAACATGAAATTGATTTCTATTTTATATACATCTTATACATATAACCTGAAGGCGATGTTATACAATATTTTTAATAATTTTGTACATGAAATATAGTTTGAACTGTGACCCATCACAAGAGGTCAGATGTGGAATTTTCCACTTGTGGTTTCATGTCAGAGCTCAAAAGTGTTCAGATTTTGGAGCATTTAGGATTTTGGAGTTTTGTATTAGGGATATTCAACCTGTAATAAAAATCCCTTCTGAAGTCTAGCTTAGGTGATTTTAAATGGTGACTTAAGTCACCAACCTTTTTGGCATCAGGAACCAGTTTCATGGAAGACAATTTTTCCATGGACTGGGATGGGAACAGTGGAGATGGTTTAGAGATGATTCAAGCACATTATTTATGGTGCAGCCAAACCTCTCTGCTAATGATAAGCTATATTTGCAGCCGTTCCCCAGTGCTAGCATCGCCGCCTCAGCTCCACCTCAGATCATGAGGCATTAGATTCTCACAAGGAGCATGTAACCTAGATCCCTCGCATGCACTGTTTACAGTAGGGTTTGCTCCTCTGAGAATCTAATGGCCCCGCTGACCTGACAGGAGTGGAGATCAGGTGGTGATGCAAGTGATGGGGAGCGGCTGTAAATACAGATGAAGCTTCCCTGGCTCACCCACCGCTCACCTCCTGCTGTGCAGCCTGGTTCCTAACAGGCCACAAACTAGCACAGCTCCACAGCCCAGGAGTTGGGGACCACAGACTTAAGTGGAGTGAGGTAGTGCCCTAGGGTGCAGGGTGCTGGATGCGCTTCTGGGGGAGTTCATGAAGTCTTATGTGCCTGCAATGCCACAAATTCTTTTAAGAAAAAATGGCACTAAATCCTTTGTCCTTCCTCAGTGGCTCTGACTTTCACAGGATGTTTTGTTTGGGAGGTAAAATCAGTTATTATGTTCACTCTGGACAAAGCTGATTAGAATTGGATGAGAACTAGTGTCTGACCAATGTCACTAGGCTTGTGGGAGATCTGCCACTTTAGAGGTGGGTGGTTGGCATCAACTAGCCTTAGAAAATCTCTTACTTGACAAAGAGATAATCTTATCTGATTATTTCTTTTGGAAAGTTTAAGTGCTAAGTGAACACAAAAAGGTCCAGTCACTTCAGCTCAAGTTCATTTCCTGAGGGACACTAAGATTTTTTTCTCTGTAGAATTTAAAATATATCACAGACTCCAGGAGGAGAAGGTCTAAAATCCAAGTGGATCATGAGATGGAAAATGATCCTTCTACCTCACATGTTCATGGCTGCTCAAAATTAAATTTTATTTTACAATTATGTGATCTGTGAGTACATTGTCCTCACAACCCCAAAGAACGTGACTGGCAGGACCAGTTCTACTGAGAAAGAATCGAGGGATACAATCCCTCCACAGGTTCAGGCCATGTGGGCATAGACCTGGGGGAACCCTCTGGCAAACCTGGGGTGACCTATAGCTCAGCTGAGGTTAAAGCAAGCTTGAATAAACAAATTACCAGTGTGGATGGTGTGGTCATATCATTACATGTTCACTTTAAAAAGAAACTGCGTCGTATTGCAAACCTTTATCAATGGGGCTGGTAACATCTGACATCCGTCCCCAGGTCTGTGGCTGTTCTTGTCAAAGAACCTTTTTGGTGAGACATGAGCCACCAGCAGAACAGGAAAGAAGATGTGAGGATCCCGGTCTCCACCTTCCACTCTTACTTTCAGATCACTCCTTCTAACACCAAATCACACATAGCAAGAACATCTTGACAATTGGGGTAAGGGAGAATAGTGGAGGTGTCACACTTCTCTCTCCCTCAAAATGGATAATTCTACACGTTAGAGAGTCAAGATGATTCTATTTCAATTGTCCTAAGGAAGAAAAATTAAAAGAATGGAAAGCCAGTGTTCACTGTCTGTCTGTCCAGCATATAGAATATAGAAATGCTATTATACCTGCAGTGTTTTCTGGTCCCACAAGAATACCTGAATTTCCTAGAGGGAGGATGTTTTCAAACACATGGTCATTTGTAAGGTCCCTGGCGCCATAGTGCTAGATCTGCACTTTGTTTCTTGGTCCTCCACCAATAGTATAGCCCACTCACAGCTGTCCCCCCGTGCTGATTACAGCATCCCTTCAGCTGGGCTGACATCTTCTTTTAGATGAAGTTCTTTCTCCTTGGGAACAGTTTGTGGAAGCCACCGTTGCAATCTAATCAGGGGTGACGGCTCACTTGGCGGCACTCATACTACAACCCATGATAGGCCAGCACGGCACACGGATCCACTTATGATCACCCCTTCCTGCTCGTGACTCAGTGGCTTCTATGCAGAGCCTTGGTGGGCACAGGATCTATGTGACCCCTCTCAAAGAAACACACTCTCCTCTTTCTCGGAGCTTGTTTTATTTCTTGACTTTATTTTTATGAGGCATAATTGGTGCCCTGCTTCCAAGGAGTGATTGTGAATGGGGACTTTCTGGAATTCACCAGAAATAGACCAGACCACAAAGGGCTGGTTTGAGTTTAGAGATGAGCAAGAACAACTTGCACTTGGTTAATTGCCACTTTCTTTTTAGGTTTACTCCTGAACTGGATAAGGCAGTGCAAAAGGAAATGTACGTGATCAATGACACAGCGAGTGGACACGGCTTTTTGATGCTGCCGTGAATTTTCACTGAAATCTGTCCAGTAGCCAGTGTAGCCCCTGAGAAGTAAGGAAGCTGTTGGGTCAAAGATGCCCAGAGCGGTGGACTCTTCAGTTTGAAGGATGTAGCTGAAGCTACGTCAGTACCCAAAGGTCTACTTATTACCATACAAGGACATCTTCACAGCATCTCACAATCATACACTTGCATGTTATATCCTTAGTGCGTCACTGGGCTCCCGCAGTGCTGGAAGTGAAATGCTCTAAATTCTTTACTTAAGTCCTAGAGTCTGAGTTCCTACCAAGGGAAAAACATAATACAAATTTTGGCTAAAAGTCAGGAGGCATATATTATAGCCCTGGCTCTTTCCCTAACTAACCAGGTGTGTGATCTTACACATACCCACATTCTCTCTGGATTTTGCTTTTCTTACCTGTAAAGACTTTGCTTTTCTTACCTTTCTTTACAGGTAAGAAAAGCATTAGGTGGACTCTCTAGTCCCTTCTAGGCCTGAAATTCTGCAAGTATGATTCAATGTCTCCCTCCAATACATAAATGGTAGGATTATATCCAACAGACTTCCTGGCCAAGTGTAGGGAATAGATAATGTGTTTTTGAAATAAATCATAAAATTGGCACTAAAGCAAGAAATGGAAGTGAGTGATCATGAACTCTAAGCACCAAGACACTAGCTCTAAATCTCAGCCAGCAAAAAGTCAGAGTATATGAGAAATTCTAGATTGACTGCCATTCATTTCATGGGCTAGATGGTAAGCAGGGAGGTAATCTAGATCTTTTCTAGATTCAGAGAAATTTACTGGCGAAGTGAACTCCGTGGGAACTTTAGGTGAAAGTAAACTCTTGGCACCAGGGTGAGGAGGTGGTACATGATCAAGTGGCAGGCAGACTTTAACAAGTCTATAGAAGACACCAGGGTGTCTCAACTGCATGGATCACTAAAAGGGCAAATATTTCAGGAGATTTGGGGCATTCTAGAATATATTCACCTGATTATGCCATCAAAATAGATACACACTAAGTAGTAAGAAAGAAAGAAAGACACATAAGGAAATAATTGTGACTATGCAGGAAATTCTCAAAAGAATTCAAATTTAATGAAAATATGTATAACCCTGGAAATACTAACCTAAAAGCAATATCTTATTCCCTTTCTCAGTGAACACAAAACCATTTAACCAATTCATAGAGCCAGAACTAAGGAGAGTTATCCTAGAATCTTTTTTTACTTCCATCCCATTCAATCAATTGCCCAGAACTTTCCATTCCTGAATGTACTTCATTGCTAAATGCATCTTATTTTCATCTCCACTGCCTCTGCCTTAATTCATTTCTTTACTTCCTAGCTTACCACAGGAACCTCATAATTTATACCCTTACATCATCCTCCAAATTCCTTCTAGAGAGATCTATTTAACTCACAAATTTGATTATGTCACTTTCCTACTTGAAACTACTCATCATATCCCCACTGTGTATAGAAGCATTCCAAACTCCAAAGCGTGACATGAAAAGCAATTCCCTGGCTTTATTTCTGGGCATGCTCATTCCCCAGTGGGCCTCCAGCCAAAACAAACTCCTAGAAATTCCCACAAATGCCCCAAATTCATGCATCCACTGCCACATCTTACTGCAGCCCAGCACCTGCCTTCCTGAGCATCCCTTCTTAACGAGGTGCCCCTCTGAGTTCCTACAGCACCCAGAACATACCTCCATAACATCATCTTTGTTTTGGTGGCAAATGTGAATTGACTTTTTTTGTCTTCTTGCCAGAATATAAACTCTATGATGGTTCCATCAAGGAGGCCCAAGGCCGCAGTTAGACAGCCTCCTGCACACACACCAAAGTGAGCGTGGTTGGCCTATACCTCCAACACATTCTCCCATTCACACCCCCACCTACAACCTCCAAATAGTCTCAGAAACCCACACCACATAGCACATGATCCCTCATCCTTAGATATGGCATTGACACCATGCACAAATATGGTATCACCATCATCCATAGATACAATGTCAACATCTCACATAGACACAGTGTCAGTGTCACCCACAGACATGGTATCAACATCCCACACAGACTTAACTCCTGTCCATCTTTACCTCCAGTGCCTAATAGTGCACATAATGTAGTAGGTGTCTAATACATACAGAATTTGTATGAGGGTTTTGAGGTCTGAGCTAAGCAAAGAGTGTACTGTTTCTTAATGAGCAATAAGCAACTCTGCTGGCCAAAAGGAGAGAAATCTGACCACAGAGTCATCAGAACCTACTGTCAGAGTTCTTTGAAGAATAAACTGTGGCCGCAGAAAAAAATACTGGGAATTCAGAGAAGATTGGTATCATAGTTTTCAATATAGACTGATTAGATTAATGCCAAACTTAGAAATAATAAAGGGATAATTTGTGAAGATTTAGTAAAAGGCAATTGTTTTCACTGTAATCACACAAATTTCACTTTTTGTGGGCAGGCTAATTAGTCTATTGAGTCAGAAGAATAAGATAGACACCACGTACCTAGATTTTAGGAACCCATTTGACAAGGTCTCCACTGCTCCACCCTGAACTGAGATAAGCATATAAAAGCAAGGTGACGTAACCATTAGACCAATGATCTTGGTGCCAGTTAGTGGGAAATGCAAGTAGGTTCCTAGTGGTCTACCCTAGAGTTTTGTTCTAAGCTTTATTCTATCCAACAGCTTATCCAACACTTGAATGAAGATCCAGGAGGCACATCGCCTGGATTCATGGATGACATCTGTGTTTTCAAAATAATTTGCAAGCCCATATAAGGATCCTGAGAGAACTCAGTAACAAAGGAACATAGTGTCAATGTTGTTAGATGAAATTTGACATGAATGAAATATGAGGATCTGTATCATCTTCTGAAACAGCAGTTCCCAATCTTTTTGGCACCAGGGACTGGTTTCGTGGAAGACAATTTTTCCATGGACCAGGGCGGGGGTTGGGGGGATGGTTTCAGGATGATTCAAGTGCATTACATTTATTGTGCACTTTATTTCTATTTTTATTATGTTGTAATATATAATGAAATAATTATACAACTCACCATAGGTTGGGGACCCCTGTTCTAAAACAGCATGTGTGTATACATTGGGCTCCCCACACAGTCTGAGTTAACTGTGGTTTAAGGCTCTCCTAAAACAGTGGAAGGATCTATGATGAACAGCCTGTAGGAGGGATGGCTCAAGAGCAGAGGCAGTTGTCTTACCTACCAGAGGGGCTGTCACGTGGAAGTGAGATCTTGCTTGGTCTGTGTGACTGGTCCCACGGGTAGGACTGAGACAAACAGGTGTAAGTTATGTGGATACAATCACATTTCTTTACAAGCAAGGGATTTATAATCATCACAATGATGATTGGAGAGCCACTTATTGATATGTTATTGATTCAGTCTTTAAATGGCATATTGACCTGAATGAACCTCTAATGTGCCTTTAAATGTACCACCATTTAAAACATATACCCATAGCCATATACAGTAGGTTGTAAAAATGGCCCCAAATTTCTCCCATTCTTTTATGCACATATTTTTGCAATACAACTTGGTAGTATCTCCCATTGAGAGTTTATTTCGCAACCCCTTGAATCTGGTGTTGGCCATATGACTTCCTTTGACTAATGGGACATCAGCAAATGTGACTCAAGGAGAGGCTTAAAAAGTGCTCACACATCAGGGTTTTTCCTGTTGCTGCCCCTGGGAATCCTGAACTAGGCCAGCTTGTTGGAGACACTTGACCCAGCCAGCCATCTCATCAGAGTGGACAACCAGCACCAGTAGCCTAACGTAAGGCCACCCCCGACCAACCAGACCCCAGAGGACTTGCTGATCATCACAGGTGGATAAGTGAGCCCAGGCAAGACCAGCAGAACTGCTCTGCTAAGCCCAGTCCAAACTGCCATGTCAGAATCATTAACTAACAAACGATTGCTGTTTTAAGCCACTGCATGTTAGGATAGTTTCTAACACAGCAAAAATACATACATTACAGACAATACTCAGTTTGTCCCCATATATTTCCCATTTGTTTTTTCTTTTCTTTTCTTTTTTTTTTTTTTTTTTTACAAACACTTTTAAAGAGGGAATCTGAGCATTTTTCTTTTCTTAGATAAGATGGAATCTCTTCTTAACCTAATGGATGAGGGAACCAATGTGGTGGGTTGAGATGGTGTGGAAGTGGTGGAAAATATGGCAAAACCAAGAGAGAATTCTGTCAACCTAAAGATTTTTTAAAAATGACTTTCAGACATAAATAACAGACCGTCCAACTGACTGCCTGAATGGAAACAATTGCCAGAGATATGAGCAAATGGACAATATGGTGCCTGCTGCACCTTTGGGTTTGAGAAACGTTTTCCATGAATAGCAGAGGCAGATTGAAACTTTTCATTACCAGGTCTTTAAATATGCTATTATTCCTGATATTGATAACTCCACTTTGCATAGCACATTTGGTTCAAAAAACATTGTGACATTCGTTCTTTCAGGTATTTATAGTTAGCAGCTCACACTCAGAATAGTAGAGGTACATACAACAGATGCATTTTAGTTGGGGTGTGCAGAGAGTCGAGTTCTTCCTTCTATCTTGCTGCGGTAGCGTAGAATGAGGAGGAAGGGAGGAGGTTTAAAAGATCAAGAGAAGCCCCCTCCCGCCCTCCAGCACCTCCCTGCTGGGGAAAGAAGCCGCTCTCCCTGTTGCATTGCTTAGAGACGGCAGCTTGAAGCCTTCTCAGTCTGCTCTAGTTTGAAAGACCAATATTCAACACATCATTTCCTCTATTTGCTTTTCTCGGTGTGATAGCATCTCGAGGAAATGCTATTTATTTATTTTTTTATTTGTTTACATATGTATTTATTTTTAGGAATATTTCTGGCCTGATTTGAAGCTGCTATGTCTCCTATGAAAGAAGCCACATAACCTGTGCTGCTTCTTCATTTCAAGTTTTCCTTTGAATTTTCCATTTTCTGAGGCAGGGGGAAATGAGAGGACGGCCTCCCCTTTATACCAGGTTAGATCGGGCAGAGGCCTGAAAACCACATCTCTGGGTTTTCTCAAAGCCTTGAACTTCTTCTGTCAGGCGCTCCCTCCTTTCATGTTGTGCCGGCTTCCTTCATCATTTTCTTCTCATCTTCTTTGTCCTGCTATTATAAAGGAGCCATTCCTGTCTTCTCCACTCTCCTGGGAAATACATGCATTCCTTGTTTATTCTTCCTCTAAATAAGAGTCTTCTAAATATTCAGAAATGTTGGCCCAAAGAAGAGGCTCGGAGTCATGATTCCTAGGTTGCTGGTTCCTTTTCAATCAAGCTTTGGACATATGCTCCTTCCGGAAGCTCGGAGCCTGAGTTAGACCTCCAGGTTCTTTGAGGTCAACTGGCTGGCTAGTCAGTTCATTGACTGGCTAATTTAGCAAGTCTTTAGAAGTATTATCGAAACACTAAAAAACAGAGCGAACAATTTTACTTACAATTCTATCATGCCACAAATCACAGTATTCATCTTCTGTAGAGCTCTGGGAGGGTGGCTTCCCAGGACTAGATAGTGTTAAAGAGATTAAATACGTGTGTGTATATACATGTATGTATACATATGTGTGTGTGTTATACATATATACACATACACAATTACCTATATATGTCTAAGGATTTAACACTCTTTAAAAGCTTAACATAGAAGGATACACTGAACTTACGAAGAAACAGTATTCACTTAAAGATTCTCCTCCTTTCACAAGAAACCTTTTACATTTTATTACTCCTCCCACCTCAGCCCCTGCCAGCTTCACTCCCACCCCCCACCTAGGAAAGACAGATGGGGTCAGTGTTAGAGTAACAGAAAATTCCTTTTATAGGCAACTTAGGCCACATTCCATTGTCAATACAGTAAATAGAAGTCAGAAATGTCAGTATTAGGCAACAGTCAAAAAATTCAAATGCTTTTCTGGAAATTGTTCTATTTCAGCCTCCTAGGCAGACTGAGTAATAACTTCATTCACCTTCCAAACATTTGGCACAAGATTATCTTTCAGGGCACAAGTTATGACCATTAAGCAAATTTATTCAAGCAAAAATGTGCAGCCAGAAGTGGTTTAACATATTCCAAGGTTCAGTGTCTCTTTTTTAAGGCAGCTGCTCCTCCCAGCAAAAATAGAATTTAAGGAGCACCAGCTAGAGCATCCTGCTGACTGAAACATCTTTACAAATAGTTGTTCTATTTCCAAAGTAAGAATATATTTTTTCGATCATGTTTAGACATTGTGTAGCATAAAGGCATGCACAGGGAGATTAATTGTCATGTTTGTGACTATGAGTAACACAAGGCTGAGATTAATAATCTGCTCAGAGACTTATTTCTCATGCCCCACACAGAATTTTATTTTGTGTATTTCAGTATTGCTATCTGACAGTCCCAAGGGTTCGCTGTGTTTATAGAAAGATTCTTTGCCTCTTTCCAGAGCCTGGAATGTTTATGTTTTAGCACATAATCTTCAAAGACTCCAGTGTGAAAAGTAGAATGTATTTTAGAAAACCTGTTGTGTATTTTTCAGAATTATTTACCAAAAAATTTTTTCTGTTGCATTTATATAGATCAGCGGTTCTCAACAGGAGGTGATTTTGCTTCCCAGGGGACATTTGGCAATGTCTGAGGATACTCATAGTTGTCACAACCAGCATCTAGTGGGCAGAGGCCAGGGGCGCTTCAAAACACCCTACAATACACAGGACAGCCACCCCCACAGCAAAGAATTATCCAGCCCCAAATGTCAAACAGTGCCACGGCTAAGAGACCCTGCATAGTGTATCTACCTTGGTTGTGTGTTGCAACAGTACAGTTTGCTCCATCCAACAGAGAATGTTGCCCATAACATACAATAGCAGCTACCTGTGGCCTTTGGAATCATGGTTCATGTCTCCCCTTTCTGTGCATCTACTCAGCAAGCTGACCAACAAGTGGTGAGTCTAGCGCATATTACTTATAGCTTAAATAGCTCAATATATTAACGAGAATTTGGTGCTTTCCTCGTTAGTCATGGCAAATTTCCTGACTGCCTGTAGAGAAAGAGGCAAAGAAACAGGCCCTCAGTTGATATGATGGGAAAAGAATTTGATATCTTTTTAAAAAAATATTTAATATTTACTGTGTCATTGATTTGCAACATGACCTTAGGGAACTCCCTGGCTTAAAAACATGATGACTCATAAGTTCCTGATGATCTGTGATATATTGAGAGTACATGGCCTTGTTTATCTCATTTTCTTCTAATTTGTTAAAAGAATCAACTATGACTTCTTGATATAAATGTGTGTGAGAGCGTGTGTGTAGGTATATGTAATATATCAGCCTATCTTTCCCCTCCATCTACAAGGAGGGTTTGATTAAGGGGATGATCCCCAAATTCTACTACTGCTTACTCCAACAGATCCTGCTGTCACTACTTCTATGTCCTTCTCATGTTTAGGGCCCCACAAAAGAATTGGTTTGCTTGAAGTGTAGTTAGGGAGGGACTCATAAGGTTGTAACTATTCAAGTATTTCTTCATTTTTTTTTTGCAATAGATAGAACTTGCAAATTTAAATTTATCAGTTTATTATTATTACTGTCATGAACTCCAAAATTTCAAGGTTGCAACTATCTAACTTTCTAAAGTAAAATCAAAGTGTTTTACATTCTGTACCAAGTGTAGTCTTCATCGTGGCCTTCAGGATATTTCCTCCCTACACACATATAACACAGTGGAAAGATAGGCAGTGGTCTGGGGGCCAGATTGCTTCATCTCTGTGAATCTTATTTGTAAATTGGGGATAATATTATAAATTGTACTTTACTGAGTTGTTGTGAGTTGAAAAATGTTAGAAGTCTTCATGCTGAAAATATCTACTGAGGAGTAAGTACTTTTACTCTTTGACCCAGTAATCTAATTCTAGGAATCTATCCTACACATATTCCTCATATTTACATAATTATATATGTACAAGTTTTCTTATTGTGACATTTCTGTTATAGCAAAAGGTTAAAATGTTATTCAGTAAAGGACTGGTTAAATAAACTATAGTCCAGACACTCAATGGAATAACAATGTAGCTACCAAAAAAGAAAGATAAGAGAATGAGGAAGCTCTCTTTTTACTGATATGGAAATACTTTCAGAAAATATTGTTGATAGTGTATCAATTCAATATGCTATCTTTTGTATAAGAAAAGGGGAAATAAGTACATATTTCTGTTTTTTCTCTCTCTGCATAATCACTAAAAACATAAAGAAATTAATAAAAGTAGCTACTTATGCACAAGAAGCTATTTAAAAAACAGGAAACAAATAAAAGTGGCTACCTATATTTCTAAAAAAATTAAATACAGAATCATCATATGATCTAAAAATTCCACTTCTAGGTATATTCACAAAAGAATTGAAAGCAGGGACTTGAACAGATATTTGTATACCAATGTGCATAGCAGCATTATTCACAATACCCAAAAGGTGGGAAGGACTCTTACATCTGTCAAGGAATGAATGGATAAACAAAATATGGCCTTTTTAAATTTTAGAAATCATTTGTTTTGCAATTTGATGATTAATATTATATTTGGTTCTTTCTTATTTTGAATAAACTATGAATTATTTAATGTTACAATATACCATGGACCTAATGAAGAAGGAATTCAACCCAATAATTATAAACATTTACATTAAAATATATTTCTCTTTATTTTTACCTCATCATAACCAAACCACCATAGTCATGGTGTCTGGTAATATTTATCATAAGTGATGTAAAGCTCAAAATAGCATCTTCACCTCCAGCATCACTTTTAGCTTTATAAGCTTCTACTATTTTCTTTGTGTCTAGAGTAACCTGGAGAATAATGGAGAAATATTTACAACCATTAAATCAGTAGTGAATGTGACATTCTAGAAAATCTATTTTTCCCATCCTATGTTTTGTGTTTTTTTCTCAAAAGTAAATGAACTTTAAACTCAAAGCTAAAATTTTATTTGCTATAACCAATGTAAACAAATAAATAAAAATTTCTATGAAAGATCAATACCTTATTAAGAATGCTAAGAAAAACTAAAGAAAAAAACCAAAAATATGATACAAATATACAATGGAATATTACTCAGCCTCAAAAAGGAATGAAATTCTGATGTATGCTACAACATTGATGAACTTGAAAACATGATAAATGAAATAAGTCAGACACAAAGGGACAAATACCATATGATCCCACTTACATGAGGTACCTAGAATAGTCAAATTGATAGAGACAGAAAGTAGAATAGATATTACCAAAGTCTGGGGGAGAGGGAAATGGGAGTCGTCGTTTAATGGGAGCAGAGTTTCTGCTTGGGGTGATGAAAATGTTCTGGAGATGAATGGTAGTGATGGTTGTACATCAATGTGAATGTACTAAATGACACTTAATTGTAACCTAAAATGGTTAAGAATGTAAATTTTATGTTATATATATTTAGCACAATAAAAAAGAGGGGCTACCTATAAAGTCAGGGATGTAAGGCAGGAGATGCGGGTGTAGGAATGACACTACCCAACATATATCCTTTGAACTGTGTAACTACATTACCTTACTACTCAGTAAGATCAATAGAACAACTTCTGAATGATCTAGATTTTCTTCTTTGATCACTTCTGTAATTTGACTTTTTTCTATATGAATATATTACATGATTTTGCTTCAAAACTTTAAAAGAACCTTCATCAACATTTGATTGATTATGTAAACATCTACACACAGGAACACTAAGCAGCAATGGCTAAGAGTAAACCCTTATAGGCATTGGTCTAGGCAAAGAGTTTATGAGGAAGATCCCAAAAGCAATCACAGTAACAATAAATAAAATAAATGGGACCTGATCAAATTAAAAAGCTTCTGCACAACCAAGGAAATTATCATTAGAGCGAATAGACAACCTACAGAATGGGAGAAAATATTTGCATGCTATACATCCGATAAAGGGCTGATAACTAGAATATATACAGAACTTAGGAAAATCAGCAAGAAAAAAAATCAGACAACCCCATTAAAATGTGGGCAAAGGACATAAACAGAAACTTTTCAAAAGAAGATAGACTAATGGTCTACAAACATGAAAAATGTTCAACATCTCTAATCATCAGGGAAATGCAAGTCAGAACCACAATGAGATATCACTTAACTCCAGTGAGAATGGCTTATATCAAAAAGTCCCAAAACAATAAATGTTGGTGTGGATGTGGAGAGATAGGAACACTCATGCACTGCTGGTAGGACTGCAAATTAGTACAACCTTTATGGAAAGTAATATGGAGATACCTCAAAGAACAAAAAGTAGAGCTACCATTTAATCCAGCAATCCCACTACTCGGTATTTACCCAAAGGGGAAAGACACATTCTGTAATAAAGACATCTGCACTTAAATGTTCATAGCAGCACAATTCACAACTGCAAAGATGCAAAAACAACCCAAGTGTCCATCAATACACGAGTGGATTAATAAAATGCAGTATATGTATACCATGGAGTACTACTCAGTCATTAAAAAAAATGGTGAACTAGCACCTCTTGTGTTATCCTGGATGGAGCTGGCAGCCATTCTATAAGTGCAGTATCACAAGAATGGAAAAACAAACACCACATGTACTCACCGTTAAATTGGTACTAATTGATCAACACTTATGTGCACATATGGAAGTAACATTCATCGGGTATCTGGCAGGGGGGAGGAGGAAGGAGGGAATGGGTAAATTCACACCTAAAGGATGTGGTGCATGCTCTCGGGGAGACAGGCATGCTTGTAGCTCTGACTGGGATGTTGCAAAGGCAATTTATGTAACCAAAGCATTCGTACCCCTGTAATATTCTGAAATAAATAATGAAGAAAGAAAATAAAAAGGAAGGAAAGAAAGAAAGAAAGAAAGAAAGAAAGGAAGGAGGGAGGGAGGGAAGGAAGGGAAAAGGAAAGAAGGAAAAGAGAGAAAGAGAGAAAGAAAAGAAAGGAAAGGAAGAAAGGGAAAGAGAGAGAGAAAAAATAAGGTTAATCTACATTTACCTCATTGCAATTTATAGACTCGTAGGTTCTGGCCTCCAGGGAAGCACTCTCAATTCTAGTCTTTGTGGCCTGGTTAATTAAATGCACTGCTTCTGTCCTGCAGTCTCAGCCATCCACTTGGGGGGGGGGAAGGTGAGGAAGAGAAGAGCTGGCTGCTCCTCCTTGTGCTTTATGCTCTAAGATCACTTACCAGCGCATCCCTGCCTTGGGCACAATGAGGTCTTTCCTCACCCATTAACAAATAGGCCCTTCATTTCCTTTGACTTTTTTTGCCATGGTAAGGTAGCTGGGGAGCAGGGGACTAGCAGCAGGAATAGGGTTCCAGACTTCACCTCTACCCCAGCAGTCTCCATCTGCAGCTACCCAGCCTCTGCCAGACTGATTCTGTTGCAGTGGGGGCACCCCGCCATGCTGGTACCCATTCCTCTGGTCAATAGCTCCACTGGCCGGAAATTTGTCTCTTGGATGATTTCCATCCATTGGTCTTGGCTTTGTTTTCCAGAATCAGAAAAAGTAAATATAATTCCTCTTTAGTGTGTTGTAACTTCAGATATTCAAAAACCAGTAACATGTTCCTCCCAACAATGTGTCTTCTCTCTAGGCCCTGAGGGTTCTCCATGGAACTGCATCTTTTTAATGGCTATAATTCTAGTTACTCGTGAACCTCTCAAGCTCTTCTCTCTCAACATTCCTTGGCTCTACACCTTTGCTCAGGCTGGTCTCAAACTCCTGAGCTCAAGCAATCTTCCCACCTCAGCCTCCTAGAGTGCTAAGATTACAGGCATGAGCCATTGCACCCAGCCTGGTTTAAAAATTAAAAAAATTTTTAATTGTGGTAAAACTCATATAACATAAAATTTAGCACCATAGCCATTTTAAATGTACAGTCCAGTAGTGTTAAGTATATTTACACTGCTGTGCAACCAATCTCCAGAAAATTTTATCTGCAAAACCGAAACTTTACAGCCGTTGAACAATTCCCCATTTCTCTCTCCTCCCAGACCCTTTCAAACACCATTCCACTTTCTGTTTCTATGAATCTGACTACTTTAGACACTTCATATAAATGAAATCGTACAGTATTTGTCTTTTTGTAACTAGCTTATTTTACTTAGCGTATGTCCTCAAAGCTCATTCATGTTGTAACATATGACAGAATTTCCTTTCGTAAGAGTAAGTAATAGTCCATTGTACATAAATACCACACTTTGTTGATCTATTCATCTGGCAGTGGACATCTGGGTGGCTTCCACCTTTTGTCTATTGTGAATAAATGCTTCTATAATAAACAAGTGTGTCAATATTTCTTCAAGATCCTGTTTTCAATTCTTTTGAATATATACCCAGAAGTGAGAATGTCAGATACTGTGGGATTCTATTTTTAATTTTTTGAGGAACCTCCATATAGTTTTCCACGGTAGCTGCACCCTCCTACATTCTCACCAACAGTGCACAAGGTTCTGATTTCTCCACAGCCTCAGCAACACTTGTTATTTTCTGGGTTTGTTTAATATAAATATTAACTATTCTGATGAGTGTGAGGCAATCTCACTGTGGTTTTGATTTGCATTTCTCTAATGATTAGTGATGTTGAGCATCTTATATGTTGACTAGCAATTTGTATATATTCTTCAGAGAGATGTCTATTCAAATCCTTTGTCCATTTTTTAATTGGGTTCTATGGTTTTTTTTATCGTTGTTGGGTTGTAGGAATTTTTTTTACATGTTCTGCATGTTAACCCCTTATTAGATAAACGATATATGAGTATTTTCTCCATTCCATGGGTTGCCTTTCACTCTACTGATTGTTTCCTTTGATGCACAGAACATTTCTTGGGTATATTAAGCACAGGCAATAAAAGCAATAGTAAACAAATGGGACTAGAGATGACTTCTTTTTAAAAATAATATGTGACCAGTTATCAACCTGTGCACATCATCCATCGGTCTCTCTATTCAGCTTCTCTCTCTCTCAAACACACACACACACACACACACACACACACAATCCATTGGTTACCATGGTTCTGACACCCTTTAGCCTCTAAACAGCTAGCTGATTTACAGCTCCCTTTCTTCATTGCTGTCATCTGAGAAATTGAGGTTCTCCAGGGCAAGTTTTGGAGACGGTTCCTTAAAAGTTGCCTGGTTTGAGTTATCTTTGCCTAATCTCTTGTACTCATTCCACGCATCCACAATTATTTTCTCTCTTCCAGTGGCACAAAACTGCTTACAATTGTCTAAAATGCAACAACTATTGTGTGCCTCCCTGCTTAGAGTATAAAACACTTTCTTATTTTACTGGTATTAAGAGGCACATTCATTTAATATTGAAATTTATGATGCCGTTAGAAAAACAGCACAGTGAATTTCTGGATCTTTTTAACTTTTTCCGTTAAAGCACTGGCTGCAGCAGATTTTCGTTAGCATTTAAATTAGGCTTTTTAAAAAAAAATCTATTCTAAAATGAATTATCTCTCTTATGATATTTACCTAAATTTATCAAACATACCAAAATATGTAGCTTCAGCAACAAATGTTGTATTCCAGTCCCATTCCTCACATTTGTGGGGCCTAAGAATACAAACAGAAGTTCACATACCATATGACTATTTTAAATTATAAATCAAGCTAAAATGCTATTATATAAAATATGTACAATTGATTCTCCTTATTTTCAGATTGTTAATTTGCCGACTAGCTAAAATTTATGTGGAACCCCCAAATCAATTATTGAGTCACTTCTGTGGACATTCACGGAACATGTACAGAAAGGCAAAAAATCTGAGTTGCCAAGGCACACGTTCACAGCTGAAATTAACAAGGCGACTCTCTGCCTTCTAGTTTAGTTCTCATCCGGTAAATGGGTGTTCTTTCCGCAGTCTATTTAGTAGCGCTATGTGTTTCGCATTTTGGTGCTTTTTGTGGGTGATTTTGCTGTTTATAACAGCCCTAAACATAGAGCTGAAGTGCTGTACAGGGCTCCTAACTGCAGGAAGGCTGTGTTATGCCTTACGGATATGCGTGTTCGAGAGGATTCACTCCAGAGGCTTCGCTCAGGTGCAAGAGGTAGTGCTGTTGGCCCTGAGTTCAGCATTAATGAATCAACGGTATATGTTAAATAAGGTGTCTTTAAACAGAAACAGTTTGATTAGTTGATGAAATGCTGTGACTAGGAACCTAACCACGCATTTTCCCTAAGGCAATAGCTCAGTGTTCGATAATTCAGTGTTCTCTGTGACATTATGGGACATAACTACCATGAATAATGAGAATCGACTACACCACCCGCCTACCTTCACAAATATACATTCATGATGACAAAATTTAAAAAGATGTGAAAAGCTATGGTTTTTAGATATCTAAAAGTTATCTTCTAAAACATCAAAAGAAATATCAAAAGAAGTAGAATTATCATGAATGTCTTGGTGTCCTATAAATAGGTTGGCAATATTTGCATGAAATAGGTTGGCAATATTTGCACAAATAAAGACATACATAATTTGTGCATTATTATATATGTATTCCATATTTTGTTTTCTTGCCTAATTTCAGCAAAGACAGTAATATTGCTGTAATAAAGATTTTCATATAATTTGTCTTATGATCAGGAATAAACCAAGGGATTAAAAATATAATTTTGTGCAATGTATACAAAATAGGAATATATTGTTTATATAAGCAAATTCAATTAAATACTAAAATTGAAAAATTAAAAGTATTTTAGTATATATTTTAAATTATTTTTTCTAAAACATTTTAAATTCTCTCTGTTAAAACTACAAGAAAAAATAGAAGTTGTGATGCATGAAATCAAAATGCATACTAAAAGTTATTTAAATAGAAATTATAATGAATATCAAATTTTTAAATAAAAATTAAATAGAATTGACATTTTAACTGTATTATTTTTATAAAACAACTCACAAGTCTAGCTTTCCGTATCCATCTACAACATCAAGAATTGGTACCACCCAGGTAACATGCAGATCTATACATACATTTAAAATAATATGCATTGTTTAAGGTAGCAAAATGTCTCTTAGCCACATGCAACTCTGAGAAGACTGCTAATTCCCAAAGACCTCCAGAACCACAAGTTGCAAAAGGAGGAGAAACAAGAAATGAATGTTCACCAACATTGAGAAACAATATTTTGTTGTGCAAGAATAGAAGGATTTGACAAATTAATTAATTTATTTTTTCTCTCTCCCAAATGATTCCACTACTTAAATTCTCCCTACACTCTGGGAAGCAGTGTTTATGTCTGTTGACCACAGGGATGCAACTCCAGAATTTCCACAGCATTCAGATGCAGTCTTTCACTGCTTCAAGGACTTAGGACAAAGATGTTCAGAAGTATATCCCTGGGGTATCAACATGTTAGTCATGAAAAGGGATTTTTTTAGGGTCATAGGTCAAGCTGTGGCAGATCCAATCCCTGAATCTGAGTCTTGTGTGTAAGGATGTACTGGTTAGTCCTAATGAAGGTAAAAGGGCTGTATCAAGGAGGAAACTCAACACAACGATTCCTGATCTAATTGGAGCAGGTTGTGTGTTTGGCCATTGGCTATGTGCATAGGTAGCTATGTGCATATCTGATGGCCATTGCATGGTGCACTGCAGCTAAAGCACCTGCCCGGGTTGGCTACGGCTCTGATCTGAATTAAACCTGTTCTGAGCTGAGTTTCCTGCTTTCCATACATTAATAGCAGGAGACACTTGTGGCCTTAAGAAAAAATTATATAATATTGTGAAATGTTTAATGTTGTCCATGTGATTCCTGGAGAACACCTAACCAAGGATTCCTGCTCCACTGACTGGCCAAGATCTATTGCCTCTTCCAAACTTTGGAATTAAAGCAATACATTTCTTTTTTGTAACTGACTTTCTTACTCCTTCCACCTTGGACAACCAATTCCTCTTTGTTTTCTAAATATAGCAGCATGCACTCTTTCCAAGGGCTCATCATACTAATGACAACAAGAACAACAACAACAATTTGATAAGAAGCATTATCAAATGCTTGCTAAGTGCCAGACGCTGTTCCGAGCACTTTAAATGTGTGAACTAATTTGTCCTCAGAGCAACCCATGAGATGGGTACAATTTTACCAAGGAGGAAAATGAGGCACAGAGAAGTTAAGCAACCTGTCAAAGTAAGATTACATAGGCTATCTAATTCTAGTTCAAGTTCCTGTGCAATTCACTACATGATGCTATAGGAGATGAAGAAATTGTGCTTTTTATGTACTACAGGCACACTTGGCTTATTTTATAGGAAAAATGGATTTTCTTGTAAATGGGTTGAAAACGATATGTACAAGAAAAAGCATTGTGTATGTTCACTCATTGCTTTTTGTCCTGGGAGATGATGTCATCATTGGTACCATCAATACCAGAACTGCCTTCCATCTAGAACTCCTTGCTAGTATTTTTTTTTTCTTTTCTTTTTTCTTTTTTTTTTTTTTGTACAAATGCCCTCAGGTTCTCATGTAGACAAGTGGACAAGGCAAAAACTCCATGCAACCCAACACTGGTCAAAAAATCTGCAAAGAACCTACAAACTTCAAGAATGTGTTTGCAATGCCCTCAAGTGTCACAGCCCACAAGGCAGGGGACAGTTCAATAATTTCCCCCAACGTCACCCCAAATGTCAGTGGAAGAGCTGGGCATGGAGCCCGGACCTCTCGCTTCTCTCTCTGAGTTTCAGGAAGCAAACCACACTCTGACATTTAGTCAGTGAGACATTTTGTTTGTGTTTAAGCATTCCCTCTCGATATTTGCAACCCAAAGCCCGTAGCATGGAGTCAGCACCTGAGAAACCGGGAAGAAAATCTAACCCAAAGCCGAACAGTGAGTCCCAGATGCGGGAAGAATAAAGTTAAATTTATCCATGTTCAATAAATGTTGGTGTAAAAAATAATCTTTTAGGGCTTTCTCCTAATCCCGTGTGAACACAGATCAAATAACATTATAATAGATGTCATCATGATAATGAGATTCCTGATCTTCGGCCAATGGCCCTCTTTTCTTATTTCAGGCAATATTCAATGCAACCAAATCCTAGGACAGTCTCTGAGAATCTGCTGCAATGGGATTTGAGCCGCACCCTGACGAGGTATCATCTCACACGTTAAAGGGTTGAAGGAGTGCAGTAAGCGGTGACTTGCCACAGGCGGGAGAAACGCGTATTCTATTGTTCAGAACTCTGGGAGCTGGGCCAAGAATAAAGCAAGGGGACTGTCACAAAGAACTGGTGTTTGAGGCCTGGGCTGCTTCTGCTTCCACTTGTCTAGAGCTATCAAGAGGTCTACGTCCTACTTGTCCTCGGTGAGAGAACAGACTGAAAAAAGTTTACACACCTTAAAAAGCTGATTAATTTCCCGCTTGTCTTAATAACTTTGCTACCTTCACTTTGGAGATGATCCTGTGAATCCAGTTTCCAGAAGAGTTTCTGAAAAGGAGCCTTCTTTCGCAGGAGCTTCTTGCTGCCACGCTCACTCCTCGACAGGCCCAAGGGTCCTCTTTGCCTGCCCAGCAAGGGCCCTCCCTACCCACCATGGACACCACGAGAAGATACACGGAGACCAGAGGGCCCCGGTCAGGCTCACACTGAGTCTTCCTGCTGCTTCTCCTGTTCTCACGCAGACTGCCAGCCAGGTTTCTGGCTCCCCGTATCCCAGGAGCTTTGTCTGGGTCCTTCATCCCTGCTTGAATGTACTTCGGGCCCCAGGAGGTGCCTCCCTTGGTCCGTAGAAACTGGCTTTATTCTCCCTAAGCCCTGAGAGACTCTGGTGGACTTTCTCATTCATGTGATTCAGAGTGAATGCATTTCGTATACGTGAAATCCCAGCCAGGACCACTCTTGGTATATCCTGCCCAGTTGTAACACAGTAATGCTGTGTAGGGACCACCCATCCAAAAACATACCTAAAACCCCGCAGTGGGCTGCTCAGTGATCCCTTTCCATTGTGTGATAAGCACCCTCTGTCACATTGGTCTGCCTGATGCCACAGTGCGCACCAATGTGTACCCCACTGAATTGAGGACACGCTTGAGATTGGCCTTTCAGAGGTCCTTTGTAGGCTTTTTCTGATATTTTTTCAGTTGTCTTTCCTCAATCACTCTAATTTGATCTCTGTGTACTCTGTTGGATGGAAAGTCAGTCCATAAGTCTCCAGAAGAATATGATGTGTTTTTCACCTGACTTCTCTGCTAATAACACAGCCCAATTTGCTGCCAAAAAATGACAGAATTAGGTAGTAGCTTCATGTTTCATATTAGCCATATGAATTTCATATTATATTAAACAAGATATCCAAATTGATTGTTCATTCTGGAAATCTCTCCCTGGTGCCTTCCTTCCTTCCTTCCTTCCTTCCTTCTTTCTTCTTTTCTTTTCACAAATTGAATAATACCTAAGAGTCAGGAGAAGAGTCAGTTACAATACTGGGCAGTGAATGCTATCATAGGAGTAAGCATTTGACTATATATGAAAGACTTCATCATACTTTTTAAGGTAAAATTTTTTAATGTTAATTTAATAACAAAAGAAAATGTTGGCCAGGCATGGTGGCTCATGCCTGTAATCCCAGCACGTTGGGAAGCTGAGGCAAGAGGATTGTGTGAGGCCAGGAGTTCTCAACCAGCCTGAACAAGAGCAAAACCCTATCTCTACAAAAAAAAAAAAAAAAAAACAGAAAATTATCTGGGTATGGTGATGGGCACCTGTATTCCCAGCTGCTCAGAAGCCTGAGACAGGAGGATCCCTTGAGCCCAGGAGTTTGAGGTTGCTGTGTGCTATGACGATGCCACTGCACTCTAGCCCGGGCAACAGAGTAAGACCTTGTCTCAAAATAAAAACAAAAAAGAAAATGTAATTATTTATTGAAATCGTCATAAATAATTTCACTTAAATAATTTACATTCTTTGTTGTGTTCATCTATTAATTATGTTCATAGACTGATTGAATTAAAAGTTACTATATTACATGCCAACCTATTGCTAGGTAACAACTAAAAGTAATATACTCATGTACACATATCTACATATACACATATGTATATCCTAATAATTTATATAAGTTCATATCCACAGACTGTATCTATTTATACACATGGACATGTTTACCCTGCTATTTAGAAAGAAATCAAACTATCGTACGCACATATAGAGAGATAATTATAAATAGGTAAACACAAAATGTTCCTTTAAAGTCACTACTATGGCCTCAGTAATCATTAAAATGATTCAGTTGATGCTATTTTTTAAATGATTTTTGATTCTGAGAGCACATTCAAAGTGTATTGGTTAGTAATCAGAAGTTCTGGAGCACCATGTCAAGGCCTTGTCATGGTACATACAGACATATTCTGAATGATGGAATTTGAATCTTTGTCTTCTGTGCTTGATCAATAAACTAGAAAAGAATATATATATATAATTTATTTATATTTATGTTTATACATATATGTGAATGTTTAGTGACTTGTGTTTTATTGTTGCCATTATTAGCTTTGTTATGAAATTCATGTATGCACTATAGTGGTGTATCCAAAATGAATCACTGACTCACCTAAATGACATTGTTACTTTCAGCCAAAAGACAATCCTTACATTTTCATTTACTTGTTTTCCTTCAATGAACATTTCTTTTTTTGGATGTTAATAATAGCAAATTAAAAATTTTTCTCATAAAAACATTATTTAAAAAATCTAAACATCCAGCCAACATTGAAAATATTTAAATATTTTCTATGAATTGTACTTAAAACAATTTAATAACTTTTAATAATCTAGTAATTTTAATACTTCATGTCTCATTTTAAATTTTGTAGAATAAACAGTAATAATTATCTGAAAGTATTCTTCAAGGAAAAAAATTTGGACAGGAATATAGTACTTTGTGAAAAAAGGTGCTTATGGGAAATGTTTCCTTTTTTAATGATTTTTTATTTTTATCAAGGAAATGTACTACACACAATCAAATAGTAATATGTTTTATAATGAAAACATCAGTTCCTAACCCCACTTTTCCCCACACCCCCAGAGACAATTGATATATCTAAATAATGTACTTTTCTCTGTGATTTCTTGACTTATCAATTGTAGACATTATCTGTTTACTTTCTACTATAGTAGATCAGAATTAAATTCTCTTACATTAGCATCACCTTCACCTCCTCTCTCCTCATTTCCCAATAAAGATAAAACAATGTTTAATCAATATTCAACATTGACATTATTTTGATTATACAAATATTGCTCATTTCTGAGCCAAGATTATATTTTCTTACTTGGACGATTTTGTAGGCTTTTTTCTAACGGTGGTAGCAATTGCCTTGCATTTTTATTGCTTAGTTTTCCGCGTACCTAATTCCTCCCCAAAGCTCCAACAGATTCAACTGTTCATTCCTCCAACAAATACATACTAAGTCCTCGTGTTGGGCATCATTCTAGGTCCTGCAAATTCATCAATGGACAAAACAAACAAGACTCCCTGTTCTTTGACAGTTTAAATTCTAGTGGGGGAAAAGTCGATAATTTAAAGTAAACATAATAATGAAGCATTATTGATTCTTAGAATGTGGAATGTGCTTGGGGGAAGAATTCTGCAGACAGAGTCCAGTGCACATCAGTGAATCAGTGGCCGTTGCCAGGAGGGCTGGGGAAGCAGGAGGGCTGGGGAAGGGGCTACCATCTTACATGAGTGGATGGGAGGGCCTCACTGAGGTTACAAGTCAGCAAAGAGTTGAAAGAAGTGAAAACTGAGCCAGGTAGGAATGTAGGAGGATTGTTCCATGCAGAGGAAGTATCTCAGGAAGGGACACGCTGGGATGGCCAAGGACCCACAAGGGCACCATGAGTGCCAGGACAGGCGTAGTGAGGAAGAGTATGGGAGGAGAAGTCGGGGGCCAGATTGTATTCCATTTTGTAGGTCTTTATAAGGACTGTTTTTATGCTAAGATGGGTTGAAAGCTTTTGCTTTCATTTCAAACGAAAGTTGTTTCATCTGAAGACAATGATTAACCTGGCTTTTATCCAACAGAGCAGCCACATCAGATATTTGGTGATTTCAATGGATTTTGATAATAATGAGTCTACATTACAAGTGGCCAAAGATCCAAAAGCTCCAGTTTATGCCACATATGAGGTTGTCAGCTTAGGTGGTAGATGGAAACAGCTGGAAACATAGAAACATTCAACTGTGCATGTCTTTCCATACTTAAATTGTCAGCCTGGTCATCTTCCTTAGATCCGCAGTCTCTAATTTGATGTCAATATCACATACGTCATTTCTCTCTTCTCTTTACAGAGAAGGCAATCCCAGATATGTGCACAGTTATTTTTTCCTCAGCACAGACCCTGAACTTTACTCTTCTGGATGGAAGAAGCTACATTTGTTCATCAAAGTCAAATCATACCCTTAAGATGCAATGCTGATAAAATGTATTTCAGTCTGTCCTCTAGAATAAAACAAAAGCTGTCTTTCTTGGTGAGGTAAATCTTTCTCCAGCTCCTTTCCTTAATTAGGGCTACTACATGTATAAAAAGCTTTTCATACAGGACATAGGGTCAGGGTCACATGAATAAAGTAGCCTTGAGAGACCAACATGAAGGCACGTAGCAAAGAATTAATCTTCTATCTTTTCAACATTTTGGTTCATTCTACAGGGAATCTTTGCAGGGTATTGTCAGAAAAATGCTAAGACTCCATAAAATGCTACCTCTATCCCTGTCACTCCAGCTAATCCCTGCAATCCTGTGGCTGCTCAGAACTGGTAGATCATTTACTGCAGCTTTCAGAAGATCAATATAGGTTGGTTTTGCAAAACAAAGCATGTGACAAGGTGAGATCTGAGCTGATGACAACATGTCTGGAACAGGGACAGTAATCCTATGTCCCAGCTCTTGCCCTGCTAAGAAATAGAACCTTCTTTACCCCTAGAAAGCAGAGTATGGTTGACCACCCTCCCTCCAACCCCATAAAAATACAGTTCAATCATTTACCCTGGGTACTCTGAGCTTTTACCCGTACAGTCTCAGGGGTGAGCTTAAGACTTTGAAATATCAAAACAGTTAGCTCCTAAGTATTCCTGGGAGAGAGGTTATTTGTGAGGTGGTTCCCAGAAAGGAAAGATTTGGAAACATACTGACCATTAATATCCGAGAGGCCGTGTCCAACCCTTCTCTGGGCAACACGGAGTCAGCGGAAGGCAGGCTGGTCGCGGCCCCCTAAGCAGGGGGCTCATTCCTGCGAATCCTGGAAAAGATCTTATTAGAACAGATTTATTATACAGCAGAGACCCCACCGTGAAGGATGAACTCGAGGGTCCTTTTACAGAGGAAAAGAGTTTAGGGCAATTTGCAAATCCTAAAATGCCTCGAAAAGGAGTGTACCCAGCAAAAGATTTTACAGTCTTGGCATTTTAGAAATAATGTGACTCTCAAAGGCAGCTCGTAATAGAAACCACCAAATGAAGAGTTGTCCCTCTCCCCGGGGTTTAGCCTGATGGGGTGGAACAGTTGAACTCAGAAATCCCACTTTGCGACTCAGCAGAAAAACACACACCTATGTCCTAAGAAATAAAAGAAGGACAGGAGGAAATGCTCTGGTTC
Organism: Eulemur rufifrons; assembly: GCF_041146395.1. NCBI lineage: Eukaryota > Metazoa > Chordata > Mammalia > Primates > Lemuridae > Eulemur > Eulemur rufifrons. The sequence goes on along the minus strand of NC_091000.1, from coordinate 60,322,527 downwards.
TCTTTTGTCTATCTTAAACTGTTCAGATTTGGCAGGGTGGGGGGTTAGCATAGCCTAATTTTATAAATAGTAGCCTGGGAAGCTTTGTTCAACCACTGAAGACTGTCTGTCTCCGACTACGGTGGGTTTGATATTAAATGTGTGATGGGATTGCTAATTTAAAAACTCTCCACTTTAGAATCACTCAGAGCTTTCATTTCCTATCTTGAGCCCTAAACACGTCATGAACTGAACTCTGACCAGAGGCGGCTGGCTGCGTCAGAGGATTTTGAGAACGTCTCTCTGTGAACCCAGGGGCCGTGGAAAGCGGAGCACCTGCAAATAGGTTAACGAGCCTCCCAATCGCCCAAGCTGTCAAGACCAACTGTTGAGAATTCCCGTGGAGTTAAGTGGGAGGCGAATCCGGCTCTGAGTAAATGCCATTCCCGGTGCTTTCTGACTTCCTGCCCCAGACTGTTTGGTGGCAGTGGGCTGGGGGTGGCTTTGTGAAAAATCCATCCCGTTGGATCCATGTTTACGTCCTAGGAGAGCAAGCGATCTGCTTATGTTTTCAGAAAAAATACCTGTGACTGGTCACTTTGACTGTCACATTTTGGTGTTTAATAGTCATGAGACACGGGAAAGAAGACAAACAGCACACACATCCTGTGTTTTAAATGCAGATCCTCTGGGTCTAAGCCCTCATATCCTTTCTAATCTGATGATCCATGATCCGTATGAAGAACGTTTTTAGTGTATTTTAGTGTCAACCTCTGACACCAAGATTGAAGTACATGATACAAACAGAAAGTGCACATATCATAAGTATACAGCTCTATACATCCTCAAAAAGAGAATACCCCCATGTAACCATATTTAAGATTAAAAAACAGATACTAGATACTACCAGCACCCAGAAGCACCTCTACGCCCCCTTCTAGTCCCCCACCCCCTCAGGAATAACCACCACCCTGCCTTCCAGCACCTGGGACTGCTTTTGCTTATTTTGAACTCTGTACAGATGGAATCAGACAGTCAATACTATTTTGTGTCTGGCTTTCTTCAAGTAGGCAGAGATTTTACAAATATGTCCTATTACAAGCCTTTTACATCATTGTCCTGTTGACGAGGAAATCATTAATCCGCAAGCTTGCTCATGCAACAGTTTGCTCTCTTCACAAGGTGTCGAGTAAAGATACTCACATTGGAAGCGAATGTATACGTGGCCGCATGATAGGCTTCAGCCTGCCAGTAAGCACATCCGGTTTCTAACAGAGCGGGGGCGGGGGGGGGGGGGGGGGTAGGAGCCTCCACAATTCCTTTTTTTTTTTTTTTTAAAGGAGTAAGATAACAAGAGCTTTGCTGTGCAGCTAAAACAAAAAGTTGAACGGTGGGAGACCAAATTGAGGAATTTTGTTCTCTGAGCAGCAGCATAAAGCTAGTGACATGCACAGGAAAGTCAGATTTATTGGTTGGATGTTGATGTACCAGAATGGAAAATGAGAGCTTGATGTGTACCTGCAGGTAGAGCTGTTTCCTACGACTTTATTTAGTGTGCTCCCAAGAAACAGGCTACTGCAGGTGGTATCTTACTTCCTGCAGTTTGTACCTGGCTTTATCAGACAAGTGATTTCCTTAGCTTCTGGTCAAGAAAAGGACAAGCCTAATAATAATAATAATAAAATCATCATTCATGCCTGAGCTCAATTAAAACAGTGCAATTTTGTCACTAATGATAAAGCAAGGCAAAGGATTTGGAACAGTCAGAGTCATAACTGCAAGTTGCAAAATAATTAAATGTTATTGCTGTGTGCAAAAATATTGAGGAGCCAGTTTTACAGTACATGAATTATGGGATTATCTAATCATATGCACGTGAACAACATATGCAATTGTAGATTTATTTATTTGACCACGCATCAAGCCTAACAACTGGGTTCCAAGTGAATCAAGCACTTGTCTGAAAAAATATAATCAAATACGGATTATAACTTCAACAACAGCCAAAGAGTTTCTTCCTGAGTTCCCTGCCAGCAAAAAGCAGGAGATTTATGCCACTCATTTTTGAGCAAACCACATTTCTCTAATGTGGCTGATCCTTCCCAGTCTACACATTTTTTTTTTTTGAAAATGTGAAACCCTGCAATTAAATCTTCCTCCCTGAAAAAAAGAAAGTTCACTGAGCTGAAAAACCAAGTACATCCCCCATTGAGAAGACTGAGATGGGAAGGAGGATTGTTTTCTGCGGGGAAGACCTACTGATGGGGTGAAAACAGGAGAATATTGGGATGGGGAGGAGAAGAGAATAATGCATTTGCACATCTGGGAATCTCATGTATTCAAACAAACACTCGAGGGTGGTTTTGTGTGTGTGTGGGTGTGTGTGTGCATGTGCTTGTCCCTGAGAAATGGAAAATACTGCTAATACTCAAGATGTTTTTATGGCAAAGATCAAACTTAAATGTGCTTTTCTATTGACAGCCGTCCTTTTTGTCATGTTTTGCCTTGCAACGGAAAAGGGAAAGACTTTGCTAAGGAAAACACTGGACTTTTAATGAAATAATGAAATGATTCATTGGATTGAAAAATGGTGTCTAATATTTTACAAATGTGATTTTCTCTTCTTGAGAATCTGACTTCCTCGGCATTTAACCATGATGGCTGTTTCATAGAGGGTCACTTTGGAAGAGGTCCAGAAATGTGCTTTCACTCCTGACAATTGCATTAGTAATAGTTGGGGGATGCTTGGAAACAGGGTCTGCTCACCAGAGCATAATGTCCCATAAAGATTATGCATGTTTATGCCACCTCCCCAAAATATTCCCTCATTAGCTTGCTAATTTAAGGGGCCTAAATTCCCCCAAAGTAGGATAATTTAAGACAAACTATCTCCAGAATGCCCCACAGTTAAAATGTGTTCATTTTTCTCCCAGTGGACATTCATCAGGCTCAAAATCTACCAGGTATATGTGGTGCCAGGTATAAGGGACAGGGAAAAAACACAGCAATTGAGTAAATCACAGTCTTGCCTCGGGAATGTTTTCTAGCTGGGAGTGACCTGATTTTGTGTCTTAGAAAAATCACCCTGGTGGCAACATACAGGCTAAATGGGGGTGAGAAGAGGTGAAACTCAGAGAAGATTTAGAAAGCTGTCATAAAGGCCCAGAAATACGAGGATGGAGGCCTGACCTCAGGTATCAATCACTGAGATAGAAGCTAAGGTAAGGGGTTCTGACATACCATACTCTTCACTGTTCATTATGGGCGCTACTGGCCACATGTGGCTACTTAAATTTAATTTTAATTAATTAAAATTAAACAATTTTAAACATTTAAAGAACACAAAAATTCCATAGTCACACTAGCCATATTTCAAGAGTTCAATAGCCACACTTAGCTAGTGGTGACCTTGTTGTACTGTGTAGATGCAGTATGTTTCTACATTTGCAGAACATTCTATCTACAAAGGCTATGTAGACCTTCGTTGCTTCAAAAGTCCATGATTAACAGTGAAGGCTGTTGACATGAGAATCTCTAATGTTGCAAGGTCATGAATTTGAACCACATTATGGCTTGGTATGTTGGAGAGTGTTACTTGTCTATTGGCGACCCACATTGTCCCTGCCCTCACCAGAATTTCCACATCGATGACACTTTGTGACTATCAAGTTGTCCTGTATAACATGTGTTTGTGTGCATAGTGTTACATATTATATAGTATGACATATTACATATCTACAGATCAATCTACATCCATACCTAAAACTAGACCGAGACATGTAAAACACTTGATGATTGTGTTAGCTCAGCTCCTCTGAAAAGCAGAAGCTAAGATGAGGTTAGATATATGTAAGGGAAATGCCCGCGAGGATGAAAGGGAGGAGAGAACCAAAGCGGGCAGGCAGAGCCCTCTGATCACAGAAGGAGAGGAGGGTGGAAGTTGATCGAGTGAGAAGACTCTTGGAATGTACCAAGAAAGTTTCAAGAAAATTCCATAAAAGCTTCAGCCAGGCACATGCATAGTCTTTGAGTCAAAGTCACTGAGTAGAGGAGTCCCAAGTATCTCAGAAGTGGGCCTGCATCAGTATTTCCACCATGCTGGGCACAGCCCTGGGGAAGCATGGCCTTGGTGTGAGGTAAGAGTGCATCCAGAGGGTGGCACCTGAAGCTGTCAGTCATTGTGCTTTCCATGGAAAAGACCTAAGCAGACTGTTTCCATGGTTTCGCAAATAGTATATTTTGTATTATTAGTACTATATATGTAATAAATAATAATATATAATACATTTATAGTATTTTGTATACATAATATACAATACTATAAAATATATTAAAAGTATAAAATATATTTTATAGTATACTGCATTTATAATTCTTATGTATTCAAGAATTGGGGAATTCTTACATGACAACCCAAAGCTCATGAAAAACAAAGATTTTATGTAATTAGATGATAGAATAAAAAAGACCTAATGGGGGCACTTCCACTTACAGAAAGACAGAGTAGAAATACTTTTTCCTATTCTTCCCACTGAGTACAACTAAATTGCCCCAACACCGTGGTCATTACATATGAAACAATCAGGAGAAGATCCTGAAAGGTAGAAAGAAGGCAAACCAGCTAGGATCCCCAGGACCTGAGAAATGACACAATAGTGAGCTCCCTAGGTTTATTTTTGGTTTTGTCTTTTTTTTCCTCCATATTTCGCAAACTAGGTGGTGCTAGAGAAGCCAATAACCTGGAAATGTCCACAAACACAGACCAAAGAAAGCCCTCTCTCCAGAGGCAAAAGATGAAAAAAGAGGCAGTCTAACAAGACAAAAAAGAATTTTAGAAAAATAAACACTCTACTGTAGCCAAATACCACAAGGAAAAAAGAAGAAACAAAAACAAAAACAAAACAAAACAAAACAAAAAAAACCTGTGGCCACATCCCCACCCACACCAGCAAAGGCTAAAAGTTGAGAACCAGATTTCCATCCTTACCAAGCTGTAGTGGGGCTTCTCCATCTCCCTGCCAGGGTGATGTCAGAGAAGGTCGAATAGAGAGCCCAGACATCCATCTCCAATGGGCAGTAATGAGTGCCCTGTGGAGGTGTCACTGTAGATCATATGGGAGCCTGGACTTCCACCCCTATAATGTGGTAACATCTTTTTCCTGATGGGAAGATGTCAGAGGAGACCTAGTGAAGTCAGGACTTATTGAGGCCACCCTCTACCATGGTGTCAGCAGGGATCAGCTGTGAGCAGTATTGAGGCACTCCTACACCTTCCAGCCAGTCACCAAAAAGGTATATCTGGAGGCCTAGGGGGAGCCAGACTCCCATCACCCCAATAGTAATAAGAAGCCCCCCACCCCTCCTTCCTCTCCCAAAGTGGTATCAGAGAAAAACACCTATAATAAAAGATTTAAAGTTTCATAACATAATACTCAATATGTCTAGATTCAATCTAAATCACTCATCATATCAAGAACCAGGAAGATCTCATACTGAATGAAAAAATATAAGTAATAGATGTCAACACTGAGATGACAGAAACATTGGAATTATTTGACAAAGATTTAAAAGTAACCATTACTAAAGTTCTTCAACAAGCAATTAAGAACATGCTTGAAACAAATTTAAAAAAACAAAGAGTCTCATTAAAGAAATAGGAAATATAAAGTAGAACCAAAAGGAAATTTTAGAACTAAATATATAATAACTTAAATAAAAAAGCTCAGTGGATGGACTCAACAAAAGAATGGAGGACACAGAGGAAAGATTCAGTGAACTTAAAGATAGAATAGAAATTACTCAATTTTAACAACAGTAAAAATAGAATAGAAAAAAAGAAAATGAATAGTGCCTCAGGAACATGTAGGACAAGAGATCTAACATTCATGTCATTGGAGTCCTAGAAAGAGAAAAAAAAAGCGGTTGGGACAAAAAAGAATCCTCAAAGAAATAATGGCTGAAAACTTTCAACTTTGACCAAAGACATAAACTTATAGCTTTAGGAGCTGAACAAAACCTAAACAAAATAAACCCAAAGAAATCTACACTAAGACATAGAGTCAAACTTCTGAAAACTAAAGGCAAAGAAAAAAATGTTGAAAGCAGTGAGAGAAAGACAACTCCTTACTTATAGGGAAAGAATAATTTGGATGATAGTAGGTTTCTCATCATAAACTAAAGAGGCTAGAAAGAATTGGCACATATTTCAAGTGGTGAAAGTAAAGAACTGTCAACCCAGAATCCTATGTCCAGTAAAAGTATCTTTAAGGAATGAAGGGAAAATCATTCTCAGTTGAAGAAAAACTAAGATAAATTGTTGCCAGCAAATCTTTTGAATGTCTAAAAGAAGTCTTTAAACAGAGGGAACAATATAAGCCAGAATCATGAAATATTAGGAAGGAAAAAAAAGGACATAAGAAAAAATATAGGTAAATACTATAGATTTTTCTTCTCCTTTGAATCCTTTGAATCTTCAACATTCATGTTTGAATGTTAAAAAAAAACTATGACAGTTTTTGATGTGGATATATATAGAAAGGAAATATTTATAATAATTATATTACACATGGGGGAGAGCAAAGGGACATAAAAGAAGGTAAGGAGCTGGGTACAGTGGCATACACCTATAGTCTCACCTACTCAGGAGGCTGAGTTGGGAGGATCACTTGAGCTCAGGAGTTTGAGACTGTAGTGTGCTATGATTGCACCTGTGAATAGCCACTGCACTCCAGCCTGGGCAACATACAGCATAGTGAGACCTTGTCTCTAAAAAAAAAAAAAAAAAAAAAAAAAGGGGAAGAAGAAGGTAAGCTTTCTATACACCACTTGAACTGGTAAATGGTGATGCAAATAGACTATGATAACTTATGTGTATATAATATTATACCTTGAGCAACCACTAAAAAATCTTTACAAAGAGATATACTCATGAACACTATAAATAAATCAAAATTGAATTCTAAAAAATGTTCAAGTAACCCACAGGAAGGCAGGAAAAAGTAAACAAATGAAAAACAGAAAGAACAGATAGAAAACAAAAACTAAAACATCCGAGTAACATAGCAGTAATTGCATTAAATCTAAATGGTCTAAATATAACAACTAAACAACAGAGATAGGCAGAGTAAATTTTAAAATTTTATCTGACTATATGCTTTTTACAAGAATCTCACTTCAAATGTAATAATATAATCATTTGAAAGGAAAAGGATGGAAAAAATGTGTGTGTATCCATACACACACACACACACATATATATATACATCATGCAAACATTAAAAGAAAGCAGAAGTGACTATATTAATGTCAGATAGACTGTAAAGAAAATTACCAAAGACAGAAAGGGATATTTATGAAAGCTTCAACCTGCCAAGAAGACATAATAATCTTATATGTGTAAGCATCAAACAACAGAGCTGCAAAATATGTACAGCCAAAACTGATAGAATTGAGTGGAGAAAGGGATAAATCCACAGTTATAGGTGAGACCTCAGCACCCTTATCTCAACAATTAATGGAACAATTAGACAGGAAATCAGCATGGATATTGAAGAACTCAACACCGCCATCAACCAACAGAATCTAATTGACATCTATAGAACACTACACCTAACAACAGCAGAATACAATTTCTAAGTGCCCATAGAACATGAACTAAGATAGACCACATCTTGAGCCATAAAGCAAACCCTCTCAGTTTAAAATAACTGAGATATAGTATAAGACCTAAAATGAAGGCCTAATGTTGTGTGTTACCTTGACATCTGGTGAAATTGAGAATGCTTCATCTGGCCTAGCCATGATTTCCCTTCCTCTTCTGCTGTTGCAGATAAGGTTCCCTGGCCAAACAACCCTCCTCATAAAGAGAAACAGCTGCAGTTCCTGCATATCCCTGAGTAGCAGTTTTCTCTGCCAGCCATGGACTTATTCAAACAAGCAAATCACATACTCCTGCAGGAATCAGGGGATACCTCATCCTCCTTATGCTACAAAGCCTGCCTCACATAATCTCTAGGTGTGCACTTTGTTCCCACGTGTAACCCCAGTGTGGCCCTGTGTGGTGTGCAGTGGCGTCTTCCTCCAGGTTATGAGTATACGTGACTAATAAACTGCCGTCGGTCTCATCTGCACAGCATTGAGTGTTATAAGTGTGGCCATCTCCATAACCCTAGGGTAGAGAACCACCCAAAAGTCAGTAACAGAAAGACAATAGAAAAATCTCCTAACACCCAGAAATTAAGCAACATACTTCTTAACAACCTGTGAGTAGCAGTGAAAATCTGAAGGGAAATAAAAAAGACTTGCTGAGTGACCAAAGATAAAAAACGATGAGTTGAGGACAGAGTTGAGGATGAATCAAAGTTTGGATGATGAGAGGCAGGAGACAAGATAGCCATCATAGATCACCTTGAGAAATTAATGCAGATTAGTGATTCCATTAACTAGTTAGCTGTCTTGGAGAGTACAAGCAGGTAGAGAGCTCTGAAAGAAAATGTTGATAGGAGGCAGACGGAAAGAGAAGTGAAGCAAAACTGTGGAGTGCTGACCGGAAACAGACCCAAGTGATTCATTTTCTTGACATAAAGCAATAGAATAATGGAGGAAGGTGGAAAGAGTTGAGGTTGCTGTGTGACACTAAAGAATTCCCTCTTTACCACGAGGACCCACTTCCCCATCGCTTAGCGCTTTTTAGTGAGATGGCTGACAAGGAGCATGAACACTTAAAGTTTAGAAATATGATGGAAGTTCTGGGCATAATTGTTCACTCTAGGCAAACACAAGTTATTCTTTTTATCTTATCTTTACCTTTGTGGGAGCCGAAGTCCTTTTACCTGTTCAGAACTTGCAGATATGTGGGAGATTTTATTTTGCAATTGTAACTACAAGGATAGGGGATGAGGCCAATAAAAAAACATAAATAGCTTAATTAAAACTTTTTATTATTTTATAATCTATTACTTCATTCAATCTATTCAACCTGACTTTCTGTAACTTCCATCAAGTACTCTCTGCTCAAGCCAGCCCGAACATTTCCCTGTCCACGAGTAAGCCAAGCTCATTTCTATTCCCAAATTTCTGAAAGTCAATTAGTTTTATTCTCTGATAGGGTAGTAATGAATGACTACCTTTTAAAAGCCAGTGTAGGCTGGGCGCAGTGGCTCACGCCTGTAATCCTAGCACTCTGGGAGGCCAAGGCTGGAGGATCACTAGAGGTCAAAAGTTTGAGACCAGCCTGAGCAAGAGTGAGACTCTGTCTCTACTGAAAAAATAGAAAGAAATTAGCTGGACAACTAAAAATATATAGAAAAATATTAGCCGGGCATGGTGGCACATGCCTGTAGTCCCACCTACTCAGGAGGCTGAGGCAGGAGGATGGCTTGAGCCCAGGAGTTTGAGGTTGCTGTGAGCTAGGCTGACACCACGGCACTCACTCTAGCCTGGGCAACAAAGTGAGACTCTGTCTCAAAAAAAAAAAAAAAAAGCCAGTATAGTGTAGTTGAAATAACATTTATTATATGTAACACTTCTATGTACTATAAATATAATTATATTTAAATATGCATAAACATGTATATCTGTATATGCTTGCAGGTTTATGTTTATAAAATTTATATATTTATAACAGAAAGGATAATTATAGAATGCTATTGATATTCATCTCTGGGGTATGGCCTACATGTTAATGCTAAAGGGAAGAAAGAATTCAGTTACCAATTACTATGCACACAACATCCACACCAATTAGTGCAGAAATACCAATGGGCATGTATGCACACACAAGTACAAGCACGCGCAATCCATTTCCAGTTCTCTTTCCAGTTTTCTTATAAACATCTTCATCTGCAAAAAATTCTAAAAATGTCCACAAAGTTATGACATACCAGTTAGGAAATCATAATGTTCCTTATTCATAACATCATGGATTATGACTGAATTATGATCTAAGTGCTTTGGGGTAATGGAGAAAAATTCACATTCTCAAGAATTTTATGTCTAATTTTTCTGTCGTTCTTCCTACAGCACTCTAGGAATAAATAAAATAGTTTCACCCATTTTCCTATGATTTTTCTGGTGTCTAATCGTGGTAAAGAGCATCAAAAATTATTGCAGAAAAATCATACTCCACTAACTCTCCATTTTCATTTTCTTTTTTTACATTGTACTTCCCCTTTTAACGTATGCAAAGCAATTTAAAACAAAAACACAACTTAAGACATTTAAACTGCAAGAAGGAAGGTATGTCAGGTGTAGTCAATAAGTAAATTCTGTATTTATTAATATGCATGTGCACAATCTCTATTCATCACAACATTATCCCTATTTAATAAGCATTTTGAAGACTACTAATTATTCTCAAATAATTGGTAGCTAAAAAGAAGGAAGTGAAAGAGAGTGAAGGAATGCATAGCTTATAAAAACATTTCATATATACATGCTGATGACACAACAATTAATTTAAAAGTGGAATACAAAATATATACCAATATAAAAAAGTGAGATTACAATTAAACAAAGTTACAAAAATCTAAGCATATGATAGCAAAAGGCTAGTAGGAAATACATTGAAATGCTATTTGTTAGAAGTGAAAATGAGTGAATATTTTTCTTTATGCTTTTGTAGTTTTAAAGTTTTCTGTGATGAGATTTATCTTCCTTCTGTCTAATAAAAAAGGATCATCTTTGTATAAAGTAAAATAAAGTTGGCCTCAAGAGTTAAAATTTTAAAATTAAAAATAGTCACACTTTCTGTTTAAATTTTAATTGGAGATAGTTTCTCCTAGAAGAGATGTTGAACCTTCAAGAAAACAATTTCTGGTGTAAGCCAATATTTTTGTACTCTAAGTTCTGTAACTAAAGCAATTTTATATTTAATCCTGTGGTAGAACTGGTTGCTAAGGTACTAAATTACCAGTTTATATAATACTCAGCTAAGGCATTGATTAGAAATGAGGTAAAATTTGGAGAGTGTTTTCAAAAAAAGAATAGAAAAGAAAAGCCCTGATAGAAAAAACTCATAAATATTGAGAGGTGAACATATCAATGATGAGATATTTTTGTATGTGCAAAGCCAAGCCATGGCAATGGCACCAAGGATAATGTGAGATAATACAAACAGCCTAAACGTTGGGATCAGACAAGCCAGTGTTCAAATCTCTCCCTGCTCCTTGCTGTGATCTTCTACAAGGTATTTATTCCTATTTAGCCTTCTTAGCTTCCTCGTCTAGGAATGGAAGATAATCATAACTGCTTCATGATATTGTTGTGAAGATTAAATATAGCAAAATACACATACACATATGCCTGGTGTGAGGTAGATATGAGAAAATAATTTCCTGCTTAAATAACCAATGGTAAGTATTTTAGAAGTTTTGTCCTTGACCGTTTCCTTATATAAACATTTCACCTTTTCTTCTCTTATCAGTTAGGAATGCATTTGTCTTCAACTAACAGAAGAACCAGCCTAACCATTGTCCCATGTGACTAGACGCATGGTGGAGAAGACTGCCAGCACTGGCTCAGTTGCTCATTAATGCCACCAAAGTCCAGGTTCTTCCCACGGTTTCCCTCCACTGTCCTGAGTGGGTTGGCTTCCATCCGCATTCTTGCCTCGTGGCCACAAGAATATATGTTATGCTGTTGCTGAGTCGTCTATTAGATCTAATTGGTTTATAGTGTTGTTCAAGTCTTCTGTTTCTTTGTTGATCTCAAGCCCAGTTGTTCTATTCATTACTGAAAGCAGGGTGTTATTTTTGTTGAATTGCCTACTTCTCCCTTCAATGCTGTCAGTTTTCACTTCATATATTTTGGGGCTCTTCTGTTAGGTGCATATATGTTTATAATTGTTTTATCTTCATAACAGAACATATTAGAATGACCCATTATCAAATAAAATGTCCCTCTTTATCTCTAATAATATTACAGATGGTCCCCAACCTATGATGTTTTGACTTATGATGGTATATATATTCCATAATATATATATTTATAATATTTATACACATTCAGTACACTCAACTTATGATGGGGTTAAATCTGGGCAAACCCATCAAAAATTAAAAATACCATAAGTGAAAAACGTACTTAACAACTTATAATATTTTCAGCTTATGATGGGTTTATTGGAATGTAACCCCAGTGTAAGTCAAGGAGCATCTATATTTGTTTTAAAGTCTATTTTGTCTGATAGCACATCTACTCCAGCTCTCTTATTGCTATTTAAGTGATATATCTTTTTCCATCCTTTTACTTTCAACCTATTTTTATCTTTGAATATAATGTGTATCTTCTGTGTATCACATACAGTTGGATCTTGTTATTTTTTTAGTCCAGTCTGACAACCTCTGCATTTGATTGGATTGTTTAATCCATTCACATTTAATGACATTATTGATATTACATTTTGTTGCTGTGTTTACATCTGCCATCTCACTTTTTGTTTTCTCTATTTCTCACCTTTTTTCACTTCATTTCCCCCTTACTGCTTTCTTTTACATTAAGTGAATATTTTCTAGTGTAACATTTTAATTCCTGTAAGAATTTTTCACTGTATTTTTACCTATTTTCTCAATGGTTGTTCTAGCCTTACAATATGCATTTTAATTTATCAGAACTGACTTTAGATTTCTACTAACTTAATTTCAGTTATATATAGAAATGTTACTCCTATAAAATTCTATTCCTTCTTCTCCTATTCTTGCTGTTATCATTAATGATTTTTTTCACTTTAGCTATTGTACTTTTCAACTCCAAATTTCCATCATTCTTTTCTATCATTTCTATTTCCTTATTTTTATAGGAAAATAAGAAAACTTATTTTCCTATAAAAATAAGTTTTTTGATGAGATATTGTAATCATATCTTCTTTTACCTCTTTAAGCATAGTTTCCTTTAGTTTTGGAACATATTTATGATACTTGTTTTGAAATTTGACATCTAAACCCTCAAAAACAGTTTTCTTTCCTGCTTTTTTCTCTTGTGAATGGGTTACTCTTTTCCTGTTTCATCATGTCTTATAATTTTTTGTTGAAAACTGGACATTTTAGATAATATAGGAACTCTGGATACCATCCCCCTCCCAAGAGTATTGTTTTGTTGGCTCCTTTATTGTTTAGTGATTTGACTGGGCTATTTCAGTAAAGTGTATTTACCCTACAGTGTGCAGCCTCTGAAGTTTCTTCTCAGAGAGCACGAACTTGAGTATGCATACAGTTACCCTGAGATGTTCTCTTTGAATGCTTCTTTTCCATGATCTCACTGTTAAGCTTCTAGCTTGTCTGCCTCTATTAGTATCACAACAGTAGTTAACCTCCATTAATTTCCATCTGAGTTTTGTATTACTTCCCACAAAATCTAGGTTGTAAATTTCTCCATAGTCTGATTTAGGGCCCGTTTTCAGGAGTAGTCTCTGAGGGCAGGAAGTGGGACTTGTTCTGGCTCCAGGAGGGCTCCTCTTAGCTGTTTCTTTTCCTGGTTCTCTCTGTTAAACTTCTAGTTGGCCTACAGTTGATTTGTTACTATCATGGGTCTACTACTCTCCTCTTAATTGCTTACCACCAAAACTGCTATTGATTTCAACATCACCCTCAGGCTTGAACCTCCCCACATCTATTCCAGATAAAGTCAGTCTCCTCATAGAGAGCTGCAGAACTATTTGTCCTTATGATTTGCCTCTCCCCTGAGCAAAACCTCTGCACCACTGCTCTGGAGCTAGAGGTAGAGACAGTGGCACTCTTTCTCTTGGATCGACATTCCTTGTTTACAAATGGGGTACTGGATTGGCGAGGTAGCTTCTTACCTTGCTTTTTAAAAAGACTTTACCTTTCTAAAAGCAGTTTTAGATTGAGAGCAAAATTGAGAGGAGGGTACAGAGATTTCCCATATACTTCCTGCCCCCAAACATGCATAGACTCCCCTATTTTCAATACACCCCAGCAGACTGGCACATTTGCTATACTTAATGAACCTACATTCGTATGTCATAATCACCAAAATTTCACAGCTCATATTTATTCTTGGTGTGGTATGTTCTAAGGGTTTGAGCAAATGTAGAATGGCATGTATCATATCCACCATTATAGTATCATTCAGAATAGTTTCACTGCCCTAAAATTCTCTGTGCTCCACCTATTTATTTCCCCCACTTGGCACCTGGTAGCCACTGATATTTTTACTATCTCCATAGTTTTACCTTTTCTAGAATGTCATATAGTTGGAATCATACAATATGTAGACTTTTCAGGTTGGTTTCTTTCACTTAGTAATAGGCATTTAAGTTTCCTCCATGTCTTCTCATGGCTTCATAGTTCATTTTTTTTTTAGTATTGATTAATATTTCATTGTCTGGATGTATCACAGTTTATTTATCCATTTACCTACCAAAGGATGTCCTGGTTGCTTCCAAGTTTTGGTAATTATGAATAAAGATGCTGTAGATGTCTGTGTGCAGGCTTTGTGTAGACATAAGTTTTAAACTCCTTTGGGTAAACACCAAGAAGCATGATTGCTGGATCACACGTTAAAAGTTTCTTTTGTTTTATAAGAAACTACCAAACTGTCTTCCAAAGTGGCTGTATCCTTGTGCATTCTCAGCATTGAATGAGAGCTTCTGTTTCTCCACATATTCACCAGCATTTGGTGCTATCAGTGTTTCAAATTTTGGCCATTCTAATAGGTATGTACTGTTATCTCATTTTTGTTTTGATTTGCATTTTCTTGATGATACATGAAGTGAAACATTTTTTCATATGTTTATTTGCCTTCTATATATCTTCTTTGGTGAAATATCTGTTAAGGTGTTTGACTCATTTCTTAATTGGGTTGGTTGGTCATTCTTATTGTTGAGTTTTAAGTATTCTTTATATATTTTAAATACTAGTCCTTTTTGAGATGTATATTTTGCAAATATTTGTCTCCCAGTCTGTGGCTTATATTCTCATTGTTTTGACATTTTCTTTTGCAGAGAAGAAGTTTTTAATTTTAATGAAGTCAAGCTTATCAACTATTTCTTTCATAAATCATACTGTTAGTATCGTACCTAAAAGGCAATCTCCATACCCAAAGTCATCTAGGTTTTCTTCTATGTTATTATCTAAGAGTTTTATAGTTTTGTGTTTTATATTTAGATATATATTCATTTTGATTTGATTTTTGTGAAAGGTATAAGATCTGTGTCTAGATTCCTTTTTGTTTGTTTGTTTGTTTGTTTTACATGAGGATATTCAGTTGTTTCAGCACCATTTGTTGAAAAGAATATCTTTGCTTCATTACATTGCCTTTGCTCCTTTGTCAAAGATCAGATGGTTATAGTTATGTGGATCTATTTCTGGTACATTCTGTCCCATTGATCTATTTGTCTATTTTTTTACCAAGCCACACTATCTTGATTATTATAGCTTTATACTAAGTATTAAAGTTGAGTAACGTCAGTTCTCCAACTTTGTTCTTGTCCTTTAGTATTGTGTAGACTATTCTGGGTCTTTTGCCTCTCCATATAAACTTTAGAGTCATTTTGTTGATATCCACAAAATAACTTGCTGGGATTTTGATTGAAATTGCACAGAATGTATAGATCAAGTTGGGAAGAACTGGCATTTTGACAATATTGAGTCTTCTTTTCTGTGAATGTAGAATATCTCTTCATTTATTTAGCTCCTCTTTGATTTCATTCATCAGAGTTTTGTACTGTTTATGATATAGATCTTGTACATATTTTGTTAAATTTATACCTAACATTTTATTTTAGGAGGTGTTAATGTAAATGGTTTTGTGTTTTTAATTTCAGTCTCCACTGTTCATTGCTGGTATGTAAGAATGTGATTGACTTTTGTATATTAACCTTGTATCCTGTAACCTTGCTGTTAAATTTAATAACTTCTTAGTTCCCCAAAGGTTTTTTTGGCTGTTCTTGTTAATTGTTTTGGATTTTCTGTATAGACCATCTTGCCACCTACAAACAAAGATAGTTTTATTTCTTCTTTCTCAATCTGTATACATTTTCTTTTCTTTCCTTGCCTTATTGCATTATCTAGGACTATCATTACAATGCTGAAAAACAGTGATGAAAGAGAACATCCTTGCCTTGTTTCTAATATTAGCAGGCAAATTTCTAGTTTCTCACCATTAAAGATAATGTTATATGTGGGGTTTTTTTTGTAGATTGTTTTGTATGAAGTTAAAAGTTCCCCTCTATTCCTAATTTGCTGAAAGTTTAAATTATGGATGAATGTTACATTTTTTCAAATTTTTTTTCTGTCTTCATTGATATGATCATGTGATTTTCTTTCTTCTTTAGCCTGTTGATGTTATAGATTACAATTTTCAAACATTTAACCAGCCTTGCATATCCAGGATAAATCCCACTTGGTCATGACGTATAGTTCTTTTAATACATTATAGATTTGATTTGCTAACATTTTTTTTTGAGGATTTTTGAATCTATGTTCATTAGAAATATTGGTCTGTAGTTTTCTTTTCTTGTAATGTCTTTGTCTGGTTTTTTTATATTAGGGTAATGCTGGCCTCATAAAATGAGTTAGGAAGTGTTCCCTTTGCATTTGTTCTCCAAAAGAGATTGTAGAAAATTGGTATAATCTCTTCCTAAAATATTCGATAGAATTCACCAGTGAACCTATTTGGGTTTGTTATTCTCTGTTTTGGAAGGTTAGTAATTATCAATTTAATTTCTTTAATAGATACGGGCCTGTTCAGATTGTCTATTTCTTCTTGTGGGAGTTTTGCTAGATTTTGTCTTTCAAAGAATCAGTCCATTTCATCTAGGTTGTCAGATTTCGAGGCATAAAGTTGTTCATAGTATTCCTTTATTATTTATTGCTATCCTTTTAATGTCCATGGAATCAGCAGTGATATCCTTGCTTTCATTTCTAGTATTAGTAATTAGTGTCCCTTCTCTCTCTCTCTCTCTCTCTTTATTTGGTGAGAAACTTGGTAGTTTTATTGATGTTTTCAAAGATTCAACTTTTTGTTTCTTTGATTTTCTCTATTGATTTCCTGTTTTCAATTTTATTGCTTTCTGCTCTAATTTTTACTTTTTTTCTCCTTACTTTGGATTTAATTTGCTCTTCTCTTTCTAGTTTCCTAATAGAAACTTTGATTATTAATTTTTGATGTTTCTTTTCTAATATGTGCATAGAATGTTATAAGTTTCTCTTTAAGCACTACTTCTGCTGCATCCTACAAATTATAAGTGTGTTTTCATTTTCATTTAGTTCAAACTATTTTTAATTTCTTTTAAGATTTCTTCTTTGACCCATTGTTATTTAGAAGTTTATTGTTTAATTCCCATGTATTTCAGGATTTTGCAGTTATCTTTCTGTTATTTGTTTCTAGTTCAATTTTGTTGGGGTCTGAAAGCAGACATTGTATGATTTCTATTCTTTTAGATTTTTAAGGTGTGTTTTATGGCCCAGAAGGGGTCTATCTTAGTGAATGTACCATGTAAGCTTGAGAAGAATGTATATTCTGCTTTTGTCAAAATAACTAGTTTATAGATATCAATTATATCCAGTTGATTGATGGTTTATTGCATTCAACTACAGCCTGATGGATCTCTTTCTGCTGGGTGGAACTGCCCACTCTGATAAAGAGATATTGAAGTCCCAGCTATGATAGTGGATTCTATTTCTCGCTGAAGTTCTATCAGATTTTGCCTCATCTAGTCTGACGCTCTGTTGTTAGGCACATACACATGAAGAACTGTTATGTCTTGGAGAACTGACTCTTTTATCATTATGTAATGCCCTTCCTTATCCTTGACAACTTCATTGATCTGAGGTTGGCTGTCTCTGAAATTAATATAGCTACTCTTGCTTTCTTGTAGTTAATGTTAGCAAGTTATATTTTTCTCCATCCATTTATTTTTAATCTAGATGTATCTTTATATTTAGTTTCTTGTAGATAGCATATAGTTAGGTCTTATTTTTTGATCCCTCTGATATTCTCTCCTTTTTAATTGTATGTTTAGACAATTGATGTTCAACATGATTACTAATATAGTTCAATTATTATCTACCCTATTTGTAACTGTTTTCCATTTGTTGTCCTTGTTATTTGTTCCTATTATGTTTTCCATTCTTTTGCTGCCTTTTGTGGTTTTAACTGAGCATTTTATATAATTATATTTTCTTGTTTTTTGATATTTCAGTTATACTTCTTTTATTACTTTTTTTGATGATTGCCTTAGAGTTTGCAATATATGTTTACAAGTCATCCAAGTCTACTTTCAAATAACACTATATATACCACCTTACCACTGTATATTAATATAACACTATATACCACTTTACAGGTAATGTGAGTATTTTATAACAAAATAATCCTAATTCCTCCCTTTTGTCCCTTGTATCATTGCTGTTTTCATTCATTTCACTTATATATAAGCATACATAAACATATGTATGTATATTTGAATGCATTGCTGCTATTACTATTTTGAACAAACTGTTATCTGTTAGATCAATTAAGAAATAAGAAAATAAAAGTTTCATTTTACCTTTCACATATTTCTTCCTCAATGCTCTTCCTTTATTTATGTAAATCTGAGTTTATGACCTATATTATATTCTTTCTCTATAAAGAAATTTTTTGAACATTTCTTGAAGGCAGGCTTACTGACAAAAAGATGCCTCCAGAAATTTGTTCAGGTTTTTCTATCCCACCACTTGTTCCCACAGTGGTTTCCACAGGTGACTCTCTGCTTCAGTAAACTGTGACTCCCTGTATTTGCCTGTCTGTCTCTCCAATCTTCAGAGCACTTGTTTGCTCTGTGTCTTCACCTCTCTTTCATATCCTAGAAGAGTTGTTAATGTTTCAGTCTGCTCAGCCTTTTACATGCTGTTAGAACAGACTGCTGTCTTCCAAGCTTCTTACATGCAGAACCCAAAAACACAACTTGCTTTTTACTGGCTATGAAATTCTAGTTTGATAGGCTTTTGCTTTCATTTTTTAGTACTTCAAAAATGTTGGTTCACTGCCTTCTGGCTTGCATTGTTTCTGATGAGAGTTCAGCTTACCTTTGTTTTTGTTAATATAATGTGTCTTTTTTCTCTGGATACTTTTGTGATTTTTCTCTTTATCACTGTGTTTGGTGCAATGCACTGCAATGCAATGATGTGCTTGGTGTAATGCAAACACATCATATGCACTTATGATTATTCTACTTAAGGCTTTATGAACTTCTTATGCTTATGGGTTTATATATTTTACTATATTTGGAACATTTTTGATAATTCTTTGTTCAAATATTTTTGCACCCTCCCTCCTGTGGCTCTGCTCCTCCAGGACTCCAAATACACATATGTCAGAATGTTTGCTATCTTCTCACAAGTCACTAAGCTTCTATTAATTTTGTGAAATCTTTTTTCTTTCTGTGATTCAGTTTAGATGATTTCTATTGCTATGTTTTCAAGTTCAATAAATTTTTTTTAGGGGAGGGCAGGGTTTAATTAATCCCGTCCAGTGAATTTTTTAAAATACATTATTTTTTTTATATCTAGACGTTCCATTTGGAACTTCCATTCTTCCATTTCTCTTCTCATTATTTTCGTATTTTTCTTTATATCCTTGGGAAAATTCATGATATATCAACATTTATAATAGCTGTTTTAAAGTTCTTGTCCACTAATTAAATCATCTGTAATTTCTTGGTCTGTTTTTATTGTTGTTTTGTTGTTGTTGTTGTTTTGGGGATTATTTTCTTGGTTACAGGTCATATTTTCTTGTTTCATCACATGCCTCTTAAATTTTGGTTGTATGTTAGATATTTTGGATTTTTACAGTTCTGAGTCCTAAATTTTTTCTTATTTCTTTAAAGAGTACTAGACTTTATTCTGGCATGTTGTTAAATTTTTTACACATTGTTTTATCTGTTTTAAGCATTTTTACACACTTTACACATTATTTTGTCTCCTTTTAAGCAAATTTTAGATCAGATCTAGAGCAGCTTTTACATTAGGGCTAATTAACTATTATACTAAAGCATGAATCCTCTGAGGACTCTAGCAAATGCCCCTTGCATTATGAGATCTCTACTTTCTGACTGATGAGAATGCAAATTATTTCCATTCTTGTGTGAACTCCAGGAAGCATTTTGCTTACCGTTTTCTAGTGGTTCTTTCCTTGGCCTCATGGAGTTTAACTACTACCCATGTGTAGGTCAGAACTCAATGAAAAACTCAAGGACAATGTTCTGCAGATCTCTGGAGCTCTTTGTGCAGTTCCTTCTTCCTTGGTATTCTGATTCATAAATTCTAGTCACCTCCGCCTACTGGAACACTGATCTCTGCCTCCTGCACTCAGTGTGACTGGCTGACCCTGTTTGGGTCTCCTCTCTGTGCAGTGGAGTTGCACACACCTACTCACAATACTTCAGATGGTATCTTATTGGCCAGATTTAGTCATGTGAAAACACCTAAATATATAAAAAGCTAAGAAATGGAGTTTTTATTCTGGGTGGCCCTGAGTTAGCTAAAACTCAGGAGTTCTATTAGTGAGAAACAAGAGAAAAACAAATACAGATTAACAGCAATCTTTTACATAAAAATCTTCTACCCCCAAATGAAAATAAGTAGCATTTTAGCTTTTTCAAAGTCTTTAGAATATTTTTTCCCAGAAGTTTGTTTATTTTCATTAATAGATTATTGGATATGATGAAGCCATTGGATTCCATTTTTAATATCCCCATGAGTTGTTTTGTCCTAAGATTATGAAATAATTCAAGATTCCATTAAGTTGAGCACAAATTGCATTTTAGTTATATGGTATTCTATCATCAAAATCCTCAGATGGAAAAGGAAAATGCATAATCATACCATAAGAGCCAAGCAAATGCAAAACTATTCAACCTGGGTAGGAGTTGCAGGCTTCTGTGAGTTCACAGATATTTATGTAATATGCACTTAGGAGACAAATATCTTTTTGAGTTTTCATACCATGACATAGTAAATTTTAAAAGGAACTCAGTAATCAACAAAATGACTTATATGGGAATGTTCACAACAACTTTATTCATAATAACTAAAATCTGGAAATGGCCCAGGATCCATCCACAGATTAATGGATAAACTGTGGTATATGCATACTCAGCAATAAAAAGAAACGAACTATTGATACATGCAACAACATGGATACATCTCAAAAGCATTATGCTGGATGAAAGATGGCTTATACAAAATAGTATGTGCTGGATGCATCCACTAATATTAAGTTCTAGAAAAGGCAAAATTAATCAATGGTGAATAAAAGGTAGAATAGTGTTTGTAGGTAGAGGAAGGGATTGACTGAGAAAGGCCATGAGGAAGCATTTAGGGGAGATGGTAACGTTCTATGTCTTAATAACAGTTTTGTTTTATATAGGTGTGACCATTTGTCAAAACACAGTGATTGTGCCTTTAAAATGTATGCATTCGGTTGATTGTTAATTTTACATCAAAAGAAGAAACTGCATACCAGTATTGAACTCTGATTAATGTTATGCCTGCTGAGGTACTTAAGAGAAAGTGCATTGTTGTCTACAATTTCCTTTAAAATGCATAAAAATAATAAATTAATTGGAAGACAGAGGGATGGATGAAAGGTAACTATATGATAAAACAAGTATAGAAAAATGTTAATGGTAGAAACGTGGTGGTGTGTATATGAACGTTCACTGTACAAATCTTTTCATTTCACAACTGAAAATTTTTGTATTATGCTAGGAGCAAAAATGATCATGGCTTTGAGGCAAATGTCCAGACAAAATTT
The DNA here is from genome assembly GCF_041146395.1 of Eulemur rufifrons. Lineage (NCBI taxonomy): Eukaryota > Metazoa > Chordata > Mammalia > Primates > Lemuridae > Eulemur > Eulemur rufifrons. The sequence continues at coordinate 60,300,792 of NC_091000.1, read as the reverse complement.
TTAGCTGGAATAACATCAGTTCACCAGGATGGTATTGTCTCCTTTACAGTATATGAATCTTTTAGCTTGGAAAAAAATGTATAGAAAGGTTTACACAACCAAAATTGTTTTATTAATATTAATATTTCCTGATTGAAAAGGATTCTGTACATATTTAGTATTTCATATTGAGGTAATGTTTAAGAGAATTTGGCCTAATAGAATGACATCATAACTCCACTTTAAAATATGTAAATAAGTAACTGAGATAGACTTCTGATTTTAAACTAACATCTTACTAAGTTTAGTTTAGTATAGGAAATTTCACAATGTATAAGAGTTAAGTGCTCAGAAAGGTTTTGGATGTTGATAAAATTAAAATACATCCCTGTAAAACAAAATTAAGTATGCCAATTTTATAAATGAAATTTAAAATGTTTGAAGATTTTATATATTTTAGCTAAATCTTTAAATATAACCAAACTGATTTCAAAAATCCTTAAATGTAACTGATAAGATTTGCTAGACTTAAAAATGAAGTAAGAATTTAAAGCCTACGAATTGCATTTAAAAAACCTGCGTTCAAATTTTTCAGAAAAATACCATATCAATAGAAAGAAGCTTGATTACCAAAATAATTTTCAAGGAATATTTTTGGCTCACAGAGGTAGGCTGAAGGTAGCTAGGTTTTTAACAGATTTTTCAAAGTTCATAAAAGATATCAATCCAATTCTCAGGTAGGCTATCTTTTAAAGTACATAGGTCTGTCTTTAATAGGCAAGGTATTTCAAGACTTTCTTGGGCAGTTTAACTATATAGTTAACCTCAAAATCACTGCTACTCAATGTTATCAAAAATTCAGGGAGAAAAACACTATTTACTGGCAGTTGCCTGAAGTACGTGCTGTCCATCCATTTCTCCAAGTAAACTAAACTTTCTCCAGGATTAAGCCAAATCATCAGAAGACTGAACTCCATTCTTTTTGTCTTTCACATTTATCACCATAGAACTTCTTTTAATAGACATTTTTTAAAGATTATAGCATCAACCTGCATGCATGTGCATTGTGAGGAACAAGTCTATGAAACTTGCTGTTGGACATACCTTCTTGCTCTAACTGAGGGTTCCATCTACTGCATCACACAGGATCTTCTTGATAGTGACCCCAGGAGGAAATTCTTTTGGGACGTAGGATATTTCCTGGTCCTAAGTTGTGTGTTAACCTTAACTAGTTTATGAATCAGGAAGATAATCATTGCATCCTCTTTCTTTGTGCTGGCTGCTCAGAGCCACATATGTGGAATTTTAAAAACTATGGCAATCTTCATGGCCCACATATTGTAGACTGACCTCTCCTTTAACTTGACTTGAATTTTCCAATGCTTATTTTTATCGCACTAGATTACTTTCACTTATTTTTCTCTTGTTGTGTTTTAATGTATTAATAGGTATAGACAATTGCATATGCTCTAAGTCTCTCTAAATCACTCTTAGAATGATTAATAGAACTCAGTAAGTAACTCTTAACTGTAGGATTCATCAGCAAAAGGGAAATTTTAAAACTAAAGGGAAGCAGTGCAGGTAGAGATAATGACAGAGATCCTCTGTGACAGCTGAAAGTGGATGAAGAAACACATACATATATATAATATATGCACATACATATATATAAAGTGCATTGTTTTGAATTGTCTCTGGAAACAATTCAGAAGGTGGGAGGTTGAGGGAGCAGAGACTATGTGAGAATTATATAAACTTCTCATATTTCACACAATAACCACTTCTCATTATTCTGTGCATATTTCATGTTTCAAAATTTCCATAGAAATGCCAATATATATTTTCTGGGGGTTGAGGTAAAGGAAGCCTTTAGTTATTGTTAGCTCCCATCTCTTGTTAAATTTGGATTAATCCCACATGGGCTCAGGGAGGTCAAAACCAAGTTACAACGAAGAATAGTCAGCCCATAATCCTTTGCGTCGGTCCTCACCGTTTTTGTGCAGGAAAAGCCTTGTGGTAGTTCTTGCTCTTTAAAATCTCAGAGGTGTTTCAATGTGTTCTAAAGCATACTTACTGCCACAGGAAAAACTATTTTTAGTGAACAGTATTTCTAGTGGACAGTCAAGGTTTTTGATAACTGAGTAGACCTGAGTAGACCACATCTGTTGCACGCTATTTGCCAAACAGACTTTCCTTCCCCATCGGTCCATGTTCTTCCAGGTGGAGATGAGTCCTGTCCCAGTTCCAGCAATGGGATCTCATTGGCCTTTAAGCCAATTAGCAAACGCGGTGATGCCCCTGGCCATAGTGATTGGTTCATATGACACAGCCAAACACGTTGACAAGCCCACTGGGAGAGACAGAAAGCCACACATTCTCTGTCTGCTGCCAGATTTAATGGTGTGAGGATTTAACACTTGTAGCTGCTTTAACCATGTGGAGAAGGCCTGGATCTACTGGAAGCACCACACGTAGCCTGGCTTAAGGCTAACCCAAGAGAGAGAGAGGCCCTTGGGAGGGAGCAAAGTGACGTACTTACAGCTTGAAGCAGATAGTGCCTGAGGCTGCCCTTGCCCACACACCTTCCAGGTAATTGAGACAATACAGTTATTTCTGCTCAAACCAATTTTGAATGGATATTGCTGTCAATTGTGTACTACCTAAAAATATCCAGAGTTATATTTAATTTTCCCTTTCTGCCTGCCACTGGAAAGGAAAAAAAAGCGGGGGGGGGGGGGGGGAGTTTGTTTTCTGTTTCTTATATCTCTTCTATCAATTTACATGTACCATATTTATTTGTATTGTTTCCTTCATTCTTATATCTTCTGTCTTTTCAAGTGTTTGAGCTGTAAGTGTATGGGTTTTTTTTTTTTTTTTTCTTTCTATGTAATTCTTTCTTGACAGTGAGCTTCAGGCAGTTATCTGAAGCCTGCTAGGAACAGGTGAGGACTTAATTACGAGCCAGTTGGCTGAAAATAAAAGGAAGCATTCTGGAGTCCATTTCACATTTCTTAAATTGTTCTTACCAAGTCTTCAGAAAGTCTGCCATACGGGAGACCATGGTCTAGACTTTTAGTGTTGTCAGTGGTGGCGAAGTGTGGCCCAAGGTCCATTCGTATCAGCATCACTGCGGTGCATGTCACAAAAACAAATTAGTGGCTGCCTCCCACCCTGGAGACCCTAATCTCTAGGAGAATGACCTGGTGATCTCAGTTTTAATAAACTCCCAAGCGATTCGTGTGCACAGTAAAGTTTGAAATCTCCTACCCTAGTTTTAGCTTGTCAGCAGTGGCAACATGAAAATTACCTCGCAATAGTTTTCTATCACTGTGAAAAATCCATTCCCATAATTTATGGGTAATGTAGCTGCTTTTAAATGTAAAAGTTATGTAAGTAATTACAGTAATGGAAGAATTTTAACTAGTTGGAGTTGAATGAGGTATAGGGAAAATTGAAGGAATTTCAAACATACTTTGTACCTAATCATTCATTTTGAATGTCTTTCTTTATCTAAATCAGTTGTTCTTAACCTTGGCTTCATGTCAGTTTTTTAAAACGCTGCTGTTAGGCCACACTCCAGAAAGATGAATTCAGAATCTCCGAGGGTGGGACTTAGACCTTAGTATTGGAACTATGGCTAGCCCATGGGTATGAGCTGGCTAGACAAGGGCCATAGAGAAAATTATTCTCAAGACTGTAGAGGTAAAGCTAATTATTAAGAAGATGCCAGACCTGAAAATAACCCAAAAGAAGACAAAAATCCTTTGAACTGGAGATCGCAGTCTATCTCCCTTACCATAATCCCTTCCATGTTCTCCAAAATATCTCTTTGCTTCTGTGTATCTTTTCAAACTCTGTTTTTATGAGACTCTTAAGGTAGATTTCATAGCTAGTTAACACATCAATTTCCCAAGGCTATAATCGAATCAGGACAAGTTTGGATTTTTGTGATTTACTATTCCCTTATCCAATTACATTCATTTTGCGGAACTATACAGTTGATCCTTGAACAACACAGGGCTTAGGAGCACTGACCCCTGCGGTTGAAAGTCTACCTATAACTTTAGACTCCCCAAAAACTTAACTACTAACGGCCTACTGTGGACTGGAAGCCTTACTGATGATAACATAAACTGTCGATTAACACATATTTTGTATATGTATTATATACTGTATTCTTACAGTAAAATAATCTAGAGAAAAGAAAATGTGATGAAAATAGTAAAGAAAAGAAAATATATTTCTTATCCATTAAGTGGAAGTGGATCATCATAAAGGTCTTCATCCTCCTCATCTTCATGTTGAGTCGGCTGAGTAGGAAGAGAAAGAGGAGGAAGAGGGGTTGGACTTGCTGTCTCAGGGCAGCGGCAAAAAAATACCTGTGTATAAGTGGACCTGCACAGTTCATACCTGTGTTGTTCAGGGTCCACTGTATATCTAGACAGTCCCCAACTTACAAGGGTTTGACTTATGATTGTTCAACTTTTATAGTGGTGCAGAAGCAATACACATTCAGTAGAAACTGTACTTCAAGTACCCATACAACCATTCTGGTTTTTACTTTCAGTACAGTATTCAATAAATTGCATGAAATATTCAACATTTTATTATAAAATAGGCTTTGTGTTAGATGATTTTGCTAAACTGTAGGCTAATATAAGTGTCTGAGCATGTTTAAGGTAGGCTAGACTAAGCTATGCTATTCAGTAGGTTAGGTATATTAAATGCACTTTCAACTTAGGATATTTTCAATTTATGATGGGTATATTGAGACATAATCCCATCGTAAGTCAAGGAGCATCTGTATTTTTTAATTCACTATACCCACTTTACCAAACCAAAACCAGAGGAAAAGAGCCAGCCTTTCTTATATCCATTTTGGGAGGCTGAGATTGTTAGACAGATAAGATTCCTATCAAGGACCTAATGGCCTTAATGAGCTCAGCAGTGTGAAACTATGTGGGCAAAAATCTCACAGAATACACAAGTAGTTCCTTTTTCCTTGTATCAGAATATTGCAGCATTATAGCTGAGCTGTGGCTTGATTAGTCAATTCAGAATGGTACCTGGTGAACAATTGTCTTCTCTAAGGGAATGCCAATGCAATCTACTAATAACAGTCACTCTATATCAAGTGTGAATTATGCTGTATAATGGTTCAGGTGCTCATATAAACTGACTGTCATAAAATCTTTTTGTGTGATGTTTCAGTGAAATCGTCTCATTCAGATGACGAAAACAAAGGAACAGAATAGTGGCATGAGTATAAATGTGTTAACCACCGAAGTGTTGACAAAAAAAAAAAACAAAAACAATACTTAAAAACTGATACAGATTTATTGTTCACCTAGCTCAGGAATTAGCAACCTTACCACCCAAATGATATTGGACACAGTGATGATGTTATGAGAAAAGACAAGATAGAAAACTCTCATGAACTATTTGTGTGAATTGGTTACAACCAATGTCAATATGTATCAAGGTGTAGTATTGTGTATACCCTTTGAGCCAGTAATTTCCACTTCTAGGAATTTACTCCAAGGAGATAATACCACAACTGCAAAAAGTTATATGCATAAGAGTCTTTATTATAGTATGGTTTAGATTAGTAAAAATTGAGAAACAACATAAATGTTTACAACAAAGTGTTATATACAGAATATATGTATCATGATATGAAAACATTAAAAATTATGATGAATATCTGGTAAATGTATTGACATGAAAAGATGTACAATACATTGAATTGACCACAAACACTATTTATAGAACAGTGTATGTAGTTATGCTTCATTTATGTAAAATTACATGCATCTATCTACAAGTGTATATAAAGTAGAGAAATTTCTAGAAGAGTGTTCATTGAAATTTTAATGATAGAGTCTAGGGCAATTTTTTTACTTCCTTCGTTGTACTTTTCTAGGTTGCTTGAATTTTTACAATGAACATTCAGCAATTTTGTAAAAACAATAAAGCTATTTAAAAAGAAATGAATATGATAAGAAACTTCATGTAAGTACAAATGAGGCTGAGGAATTTGAAAAATTTCTTAAGATTACACCTCCATTCAGAGACAATGATAATGATGATGGTGGGTGAATTGCATAATGATCATGTAAGATAGCAAAAACATTAATTTAGAATTTATTGGGGATAGCGATATGCACTCAGCACTGTAGAAACAAAGTAACAAATGGACGTGAAATTAAATAAACAAGCACAGAAGCATTTGCAAGGGGATTACGTGGGGAGACTGAGGCCATTTTGTGGGGAAAATAGTACAAAACATCTGAGAACTGCGGTGTTGGAGTAAGTAGCAGGGTTTAACCCAATTCGGGAGAGTGTATCTTGGGTTCGGAAGAGCTTTTGGGAGGAAATGAATATAAAAGTGTGAGGTAGATAGCTTTTGGAGAGGAAGGCAAACAGAATGTTTCACAGAGCCCGAAGTAAGGAAGAAGAATGATTTTGCCTAGGGATTTCCAAAGAGTAAATGTGAAATGTGTCCCCATTCTGTGGTTTCTGCCAAAGTCTGCAGCCTAGCTCTGTTGGGTAGTCATACGTCCCTCAAAATGCTTTGGCAGGTACATTGTGTAGAAACTACAGCAGAGAGAACTGCCTCCCCCCGCCCCCCCAAGAAAAATCACACGAGCAAATCCTTTGGGAAGCCCACGTGATCGCTTTCAAACCACAGAGATATTACGAACTGTGGCTGAAGCACTAAAGGAATGTTTTGCGTTACCATACAATAGTCTCATGAGCAGGCTTCACCCCGTCTGCTTACATGATGCTATTTTGACATGTCAACCAGTTCTTCCCTTCCCCACCTGTCATCCGCCAGCACCTGAAATTCCTTTAAATATCCCTCTTTCTGTGTGTGTGATATTATTGTTTCTCTTGACAAGGGTCAACAGTTCTTTATCAGCCAATAATGACTCAACACACTTTCCTTTGCCAGAAAATCAGTAGTCCCCCCTTATCCATGGTTTCACTTTCTGTGGTTTTGGGTACCTGGGGTCAACTGTGGTCAGAAAGTATTAAATGGAAAATTCCAGAAATAAACAATTCATTAGTTTTAAGTTTCACGTCGTTCTGAGTAGCATGATGAAGTCTCGCTGTGGGCTGCCCGGGACATGAATCAACAGTGGGTCCCCGCCGTACATGCCACCTGCCCATGCCCTTTGAGCCAGTAATTTCCACTTCTAGGAATTTAAGGACTGCCCATGCATCCCTTAGCAGCTGTGTAGGTGATCAGATTGAAAACACATAATAGATTTAGGATTCGGTACTATCCAGTTTCAGGCATCCACTGGGGGTCTGGGAACATATGCCCGCAGATAAGGGGGGTTACTGAATCAGAGGAATTGGGATACGAGAAACATATTTTGGTGGAGATGGAGGAAAATGGCCAATCCTTTGAGTGCTGCCTGGCTAGGCCTGTACAGGGAACTATAGTGGGAGGTAAGTGTAGTTTTTTTAAATGTATAATGTTTAAATATATAAAATATATTTTTAAATGTTATATGTATATAATGTAATTTTTTCAAACATCAAAAATGGACAAATTAGTTTAGCATCTCATCCGAATACAACACTCACCACGATTTGTAGCTCCGTATTTTTATATGATGATAGCTGTGATTATTTGTCCTCCACCTTCCCCTGCAGTTAGTAAACTCCACACAGGCTGCACCGCACCCGCCTCGCTCACCTCCACACCCCCCTCAAAGTGCACGTGGCACACAGTAGGTGCTCAGTAACATGCAGGGAGTGATGGTAGAATGAATGGGACGCTGGGCAAAGAAGAGAACACATATTCAGGAAGTGAGAGAAGTTGAGAGAAAAACAGTTGGTGGAAAGAGAGGCCACAAAGTAAAATAACCTACTTTTGGGTTTAACGTACCTGATATTACATATATATAACATATATGTATATATTACATACATATATATGTGAGATATATATATATATATATATATCATCCTGGTCTTTTTTTTTTTTTTTTTTTTTTTTTTTAGACAGAATCTCACTCTTTTGCCCAGTCTAGAGTGCCCTGCTCACAACAACCTCAAACTCCTGGGCTCAAGTGATCCTCTCACTTCAGCCTCCCAGAGTGCTAGGGTTACAGGCGTGAGCCACCGCACCCAGCCTTCATCCTGATCTTTTAAAGAGAAAATCTCTTTCTCTTCTTGTATTACTCCTAGTTTTCCTACCAGGCAACTTTGAAATGACAATTGCACTTCCCCTACAAAAAGCCCAATGAATTAAATTTACAGAGTAGAATTCTAACAGGTCAAGGTCAAAGAAAATATGAGCCTAGTCAACAATAGTAGTTCTTAACATCTCTTTTATTTACTTTTTTATTTTATTTTATTTTGTTTTCTTAATTTACTTATTCATTTTGAGACAGGGTCTCACTGTGTTGCCTTGGCTAAAGTACAGTGGGATCATTACCGTATTGCTCAGGCCAGTCTCAAACTCCTGGCCTCAAGCAATCCTCCTGCCTTGACCTCTCAAAATGCTAAGATTACAGTCATGGGCCTCCATGCCCAGCCTTAACTTCCCTTTCAGATTTGTGTTAGCTGTATAAAAGTTTCAAAAGTATTCCTCTCCTTTCTTATTTTTTAGATCAAAATTTTGTTATAGTAAATATTTAACAGTTTATTTTCTGTGTGTCAGTAATATAGATATCAGCTTTTTCTATAATTTAAGTACTCTATCAGTACCAAAAATAATTATTTCTACTTTCCTATAGCATACCTTTATTCCCTGCTATATTGCCTGTACAATGGTGTGGGGGGCGAGGGTAGGGGGTATGGGAAGGGAGCTATGGCAGTGCTATCCTTGTCACCCTTCCCCCAAATACAGAGATTCATTATTTAACAAGTATTCATTAAGTGCCTACTATGTGCTGGGTTCTGGCTCTTGGCGCTTAGGGCCATAGCTGGGAAAAAGTCCTTGAGAGCTAACATCCCAATCCACTTGAGCTAGTTTTCTCAGGACTGAGATTTATTTCTTATACAAAAGTTTGCTAAAATATGACATTCACTTATGCACAGTACAGTTGTGTTTCATGGACTTTTCCTAATGCAGAGATTAAAACAATACAACAAAACCCTGTCATCAGCATCACACACCTAAGTTATTAGTCACCGTCTTCTGGATGGGAGACGCATTTTTTATCCAAGAGATGGATAAGAGCAGTATTTGTAGTGAATCTCCCCAGCCTCTTTGTGGAGAGCAGCTCACAGTGCTGTCTCCAAGGTGGGGGTGCTCAAGAGGATGCGCCCAGCATTCCAGTTCCCAGGGTGCTGTCCAGGGGAGAAAAGGAGACGCAGGCGGCATTCCTTCCCTTACATATCCTGAGGGCTGTAAAGTTGGGAAAAAAGAGCAAGTTGTTCTGTTTCTCTCCTCTGCCCCCTATTCCCACACACAGCTTTCAACTGACCAGAACTATGAGTGCTTCTCATTTATGCCTTAAATATCCTTAATCCCCAGTGTCTAGGTTTGAGCTTCCCCGGAAGGAGAACCTGGGAAAAAGAGGTTTATTTGGGAGGTGATCTCAAGGAACGTGGCTAAGGGAGGGAGGAATTGGGGTGGGAATGGCAGAAGTCAGTGGGTTCCCACTCTGGCTTCTGCTGTGGAGTCAGTGCACACAGCAGGCCCCTGAAAGGAGTCCAGCCCCATGGTCAAGGGAGCCAGACATTGATACCCCGTGGAAGGTGGTCTCCACATGACAGCCACGATTCCTCCCAGCCTGTATGCACGGCCCTACCGTTCCTCACCACAAGAAAGGGAGTCTGTGACATGCTTTTATCCACAGAAGGTGGCAAAAGATCTGGGCCCATTCTAAGTCAGGAAGACACCTAGAAGCTTCCACTTTCACGCTCCATGGAGAGGCCAACTGTCATCTTGTTAAGAACGTATACTCATCTACTAAAAAATAAGACATCAAGTAGAAAGAAAGAGGCCACTTAGAGGAACACCCAAGTGCTGAACATGTGTATGAAGCCTTCTTGGGCCCTCCAGTCCCCCAGGTGCCAACTGAATGCAAAGTGCCCCAAGGTCGCATAAAACTGAAGCCGTCCCAGGTGAGTCCTGCCCAAATTTCTGACCTAGAGAATCATGAGAAATAATAAACTGTTGTTGTTTTACAAAGTCACTGTGCATTTTTTTAGAAAGCATAGATATCTGATACACATACCAGTGGTCTGTCACTGGTTGAGAGTGGATCCCAGGAGTGTTAATTTCCTGGAACTTCTGGCCTGATTCACAGGTGGGCAAAGCAGCTTTCACTACTCAGAGAAAGATTTAGGCAAAGAAAAGAAGGTTCTCTGGCCCTCGGAGGGAGGGCTGGTGTGCATTATGGGGGCAAAGACGCAGGCATGCAGGTGGGTTCCGGAAAGCCAGAGATCTCTACAGCTTCTGTTGTCAAAACTTATCTTTCCAATTGGCCAACTACACTGTCAGTGTTCCAAAGCAAATTCTTGCTTCCCTAGAGACAAAAATGTGCCCTCTCCCTACACCTGATCCCTTGAAGCTTTTAAGCTGCCCGTTTTTTCTTGAAACATTTAACATTTCTGTGCCAATCGGTTTAAGGAAAAACAAATCCTAATGCAGTATAAAGAAGTGCATTAGGCAATGTGGAATGTGTGTGCATGTGTGTGTGTTGGAAGAGCAGAGAATTCCAAAGAAAAAAATGCCATCGCTTTTCTAAAGCAGTTCGAATTCTACAAAGAGACAGAAGCCAATCCAGAAGCAGTTACCATCCAGCCACGTTATCAAGACAAAATCACTCCATAAATGTGCTGTCTTCACAGATAAAAAGCAATGTTCCATCTAAGACAGAACGCCTGCTATTTTCCTTGTTTTTCTGTTGGTGGTGATGAGGTCACCCAGAGGACCCAGTCTCTCCCCTCGTTGCCCTGGTAATCAAAAGCATGTAATTAAAAGCTGGCTGGTGAGAGCAACGAATGTGATTCTGTGACCCAAGAACAGTTTTTTCCTAAGCAAAGCTCATTAGACCACATTAAATTCACAATAGGTTTAAATTCACAAAGTGTACGCTAGAATGATCGTAAGCAGGGGGTTTTAACCAGAGAATTCCCTAAACACAGAGGAGCCTGTTTTTCAAAAATGTGAGGAACCTGTGCAGAGGTCGGCCTGCTCTAGCCCTTATGGGGGGCAGGAATGGAGACCCTTGCAGGGACGCCTACTATCTGAGGCTGGAGACGGGGGTGAGGGGGAGAGAGGAGGGACAAGAGACTGTTAGCTGCCCTTGCTGAGAGGATCCACAGGGAGGGGACATCCGGCAGGGGACACAATGAGTGTGGACTGAAAATGACTTCCTCTCATGTCACCTTTGTGTCTAGATGACCAGGCCAAATCACAGTTAATTTAGTATTTTTCTGTCATCTAAACAGCTGGTTCAGGCCACTCGGCCAAAGGTCGGGATATATGTGATGTTTTTAAAAATGGCTCTGAAATGCCAGCGCTAGTCATCCCCTTCTGTCACTGAGACAGTAGCCCCCCCATCTTCTGTTGTAGTACAGGTTGAGCATCTCTAATCCGAAACTTCAAAATCCTAAGTGCTCCCAAATCCAAAACTGTTTGAGCTCCAATATGTCACCACAAGTGGAAAATCCCACACTGGACCTCTCGCGGTGGGTCGCGGTCAACACGCAGGCGCACACGGTTTATCCAGCATCCCCAAGGGAAAAATAAAATTATTAATACTTGCAGGCTTTGTGTACACGAGGTGATATGAAACATAAATGAATTTCCTCTTTAGACTCGGGTCTCATCCCCAAGATATCTTATTATATACATATGCAAATATTCCAAAAATCCCCCCCAAAACACAAAATCTGAATCTGAACACTTCTGGTCTCAAGCATTTCAAATAAGGGATAATTCACATGAAGTTGTTTTTAAGGAAAATTTTGAGGGGAAAGAGGCTGTGTAAATTCCACATGCTTTTTAAGTGGATCCAAACTCCTCTGTGTGAACCAGGCTTTGGAGATCTCTCTAATCATTTTCCTAAATGCTCCCCAAAACTAACACCCTCAAACAGCCCCTGGATTTTCTCTTCACCAGATGTTTGTCTAGAGGGCAGAAAAGTAGGACGGTGAGTGGGCTGGGCGGATGTTGCAGCCTCCTGCCGCTAAACCTAGTGCTGTAACCGGATCTTCAAAGGGACCCTGGTGGCCTCCTCATGGAAGTCAGCGGATAATAGGGCGGCTTTGTGCCCTCCTGGGTTTGAAACTGCTTGATTTGGAGCCAGTCATTTACGATATCTCAGCTTCCCTCATCTCACCTAAAAAAGGGGGTTGACAACAAGACTGCCTCACAGAGGTGTTGTCAGAGTTCCTTGCGCGGTGCCTGCCACATAGCGAGCACTTGCTGAATGATGTTGTCACAATTGTCACAGTCTGCACCGGCAGTGCGGGCTTCATGTCATGTGCTCTGAGAGGTGCAGGGAAATTTCCCGGCAGCCTGTTCTCAATGCCTGAAGTCCCTTATTAGAGAATGTCCCCGGCTGCCTAAACATTGTTGCTTATTTAAAATGCAACTTAGTCCCTCCAGAAGTGCCTTGTAGGGCTCCCCTCACCATGAATGCGTGTGTCGTGTCCCACCCTGGGTGAGTGTCCCGTGCTCTTCAGGATACATGCTTCCTTGTCAGGGCTTGTGTGCACACGTGGTTTTGGTGGGGCCCCAGCCCGCATGTAGAGATCAGTGCCTAAGCATAGTGTGACACAGAGGTGCTCAACCTGTGGGTCCAAAAATAGGGCACCAGGAACTCTATGTGTCCCTGAAATTAGATGCAAAATTGCCTTGGTGCATTTGTATCCTTTCAAGGCCAGAAAATCATAGCTTTTGTTGGATTCTCAAGGGGCTCTATGGTTAAAGAGCCACTATAATGGGACAGCTTCCTGGAACCAGCCCTCCCCAGCCTCTTTCAGATATAGTGGGTTTGCTGAGGGCCTGGAAAGATCTTGGGGGTATATTCCAGCTTGGAAAGAGGGAGGGATGGGTGGAGAAGCAAAATGATGATATCATTGACAGTCAAATAAGCCCAGTGGCCCTGGGTGCCCTGGTGTGTCATTGTGAGAGAGCAGAGACACGTGCACAGCCAAACCAAACCCTGCTGACTCACATCTTTCCTCTGGAAGTTGCCCGGGGGGCGGGGGAGCATAGACAGAGGCTCCCAACAGCCAGAGGGGGAACAAGCGCTTTCTCAGCAGGCAAGGGCCGGCCTGGGCGAGAGCAGAGCCTTGGGCCTCTGGACCTCTGCGATCTTAGGCCTCAGGAACACTGAGTTCCAAGCCCAGCTGTCTGTCCGCTCTCTCGCCAGTTCCTCCATCTACAAATGAGGGGGCTGGGGGGATTACACTACAGGTTCCTTAAAGTTTCTCCCAATTCTAAAAGAATTATTCTAATGATTCTTTAAGTTTCCTCATTAGATACTTCTTGCACAAGAGGAAAACCTGGTAGATTTGGTTTTTGTGGAGCCGAAAGCATATATAATTTGGGGATAGGATTACTGGAGAAATTCCTGATGCCCAGTTAAATTTGAATTTCAGCCAAACAATGAGTAAATTTTTATTATATGTGTCCCAAATGTTGCAGGGGACATACCTATACTAAAAGATTATTTGCTGTTTATCTGAAATTCACATTTAACTGGGAGTCTTGTACTTTTATTTGCTAATTCTGGCAACTTTACTTGGAAAGCACTCTAAGTAAAAAAAAAAAAAAAATTAGGATTACAGAATTAAGTACAAACGTGGAGATTTATACTTATTTGGGCAATTTGAATGTCTTACAACTCCTGGAACTCACAGGGATCCCCAAGTGAGGGGCCCTCAAGCCTAAGGTTTATATGCCTCACGGCCAGTTCAATATGCTGACATGTTTACATCTTTTCTAAAGCCTTCTCTGTTTATTTCCCTGGTTCCACTTGGTTTTCGTGGCAGTCTCTCAAATTATACAATTGGGTATTTTTGTAACTCCGTCTCTTCATCTTTCATTTTTTGTCTCTTTTCTCTCTTCTGGGGATTGGATTTTTATCTCCTCCATTTCATGGAAAAACAAATCTTAAATATTGTTTATAAAACAGTATAAGTCTTTTAGTTTAGAGTATTTTGGAAACATCATATTATTATATTAATTATATGGGTAACTTTAGTAACTTCTATTTTCTACATTTTGGGAAGTCTGAAAAGAGAAGGAATGATAAACTTTTCTTTCACATAAAAACTCTTTTATAGAAACATTTAATTTTGACTGTAGCTTGCAGCTATATAAAGATACGTGTATATAAATACTTATGCATATGTATATGTTTCTGAATGCTACACAGAATTACCCTAAAAGCATTACTAAGTCCACCAAAATGATTGACCAGTAGGAAATTAGTCAATTTAGATAAAATTGTTCTGTCAGAACCATACATAAATTTTTTTGTGAATAAAATGTATGTATGTTTAAATATCATATATAAAGCACCAAAGGAATACGTCTTGTTTTTCATGTTAAATTTAAACTACTAGGTTCAATTCTTCTCTTACTGAAAGAAGGTATTTTGAGCATTATTTCACAGATTTCACATTATTATAGCAGATAATATTTTTGACCTTGAAAATTCTTAATCGCTTCCTAATAGTGCTAGAAATTGACTTCAAACGAAATATGATAGAAAATTAAAATGATTATAAAAGAAAGAAAAAGTAATTTAAGATGGATAATACAAGCCATAAAGGAGGAAGAAGAATGCAGAACAAGATAAGCAGAAAGAAATCGGATGAAATATCAAGAAGTGAAATCTATTTTGCAATTAAAAAAAAATGGTTTGAAATAATTTGTGTAATGTATGGATGGATTGACAATGGTAATTGAATAAACTAGCTCACGATTCTGGATGTACCAGTCTCACGGTGTGATAATTTGTGCAGCTTTTTGCTTGCTTTTCCCATCTGAAATATTTGAGGTGTCACACTGGAGTATGAGTGTATGTGTACAGAAGCGTGTGATAACGGTGGTCACAGTGCTGCAGTGTGTGCCTTGCATGTGTGTGTGCAAACCTGTGGTGACAGTGATGGTAGTGACCGTGTATGTGTGTCTCTGTGTGTGCATAGTAATCGTGCTAGGGTGGCAGGGCTGGTGGTGAATACCATACAACTGCTACAACTACTTCATCATATGCATCTCATCTTTTATTGTATAAATTAACAATTATAGGTAAGAATTACTAAGGCTTTCTTTTCCCGAAATATTTAACAAGGACTAGGATTACATTACAGTTTAATCTTTAAATCTGCCTTTCTTTTTGAGAAGGGTTAATTAAATGCCCAGTAGTTATTTATACTATTTTAAGGTTTCCACTTTTTCTTCCTACTTTAAATTAGCTTATTTCTTGTGGAGGCAATTGTTTGGGTATCTTTTGTGCATGTATATGTAATGCTTGGGAATTTTTTTGTCTTGAAATTAAATATGTAACTGCTGATGACATTTTTATCCATGTATACAGCCTTGGCTAGAGGGAAAGTAAATAACACATACTGCCTCTCCAAAGGTCCTTTTCCTTATTGTCTGACACAAAGATTATTCTACAGCTTAAAAGGTACTGGAAATAGCTCCATCTTCTTTTGGGAATATTGTCTCTTTACCTGATATGCTGCTAATATATTTGTTCTTTTTCTGAGTATATCTACCCCAAATTCACTTGGTTATTATTTAATAGCCCCTTATAGTTTGAGAGCACTGTATTTTCAAACTCGTCTTAATTACAGTTATTCAACTTTCCAGATAACAGACTTCTAGATATCCTATTCTCCAACTTTGCACAGTAAATCCTGGGATAAATTAGCTGCAATAAATTATGCTTCACAGAAAGGCTCATACATACATTGAACTGAAGGCAGTGATTGCAAAATACACTTTCTATCTTTTGGAAATATGCAAAAGTCTAATTGGAAGGTAACTATTTACACCCACAAAGATATGTTGTTTCAATAATTGGTCAAAAAAGAAAGCATTATGCAGCATTTGAAAACTAAAATGAACATTACATTTAGCCGTAAGAAAAAGTGTGTATCAATCTTGAAAACATAATGTTTTTTATTTGTCATTGATTTTTTTTTTTTCAGGTGCAAGAAAACTTTTTTGAATGGATGAAAGCTACTTGAAGGTGCAGGAAAGAATAGTTAAAGAAATTGACAGTTTTTTGTGGCCATCAGATTGGTGCAATGCTAACATGTAACCATTCTAAGCTCAAGAGGACTCTCATCCATTGCCGGTGGGAATAAAACTAGAACAATTACTTTAGGGATAATTTGACAATTATTTGACCAATAATTACCAAGTCAAGTTGAAGATGCACGTATCCTAGTGCCCAGCCATACTACTGCTAGGGATGCCCTAGAGCAGCTGTCCCCAACATTTTTGGCACCAACGACCAGTTTCATGCAAGACAATTTTTCCATGGACTGGTTGGGCAAGGCGGGATGATTTAAGCACATTACAGTTATTGCGCAGTCAAACCTCTCTGCTAATGATAATCTGTATTTGCAGCCACTCCTTAGTGCTACCATCACTGCCTCAGCTCCACCTCGGGTCATCAGGCATTAGATTCTCATAAGGAGCGCACAAGCTAGATCTCTAGCAGTTTACAGTAGGACTCATGCTCCTATGAAAATCTAATGTCACCGCTGATCTGACAGGAGGCAGAGCTTATGCTGTGACGCCAGCGATGAGGAGCGGATGTAATACAGATGAAGCTTTGCTGGTTCAACTGCTGCTCACCTCCTGCTGTGCGGCCTGGTTCCTAACAGGCCATGGACTGGTACAGGTCTGGGGGGTTGGGGACCACATCCCTAGAGAAGCTGTGTGCCCAGGGAGATAAAATATTCATTACAGCTATTTTGGTACTGTTGAAATAGCTACTTTTACTGCTTTTAAATAGTAAAAATTGAAATGGATACTGAAATTAGATGTACAAGAACATTTAGTACATATAATGGAATAGTATACAGCAGTTCATAAACTGCTGGATTACTACAGATCAATATTGGAAATGTAATACTGAGGAAGAAAAGCAAGTTACATAAGGCTCAGCTCCATGTGATAGCAGTTATATAAAGTTTAAATCAGCAAAACCAATATTGGGCGTACATACTTACAAGGAACAACTTGTAGTTAAAGTATAAGCATGTGCAAGGGAAATAAAAACATGAAATTATAGTTATTCCTGGAGAAGAAAGGAAGGACATAGATTCAGGTACATGGGGTGTGTTACCTGGATCTGTGATATATAATTTCTTTTTTAGATAAAGAATATCTGACCATTGGTCAGAGGGGGAAATATTGAAATGATTTCCTTATTGCAAATGAATGAATGAATAATAAATAAATTAAAAAATAAACACAGATGAAAGCAGACATCATTGATAGAGATATATAACAATTCTCATACACTTAATACAACAGAGATAAAAATGAATATTGCTAAGCCTGCTAAAAATGACGATTCTTTATTCACTTGATTTAACCTGACGGGCTGCATGCATTCAGTTGTGAAGAAGACAAAAAAAAAAGAGAGATAGAGAGAGAGAATATGACATGCTGGAACTATATTATCAAGCATTTGTATCTAAAAAGTAAGATATTATGGTATTAAGGATTTTTTAAAATTTAATTTTCTTTGCATAATACTTTCCTATTAACATGTAAATCTGTGGTTTCACTTTAACATGTTCGATGTTTTCAGATCTGTTTTCAGGTAACCTTTATGTCAGGAAAGGTTGCTTGCTCCCAAAAACGTTATTTTATCAGGAATCTTAATAAATACAACAAAATAATGATCACCCTCCCCTCCCCCACCCTCAGCACTCTTTCTCCTTTTTTTTCCTGCCTCATCCTGTTACCTGGTTGGTATTTGCCCAGGCCCCTCCACCACCACTTTCCCCTGGCCCCTGGGTGGCATTCCACAGCCATCCCGAAGATTTTGCCCCCTGGATCTGCCGCTCCTTTCACCACCCCTCTCTCCCTCAGGGCACCAGCAGTCCTTGGTCACTTGCAGTAGAAGCTTCAGGAGGCTGGCCACACCTTGGGCTGCCCCTCGGTCTGGCAGCCCCCTCCTCCCCACTGGTCTGAGCACTTGCCTCCCAGCTGGGCCCGGTGGCTTCCTGCTGTGCTGTTTTGCGTCCCCCACTCCGTCACACAGCACTGTGTCCTCTGCCTTTCCTCTCCCCTGGACCTGCGCTCCCTGAGGGCAGGAGGACCGTCTGAGACACCTTTGTCCCGGTGTCTAATGCCTTGCAGGGAACACATAGTGGGTGCTCAATAAGCTGAACTGAAGAATGATCCATAACCAAGATTTGGTACAAATTGTTAAATTTTTAAAATGTTGTGCCATGTTTCTGGCAAAATCCTGAAGTGATTAAGCCTCCGGCTGGGTCCTGAATGCATCCTCCTCACTTTCTGTTGTCATTTTGGCTCCCTGTCATCTGGGATTCCCTCTGTTTTCTTTCTCTGGTCCACCCTCTACACTCATCTGGACTGAAACCATCATTTCCTTGTATCTGGGCCGATAAAATAATTGCAAAGATTTTTCACACAATTTAACTCAAGGAGTAGAGTTAACTTTGAGTATTGTGTTGGATTTTCCATAGCACCACATACTGCTCAGTCTAATTTGCAACTACCCAAATCCATGACATGTTGGAATTTGAGGAGGTTCTTTAGCCTACAATGTTTACTCTGCAAAATGTTTGCTGGAATTGAAAAAATAACCTTCCCTGTGGCACAAAAACTATTGATTCCCTTTATGTTGCTTTAGGGCTATATCGTCATATATATTCCCCTACATTCAGTGCAGGAACCTGGAATTTCAGTTGTTTAATCCTTTCCAGCCATTTCTGAGTGGACTACAATGGGGCAGACTTAGCTGCAGACAGTAAATCACACAAAGATGTAACCTGTATGTGTCACGTTGGAAGGTCTTACTATCTGGCAGGACTTATTTTGATTCCTGCTCCGTTGCTTTGTCTATTCCCAAGAAATCTCTTTGGAAATGGAAAGATATATATGGAAGTGAAACTGCAGAATGCCACCAGCGTACCTGTTGTTTGGAAGTCAGGGATGGAGTAGGCTACCAGGAAAGCAGATTGCATTACATCACCAAAATGATGCATCCTAACCCAAGGCACACACACACAAGCACACACAGGTTCTACAGGATGCATGCTGACCCTCCATCCATCCCTCCCATGCTTGTACACCCGTCTTGGAAGTGAGGCCAGGAGGAGACTTTTTAGGGGGTGTGGGGGGATTAACAGTTAGGATCAGGCTCTGACAAGGGATGAAAAAAGATGAACAGAGACTAGTGATGAAATAGAACAATGGCAGAGAAGGAATCTGTTGAGTAGGTTAGCAGAAGCACCAGGAAGTGTAAGAATGAAGGGGTGCATAGGTGTCCAGGGGTCCTAACGTAGCCACAGCAAGGAGATGCTCAGAGCTTCCATGGCCAGAGTTCCAAGATCAGTACTCTTATTTAAAAATGTATAAGGCTATTGAGATAATATATTATTATGGAACTAATAGTTGTGACATTTAATACTTCTGTTAAAATAATAAAGTCTCTGCATAATAAAACACAAAGTAAATTTTTAAAAAAAATCAAAGGAATTATTTTCAGTTAGGCTTTAAAATCAAAATAGAGAATTGTAGTCATTAACTATAAAGACATGGGCCGGGTACAGTGGCTCACGCCGGTAGTCCCAGCTACTTGGGAGGCAGGAAGATTGCTTGAGCTCAGGAGTTCGTTACAGTAAGCTATGATTACACCACAGTGAGTGAGACCCTGTCTCTAAAAAACAAAACAAAAGAAAACAAAAACAATAAAGACACGAAGAAGGACCAACATTTCAAAATCTAAAAAAAAAAAAATCTTAATTTCACTTGATGTGTTAGAATATTCACATTCGGATTAGTTCCTGTCTACAAGTAAGCGAATTAGTTTTTAAATGTCGACACAGGTAAAATAAAAAGGTCAGCTTTTTATTACAGTTGTGTAACTAGAGAATGGCTGACTGAATCTAAACATCTGGGTATTTGTACACGCACGTTCACAAGCAGGATGTGTTTGACGTCAATATTGATTGAGGGACGGCTGTGCGCAGTGCCAAGGCCCAGTTCTAACATGTACTTAATATCGCAATTCCCATTAAACCAGAGCACTGAGCATAAGACAGCCGGACACAGAGAAACTTGTTTTTAATTGGAAAGGTAACTACAACCAAGAACTCTATACACGAGTATAGAGAGAGGAGGCCAGTCATCCCTAAGCAAAGGCAGAATAACTAGGTTTGCCATTGGCATGTTACTAAGACTGAAGGGTTTTTTTTTTTGCCTTTTATTTTACTTTTTATTTTTATAAATTTATGGAGTACATGTGCAATTTTGTCACATGCATAGATTGTGTAATGGTGAAGTCAGAGCTTTCAGGGTATCCACCCAAATAACAAATATTGTAGCAAGTAATTAAGTAATTCCTCATCCTCCATGCCACTCCCAACTCCTTACCTTTCCAAATCTCCATTGTCTAGCAGTCCACTCTCTATGTCCATGCGTACTCATATTTTAGCACCCACTTATGATCCATGCATACACATATTTTAGCACCCAATGATGAGTGAGAACATGTGATATTTTTCTATGTCTGGCTTGCTCCACTTAAGATAATGGCCTCCAGTTCCATGCATGTTGCTGTAGAAGACACAGTTTCATTCATTCCTTTATATGGCTCAGTAGTATTCCATTCCATACATATATCACGTTTTCTTTATTTGATTATCCATTGATGGACACTTAGTTTGATTTCATATCTTTGCTATTGTGAATAGTGCTGTGATAAACACAGGAGTGCAGGCATCTTTTTGACATATTGATTGATTTCTCTTCCGCCGGGAAGATACCCAGTAGTGAGATTGCAGGATTAGTTCTTTGAGAAATCTCCATACTGTTTTCCATAGAGGATGTACTAATTTACATTCCCACAAACAATGTGTAAGTGTTCCCTTTTCTCTGCATCCTCGCCAACATAGAATAAACTATATTTTCCCTATAAGCATTGTGCTTATATCATAAAAATGTATACATTACAATCTGGGAACCACTGCATCACACCCCTCAACACACACACACACACACACACACACCATGCACACACCATCTATTCTCACATAGTCATTATATTAGCCACAAGGTCCATGACGGAATTCTGTTACCACTTTAGTCCTAATCTTCCATGGACACTGTGTAAGCTATGTCCATCCACATCTGGCATTTATTTGATAGGCAAAATCCAGCTGCCGTTCCATGACACACCGTTTCAGCAGTTCATCAAACTGTGCATTTCCAAAGTGAACTGTGTCCCCAGAAAGTCAAGTGGGTCTCACATTCCACCATCACTTGTACCAATTTCTAGATTCCTTATATTTCCAGAAAGTGCAGGCTTTTTGGAATAGAAGGTTGCTCTTGAAAGAATCAACATGAGATTAAATTTGACTCATGAAGATTATTCAACACATAAACATTTACAAAAGAAGACTATTCTCATGCTGCTTCAATGATGTATTTCTTTTAGAACATTCTTAAAAGTATTATTAAGAGCTACTATTGGTATGTTGTGTTCACAGAGAAAAATATTTCTGTACATAAAATCCTGTCCACGTGAGAAGCAAAAAACAAGAGAGGAAGGAAAGGAAGAACTATCCAGTGGTTCTCAAAGTGGAGATGCCAAGGATTCCCATGACCTTGAGGAGGATCCACAAGGTCAAAACTATTTGATAATAATGCCAAGATGTTATTCACCTTTGCAAATGTCATTATCCCACAAGTGTGTAATGGTACTTCCCAAAGCCTCCATGAAGTGCAGTATCACAACCAGTCAACTGCCTGAATACAGAAACAGATATAAGAATCAAGCTTTCTTCTCTTAAGTGAGACATTAAAGACGTACGTAGAAATGTAAAACAATGCCATTCTTCTCCTTCATTATTTTTGTATTGGAATATACATATTTTTCATAAAAATGTGTTACGGATATTAATGTAATGGTTTATTATTACTATTGTTTTAAATGGATTGAATATTTAAATACTGAAAATATTTCTCAGTTTTAATTTCTAATACAGTAAATATTGATGTATACAACCTGCATTTTAAAAAGCTCTCTGGGGTTGTCAATCATTTTCAAGAGCATAGATTTCCTGAGACCAAAAAGTCTGAGGGTGGCTGAACTACACAAGTGGCTGGGTACATTACTGTCAATTCGGAAATATTGTCCCCTAAAAAATAATTTTTTCACAACAGTATTTCAAAAAGATGTGTTCTATGACTCAGATGGGGAGTTTTCTACATAGAGGCCTCTTGATTGGCTATCAGTTGGCTGCACCTGGGTGAGTTTCCACTCAGCCTTATCTGTAACATCCTCTGTGGCTCCTGCAGGCAAACAAAGCAGAAGGGCATTGGGGGAGGGAGGTCCCGGGCCAACAACATGTTATTCTTGGATAAGACTTGCCCTGGGTCCTGGGCCTCCTCAGAGCTTAATCAGTTTAAGCAAATGCTTCCCAAAAGGTCCCACCTTCTCTACCTGCCTATCTAAAATTCATCATATTTGAGCTCTCCTTGGAGTAATAGCAGCCATTGAAAAATATATATCTGATTTCTGATTGCATAAGAATCACCTGGGACACTTTTTAAATATAAAGGTTCCCAGGCCCCACCCCAGACCTAAGGACTCAATAGCACAGGAATGAAAGGAGCATGTTTGTTGTCCATCACGAGCTCCCCTGATGAGCCTAAATGCACGCTGTCTCTGGGAGGCCACACTCTGCCTGGAGATGGAGGGAGGCCCCAGCATCTACCAGCAAAGTCAGGCCTGGGGGGCAGCCCAAGCACACAGGAGCCCGTGCAAGGAGAGCTGGGCCAGGTGCTGTAGTGCCTTGGAGGGTCTTTGGTTAGGAATAGTGACTGATGGAAGGGAAGAGAAGGAAAAGGGGAATAAGATGGGAGAAATATCAGAAGTGAGGGCTCAAGAGTACTAAACTTGGAACCTTTCCTACCTCCAGTGTTGCTTAGAGCCAGCCCTAAGCCTTGATGTAGTGAAGGCTCGATGCAGACTTGATAAGTACCCAATAGTCCAGCTCTGATGAAGATGCTCAGGAAATATAAACAGAGAACTTTTTAAAAGCCGGAGTGCTCACATAAATACGACCTAGAGTACCTAAATAAACATGGAAGTGGGCATAGAGAAAATCAGATAGAAGATCTAAAGTCAACAACATTTCCACCTAACACAGTGTGTTTGGAGGAAGTGTATTTGGTGCCATGGATTAGTCAACGACACATTAATGCAAAGTAGTTTAAAGCCCCAGCAGGGTCTAAATCCAAGGCTTCTCCCAATCTTTTCAGTTGTCCTCAATTGCAAGTTTCTTTCAAAGAAGACTTTGACATGGAAGCCCTTTCCTTGGTTCCTTCTGTTCCTGAGCAGAATGTAAACATTTAGGCCATTCACATACTGATGGTCTTTAAGCCAAAACTATTGCATTTCAGCAAAGACCTGATGGAGTTGGAATAGATGGCAAATGGGGTAAAATGTATTGGCATGATTTTTGGTTGCCAGAATGCTTTCAACCTTCACTTATTTTTATTGCACAAACAAGATTGGACTGCTCTAGCAAGTCTTACTCAGGTTTTGCAACACATTTACAAGTACAAATCTGTATGACAAAGAGCACAGTACCACGGGCAGCTGTGATAACAAGCAGAGGTAAGAGGAACTCAATTTAGCCCAATCTTTAGTGCCTTTGCAAAGCTCTTTGCTCTCTTTGGCTTAACCTTCCCCATTCTCAAAGATAAGGTAGGAAAAGGAAGAAATAGTTACCTTACACAGGCCTTTCCAAAGACAGGCTGCAGGATTACAGGATGCCTAATGAGATGTATAATTCCTTTCTCATTGGCTTGCTGCTCATTTTTGGAAGATGTAAGATGCTTTTGACTATGTCAGATCTATTTAATAAATGACCTTTTCAGGGCTGTCAGCAGTAGATTCTCTGAAAGCATTACAGGACAGATTCAATAAACCTCTTTTTCCTCTCCAAATGAGCTTTTAGTGTATTTTACATATTGGTAAGACAATACTAGCTTCATAAAAGTATGCAACATCAGTAATCCAGTTGGTTAGAGCCATAATATCTCACTTTAGGATGATTTTTTTTCATATCCCTTTTCTTCCTTTTTATTCCCCCTACCTCAAAGGATCTTTCGGAAAGTAGGCACTTATTGACCAGCATGGAACCCTGGAGCACCAAGAAGGAGATGGCACTTCCCAGCTGCTCTGCCCCTTGAAATGGTGGGATGGGGAGGACCTGAACGCCATGTTCTGTCTCTTTTGAGATCACTCTAGAATTAGCTATATCATTCCTCAGATTTTGCACATGTAACATTGTTTTCCATGAAATTTTATTTCTGTTATTATGCATTTATATTTATATTTTATATTTTCTAGCCAGGCATGAATTTATTCATCCACTCAACAAATATCTATTGTGCACCTACCCTGCTATGAGATGGGAGATCTGTTAATTTCTGAACAACTAAAGGATATGTTTGATTCATGTAGCATTCTACACTCATGTTCGTATCTATGCATGTGCTATTTGTTTGTTTACATATTTAGTTAGTTACTTAGTTCTCTCTTTGTGAATTCATAATTGGCTTGAGGGCAGAGGCTGTTGTTTTACCTATCTTTGTATCTCCAAATCTCCTAGATAGCAAGTGTTTCATAAATGTTGAAATGATGTTAAACAAATCACATCAACTTCCACAGTGGAGTTACAATTACAAATTACAATTAAAATGTATACCCCATTGATTCAAAATTCAAAGTATCAAGAAAAATCTTGCAGAAGAAATGGGGAATGGCATTAAGTGCAAAGTATGCTGCTCTAAATTAGACTCTGAGCTTCCTTATAGCCAGGAGAAAAGGGAAATTTGCCAAGGTACATTGGAAATAGGGATTCTGCATCCAGAGATGTTGGGTCCTGGATTTTAATACCTTTAAGTTCCTAACAAATATTTTATTATTTTTATTTTATGTTTATTATGATTATAGGACTTTTCCCACTATAATTCATTACACATTTTTCTTGGTATAATTAATATTGCTTCCACATACAAAAACTTTTTGTTTTTATATATACAGGGTACTTACTTATAGTAAAATGAGAAGCATATCAAATAATCTTATGCAAAAATAAAAGTTAATCATTTTCAAAATAAAACTTCCTTAGCCTTTTCCATTTAGAAATGATAAGATTACTTCACTGTTTGAAATTATAAACTTTACACATAAAATGTGTCTAAAGTAAACCAAAAGCCTACCCTAAGCCCCTATCAATGAAACATTCCCAAGAACAAGATCAAAATACCTGGAATGGTCAGGTAGACTGATCCCTAGAATAAACATGGACATTATATATGAGAAATTTTCCACATGCACTGATGTAAAGCAACTTCTAAGTCATGTATAACCATTTATGAACACTCAAGTGAGAAAAATATCCAAACATTTTAATGAACAAATAGCTCTGATGGCTAATTAAGAACTGACAGTAGTTTTTTCTGTTTTTTGAGCCCCTTGAACACGTATTTGGCATCAGAAACTTGGGCCCCAAGACAGTGTAACGTCCAGGTGATCCTAGGGAGGTCACTAACCTTATGAAGCCTCAGTTTCTTAATCAGAAAAATGAGAATCATAATAACTACCTCATAAGAAATAAATGCAAATAAATGAGATTATGTATATGGACAAACTTTATAAGCTATAAAGGCATAATTTCGGTTCTATATATTCTTGCATTGATGGCAGTTAAGTTTGAGTCGCCAAGTAGTTGATTTCTTACAACCACACATATGTGATTGGTCAAATTCATGTCAGTGTAACTGATTCCAACTGCTACTGAGATCCACTTAATATTTTTTATGCTCCATAAATGTATACAACTTAAAAATCTATTGAGTTCAGTAGCCCAAATAAATCTGTATTGCCATGCTTATGACACAACTTGATTTTATATTTCAAAAGCTTTTCTCCTAGTAAGAAGCATGAATTCACAGTCTATAGTTTTAATACCTATTTATGTGCTGTCATGCAGGACAGTTCTATGTGTGATAAAGTTCTACTTCTTTTTGTGGAATATTCTTTTCTTGGTTTTATTGACCCTCAGCCTGAGTGCGGACCTGCAGCCTCAAGGCCACATGTGGCCCTCCAAATCCCCAAGAGTGGCCCCTCGACCAACTCCAACCTTCATGGAACAAATCCCTTTATTAATAAAAGGATTTGTTCTGTAAAATTTGGATTCAGTCAAAAGGCCACACTCAAGGATCTAGAAGGCCACAGGTTCCCCACCCCTGGATGGTTTAAGTGATTACAACATGGTTTTGAGGTTTTTTGAGGAAAATTGGAGTATATAATTATACTTTCAAGCAAACTGGTTTGACTGTTCTCAAAAGAAAACAAAAGAAAAACCATGACTCTCACCAATTCTTTAAACGGCTACCCCAGCATGTTCAGAAGCAATCAATCAGCAACAATCACGTTTCAGATCAACCTCAAGGCTAAGATGGCACCATGGTGATTGGAAGCAAATGATCAGCTTCAGTGGACGTGCAAAAACAAATCTCTTAAATGAAGACAAAGATCACAGGGCCGCCCACCCATCCCGTTGGGCTACACAGTGAAAGGAAGTGGTGAAATTCGGAGAAATTCTGTAAGAGGAACCAAGCTTTCCTTCCCTTCCAGTCTGCCAGGCTGGCACCCACAGAGAGCAAGGAAGCAGCTACCAACATGGTGTAGGCAGAGCATGGACTCAAGAGTGTCCAATGGCAGGAAGACAGGGAAATGAGCAATTACCTCATCCTGACAACATCTGAACAGGCCCCACCACCACAGGAAGAACAAGCACAGCAGTGGTGGTGTCTGGGCACCATGGGCTGTAAACCCTGCCCCAGGTGCTTCTCCTCCCAAGCATCCACTGACCTCTTTTCTTGACAACTTCCTCTATAAGGCAGGGTGTACATAGAACAGTACTTCTCTGAGCCCTCATTTCATTCCTTGATTCTCATTTAGCTATGGGGTAACAGCTGGGATTGAAAAAGTTTATTTTTTGTATTTCATTTCCTTTTATCTACTTGCTTGTATCCAGCCAAAAAAACCCTACACACCTATATGAAAAAAACCTACATACATAATATCTCTTTTTGCATATACAACTAAAGTATGTGACTTCTGAAGCCAGTTCCCTTCATATGTATGAAGAAGGCAGAGATTAATCATAATGTTTAAACATGTTTATAGCCTGGTACCAGAGTGTATGTATTCAGATATTTATATTTCTTAATTGGCCTTATTAATCTTAAGGTACCATAAGTCACAAAAGGTATTTCTTAAACCATCATTTACGATGTTTCCAAAATTTCCCAGCCCGAGCGAGAGCGAGACCCCATATTTACTAAGAATAGAAAAAATTAGCTGAGCAACTAAAAATAGAAAAAATTAGCTGAGCGTGGTGGCACATGAATGTAGTCCCAGCTACTTGGGAGGCTGAGGTAGGAGGATTGCTTGAGCCCAGGAGTTTGAGGTTGTTGTGAGCTATGATGATTCCATGGTACTCCAGCCCAGGCAACAGAGCAGGACTCTCTGTCTCAAAAAAAAAAAACCCACAAAACCAAAAAAAAAAAACCTAAATCCCACTATTTATAAAAGTCATAGGTTTATGAATGACTAAAAGATTCTTAAGAAATTTACTTATAAATAGTATTCACCTGTGAGTCTTAAACAATGTTATTAGAGAATATATTTTTGGTTCCAGAGGTCATTGAAGTGCTATTCTTATTAGGACTCATACTCCAACAATGTAGAAGTATGGTGGAGCTAATAGTATTCATAAATATTCTATTTGGTCACGTGCTTTTTCCAGCCTCCTTGTAGTTAGAGTCACATGACTGTTTCCGGCCCATGGATGTAAGAGGAAATGAAGTATGTCACTTCCAGGCATGGGCATGGAAAAAACCTTGAGCAATTCTCTAGTCTCTCTAAATCTGCAAGGTTGACGGAAGCATATGCGATGATAGACACTTTAGACTAAGACAGACTCCATTGTAAGCTGCTGCTCTGAGCAGTCTCCCAGACCCACAGCAGATATCACTTGAGTGAGAAATAGGCCTTTACTGTGTTAAAACACTGATGCTTGGGAGATGTTTGTTACTGCAGCATAGCCTACCCCATGCCAACTAACATAGATGCAAGAATGAATATCGGTCTTGAGAGCCAAACAAAAAAACTACAGTTAGACTCTTATACATTTTCAACCTTTTCATTAAAGGATTGGCAAACTCTTCCTGTGAAGGACCAGACAGTAAATATTTTAGGGTTTTGTGGGCCAGAAAGTCTCTGTGATAACTACTCAACTCTTCCATTAGAGTATGCAAGAAGCCATGATAATTCCTAGAGTAATGAGCATGGCTATCTTGCAATAATTTCGCATTTATGAAAACAAGTAATGAGCAGGATTTGGTTCACTGGTCATAGTTCACAGACCCCTGTGACGTAGCATCTGCTGTTAAAGGTGGCAATATTGAATGCCTGGTGTACTGGTTTCCCAGGGCTGTCATAAAAAAGTAATACTGGATAGCTTAAAACAACATTTTTTTGTAAAAAATTCTCTCACAGTTCTGGAAGCTGGAAGTCCAAAATCAAGAGGTGGCAGGGTTCATTTCCTTTGAGAGTTTTGAGAGATAATCTGTTCCATGCCTCTAGCCCAGCTTCTGAGTGTCGCCAGCAATCCTTGGCTTGTGGGAGCATCACTCTGATCTCCGCCCTGTCTTCACACTGCCAGGTCCTCTTCTGTGTCTCTCTATTTTTCTTATACCAAGACCAGTGATGTTCCATTAAGGGCCCACCTTACTCCAGTATGAGCTTATCTTAATTATATCTGCAACAACCCTATTTACAAATGAGGTCACATTCTGAAGTACTGGGGGTTAGGATTTCAAAAACTCATATGGGATACACAATTCAACGCATAACACTTGGTTTCTTGAAGCACACATTTCACTTAGTAAATTGACAACACAAGTAAATTTCAAATAAGCTCATAGGCCTTGGCTTTACTCAAACACATCAACTCATCAATTTTCTTGACAGAATTGAAATTTTATATATCTTACAGAGCAGTTAAAAGAAAAACTATACTTAAAATAATAAATAGAACTTTGTAATGAACATTTACAATTAGTCTTATTGTTCAGGCTTCTACCTTTTCCATATCATTGATTGATGCTTTAGATGAGAAAATTAGATTTGATTTACATAATTTTAGTTATTTCTTAAGACTGTTATTAAAGCATAGGATTGATGAAATGATTATTCCTTAGAGTCTGAATGCAGACATCTCTAAGAACTTACTGAAGAAAGAAACCACAATTCCCTTGACAGGTTTTGGAACCCTAAAATGTGAAAAAGCAGCACACAGATGAGCTTTAGACAGTACGTACAAGGAGTTCAGAGGAAGGAGAGAGCACCTTGGCCTAGTGAGGGCTCCTTCATGGAGGAAGAGGTACCTCAGCTGGGCTCAAAAGGTGGCCCTGGTTTGAACAGTCTGGCCAGAGAGCATCTGATACAAGCAAAGGCAGGAAATGATGTGTGTTTATAGAGAGAATCAGCCTGATTTAAGACAGCAGGGACATGTGGGGAAAAAACAGGCGTTATAATTGCAGAGTGGGTGAAACTGACCTGAAAGACTTGAATGTCAGCCTGAGAAGAGTTCAGATGACATTCGTGAGCAGGACGTGTCTGAGCAAATCACACAATCAAAGCTGTGCAACACAGTATACAGGATAAATAAGGCAATGGATGGATGAGGAGTTATCACAGTAGTCCAGGCATTACAGAAAAGAGGTCGTAGATATGCGGCAGAATGGTAGGGTAGAGCTCGATGATCAGGAAGGGATCAATGAATTTTGATGGGTCTTGATGATTAAAGTTTGGGGACAGAGAAAATCATGAAAGAGAAAAAGATACTCCAATGCAATCTCAAGAGTGAGGGAAAAAAAGGGAGGAGGAAGACAAAAACACAAGGAAAGATTGCACATCAAATTCCAGCTAATCACAATTAGAGTGAAAAAGACTAATTGATCAATTCTACTTGAATCAGTCAGATAGAATAAGATAACCACAGTTACAAATAAACACTCATATTTCTATAGCTTAACATGACAAAGATTTATGTCATGTTCATGCTATATATTCAGTGCTTATTGGAAGGGGACTGTGTCCCACTGATTCATTGAGGTAACCAGGATAATGAGCATCCACTGTCTTGTGATGCTGCTATCTCAACCTACAGCTGCACGAGGGGAAGAAGAGAATGGACAACTGGCCTCACTCTTAACTGCCTCCAGCCCATTTGCCAGAACGAGTCACCTAGCCCAAACCCAATTGCAAGAGAGATAATTAGAAAACTGGTAAATGGAAAAGGTAGGGAAGCTCGTGGAATATATCAGGGGTGGGGAACCTGCAGCCTTAAGGCCACATGTGGCCTTCCAAGTCCTTAAATGTGACCTTTTGACTGAATCCAAATTTTATGGAACAAATCCTTTTACTTTATTAATACATTTTGTTCATCTTCTATATTTTTATTTTATTTTTAAAATTAACATATTTAAAATACCAAAGAATACAATAAATTTCAACGAAAGAATCCTTTCAGATTGACCAGCATAATTAGAACATTAGTAAACCATAAGGGCCAAATTGACGGCTGCCATGTTAATGATTTAGTTCTAACTTCTCCTGCCTGACTGGTGCCACTACTGCACGAGGCTGGTTGGTGAGAGCTTATGGGGGTCAAGTATGCCAGTCTGTTATTAGCTTTTGACAACGGTGCACTGTGTTTCTGTTTGAAGTGAAGGAATTTGTGAATAGTTGCACAGCTCGACAGTATTTTTTAATTCTGTCTGCTTAAAAGCCCATCATGTCAAAAAAGACCAACAAAACGCTGAAGGAAGAAAACAGATTTTCTAATGAGAATTGGGAATTGCAATATTATCTTGTTTCTGCTAAAGACAAGATTATTTTTTTGCTTTGTGATACTGCAATATCCACATTAAAGAAATGCAATGCTCATCAGCATTATAACACTCATAAGGACCACGTATTTTAAATTAGAGGGAGAGGCACAAAAGGTTATATTGCAGAAATGAAAAGATGAAAAGCAAAAGCAAAGACCATTCTTTCAAGCAGCAATAAGACCTGGAAATAATGCCACTGAAGCAACTTATAGAGTAGCTTATATACTCAGGAAAAAAGGAAAGCCATTCAGTGATGTAGAAATTGTGAAAGAATGCATTGTTGAAGTTGTAGGATGCTTAGATTCTGATAATGTTTCAAAGTACAAACAACTGCCTCTTTCAAGGAGAGCAAGAACTGACTGGCAGCATGATTAGTCTTCGACTTAACAGAACAACTTCATGCAATACTTCAAAAGGATAATATATATTATTCAATCGCTTTGGATGAGTCAACTGATAGTACTGACTCAGCTCAGTTTTTATACTTCATTCAGGTCATAACAGAAGATTTTTTCTTACTACGAAGAGTTACTCACTTTGGGCACTCTTGCAAACAGAACACAGGAAACTTCAACATATTTCAAGGTAAATGTCTTGAAGTTGGACTGAATTTGGTAAAGTTAGTGAGTGTATGTACAGATGGTGCACCTTCCATGACAGGAAACCATGAAGGGTTTACTTCACAGATAAAAAAAGTATTAACAGATCCAGATGCTGCCATTTATTTTCATTGTGTCTTGCATCAGAAAAATATCTGTGCTATAGCTACTATTTTAAGTGACACTTTGTGATGAGTTATAAGTATTGCTAACTATATTCCTGTATATGCAACATAGCATTATCAGTTTTGTAACATGCTAAAGTTGAACATTGAGGTATTCAGTGTGAATTTGCCATATCATTCTACATCTCAGGGACAGTGTCAGCCAAAATTTTATCTCTGGGAGAACAGATAGTTACATTTTATGAAGAACAGAATCAGCAATGTGAATTATTGAAAGAAAACTTCTATAGGAATACAGCATTTCTGTGTGATAGCATGTCAAATCAAAATAACTTGAATATTTCTTTGCAAGGTAACACTAGGTCTATATATAATATGTGGCAAAAAAAAAAAAAAAATCCAAGCATTTCAAAAAAAAAAAAAAAGCTAACTTTTTTCAAAACAGTTCTTCTTCAAAAGGAAATTTTGGATGAACATTTTTCCCAGTTAGCAAAGGTCACTGATGAGCAGGATGATATATGCGAATCATTTGAAGAATACACAGCTGTTATAGACCTACTAATTGGAGAATATAATGAAAGGTTCACTGACTTTGAGAATCATGACATCACACTCAAATTAACATTTCAGCCTCACCTAGTAGATATCACCAAGGTGCCTAAAGAACTGCAGATGAAATTAATTGGGCTCTCAGTACATGACATTTTAAAGTCATTGTTTGATACTAATAAAGACCCAATTGAAATATGGAAAAATGCAGAATACCCATGCCTTCGGCAACATGCCCCAAAAATGCTTTCTTGCTTTTCAATCACTTATTGCTGTGAATCTATGTCTCCTACCTAACTCAAATCAAAACATCCTTAAGGTCACAAATGACTGATACCCAACTAGAGCAGCAACTGAAACCATGGATCTCCATGCTGCAACCAAATATTCAAATGCTATCCAACAAAAAGCAGACACAACAAAGTCATTAAAAGGCTAGTAAACTTGAAAATTAACAAATAGTTTTCATTTTTTGAAATTATTAAGTACATAGCAGTTAGATTTTTACAAAATAACATACATCTTTAAGTATATCTAATTGAAATTTCTTGAATGTGGCCTTTTTTGATTATAGCTAAATTAATGTGACCTTCCAACATGAAAAGTTTCCCCACCCCTGGAATATACAGTCCATTAGACCTGGGGAGGAAGAGAAATTCCAAATTGGTTGAGTAATCAGATTTGAACTAGAGAAGGATGAAAAGTTTCAAATTGCTTGAGAACTTGGCATTTTGACATCATACTGGCCTGGATTTTCTTCCATCTGAAAGAAACAGAGAACTTGTTATTATCTCAATAATAAGGTTTTAGTTTCAGGACATGCCAATACTTTACTCAAGAGCACAAAGACATGGATCCACAGAGCAAGGTTTACAGAAGCAGTATTAAGAAAAAAAGTTCTTTTATTTTGTACTCTATTAAGTCTATCTTGTTCAATAAACCTATACATATAAATATTTCTGTGACACTAATAAATGTGTCATGGGTTGCTAAATATATTTATTAGTTTATATTATAAATTAAAAATTATAATAGAATAATGAATCCTTGTGAATTGTTTTCAAGAGTGATTGGTTTGATAGGTGATTTTAGTTTTAGGAATTTAAAGTGTGTGTAATCAATAACATATTAATTGAAAACTATTTAATTGAGTACCCATAGTACCTCCAAGATACTGTAGGATATGCAACAGACACTCACGCTACTTTTTCAAGCCTTTTACATATTAGTGAAAGACACAGACAAATAAATTATCTTCAGACAGTGTGACAAGTGCCATAAGAGAAGAACATAGATAGTAATATTAGCTCAGAGAGTAAGGACGCTTTACCTCTCTGGGAGGATCTAGAAAGCTTCCCTACAAGGTGATACTTAATCTGACGTTCAATCCTCTTATTTAACCGTTAACCAGAATGGGTTGACAAAGAGTGGAGGTTATTCTTGGAAGCAAAACAGCTTAACCCAAGGCACACAAGAGAAGGACCCAGCTTGCTCAGAGAGCTGTAAAAGTTCCAGGTTGGTCATAGCACCAAGTCCTACCTGACAGTGGTGGGGAAAGAGCCTGGAGACATTCGGAGAATGGATTGGGAACAGGCCTGTATGACATGTTAAGGAATTTGGAGATATTGTTTAAGCCACTGAGAGTAGCTAAAAGATTTTATTGCTCTTATGTTTATATATATGCTTTAAAAATTGTATAAGATTTTTTTTTAAATATTCCATAATTTTACTACCCAGAGAGGATTACCAAATATATTCTGGAGCATTTTCTTCCATCATTTACATATTTATCAATTTTTTTAATCTTACTTCAATTTTGTATCCTGTATTTTTTACTAGTATTATATTGTATCTTCCAGTGTCATTGAATAATTTTTGTCAACATGATTTCTAATGAGTGATCAGTATTACAACAACTGACCCTACTATTTTTTATTTAACCCATTCTTTTACTATTAACAATTGGGTTGTTCCAAATTCTTTGCAATAAACATCCATACACATAAGTATTTTATAAATGAAAGTAGATTTTTATGGTTTTAAGATAGAGTCCAATAAATTGGTCAAAAAGAATAAATTCTTTTGAAGCTATTATTTACACATTTCTAAATTTATTTCCACAAAAATTTTGCTGACTTACATCCTTCTCCCTTGCCTCAGTAGCAGTGTAAATATTGTGTTTCTTTATAGGTTTGTCAGCGAGAGAAATCATTTGCTTTTATAAATAATCTTTGCTGGCTTTTTTAATAAAGTAAGTTTTTAACAGACATTTTTATAAATAATCTTTGTAAAATAAACTTTATTTAATTTTTCAAACTAAAAGTATTTAAGAAAAAGTCCACTGAAGGAATATTGGGGAATATAGAAAAATGCAAAGAGGGAAGTTAAATAATTTTAATCCTGTATCCTATAACTAAGGACTGGTAATATCTTGGTATTTAGCATTCTAATCTTTAAGCTCTCTGTTTAAATACATTTAACAAAATTGAGACCTTACTGTATTTGTAAGTATATATTTCTCATATAATACTGTAGAGCAAGTGATGTATGAAATTATTAATTAGTCTTCAAGCCATGGCTTGTAAGAGCTGTACATTTCCTTATATGAACAGCCCATTGTAAGTAACCATTCCCATGTTAATGGATAGTTTGGTTCAAATTTTTCACCTTCACTTTAACATCCTTATGCGTACCTCTAATTAATTTCTTGAGATAAATTGTTAATAATGGAAATGTTGAGTAAAAAGATTTGAATATTTTTATGACTTTCAATTCATTTTGCAAAATAGCTTTCTAAAATAAAGTATCTGTGAGTAGAATGAGAGTTATTGCTTCACAACACTGAGAGATTCTTAATATTTTAAAGGTTCCTACTTGACGGATAGCAATGTTTTTTTTCTAATTTTCTTTTATTAGTTATAATATTAAATATCATTTTATGTCTTCATAAGCAATGTTTATTTTGTCATCTTTTGAGGATTCAATGCCATTTTTGTTGCTGTTCAAAGTCTTTCTGAAGACCACTAACGTTATTAGCCATCTAGCTGTAATATTTATTCACACTGTGCTTTTCTACTGTG
The DNA here is from genome assembly GCF_041146395.1 of Eulemur rufifrons. Taxonomy (NCBI): domain Eukaryota; kingdom Metazoa; phylum Chordata; class Mammalia; order Primates; family Lemuridae; genus Eulemur; species Eulemur rufifrons. The sequence goes on along the minus strand of NC_091000.1, from coordinate 60,265,268 downwards.
TTTCATATTGCTGAGTTATTGAATTTTACTTGTGTCTCAGGTGGTTATCATCTATCTCTGAGGAAATTTCTCAGGACGCATACGGGGGTCCTTCTGTTGCTATTGTGCGTGAATGACATCTTTCGAGATACAGAATTCTTGGGCCACAACCTTTTTCCTCACAACCTATAGCTATTGTGTTCAGATATACAATGGAATGGAGAAAAAGTCTGAGGTTGGTCTTTGGTCTTTTAAAAGTTCATAAGGTAAAAATGTTATAGTAAGCTAAGACTGATTTATTGTTGAAAAAAGATAAATTTTTTTATAAATTTCATGTAGCCTAAGTGTGCAGTGTTTATAAAGTCTACAGCCGTGCACAGTAACGTCCTAGGCCTTCACATTCACTCACCTCTCACTCATTCACTCACTCACCCAGAGCAATTTCCAGTCCTGCAAGTTCTATTTATTGTACGTTCCCTATACAGGTGTGCCATTTTTATCTTTTATACTGTATTTTTACTGTACCATTTCTGTGTGTAAACATGTTTAGATACACAAATATCACTGTATTACAATTGCCTGTGGTATTCAGTACAGTAACATGCTGTACAGGTTTGTAGCCTGGGAGCAATAGGTTCCAGTGGTCCCCAATGTTTTCGGCATCAGGGACTGGTTTCATGGAAGACAATTTTTCCATGGACTGGGATTGGGGGGATGATGAACGATGAGGAGCAGCTGTAAACACAGATGAAGCTTCGCTCACTCGCCCACTGCTCAACTCCTGCTTTGCAGTCCCCTGGTTCAGGCCACGAATTGGTACCGGTCTGTGGCCTGAGGGTTGGGGACCACAGGGTTACACCACATAGCCCAGGTGTGTGGTAGGCTATACCATCTAGGTTTGTGTAAGTGCACACTATGTTTGCACAAGGGTGACATCACCTCATGACACATTTCTCAGAACGTATCCCCATCTGTTAAGCGATGCATGACTGTATTTAAGTGCTCTTTACCCAGACTCGAGCACAGGAATTATCTTATATGGACCTCACTCTTAGTAGGCTTTTGGTAGTGTTTGTTCTCTGAGTTAAATTGGAAATAAAATGTGATATGTACAATAGAATATTATTCAGCCTTTAAAAAGAAGGAAATCCTGCCACTTGGGACAACATGAATGGACCCGAAGGACATTATGCTGAGTGAAATAAGCCAGACACAGAAAGACAAATACTTTCATGATCAAACTTATGCGTGGAATCTGAAATGTCAAACTCATAAAAGTAGAATAGAATGGCGGTTGCCAGGGGTAGGGGATTGGGAGAAATGGGGAGATAGTCAAAGGGTGTAAGGGTTTAGTTATGCAGGATGAATAAGTTCTGCAGGTCTAATAATGTATAGCATGATGACTATAGTTAATAATAACATATTTTGTACTTGAAATTTGCTGAGAGTTCATCTCAAGTGTTCTCACCACCAAAAAAAAAAAAAAAAAGAAAATCATAACTATCTGAGGTGATGGATATGTTAATTATCCTGATTTGGTAATCATTTCACGATGTATATCTATATCAAAACATCACGTTGTACACTTTAAATATATGCAATTTTTACTTGTCAAGTATACTTTAATCAAGATGGAAAAAAATAAATTGAAAAGACCCACAAATATTACTCAACTGCAAAAATACATAGTTGCATATTTTAAAACTACTACCCTCTTTGGATTACTGTTGACAATAATCAAACTCTTGTTTTAGGTTGACCATTAGGCTTTGTTCTTTAAAAAAAAATTATATATGCAAATATATATATGGACTTGTCATAGACAAGGAGACCACAAAAATTAAAACCTTACTGAAAATGCACCTCTTCTAATGCAAATGTTTTCAAAGTGATTTTGTTAGAGGTATAGGGAGCATACAATTGGTTCATTGCTACTAAAATTCCACAGTTTAATATTTCTGCATAATATTCATCCATGAATATTTAATAAGACCTACTATGTGTCAGGCACTGCAGTCTATGCAATTTATCAGTAGTCGCAGTCATATAGAGTTTTGAATTTATGGTACCAAACCACACTACCTGCACAGTACACGATAAAAAACACATCTCCCTGAATTTAATTTAGTATTCTATCAGTCACAATAAAATTACTGCTCTATGTAAATGATACTGTGCTTCATGATTAGTAGATACTTAAGCAGCTACAATCAATATAACTCTTATTCATCCAAACCATATTTTATAGCTCATCTTTTCTCGCTTTATTAAGATTGTTTCCATACACTCATTTCTTATATACAGTAGAATCCACAGGTAGGTATGTGGTATGTGCACACATCCATTCATAACCACAGTTCCTGAAAAATAACCTGAAGTCCTACATAATTCAATAGGGAATTTTGGGAGCTCTTTCCAGCAATGTCGGTTCTTAGGGTTCTCCTATCTACTTACCTTATTTTCATCTATCCAGCTTCTACCTCACTCCCGAGAGCCTTTAAGCAGAATCTAGCTGTTTCCCACCCATGTACTTTTATGCATTCATCAGTTCCTCAACCAGTGAACAAATATTTCCCAGAAGCCATGCACCACAAAACTGGATTTAGAGAGATGAATAAGGCTTGACCCTCACTCACTCGCTCTCTCTCTCTAAAACATCATGTTTGGTGCCATCTAGGAGGGTTGTTTTCCAGCTTCCTGCACGCTAGGGTCTGAATGTTTGCGTCCTCCTGAAATTTACATGCTGAAACCCAACTCCCCAAAGTTATGGCATTAAGAGGTGGGCACTTTGAGAGATGGGGCTTCCCCCTCATGTATGGAAATAATGTCCTTATAAAAGAGGCCTGAGGGAGCCTGTTCTCCCCTTCCACCATGTGAAGACACAGAGAAGGCATCATCTATGAGCAACAGGCCCTCACCAGACAATAAATCTGCTGGCACCTTGATCTTGGACTTCCTGGCTTCCAGAACTCTGAGGAATACATTTCTATTGTTTCTAAATTGCCCAGTCAAAAGTATTTTGCCATAGCAGCCCAAACAGGCTAAGACATTGGGCATCAGTGGATTTGAGGCAATAGATGATCCAATCACTGAAAAATGGCCTCTGGCATCTATAGCAATAACTTCATGCTGTAAAGAGAGAGGGGACAGTGAATAATGGATTTTAATTGCCGGAATCTGAGCCTTAGGAGACAAAGGAAGAAAAGAGCATATAAGGAGGTGGTTGGTTCTGTGCTTGGGGGAAAGAAAAGGAGAAAATAACATTGGTAGTGCAGGAAGATTTATACAAGGTAAAGCACTGTCTTAGTACTGAGGCTGGAACTACAAAATAAACAAACACACAAAACATTGAGCAACACCTCAACACTCCGGTCATTCCTGTTAATAGGCTTACAGTAAATCCAGCTGGACCAGCCTGAAGATTTTTCTTCTAGAAGGAGTAAGGACAGAGCTGCACATGGAAACAGGCACCATTTCTTCTGACACTGCAGTCTCCACATCACTCGAAAATGACTCATCCATCAACCTGTAAGTCCTCCCTTAAGTAAGAGTGGTGTGATTTCCAGGACAACAAAAGGTAAAACAACGCAGCTTTATTTAAAAAAAAAAAATTATATCCACTCTATTGTTAGTCTTTCATTACAAATTAGGAGTTCAGAGACTTAAAGCGAGAGCAGTGTTGGGAAGCTACCTGCACTTAGGTGGAAGTCGGCAGCAGACCCCTACTGGGTCTTCGTGGGGCTTGGAGGTGAGACACAAGGAAAGCAAAAGGTTGAAGAACTTGGAGCTTCATGGTTCCAAAAGCCAACTCCACCTGCATCACAGTCTGAACCCCACATGTGGACTGTAAATTGCATATGGACATGTAGAAGCTGCTTCAAAACTATTTTAAATCACATTGAGTTCTGGATGCTTATTGAAAATATTGTTGGATGACCAAAGAGGCAGTGGCCAAAATGAAGTTTAATCCCTTTGTGGCTTCTGACTGAAGCAAGACCTGCAAAAGGGATTTCCGTGCACCTTCTCACATTCATAGGAAGATCAAGTCTTCCTCTCTTACCAAAAAGCTGAGACAGAAGTATGATGCTCCATCTATGCCCATTCTAGAGGATGGTGAAGTTCAGGTTGTGTGCAGACACTATAAAGGTCAGCAAATTGGCCAAGTTGTCCAGGCTTACAGGAAGAAGTGTGTCGTCTACACTGAACAGGTGCAGCGGGAAAAGGGTAATGGCACAACTGTCCCTGTGGGCATCAGCTCGGCAGGGTGGTTATCACTAGGCTAACACTGGACAAAGACTGCAAAAAGATCCTTGAACTGAAAGCCCAATCTTGCCAAGTAGGAAGGGAGAAGGGCAAACACAAGGAGGAAACAAATGAGAAGATGCAGGAATAAAGTAATCTTATCTACCACTTTTATTAAAAATGCTAAAATGAAAAAAAAATGCTAAAAAAGAAAATATTGCGAAAGAATTTATATTAGTCTGCTAAGGCTGCCATAACAAAGTACCATAGACTGGGTGATTTAACAGAAATTTATTTCTCATCGTTCTAGCGGCCAGAAGTTCATGATCAAGGTTCTGGCTGATTTAATTTCTAGTGTGGGCTCTGTTCCTGGCTTGCAAGTGGCCACCTTCTTGGTGAGTTCTCACATGGCAGAGAGAGAGAGATACCGCTTTCTTTCCCACTTCTCACAAGGCCACCAATCCTATCAGATTAGGGCCTCACCCTTATAAACTCATTTAACCTTATCTACCTCCTAAAAGCCCCATCTCCAAATTCAGTCACACTGGGGGCTAGGGCTTGGACATACGAATTTAGAAAGGGACACAACTCAGTCCACAGTTCAGGTTATATAATTCCTTACCAAAATTTTGTTTCTATAACTATAGTACTCATGGTTTTCTTAAAACAGTTTCAAGTTTGCAAGAAAACTGATGTATGGCTACTTCAATAGTACTGAGCAGTCAAAAGAACACTAAGTATCTTAGTTGCCAGCCTCATCAATGAATTTGCTCAACAGCATCCATTTACCCTGATTCATAGAAATCCCCAGTCTAAGAATATGTCTCATTTTCTGAAGCTAATATACAGTGTCTTGACAAAACTTTATAGCTCTTTTTACTTCAGAAATGCTATTTGGGAAGTTTCCATTGCCGTGATTGATGGATTTGAAAACTTAACACTATGGCTATGCTCTTGCATATCCACTGGTATACATGGGGCAAGAAAGCCCTGGGATAGGAGATAACTACTTTTCTACACTCCTCCCACCAACCCTGCCTAAATAATTAGGATAGAAAGTAGCACACTGGAAACTGCTTATTTTTCTAGACTGGAAGATCTGTGGAGCGTCTGTGGGAAAGCTCATTATTAAGAATGTGTGCACACTGGAGACCTCTTCAGAGTTGAATAGTTTCTTGAACCAACATACCTTATGGGATGGCAATTCTCCTTAGTTATTAAGAAGACTCTGATCATCTCACTTGTGTGTTATCTCTTGTGTACAACTTGTGACTGATGGTCTAACATCCCATAACAGAGACTCAGAACCTCCAAAGGTAACTTGTTTCATAATGAATTGTGCTGTGACCTGTGTGCTTCAGTTTAGTTGGGAGTAGCAACTGTGCTGTTCTGTTACATGTGTGGATGCTGAAGTTCAGCTTCACAGGGGCCCAGAAGGCTGGGAAACCAAATGAAATAAAATCTAGTGGAGCCAAGTTGTCAGGCTACCCAAATAATGGAGGAGAGGGGAAATTATATCAAACTTAAGTAATATATTAATATGTACTCCTTTAAAAACAAAAACGCATACACTTCAGCCTAGACTTATATTCTTTTCATAATGTTATCTAAATACTTACAGATATAAAAGTAGGTAAAAACCCCTAATGTTTATATCTTGAATTCATCTATAAAACTATAGAAAGATAATAAGTAAATGCAAACAAAAATACAATATCAATACAATGAAAATTAAAGTACTCTTGCCAGACTACATGCTGTTCTGTTAAATCATTGCTGGTAGGTAACACGATTATATGACTAACCGAGATAGCACAGGATTGCTTTATTCCTCAATTACAAAGATTTTGATGGTTTTATATTTTATAATTAAATAGTAATAAATCATTTTATTATATTTGATATAATAAAAGTATGCATTTTATAACATATTTTAGATAAGATTATATATAATTAAATATATTTATATTTTATTATATAAACTAAATTATCATAACATTTATATTTTATAATTAATTTTTTTAAATATAAATTACAAAGGACATAAAACAAATTAAAATTTTCCAAACTTCTCATACTCAGAGATCAGCCCAGTGTAGCGTATTTCTTTTCTCTCTTTTTAAATGCATCGTGTGGAAAGTAGAAATAGAAGGAGCAGGTCCATTTATGCATGAACTTTTGCACAGTGCCCCATGCTTTCAGCTTGGGTGAGCAACTGTCTCAGTTTGCCCTGCAGCTGTGGGACTCACTAGGACGTGGGACTTTCAGCACTAAAAGCAGGACAGTCCCACATGAACAAAGATGGTGGATCACCATAGCTTCAGCCTTGTATCTTATTCTCAGCCTTCTTCATACCTAAATCTGCATGTATTTTAAGCTGTAGCTTCTTCTGCTTTCCTTCATCAGTCAACATTTTTCAGCCCATTTTCCAAAATTTGTGGAAATATCTTAACTTCAATATTGCCCCTCTTGTTCTCTTTAATGTTCAAGGTTGAGAATAATGTTTTGTCGAAATCCATTACTGACATTTTAATGAGCTCTTAGGAGAGAGAGCTGACAAACAGGTGTGGTCTTTCTACCCTCCCTGAACCAGAAGCTGCAAGATTCTTTTGAGTTTCTCATGCCTGTACTCCTGGGGATCATTGACGATTCAGTCCTAGCCTCACTTCTCAAGAAAACTTCCTGTGTACAGCCTGGACTTCACTTGCACTGAATGCATCATCCACCATCTCTGTTCAGTTTTTATTGGTTTTTAACAATTAACGTAGAACTCCTTGGCTCCAACACAGTTCTAAATCAAACAAAAGCCCTTTAATAGTGAGTACATGTGATGTTTGTTTTTCCATTCTTGTGATGCTTCACTTAGGAGAATGGTCTCCAGTTCCACCCCAGATTGTTGCCAAAGGTATTTTTTATTTTTTACTTCTTCTAACATCGGGTTTTATTTATTTATTTTTTTTTATTTCATCTTGTTATGGGGGATACAGAATTGCAGGTTACATACGTTGCTCCTGTACCGCCTTTCCCCCCAAGTCAGAGCTCCAGGCGTGTCTGTTCCCCAGGTCGTGCGCGTTGCACCCATCATGTAGGTATATATCCCTCCCTTCCCCACCCCCCCTTCCCGAGTCAGCACCTTCAAGTGTTACCATTCCCCAAACGGTGCGCAATGCATTCATTGTGTAGGCATGTATGCCAAAGGTATTAATTCATCTTTTTTATGCCATAGTAGTACTCCATGGTGTACATATATCACATTTTATTAAAACACTCATGAATTGATGGACACTTGGGTTGATTCCACATCTTTGTAATTGTGAATTGTGCTGCTATAAATATTCAAGTGCAAGTGTCTTTGGGTAAATACCCAGTAGTGGAATTGCTGGATCAAATGGTAGGTCTACTTTTAGTTCTTTGAGAAATCTCCATATTTGTTTTCCACAGAGGTTGTACTAATTTACAGTCCCACCAGCAATGCGTAAGCATCCCTTTCTCTCTGCATCCACACCAGCATCTATTGTTTTTGGACTTTTTAATGAAAACCTTTCTAACTGGGTAAGGTGATATCTCATTGTGGTTTTAATTTGCATTTCTCTGATGATGAGTGTACTAATGGGTATTATGAACACTATTTGGGTGACAGGCACACCTATAGCTAGGACTCAAGCATTACAAAAGGGATCCATGTAACCTAAAACATTTGTACCCCCTTAATATTTTGGAAAAAAAAAACAAACAAAAATACTTGGTTCACATATGATATTTGATCATAAAAAGTCAACCAAATAGTATTGAATAGTCACTTTTTAAAAAGAATATCATTAAAATAAACACACATAAAATTTAATGTTCATTTAAAATAAAACCTCTTACACCCCCCAAAATATATCTGCAGATTCAAGATTGACTTCTTATAGATTATTTTAGCCCTGCATGTTTATTAATATTTATAGAGAGCACCGTTTTAAAATACAGAAGAAATTATGATAGTGAGTTAGATATACTTGAAATATGCTAGAATTTTAGCAAGTCCTGCTTAATATAAACTGTAGAAGGTTCAGTCACTTAGATTTATGTCAGAGAACAATTTTCTAAGAAACGTTCTAAACGAGATCATACGATAACGAAGTAAAATGTTCCCTTGACTTCTCATCCCCAGGATCTCAATGCCAAGGCAAAATCTTTTTCCTTTTAGAACTTGAAATATTACCCACATTCTCCTCCTGAATATTTTCAACAAATTGTATCCTACCAGCTCTAGCTTTTTTAAGCGTCTATGCTTCCCATCAACAGGTAGACTGTTTTTACAAATTTATTTTACCATAACTTGATTTATCATTTCAGATGTGAAGTGGATCAAAAATGAGATTAGGTAATGTAGTAGAATTTATAGGACCCATTTCAGAGCGTCATTTAGATACAGTCTGGGGACTATTTCTTCTCTCACCATGAGGCCCACTGATGTGAATGTGAGTGATGGGATCCATTTAAATGTTCTGAATCCTTGTAAAATTTATAGAGAAACTTTCACCTTAACAGATGTGAAAAGAGAAAAACACATAAAATATAACCTATTTGGAGAATAATTTTTTGTTTATTCCATTATTACTACAAATGTACGTGTTTAAGTCAGTTTTCTACAACCCCCCACAATTTCTCTTGGTGGATTCCTCAAAATAACTGTTTTTTGTCTCAAGCTTATTTCTTTTGTTATAAACATTTTTATTTTGTTGGATTGGAAGAAAAAAAGGTCCTCTGAGAAATATTTTTGCCCTTGATAAGTAAGAAAAAGTGTTCCGTAAAATACCAACCATAAAAAATTAGTATATTTTCTGAAAAAGATTTATTGTAATGTCTCCTGCAATATAAAGACCCTTTTTAAAGAGACTACTGCTTATTGAGTGGTAAGAATTTTTGTTTTATGATTATTTAAGCAATAAACCCTTCACTGTTTTGTGAGGTGGCAATTTTATAGATCTCCTCTCAATCAAACAACTCAGAAATGATTTTCAATTCCTTAAATCACACAAAGCGAGAGCATATTTTCCACATCTCTAGTTTTAATGTCCATAAATATCTAGAATCAGGATAAAGACTCATGACTAACTCATATCCCCAGACTGTGGTCTTGGTTACAATCATTCTATACACTTGGCGCCACTTGAATATTTGATTATAGATGACGTGAAGTTAAAATATATATAAAATGCAAATAGAAAGGGAAAAAATTTGGAAGGGTAACTATGCAAGTGTGAAACTGGGGAAAAGTAGTTGCTTTGAAGATAGCGAGGATGTTCTGTGAGATTACTGTAGATGTGTGAGTCTTTTGTTCTTGGGAACACTTAGGCTCTTCTCCCCACAGGAGAATCAGGCACTACTTACCAGCTTTGCAGAACTTCTTGAAGCCCAAGGTAATGATCCAATTTGCCATTTCCTAGGTATCGTTCTAGCCAAGCCAAGGATGAAATCTGCCCAGAGTACAATTTAAGATTTAGGAATTAACAAATTATAAATATAGTAGGATAAAATTGCTGAAATTTAATAGACACATGAATTCAATAGGGTGTCATCAATTTACAAGTTGAAGTTTAACTGGGTTTCTTGGAAATATTTTCCCACAGAAATAGGATAGGTGGATTTTAGGTTTTAACCCACAACGTACATGGTGTTATTAACAGACAGTGGAGTCTGACCATCACATGTAACATAGTTTTATAGAAAAACACACTTCACATTTCAATTCCCAGATGCCGTGGGCACTTCTTTCCATAGCCAACTTGTCTAGGAGGGCAAACCCCTTCTCTTCTCCAGTCTAGCCCTGGGCCACTGGAAGAAAATCAGGATCCGAAGGCATCATTAATACAGGATCCCAAATCTCCATAGCAGAGTGGAGACGGAACACTGAAGGGGTTTAAAAATTGTGGTTTCAACATGTGACATATGATCGTCAATTTGCAAGCTGGAAAAATAGATGGCTTTCTGGGAGGCTTACTATTCTGTTCATCTCCACTTTAGAAATTTCAGTCACTGTGACTGACGTTTAGTCATGAACGACAAGATGTTGATGATAGTTATGAGAGAAAGAAGAAATAAAACGTCCATTTCGTGTAACGAGATCTATAAACTTTAATGACCTCTGAGGATTTGACTGTGTCCGTAATTGTGGAAATTAGACACGGTCATGGAACACTTGGTTCTTCCATTTCCCAGAGGCTGTCTTAACGCCACATGGGTAGTATGTCTAGTTTTTCAGGCTTTTGGCCATATTATATACACAAGCCACGCTGACCAAATGCTTTACTTTTGTAACCAGCATGGCCTCACTTGGATAACGATAGCAAAGAAAAAAAATGAATTAATGCCTCTTCTCAGCAGTGACCTGACATTACATTTCCTGTCCTTTCTAAACTCCCCTGTGAAATATATACAATATTAAAATTTAAAATCCTGACATTTGTAATTCTTTTCTTTTAGTAATTTGCTTCTTCCTTTTGGCAACTTAATCGCTGTGGGCCTGGATTTTCTCATTTGTAAAATAAAGGCATTACACCTAATAATATCCCAGGGTTTTCCTAACTGAAAATGTCCTAGTACTACTTATGTTTATACTAGGGTTGACATCTTTGTAAATATATTGTGGATAACAAGAGTCAGGTTTTTTACTTTTGGAGAAGAAAAGTTACAGATAAGGGAAGGAGGGAGAAAAGAATTGAAGTCTGTGGTGTTGGATTAAAACTACAGGTATTAGTATGAATTCATGGTTTTTAACATATATATACAGATGCATAGACAAAGACATATAGATATGTGCATTTGCATGGATTAATATGCATATTATTTCTTAGTTCTGTCTGCTGAGAAGACCTAAAAACAGTGACAACCCAGTAGCAATTAGCATATCTGGAGCCCAGATATTGGTTCTAAATACCATTGCCTGATAAAAGGAACCAAGGTTCCTTGGAGAAAGTGTTGATTTCAAAGCTGTGGCAGGGAACATATAAGATGAGCCCAGAATATCTGGTGGTGCCAAAAAGTAAAGGTGCGTTTGACAAATGATGGAGCTCTTTCGAAAGAACAGAGGAGTCAATTCAGAGGAATTCCCAATGGCCAAAGTGGGAACACTTTGAGTGATAAAATAAATAATGACAGTATCAGATTATAACCCATTGAACAAAATAAATATCTATGAGTCTATACTTATATCAATCTATCAGTCACTAGCGAAGAAAAATATACTATTTCTTACAATAGAATTTCAATTCATAAATATGGAAGAAATGAGGGAGATTGAAAATGATCGTTAGGCAAACACAAGAACAACCCAATAATGTGAAAATTAGTGAGCAAAACCATGAATAGAAACTGAGATGAATATTTGCAAAACCTTAAAATATCTCCCCACAAGATACTTATTAATTAAAAAGGGAAAGTCCTAATTTTACAGTGGAGAAACCCAGAAAACACTGTGTTAACCAAGAAATGAAAGTTAACATCACCAGTGATAAGATATACTCACAGCATGTATCCCTTGATACCATGCACTAAGAAGAGAAAAAATTAAGTTTATTTATTTATTAAACAAACATTTAAATGGCCACATATTTTAGAAATAGGAATTAGATCTCTAACTCACTCCACGTACAAAAACAGATCTTCAATGTAATAAAGAGCTAAATAGTTTTTTAATCTACACCAAGTATTAGGATAAAACACAGGAGAATACTTTTTATAATCTGTGGCTGGGAAAGACCTTTTTACTAGCGTAAAAAATCTATAAGCTATAAGGTGAATAATTAAAAGATTTAATTTTATAAAATTTTAAATTTTTACATGATAAAATATACCACAAACGAACTAAAAGATGTATGACAGGCTGAAAAACATTTTAGGTGTGTATAAAAGATCAATTAAAATATAAAATAAACAAATAATTCCTATAAATAAAGAGACAACAGAAAAATGGGAAAATAATGTAAGTTGGCAATTTACAGAAAAGGGCAATAGGCAAATATATATGTTCAACCCCTTAATAAAGAAATAAATACAAATTAAAACAATATTGGATACTTTTACCAAAGTGGCAAAAATGTTTGAAGGTTATTAATATCCAGTGTTGATTGTTGTATGGATGTGAAGAACTTACACAGATTTTTGGTGTAATGAGATACACATAACTTTTGACCAATTTAATTTCTATGAAACTATCAAAAATATTCAATTATGTACACAAGAAGCATGTATAGGAAAGATCATTTCAATTGTCGGTAACAATAAAATATCAGAAACAACCTCAATATCCCTTAAAAAGGGAATGGTTAAAAAAATTATAGAACATCCAGTGAAATACTTTCCAGTTATTAAAAAGGTTGAGATAGCGTTACATGTATAAATATGGAAAGATCTTCAAGATATTTTGCGAGTGTTACATGTATAAATGTGGAAAGATCTTCAAGATATTTTGTTATGTTTGTAACTAGTTGCATGTCAATGGATAGAGTATAATTACATACCTATATTTGCACACATACATATGTATAGACAAAGGAGAACTTACATATTTTAGTCTATATTTGTTTCAAATAATTCTTGGTTTGAATTTTTACATTGAGAATATATTCATTTATGATACATGTAACTAAAAATACAAAGTGGGGGAAAAAGCTTCCATATGATTTAGAGCAGCTCTATGTAGATATAGCTATTCTGTCCAACTTTTAAGGTCAAATTTAAAAGGGAAACAAATGGGCTAAAAATAGAATACACAACCAAAAATATGTATTACTTAAACTAAGCAATAGGTTCTCTTAGTAAAACTTAAAAATGTAAATGATTTCCTCTTAAACATGACTTATTGAGCTATATGTCAGGTAAATTGTTGGAAGGAATATCTATGCAACTTTATTTTTGGAGGGTAAAGTGGGGAGGGCGGGGTCAAGGATCCACTCAGCTCCCGTTAACAACCTAGGCATTGATATAGTATGTTCTGAGGACTTGCGCAACCTAACTCCCCGAGCTCACAAAATTAGAATGGTAGCAGAAAAATGTATTATTCAGTTGAATGTATTCTTGCACATAATGGAAATAAATGTTATACGCTAAATTAAGAAGCAAAAGATAGAGGTTCTACAAAGTCATGTGTAAGGAAACTATTAGATAAAATGAAGAGTAGCTAGTAAGACCACAGAACCAACACATAACTGGAGGAGATGCTTGAGATGCAATTAATGAATCATGAAGCTTTGGGTCACATCATTTTAAAGCAAGCATTTGAATTCTGTAAGAAAACTTACAACGGAAATCCAGAAACATAATTTTCCAGCCATCTACCCATTGCTCAAACCCAAACCTGGGGGGTCATTTTTTGTTTTCCCTCCTCTCTCCTGCACATCCAATCCATCACTACAAGAAAAATGATTCCATCTATTTAACTTCCAAAATATCTCTCAAATCTTTCCACTGAATTCTACCTTCAATGTGTGGTCCCGCCACCAACATGTCTCCCCAGGGCAGCCACGACAACCTCCTACGTCTTCTCCCAGCCTTCCCTCCTGCCCTTCCAGCCCATCCACTTAGGGGGATCTTTTAAAAATTTAAACAGTCCTGTCCCTTCCTGTTCAAGGGAACTGCACTGCCATGACCTTCAAGACAGCAGCTCTTGCCACGACACACCCCACACCCTCACCTCTCCATCCCCATTGGGAGTTCACTAAGCCAGCCTTGCTGCCTTTCTTTCCCTGCATCCCCCCTCAGAGTCTTCATGCTCTCTTTATCCAGGTTTTTGCTGCATTGATTCCTTCTCATCATTCAGGCCTCAATTTAAATGATATTTACCAATGCATGCTTCCCCGACCACACCATCTAAAATAGCCCCCACCTCCACCATTTTGATCTTGTGGATATGTGCAATACTCACTTGACTATGTTCCTGTTTAATGTAGATCCCCCCTCACTATATAGATTTAAAGAAGGCAGGAGCCACATTTGTCTTGTTTACTGCTATGTTCCTTGTGTCTAGTCTTCTACCTGCCTTGCAGTAGGTGTTCAGCGAAGGAATGAATAGGAAAACAAGCCAGCATAATTGGGTCCAGAAATATTTTGAAAGGTTGGCAATGCCTAGCAGGGAGAAGATTAATAGGAATAACTATTATTTGTGTGATTTAAAGGCAGAACTGATGATACAGAGATAGATACAAGACCCTATAATGGAAGAGGCTGGCTAGGCTGCCCAGATAAACAACATGGCAGGAACACAATGTGGCCACCGTGTCTGCACCTCACGTATTGGGTCTAGCAATAATTTTATAAATGCATCCATGCTGAGTAGCAACTGACTCATACTGAATAAACTCATGACAGATTCATGTGTACATTACAATGTCAACTCATTAATTTATAATAAAAAATATAACTATCAAGTCAACCTGATCCTCAATCCTCAGCTCAATCATTTCCTATAGGAGAGAGACAGATAGCTAAGTTATATCCAAATGGTTAACTGCAGCTCGGAAAGATTCCTGTGCCATTTAGGTCCCATCACCTTACACTAAGCCACCATTGTCTGATGTTTGGATTATTGCAACAGCCTCCTAATTTTTCTCTGCACTTCACCCTCTCAGATCCATAAAGCACACAGCAGCAAAAGTGTTCGTTTTAAAACACGCATCCAATCACACTTCCCCTCTATTCAAAGCCCTCCAGTGGTTCCCCATTACATTAAAAGGAGATGCAACACCCTACTAGTGGTTTACAAGGTTCTGTGTGGTCTGGGCCCTGACCTCTCCACCCCGCAGGGTGCCCGTCTCCCAACACTCCAGATTCCCCAGCACAGCTGTGTGCTTTCAGATTGAGAGACAGAGTTTACAAATAAAAAATGGCCAGACCATTAAAAAAATCAAAAAAACACTCTGACCCACAACCTGCAGCAACCAACCCAAGAAACTAACCCATTATCTAGAGGAACCAACTCCTCTTATCTACCCTGTCTATCTCTCTATCTACCTATATCCTGTTGGTTCTCTCTCTCTGGAGAGCCCCGACTAATACAGATTCTGTCACTTAGTAATACACACTTAGGCTTCTTCCATGTCCTTTAGTGGCTTGATGGCTCATTTCTTTTTAGCTCTGAATTGTATTCCATTGTATGTATATACCACAGTTTATTTATCCATTTATCTACTGAAGGACATCTTGGTTGCTTCCAAGTTTTGGCAATTATGAATAAAGCTGCTATAAACATCCTGTGTAGTTTTTTTTAACTTTTTATTTCAAAATATTAAAGGAGTAGATATGTTTTTGTTATACGGACACTTTGTATAATGCTTAAGTCTGGGCTTTTGGTGTACCCATCACCATAATAGTGTTCATTTAAGTTTTTACCCCTCACTTTCCTCCCTGCCCTCCTTCTTGGTTTCCAATGTCCTTTATGTCTCTTTGTGCATATGTGTGCCCTTTTTCTTAGCTCTCAATTATTAGTGAGTATATGTGGTGTTGGTTTTTCCATTCCTGAGATACTTCCTTTAGGATAATGGTCTCCAGTTCCATCCAAGTTCCTGCAAAAGACATTATTTCCTTCCTTTTTGTGGCTGAGTAGTACTCCATGATATACATATCTTATTTATATACCATATTTCTTTATCCACTCATGAATTGATGAGCACTAGGGTAGATTCCACATCTTTGCAATTGTGAATTGTGCTGAAAAAAACAATTGAGTGCAGGTGGCTTCTTGATGAAATGACTTCTTTTCCTTTGGGTAGATATCTGGTAATGGGAGTGCTGGATTAAATGGTGAATCTACACTTATTTCTTTGAGGAATCTCCATACTGTTTTCCATAGAGGTTGTACTAATTTTCTGTCCCACCAACAGTATATAAATGTTCCTTTCTCTCTGCATCCACACCAGCATCTATCATGTTTTGACTTTTAAATAATGGCCATTCTGACAGGGGTAAGGTATCTTATTGTGGTTTTAATTTGTATTTCCCTGATGATTAGTGATGTGCATTTTTTCCTGTTTGGTGGCCATTTGTCTATTTTCTTTTGTAAAAGTTCTGTTCATGCCTTTTACCCACTTTTTAATGGGGTTGTTTGGGTTTTTCTTGCTTATTTGTTTGAATTCTTTGTATATTCTGGATAGTAGTGCTTTACTAAATGCAAATATTTTATCCCAATCTGTACGTTGTCTATTTACTCTGTTGATTATTTCCTTTGCTGCATGGAAGCTTTTTAATTTAATTAAATCCCATTTATTTATTTTTGTTGTTGCTGTATTTGCTTTTGGGGTCTCAGTCATAAATTCTTTGCCAAGGCTGATGTCTAGGAAAGTTTTCCCTACATTTTCCTCTGGAATTTTTATGGTTTGATGCCTTACATTTAAGTCTTTTATCTTGAATTAATTTTTTTATGTGGTGAAAGATAGGGGTCTTGTATCATTTTTCTGTGTGTGGCTATCCAGTTTTCCCAGCACCATTTATTGAATAAGGCTTCTTTTCTGCAATGTATGTTGTTGTTTGCTTTGTCAAAGACCAGTTGGTTGTAGGTAGATCATTTTATTTCTGAGTTCTCTATTCTGTTCCATTGGTCTATGTCTCTACTTTTATACCAGTACCATGCCATTTTGGTTACTATAGCTTGGTAACATAATTTGAAGTCAGGTAATGTGATGCCTACAGATTTGTTCTTTTTACTTAAGATTGCTTTGGCTATTTGGGCTCTTTTTTGGTTTCAAATGAAGCTTAGAATTACTTTCTCTAGATCTGTGAAATATTATATTGGTATTTTGATGGGGATTACATTGAATCTTTAAATCACTTTGGGCAGTATGGACATTTTAATGATGTTGATTCTACCAATGAATGAGCATAGATGTTTTTCCATTTGTTTATGCCATTTATGATTTCTTTCATCAGTGTTTTGTAGTTCTCCTTATAGAGATCTTCCACTTTCTTGGTTATTTTCCTAGGTATTTTATTTTCTATGTAGCTATTGTAAATAGTACTGAGTCCTTGATCTGACTCTCAGCTTGACTGTTATTAGTATACAAAAATGCCACTGATTTGTGTACATTGATTTTGTAACCTGAGACTTCACTGAATTTAGTTATCAATTCTAGGAGTCTTTTGGGTTTTCTAGATACAAGATTATATCATTATATCAGCAAACAAGGATAGTTTGACCTCTTTCCTGATTTGGATACCATTTATTTCATTCTTTTGCCTGATTGCTCTGGCTAGGACTTCTAGTACTATGTTTAATAGTAGTGGTGACAGTGGGCACCCTTGTCTTGTTCCAGTTCTTAGGGGGAATGCTTTCAACTTTTCCCCATTCAGTATGATGTTAGCTGTGTGTTTGTCATATATGGCTTTTATAATTTTGAGGTATGTTCCTTATATGCCTGGTTTGTTGAGGGTTTTTATCATGAAAGGGTGCTGGATTTTATTGAAAGTTTTTTCTGCTTCTATCAAGATGATTTTTATGGTCTTTGCTTTTGCTTCTGTTTATGTGGTAAATTATGTTTATTGGTTTGCATATGTTGAAAAACCCTTGAATCCCTGATAAAATCCATTTGATCATAGTGAATTATCTTTTTGATGTGCTATTGAATTCAGTTTGCTAGTATTTTGTTGAGGATTTTGACATCTATGTTCTGTGTAGGTTTTTGTGTGGATGTAAGTTTTCAACCCATTTGGATAGGTATCAAGGAGTGTGATTGATGGATCATACAGTAAGTGTATGTTTAGTTTTATAGAAAACTGCCACATTGTCCTCCAAACTCACCATACCATTTTGGATTCCCATCAGCAATGAATAAGAGTTTCTGTTGGTGCACAATCTCTCCGTTGTTTGGTGTTTTCAGTGTTCTGGATTTTGGTCATTCCAACTAGGTATGTAGTAGTAGCTCATTGTTGTTTTAACTTGCATTTTTCTAATGATATATGGTGTTGAACATCTTTTCATATGCTTATTTGTCATCTATATGTTTTCTTTGATAAGGTGTCCATTTGGGTGTTTTGCCCCATTTTTTAATCGGGTTGTGTTTTTATTGTTGAGTTTCAAGAGTTCTTTGTATATTTTAGAAAATATTCCTTTATCAAACATGTCTTTTGCAAACATTTTCTCCCACTCTGTGATCTATCTTAGTATTCTTTTGATCTGGAGACATTTTTAATTGTCACAACTTAAAGACTGCCACAGGCATCTTGTGGGCAGAGTTTGGGGATGTTGCTAAACAGCCTGTGATGCACAAGACATCCTTCTACAACAAAGAATTATCCCGCCAAAAATGTGAATAATAGTGCTGAGGTCGAGCAACTCCAAACTTCATAATTTCTTGGTTGAGATGGATGACAACTATTGAAGTCACCACCCATAGTTTGGTGTTTTTCATCTCTATAACTCAGCATTTATCTTAGCAGCATTTGATGAAGTGGTTGCAGGATTTTCAGTGGACCACTCTAGCTGCTGGGTTGAGAAAAGACAGAGAAGGGAAAAAACAGAAGCAGTGAGACCAGTTTGGAGGCTACTAGAGAAATTTGGGCAAGAATTAACAATATGTTGACTTTGGTTGCAGCAATGCAGGTAGTGAGACGAAGTCAGAATCTAAATATGTTAATCTGAAGATAGAATTGAAAGTATCTCCTGAACAATCAGATGTGGGGAGTGAAAGAAATGAAATCTATTATCCATGAAGATGGGGAAGACTGAGGGAGAGCCAGCTTTGTGGTGAAGATCAGGAATTTGGTTTGGGACATGTTGATCTTGACATCCAAGTAGTGAAGTCAATGGCATATTTGTTATAAACAGTCTCTGGTGGAAGCCATTGGCATGTAGAGAGGGAAGCCATGAGATTGGATGGATCAACAAGGGAGTGAGTGTGGACAGAGGAGAGAGCCAGCACTGAGCCAGCAGAAAGAGGTCTGAAAAGAGCAGGAGCCAACTAAGGAGAAGGCAAGGGAACAATCAGGAGGGCAAAGGAAGAAACAAGAGAGTAGGGAGCCCTTAGCAGCTCCATATGGATTAACCCACAGCATCCAATGAGACCTGACAGCTGACCATTGTATTTAGCAAGGTGGAGACCCCTGGTGACCCCAGCAAGAGAGGGTTAGGGTTAGGGGTATTTGGATGTTATCTTAGTCTATTTTGTGTGGCTATAACAATACCACAGACTGGTAATTTATCAAAAAAAATTATTTCTCATAATTCTGGAAGCTGAGAAGTTCAATATCAAGGTGCCAGCAGCTGGAAAGGGCTTTCTTGCTGTGTCACCCCATGGTGGAAGGAATGAGGGAGAGAGAAAGAGAGACAGAGAGAGAAAGAGAGAGAGAGAGATTGATTAAACCTGCAGCCTCAATCCCTTTTATAATTGGCACTGGTCTATTCATGAGGGTAGAGCCCTCGTGACCTGGATGCCTCCCATTAGGCCCTACCTCTCAACACTGTTGCACTGCGGATTTGGGGGACACATTCAAGCCATAACAGATGGGTTAAAGAAGTAACTGGAGTAGAGGAATGGAAGGTAGGGAATGACAATACTCTTCTAAAGAGTTTTGCTGCCAAAGGCAGCAAACAAATGAGGCAAGAGATGGGAAGGGAGGCCAGGAGAAGGCTTTTGTTAGGCAGGAGGAATAACGCAGATTAACTCAGAAGAAGGGGGAAATGACGAAGGGGAATGAGAAGGGAGAATTGCTGGGCAGGAGCAGAAGGGTCGTTGTTACCCAGGAGCTTGGCTAGTTCAGCTGCAGTAAAGGGCAGTCACAGCAGGCAGAAATGTGCTGTCTTATCACTTTACATGCTCGGCATGACAGACTGCAAAAGAGCTGACAGCCTTCTCGGGGCCAGGGCAGCCAGAAGCAAATGTTGCTGTGGGACTGGTCCCTTGGTAACATTAAATGTTTCTTTGTTAATCTGGTCAGGGACTTGTCCTGTAGGTGGCCCTATCCTTCATGAGGAAGCAAAGGGCACATGCGTTTCTCCCTCGACTCCTCCAGACAGACAGACACCACAGTGGCATTTGAGGCAATCACCTTGGCCCTCTCTGTGTTTGGCTTCTAACCTACCCTATTCCATCTCATGCTGCAAAGCTCCCGCCCTTAACTTTCATCTCACATTTTGGTCCTTTTCCAGCCCCTTAGAATTGGTACTTGGATTCTGGTTTCCTGGTTGGATTTCAGTACTCCCTTGCTAACTTGGAGAGGACTCCTCCCCGAGCTCCTGGAGCCTTGAGCTGCATGACCTGTTCTATTTCCAGCTCTTTGGGGGCCAGTCTCTGACTCCGGCTTGCCTGGCTAATGCCCTGGCCTGGATCCTCCATCAGCCCTCAAAAGGGAGTTGATATGTTCAGTAACAGCTTGGATTTTGTGGTGAAAACACAAATTCAAAATAGCAAAGTGAATTGCCATTGACTAAATACATTTTTTTTTGGCATAATGTAGCCCAGGTTCATAACTCAATAACAGTTGGAAGCTACCTATTGATGAAACATATGGTTTGGGGTGCTGTGATAGGCAGAAAGCTAGGATGATCCCCAAATTTCCTGACCCTCATCCCCCATGTACATCTCCTGTGTATTCCCTGGGACTGTAAACATGGTGGAATTTACTCCTGAGATTAGGTTATGTTATATGGCACAATTGACTTTTAAAAAAAAAAGATTGCCCAGGTGGCATTTACTTTGTCACACAAGTCCTTTAAAAGCTCAAGGTTTTCTCCAGTTTCCTCTCAGAAGAGGAAGCCAGAGATTGAAAACACAAGAAGGATTCCACGGACATACTGTTAGCTTAAGGAAAGGATGGAGGGGCCATGTCTCAGTAGCTGGGGTGGGGGCAGTCAGGGGTTGTGTGTGACCCCCTCCAGCTGACAGCCAGCAAGGAAATGGAGGCCTCAGTTCAACAATTACCAGAAATTGAATTTTGTCACAATGAGAATGAGCTTGGAAGTATATTTTTACCCAGCGCCTCGAGATGAGAACTCAATCTGGCTAACATCTTGATTTCAGCCTTGTGAGACCCTGAGTCTGCTATACTTTTGACCTAAAGAGCTTTGAGTTAATAAATCAGTGTTTTTTTTAAGCTTCCGAGTTTGTGATCGTGTGTTACACAACAATAGAAAACTAACACAGATGCCCTTGGCTGATAACAATGGTGCTTGGCAATTGGGCCCTAGAATTCCCTTCCAGGTAAGGTAGGTAGCCTGTAGAAAGTAGCTACAGAAGGTTCCTGCAGCCCCTGGGAAGAGTTCACACTCCACCCTCTACCCTAGCTCCTCTGATTAACTGGGACGGATGTTTTATGCGTTTGGGCTTTGGCTTCTTACGTGGATACTGCTACCCCCTGGGTCATCCTTGATTCCCCACTTCCCACACAAGGACCAGTCTAGCCCCTCATCCATAACCACCATCTCCTGATTTCCTGACCCCAGCCTGGTGTTTCTTGAACTCTGGATCTCAGTCTGGATTCAGCACCCTGAGTTCCTGTTTGTCTGGGGTTGGGAGAAAAGGCTGAGACTGGTCAAGGCTTACTTTTATGGAAGGAAAGCATTCATGCTTTGATATTTGAAGTAGCCTCACCCCTTCCTTACTGTAGAGAAATTAATACCAATAGCATTGACGTGATAGCCTAAAATGAGGGCATTGGATGTTCCAACTTCATCTTCCTTCTCTTTATCTTGGGTATCTTTAAAATGACATAGAAATTCTTAGAGTTCCAGCTCTAGAAATAGATCCTTAGATATTTATAAAACTCTGAAACTATAGGGTCTTTTTCTATCCCTTGGGCTGGGCTAGAACTGGCTTGTGGAGAAAAGTTGCATGTAGAGGCTGTACGTTCAGCGTTGACAGTGCCCATCTGTGGCTGTGGCACGGCAAGGTACTTGCTGCTGCCAGACTCAGCAAGGTACCGAGAAGGAGCAGGCAGGGCATGGAGAGGAAACATCCCAAGTCCCTAAGGAGGAAGGGGTCTATGCCTTCAAAATTTCTTCCAAATCTGACATTCTATGAGTAAGAGAGGCCAGCGCTGGATGGGGCAGGTTGGAGGACTACAAGTGGTGAGCTGAATTGGGATGCAATGCTACGAGCTACTGAGTTGACTTATCAGGGTCCAATAACAAGGGAATAGCAGAGCTGGAAAGATTAGAGACCATGGAACAGTTGATGAAAACCACAGGAAATTATGATCGGAACCATATTTATTCATTTTCAACATCCCACTATGTGTTATCACAGGTTCTTTTCACATGTGTTTTCTTCTCAACTACCTTATGAAATTAGATACTGCCATAGTTTGGATGTTTGTCCCCTCAAACCTCATGTTGAAATTTGATCCCCAGTGTTGGAGGTGGGACCAAATAGGAAGTATTTGTGAAATAGGGGCAGATTCCTTGTGAATGGCATGGTGCCCTACTGGTGATGATGAGTGTGTTCTCGCTCTAGTAGCTCCCACGAGAGCTGGTTGCTAAAGAGAGGCTGGCACCTCCCCCTCACCTTGCTTCCTCTCTCTACATGTGATCTCCGCATGCACCAGCTCCCCTGCACCTTCAGCCATGAGTGGAAGCAGCCGGAGGCTTTCACCAGATGCCCAATCCTCCAGCCAGCAGAATTGTCAGCCAAAAAAGCCTTTGTTCTTTATAAATTACCCAGTCTCAGGTATTCCTCTACAGCAAAACGGACTATCACAGGTACTATCATCTCCATTTTACAAATGCAGATTGAGAAGATTCAGAATCTGATATCCATTTATCAGAATGGATAAATGACTTGCCGTGCATATCTAGTAAAGTGAGAGTTAGGATTAGAATGCAAGTGATTTCAATTGACGTCACCTGCCATGCTGTTTCCTGATGGCTCCTCTGATTTAACAGAGACATGGCTGACTCCATAACAAGTATGCCAATTGTATTGAGTGAAAATGTCTTGAGTACCTACTGCATGCAAGACAGTATTCGCAGCTATCTGCCTGCCTTTGCTCTGCAGTTCATGTTCCAGTGGGAGCTCATTATACGGTAGCAGTAATGGCCAGCAGGGATTTTTGTGAGCTCTATGAATATGGTAGCAGCAATCAAGACATATCAGGCATACTGAATGCCTACTATGCTCCAGGCACTGTGCTAAATGTCAGAAATGCTATAGGCAGCGAAACAGTACTTTTATTTTATGCCTATGCTAATTCTCTGGGAAAGCTTTGGTAAACTTCAAGAATGGTCATAAATGGTGTCACTATCTTTAAGTGAGGTATCCTAAGGACTTGTTCTTATTTAAAAGTGAAAGTAGACCAGTTGGCCCAAGTGGGATCAGCAGAAAGAAGCCAAGAGATTTCCAGTAAATACATGGCTGGAGAATTTGAGCCAGATCCAAGCCCAAAAGCCTGTCCCCATGTCATCCAAAAAAAGTAGGGGACGAATACAATTGTAACTAAGAAAGCTGGAGCCTAACGAGTATACTGTCTGGGCAAATGTGTTAAAAGAGAAATGGTTTCAGTAGAGCTTTGAAAAGGGGATATTATAGTAGAGATCAAGAATTTATTAGTGTTAATCTGATCCTGCCAGCTTAAATGACATATTGAAGACACTAGAGTGGTATAAGATGCTAAAAGGTGAGGAGAATTTTTTCCTAGTTCAGGCTGGGCAGGGTGGCTCACGCCTATAATCCTAGCACTCTGGGAGGCTGAGGCAGGAGGATTGCTGAGGTCAGGAGTTCAAGACCAGGCTGAGCAAGAGCAAGACCCCGTCTCTACTAAAAATAGAAAAATTAGCCAGGCAGGGTGGTATGCGCCTATAGTTCCAGCTACTCGGGAGGCTGAGGCAGGAAGATCACTTGAGCCCAGGAGTTTGAGGTTGCTGTGACCTAGGCTGATGCCATGGCCTTCTAGCCTGGGTAACAAAGTGAGCTCTGTATCAAAAAAAAAAAAAAAAAAAAATTCCTGGTTCATACCTGTCTCTCTTAAGATTATCCTGTTCTCTTTATTTCTAATTTCATAAATACATAAGCAGTCTTCCAAATAATATTTTGACTTTGGTATCAGAAATTGAGGTCTGGATTCCAGATAAATTGTTAAATTGTAAATCTAATGTAAAGATCAGTCTTTTATACATTTAATTAACATAAGTCAATCTCAGAGAAGCTGAATGATCACCTAGAAAAAAATCCTAAAAATGGTAATATCCAGGCATGGTCATTTCCCAAGGTCTTGTCCTTAGATTTCAAAGAACCAGAAAGTAAAGAAATTGGAACCTGAAGCTAAGGACCAGACCTGGGAAATGGGGCCATACCTAGGTATTACCATCCCAAAGCGCACTTTTCAGAGCCTTTTGGTGACATCCTTGTAACTTTGCTAATTGCCAAATTCTCTAAGAGAAAATTCTTTGAAAGTCGGATTACTAGTAAACAATGGGTCATGACTGAAATTTACTTCCTTCTTAACCACTTAAGTATTCTAAAGGACCATGAGGCTTCTCCTCCTGGGACCTACAGGCAGAATACAACTCATGGGGCTTCACTACCAGGATTGCTTTCCTAATCCCGGACTTTATTCTGGTTGATTGTGTAGGACATCTTTTTTACAAGCGTCTTTCTTCTTAAAGAATCAGCTTTCCACATCCTTGAATTTGCAGTCTGAAAATTGAATCTACCTCCATGGAGCTGAAAGCAGAGCTATCTGTGTTGATATACAAACCCTCTGAATTGTGTTTTTCTTGTAGCTTCCCAACCCTGTTGGAAGCTTTCTGTTTAAGAGGCAATATTTATATTAGAAACGCCTGTTTTGATTTCTGTGGCAGGGAGTAAAGCACTTTCACCAGCTAGGGTCTTTCCTTGGATGCCCAAAATGAATAATTTAAGTGGCATTTGGGTGACATGAATTCTACACTTAGGGTGATATGAAATGCCTTCCAGATGTCAAGGTTGAAGTAGATGACTACAACATAAGAGCAATGCTTACAGTAGGCTGTGGATTCTATCAATATTTTCATTATTAATGGAATACTATTATTCTATTAATTCTATAATTATTATTTTATTATTTTAATAGTTGATAAATATAATGTCTAATGATGGCTGATGGAGTTTATCAATATTTTTTAAAATATTTTATTTTTAATTGTGGTAAAAAAAACACAACGTAAACTTTACCATCTTACCCATTTGCAATGTACAGTTCAGTAGGGTTAATTATATTCACATTGTTGTGCAACTGATTTCCAGTACTTTTTCATGGTACGAAACTAAAACTCTGTACCCATTAAACAATAACTCTTCCTTCCTCTCTCCTCCCAGCCCCCGGCCACCACCATTCCACTTTCTGTTTCAATAAATTTGACTACCTCACGTAAGTGGAATCATGCAGCATTTTTCTTTTTCATGATTGGCTAAGAATACACTTTGATGGATAAAACCAGTTCTTCAACTGTACATCCTTTCAGCTGAGAAGCAGCAGCAGAGTTTACTAGTAAGCTATTAAGTATGAAATGTCTGATTTCCTTAAGTTCTAAGTTTGACAGTTGATATCTCTGACATTTCAGTTTGACACTTCTAGCTTTATTTTTATTGTGAAGGTACATCCTCAGTCTTTCAAACACATGGCTTATGATTATCTGTCAATATATTTAGAATAACTTTTGTGAAACCATAGATAAGTCAAAAATTTGTGTTATTTTCTAATATGAGTTCCATCGTGGAACCAATGCAGCCCAGACAGATCAAAACGTCAACAAAGTGTTTGGGAAAGATGTGGCTAATGATGCATAGTATGTCAATGGTTTGAGAAGTTCCATTCTGGTGGTTTTAATTTTGAAAATGAGCCACGTGGGTGACCTGAGATGACGGTGGATAATGATGAGCTTAAAGATGTAGTGGAAACGAATTCATCTCAACCTGTGCTGAATTAGCAGCAAGGGTTGACGTTACTATTCCAGCAATATTGGATCATTTGAAACAAATTGGCAGGGTAAAGAAGCTGGATAGATGGGTTCCACATGAATTAAACAAGTGTTGGCAGAGAAATGGTCTCGAAGCTTGCGTTTCTTTACTGTCATGACATAAAGTTGAACCATTTCTACACTGTATTGTTATGTGTGATGGAAAATGAATTCTTTTTGACAATTGCAAGCATTTGGCATAATGGTTGCCAAAACACAGTCCAATACTGAACGAATATTCACCAAAAAAAGCTAATGGTGTCTACTCGGTGGTCCAGCGCTGGTATTATCCACTATAGCTTCGTGAAACCTGGTCAACTGATGACAGAAGATGTCTACTGCAACCAACTGGATGAAATGATGAGGATGCTTGCAATTAAGTAGCTGAGATTGGTCAATACAGACAACACTCGACCACATGTTGCACAAACTATGCTGCTCAAACTATAGCAGCTGGACTTGGAAACTCTCTGTCATCTACCGTATTCACCAGACCTTGCACCAACTGACTACCACTTCTTCCAGGGTTTGGACCACTTCTTGCAAGGAAAATTCTCAACAGGCTGTGGAAAATGCCTTTTGGGATTTCATGGCCACTCGCTCTCCAGGCTTCTCTGCGGCCAGCATAAACAAGCTACCAGCTTGTTAATGACACAAATAGCAAAACTGTGTCTATAGTTTAGGTGCATTCTTTGATTAATTGTACTGCTTCTTGTCTGATGTATAATAAACTATACTTCTCATTTGAAATCAAACATTTCATATTTAATGACCTAATACATCATCATGATAATAGTTAACCTTTGCTTCAGTGTGCTGATTGGTGTGCTAGGAGTTTCAAATTTATGATCTCAGTTGGCCTCACAACAACCTGAGAGGTAGACATTCTGATTAGCTCCGCTTTACAGGAGAGGGCCCAGGACTAGAGAGGTGAGATAACTGGCTTGTTGTCACACAGGTAGTTAGGGTTAAAGTTGGCATTCACACCCAGGCAGTCAGGCCCCTAAGACTGTGCTCTTAATCACTAGACCACACTGCTTCTCACCACTGTCTGTAATTTGCCTGGGATGTAGTAATACTCTTTTCCAGACAAGATAGACATTTCTCAGACGAGAACCCTGGCAAAGCTCACAAGCAATTTTGCAATATGTTCGCAGCAGTCATCCTAAGAATAAGACTTACCCAGGTTTCTGCAAGGAAGCCTGATGCAGTCGGTGTAGCAGACGCTCCATGTCCTCGCGGGGCCTGAGCTCACCTGCACCTGCAGGGGGCAGTTCCTGGGCACCTGACAGCTTCTCCCTCAGTGGCTCTGCCTGAAACTTTCTCAGGTGCCCAAGCCGTGCCAGCTTGCCCAGCCAGTGTGCTAGGCAGCTGGGAATACTGGGGATGTAACACTCCCGGGATGGAGTAGGGGATAAATGCCCTCACTATCCCGGCATTACTCTTCCCTTTGCTCCTTCCTCACTGCCATCCGTCTTTTCCCCCATGCCCTCATTTGTATTTCCTGGGATGACTCAGTAAACTACCTTTCTAAGTCCTTGTCTCAAGTGCACTGGGGAACCCCAAACAGACAATCAGCAAATGTGAACTTGAACTTGCAATGCCAACTACTCCCCCGGTGGTTGTGGCTGTTGCTGTTGCTGTTGCTGTTGTTGTTGTTTTTAACAGAATTGCATCCTCAGACCAGATGTTTGTTGGAATGTCAAGGGACGCACAGTCTTGACAGTGGAGCATTGGGCAAAGATGGCTCTGAGCTAAACACCTAATTTATCATAGTATGGGAGTACTAGAATTCTTAAGAAACTGGCCAGCCTTGTTCAACAGTCCCCTGGTAAACAGAACAGATACTGTGTCATTTTAAACAACAAACAGCATAAATTAAATTTGAACTAAAGTGTATGTGTCGTTGTTGGCTCTTTACAAAATAAATTAAGTGCAAGCTGAGCAAATCTAAAAGGCAAATCATTTCCTCTCTTTCTGAGGAAGCCACCTGTGGGTCTCTGTTCGTTGGTTCTAAGCCTCACCCTCAGAGCACCCTAAGTGCTTACACAATGGGTCTCCATGTATTTCCCACTTATACTACTACTGAGATAAATGAAGCATTCAAGAGGAAATAAAACAGTAAATGCATGCTACAAATCGATTTTATTAAAGAGACATTTCACTTCATCCAAAACAAAACAAAAAAAAAGAAACAACCACATTGAACTCATTAGAAAGTGATAAAAACACTATTTTGTCACAGTCTTAAGCAGCTGGTTCTAGTTTAAGTGACTAAGTGGAAGTTAATCAATCATAAACAATCACGCAAATACCCTGTTGGATATTTGCCTTTAATAAGCAGTAATCCACAGCTCACCCTACAGAAACATGGCAGCCCACACTTTACATAGTATGAGAGAGAAGATGCTTTCGGGTTTCAGGAGACCTGTACATAAACCATGCTGAACACATGAAGCTTGGCTCAAGACACTCACAAGCAAAGATCAGCTACTCAAACCAAATGCAACAAAGTCATTCCAGAATGAAAATTAGTGCTTTTGATTTCTCAAAATAAGTTTGTTTCAAGGGGGAAATGTGAACAATAGGAATGAAAACCAAAAAAAATTAAAACAGAGGATGGTTCTAAATTATAACGAAGCTTTAAAAAAAATCTAACTTAGATGGAAAATTACCACACCATCATTTGCACTGAGAAATTTCCCTTAATCTCCTCCTGCCATGACAACCATAGAAGAAAAAGACTGATAGAGGAAGAATGGGATTAATCAAAAGGTGAGATGAAAATCTCTTCCCTTCTGTTCAAAGAAAAGAAAAACAATAAGAAGAAAGCTTTGAGAAAGAAGAGAGCTAGGAATTTCTTAATTTAGTCTGGAATGTTTCCACTGGAATGAAGTCAGAAAGACTCATTCTGTTTGTCTACATTCTTATCTATTTCTAGGTGTGTCCATCTTTTCTATTTTTAGAATAGAAAATTTTTGAGGATGAGAATTATGATTTATTTATGTGTAATAAATAAAACTTGGTGGATAAATCTAGAAATAATTCTCTTTACATTAATCTGAAGCGTTATTGATTTTTATCCTCTTCTGCATAGTGCCGTGTAATTACTGAAATGAGCGTTTTCAAGAATTGGATGGTCTGAACATATTCCAACTAGAGAGGGCACCATCCGTGGGCTTAGGTGACATTTTGAGACATTACCTGCCAGTAAATGAGGACATCTGGCCTGCCCAAGAAGCAGAGGAGTCCAGTAGAACTTTGCTGTACACAGCCACCAGGGAACCAACCATCATAAACATAGGCCAGGATTGTTGCTCTTTGAATATTAACATTTTAAATCCTTGACCTTTAAAAAAAACCATGAAAATGCTTGCATACTTAAATAGATTATGTGGTATAAAATTAAACCTTTTTAGTGTATGAAAGTATTATTTCAGCTCACAAAACATGTATTGTTTTGTGTTCAGGATAATACATGAAGCATTAGACCTACAAAAATGGGAAGAAGGCTTTTTCTCAGTGAGCTTACACTCTGATGAAATAGACACAGCAATTTTTTTATAGAATGTAGTAAATAAAAATAATGTAATCTGTAGGTTAAATGTGCAAAAGAGAGAGATACCTAGAATGACTCCTGGGTTTCTGGTCCAAGTTACAGTATAGATTGTGGTGCCGTTTGCTGCGCTGGAAATGGGAATGCCCCACAAGCTCTCATTTGTGAGTTGCTACAAATGATGATGAAGATGGTATGGGACACGTGGCCCCAAGAGTGGCCCTAAACTTGGCTTAATATAATAAAAAGGTCATTTGCCAGGCATGGAGGCTCACACCTGTAATCCCAGCACTTTAGGAGGCCAAGGTGGGAGGATCACTCGAAGCCAAGAGTTCAAGACCAGCTTAGGCAACATAGCAAGACCCTATCTCCACAAAAATAATTTTTAAAAAATTAGCTGGGAGCGGTAGCGTGCACCTGTAGTCCCAGCTACTAAGGAGGCTGCGGTGGGAGGATCTCTAGAACACAGGAGTTTCAGACCAGCCTGGGCAACATAGTGAGACCCCATCTCTACAAAATATTTAAAAATTATCTGAGTGTGGTGACGTGCATGTATAGTCCCAGCTACTCGGGAGCCCAGGCATTTGAGGATGCAGTGAGCTATGATCGTGCCACCATACTCCAGCCTGGGCAACAGAGCAAGATCCTGTGTCAAAAAAAAAAAAAAAAGTCACTGATGTCAGCATGCATGTTTAGCCTCTGGCTTACCGTTACAAAAACGGAATGAAATCTTTCATACACCACACACACATACACACATTCAAACATTCCTCATTGTATCCACAGTTTAGTGCAGGCGGCTGCTTGTTCGCTTAGCAAAGCAGCTGTTCTCACTTCTGTGCCTTTGCCAAAGGTTGTCTCCTCTGTGGTCAGAGCACAGCCTAGTCACTGCTTCCTCCACCCCATCCAACGTGCCCCAGGGCCAAAGTCACCACTTACACCTCCTCAGCTCTCTACCAAGTTATTATTTTTTTTCTTGACCTGTTTCCAGCCAAATCTTTAATGTTTCTCGGCCGCCAACCTTGCAGACCAATAAAAATTGGTCTTTTCTCAACACCAACATCCACCACAGTGCTTCTTTTCTCAGAGGCCAAGGGACCTACCTCAGCAACAGGGCTGTCCCCCCCACGTTTCTGTGCAGAGTTGGAGATGCGAGTTGAGAGTTGTGAGTTGCGGGTGCTCAGCGCTGCTCTCTTGCCTGCAGAGAGGCAGGGCTGGGGGATGCTCTTCTGGCCATTCCCAATTTCATTTCCTAAGTCTGAAGTGTTCAAGTGCCTCAACTTCCGAAAACCATAGTTTTATAACATGTTAATTATGAGTTTGGTGTTTGTATTAAGGCAAGCATGTTCAAATATAAGAGAGATTTTTTTTACCTTAGTTTCTGCCAAGAAGTTCTTGAAATGATGATTCTCATGCCATAATAAATTTGGAAGAATAGCAAATAGATATAAACTAGTTTCACATTATGAAGGGACTTGTATGTGCTGTTCGAGAGGCTGGACTATATTTAGAAGGCAAACAAAAGCCTCAGAAGGTTCTGGATAGAGAACAATAGAGATCTTCCTCTTTCCCTTGCTCCCCCCCCCCCCCCCACAATAAAAGAAGTCAGTGTAAGAAATTTCACCCTGAGAATGAAGCTCTGTGCTCTGTCTCCGTTGTTTCTCCGAAGGCTTCAATTTCTACAGGATTCAAGAGCATGACCCCTCCAGACGACAGGGGGATTAGCCCCTGACTCATTTCTTTCTTGCTTCATCCACACCAGATCATGCCCTGAGTGCACTGCGATCAGCCACTTCTCCTTGTTTTCCTGATACTTCCACTTCCTACATGGCCTTCTCCCTCTCAGTGGACATGTGATGTCTTATTCTTTCGACTCAGCTCATCTCTGCCCCTTTGGGGAGAATCATTGCTTCCCTCTCCTGACTTGTCATATCACTGATTAGATGTCTCCATCATAGTTCTTATCATACAGTATTGTGGTTATTATTAATATATGTGACCATCACATGACCAGGGAGACCTGCTCTATGTATCCCTGGAAATCAGCAAAGAACTTGACACTTCTTAGATTCAATGTGCACTTGTTGACTAGAATGGAACTAATGGAATTAAATAAGGATAACGGCTGACATTTTCCTCTCTTTGAGCATTTCAACTGCTTGTTGGAAGAGGTGACATTATCAGCATGATCAGACCAGAAGAGACGATGGACAAAGAAACATGAGAGAAGCATACTCCAAATCTTTAAATTTCAGCATTTGTGCTCCCTACGATACCAAATGAAATGTAGCAAAAAGAGAAAGGGAGGAATCAGGATGTACACAAAGCAAATATCAGGAAAAGGAATAACTTAAATACCAATGAATGGAAAAAGAAAAGAATTAGCTGCGTGCTACCATTCACCCCATCTCAGGTCCTGTCTTTTCCCAAAATTTGCCTTTTTGGGAATGAGGTTCCCAAAAGAATGACATTCTTTCTGACACAGATCCCAGGACAACTCGTGGCTAGGCCTGCGCTCCCTCTGATGTCAGACCAACAGCCCTCTTGGCCAAGCCGAGACCAGCACAGTGACTAGCGTGGTTCCACGTGCTCCTCTTCCTTCAGTTCCCCAACCCTGATGATCTTTTACTGCATGTTCCTGAAATGCATTTTCTAATATTCATTCTCTGTGACTTTGCCAGTTTCCCCTCTCTTTTGATGTGTTGTTGTCCATGCAGTAATTTATCTTATTTCAAATTGGTTGGAAAGCTCAGCATTATCTATACATCATTTTTGAGCAATGGTTCAAAACAATTATAGCAGGGTGTATCTATTACTTTACACATGTTGCTTAGAAAAATGCAAGTTAGTAATTTCTCAAATAATTTTAAAGGCAACCATATCATCACTTCTTTTTTATAAATAATTGTATTTCATTGTGTACCAGAAGATCTTTTAAACTTCTCATATGTTTGCTCTCTCTCTCTCTCTCTCTACACACACACACACACACACACACCCCAAACTGGAGAATAAAAGCAAAATATGAAACTTTAAAAAATCTACATGAAGCAATTGTCCATTTTTTAATTGATGTGCTTTCTTCTGAATTATATTATGTATACTCAATATTATATTCTTGATATGAATTGTTATATATATGGCAAAAGCGTTCATTTGGCATTTGCCTCTTGACTATATATGTCATACTTGAGTTTTCAGCTGTTTATAGTGCTTATGTTATTTAATTGATCAATATTATTCTTTACTGGCCTGCCTTTATGGCCTGGAGAAAGATTTATGACGAAGCTTTAAGTTCTAGGGCTCCTTACTTATATGGGCCCTTTTCAGGGCTCCAGATGGGTCCTAGTAATGCCTTATCCTGGTCATAAAACTTTCAAAAGTCAGATATTTTAATCACATTTAGTTTCTTTTCACTCTTGCTTCCCCTCCATTATGCTAAACTTCCTGTCAAATGGCATCAGATGATATCCCTGTGGGGAATCTAACTACGGGAAGTTGAGTTCAAGATACATTGAGTTTAGTGGGATGCATTTACACAGTTTGCTCTCATTTCTGAGTACAGCTTAGTTCTTGCTAGCTGTGTCTCTATAGGAATGACTTCCAGGAATAGGTACAATATGCTTGAAATGTACAGAGCCAGGAGCTAGTCTGCAAAATTATAAACACAGGGTTTGGTTCTCATCAATGCCTAGTCATAACAGAAATTTTCTCCTGTTAATGCATAAAAATAATTAAGACTTAATAATACGGTGTATATAATTTTTTAAACGTCCATACACAATAAAAGTATTTGTTGTATATTTTTATATATCCATAGAAACCATTCTGTCATGAAAAGCAAATTGAAGCAAAAAAAAAAAAAACCCTCAACTAATACTGAAAACATGATTCATTAAAATAAAGAAATAAATTTCAAATAGAAGTAGTGAATAAGCCGTAGAACTGTTTGATTTTCCAGTTAATGAAGAGGCGTGTGAGTGTAACAAATTGGAAAAAATTCACACTTTTTGCTGATTTGTCAGTTTGTTAAATGAGTGTAACCTTAGAACTTGAAGTGCCCCGAGGTCTTCCAATTCATACATGAAAGAAACTTGTTAGAGGCTTTCCCAATTTTGCAACAATACTAAAAATTTACATTATGAGTTCTGAAGCTGTAAAGAACTTTTCTAGTCTATTAATTTAAAGAAAGTGCTTTGCTCAACCATGAAGGAAAGGGTTTATTGTTTTATTTTCCTATTAGAAAAAATTTAAAAATTATTGTCATATGAGGAGACAATTGAATATATGGCCAAAAAATGTAGGGAAAAAAAGATTGTAGAGTGTGTTAATAAAAATGTTATTTTTCTGGGATTTTGTGATGTCTGTATTATTTATGAGCTTCATTTTCTCATCCTAAGCAAATATTCATTTTTATTTCTAATTTTACATTCACGTTTTTACATTATTTTGCGTAATGAAAGTTAACAAAATGTGGATCCAACCCTTGTCTCATGCTTAGAAACTGCATCTTGACTATAAAAATGATTCCTTTTCTATATTCAAAATCGTTAACCTATCTGGAATTTATTTTAGATTATGGTATGGGATGGGAAATTTGCCTTCTTTTTCAAAGAAAGCCAATTGTTGTCATCATTATTAAATAATGTGTATTTTTCCTATTGCTAATAAAGGTCATTTTATCATATATTAAATTCTTAAGTATGCTTGACATCCTTCTAGAATTTTATTCTGTTTATTGTTCTATCTATTCTAGTACCAGTTTTAATTATTATATTTTGGTAATATATTTTGAAAACTATTAAAACAAATCTCTTCTCATTCTTAGTTTTCAAAAATTTCTTTATTATTGCAGTCTGTTTATTTTTCTAGTTGAACTTTAAAATCACTCTGCTACGTGTGGTAAAAAAAAAAATCCCATTAGAATTCTGACAACTTGTAATTACTTTAGTAAGAATTGATATTTTAACAATGCTGAGATTTCTTATCTGGTGGCATTATTTTTTTTTTTTATAGTTGTGTATGTCCCTTGGAAAATGTTATAAATGTTGTTGTATAAATTCTGTGTATTTCTAAGTACATGTCAAGGTTGTTGATGTTTGTTGTTAGAAAACTGTTTTATAATTAATTTCTCTGTGTTTTGTAAATGGCCATTTTACTGAACTTTATTAAAGAATTTAGTAACTGCAAATGCTGAAACTTTTTTCCATTTGAATATTTTGAAACTTACTTAGCTTTTCTCATTATATTGGCCAAGATTCACAAAATAGTAGTGGCTGTTTACACCAAGTATTTATGACTTTGATAGGAATACTTGAGAGAGAGAGATACATCTTGGTACCTATGTATTGATCTGTGTATGTATGAAATGTTGAAGGAATATTCTTTCTAGTTTCCTTAAATTCTCTGTCAAGCATGGCTGTTGAACAAAATTGGGTACTTTTAGAGAGCATCTATTGATATGAATATTTTAAAAAATCATTTGTATCTGTTACATTAACAGATTTTTTTATACTAAACCATCTTTGATTCCAAGAATAAACTCTAATATGGGGGCAATTTGTTGCTCTTTTAATACATCTGGGTTGATGATTTTATTTAGGATTTTTTTCCTCTCTATAATCATAAGTAAAATTTAGCTGTAGTTTTGTTTCATTGTGATAATTTTATCAGGTTTTGGTATAAGGTTAAAATAAACTGGGAAGATTTCCATCTTTCTTTATGTTCTGGGACATTTTAAATTGCAAGAGAAATCTATAATTTCAGAGTCTAAAATAACATCCATAAAATCATCTGGTTTTGGCAAATTTGAAGGGATAATTATCATCTTTTTCAATTTTATTCATGGTAGATCTTCTACATATTGAGCCAATTTTGGTTATTTATATATTCCAGGCAGACAATCTATTTCATCAAGATATTCTAACTCAGTTGCATAGAGTTTTATAGAGAAGTAGCTCCCAATGTTTTATCCTTGCATCCCATCAGTTAAAAATGTTTGAGTAAGCACCCCAATTTACTTATTTAATAACTGCATATATTTACTACTATACTCACAGATTACATAAATTATAAAACAAAGTTGGAAAAGAAAAATTTAAAAGAGCTAACGATGAAATAATTTAAAAATAATTTTAAAAACTTTTTGCTTCTCTAAAATAGTTGTAATATTTATATTTCAGTAAAAGTTATATGATTAAATAGGCTTTATCATTTTTTAAAATCTTGGTTTCACACTTGGTGATACAATGATCAAATAACTTTTTTCTAAATTTAATTTATCTTTATACTTCTTTTATAAAGCTGCCCTAGTTAAAAAGATACCTCAAAAATACACATAGATCCAAATTGGAAAAAATAAATGCATCACTGGCAGCCTTACTAAATCATATTTATTCTTTTCAGGCCCATTCACCAGTTATGTAGATATTGGTTCAAATATTAGGAAATGTTTGCCTTTGCTTTTCCTAATGTCAATCAGTTGGTCTTTTTAAACAATCAGAGTGTTCAATTTTTATATTTTTAACAAATAACTTTAAAAACCACTGGGACTATATATTACAGGTTACAAAGCAGGTTAGATATTTTGTGTCCATATTTTTAGAGTATGTAGATTAAAAGAAATTTTATAAGTGACAAATACTGCTGTCAGCAACAGAATCAAATTATTATGGGGACATTTCCAAACCGTGATTCTCAAAATGCTGTCTTCTTGCAGAAGTTTTTTTTGAAAGCAGTTATTTTTTATTTCCTTATAAAAATATATTATTATTATTATTTTAGAGATAAGGTCTCACTATGTTGCCCAGGCTGGTCTCAAACTCCTCCTCAAGACATCCTCCCATCTCAGCCTCCCAAGTAGCTGAGAGTACAGGCTCAAGCCACCATGTCTGGCTACTAGTTTTACTTTTGAGTGGAAGATTGTGCTAATATTTTTTCAATGCCTGCTAGGTTAATACAACTGGTAGCCATTTATGTTCACAGAAATGGTCAGCAAATTTGGAATATTTGTCTCTATAGAGGAAACATACATAACTCACCAATAGCTTAAATCTTTAAACTTAAATTAAAATAGCTTACAATGATACTTGAATTAAATCTCAGATATCTTGTAAGAGGACATAAAATTCCATGTACTTCTTTATTGAGTTTTTAGGTTGATATCACATAATTTTTATCAAAAGTTTATAAGTTTATGAAGATGTAACTGATGGAATTTGGTAACTACTAACATTTAAAAATTAAAACTTAAATCCTGTCACATCCAATGGTATCCCAATACTATAGCAATTTGATACTCACCACCCTCCAATTACTCAGCCACAAAAAACAATGGTGATGTAGCACCTCTTGTATTATCCTGGATGGAGCTGGAGCCCATTCTACTAAGTGAAGGATCACAAGAATGGAAAAACAAGCACCACATGTACTCACCATCAAATTGGTATCGACTGACTTAACTAACCAACACTTAAGTGCACATATAGTAATAATGTTCATAGAGTGTCAGGCAGATGGGGTGGGGGGACAGGTATATTCACACCTAATGGGGGTGATGTGCACCATCTGGGGGATGGACATGCTTGAAGCTCTGACTCAGGTGGGGCAAAGGCAATATATGTAACCTAAACATTCGTACCCCCTGTCATATGCTGAAAAACAAACAAACAAAAAAACATGAATCAGCTTCTATTTAACAATGGAAAATAGTACTTTACCCCTTTTTTGTCCTGGACTTCTATTCCTATCCCACTTCAAACCCCAAGAATTTATTTTAGTATATAATCATTTTGAAACTTTATGTTAATCACCACTATTTTCTACTATAAAAATATGCATATAAATTGAACATTTAATTTTTTTAATTACCTGTGAACATAAGGCTCTAAGTGTTAATTGCCTCTTGGATAGAGTTATCATTGCAATTGTTAGTAGTACATAATTAGTCAAAACAACATAATGATATTAAAAATTTTCATAGATAATTATTAAACCAAAATTTGAAAATTATTGGAAATAAAGCTCTTAATGAGACGAGTGGGGCAGGTAATTTTCATGTGTCCCTGGATAAATATTGTTTATGATTTGAATGAGACAGGGCTCACATCACTTCTATTCATCCATTTCACATTTCTAGATGTAAACCCTGAAACTCTTGTTCATGCAAATAGATAGAAATGGAGGTTTTGTTATAGCAATGCTGCTCAATTTGTTTAACCACTTCTGGATCATATGCCAAGAAGTCACCCACTGATGAAATTACTTTTAATGATCTATCTTTTGAAATTTCTACTTCATTCTTCAATTGTGTTGAAAGCAAAGAATTAATATGTTACACAGTCATTAGAGTTCATTCACTTAGGCTTTATTGAGATTTATCAAATGATTATTGGCCAACTTTCGCTGTGTAACCAACAAAACCTCGGTGGTGTATAACAAAAAGCAGCTATTTTTCTCCCTAGCAAGCAGGTTTGTCAACTGGGGCAAACCTGGTCCAGGCTGTAGATCCATTTTGGTCTGTTCCATGTCTCATTCTGAGGTGCAGGATGAAGTCACAGTGGCTCCCTGGGCTGTGGTCTCCTCACGTCCGAGGTCAAAGCATGAGGTGCATCTTAAAGCCTAGGCTCAGAATGGGCACACAATCGTTGGCCAAAGAAAGTCAGATGACTAAGCCCAGCATCAAAGGACTAGGATGAATATTCTCATCAGGAATGTGTGGGATGGGGGTGGGAACATTTGCTGAATAATCTAATCGACCACACCTATTACCTATTCTTCTTATTTATGTTGTTTTGTTTTCAATGTAGTTTTCGTTTAGCAATAACTTATTCAAAACAATATATTAAAAAGAGTTGGTAGATTAAAAAGAGAGATGAGGAAGATCTCCAAGATGCTGATAATGTTCTTTTATTTTTTCTGCCACCTGGGTGGTAGATAGGAGGGTTCACCTGACGATAATTCAGTGAACTGTACATTGATAATCTATGCACTTTTTCAGTAAGTAATGTTATACTCCAAATAGAAGCTTATTCTTTTTTTTTTTTTTTTTTTTTGAGACAGAGTCTCACTCTGTTGCCCGGGCTAGAGTGAGTGCCGTGGCGTCAGCCTAGCTCACAGCAACCTCAAACTCCTGGGCTTAAGCGATCCTACTGCCTCAGCCTCCCGAGTAGCTGGGACTACAGGCATGCGCCACCATGCCCGGCTAATTTTTTGTATATATATATTTTAGCTGTCCATATAATTTCTTTCTATTTTTAGTAGAGACGGGGTCTCACTCTTGCTCAGGCTGGTCTTGAACTCCTGACCTCGAGCGATCCACCCGCCTCGGCCTCCCAGAGTGCTAGGATTACAGGCGTGAGCCACCGCGCCCGGCTGAGAAGCTTATTCTTAAAAAAAAAAAAAGACTTGAGGAAGTAAAATTTTTTATCAAAGCTTTTTTTAATGCAATATTTGTATAGTGATTCTTTTTACCTTATTATATGCTTTAAATATGTATTTTATCAATCTATTAAGAACTATAGGTCTAAAGCATTCAATTTATGGAAAATGTCTGCTATGAAACCTAAGTAGCAAAGCTGTTTCTTATTTTCAAATCTATTAACTAAATCAGATTTACTTTTCATCAGAAAATCACTCACTGTTATAAATAACATATTCAAATAAACACGTTTATATTTATTTCAAGGAATGTTATAAAAACATTGTGAAATGAGTAATGGACTACATTTTGTAATACAGTTTACTAAAGGTGATTAAGATTTAAATTGTGCAGGTTCAATATAATGAAATTATCCACTTTACAAGTTAAAAAGCAAGAATGAATCAGTACACTGTTTCTTACATCTTAATTTCTAATAATGCAGTGTAATATATAGATAAAATGATGTTATGAAGGGAGGAATATGATAAAAACATGATATTTATTAAGTGTGTGTGCAAGCATGTATTTAACTTTGATATTTGGCTTTTTGGAATAATTAACTAAAAATCATGTGTAAAAATCCATAAATAGCTTCATTAATTTTGTTCACACCAAGAGAAAACATTTTCTATATTTCATGAAAGAAGATTTTAAACACTGCTCAAAAATTAATTATTCTAGCAGCTACTGTATAATTTAAATTTTTAACAATAGGTAGAAAAATGTAAACAATTTAGAATATGAAATAAATATTTTAAGTTATGAATTGATAAAACATATTTTGACCAATAATTGAATAATTGGCATCACTTGAAACATTTGGACTTCAGTTCCTTTTAAAGCAACCAGTATCACCAGTCTGCACTGCGTGTTCTTTGAGTATACTTTTCTTCCCAGTCAATGATACATCCTAGGGAGGAGGACTGAGAGCAGCTGAAGAAAATTGCTTACATTTAAATAAAGAAAACAAAAGAAATAGTCATTTTTGGCATCACTATGTTTACCAATGTCACCTTCATTTTGCCCACACTAAACTCTCCCTCAGAGAACAATGCACTTTTGGACAATGTTTGAGAGGAGGAAGAGGAGAGGCTGCAAAAGACAACTGCCATCATTGCCCTCTCTGATTTCAGGATGATCCATCAAGGGCAAAAGACTCTGTCTCCAATACAATGCTATACCTTTAGAAGAAATATGTATAAGAGAGGGAAAGACCAGAAACCTTGTGGACTTTTTTAAATCCATGGACTAGTCATAAAAGGAAGCTTCCTAGAAAACAATATTTCCAGAAGTCCCTTAGTTTTGTTCCTTGGAGGTGTCTCACATGATGGGGCCATAAACCACCATTTTAAAATCCAGGAGGAGTGAGGGGTAAATCTTTCATGATCTCAATGCTGCTCACTGAACCCGTCTGGGCTCTCTACTTCCCCACTCAGGGTCAGTTCCGTGGGGCCAAGGGACTGTGTTGTACAAATGAAAGATGTGTCCCTTTCCAGGTTGGAATATTAAGTGCCATCGCAAGACCCTCCTCAGCAAAGTTTCCTCTTCCTTCTGCCGTGATGACTGACAACTTCCATCCAGCCACTAGCCGAGTCACGAAGTGCAACACAACAGAGAGACCCAACGCTCCCCTGGGTGGAGGCGTAGCATAACTAAGAAATAAACACCTGTGTCTTAAGCACGGACATTCTGGGCTGGTTTGTTTCCCACAGCATCCTGAACAACTC
Organism: Eulemur rufifrons; assembly: GCF_041146395.1. Classification (NCBI taxonomy): domain Eukaryota; kingdom Metazoa; phylum Chordata; class Mammalia; order Primates; family Lemuridae; genus Eulemur; species Eulemur rufifrons. The sequence goes on along the minus strand of NC_091000.1, from coordinate 60,224,442 downwards.
AGTTTTCTTTTGTAAAGTGGGACAAGGCCTACTTTGAAAGGGGACATAAGAAAGAAGAAAGCCCACATCATACTAGGGAAGAGGACACACCAAAGTTGTGCTGTGCATTTGGAGACCTTTACGTCCCCACGTTGTATTCCCTTTTAAAAAGTCTCCACTTAGCCCAGTAAGATCACTGATCTAGGGGAAAAATTTCTTTTAAATAGTTTGCAAAAAAATTGCTGGGGAATCTCTGTGGAAAAGAAAATATACTTGTGATAATTCCTCCTCTCATTTCAGAGAATTGTGAAAAGTCTGTTATTTTAAATAATCTAGTCTGAATACTATTTAGCTAAGTGTATATAAAACAAATATGTTCCAATACACTAACGCACCAAAGGCACCAATGCCAACACCTCGGTATGGTGAAACCCTCTCCCACCTCCCCTACCAAGGAGACACAGGCCTGGTCTATAGACCGAGTGCAGGTCTGCTGAGTAGCTCCAATACTACGGAAGCTTATTTTCAATTTTTTAAATAAAAAAAATAAAAATAGATGTTCCAATACTTTATTTGCATACCTTCTATGGCATAGATCATTCCCTAGGATACATCCATCTCACTTCAGAGACAACAAAGAGAATACTGTCTTCTCAATTCTAATTAAACTTCCTTTAAATCTGTGGTTAAACATTCTTTATTATTCCTAATTTGAGGTATTTGTGGTTTGGTTTTTGTTTCTAGACAGGGTGCTGCTCTGTCACCCAGGCTAGAGCACAGTGGTATCGTCATAGCTCACTGCAACCTCCTACATTCAAGGGATCCTCCTGCCTCAGCCTCCTGAGTAACTGGGACCACAGGCACATGCCACAACACCTGGCTAATTTTTGTATTTTCTGAGGAGATGAGGTCTTGCTCTTGCTCAGGCTGGTCTCCAACTCCTGGCCTCAAGTGATCCTCCCGCCTTGGCCTCTGAAAGTGCTAGGATTACAGGTGTGTGCCACCATACCTGGCCTGGTTTTTGTTTTTCTTCATTGAATGTGGCAGATATTTATCAATTTTAAGAAGCGGTTTTTCATATTTATCAATTTTTCTACTCTAATATATTATTGCACTTTTATATCTAAAATTGTTTTCCTCTTTCTTTTCTTAGGTTTATTTTATTGTGATATCAATTGTGATACCAGTTTCTTGAGTTAAATACTGTTGTGTTTTTTTAATTTTATTCTTTCTGGTTTAGTGACAATAAAATATTTAAGATGCTTTTTTGTTAAGGAATATTGCAAATAAAAATTGTATATATTTACAATGTATAATGTGATGTTTTTATACATGTGTACATTGTGAAATGGTTAAGTCAAGCTAATGAACATATCTGCCACCTCACATACTCGCCATTTGTTGTGGTGAGAACATTTAAGAGTTACTCTCTCAGTAATTTTTAAGTATACAAAACACTATTATTAACTACTGTCATCATACTATACTAGATCTTCCAAATTTATTCACCTTGTCTCACTGAAACTTCATACACTTTGATCAACATCTTAAGATGATCATTTTTCTCAAAGTGTAGCTTTCGTTGTATTGATAAGAAATGTTTCCTTATGCTAATGTCTGAATGTACTAATAATGTTTAATTCTGTAGAATTAAAAGAAATTTGATTTCTTTTTTGACTCAAATCTTATTTTGGAAGATGTTTTAATATTTCTAAATAGTTGGATTTAGGAGAAGAAAGGAGGGTTTTCGAATTGTTTTCCAATTTTAAATCTTTGGTTGCATTTATAGCACAGTGGTCAAAAATATATACCATTTCTGATTTGGAGAGTTTATTAAAATTTTTCTCAGTTATTGATTTGGAAAATAGTTTGTCATGGGTTGTGTGGAAGGGTCCTGGTTTTCAAATTGAATCTCTAATACTTTCTCACTAGGACTAAGGAGTGGCATAATTCTTAACCAAAATAGCCTTCATAACCATTATTAAATTAGCTTCACTATAATTTATTGAAACCACCCTCAAAGAAAACGTTCATCCCAGAGAGAGTAAAGGTTACAGAATTAGAAGTACCACAGTCAGTGATGGTGTGGATTATTCTGCTTCTTGGAACAGGACAAGATAGTCCCTGGTTTCCTTGGAATTGTCACTTAGGCTGACAAATCAAGAGAAATAGCAGTTTTGCTTCAGAGTGGGTGGGGAATGGAGGCCTGGGGTAAAATATTGGTAACTAGTGCGAAAGAACTGACCGTACTAGTTAGTTATCTCACCTACCCGCGGCTGGCACCTCCCCAGCTGTGACCCAGATTGTGGTGACCTGGCCTTGGAGGTGGCACATTCCACAATGAAGACTACACAGGACACGGATGTTCTCGAAAATAGCTCCACTAAAGGCAACAAATACACAGGCTCTCCAAAAACACCTGCTTAAAACGCTGTGAACCAATTATAAAAAACAACTTTCATTTTATTTTTTCATCTGTTTTGCGCCAGGAGGATGAGGGTCATTGAGGCCATTCCTTATCCAATGCCCAGCCTGAAGAAAAGCACGGTGGCTCACAAGCCCAGGGTGCCTCTCCAGCAAATCAGAAGGGTGACCTTATTGACATAACCGGTGTAAATAATCTGGGATTCTGTGCGTCCTAGGAAAGTAGGGAACGTCCCTCCCCCTAAGGGACAAAGTTTTGATTTATATCCATTAATCCATCATTACTGATATATAATTAGATCCTTCACATTCATGCTTGTGTATTGCCTGTTTGATGTTAATACTTGCCTCAACTTAAAGACAGAGTTGAGGATTTTATTTGAATTACAGGAGTAATGAAGCTCATTGTAAAAGTTCCATGAAATAACAGAAAATTTAAACACCTTTGCCTCGGCCCCATCCAGTTCTCTCCTCCTGAAATACTAACTCAATGTGAGAAATTTTGGTGTGCATTCACACCTTCCCCTTTTAACAAATACATATAAACAAATATTGAGGGGTTTTTTTACTGCAATCATGCGATAGATATTAATTCCACAATTTTCTTTGAAAGATGAATTTTTCTAATATTCTTTATCTATATATTTTATGCAGTGCTCTTTAGCTTGTAACACTGTCTGTGAAAGTTTTATTGTATCAGTATAAAATAATCTATTTGGGTCCCATTTTATGCTTATCATCTTAAATTGATCTTTTTGAAAACAGTTTGATTGAGATATAATTTATATATCATAAAGTTAACCTGTGTTAAGTATATAATTTAATGCATTTTAGTATGTTTACAGAGTTGTGCAACCATCAACAAAATGTAATTTTAAAACATTTCCATTGTCCTAAAAAAGAAATCTCATGCCATCATCATTCTCCATTCCCATTCCCAGCCTTAGACAATGACTAATGTAGTTTCTGTCTCTAATTATTTGCCTTTCTTTTGGGCATTTCATACAAATGAGATCATACATGTATGTTTGGCTTCTTCCACTGAGCATAATGTTTTTGAAGTTCATCCATATTTCAGTATTTATCAGTCCTTCATGCCTTTTTTCTTGCCAAATAACATTTCGTAATCTTTACCTGGCATATATTTAGTCATCTTTAAAATTTTTACCCTTAATACATCATTACGTTTTAGGGGTCTTGTTAAACTGTAAAAGATTAAATTTTGTATTTAATCCAATTTGAGAACCTCTTTTTTCCTTTTTAACATTGTAATTTAATCCATTTACATTTTTGTTTTGATACTAATAAATTTTTCTTTGTTTCTGTTGTCTTGTTTTATGCTTTCTGCTTGATAGCTGATACTTATTATTTTTCTTTTTCTAGTATTTTCTTGCATTGAACGACATTTTTTCCCTTTTTCTAGAATTTCCCTGTATTGGACAACTTTTTCTCTTTTTTTCCCTGCTAAATACTACAAAGTATATAGCTACTTTAATTCTATGAGTACTTACCTTAAAGATGAATTTATATTTCTCTGTGTTCATGAGCAAGATTGGACTATAATTTTTTCCTCATATTTTCTTTTCTTTCTTTTTTTTTTTTTTTGTTGTTGTTCTTGTTTTTTGTTTTTTGGACTGAGGTTTTTTGGGCCTCATAAAATGAGGCCTTTTTTCTATTCTTGTTTAAGATTTGATTAAAAAATGTGTCATTATTTTCTTAAATGATTGGGAGTTTTCTTTATGGGAAGGCTTTTAATTATGGATTCAATTTCTTTCATAGAAAAAGGATTACATAGATGTTCTATTTCTTCTTGTGTCTATTTTATCTTTTCCTAGGAATTTATCCATTTCATCTACATTTTCAAAAGTATTGGGATAATGTTTTTCTTAATGTTCTCATAATCACTGTCATTTTTCAAAGTTGAATTATGTTGCCTTTTTTCACTCGTGACAATGGTTATTTCTGCCTTCTTTTATTCTTGATCAAAGAACGAACTCTTGGCTTTGTTGATTTTCTTCATATTAATAGCATGGTTTTCTATTTCGTTCATATCTGCTCTTTCTTTTATTACTTGACAAGCAAAAAATGTCAGAATCATGTACCATTTCCAAGTCTGTTGGAAGAGGTCTTATGCGGTTTATTTTTTTCTCTTGAATTTGTCACAGCCACCAAATAAAAATCATGAAACCTCCCAACGAAGGAGTAAAAAATATATATATGATAAACTTTCAGATGGTGATTTTTTGTGCTTCAAGTACCTTCACCCTAAGTCATCCTTACAATGCAATCCAGCAGGAAAAGTCTGACAGCTAAAGGTTTGGAGCCTCTTACTCAGCATATTCATTGGGGGCCCACTATTTGTAAGCGGTTATAGGAGACGTTAAAAAATCATAATAAATCAGAAACAGGAGCTTTCCTCAAGGGAGAAGTATACTAGTAGGAAGTGAAGCAAGCCTGTTAGTGATGGTAAAACATGTTCAAAAGTGATGGGTACCATCTGAAAGTGTGAACAAAATTCTACAGGAATTCAGAAGAGAGTAGGGTCAGGCAATGCTTCATCCAGGGGGATCTAGGGGCATCATCTGCTCTCCAAGAAAAGGCAGAATTTGGATAAGAGATTCCTCTGGTGGGAGAAGACGGAGGCTATTTCAACTTAGGACACTGAGTCAGAGGCAGCAGATCTTTTCTTTTCTTTTTTTTTTTTTTTTGAGACAGAGTCTCACTCTGTTGCCCAGGCTAGAGTGAGTGCCGTGGCGTCAGCCCAGCTCACAGCAACCTCAAACTCCTGGGCTCAAGCGATCCTCCTGTCTCAGCCTCCCGAGTAGCTGGGACTACAGGCATGCACCACCATGCCCGGCTAATTTTTTCTATATATATATATATATATTTTTTTTTAGCTGTCTATATAATTTCTTTCTATTTTTAGTAGAGATGGGGTCTCGCTCTTGCTCAGGCTGGTCTCGAACTCCTGAGCTCAAATGATCCGCCCACCTCGGCCTCCCAGAGAGCTAGGATTACAGGCGTGAGCCACCGCGCCCGGCCCAGATCTTTTCTTTAGGAGGCAACACGAAGGCTGAAAGAGCACCAAGCTGCAAGTGGCTAACAGGCTGTGTGACCCGAGAAAGCCGCCCAGTCTTGGTCTCCATTTCCTCACCTGTGAAGTCCAGGTGTTAAACTCCATCATCTCTAAGGTTCCTGCCAGTTTTAAAATTCTGCAGGGCTTGGAACAAAATATGATAGTATTTTAAATCATTAAAAAGAGTTGTAGTCATAGTTTCACTTTGGGATACTGTCGGTCATATCCTTCCTTTATCAAGTCCTGGTTTGGGAATGTAATAGCTAATTGTAACACTAAAGCTGCAGAAAAATAGGACTTATTTACAGCAATATTTTTGACGGAAGTTCTTGGAAGCCCTTGTGTAAACAAAACAGTGATTTTATGCATTAGTAATGTGTACAGTAGAAATTTGGAAGATACCCTAGGAGGAACTGAATTGTTAGATATATCTATAAAACAAAGATTAAAAGTTCTGGGAAGCTGTGCTTACACTATCAGAAAAAAATAAGGATTTAAAAAAATAAAATGATACATTAAGTGTAAAAATGAGAGATTCCGGAAAGAGGAATGAGAGAAAGAAATGAAATTTTTGTTGAAATTTGTCTGGTGGCTTGGTTCTGCTGAAAAAAGGAAGTTTCAGAGCTTGGTAATCATCTTCAGTTTTGCCTGAATAAGAATAAAATCAGAAAGAAGTGAAACTTTGAAGTTGTCCTCAGTAAGAACTGAGGCCCACTTGCATGCATAATGATTTAATAGTCTGCCTTAACTGCAGTAGTCTATAAAACTACAAAAATATATTCAATCATTATTATTCCATGCAAATGATTTTAAATCTTTAGAAGTATTTTTTTGCATTTAAATTCAAGTGCAAAAGTTTATGGTGTAGCTAAAGCAGTGGTCATTACCAAGATTTTCTCCAGAGACTATATCTAGGTATATGTAAGTCCTCATGTATGTTAAAATAAAGTATAATATAATTTTATATGTTCTTGAATTCCCTCCTGAACCCTGACTTTCTTCCAATTGACTAAGAAGTCTGTTGTTGTCATTTCACATTAAAATGTACTATTGATTTCCCTTATTTCTTCCCTCATTGTCACTGACCCATCTCCCGCAAGAGAGCAAAAGAGCTCTGACATCAGAAGGAGGGTAAGGATAATAGAAAATCACTATGTTTTGGAAATTTCTATGCTGAAGAAAATGGATTAACGAACGTGTAATTGATTAAAGGATAAATTCCTAGACTAGATAACCTAGCATTTTATTTCAGGCACGAGTAAAACATTACACAAAGGGGGTGGACTCATTTTTTAAAAAATCAGACATAGTTTTCCTATCCTAAAGCATATTTGTGTCTGCTAGCAGACAAGTACAAGTAATTGCCTCCAGGTGTTTGCCTGCAGGAAGTCATTGAAATTCAGTGCTAGTAATGGCAGTTTTCTCAGCAGCAAAAACTCACCTGCAGGAAGCTCATAGGCACAGGTATATTTTAGAATAGCAACGCCAAATCAGCTGAAAGGTTATAGACCCAGACTGCCCAGTTTAATAGGGCACAGATCAAGTAAAACAAGAATGAGGACTAGTAACAGTCCTCCATTTTAAACTAGTAACAAAAATTTATGTTGAAAAAAATTTTCACTGGCTTTTTAAAAATTATTTATTTTTCTTTATATTTTCATGATCACTGTCTAGCAGGCACTTTTTTCCCTCCCAGACAAAATAGGAATTATAAGAATAATTATACTTTTCTTAAAGTTCAGTTTTTATGGGACCTCATGTTTAAAAATAATTTATTATTAAACAATAATCCAGATCTTTTTTTGCACTGTTAATAGATACCCTAGGCCATTTAATTAAAAATGGTAGATTAACCATTAGTATTCAGCTCAATACTATCACTCAAATGACAATAATATTTTTGAAAGGCACAACTTACAGAGACAAAATAAACAAGAACGGAGATAACAGCAACAGAAATTTGGAAGCTGTAAGTATGTCTGAGAAAGCTGAATCCTCAGCCAACTGCAGAGAGAACTGAGGAGCAGTCTGATTTTTTTTTTTTTTTTTGAAAAATTTCAGTTAAAGACCCAAGAACGTATATCATCAGATACCTCTGGAAGTTCTGTTGCAAATGGGGTTAAGAAGCAGCTGGACCTCTGTACCCTACACCTATACACACACACTCCATGCAACAGGTCAACCACCACCTTAGCAGAAGACTTAATGGGGACAGGCACAAAGAAGGTACAGTACTATAAAAACAGGGGAATTGAGCATATGTATACTAAGTAATAAAACTCCCAGAATTTCTTGTCTTTTTCTGGTCTGGAACACCAGTTGCTACATACACCTACTTGTACCTGTACATGTGTGCGCGCACACACACACACACACACACGCACACATACACACACCAGGCAGACAATTAGCAGTCTTTTCTGGGGAATTTGACAAGTGCGAGAGAAAAAAATCTGAAAATACTGACAATGAAGGCTCCATAAGGAAGAACAAAGCCAGATCACTCTACAGTGAAGTCCCTGGTCACTAAAAACTAGTTACATGCTCCTCTTTTAATCAGCTTTTAGTGTGCAATTCCCAGTAGGAGTAGCCAGACAAAGATCACTAAGATCTGATTCTAATATGAGAGACATTGAAACAAATAATCAGGGAAAAAGCAATGGGAGAAAACAAAGACTTTAGGGGCTAACAAAATTTAAAAACTATTATTAATGCACTCAGATAAGATATTGCACATTTAAGACAAGAAAGGAGTGCTATTTTAGAAAAAGAATATATGGGGGGAAAGAGCTTTAAAATAGTTAAAATAGAATTGTGAAAATTTTAAAAACTCAATAGAAGAGTGAGAAGATCAATCAGAGGAAATCTTCCAAAAGTGAAGCGAAAATAGAAAATAAGGGATAAAAGGTAAGAAAAAATAGAGGACCTGTCCAGGAGGTCCAACACCTATATGATAGGAGTTCCGCAAAGGAGAACTTGGGAAACAGAGAAGAGGAAATCATCAATGAAACAACTCAAGAATATTTCCCCAAATGAAAGAACATGAATTTTTAGGTCAAAGTAAATCACAGAAAGCCCAGCACCAGAGACGGTAAAAAACCAACTTTAAGATACATCATGGGGAAATTTCCGAATTCTGGGATAAAGACAGTATGTTATAAGCTTCTAGAAAGAAGAGACTTCACAACAAGAATCCAGACTCAGAGTGGCCTGACTTTCTTAAACAGAAATTCTGGAAGCTAGAGGACAATGAATGTAAATGTCTTCAAAAGTATGTGGAAAATTCTTTTCACCCTAGAATTTTCTATCCAGCCAAACTATAAATTAAATGTGAAGGTAGAATCCGATTTACAAGGTCTCAAAGTTCCTTGTTTTCTGTGGATCCTTTCTTAGGAAACCCTGGGAGTATGGACACCCCCAAAATGAGGGAATACACTCAGAAAGGAAAGCAAGGGATCCAGGAAATTGTGTCCCACATGAGAAACAGGAGAAGACAATTCCCAGGATGATGGTGAAGGGAATCCCATGAAAACTGGTCAGTCAGCCTAAGATGTGAACCTTGAGAACACAGGTGAAAATGCTCTAGAAGAGAGCTGTTGGGTAAGACCCACTTAATACTATATTGGTAAAGTTTCAATGCACTGAGATGACATTTACCCGTCTTAGGTTGAATTAATAAGTGTAATCATGCATTGCTCAATGACAGAGATATGTTCTGAGAAATGTGTCATTAGGTGATTTTGTCTTTGTGGGAACATTGAGACCGAGCGTACTTACGCAAACCTACATGGTGCAGCCTACTGCACACCTAAGCTAGACTATGGCTCCTGGGCTACACACCCAAAACATGTTACAGTATCAAGTACTGTAGGCAATTGGAACCTGATGGTAAGTATTTGTGTCTCTAAACATATCCAAACATAGAAAAGGTACAGTAAAAGTAAGTATAAAAGATAAAAGATGATACAACAGTACAGGGCACTTACCATGAGTGGAGCTTGCAGGACTGGAAGTTGCTCTGGGTGAGTGAGTGAGTGAGAGGTGAGTGAATGTGAAGGCCTAGGACATTACTGTGCACGGCTGTAGACTTTATAAACACTGTACACTTAGGCTACATGAAATTTATATTTTAAATGTCTTTAATTCAATGATAAATTAACCTTAACTTACTGTAAATTTTGTACTTTATAAACTTTTTGATTTTTTCAACTTTTTGATTCATAGTAACACAGCTTAAAACATAAACACATTGTACAGTTATACAAAAGTATTTTCTTTCTTTATATCCTTATTCTATAAGCTTGTTTTTCTATTTTTCAATTTTTTTTTTTTTTTACTTCTTAAACATTTTTGTTAAAAACTAAGACAAACACACACGCATTAGCCTTGGCTACACAGGCTTGGCGTCAAGACATCACTAGGCGACAGGAATTTGTTAGCTCCATTAAAACCTTATGGGACCACCATCGTATATGTGGTCTGTTGTTGACTGAAATGTTGTTTTTTTTTTTTTTTTTTTTTTTTGAGACAAAGTCTCGCTTTATTGCCCGGGCTAGAGTGAGTGCCGTGGCATCAGCCTAGCTCACAGCAACCTCAAACTCCTGGGCTTAAGCGATCCTACTGCCTCAGCCTCCCGAGTAGCTGGGACGACAGGCATGCACCACCATGCCCGGCTAATTTTTTCTATATATATTTTAGTTGGCCAGATAATTTCTTTCTATTTTTAGTAGAGATGGGGGTCTCGCTCTTGCTCAGGCTGGTCTCGAACTCCTGACCTCGAGTGATCCACCCGCCTCGGCCTCCCAGAGTGCTAGGATTACAGGCGTGAGCCACCTCGCCCGGCCTGAAATGTTGTTAAATGGCACATGACTATACACAGAAAGCCAAGCCAATACACAAACTAAGCAATTATTTTTTCCAGGGAAACACAAAAAAGGAAAAATGATCATAATATATTATATGGCTTAGCTGTGAATAGTGTTCATAATAACACACATGGTCATGTGACAATGTGCCTAGAAATACTCACTGTTGACCCAACCAAAAATGTAATCTATGTGGGGCACCCAGAGGGGTGGACAATGTGACCGTGTGTGCTGGGAACAGAGAGGGGGGACAGGAAAGAGAGCCAAAGCTCAGCAGTTCAGAGGGAGAGGGCAATAGATAATGTCTAAAATTGAAAAGTCAAAAATTAGCAACACATTATTGAGAGATACAAATGTAAATATTAAACAGTTGACTCAAAGCCTTGAAAATGTTTGTGTCTAAGGGAGTGGGAAAAGGTGAGAGTAGAGATGGCAAGTAACAGTCTTCCTTACAACCATCTGACTCTTTCAACTTTGATGGAAAATTATGCATTGACTTAAACAAAAAACAAAAAACAAAAAATCCAGGTTAAAAGATATACTCCTAAAATCTTTGGGTGAATTATTCTAGGTGATATGGCTAAGGCAGATAACTTATCTGACAATGATTATACCTTTCTACTTGTTCATTCATTCATATAGTCATGCTGTGAATAAACATTTATTAAACGCCTGCTGCATGCAAAATTCCATGGAAAAAGTAAATAGCAATAAACCATGATTTTCTTCCTTATGTTGCTTGCAAACCAGCATGAAAAAATGTTGCAAAATATGAAAATATGTTTTATGTTTCCTATATGTTTCCAAATATGTTTCCTATTTGAGGATAGGATTGCCATGGTTCTAATTTTGACAGCTGAGTTCAGGATAAATTAGAAACATGAGAGATGTCAGGTCAGTTAAGAGAAAATGAAACATAAAGGTCTGAATTTTATTCATTAGCTACTAAATTAGATAAGAAGAAACATAAACCAGTTATTGCAGAAGCAAGCCACGATCTTAAGGAAATCTACTAAACTTGAAGTCAGAAAAATCTCAGTATAAATCCTGTCTCTGTCTCTTAGTGCTGCGGTCCCCAACTTGTTGTGGGGGGGGGGAATTGACTTCCATGAAACTCAGTAGTGGTGGACGCCCCCTACCCCACCTCCACCCGCATAGGAAGGGCGGCAGGCAACAGATGACTGAGCAAGCTGCATCTGCATTTACAGCTGCTCTCCTCCCCCTTGCTCACATCACCGCCTGAGCTCCGCCACACTCCCCGGAGACCCCGGGCCCCAGTCCGTGGAAAAAGTGTCTTCCATGAAACCGGTTGGACCCTGTGTCAAAAAGGTTGGGGACCGCTGCAATGGGTGTAAAGGTCTGGACGAGTCATAGAACCTCTTTTATGAATATCCGTTTCTTTATTAGTAAAATCAGCAATTTCTTTTAATACCTCATCTGTTGTCTAAAGCACATCAGGTAACTCAAGGATATGTATCTTAAATACGTTAAGGCAGTATAAAGTGAAGTGGGGACAAAAGAAGAGAAAAATGCAAGAAGGGGACATAAAACATAGCTAGGAATGGAGCTAAAAATCCACTATAATACACAAAATCATGTAAAAGCATTTTGTAAGTTGTAAAGAGCTACACAAACGTTAGGTGTAGTTGACCTATGACATTTCTGATTTAGTGGAAGCTTGAAAGACATTACCACTGGGTAAGAGGAAAGGGCATTATGCCCATGCAGAGGGAATGGGTGTAGATTAAGCTTTTAAGAAGCTTAGGGGTCAAGAGATAACTAGAAACAGACTATTTAGTGGGCTGGGAAACCGAGTTTAAGGAAGGCTTTTCTGAATCTAGGAGATGTTTGAGCAGATGTGTAGCGGGAGAAAGAAAAGTTGATGGAGTAGGAAAGATACAGAATAAAGAGAGTGGGAAACTGGTGGCCAAAGACCTGGGAGAAATAAAAGGAAGCAGAGTGGCAGGGGGTGGGGGTGGGGGTGGGAGTTGGTCTTCAGTGGAGAATAGATCCCACTTGCTCAAGAGCAGGAGAGCAGAGGGCTGAATGTGGAAGTCACAAAGTAAGTGTGTAGTGTCAGGGAGTTAAGGGATTTCTCATTTCAATAGTTTTAATTTTTTCAGCACAATTGTCCAGAGCTTTGCAAAGCAAGGTAAGCAGGTGAATGAGGGAAGAAGTTAAGGATGTGAGGAGAGCACATGAGTTTCCAAGTCATTGGAGGGCAGGGACACAGAGCCAACCATGAGTGAGAAGGGCTGTCAGTTATAAATTTAACACATTCACTGAGAGCAAATATACATATTAATATATTACAGTTATAATGTATACAACATATTATGCTTTTTGAACAGTTGTTTTTAAAAGCATATCATCTCACTAGTGTTCATATGTTACTACTAAATCACATACAAGAAAATTGAGGCTGAGAGAGAAGTTCTTGCCCAAGATGATGGGGCAAGTAGGTGCTTGTTTCGCTTATAGGAATTTTAAGAATCATCTTTAGTCATTAGTGGGAGGAAATCATGTTATTTAAGTTGTGAAATAAGTATTCTTTCTTGGATAATTCCTTGTTCAGCAAAAAAATCGAAAACTTAACAGGGCTGAAATCAAGTCAAGATTGTCCAAAATATTTTTTGGGTTAGTATTGCAGGATGTATGTTTTGTAATGAATGAACATAGACTTCTAACAATTGGACGGAAAAAGAATTTTTTTAAAGATCATACAAACACCAATTAAGTAATTAAGTATGCATTAGAATTTCATGTTGGCATAAAAATCGTATCGTCATCTTTTCTACTTTTCAGTGCTTTGATGGTTAATCATATCCTGAGGACAGGAGCTATTGAAAGCGCAGGTGTTTAATGTTAACCTACTTGTAAGTGACACCTCAGAGTTAAACTGGAGTCAAGGGAGGTACATTTACAGTAAAACAAGTTTAGAAAGATTTACCACAAAATGAGGCATTTTCTCTTGGAGAACAGGAGGGCTGTTTTCAGTTGGGAGTAAAAAGTGAAAAACTGGGTAAATGAACAAGATAGAGAAAAATAGTGTGCTCTAAGACATTACAGGATAAATTCCACTGAGAAGGCAACAGTTTTATAAATGGTATATACAACATAAATTGGAACCTATAGCTGTTTTTAATAAATAGACTTTATTTTTGAGAGCAGTTTTAGGTTTATAGAACAGAGAGTTCCCATATATTCCCCTCTTTCTGCTAGCTCTCATTTTCCCCTATTATTAACATTTTGGAGGCCAGGTGTGGTAGTTCACACCTGTAATCCTAGCACTCTGGGAGGCCGAGGCCGGTGGATTGTTTGAGCTCAGGAGTTTGAGACCAGCCTGAACAAGAGCGAGACCCTGTCTCTATTAAAAAAAACAGAAAGAAGTTATATGGACAACTAAAAATATATATAGAAAAAATTAGCCGGGCATGGTGGCTCATGCCTGTAGTCCCAGCTACTTGGGAGGCTGAGGCAGGAGGGTTGCTTGAGCCCAGGAGTTTGAGGTTGCTGTGAGCTAGGCTGACGCCATGGCACTGTAGCCCAGGCAACAGAGTGAGACTCTGTCTTAAAAACAAAAACAAAAGCAAAAAAACCATTTTGCATTGGTGTGGCACATTTGTTATAGTTGATGGATTAATATTGACATATTATTATTACCTAAAGTCCATAGTTCCTATCAGGGCTCACTCTTTGTGCTGTACAGTTCTATGCAACGCACTGCTTTTAATCTAATATTTGTAATTGTTATCATCTAGAAAATTAGTTTTGATTTATTAATTTGTGAGTTGAGGAGCACATTCAAAAGATTAAATAAACATTTAGATTTTGAAGGTGTGGTACCTTTTCTAGCTAGAATTTCAGAGCAGTCACATAGACAAGACCACTTTTTCCATTTTTATACAACCTTTTAAAAATGTTCCAATAAATTTTTACTCCCAATTGAAAAAAGCCCTCCTGTTTTCCAAGAGAAAATTCCTCATTTTGTAGTAAATAAATAGTCTCTACTCATACCTTAATATTCCCTTAGAAAAGTCATATAAGAGATTTTCTTAACTTTACTTTTTACTGAAATACAATAGGTTTGGGGAAATTGTCACATAATTCTTGGAGGTATAACAAAATTTTACACTCCGGAAGAAAAGCTGAAGTGAAGGCTTTGTTTAGGGAAGCCGCTGAAGACATTGCTGGGGTGATCACTTGGATCGCGTTGAGGTTTGAACGCCAGCTAGGGAATGTGGACTGTGTCTTGTAGGTAGAGGAAAGCTATGCAATGTCTTCCGTAAGGGAGTTACATGACCACAGCATTATTTTTAGGGATAATTAGGGTGGCGTGCCTTTTAAAAGCAGCTAAGAATGCTTGGACTCCAGCCCTATCTTTTCCAAGTTAACATCACGGTGGACAACTGCATTCTTTCCCCAGACACCCTGAGATGTTAATATTGGCAACACTAGAGTACCATTGGAATAATCTATTGAACAGTTTTCATGAAATGTAACAGGGATATACTTGCTTTTCATTTTTAGCAATTTGTTGAAGAAGAGTAATGAAAAAAATCTGAAATGTATCCCATTGGACCTCTACATCTTAGGGTAATAGTAATGCAATCCCAAATCTTCTAAGTCTGAGAAAAAAAAGCGACGAATGGAGTGAGAAAACAGACAGCAGAGTCTTGGTTAAGAGAAAAACTGAGGAGATTAAAAAATGTTGTTTGAAATGATGTCAGAACTTTAGGTTATGGGTGGTTGTAAAGAGATAATTCTGATTTTAATTAATCAGAGAATCTATATTCAAGAAGCCAAGTGTCAGGGCGATACAAACTAGAAGAAAAGGAGATTATGTATCATAGTAGTTTTCATCCAAGAATTCAATGCACTTGTAACTATTACTAGAAGAAGTAATTGTAAGTGAATTTAAGAGGGAAGGTGTCCAATTCATCATCTTCACAGATCTAAAAAAAATATCGTCCCAGGCTTAACAATAAGTCATTCACTTCAAATTAAGAATTGAAGAAGGAAAAGAAAATAGAGCAGACCTGCCGAAACACTGGTCAATATCACATAATGGCTTCTCAATATTACCATCTATTTTAGGTTACCAGAAAAAAATGGAGCATGCTTCAGTGAGATTTTAGTAGCAAGAAATCTATACCAATCAACATCTGCTATTATTTCTGTGGCATCCCAGAATTTGTCACTTAAGTACTGCCCGATCTTATTCTGGCTTTCTTTGAATTTGTGAGAACAGACACAAAATATTTTGTCGTGATTTATCACAGAGTGGCAGTTTGGCCTTTTGGGAATATGAATCACAGGCCACTGCCATAAAATAACTTATGATTGGAAACTTTTCTGAATAATAATTCGTTTGTGACAGTCATTTTTTTCTTAATGAGAAAATAAGAGATTTCTTAATAAGATCTCATTAGAAATTTGAATTTTAAAATTGTGTGAATTTGTTTTAATTGCATCAAAATGGATATAAGATCATCAGCTGCTCACAGTAGATATTCAAAAGAAATGATTGTTGAGACAGTAGAAAAATATTTTTGGAGAAAATCATAAACTATCCTCCTCCCCCAAATCAAACCTTAGGTAATAGAAAATTATGCTTTCATAATAATAAAAATAAGAGAAAAGCTACTGATTTACCTTTCTGGAAATTACTTTATTTTGTTCCAGAGGGGTGGACTATGGAACTCTCTGAGAGAACATGGTTACGAAACTGTTGTGTGATCAGAGCTCAGGAG
This sequence comes from Eulemur rufifrons, assembly GCF_041146395.1. Classification (NCBI taxonomy): domain Eukaryota; kingdom Metazoa; phylum Chordata; class Mammalia; order Primates; family Lemuridae; genus Eulemur; species Eulemur rufifrons. The sequence goes on along the minus strand of NC_091000.1, from coordinate 60,208,345 downwards.
GGAGGGACTGTTTTGACTCTCTTGTTACTATGTGAGAGATGGAATTTTGTAACCAGAAGGTTCCACAACAGTTGGGAACAACAGTTGTGTGAGTAGCAAGCAGAAGACAAATGTGTGTGTCCTGTTACTCCTGCTCTGAGCACTACATATTGCCACTGTGCCAAGATTTCCTGCCTGCGTCAATATTTTTTATAATTACCAAACCTCATGTGCAAAATCCATTAATAGCAAAAAAAAAAAAAAAAAATCTTACAAATAAAATCTACACTGTCTTAAGGTCAGCCAGCCATCTGGCTAGCTGATATTGCACTACACACACACACACACACACACACAGCCTTATTTAGATGCCTTATTGTAATAACTCTTGCTCCATTTTCAATCATCTACCATAAATCAAGCTCCACCTTCTCTTGCAGAAATTAAAATAGCTGAAATTCAAAAAGCACTCAAAACATGCTAAAGCTTACCATGAGCTATTATTGTCCTGTTATTAGTGGCTTACTTTTATCTTCCATTCTCTTGCTCATCTCTCTTACTTGTGAATTAATGTTACTTTCATTTTTCTTAGCTTCTGGAAACTCCATTGTGACTATTGCTCTTTCTCCAGCTTTTCTCAAGCTGGACTTTAGACTCTTGGGTTCCTTTATATTGATACTCATAGACATTTTGGCACAATAGGAACTACTATGAAAAGAAGATGTCAATAAATTTAACCATGAGCTTTTACAAACAGAAAATTAGACAAAATAGCACAGAATAGTACAGCAGAGGGTTTAGAGAAAGGGAAAATGGGCGGTTTAAGAGTTGTTTACCAGAAGCAATTCAGTTACAAAATTTGTTTCAATGGTCAGGCATCTTCTGAAAGCTTCTTAGAGCCCAGCAACATTTTTACAGAGTCAGGAACTGGTGAGTTTAGGATCTGACACTGTCTGGGACAAGAGAGACGTTCGTGTAGGAGGTAGACATTGGAAGTTGAGATGTGTTTGCAAAAATGGGGGACTTGTAAAGCTGGTGGAAGTGGAGTTGCAGGATTGGCAGTTTATTAACAAGAAGGTAAGTTTACTTATAACCAATGATTTAGAAGAGAAACTTGAAATGCTTTAATGTTGTGTTGAATCTTGTGCTGTAGCCTGGTCCACACCTAGTATAGTCATTTGCTGATGTTGAAATTCCATATAGATATATAGATATATCTTATTAAAATGAAAATATACCAAAGAGGATATCTTCATTTTATATATATGTACATATATATGTATATATGTATTTGTGCCTGTGTGTGTGTGTGTGTGTATATACATACACACACAGTAATCTCCTCTTATCTACAGGGGATACATTTCAAGACTCTTCCAGCGAATGCCTGAAACCTCACATAGTACCAAACCTTATATATGTTAATACTATGTTTTTTCCTATATATACATACCTATGATAAAGCTTAATTTATAAATTAGGTACAGTTAGAGATTAGCAATAATTAATACTAAAATAAAACAATTGTAACAATATACTGTAATAAAATTTATATAAATAAAGTCTGTCTTCCTCTCTCTCAAAATGCTGCAATACTTTTGGACTACAGTTAACCACAGGTAACTGAAACCTCTGAAAGAAAACTGAGGGTAAGAGGGGACTATTGTATGTATATGTATACATATGTGTATATACATTTTCATATATATTAATATATAATTTTTAAAAACTGAAATCAGGTTCTACTAGAAAGGCCATCTAGGCGGAAATTAAATCTCAAAGAAGAGAAAGGGAGCTCGAAGAAAAACACTGTCTGCTTCATAATTGTGTTTAGGCTCCACCTGCTTTTCCAGATCCTGGCCTGCTGCCGATGAGAATGTAAAGGAATGCTCAGATTTACTGGGAGGCAGGGTGGCTAGGGGGTTAGGATGTGGTCTCCTCTACAGACAGGGTCCCTATGAGCACATGTCTGGTTGTACCTTGGCCATGAGACTTAACCTCTCTAAGCCTGAGCTCCTTAATCAGTAAAACATGGATAACAACATTACCTGTAGCAGGTTATTATTTTTTTTAAAAGAATAAGCTTGATTTTGCAAAAATTTTAGATTTACAGAAAATTTGCCAAGATTGTACAGAGAGCTCCCATGTGCCCTGTTTGCCCCATTGCTAACATCTTACATTACCATGATACATTTGTTAAAAATAAGAAACTGACATTGGTATTTTACTATTAACTAAACTCTAGACTTTATTTGGATGTCACCAGTTTTCCCACTAATGTCTTCTCTCTGTTGCAGGATACCTGGGGGTACCATGTTACATTTAGTTGTCAGATCTGCTTTGACTAAGTCTTCAGAGACTTATTTCAAGGTTTAAAACGTAACAAATGTAAAGGACACTCACCATAGTGGGGGATGCAATGAGGCATTGGTCACCACTTGGAGGTACAGTTAAAACTTTGTGGAGCACTTTAGAAATACTATCTCATGTAGTCTCCATAACAATTCTACGAAGACCCCAATGACATTCACTTCAGAGATGAGAAAACTGATCTGACATACAAAAAGGTCAAATAAATTGCCCAAGATTCTGCACTTGGCAGAGCTTGTGGCTCTGAGCCCATGCCTTTAATCACTATTGTAAATACTTAATACAAACTACTTATTAGAATAGACTCTGGAAAGGTTGAGTTCTCTCCAGGGCAGTAGGAATATTACTAACTAGTTGTTTTCTCTCTCCTTCTTCACTAAGAATATGCCTGATTTTTAGCCCTCTTTAATTTAACAATTATAGCAACCCAGAAAAAAAAGATAAGGAATATGTATAGAATGAGCCAGCAGCACTTGGTGTATAGCTTTTCTTAGAAATCACTTTTTGAACTCTTAACCCTGCCATATATTTTAAAAATTTTATCCACATATATACCTCTCTCTCCTTCCTTCTTCCCTCCCTCCCTTCCTCCTCCTTTCTACACAACATGTTTAGGCCATGAAAACCTCTATCAAAACTGTAGCAGAGGAGAAACATTTTCTTTTTTTTTAAATCTAGGAATGAAGCTTAAGAGCAAGCAAAAGGCAGTGAAGTTGCTGGTAAGAATTGGGGAGGGTATAAAAGGGAAAGGATTTGGGAGCAGGAAGAAGGGGAGAGGAGAATGGACTGAAGGTTCTCCAGTCAAGCTCTGCTGGTAGCCAGCTGGTGACGTTGTAGGTGTAATACACACCGCCACTCAATATTTGTGCTTCCCAGTCCACAAAATGAGCAGATCCCCTTTAACTATGTCATATAATGTTGAGTCCAGAAATTTAAAACAAAAAGATATTTAAAGAAAAATATAAAAGCCAGAAAAGAGGATAAAAGTTGATATGAAAGGCTTAACTACTAAACTGGAAGATGAGCTGGCCTCAGACTACAAGATTCATTTGATCAACATGTATTTCAACACTGCTCTAGCTGCCAGAAGCGCTGAGGATACGATGAAAAACCAAACAAGACCGCTTCACTCATAGCTCTAATATTCTAGTTTAGGGTTGAGAGATAATAAACATGGAAATCAATAAGATAATTTTAGAGTGTTAGCAATCATAAAGGAAATTAACGGAGTGATGAGATAGAGAGTAGGAGGTAGGGGAGAGGATTGCCACACTTTAGATATGACAAATCATATTTGACTTACAAATGTTCAGATTGTGAATACAATAGGGAAAATGAGACCCATACATCCTTCAGCAATTGATAAAATGACTTTATTGGTAGCACAATAAATGTGTGTACCGAGAGCTTTCCATAGGAAGTTCGAGAAGATTTTTTTTTTTTTTTTTTTTTTACCAGAAGTGTTAAAGAGTACACAACAATGTTTTAAGAGTTAAGAGTAAGCCTTCCTGGAATAAGAAAGATTAGAATGAAGTTCTTTGGTTCTCTTCAAGCACCTGATAAGCCCTTTGGCGAGGATGCCATTAACTCAATCTGCAAGTCCATGTAAATATAATCTTGGTGTCTCTATGGACTGAATTGTGTGCCCTTCCCCCCCAAAATTCATATGTTGACACGCTAGCCCCCAATGTTGCTGTACCTGGAGATAGCATGTTTAGGAGGTAATTAAGGTTAAATGAGGTCATAAGGGTGGGGCCCTGATCCAATAGCATTGGTGTCCTATAAGAAGAGACATCCAAGCCTGCCCTCACTTTTTCTTTCTCTCTTGCCTCTCTCTTTCCTTCCCTTTCCTTCCCTTTCCATGTACAAGCACCACACCTAGGAGAGGCCATGTGAAGACAGAAGGCAGCAGTCTGCAGACCAGGAAGAGAGCCCTCACCAGAAACTGAACTAGCCAGCACCTTGACCTTGGACTTCCAGCCTCCAGAACTGTGAGGAAATAAATGTCTGTTGTTTAAGCCCTCCGGGCTATAGTATTTTGTTATGGTGCCCGAGCTGACTAGTACAGTGTCTTTGTTGCACTTGTTTCCACATTAAGTGACAGACAAGGTTGGGTTATTTTCATTGAATGCTCTTTTTCTCATTCTAGTGTTCCTCAGTATGATACTTGTGGACACTTCTTATGATGCAAGTGTCACTTCCATCAATCACATCTAATCTTCTTTCCCCAAATGTACACCAAATAATACCCATTAAACTGTCATTACTTGCCATTGAACTAGGGGGCTTTTCAATGAACTTAGAGACCACACTCCCTCTAATAGTGTATCCTGTAAGGTTGGCAGCATCAACATTGGTGTAAATGTGAATTAAATCATTCTTAAAACTAGACATGGTTAAAATTAAACACATTTCCTCTTTTCCCCCTTCAGCATCACACCATCCCAACACCTCCATTTTTATGACACAATCTACCAAGTTCTCAAAACTTGAAACTATGAACTTTTAAAAAATTCCCTTACTTCTTTGCTCCACAGATACAGAATATTATAAAGTTATAATCTGTTTTCACAAAATACAATCTTTAAACTTCAAGCATCTGAATATTCTCTGGATTCTAACCATGGATCTATCATTTACTAGGTCTGTGGCTTCAGGTAGATTACTTAGAATTTCTAATTCCATTTCTTCCTCTACAATGTGGGTTTATGGTGGGGATTAAATGAGATCATACAAGGCAGCCTGGCAAGTCAGAAACTCTCACGAATTGTTAATCACTGCCACTATCACTACTACCACCACTACTACGACGACTACTACAAATATTACTGCAGTTTTTGTAACCAGCCTCCATATCTATCCTAAATCCATCAGTGACAATAACTTCCCTTGAAAAGACCATTCTCAGTCCAGATGTCTCCAAATGACTACCAACTGTTTGCAATATCATATCTTAATTCCTTCCAAATGATGACTGAGTAGGCTCCTTTGGTTGCCAGTTGCCTGCCCATTCTGTCTTCATAGCTCCTTACTAGTATAGTAAATCCACCCTTCCCGTTTGCCTGGGACAGTCCAGGTGTATGTCTTTCATCTGGGTATAATTATTAATAGCCTCCCTTTCACACTCAAAAGTGTTCTGGTGTGGGTGTTACTTGTTTCATATTTGCTTGGACTTTCTATTCTCGGCAGAAAAATCCTCACACACAGTTCACTTGCTCTTACCTTCAAGATGTTTCCCTCCCCTGGCATGTTGTTGTTATACTATTGCCAAATTGTGCACTTTCTCTCCTTCAAAATTCTACTGAGAACTCACCCTCAGGATGGAACTTTCTCTGATAGTCCTGTCCTCCACCCAACCAGAAACCTCTCAGCAATCATGTAAATAACTCTGTATAACTTTAATTGGTTCTGTTTATAAGCTGCTGCTTCTATCTTTTTTTTCCCTCTAGGTATTTTTCCATGTGTTTATCCTGTCTCCACTAATTTGTAAACTCCCAGAGGGCAAGGCCTGAACACAAGCTGGTGTTGGCATAAAGCGGATGCTGGGTAAGGCTGAATGGTACCGAGTGAGTATCCCTCTTTATTGCTAATCTGTTAAAAAGAAAAAAAATCCTTTGTTAGTGATGGTCCCAAGACTGCTAACCCAATGTAGAAATATATCCAGTTTCTGTTAGTTTCCAGACAAACAAGATAAAATCAATAGTTACAAGCATTCCATAATGTAAGGGGGAGGGTGTGCGGATATTTTGACCTATAAGGGAATTTATGGTATATGTTAGGCATGTCATTATAGAGGTTTTTTTGCCTTTTTGTTTATTCTTGTCTTTTTAAGTCTGCAGGACTACCTCAGAAAAGAAATAATATTTACTTTCAAAACTGAGATCTAAAAACCGAACAAAGCCTCAGGAAACATACAATACCACCGTATTATAAGTTTATGCAGTGAGTGCAGGGAAAATGAATCTAATTTAGGAGGCCTCCTCCTATGTGTCTAAGAGAAAATACCACATGGTCCAGCTCTCCAAGATCACTACATGGGTGGATTGTCCATTTCTGCCCAGGTGACAAAGAGAACCCCTTGCGAATGCTCCTTTCTCACTGCGGGGGTAAGAAATGGGGATCCTGTACAGCGACCACCTGCTCCCCTCTCTTGGACCCAGCACACAAAGTGCCAAATATCTGTGTGTCATCCTCGGTGCAGAGCCCAAGGTATAACCAACGTAGGCGGTGCACTAGATAACATCAAAGCCCCAGGCAGGGGCCAGAAAAGGGGGGGCAAAAGCAGCCGAGGGAATGAAGCGCCTCCCCCTAGCATTTCCTCTCACGCCCACTTCCAACCTAGGAGGCTTTTGGTTTCTGCTTTTGTTGTTTTTAAAATTAAAAGTTAAACCCAGGAAGCTTTGGATCAGACTTTTGCGTTGCAGTTCGGGTAAGTTTTTCTCTCGGTTCTTTTGTCTGACGCCTGGCTTGGGAAGAGCCTGGGCGTGGGGCACAGTTGGCACAGCGTGCGGGGAAGGTTTGGTCGCCGGGTCGCCCGGAGGAGGAGGGGATTCGGCCGGTGGACGGGAAAGCCCGGCGCGCGCCGAGGGCGGAGGGCGGAGGGAGGGACGGGCGGCGTGACCCGGCGGCCGGCGGGGAGGAACCTCCGGGATCTCCGCGTGGCGGTGGCGGTGGCGCTGCCCGGCGGCGCGCAGGGCGGAGGGCCGGGGCCGCGCCAGGGGGGAGCCCGAGCCGGCCTGGGCCGGTGGCCGCGTGGGAACCCGGGCCGGGGACGCGCGGGCGTGGGGGACGGTGGCGCCGGCCCAGTGGGATGCGGCTCCGGAGTGGACTTGTGCTTTCTCAAAACTGATCGGCAAGAAAAATGTGTGCAGAGCCTTTCAGTGACGTTATCCTCCGTCGAACCCCACTTCCCCCAGTGGAGTTCCAGAAGCGTTCACGCGGCCAGGAGGGCTGGAGCCCAGAGAATTGGCCCCCTAGGAACCCCATCAGTGGCTTTTTTTTTTTTTTGGCAGCGAATGGTCACCTGCTCCCCCATTGTTCCAGGATTTTTAACAGTTCAAACTGCAGTTTTCCATTCACATTTATCCTCTGGTTAAATTTTTCCCCCCATGTTCCGTTTATTTGAAAAATTTTGAGAAACTATATTGAATTAGCCACAAAAAAATTAAGGCAGCACAATCTACTTTATATTCTAGCTGGATTTCCCTGCCTTCTGATATTTGGAAGTTAGAAATGTAGGCAGAATTAGGAAAAGAAATATTTAGAAAATTCGAAAACTTACTAGGAAAACTGCTCTGTATTGAATATATTTCAAAGAAAAGTTTAATATCAGTTTGCTGCTCAAAAAAGCCAAATAGGAATGACAGATTTTACCTATTATAAGTCAAAATTGCATGTATATTTTGCTACAAAGTTTATAGCAATGCTAAATCCTGAATAAACATTGTGTTGACTGTATATATTTCTGTTGTGCTCAACAACTATTGGGTTAAAAAGTATTAATTCAGTTAGCATTTCTGACTTCCCAAGTGACAAACTCGACTCATTATCAAGGTACCTTCATCCTGACAGGTTATTAGCTATACTTTCACATTTAAATGCATGTTTATTTTTTGATTCAAATAACTCAGTTAGGAAGTTACACTATATACTTTTTATGATTGCAACCCATTGGATATCATTTCATTTCATAAGAGATGGTTATTTCACAATGAAAATAAAAATTGCACTATTCCATTGTGGGATTAGCATTAGTATCCTAGACATCATTTCAAATTTACACAGTTGGATGATCTTTCCTCTTATAACCAAATTTACTTTTTAGTAGGCATATTTACCCCTTTATATGACATTATTTTTGGCTGCAAATTCGCCATTACTGAGTATTCCATTTTTAATCATTCTCATTTTGGTGCTTTCAGCTCTTCTTAGCTCAAATGAGCTAGAGGTAGGATTTTCTCTGGGGAATTTTAGGGGTCGACCCTAGCAGGAAAAACCTAGACGCCTTTATGGAAGAGCAAGGGAACAGAACAGTTCAAGTTGGCACAGATGGCCAGCTGTCTTAGTGGGTGTATGGCCGTTTAGCATTTTTATTCCTTAAAAGGGGAAAACAGTTTGGTTTTATCAGAGAAATTTTTTGCATTTCAATTTTTGTTTTACCTATTCCTCCTAAGTTCTGGGTGTCCCATTAAACCAGCCACTTTTGCCTGCTTCTTTAGGGGTACGCGTGGAATTTCTAACCCCCTAATTACTGACGTTCTTTAGGTCTAAGCCTGAAAACCTTCGTTACCCTGGTGCAGCCCCTCCTAATTTCTTTGCCATAGATTTCCAGTCCTTGCTTCCTCTACTGCTTTCTAGCAGCCGGGATCAAACTCGGGTTTACGGTAATTACTCCCTCTTCCCCTTTCACTCCTCCCTGGCCTCCCAGGAGTCAGGTCAGCTGCCCAGCCCCGCACCCCGCTTTTCTGTCCCCGAAGTCCCCTCCCGTTTGCCCCAAGTTGTCAAGCGGGCAGGCAGGGGTTAATTGCGCTCGCTGCTTCGGCTCTGGGAAGCACCAACCGGCTTTGGAGCGGCCTCTGGAATAACCTTGGCTTTCCTCGCTCTTTTAATAGAACATCCGCCACCAAAAAGTGGTTTCAGTTCAGGGTTAATACGTTCTCGTCCACTCTCCAAACCAACACCCCGCCCCCCTTTGGTTTTTTTAAAAGTTGTTTTTCAAAGTTAATGAGTTTCAAGTTTCACAATGACTTTCCCCTTCCTTCTACGCGTTGCTGAGGAAACCCCCTTGGGGTCCCCCCCTCCCCTATGTCTCCCCCTCCCCCATCCGGCCCGGACTAGGGGCGGGGCTGGGAGACCCCATGACGTCACCAGGCCGGCCCACATCCTGCTTTAGAAAGTAAAGAGACGGTAGAGAAACTACGGCCCCGCCCGTCCCCGCCCGTCCCCGCCCCTCTTCCCGGACCAACCGCCCCCAACTGCGCGACCCGGCCAGGCCTTCCCCGGGCCGCGTGACCGGCCGGGCCCGCCCCTCCGCCCCCGCCCCGCGCGAGTATCCCGGGCTGCGCGACCCGGGCCGCCCACCCCGGCCTCCCTATCCCCGCCCCTCTCCGTCGGGCAGCGCCACAGCCTCCTTCCGAGCCCCTCTCCAGTCCCTGCGGCGACCGGGCGGGGCGGGGCGGCGGGGCCTGGCGAGCTCCGGGGCCCGCCCCGCAGGGGAGACCCGGAGCACCAGCTCCGCTTTGGTGCGGGGCTGGGGTACCCAGCTCGCCCCTATCCCCGGGGCAGAGCTGGCGGCCGCGCCCGCCCAGCTGGGCCAGGGCGCCGGAGTGGCCCCCGCCCCTCGCCCCCTCCGGGGGACGCCCCCTCCCCCGCCCACACGTCGCAGCCCGCGGCCTCCCCGCCTCCCGCCCCCGGGGATCCCCTGCCGCCCCGCCCACCCGCGGGAAAGCCTCTGACCTTCGCCCTCCCTCCCCCGCGCCGCCCGGCCCGCGCTTCTCCCGCCGTCCCTAAAGACGCTAAACGTGCCCTACTCTGTCCCGGGGGAGAGGTAAAGCCCGCGTCCGTCCTCCCCGCCCCGGGCCCCGCTGCCCCAGGGTCCACCCGTCCCCCCGGGGTGCGCGCCCGGGCCCCGCCGCCCGGCCCCTCGACGCCCCCTGCCCGGCGGCCGCTACCATGCCGCGGTCCCGGGCGCCGGCGAGCGCAGCCGCCGCCTCCCCCGCCCGGCGCCTGCGGCCCCCGCCCGCGCGCCCCGCGCTCCCCCCCGCCCCCCGGCCCGCTCCCCTGTTTAATATTTCAGCGCTGGGTGGTGTGAGCGCCAGTTGCCGGCCTTTAGTGTGGCTGCTGCTGGGGCGGCGGCGGGAGGCGACGGAGCTGGGCGCCGGGCGAGCAGCCGCAGCAGGAGGAGGTTATGTTTGTGTTTGGGGTTGTCAAGTGAAGGAGGGATCCCAGGCGCCGCCGCCGCCGCCGCCGCCGCCGCGCGGGGGTCGCGGAGATTCCGAGCTGCGGCCGCCGCCATCAGCAGCGCAGCTCCGGGGCGGGCTGCGGCGGCAGCGGCTCCGCCGGGCGTCCTGGCAGCAGGTTCGGCGCGGGCTCCGCGGCGGGGGCGCTGCAGCTGGGGAGGGCGGCGGGGCGGAGCGGGGGCGCAGGACCACATCCCCCTCGGCGGGCGGGGGGCGTGCGGGCGCGCGTGTGTGTGTGTGCGCGTGTGTGTGCAACCGCCGACCTTGCAGAGGGGATGGCTGCGTGCGGGAGACACTTGCCACTTCTGGGCGCCCTCGCCGCGCGCCAGCCGAGCAGGTACGGAGGGACCCAGCCTCCCCGGCCGCCTTCCACCCGCAGACGCATTTTGCAAGAGGGTGGGGGGTGAGGGAGACCAGGCCTCGGCTTCCCAACCTCCCGGCTTTGTGGCTTTCTTTCCCTTTCGTTCTTTGCTCTAAGTGCCTGTTTACTCCCAGCCACCTGGGTAGTTTCTTTCCGGGTTGGGAGTGCGCGCCCGCAGCAGTTGGGAAGGGGGCCGCGGGTTGGGGCGCGGGTCGGATCGGGCTCGCCTTGGGGTCGGGCTCGGGAAGGAGTTGCTGGCTGCAGAGGGGAGGGGGCGGTGGCGGAGCTGGCGGCGAGGAGGAGTCTCAGGGCTGCCGCGCTCGCCTCATCTCGTCGTCGTCCTCCTCCTCCTACTCCTCCTCCTCTTCCTCCTCCTCCTCCGGCTCTCTCCGCATCCACTCCAGGCTCCTTCCTGAGCTGGCACTTCCATTCCCCCCTCCTCCTGGCATGCGAAGCGCTTTGTTCAGTGCAGCGTTGCAGAGGGGTTTTCCCAGGCTCCGCCCTCCACATTCATTCATGTTTTTTCTCCTTGCAACTGTCTTTACGCTTTTTGATCGTGTCATGCTTTTGCTCCATATGTAGTATTTATTTCTTTCCCGTAAATGAGCGGTTTATCACTCGTCCCAGTCGCTACACTGCTGCTGTCTTTGGAAATACCCACTTCCCCCACAAGGATTTAAACATGGGATGGACAGCTAGGGACAGTGGGTAGACAGCGAACGGGGTAGCAAGAAGCCTTTACAGATTGGGAATTTGCATATTTTACATTTATGCTCCAGATCCTGTGGGATCACGTGATTGGATTACGATCGGAGTTCAAGCTTTAAAAACTTCCAAATAGCCTGATTATTTAAAAGCTTTAAGTTTAACAAGGAACGTCATCAAGCATTCATGCAATTCATTTGGCTCTAATGTGGCTAAATTCTTTATTGAATCAGAGCCTTCCTGAATCAGTGGATTTTTCTTTAGTGAAAGGAGTTGAGGAACCATATCTTTCATAGATCTTTTAGCACAGTGGTAGATGAAATACGTAGTTGGATCATCATATTTTATATTCTTTGCCATGCAGTTAAAATATTGCAATAATTTTATGCTGTGCTGGCATATAGCCATGTCAGGCATAAAATACTGAACTTAAAATTGCAGCTTTACTTATTTACCTTCTAGTTATTTACTATAATGAAACCACAAATTTTTAAAACCGTATACTAGTATATTAGACACATTCTTTCTCATATAGGCTTTCTGAGGGAGAATTAATATTTCATCATTTTTGTGTGGCAGGCAAAACATCTACATTGTTTAGTCCTTGTAACAACTTTATGAGGTGGATTATATTTCTTAGTTTTACAGTTGGGAAATCTGATCTTCAGAGAGGTTAAATAATTTGAACAAGGCCACACAGTAAGGGGTAAAGCCTGACTTTGAACCCAGTCTGATTTGACACCAAAATATGTAGTCATGACTTGATATGCAGTACAGCCTCTTGGAAAAAACCCTGAGAGTAGGTATTATCATCTTCACTATGGAAATAAGCACTGGAAATAACTGAGTCATGTGGTGCCACATTTCTTAGTTGCTGATCTTGGGCAGGTTACTTAATTTCTCCTCTATTAGTTCTCTTTTCTATAAAGTGGATAAATGATAGCTACCTTCTCAGTTATTTTTAGGATTAAATTAGGTAATGTGTAGAAAGTACATAGGTGCATAGGAGGTGCTTAGTAAGTATTCTCTTATTCTGTGGTGCCACATAGAACAAAAGTGTTAAAGTATTCCATTCTCATGTCTTTGCTTAGTGATTAAACATTGTTTCATGTTTAACAGCAATGTAGTGGTCTTTGCTTATCAGCTTTCTTGCAGGAAGTTAATACTAAAATTTTAGCTCTAGGATCCTTGAGAATCTTGAGGAAGAGGAGTCTGAGGTGGCTGATTTGGGGAGATAGATGATTAGGTCTTGGTTATTATTACTGTCTCAGCACATTGTATTTCCGATCACTGTTTTTAAAAATGTGTAAGTCAGGACAGGCTAGGATATGCTGCAGTAACAAATAACTCCCAAACCTCACTGACTTAAAAGAATGAAAATCTGTTTCCTGTTTAAGTTGCATGATCGTGTCAGGTTAGCGGGAGCGCAGCTCTGTGTTGTTAGATTCACTATCTGGAACAGTTCTGGTCCCACAGCAGAGGGGAAAGAGCTCTGGAGGACCTTGCTTTGATACTTCAGTGCTCCAGCCGGGAAGAGAAGCATGTCTTATCCACTTGCAGGTCACTAGCTACAACAGGTGACACATTCCAGCCAAGCACATGAGGCAGAAATTGCAGTCTTACTATGAGCCTAGAAGGGAGGTCTGGAATAAATGGGAAACAGCCATAACAGTAATGACATATATTAACTAAAGTTGTTAAATCTAAAACAAGATGAGCAAGATGCGGTCCCTGCCCTTATGCACGGGCAAATGTACTACATACAACATAACCCTTTTGTAGCCTGATGCTATACTTTAATTGTACCTGGTAATGTTATATTAAAACACAAAGTGAAATTTTTCCATTCTTGTTTGATAGAGGGATGGTGATTTTTTTTTTCTATTTTCTTAATGAGAAGACCCAGATATTGGCAAGATGTGATACAGCTATGTTTAATTAAAAGTTAGTAATCTAATCTTTTGCAGCAGTGCTTAGCATGGTTACCTTTTCTTGAGTTGAGATTGTGCCATGCTAGGTGATAACTTTTAAAGTGTCTTTTTCCTTTGAAGATAATAAAATGAGTTTCTTTTTTTCTTTTTCAGCACATGGATTAATTGATATACATTGAGTTTATGGAGCTACCTTTTTGTGACCTGCTCTTCCTACAGTTTTTAAGAAGAAAAAGGAGCCCCTGAATCAAAGAAGATGCCTCGAACTAAACAGATCCATCCGAGAAATCTAAGAGGTAAGGCTCTGCATTAAGTAGAAGTAAGGCTTAAGATAAATTTTTTAATAAAGTATCTCTTTGGTGACAGGAGTGGCGGTTTGTTAGACGTTGACCCTGCTCTTCAGCTAGCTCTATTTCTTTTGTTCATTTCCATTTGTCCTGCACAATTCTTGTCTCTTAGGAGATACTTAATAAATATCTACTGAATGAATTAATTGAATTTGACAGAATTACAGTGCTTTTTCAACTATTAGATGTGGGTATTGAAGGCTGAGATTTGCTATTTCTTGACAGGAACCATATTTGGATCAAGGAATCTGAAATGAAGGGTTGAATATTCTTTGCCAACTGGATCATCATGAATTTTTGCATTTATTTTTTTCACCCCTCCATACTTCTTTTGAGATTTATTTCTGTACTGCTTTGTGAGTTATATTAACAAGATAAAAAGTGAAGAGAGTTGTAGTTGGCATTTACTTAGACCATTATTTGCAGAAGTCAGAGGCAAATTATTTTCCACAGGGAGGCAGTGGGTCAAAAACGTGCGTATAATACACATTTCACACAAAGACTAAAAAATGTGTGTTTTCTCCTTAACCGTCAACAGATATTTTAATATTAGAAAAGTAAGCTCATTCTAGCTTATTGTTTTAAAAGATCTGTATTGTTTTAATGTGTTTCATCGTTTGGGAATAGCAATTATCTTTTATATTAACATATTGACTGCTACACCAACAAACCAGAAACTTTTCCTTGGGACCACAGTGTTTTATTATGAAAGTAGAATAAAAATTTTGAGTGTAATTTAAAGGTAAACATAAATAGAAAAATGAAATTTAGTGACTTCTATTCATTTAATCCACATTTTTAGAATTGTCAATATTAATTGTAACAATAAGAACATCAACGAGTAAGATTTTACATATTCTTCACATGGCCCTGGGGTCAAAACTAGAGTTAGTTAAATACAACTCTCATGGCAGTTAATGTGTTAAATTGCACTAGATAAGAATGTAGCAGTATTCAGCAAAGAGCTATTAAAGCAAATTATTCCAAAGTGAATAAAGTATTTTATGAAATATTTACCATTACAGAAAAAATTCCCAAGCATATGCAAGGTAAGAAATGACTTAAATATCAAACATATTAATTGAACGTGTTCCTTAGTGAAATAAATTTGGCTTGTCACCATAAGATGGTATTTGAAAATGTGGTCAATTTTGTGGCCTTTGTGAATCTGGAAACAGTGCTTGTTTCCTGCCTGAAGAAGTACTAGAACTCTCTGTTGGCATAGGTAGATGCCTTGGCCTAAGTTCAAATTGATGATTATAGTACTAGTGTTTAATGAGGTGGAGATTTAGACGAGAACATTAAGTGTAGTGTATCATGGTCTGATTTTTCAGACTCTTATAGGAAATGTTGAAAATTGAATGTGTATTTGCCCGTCTCCCTCACTGGAGTCTGAACTTCCTAAAGTAGAAGCTTTCTCTCATTTATAAATGTAAGAAAGGCGTCCACACCCAAGGGCATTTGGAGCCATGGGCCCTGCTTTTACAGTTTATCCGTCCAGGGGGTACCTTCTTCCAATCTGCGTGAAGGCAGCATATAGACTCGCAGCCGCCCCGGCCCCCAGCACAGTTCCTGACAGCTAATGGGAACCCAGATATTTGTTGAAGGAATGAATACATGATTGATCTGATGAAGGTATTATTCATTAGGTCGTAAATATTAAACGTTTTTCATATTTAACACATTGAGTGCCACGCTAGGAAAAAATTTTTTTCTTTGGGGCACGGTGTTTTATTACAAAAATAGAATAAAAACTTCAAAAACAAAACGATCCTTTCTCATTTCTTGAAAAATTTATTTTTTATTGTTTTCTGTGCATGAGTTATATGCAGTTAAATTGTCAGTATTAATTGTAACAAGAGAGGTTTTCATGAACAAACTGCAGGGTTTTGCCCAGGAGGCCGCCTGTCACGTAATGTGTATGTTACAGCATGGCAGTGTGAGTTGCCCGTGCACTGCACTGCTCCCAAGGTAAAGAGATGAGTGAGTTACATGGCCCCGGGCTCAAAACTGGCGTGAGTTAAATACAACTCATGTGGCAGTTAATGTGTTAAAATTTATACTAAGATTTTAGATAAAAGGACTATCTTGAGAAATGCAGATTTTCAGACCATAGACTCCTCCTTTCTGTATTAAATAAAGTTCAACTCAGCAGACATTTGTTGAATGACTTCATGCACCACTGTTCTAGGTGGTAGGGGTAAAATGATGATAAAACTGAGACCCTGAAGGGAGTATGGTATTGAAGGTGGGCCTAGGTAAACATATAACTGTGCTGCTATGGTGAGGGCAGAGCAGAGGTCTGGAGATTGCAGAGATAGAGGAGCATAGTCTGTGCCTGTTGTAGGGGGTGGTTTGGAGTGAGGCAGGGCGGTGATTTAGGGAAGGAAAGTTAACGTCTGAACTGGGTTCTTAAGGGTGGCAACTTATCCAAGAAGCTGACAAGACAGAGTAAGTGAGGTAGGAGCTGGTGAAGTAACTTGGGGCCTCTGAGGTGCTCTATTACTAGAGTGTAAGAGGAAGGAGGCAGAGAAGCAGGAGATTGGAGTGGGAGAATTAGGAGGAATCACATGATGAAAGTCCATCAAATTTGAGTCCAAATTTAGTAGGTAGAGCTAAAAAATTTAATGGGAAAACTTGCTTCTTTCTGAAATTATGATATTTTTGTAGTTTTCAAAGACAACTTGACATGAATTGGGTCTGACCCATCAGTTAGAGTCTAGAAAGTTAACTAACTAAGGTCCTTATGAACTCTTAGCCACTAAGGAAAAGATGGAAGTAGATTCACACTAGACAGGATACTAAAGCTACATCAGTGGGACCACCAGAGACTCTCGGGGCCCAGGGAGGAGGGACTTCTGATGGGGAACAGGGAGGACGTCATGGAAGACATGGTACCTGAGCCACCTTAGTTCACTCAGCAGCAGTGGATGAGAGTGAAGCTTCTGTTTCTGGCTGGGAAAACCTGAGGAAGCAAAGGTAGGCAGGAGAAGGCACTAAGGTATCACACCTTAAAATTCTCAGAATGTATCAGGGCTCTATCCCTGGAAAGAATTTGGGCAGGTAAACATTAGCTACTGAAATTAATTTTTTAGTCTGTCTTTTGTGTCATCACTGTGACAAGTTGGACTGTCATGTTTGCTTTGTTTTAGCTGTGACCCACTGCTTTGGCTTTGCAGAAAATACCTCTAATACAATTAGATATGAAAAGAGGAGAGAGAACATTGGAAAACCAGTAAAGGAGTTATAGCCCAGCTTGCTCATGCTGTTTCTGCTTTTAGCTGAGGGGTTTTCGCAAAACCTATCTCCTCTTTTTAGGCTTTCTTGGAAAATAGTCTATAATGTATTTGTCTTGGGCTTGGTAATTAAGTCAATATTAAAAGATACAGACCTTAAAGATTCTCAAATTATATGTTTACTACGTTTCCACGGCAGTTTCAATTCTTATAATCTTTCTTTGATTTATTCTTGGTTCTTCTACTGGGGCAGGTATATGCCTATGTATGGGCAAGGCCATAGGATAATGTGTGTGTCTTTCTGGAATGTGAATTTTACTTGGGGAGAATATGTATGGTTTGTGTGTATGCATAATAAAGTATTAGACAAGTATGAAAAAGTACAATACCGGGATCTGTCATGGAAGAATATACAAAATATGCATGGATTTTAGATTAGGTGTGCACAGGCTACCTCCCATAAGGAGATAGAGTTACACTTCTTTGCTCTTCAAGTTCTTTAGTAGAAAAGTATGAGAAAAAAATGTCATCTTATGGGCAGTAAACAAATTTGGGGCATAAATGAGACAGACCTGATGGGTGATCTGTATACTTCTTAGGACTGTGGTTTTGTTGAATTTGATCTCTTTACCCCTGGCGTATAAACCAGATAGAACTTTTGTCTTTGATGTTTGTTTCCCATTTGCACAGTGCAGATGAGTAGAGTTTTATCACTGATCATTCCTTTGTGAGGCTGAAGAAGAATTTTGGAAGAGCATGAGAAAAGAACTTGGTGTTCAGAGGTCAGGCTTCGTGTGTTGTCCTAGGTTCCCTGGAAAGGGGTGTCTGGACCATGGTGTGGCAAACTCCAAAGCCCAAGCTCCTCCACGTGTGCTTGGTGAACTGAGTGCAGGGCAGTGCCACCTTGGCCTGCAGTTTTTCCTTAGTGATCACTCCTCAGTGGAGGGGGGTTGTCCCCACCGCCTTCCTAGGTCTTTGCTTGGACTCGAGTGACATGGAATGGAGGAACCAGTGACTTGCTGGGGGTTCCACGCCAGTTCTGGTATGATAAAGGGGTGTGTTCTTGCTTCGCCAATCACTATTGTTAATATGTTTCAAAGCTTTGTCAAAGAGGAAAAGAGATGTTACCTATTTTAGTTGTATTTGGGCCTAGGGTTTCAAAGCCTTGTCTACTTTAAGATTGGAAGTCAGTGTGGAAAATACTAAGTATTAACCTTTTGCAAAACATATTTTGAGAATTTGGTGTAGCTGTTTTTCATTTCTATTGGTTGAGTGCATTTGGCTCTGAACACATTATGAAATTGAGAACTTTTTCCTCTCTGAGAGCCAGCTTTATTATAATGTGAGAAGTAGCACAGAGGAAGGTAGTCAGATCACGGCCATGATCCACACATGGGGTCTGGAGGGCCCTCACCTCACAAGAGGAGGGCTGATGTCCTGGGTGGCCAGGGCTTCCCGTTCTCCTGTATCTCGTGAATAGACAAATGCCATTTCAGGAGCTCAGTGTGCAAATCCAGCATTTCTGTGCTTGTTCTTCTTTCTGGAAGGTACCTCTTCTCCTCCATTTCTGCTCTGTTTTCTTACTCTGTATGGGAAATGGTATCTGCCAAAGAAGATTTCACCTCCTTGAGTTTTTTTCCCCTTTTCCCTTCACTTCTCTCCTTGTCAAAGTACTCCCCACCCCTTCACAAACATACTCTAGGCCTCCATTGTTTGTGTTTGTGTGCTTATTGCGCTTATGATGCTGCGTCATAATTATTCTTCTATAGATCTCTCATCTTAGCTGGATTCTAAATATATCAGAAGAGACTATTTTGGTCATCTGGCTTGACAAAAGAGTATTTGATTGTGTTAGCTTTTTAGCAAACTAGAGGGTTAAGATGCTTTGTACTCATGAAGTTCATGTTTTTGAACCTTGAGTACGAACTGCCTCTTCCCATATTTGGTTGCCTCTGATTAAGAAACTTGTGATAATTTTAATTGCCTGAACAGACAAACCAAGTGGTTATGACTAACTTCTGTTTCAGATGAAGTTTCACCATCGGATTCCTGGAGTTTATGCGTTCAGTACAGGCAATTAGTGTAAAGGTAACAAGTTTGGCCCCATGCTATCACTGACTAGCTGTGTGGTCTTGGGCAGGCTCTGAGCGTTGATTTCCTCATCTGTAAAATGGAGATAATGTGTGAAGATTAGATGATATGGCAAATGTAAGCGTTTGCCACAGTGTCTGACACAGGAAGAACAGTCCAGAGAGCTATTACTTTCTATAAAAAACTGGCTTATGGCAAACTCTTGGGTTGCATATGCTTCATAAACAGAGGAAACAGGAGTACCAGCATAGAACCTTTAATTGCATTTTACGCTGCGTACAGGAAGCCGCATCTGTGCCCAGCGTTGATCGCTGACATGTCCCCTTCTTGTCCTGACCGCTCAAGGTTCAGCATCTGGAGGAGAGAGGTCAGTGCAGAAAATAATTTGGGAAGGGAAATTCTTACCCAATGTGCCGCTTCCTCAGTTTTTCCACTTAAACTCACTGAAACCCTGTCTCGGTTTTTGACAATGTTGAAATGAAGTTAAATGGAATGTTTATTTGTCTTCATCTAATTCTCAGGAAACTTATTTTATTCTGTTGAACTGTTTTTAACAGCATTGACATCACGGATCATGCGAGATTGAAGTGAAGTTCTCTCCTTAGGTTCTGAGATGGCAACCGTCTCTCTGTCCCCTGCTCTGCTTCTGTGTGAGACAAGAAAAACCCAGCTGGGGTTTCAGGATTAATCTGATGAAGATGAATGTTTTCATTGGCTTTCAATGTGTGGGCCTACTCCAGTGGTTGTTTTATAAAGTCTTCTACTATGAATAAAATCTTATGTTTACTTGTTATGTAGGGATTATCTTGTTGAGTTTATAAGTGCAATAGGTTTAATTCTGATGATGTTCAGATGGAATTCCAGCTGTTCAAGCATTGTTTTTCCCATTTGAATGTGAGGTCAGCAGTTCCATGCTGACAGCCTTAAGATCTGAGAAGTCAGAAATCTTGTAGTGAAAACAACCCCACGGCTTATTTAAAAAACAAAAAAGAAATTCTGTATATGACTATAGCCAGAAAGGAAATAAGTAATAATTAAAAAAATAGTTTTTGCTGATGTAAGTGAAAAAGTTATTATGTAAATAGCTGACATGATTTAGTTTAAGTAGGATATAAATATGAGAATAGGTTTTATATGGCAAGCCTCCCATTTTTTTTGTGGATAATTATTTTTCAGCTCATGTTGAGAGCTTATTTGATGCTTTTTGAGTGCTTATTAACATCAGCCAAATGCTTTTTTCTTTTTAAAAGAAAATACAAAATGTAATAATATGATTAACCAGAGTAATGATTTTATTTTAGAACATCTTTGCACAAGATATTTTCTGATGAGGTACAATTTTATCTTATCATAGAAAAAAAATGTAATGTACATAAATCTCCTATCATATAAAAACATTTTTAAGCTTCACATTTAGAAGACAATAATTTGAACAAGTCTGGGCTAAAGTTGGTTCTTGTGTTATGTGGAAAAATATTTTATAAATAAATTAAGTGCTTTACTTTTTCATTCATATATTTAATTCTTTTCAAACATTTTAAGAGTACTGTTCTGCGTATTAATAATATGCTCATTGCAAATGACGCTATGGTGTTCTTATAAAGCACTTGATTTTTGTAATACTGTTAGCAGTTTATTATAGCACAAAAGCTTACGATCAGCGTCCTTTCTTCTCAACATTCAAGTCATTCTTTCAGAAAGAAGGCCCTTTTGACCATTTAGGTATATTTAGTGCAGGATTGCATTAATTTTAATTTTTTATTTTTTTTACAACTTTAAAATGAAAATTTTCAGAAGGTTCTTAGAAATTTTCTATGATGAGTTTTGTTCTAGAGAATACTCTAAAGTTGTTCTGTGGTGTAAAAGTATTCGAAAAATATGAAATGATCACAGATTAGTTGGCCACTTTGTAGTTAACTAGAATTTCCATGTAGCTGTATGAATAGAGTATGAATTTAACCAAGTATACTTACTGTTTGTATTTTGAAGTATGCTTGTGTGTGCTTATCTTCCAGCTCTTTCAGATTTGTCAGTGAAGAACAAGATCAGCCTGTAACTGCTTAATAGTTATGGTATCCAAATAGAAATAGATTAAACATACAACACAGGGCAGTATTTGATTGTTTAAAAATAAGTAAAAAAGAAAAATGAACTGAGCTGATACACACGGGCCTGGAAGGTGGTTAAGCTATATGGGCTGCACCAGGGTGCTTTCCCTTGTGTCTCTGGTTTTTTGTGTGCCGCTCTGCAAGAATTATACAAATTTTACAGCAAGAAAGATGGACCTTAGAGGTTATTTTGTTCAGCCTCCTCCTTTTACAGATGAGAAGTAAAGGTGGCCAGAGAAATTTAAGTGAATAGACTTTGAGCAGCTTTTTTGTGTCTTGCTTGAGATGATATTTGTGAGATATTCTTTAGAAATTTTTTTAACCATATTACTTACTATAGTTATGGTTTTTTATGGGCCAGTGGCAAGAGAGAGGCTGTTTTATATAGTTTTTGTGGTGATAAAAAGAGCTAACCTTTCTACAGGTCTGTACTATGTTCTGTTCAAAGTGCTTTTTACATATTTGCTCATTTCATCCCTACAGCCACATGAGATCGGTAGTGTTAATATTATGACCCCATTTTAAAGATGTGGGCATGAGGCGGAGGGAGATTGCTGTGTGCCCAGGGTCACACAGCTAGGAGTCTCTGGTGCCTTCACCCCTCGCCGTCATGTTTATACTCACTCATGTTGATAGTAGAAAGAGCTTTCCTGATTATTAAGAGTTTGGAAATGCTCTCCATCCCAGTTACGAAATAAAACTTGTTAAGTGTAGTACATAGAGGTTACTCAGGAGGTCAGAATTTGAAGGATTATTTTTTTTCCCCGTCTAAGTCTTTAATTACTGAGAATCCATTTCAGAGTTACCTATGTATGCCTTACTCCAAGTTGATTTGCTATCACAAACAAGGGAATTTCCAGGCGCTTCAGGAAAGAATAATTGTTTCATCAAAGATGTTTGCTTACATGATCTGCTTAGTTTTTTAGGTAGCTGAAAGTAGAGACGTCCTCCATAAAGTGGAGAATGGCAGTATTTAAATGGGATCCTCAATATAACAGTTGAAATTTCAGACATGAAGACTTAGAAAATATTTTTGGGGAAACTAATGTGAAAACATTACAATTTTAAGCAAAATAATAGAAGATAACATTCTATAATTTGTCTTCATATGATAAGTATGGTAGAATGTAGAGAAAGTATGCCATTTTAGATGTATGAGGACTCTCCCACATTGCAGATGTAGATAAAGGGCAAATAAAGAACCACTTTTAAGGGATCAGGGTTAGGAGATTATATTGGTCTTCCATTTTAATAGGAACAGTGAAAATGTTAGTAGATTATGCCTAGACATAAAATCTTGCACCTGTTCTGTTAGAGTTCTTATTATAATATGTCTCCAAACACAGGGGAAAAAAAGATCTAAGAGCAATATAAAGCAACAATATGATTTCAGATTACTATGGTATGTGCAGTGTGGAATTTCCAAAGGGAAAATGGAGCAAAAAATAATCTGAGTGGGATAAAGCAACTAGGAATACCTCTTGAAGAAGTCACCTTTTTTTTTTTCCAGGGAAAACTTGAATGGGTAGGAATTTTAAGAGGGGTTCTTAAAGAAAGGAAGGATATATTGGCAGAGAAAATAAGTTCTTTTTAGACTTTGGTGGAAGACAGAACGGGACAAATCATGTAGAAGTGATCGTTGCTCTAGCTTGCTTGGTTAGAGTGGAATTCTCAATGAACTTGAAACTCTAAGGAAGAAAAGAGGGAAGGAAGCTTCTTAGATTTGATGTGTATAGTTTCTGTTTATGGTAATTATAAAATTACTAGGTTAAGTTCTTTTATACTGCCAGGTAGGTCTTAAGTGTTTAAAGAAGATGTATCAAAGGCTGGGCACTATAATACTTTAAAATGAAAAACAACATTCATGTAGGGTTAGTATGATTTGTTGACATCAGGAAAAAGAGTAACAGGTTGAAAGAATGAGGTAGCCTTTTTTTTGTTGTTTTCCCTATTTTAGAAAATTATCATGCATTTGAATAAACCAGCAACAGAGTAATGTGTGACCTTGAGCAAACAACTTTAGTTTCTTTGAGAACAAGGCATTGGAGGGAACAGGGGTTGGTGGGAGTGATGTTGCCCTTTTTACCTCTAAATAGCTGTTATTCTAGGGCAGGGGTCAGCGAATTATAGTCCATTGGTTAAATCCGATCTTCTACCTGTTTTTGTAAATAAAATTTTATAGAAACATAGCCATGCCCATTTATTTATCTGCTGTCTATCTGCTTTCGGCAAAGGCAAAGTTGAGTAGTTGCGTGTGGCTTACAAAGCCTAAACTATGTACTATTTAACCCTTTACAGAAAAGTTTGCTGACCTCTGTCTAGGTAATAGAGGAGCATTGACTTCATTTGCAAACTCCTTTATGTTTGGGAATAAATAAGAATGCTCCATCTTTCTATTAGATATATGGAAGACTGCTGCAGGAATGAATTTTAGGGGAGTCTAAATCTGCTTTATGTGAGGACCTGCTGTACCAGGCATGAAAAGGGAATTCACATTTGTTTGGGAAGAAGTCCCTTTACTGGTGATTTTAAAACGAAGGGAGAGCCTTAGAGGTTGAGTTGTTCTTGCCAGAAAAATTCAGTTGTTCTTCATTTTCTGATACCGAGATCATGGGTCTCCACCCAGTAGGCCTAGGTGATTAGGGAGCCAACTGTCCTGTCAGATAGACTACTGTCCTTTTTCCAATTATGTTTTCTCCATTAGTCACCTCTATATTTAACTCAAAGAGGTAGAAATATATCAAAAGCAATCCATTTTAACGTGAAGGAATGTTCTTCAGCGGAATAGAGCTGCCTTTTGAATAATGAGCCCTGAGAGAAGTTCCTCCCCCCGAGAGTGGAGTGCTGGGCTGGGACTGGGCCATCTGGGTGGTGATTGCTGTTAATACATCAGCATTAGAATTTGTACTTAGGTTTTGGGGAACACAGTTAAACTTCTGGTGTCTGAATTCTCAGTATTCCTTACAATACTTTCTTTAATACCCTAATAATTCTTAATTTCTGGTGGTTTTGGGGTAATGGGATGAGAGTAGGTAGAGAAAATGATATTTTTGTGTTGTGGTTTTGTTTTGCTTTATTTTGCTTAAGGTTAAATTTAAGGAAAGGCTCAGTTGAGTTCATGGTAACTATTGAGTAGTTCAAGAAGTACTTTTGAAAGCAATGTTCACTCTCCACAGGCACGTTGGATTGTTAGCCTCTTTATTTTGGTACATGCCAATGTTAGCACATGACTCAAAAATAGTTAGAGAATTGGTAACTGTTAACATGTTTCCTTTCTCAGCTCACTCTCCCACTCACACAGAGCAGTCATGAAGTATGGTGGAAACAAGGGGCCCCTTGGGTGGCCGACACTCAGGAGCCTCTGTCGGGACTTGTGTGGCCCTGCTGTGATGAGGTGGACATGTCATGAAGTTCAACAGCTCTGTTCTGTCTTCTAGGAAATTTACAGCTGAAGATGTAAAGACCATAATGGCTTATACCTCAAAGTCCAGGCAGCTGTGCAAATATTTGATGAGTGAACATTTAAGTATATATTCAATTACCATATCTGAGGAGATGTCTGACTGCATAGCCAAGGGGGTAAATGCATTATTTGGCATTCTGTATGTTGATCGTTTAAGTGTATCTGCTGTGTTTTGATGGAATTAATGCCACATGTGTGATGAGTTACTTGTTGAGCATTCACACTGACATCTTGGAGGAGCTAGAGTTCGCGGTCATTTTGTATTTGATGGTACGCTCTTTGATGGAAAGATTACCTTTTTCAGTCTCCAGATAGTAGCTTACTGCCTCAGTCATACTACTGTATAGTGTATGTTTTCTTTTACAACTTTGTTACGATATAATTTATGTGCAGTAAAATTCACCCATCGTAAGTATACGATTCAATGATATTTAGTAAATTTATAGAATTGGGCAACATTTACCATAGTGCAGTTTGGAAACATGTCTGTCACCCCCAGTATTTCCTTGTGCCTATTTGCAGTCAATCCTCACTCCCACTATCAGCCCCACCAACTGCTGGGCTGTTTTCTGGCTCTCTTCTGGACACGTAATAAATGGAATTGTACAATATAGGGTGTTTACATTTAGTGTTTTTCATTTGGGATAATGTGTTTGAGATTCATCTACATGATAGTATATATCAGGATCTTTGTTATCTTTTGTTACCAAGTAATATTCTCTTACGTTTTATTGATCCATTCACCAGTTGACAGACATTTGAGTTGTTTTCAGTGTTTGGCTAGTATGAATAATGTTAACCATAAGCAGTCTTGTACAAATTTGAGTTAGATGGGATGTTCTATAAATCTCAGTTAGGTCAAGTTGGTTGTTAACGTCTGTCTCACCTCCAGCTCTCTTAGAGTTACTATTTGCATGGCATATGTTTTCCTGTCTTTTACTTTGAAGTTGTTGTTTCTTTGGAAATAGGGTATGTTTGTTGTGGACAGCGTATTGTTGCAATTGGTTTTATATCCAGTCTGACAACCTGCCATTTGGGTGTTCATTCCATCATATTGATGTAATTATTGTTATTGTTGGATTTATGTCTGCCATTTTGCTATTTCTTTTCCATTTGCTTCATAATTTTGTTCCTCTGTAAGTCCTTCATTGTCTTCTGTGTAAAATTTTTTTAGTGTAAGATTTGCTTTCTTTTTATTTTTTAATATACTTTTGAGTAATTTCCTGGTGGCTGCTCTAGAGATTATAATATTTATCTTAATATATCACTACTTGAAAATAATATTAACTGAACTGTGGTAAAATGTGGAAACTTTGTTCTAGTATCTCCTTTTCCTTCTCCTTTTATGCTATTATTGTCATATGTTTGATCCTTAAGTGTTATAAAGCCAGCTATACATTGTTAAATCACTGCTTTTATACAATCTGTTTTTAAAACAATTTAAGATAAGAAATGAGAAAAAATACTAACAAGTTTTATATCTACCTACGTATTTATCATGTCCGGCACTCCTCAGTTTTCTCTGTGGATTCATGTTATCTCTTGTGTGACTTTTATTCAACCTGAAGGATTTCTTACAGCATTTTTTGTAAGGCAGATTTTCTAGTAACAAAGTCGCTTTTAAAAAGTTCATGAAATGTCTTTATTTCTCCTTCAGTTTTGAAGAATAGTTTTCTGGATATAGAAATCTTGGTTGATAGGGTTTTTGTTGTTTTTCTTTCTGCACTCCGAGTCTTCCTTGGCCTCTGTTGTTTTTGATGAGAAATCAGCTGTTTATTTTATTGTGTTGTTTGTTTATTTGTTTTCCTGTGTGAGATGAATTGTTTTTTGCATGGTGCTTTCAACGTTTTTCAACGTTTTTCTCTTCATCTTTCAACAATTTGAATGTGATGGTTTAGTGTGGCTCTCACCGTTTGGTTGATCTCCAGAGCACTGACAGTGGTTGTTCTTGGTTGTCTGCTTCATGGTTGTGTTTTGGGGACTTCTCACCTCCTCACTTTGTCCTAGCTGTGTTTCCTATAAATGTGTACAGAGCCTCCCCCTCTGGCACCCAAGAACGTCAAGTTGCACAAATTAACAGGCTTGTCGCTTAAGACTGCTCATGGAGACCCATCAAGTTGGCAGAATATATAGATGCTGTTTAAAAAGTATAAATAGTGAGATGATTGTGCCTTTAAGATATTATTGCAGGTATTATTGATATTTAAAATCCATACTACTGATGGAAATATTAGCCCACTGATTAATACGTAAGCTTCTCTCACTGAAACTGTAGTTTAATTGGAAAAAAAAGCAAGGGTTGTGAAATTGGGATGAATCCTGGTTCTATGACTTATTAGATTTGTGATTGACAGAATGTTACTTAATCTCTCTGAACTTGTTTTCTCACCTTAAATTGGATAAAATAAAACCACTTTTGGGTTATTTTGAAGACCAAATAATAGCATAGGTAAAACATCTGGCACTTAGTAGATGTTCAGCAAATGTTAGTTTACCCACCTGACAAGTTTGTGCTGGGGAGGTAGTTTTGGTAACTTTTTCTTAACCAGATTTATCTCCTTCTTGCTTTACCTAGCTTTGCTTCTTACATTTTTTCCCTCTTTTTGTAGAATAATTTTGATACTTTATGCAGTAATTGAAACACACAATGTATTTTTCTCAGAGTACATTTTGGTTGAATGCTCTTTGGAGGTATCCAAAAGTTGCAAATATTTCCTAGCAATGCGTTGGTGGTCTAGTAGTGAGCATAGCTGCTTCCTATATTTCACAGTGATTCCCTTTCTAAAGTCTAAATTTTATGTGCTTATCAGTGACAATGAAACATTTTACTGCCAGTTTATGGTGAATGAGTTCATATATAGACAGTCCCTGACTTAGGATGGTTCGTCTTGTGAATTTTTGACTTTACAATGGTACCCATACAGCCATTCTGTTTTTTTCCTTTCAGTACATTATTCAATACATGAGATAGCTAACATTTTATTATAAAATAGGCTTTGTGTTAGATGATTTTGCACAACTGTGGGCTAACGTAAGTGTTCTGAGCACATTTAAGGTAGCCTAGGCTAAGCTATGATGTTTGGTAGATTAGGTATATTAAATGCATTTTTTTACTTAATAATATTTTCAACTTATGATGGGTTTATCAGGATGTAACCCCATCATAAATAGAGAAGCATCTGTGTGTGTGTGTGTGTGTGTGTGTGTGTGAAAGAGAGAGAGATAAGCTCATCCTGTGGAAGGGGTCTGCATGACAAGAGAAAGTAGCGTTGTTACGTAGACATCCTCAGGCCGCCATTAGAAGGGGCAAAACAGGTCTCTAATAGAGATTATCAAAGATTTTGCAAAGAAATATTCTTAGACCTTGCTGGACCAGAGCCTACTGCTCAGCCTAGGAGGTTCTTCTCTCCTGTGACATTTAAGAAGTGGTAACTTTGGTTATGTTAGGTTTTAATGTCATCTTTAGTTTTGGGGAGGACATGGTTGGACTCTGGTACATCCAGATCCTCTTAATAATAGTCATATTTTCATATGATTCTTAGAACCAACAAGTTAATAATTTCTCTTCCTATTTTACTTAACTCTGGTAGAATGCCTTATTCTAGAATATCTTGTAAATATTTTTATTAAATTGTTTGGAAATTACATTTCTAGACACTTCCTGTTCCTTGGAAGCCTTTAATTTTCTCCTGAAGAGTGTGTTTGTTGTGGGTAGTGTGTTTATCAAGAGTAATTCCTGAAAATAAAGTATTTGGATAGGTATAAATTTTGCAATATAGACGTTGTGGGTTTTAGACACATAGGAAGTCAAGATTCACAGCTTATTTGTTGTAAAGCGAAATCGGGAAGTCGCTTGTTAAAGAGTGGACAGGATTATGGGGAGATTTTATAGGCAGTTGCCTCACACTTGGAGTTGCAGCCATGTGCTGTCTGGAATGAGGTCTGATTTAACAACTCACACATGCCAGTAATGTACATGATATAGCCAAAGTATTGTAGTTAAATAATGGATTTTGTAAACATTAAATGGTCTTTCAGCACCTGCATTTGTTGCAAGAGTCAAGCACGGAGTTATGTATGTATGCATGTCGGTCTGACTCTTGTACTTCTATTAAACGCTGAGATAAATGTGTCTCTTGAGACAGGTCTATAACAGGTTTATAAAAATGATTACTTTTTCTTCCCTCAGGTTTTAAAAATCATATTTTTGCTAGCCATCTCTGATAAAAATTTTATTTTTTTTTATTTATTTATTTTTTTTGTTGAGACAGAGTCTCACTTTGTTGCCCAGGCTAGAGTGAGTGCCGTGGCGTCAGCTTAGCTCACAGCAACCTCAGACTCCTCGGCTTAAGCGATCCTACTGCCTCAGCCTCCCGAGTAGCTGGGACTACAGGCATGCGCCACTATGCCCGGCTAATTTTTTCTATATAGATTTTTAGTTGTCCATATAATGTCGTTCTATTTTTAGTAGAGACGGGGTCTCGCTCAGGCTGGTCTCGAACTCCTGACCTTGAGCAATCCACCCGCCTCGGCCTCCCAGAGTGCTAGGATTACAGGCGTGAGCCACCGCGCCCGGCCTCTGATAAAAATTTTAGAAGAATCTTTTTAAATGAAGCAAAAATTTAGACTTTTATTCTTTGTAGATGGGATATTTTCCTTGTACACTTAGCAAATGTTTGGTAAATAGCCCTGCATGACACCGTGCCCGCTCAGTGCTGTGGGGATACCAGCGTGACCTGGCACACGTCTCAGCCTCAGCCACGCTGACCCTGCAGTTCAATACAGCAGTAAGACAAGCCCACAGGTGTAACAAGTACAAAGTGATAAGGGCCCTGGAGCAAGGGCAGCTGTCAGGAGAGACCAGGAAGGGAGGCACTGTTCTCTGATTGCTTGAGAAAGCCGTTCCTGAACCCCAAGAATTCTCTTTACTTTCTATGTCCACCTTGAGTTAGCTCTCCAAGTCCCAGCTTCATAAAACCTACACTTATGTTTCTATTCCCCGTCATTGTGGGCGCTTGAAGGAGAGGAAAGAGGAATTCAGGGGTGAGAGACTTGGTTAAGGAGAGTGAGTTGGACAAATGGTGTGGTTTCTTGACTTGCGGGTTGGACCTGGCTGCACGTGGCATCCTGACCTGATAAATGCCACTGGGAAGTGCAAGATCTCAATGAAAATATACTGGAAAAAATAACTCGGGTGAGCTTGGCGCTGGGAACATATTAGATTTGGGAAAAATACCATTTGTGTGAATCAAGTGCTCGGTACCAGATGTATGAAGAGCTACTGACACCTCATGGATGTGGATATTATGATTTTTGGTTGCAGAAAGTGTGTATGCATATGTACCAGAGGGTATATATGGGTAAGTATATACACTTAGATAGTCTTGGCTAAAGTTGATCTATGAGTTTAATCTGTGACACTGAAAGCTGTCCGGTATATTCCCAGGCCACTTGAAATATGAAATAAAGTTGGAGTGTATCTGTTCAGCGGAGTCACAAATTAATCTTTCTAAAAGTATCCTGATTTTTTCTACAGAATCGAACAGATTGGACTTAATGAAAGTGAAAACAAGATAGCATTTTAAAAAGTCTATTATCCTTTTCAAATTTACTCGCATTACTGTTTTAGGAAAAAATTGTAATCATACTTTTCTTTCTTTTTTGTGAAATAAGAACAGTTCAGAGAGGTGGAGTATCAGGACCCATTGATAGGGTAAATCTAATTTCAGTGAAAAATTGCCCCTAGTCCATTTTGGTTTTTGTGTAATCTTTTGCTCTCTAGACCTGTGTGCATATCTGCAAAGTTGGTTATTTCCAAAGTCTATTTCTAAAATGAATCTTATTTTCTAACACTTACAATTTTAGAATTATTCTTATATTTACAGAAATGGGCACACATAAACAGGGAAGGATCTTTTAAAAATGATATTGGGATTAACTGAGTGGGTGTTTGAGGGGAAAGTACTGAAACTCATCCCCACAAATCAACATAAATTTTAGAGTGGACATAGAGGACATCAAAATTTAGAAAGTAGGAAATGTAGAAGAACATCTTACACCTCTGGAGAGATTACATTCTCAGGTTTGGAGAATTAGAACTCAAATAAAAGGCATGACAGGTATAAAAATATAAAATATTTATTTTAGAACTGCTAAATTTAATATTTAAAAGGCAGCTTCTAATATATAGGAAAAGGTAATAGATAAATGGACAAAGGAAGTTATAAATAACAAAGTACTAATAACATATGGAAACATTCTCTGTAATAAGAAGTAAAAATGGGAACAATGTGGAGATAATTTGTATTTACTAGTGCATTTGATATTTTAAAGAAATAACACCCAGGGCTGCTGAGGTTGTGTGGAATAAATATACTTTTATTGATGGCATAGTAGAGCTTTAAAGGGGTTTATACTAAGGTATAAAATCCCTTTGCCCAGGTGTACTATTTCTTGAAATGTATCCCAAGGAAATGACTCAACAGAAACAAAAAGATACTTGCTCAAAGATCTCCATTGTGGTGTTATCGTTAATAGCAAAATAGTGGAAGTGCCTTAGATGCCCTTTAATGTAGACTAGTGAATTGATCCCATGTTTTGGCAGACATCAAAAATGATAATTTTTGA
This sequence comes from Eulemur rufifrons, assembly GCF_041146395.1. Classification (NCBI taxonomy): domain Eukaryota; kingdom Metazoa; phylum Chordata; class Mammalia; order Primates; family Lemuridae; genus Eulemur; species Eulemur rufifrons. Next base: position 60,177,169 of record NC_091000.1, on the reverse strand, counting down.
AATCCTGTGAAAACAAGAAAAATACTGTGTAAAAATACAACTGTAGTGTATAGAATATTGCAATTATACATGATCTTTGTGGAAATACTTTTGTTAGGGTGGCAGCAATATGAGAATTTTAACTTATAGATCAATTGAGCATTTGTTCTGTGATGCTGGTTAATTCGTCAGGCTTTGTTCTAGGCCCTGCTGTAGGCCACAGGCATGCAGAGCTCCTCAGGGGATCTTACATGGTCCTGCAGATGGACGCGTGAACAGCTAACGACACAGTTTGAAAGCGTAACTTCCCTGAGATGATGTGGGAGCTGGGTCTTGGAGAATGATTAGGAGTTGGCCAGATCTTTGGGGCGGAGGCAGTCTGAGCAGAGGCAACCGTGCAAATAAAAGAGTGGTGTTTGAGTTGTGGGCGAAATGTATGTTTACAAGGACTGGGTTATTTCCAGGGTTGATTTAACAGTGAGGGGCAGTGTTAGAGGGGACAGAGTGGGTTTTGGGGACCAGGTCATGGAGGAGGTGTGTGTCGTACTTAGGATGGAACAGGACCTCTTCGTTTTCATTCTGGCAGCTTTGTTGTGTTTCACAGTATGGTATGCATTATTTGTCTCGTTAGTCCTGCCCCATTCTCTTAATCATTGAGGACTTTTGGTTGTTTGGCTATTTTGTAAACGTGAGGTAAAGTGTACAGAATAAAAAGAAATACTCATCTCTGTCCGTTTGTGTATTTGCTGTTATGGTCATTCGTAGAATGATCGTGGCTGATTTTCCTGAGACTGTACAGTGAATTGGTGGGAAAATGAGATTTTCTGACTCCTGATCCATTAAACCATATTTCTTTCTGAATTTTATTGCTGAGCTATAGGTTATGCTGAATATGCATGTATTTGTGGATAGTGTAGCTGTATGTAGTTGAGGAACATGTTTCATTGGATATTATAGGAAAACATTTTGTTTATGAAATAGGTAGTAGCAGTGTTTTCTGTTTTGTTTTTAAATGTTCTTCAACATGAAGAACGAAATCTAAATGATAAATTCTGTTTATTGTTTTTCTTTTTTTAAAGCATCCTATATAGAAAAAATTAAGGAACGTAGTATATCTCTTAGATGCTAATATCATGCAAGTTCACTATGTTTTAATATTTTGATCTATTAATGTCCATTCTGTTGAAGGCAAAGAACAATAGTTATTAGGTGCTTTATTAGATCTTATTTAATGCTTTCATAAAGAAGCACAGATACTACTGTTTCTCAAATGTGGTTTTTAATATTTGAGAACTGTATTTCGGTATAATTGTTTTCCTTTTTTATACTGCGTGTTTTATGCATTTAAAAACATTCTGAAAAGGGGTCCATAGATTTTACTAGACTGCAAAGGCACATAGCACACAGGAAAATTACGAACCACCCTCCTCCATTCTACAAACCCAAAAGCCAGGAAGAGACCACACTGAACATTAGAAATTAACAAATAGAGTTTTGGGTCTCTAGTCTGCCTCTTAGGAGCTCTGTGGATGAAGCATTTAACTTCTGAGTGTTATTGTCTATATTATAAAATGAGTATAATGCATCCATCACAGATTTGTGAGGAGGATTAAAATGGATACCCTAGGTAATATACCTGGCAGAGTAGCTGGCATGTAGAATAGGTGTTGTTACCCCCTCAGTCCTAACTCTTACCAGAAACTAGCTGTGTGCTTTTGGGCAAATTACTTATTGTTTCTTGATCTTTCTTATGTATTTATCTAAATGAACAGGACTTAGATTTGTCTATTTCTACTTAAACTAAACAAAACAAAAAAAACAACCCTAACCTATGATTATATAAAAGAAACCAAGATTGCTTTTTTCAAATTGGAATACTTGGTCAGCTGAGCTGAAGGAGCATTGGTTGGTAGATTTTGTCCTCATGTTGCACCCCTGAAGGGAAGATGGTACAGGCCTTTATTTTGTTGATTAAAGACACGCATATATCAATGGGCATTGTCTTTATTTCTATGCCACTTAGCTTTTCTTTGCCAGTTTCCTTTCCTTATGTGTTTGCCAGTCACCTTTGTTTGAAACCATGCTGTTTATCAAAGATCATGACTTAAAAGGACAATACACATAATTGCCTCAAATGCCAACAGAGCCATGCGGAAGCTATCCTGGTAAACAAGCCTCTCTTTGGGGCCGTGTTTCAGGAATCCTACTTCAGGTCTAATAAAAGTGATATTCTTGCATGTTGCCACTGGTCATCACCTCTCCTTATCATCACTTCTGATAGCTCTTTAAATCTCATTTATTCCACTGTTTAGCAGGCCATAGGATTGGTTGGCTGTGTGCACATGGCGGTGGGGTTGGTCCTGGCAGAGGATTGTAATAAAGTAGGAGTGTGCAGTCAGGGTTCATGATTGCAAAGAGTGGAAGCAGACTCTTTAACTCAGAGAAAGAATTTACTGGAAGGGTATCATGTTGCTGACATAATCCCCAACACAGATAGATATCTGTGTTTAAAAGACAGTTAGGAACCAGGGGAAGCTGTGCAGCCAGAACGTGGGAGATTACTGCCCAGGAGCAGCTTGGATCCTGGCTGGCCCCTAAGTGGGAGCATCAGACCCCTCTGAGAGCCTGCAGTGGGTGTCTGGCCCGGCCGTGGCCTGGCCACAGTTGAGGGAAGGCAAGCGTCCCATCTGCCTGCCCTGCAGGACTCACACAAAGGTGTTTTCCTGACTGTGGGGCAAGGATTCTGATGCTGCGCAGCCAGAGGGAAATACAAGCCCAAAGACAGATGAATGTTTTCTACTGATGGGTGTAGAACTTGGCAAAACTGCTCATTATCTGTGTGTTTGTGCGCCTGTGTGAGTGTGCATGCATGTGCCTGCTTTTTGGAGAGGAAAGGATCCTGTCTTTCATCAGAGTCCTAAAAGGGTCTTTGATCCAAAAGGAGATAAGAAACACTCTATAATAAAGAGATTTAACTGTTTTTGAATCTTTGCTTTTCCACCAGGTGGTGCAAATCTTTTATGATGTTCACAGAAGTTAAATCTCCTTAAAAGATGAGAAAAATTTAAAATTAAATCATTTTCTCTGTTTAAGCGTTTAGTTTTACCACACAACAATGAAGAGTTGTTGGTCTGATTCTTGCTTTCCTTCTGTCTTTAGTAAAGCTATATGTGGGTTTGTATATCTTTTTAAATAACTGACCATGGATCTAATTTATCTGTAGATTTTTGAGGCTGTACTACTTTGTTTTGTTCTTTGTAGAACGAAACTATAATGACTGGGAAAAAATAGTAATATATTCAGTGCATTAATTGTGTCATGCTCTTTATGGAGCTAAGAACACCCAATTTTTGTAACTTTTTGCTTGATACAAAAACGTGTGATTTAAATATTTGAAGACAAAAGTCATGTCATGATACTTTAACTGTCTTGAAATGCAGCCCCAGTGACGAGGGTTGTGACCAGATATAGCAAGGAAGTCTGCTCAGTGGGACAGGTCCCTGGACTAGATTTTTCAGTGTGTGTGAGGCAGTAACAACTTAGGGTAGGGGTCTGGTAAGCAAACTACTTAATATAAATATTTCATGGCCAGGATAAAGATGATAAGAGTGCATTTTGAGTTCAGATATGTTTTAGAATTGTCTTAGACTTAGAAGTTTTTCAGTTTGGAAATGCTTTGAATATTTTTGGGAAAAGTATTTGAATAACACCTGCTAAATTTAGTTAAATATGTATATACATCATTAACAGTTTAAAATATGTATTAAAATGAATTTTTAACAATTCAGAGGTAGTTTAACATTTAAATTTGACCATTAAATAGTTAGGATGTTATACCAATGGTTGTTAGGTAGTTATAGTTTTCATTTATACCTAAAAACAGTTAAAATATTCCAAGCCAAAAAGCTCAGGGCCATGCTGTGTGTCTAGAGTTTAAGTGAGAACTTATTAAATATGATCTTTTTTGATATTAGTTGTAACTCTGCTCTTTAGGAGTGCCCTAAACCAGTGTTTTTCAAACATTACTGCCCCTTTAAGAAGGAAAAATTAAGTTAATCATTAATTTAAATTTAAATTAAATTTAATTTCTGCCTAATGAAATACTAGGGATTAAGATGTTGTTGCGTTCGGTTGAACTGTGGAAGTCCACAAACCCTGGTAATAGCCAAGATATTTTTCATCTCCACCAAAACCATTTGTCTCCCCTTTGGGGGGATGCCCTGTAGAAAACGCACAGTGTAGGCTCTGCTCTACTTGCACCATTGCCTCATCTGTGGCTTGTCTGGAATAAAGTGAGTGGCTATGTGTCACTTCCGGAAGTGTCACAAGGGTGTTGTTCATAGGGCGCATTTGTTTCTGGGGCTGGAAAATAAATACGCTTTTCAGTTGTACCTCACTGATGATCCGTGGTGCCAGAGAGTAACATTGATGGTGTTAGATTCCCTGCCTCCCAAACCTGAATGCTGTCCCAAACAACTTAAATTTTTGGAGACATTTCCTCAGGTTAGAGATGAGTGAATTCCTTTATTTTCATTTCCATTTCGATTGTACCTTCTTTGGTCTTGTGTTTAGAAGGAGAGAATAAAACAGGATTGTGTTCTCATCTATTTTGTCATAAACTTTGTGTTTTATTGAAGAATAAAATCGTGTAAACAATGGAAAGGTCATGCTTTTCTTGCAGTTTTGTAAAAAAGCAGAGTAGAATATTGAAAATGGACTATTTAGTCCAGTTTTCTCATTTTATGCATAAGAAAGAACTTTAGATGATGACATCGAAAAGATAGAACTGTCAGTAGCAGAATAGTGTCTCGAATCTAGATGATCGGACTTGAGAAGGGTTTGCAGGGAATCGCCTCATTCAGAGGCAGTGACAAATTCTGATTTTATTTGTTTGGACAAAGGATCTAGTTGATGGGCTGTGGATCTCTGTGTTGGTAGGTCTGTCTTTCTGCTTTTTCCCTCTGTGCTGTTAACTTTGCTCTATCTCCTTCTATATCTTTCTGGTTTCAGAAACAAATAGCCAGAGAGAGAATGGGTTGCTAATTTATTTTTTATTTTTATTTTTAACCAAAAGAATGGGCTACTTACTATATACATTACACTCTAACTTACTTTTCTTTTTCACTTTTGGTTTGTGTGTTCGCGAGTTTGGTGTAGGCATCCTTCAAGTCACTATGTACAGATTTTAATTTGTTAAATCATCTATAATAAGAATTTACCTAATTTAGTTATCTCATTGATAGAACAAATTAATTGCTTTTGTTTTTGCTTTTTAAAAACTTTTTGTTTTTGCCATTACAGACCCCTGCGGTGGATATCGTTGGTACATAATTCTATTCTTTGATTTTTTTTTTGTGCTTTCATTTTTATAATATTTTACAATGATTCTCTGAGTCTATATTTTAGTTATGTTTATGGTGCCTTTATCATACAGAATTTTAAAACTTTTTTATAGTTTGTCAACATGCTTTCTATTGTGACTTGCAATTATACAAATATTCTCCTAAGGTTTCTTCTAAATTTCTAATAGGAATAGAAAGTTTAGGTTATCAGGCAACATTTTGCTGATTCTAAAATGCACAGTTGTTTTCAACACCTTCACATCTCTGAAGTTGTTTCTTATAATGGTGTGTCATAGTTTGGCTAGTACTTACTATCTTTTTCTTTCAGTGATACACAAAATAATGGTTTCCGTGATAATTGATGCCTTGAATTCAATAGAATTGGTCTTTCTTGCATTTAGATCTTTAATCCACTTGTACTTATTTTTGTGTATATTGTGAAGTAGGAAGTCCCTCCCCCCACCCCCCCCAGAAATAAAGCAGTTTGCCAGGATTATTTACTAAATGAAGAATCCTTTTCTCAAAGAATTGCCATGTAGCAACTTCCCATATGCTCTGACTCCTGGCCTGGTCCACTAATTTATTTATTCCTGTGCTAAAGCTATACGATTTTGGCAATTGTACCTTTTTAGTGAGCTTTGAATTCCAAAGGGGTAAGTTTGGCTTCACTATCCTCTTTTTCTTTTTCTAAACATTTCTTAATGTTTACCTTAAATATTCTAACTTTTGATTCTGAAGTCTCTATTTTTATATATTCCCTTCACTTTCAAAGTAGGTTAATTGGGCAGGCATTTCATATGATACTTATATGCACATGAGTGCTCATATAATGGTATTTCCCATTTTCCTGGGTTTGCTCTCAGCTCTGTGCGTATCAGTGGCTTCAGCATCAAGTGCAGAAGTTCTCATTGAGCCAGATGCTCACCAGCGTTCCCTTGCTGGATTATGAGTGACACATCTAAAATTTGTATTTAGAGATTGTCCTGGGCTTCGTGGGATTTCTGGCAACTCTGATGTCTGTCCTCTAAATGCCAGTGGCACCGCAATCATTATGATGTACAAGATTCCAGCAGAGTCTTACTTCAGGATGGTCTGAGGGGTGGATCTCTGGTGGCGGAATAGTCTGAATAATTGTTGAAGATGGGTGAGAATGTGAAAGTGGAGTTATACTGGTCTTTCTTCTTAAAATGTGCACGTGGAACTTTTTGTAGTAAAAAGTTGATTTTTTTCAATGCCCCGCACATGTAAACAGTGCGTTCTGTGGGGCAGGCTGACTGTGCATGGTAGCCAGGGAGAATGAGTGTCTGGCTCCTGAGTAAGAATTCTAAGTGACTCCCTCCCCCCAATACAACATTGTTATTAGTATAGTCAATAATTGGGGGGCAATTATATTATTAATATTATTGTGGGGGCAATTTTGAATTTTTATAGCAGACACCAACCAAATGTATAACTTTTTCTAAGTGAAATATTCTAATTTCTAAACAGCAAGAACAGCAGCTTTTTAATTAGGGACCCTGTGGGTAGGAGGACCAAAAGGTGCCTTGGGAAGCTTTAGGACCCTCTTAGCCTCCCTCTGAGCACGCAGGGTCAGTGTCCCCGAGTGCAGCCGTGTGCTTGCTGTGCCAGTGCAAGTGCAGTTTGCAGCGAGTGCCTCGGCCACCTCCTCCTCCCTTCCCCAAGCAAACTGGCTCCACATCTCTCTTGGGGAGACATTTTGGAGCCTCTACCACAGTGCTTGCCTGTAATCCATCTGTAGAGCTAACTTAAATTTGCTTTGTAAGAAGGCTCCTGTTTATTTTTTGGTTCTAGGGTTTCTGTGACTGTTTAGATGAGTTGTTTTATAGCGGTCCCCAACCTTCTGGCACCAGGGACCCATTTCATGGAAGACAATTTTTCCACGGACTAGGGGTTGGGGGGGGGTGTTGTGGGGGGGCATGGTGCAGAGCTCAGGCGGTGATGCGAGGCCCATTTCCTAACAGGCCATAGACTGGTACCGAGCCACAACCAAGGGGTTGAGGACCACAGATAGAACAATAGACTAATGAGATCGCCAGGGTGATGAAACATTGCATAGATCTTGGCTTTCTTTTTAGCACATTCAGCTTCATTCCTAACCCTAGTCATCTACTGGACATTTTAATTCATACAGATGGTCAGAATTTGGATTGGGTGAATATATGCATGGATCCAAATACATCTGTCATGCATCTCGGAGAAGCAGCTCAGCACCTGGGTCCTGGGAGGGTCCCACGTATCGCTGAGTGGATGGAGTGGTAGGGCAGTTTTGTTCCACATTCAACATTGGCTTCTGATATGTTAAATTAACCTGAAAGGAAAGTGGAGTATGTTGGGATTTATGTGGACATGTCAGGGCAGATTTATTTGTTTGTATATTTCCTTTAACATCTCATGAGTTAGACATATTTTTAAAAGTACTGTCAGCGTGGAAAGGTGGCCCAGGACTACTGTGCTGCCAACTCTGGAGTACACTGTGAATGTTGTCCCCCGGGATTGTGCAACGGGCACAGCCTTGAGCTAGCTCATAAATTTCTTCAGTAAATTTATGTTGAGTTAGTGCTTGGTAAGGGAATGTTCCTTGGAGGTGATTGACTTTGGAGGTCTTGTTCGCGTGGTGATCATAGCACGTAAACATGTTTTTATAACAAATCTCAAACCTCATTTATTAACAATTACACAATTAACAGTTAAAATTGCATTATAATTTTAACAGTGCATGCCCAATAAAATGCTCTGTCACATCCATAGTTGCGCCAACATGCCTAATAAAAATTTGATAATGAGTATTTCCAAATATTGGGAAGCCATGCTTTATAATTGTCTTTAACATTCTACCCATTTGAAATCCCAGCTGTTAATTTATATTTTCAATACGTGAAAATTTTTTTATTAATGAATGTGCTTCTCAAAAAAATGTTAGGTTTATCTTTTTTGAAACATCAAGTAAAGAGATGAAATATATGTAATTTAGATCTCCCAGAATTTGAGAGAAAATTTTTAATAATTTTAGCAATATAGAAAGTAATGAGAAAAATTATCACCTTGATTACCCCAAGTACCTGATTTACCTTTGTGGATTTTATAGACTTTAAGATTATGTTCAATAAATATCTCTATGTATTTGTAAACACTTCGATAGTCTAAACTTGAGTAGTCACCTAAAAATTAACCATATGGGAAGCTGGGTGTGGTGGCTTATGCCTATAATCCCAGTACTTTGGGAGGCCAAGGTTGGAGGATTGCTTGAGGCCAGGAGCTTGAAACCAGGCTGGGCAACATAGCAAGACCCCATCTCTACAAAAAATAAGCCCAGCATGGTGGCACGTACCTGCAGTCCTAGATACTTAGGAGGCTGAGGCAGGAGGATTGCTCGAGCCGAGGAGGTTACAATAAACTGTGATCACACCACTGCACTCTAGCCTGGGCAACAGAGCAAGATCCTGTCTCAAAAAAACAAACAAACAAACAAAAAAACCATATGGTAATGATATCTTGTATATGTTATTAGGGATAATGACCAACATTTATTGAGTTCTTACTGAATTTCTGGACTTGTTCTAATCTCATTACCTCATTTTATCCTGCCCCCCCCCCAAAAAAAAAACCCTGTGGCAGGTTGGTACTTTCTTTATCTTGTTTTAGAAAGAGGAAAGCTAAAGGAAAGCTAAAGCCTACATGTGTGAGAAGCCACAGCCCCTCCAGGAAGTGAACTAGTGCAGTGAACTCCAGTGCAGAGACTGGAGTTAGAATTCTGGTCTGTCTTATCCAAAGTGTTGCACTTCATCTTACTGCTGCTACATTGTTAAAGGAATAAAATGCTATTCTGATACTTTTAGCAATACTTTATAAATTAAATAAGGGTGACATAATTCTGAATGCCTACAAGATGTGTATAGGTCTTGTAAAATTTAATTTTGGGGGCATGCTAGAGTAAAGTCTAACCCGTTTATAGTGATGTGCCAGGACGCTAAAAGATTGTGCAGTTTTAAACACTTGGAGGCACTTTGCCAATGTAGTTGTCAGAGGAATCAGGAAGTTGTGTGGTTGGCCAGTGGCGGAAATAGTGTTTTTGGACAAATGGAGGAAACCGGTATGACTGCCTGCTCACTGAGTTCCAGGAGCTGTGCTGGGCACCGTCACATGTGCTGCTGCCTGGTAATCTGCACAGTGCTGGGGTGACAGGCTCAGGATGGTTCCAGGCAGCCTAGGCCACTTGTCCCAGGTCACACGGCCACGTCTTCTGCCACAAACACATCTTCTTTCTTTCCACTCGCTCACACTGCTGGTCGCGGTTGCAATTTGGCCTTCCCCCACTCTGCTCTTGGGGTGGGATTGGCTGAGGGGGAGGATGTTGCCTTCTCTTTTCATCCTAGTGTTTTAGGTACTTCCATGCAAGCCACCTTATTCCCATGGATGCACCCAGTAGGAAGCATTTTAACATACTGGTATCTCCATTGTAAGAGGTCCCCTGCAGTCATAGAACACTCTTAGTGTTCTCAGTTAGCCACTGGGAAAGAATTCCAGACCCTTAATTTGAGTTCATTGAACTTGTCTGTTCAGATCAGTACCCTCCTTTTCCAAATCTGAGTACTGAGTTTGCAAGTGAGCTGTGTGCTTGACTCCTGCCTTGCCCATTTAGCAGTTAGGATGTGTCTGGAACCTCCTTTTCTTGACCAGCTTTGGTGATTACGGGCGTTTCTAGCTTGTCCAGTCATTCTGTTACTTCGGCATCTCCATTTCAGCCAGTTCTTTGTCCCCCTTAAAAAATCATACATTTTAGGTTCCACGGGGTCCAGTGGTAAGAGCGGGTGGGCTGTGGCAAAGCACAGATTGACCACAGGAAGGCACCTCAGTACTGTGTGAGGACTGCCTGTGACAGAGGCTACAGGGTCGGCATTTTCTCACTCCTTCAGATAAGGGAAGGAAACTTGGCTTGAATAAAGAATTATGATGATATTTTTCTGAACTTTGTCACCCAGATAGTAAATGAACATTTAGGATTGAGAAGAGATGGTATGTATTTTTAATATTCCACCTCTCTACAAATGCCTCTTGTCCTTCTAACCAAAAATGCCCACTACCCCTCTTAAAATCATAACTTTTTTTTTTTGTAATCAAGATGCTGCTTGTGAATCATAGGATATTTAAAAACATGCACAATCAGTGTATTGTTAATGATGACCTGGTTTCACTCTGTTTGAAAATTCAACATTAAAGATCTAGTAGAGAATACTTGTTTAAAAAAAAATACTTTTCTAGTTCAGTTAAAGAACTCTAGGGGTTAAAACCATATTTTCTCCTTTGTAATATTATTTAAATAAAAAGATCCTCAGTCTTTGTGAAACTGAGACACAGGCCCCAGGTACTGGCTCACCTTTGAGCAAAACGGTGAAGCTGTTCTTGCTGCCTGGGAACATTTTTGTATTATTTTCTCTCCACTGGTCTGCACAATTCAAGCCAAAATCAAGCCTCGAAGTGTTTATGTGGTATCCACTGAGCACACTGGCTGCTTCATGCATTTTGTTACAATGTTAGTAAAAGAAAGTGTTAAGATAGCTATTCACTGGGCACTGTGAGATTCTCAATTTCGGGGTATAGCTAATTCCTGGTTATCCAAAGAATAACAGAGCTGAGAATACAACAGGAGGTGTGTGTGGGAGGGGCGGGGCAGTTTGGTGATTCTCTCAAACCATTTTAACCATAATATTTATCATGGGTTTTAGAGTATCAAATAATATTAGCACCTTGAAACGGATGCTAAAATGTAGAACTCTTTTTGGTACATAGAAGTTTGAGATTAATGATATTTTTCATGGCACGATTCATGGCATTTAAGGTGCAAAGTAATTTGGGCACACCCCTGTCATGGTCATGAGCAGCCTCCCTGTGAAGGTGATCTCTTTGTGTCCACACTCCTCTCTGGCTCCCTCTCTGAGGTCTGGCTGCTGGGTGAGTCAGCACCATGAGGAAGAGGATCTGGGTGGTATTTCAACTCCTCAGGGAGCCTGTGGGGTGACGGTGCAGGGTTTCTGTGCTTGGAGTGTGTAAAACCTTGTGCAAGGAGGAGACCATTGTGTCAGTCGCTCTGTGTGAATTGATTGCTTCTCTTTAAATGACTATAGAACATTCAAAATCTAACAAGGGCTCATGATAATCTAAACTTCATCCAGTTCTCTGTTCATGAATCAACACAAATAGCCAAAGAAGATATTTTCTGTCTGCTCGCTCAGATAATAAATGCTATTTATATGTAGAAAGAAAGATGGAAGGATGATTTACAGATGACTCAAGGTTATTTAAAAACAAGTTTGTGGATTTCCGACTAATAAGCTTATACTTTCTTTCCAGGCAAGTTTGAGTAGTTTTATTAAACCTGCTTCCTTCTTCTAGCATGTCCTATTTGGGATATCAACAACTTTTATTATGTCCTGAGGGAATGTTTCTTTTGTGAAGTTTTTCTTCCTTTTTTAATGTAACTGTTACAATGAGAAAGAGTTGGAGTTTGATGAACTGGATTGTAACATTAAAATGAGGATGAAAAATAACAAGGCGTTCACCAGGTGAATGCTGACGCCTGGGCTGGTGCTGGGGCTGGTGAGCTCTCTGACGTGGGACGTATCTATCAGCAGGTGCTCAGAGTCTCTGCTCCTGTTGCTCCTGAGAAAGCTGACGCCTCCTATCTGATCAGCTCAGTCCATGCCTCTGTAACCTGCCCTTGCACTGACGTCATTCCCTGCCGCAAACTCCAAGGCACCTATTCCACCAGCCCAGTAGAAATAACCCTGTATGAGGAAACCACAGCAGGGCTTAGAATCTGGGCTTTCGCATGTACTCTCTGTGTGCTAGACAGCATTACCATCCTCTGTAAGTAACGAGAGGACCGTGCCTGCCACACATGGGCATTGGAAAGATTAAATACCATCAATCGTAAAAGGAGCTGGCTGAGCTGCTGCCACCCTTTGCTCAGGAATCCGGAGTAGCTTCCTTCACTGTCAGGATAAGCTGCTCCTCCAGCGGTTGGTCTTACTGCAGGTGTGCTCACCTTCTAGCCTCTGGCCAGGTGGGCCATTTGCTCATCTGAACAGGCTGTGTCTCTTCCTACTTTCAAGACTTTGCTCCTACTTTTCCGTGGTCAGGTGTGCTCTTGCTCTTAGTCTCTGCCTATTACTGAAATGTTCTGTTGATGAAGCCAGAAATGCTGGGAGATGGTGTCTGGGAACCACAGGCCAGACACTAGATGTGCTCGCTGCTGCTGGGGTGGCCGTTGCTTCTAGGCCTATTTAGTGAACACTGTGTGTGTGCACCTGTGCACATCCACAAGTGCACATATATATTTTCAAATAAAAATTAGAACTACGGGGTTTTTACTTCACCTCTTTAATCTTACACATACATCTTTCACTCACAATGAGAAACCTTGTTCTCAATGGCTCTTGGAATGATAGAATTACCTACTTGCCTCATCCCATTATATACACACAGCAGTTTCAGAATAATAACATTAACACCACCATGAACATTTTTCAGCAGTTTTTTTTTTTTTTTTGGTCCTTAGGATATGTCCCACCAGGGAGATATAGTTGAATCCTTGTGTTTTAATATCACTTGTTTCTCTCTGTGGTTGTGCCACAACCCAATAAATATGAAATTCACTTTCCACATTTTGTGTTTGATTTTTAGAGGTTGTTTTTTTAAAAAAAATTTTCATAATTACATAAGATATTTTTTCATACATGATTCCAAAGTGAAAGCTAAAAAACAAGATACTGTCAAAGAAGTCCTCTATCTCAGTTCTCTCCCTCTAATAAGTAACCATCCCAAAATATTATGGTTTATCCTTCCATTTTTGGCTTTGCTGTGTATATGCATGTTTGTGTGTGTGCATATATGAAAACTATATAATCTGTTGGTAAAATATGTACATATGTGTGTGTATGTGTATATTGGCCTATACTTTATATTTCTAAAGGAGAGGAAACTAGTCTAGTTACACGTGCCATGTTAATGTGTAGATTTTACCCACTTTTTCTTTCCTAAGGAAAGGAGATTGTAAGGGTGTATAAATGGGTATTACTAAAATTACTTTATTAGATGTACTGAAGTTTTTATTTGTTTTTGTTATTTTTTAACCTTCATAAACTCTTACTCAGTGTGGTTTTTACTTTTAGTTAGCTTCTCTTTCCATAATTACACTTGCCCATAATTACACTTCAGCAGGCTTGGGAGAGAACCTCTGTGGCTTTCTGAAAAATTATCCTTTTATATAAACTTGCCCAGATAAGTTATAGGAGGAACTGTCCTCACCAGTTTCAGAATGAGTTCAAACACTGTGTGGGGGACTTTCCGAATGAGCAAAGCATGCCATGGTGTGTGGTTAGCCAATACAAAGCTAAGAGCTGCAACAGCTGTTACTAACTTGTGAAACATGCTTTTAGGTTAAAAGCAATATTTGGAAACTTGACTTCCATTAGTGCATAGCTTCAGATGAATAAAGAAGTGTCTTTTATGGTATTACATCCACGTTATATATATCCAGGCAAATTGTGAATGTATATATTTCTTACTCTAGATTATGTTTAACTAACAAGGACACATGTCTAAATAATGAAATGGATCTTAAACCAGAAGCACCCAAAGTAAGCAAATACATATTTCAAGGGCCACCTGGGGATAGGATTGTGTAGCATGATGTAATATTTGAGGGTTTTTAGTAATACATTTGAACTTTCTTAAACATCATTTAAAAAAAAATTAATGTTCTAAATATACTAAATATAGTACATGAAACAGTTACAATTGTGTCTGAACCTTATGTGCGTAAAGTTATTTGGTCAGTTTAAAAAATCTGTAGTATCTCTGGAGAAGAGCGTTGAGAGCTAACATACATTGGGTATCTGCTGTGTATCTGGTAGATTACATCAGTGGTCTCTTTCAGTAATTAAAACCATCTTGTGAGGCAGATGGTACTATTAATAATTTAATTTTATTTTTTGTGATGAAAGAAGCCAAGGTGAGAGTGCGGGGCCTGGTGTCGTGCAGCTGGTGAGTGGCAGGCCCAGGAACTGAGCCTCAGTTTGAAGACAAAGCCTCGCTACTCCCAGCGCACGGCATTGCCTCCACTTTCTTTTCTTGTCCTAAAATGAGGCTCAAGGATCTCATTTCACCAGATTGAGACACAGTAACCACTTGTAAACTACGAAGTTCAGTTGATATGACAATTGTTCCTGTGCTTTAAGATGCATGTTAACATGGTTAGGAAATGTTCACCTTTGGAAGACTTGTAACAGATACTCAGAAAGTAATTTCTTGGGGTGTGGGGGTAGGAATTCTCGTCATCACAGTTTTTAAAATAATTTGATTTTAGTTTTTGGAAAAGCTGTTAGTTCCTGTAATTGTTCTATTTGCTTTCACACTTCACAGCTATAATTTTCTCCAGATCAGAAAACTTTCTGTGCAGCTGCTTTAATTTACATCTCTGTTTTTGGGAAAATCTAAAACATGTGTCCTTGGTATATGGTGTTTCAGGATAAAGATTTGCAGGAGACAAGGTATAAAACTGCTGTAAATATTTCTCAATATGTGTTTTTTGTATAGGGATGTTTTATGACATATCTAGCCAAATTTTACATGCTGCTCTTTAAACATGGGGAGTCCTGACTGTCAATTTATGGTTTATTTAAAAGAAGAATGGGATTTTCTTCGAGTCAAATTAGAAGATAAAGTTTACCAAAGGTAAAAATAAGAGAAGCAGCATAGAAATATGTTTATAAGCTATGGGAAAAAAGATTATCATAAGAAAACGCCATTAATTATAAATTAACCCAAATGTTAGGATATAACAGGAAAACATAAATAGGTACCAGTGAGTCATAAGGGGCAAGAGACCTCTAGAAATATTCTAAGGCTCTGGAGAGATGGTGTAGGGAGTTTTCACAGTCTGCAGCCCTGGATAAGGGCAGAATTGATTTCACGTTTTGACTAAAACCAAAGCGGAGGTGGGGTGGCGGATGCTATGTGTGAGGGTTATGTACTGCTTCGGCCAGGATGTATTTGGAGAGATAAGAAAACACTAATTTTCCTTTCCCATTCATATCCACTTCCACTTCCTCCTCCCCAAATAGGATATGACACAAGAATACAAGAAATAAACATGAAAAGCTCTGTTGTACGGTGGTTTTCAGTTCTTTTTCAGAATAAATACTGTTAGAATGAACATCTTGGTGTATAGTGATTGTTCTGTATTTAAGGTCATAATTGTTTTCAATCAAGATTCTCACAAGCAGGATAACAGAAAGGGAACATCCATTTCCATCCTTCTCCATGTAGAAATGTGAGCTACAACTTCTTAGTATCAGAAAAATGGGTTTTCTTTCCTTTCTTCATTTCAAGTAGACTCTGCCATACTTGAAAGCTGATAGATAGCTTTCATGGTTCATAGCCCTCAGCAACGTATAAAAAGTGCCTGTCCTATATTCATTTACTTGAATCTGTCAATTGTGATGCCAGTCTGAGGGATTTGGGATTATTATATCTGGTTCACTCATTTGCCTGATGACTGCGTAAATAATTGGATTGATACCCAGGTTTATGCTAGGGAAATTGTGGTGTGAAGAACAATCTATGTCTGTCTTTCTCTCCCCTTCCATAGGTAGATTTACAAGAGGGCATACTGTTTGTGAATATATGTTCATTGTAGAAAATTTGGAAGAGCCACATGCTCACAAAAATTATAGTCACTTATAACTCTATCATCCAGAAATAACTACTATTAGCAATTGGATATATTTCATTTATATATGTATATGTAGATGTATGTATGTATATATACATGTATATGGACTTTATGGATGAACGCTTACAAATAGGAACATATACTTACACATGTGTACATTTTTAAACATATTTGGCATCATACAGTACGTATTTGGTCATGCTTCTCCTTGTCTGTCACTAGTGTTTCTCATTGTTGTTAAAATTCCTTATAAACATCAGTTTCAAATGACTATATAATATTGTTTCACATGACTTTACCATAATTAACATTCTCTTGCTGTTGTATGATTAATTTGAACCTTATGAAATGATTATTGTGTAATCTCTCTCTTTTTTCACTTTTCTAATTAACATGTGATTTGATGCCATGGCATATTATTTGATCAAAATTGATGTGCTTGTACATTAAAAAGTCTGAGCATTTGAGAACCTAATTCATGATTGTAATATTCATTTTTATATTTAAGGAAAAATTCTCTACATTTTAAATACTTTATGAAAGTTATCCTTGTTAGCTTCCATTTGATCTACTTTCATGCACTCTTTCATGAAATGGATATTGAGGGCCTTCACGCTACATAGGATAAGATGGACTTATTTCTGTGCTTGTAGAGCTTCCTGCCTAGTGGAAAAGTATAATATTAAATAATTGCATCAATTATAGTAGAATTATACTTGGAATGAACATTACAAACCAAAAGCTAATAGTATGCTATTATTAATAGAATATATGCTTGAATCTAAGCTGAAAAGAAAAGGGAATTCTCCAATTAAAATCATTCTTTTTAATTTTATTATCTTTAGTTGTTTCTATTTAAAATAGAAAACCTTCATATTTTATCTGAGAGCTGCCACAAACCAGAGGATATAGTATGGACACTCTATTTATGTTTTTCCTCTCACCATATACTCAGTCTAGAGAAGAAGAAATCATCAATCCTTTTGGTTGAATATTTGATTTCTGAGCTGGAATTTTT
Source organism: Eulemur rufifrons (assembly GCF_041146395.1). NCBI lineage: Eukaryota > Metazoa > Chordata > Mammalia > Primates > Lemuridae > Eulemur > Eulemur rufifrons. Next base: position 60,160,077 of record NC_091000.1, on the reverse strand, counting down.
TCTGAGCTAGCAAATTTCAGGGTATAAATTGAGTTATTTCTGCTAGCATCCTGGATTTGAAGCATGAGATTTCATCATCATGATTAAAAAAGCCTTTCCCTGCCCACAAAGCAAGTTAAATAAAATAAGCAAAATGATATAGATAAACGTGCTTAGGCCATGAAGCCCAAGACAAGCATCCTATTTAGACAGTCCTGTTTATAAAGTGAGTACAATGAGATATGGAAGAATATCGTGCATCATTTTGGGGGACTGTACTGTGTGGAATATTCATGGAAAAGGTGAGCTATTATTTGCTCCTTGTATTATACATGTGATTGCTCAGCAATTTAAGTAGCAGAAGTCATATATTGGATTAAAATGGCTCGAGCCAGTTGTTCTAGGGGTCCAGGCTAGATTTAACCTTTATCTGGTGCAAGGGTTGGAATAAAAATTGAGATAAAAAGGGATTAGTTATTAAAGAACCAGAAGTGAAGAATTCAGAGCAGAAAATAAGTTTAAAGCCCTTGGGATTTATGTGGAGGTGAAATAGGATCAATAAACCGCTGGTGAGTAACTGCGATTTGAGAAGATTTGAAGATGAAGAAGGTGTCTTGACTTTATTTATTATGTTGTATGGAGCCTTAGACTGAGGGAGTGTGGTGTTCTTAAAGAAAAGAAAAGTGGAAAGGTTAACAATAAATACCAATGTTTCCTTTAGTTAAATTCATAGCGGTTAAAATCTTACTACATTTGCCTTATCTTATATATGTACTGTTTTTCTTTTTGTTGTTCTTTTATCTGTGATACATTTGAAAGTATATTAAAACTATCAGTTTTTGTAAGTTGATTTTATATATGGCTACCTTACTGAATTCTTACTCATTCTTACGAATTTGGTTGATTTTTTTTTTTTTGTATTTGTCTAGTTAGAATATCCTATCAGCTGCAAATAAAATGATTTGGTTTTTTCCTTTATGATTTTTATATGTTTTGGAAATTTTTTTTCTTCTTTTATTGCATTGTCCAAGGCTCTAGTCAAATATTAAATAGTATTGCTGATAAAATAATGACTTTAATGGGATGGCTTCTGATAGTTCACAGTTAAATAAAATGATTAAAGTTAACCTCTCATGGACATTCTTTATATAGTTTCAGAAATCATCTTCTAATCCTAACTGTCTGAGTATTTTACTAAGAATGGGTATGGAATTTTTATCACTGTTTTGGCTTAATATGTCTGTGTAGTACATTCTAGGAATAGATTTTTCTGATGTCAAGCTATCCTTACATTCTTGAAATAGATCCGATTTGGTGAAGATATTTTAATCATTTTATATATTTTGGCGCTACTATATTTGAAATAGATCAGTAAATGTAGATACTGTTGTGACTAGTGAGATACATGTGGATTTAAAAGTATTGCTGTTAAATATTTTTATTATTGATATGTTTCCTAAATCAACAGATAATAAAAATATAACTATCACTTGGAGAACTGTAGAATTCTTTGTTAAAAAGAGGTCTTCACTTTTAAAATGGTTGGCAGTCAGTAATCTAGATACTTAAAAAACACATCTCATTCTCATTCTTGCCCTCTTTCTGGTAGTTATGAATGTGGGTATATTGTCTAGAACATGATCTTGATGTTAATATTCAGATCCTACAATCTCAGACATAAGAGGAACTTGAAGAGGTTATCTCAGTTGTCCTGTTTTCTGTTATCACAAACTTAACAAGATGATGACTATTAGAGTCTCACAAAGTAACTCATTCTAAAGCTTCACTATCAATTGCACATCTCCTGACTTGAATGCTCTGGGACATTGTAGTTAGTAGCATTTTCTAGTATGCTCAGCATTTGTTAAGATGCTTCTTCCTTGAATATTTGATACTACAATTCTTTCTAAGCAGATTGGAATGGTAAATATAAAATTTAATACTTCTTTGGAAAATGGGAGGGGAGTTGGTATTTCTTTGAATCTCTTCTAACAATCAATAATCATTACACAATAATTATAAAATGAAGAATATTAGCTTTAGAGTACATAAATCCTTAAAGCCAGCATGTTGAATTGTCACATGTCTTTAGTGTGGGAAGGAAGGAATCTAGGTAATCAGATTGATTCTAGTAACTATTGTATCTGTTTTAAAATGTGCCTGTGTGTCTTTGGGAGATGAGGATGTATTCCTTTCTCCTTTCTACAGAATCCACAAGACGGCATGTGTGGATTCTAGAAAGGAGACCTTGTTAAAACTCAAATGCTTTAATATCAGGGGTTTGATCTAAGAGCATTTGCCAGTGTCAATATTGTCAGTGAGTTTGAAAATGAGCAAAATTTATATATATTGCATTTATATAAAGTGCTTAATGGCAATTCTGAAAATGGTTTTTGAAAATAGCATTCACCCAGTCATGCGTTTAGGGAAATAGAAATAGTCAAAAGAAAGCGAAAGAAAGCAGCTGATGATATCATTTTCATTTTAGGTCCACTCCCAAGTTGGCTATCTCTTTTGAAGTTGACTCTTAACATCCTAGAATCGTTGATCTTGTAACTGAAAGGAACTTGGATAATACTGGTTCAAAATATGGTTTTTTTTTTTTTCCCTTGGAACAAATATTGCGCTAGATGTTAGGGATATACAAATGAATAAAATACAGCTCTATCCTGGAAGACCGATAACCTAAAGAAATACTTTACTTTGGGGTAGTAAGTTCTGGAATGGAACCTTCAGGCAAGAGGTGAGTGACCCATGTTTTGTAGGTGTGGCTCCTGCAGGTGGGGGAAGCAGCCAGGGTGCATACAGCTTGGTAATGGTAGTGGTACTGCTGGGACTAGACTCCTGGTCTCTTGACATATGTCACACTGACATTCCTATTTTCTTATCCATATATATATATATATACATATATATATATATATATATATATTTATGGCAGGGGTAGGGTAGAGATTCCCACTTAACATTTGGAACCAAAACCAATTAATAATTTGAGTAATTTTTAATCCAATTGTGTCATTGTGTTATCTAAAATCCTATACTCTATCCCTAGACCTTGGGATAAAGGCTTAGATTCTTTTCATGGCACTATGCTCATGATCTTGTCTGCTTCTCCCACCGCATCCCTCCCTGTGCTCCTTGCTCCTTGAACCTCAGAAACACTGAATACCTACTGACTTAGGGTTCTCCTTGCTTACTGTGCTGTCTCTAGCCGTCATGCTTTGCCCTGAACCTCTTGATTCTTTTTCAGCCGTGTACTGACATTCATCCTGAGATTCACCTCTGGTCCCTCTGGACGGCCTCCCAGAATAGGCCAGGCTGGGCTGCTTGAGGTACAGCTCTTGTCATGGAAATGCCTCTTGTCTGTCTAGCCCTAAAACCATAGGGTACCTAGCACATTGGTAGGTACGTAGCAAATGTTTGCTGAATAAAGTTTTTAAATTGACCTTTTCATCAGACTATTACAAAATGTGTATGCACACACCTAGATATGTTTTTTAAAATTTACTGATTATTCTCTTGTGTTGTTTTCCATGTTTTGGATTCCAGTTTGTTTTTCCTTGGAAAAATGCTTGTTTTGGAGGATAGTAAACCTACCTTATTTATAATGTTCACCAATAACATCTTGTTCCATGCTAATTCAGTTCTTATTAGACAGTCACATGTTGGATAACTTACAGAATTTGATATTTTGGTACATCCATGGATTAAAACATTTTAAAATCTAACATTTACATATTCATCAGTTATTGTGAGTCATGATTTTGTGGAAGGGATTATGTCCGATCTCCAATCTCTATAGCCATATAGAAGTGTAAATTACCCATTATATTTGCTTTTTAAATATATAGCTAAGAAATAAAACTTCAGACAGTTACAATATAAGCCAAACCTCATAGCAGTTGAAGGATAACCTGTTCACTTTCTCCCTCGTGTAGAATTATTACTAGATAATTGCCTATTTGTTTCAAAAGTAAAAAAAAAAAAAAAATTAAAAAAAAAACCCTTGATTTTTTTCAAATAAATGAGAACCTGCAAAAAGAAACAATGCATATTGAGTACTGATTGTTTCTTTGTAATCACCGTGGATCCCCCCACCCCCCCATCATTTTATAAGAAAGCCAAATTACAGGATAGTTAATATCTTACAAGGACTCTTATCTCAAAGACTAGGATACCCAGATACAAAGGGGCCTTGCCGAGATACTGGGTCAGTAAATGAAACTCAGCAAATCATAATCATCTTTGGATTCTCAGTCAGGTTATGTAAGTGGTCATACAAACGGATTTTTAACTCTGATTTTCCTAAGTTGCTTTTCTAGCCATTATGTGGCGGGGAAGGTGCTCTCAAATGCAGAGAAGTGCGCTACTGTGACTTTAAGAAGGAAATTAAGTAGGGAGGGAAAAGGAGGATGTTGTGACTGCTGACATTTGTGGCCTCCTTTCATTTGCGTAAGAGGTGGATTGGCTTCTCCTGGCTGCGGTTGCCATGGAGAGGTAGTGGGGGAGGACTCCCAGGAGCAGCCGTGAGAGAGTCGCCTTAGAGCTGCTCCCGAATGTGACGTGAAGGGGCAGGGAGCTCAGGTGTGCCACGGCGGCACAGATAATGGGGATGGCTGACCTGTCATGGCTGGTAACGTGACTGTGCACATACCCCTGGGTGTGACGGATGTGTTTGTGCAAGTGCCTGTGGAGTCTCTATGTGAAGTGAAAGGATTGTAATGTTGTATGTGTTCCCACCCTTCGATGTGATTTCCTACGCTCTGTGTGATTTGATGAAAAGAGTTTAAACAATTAAAGCAAATGTACACCCTGGTTATAATGAGAAACTAACTTCAATCGGCATGTTTGCATATAGGTAAATGACATCAATAACAAGTCAAATAAATTACGGTGGGAATAATACACTCAGAGAAATCTAATATGGTAGGTTAAACTGTCACCAGAAACAATGTGTTACTAACCTGGAATCATTAATTTACAGCTATTATAGAGTGATGTAGCTGGCTAATAGAGGAAAAACAAAACAATGAAAGTTATAAGATTTTTTTCTCCATAACATGTAGAAGAAAATGATTTGTGTGTTTTATAGATAAATATGCTTGTATCTTAGATGAATTTTGAGAATTTTGATCATTGCTAGTAACATATTTTATTGGAAATACTTTTACATCAAACAGAAAATTGTTAATGAGTCTGTAGTATGATCATTTTATGACTTTTGTTTTCTCCACATAAGCGGTAAATTGAATATGATGATTATATTAGTCTTTTGTTTTTTGTGGATATCATTGTGGATAATGCCTTTGTTGAAAAACAACTGTGATGGGTAATTTTAACTTAAACTCTGAGCTACTGTTTAAAAAATATTTCTCTTGGAGAAATCATATCATGTTAAATTTACCAATTATCAGGAAACTTATTTGACTTTTCAGTTTTCTGATGAAATCCAAGTGAGAACTGAATATTAGTATTGTTGTATAGTAGAGTCAGAAATGGTTTAGGTGAAAGAATACGTTGTAAGGTTGTTACAGACATTGGCTGCTTAATGCATATTACAATATAATTTATTTTAAGAAAAACTAGTTGCCTAATTTAGTCCATGAAAGAAATGCCAAACCAGATCTTTTCTTTTTTTAAATATAGTGGTGTTATGTAAATTCTATGCAAGAGTGATATATAGTACCACTGAACAGATTTGTAGAATGTAAAAATTTATTTTGGAATTATCTCGGAAGCTATTATGTTAAGTGAAAGTATTTCAGAAGCTATTCAATAGGTACTGATGGTTATACATATAAAACTTCCTTTAATGATAACATTATTTGGCTTACTAAAAATTTCTATTTCTCTTGTGTTTAGAATATTGTATATTAAGAATAAATTTCTTTACTTTTTAAATATGATATTTGAATATATTAACATTTACAAGTATTAGATACAGATATTGATGAGGCTGACATTATTGATGAAGTTTTCATTATTTTTCTTAATTTTTACACAAATTCCAAGTTATATCTATTCAGTAAGGAAGCCAGAATTAGTTCTCTCAATTACTCATGTAAGTCAAAGGGCTATGGGACATAAAATATTTGAGTATTTGTTAGGTAGTGGTAGGTAATCTTTAAGTGCCAACTAGATGCTGAGTCCTATTTTAAACACACTGTCTTTTCTGAATCTCACACAACTTTGTGAGGTAAGTTCTGTTTTCTAAGCCATTTTACAGATGAGGAAATTGAGGTTTAGATTACAAAGTAACTTGCCCGATGTCATAGAGATAGGAGGGTGTAGACCAGGATTTAAACTCAGGAAAGTTCTTAACTATCATACTTTACCATTTCTTGCATATTAAAAGTATAGGGTAGTCAGGCATAGTGGGAAAGCTTTCTATTCATGTATCCTGGGATGGAATCCCAGCCTTCCATGTCTTAGCTGAGTGAAAGAAGTTATACCTCCTCATGCCTCAGTTTTCTCATAGGTTCTTAAAAATGGAATACATGTGAGTACTTTAATTATGATGCTAAATGTGAAGACCCTCTCTGTGGTAGTAGTTATTGCCAACAGTCATTATTATTCATAATGTTAAAAATAAGATACTAATTCAAATTATGCTTGGACACAGTTAACAGAATAAAAGAAGGAATAAGGAGAATATGATCACAGTCATATTGAACCCTTTGTCAGTCATCATTCAGGTATCTGTTGATTTATAGCAGGGTTTCCCAACCTTAGCCCTATTGATGATCTCTTTTTTTATGATTTGAGACAAGGTCTCACTCTGTTGCCTGTGCTAGAGTGCAGGACATCATCATAGTTCACTGCAACCTAAAACTGTTGGGCTCAAGCGATCCTCTTGCCTCAGCCTCCTGAGTAGCTGGGACTACAGGTGCATGCCACTATACTCACCTAATTTTTTTATTTTTTTCAGAGACGTGATCTTGCTCAGGCCTCTCTCAAACTCCTGATCTCAAGTGATCCTCCACCTTGGCCTCCCAAAGTGTTAGGATTACAGGTGTGAGCCACCACACCTGGCCACTATTGATGATTTGGGCCAGATTATTCCTTGTCTTGTACATTGTCCTGTGCATCAAAGGATATTTGGCAGAATCCCTGGCCTGTACCCACTAGATTCCAGTTGTAACTCCTCTCCCTTAGTTGTAGCAACCAAAATATCTCCAGATACTGCCAAATGCCCTTTGGAGGGCAAAATCACCCCTTGCTAAAAACCTCTAATAGAGTTATATAGGCATTAAACAAGTAAATAAACATAATATAATTACAGATTGGGATGAGGACACTGATGGAAAAGACCAAGACAGAGGTGCTCTAAGAGAATAATGCCAGGGAGGGGCTGGCTTCTGCTGGCGGGCATGGCTGTGCATGGGTAGGGAGGCAGTGAAGGCAGGTCTTAGAGTCTCGATGGGGCTTGCACCTGAGTATCCCAGGTGGACAGCTTGGAGGGAGAATCAGAGGAGATTCTCCTCTGATTGGAGAATCTGGAGATTGCCAGAGTATTACACTCCTGATAGCAGGGAATAAATAATAATGAAGGTTTTGAGGAGTGGGCACTGGGCAGTCTGTGAGACTGACTCACCAACCAAATGAAACCTCCTGTGTGTCGGCTTGGCCATGCACGAGTCACATGTGTTTGTTAGCAACGTTAGAAATCACAGAATGTCCTAGACCTTCATGAATATTGCCAACCTTGGGTCTTAAGTCTGGGACTGCCAAGGGACTCCCATACTTAAAATTTCCATGATTTGTCTGGCTTTACAGATTAGGTGTGATCATGGGACACAGAGAGCTCGAATTTTGGCAAGAAGCATGCCTTGGTACACATTATTCCTTACTCCTGGGTTCTTGCCTCTGCCTACCCCTACCTAGGTGTCTGGCCTGTCCCCAGAGCTTTTTTCTCCAGTGCATCCACTTGTAAAGTAAATAATTATTGGACAGCAAATAATTATTTTGTTTTCAAGTCACAATCTTGAAGTTTACAAATTTCTGGAAGCAGAGCATCCCTACAGTGGGTGTAGTATATCTACCGTACATTTTACAAATGGTAAGGACTAAACATTCCACACCCTTTCTGTGGCACAGCATTCAAGGGAACCTGAGGAAATTTCTCCCTTTCTCAGCAAATGACCTCAAAGGCTGTTTTCTGGGGTTAATTCAGTGAGCTCATCCATCATAAGCAGAACTTAATTTTTTGTTAACAGCAGTGAGACATATCACCGAAGAGTTGTAATTACAGCTTAAATGGTAGTATTGCAAGGCACTTTTAATGCCAATTACTTCAGCAATGGTGATAGAAACTTTTTTTTGCAAAATTATGTTGGTGAAATCATGTATATATGAGTGTGTCTGTCTGTGATTTCCACCATGATAAAATGGAACTTCAGTTTTTGAGCCAGAACTGAGGCCTGTTGCTTCTTGGGTGTAGCCTAAGAGAAGGCAAAAAGGGAAGAGGAGAGGTTACCTTCCCTGACAGCTTTGTGACCTTTTCATTTCCTGTGTCCTGCCCCATATGCATGCCCACTCCACTTCTTTTGGTAAGTTAGATCAATCATTGGCTGCTTTATTTTACCCAGGAAAATAAATTTTTCAATTTTATTTTCCTTCCCGAGTCTTCCCAGTGGGCCTTGATGAAGCAGTCAAGACATTTTCAATATGTCCTTCCACTCCAGCAGGTAGGAATCCAGCCGTATTTGAGCACGCACTGTGCTGCTTGGGCTGTGCACGTGCTGGGGCGATTGGTTTTCCTATCTTCAGGCAGCTTACATCAGAGATGGAAAAAAGATTCACACATCATAGATAATTTAAGGGCTAAATAGCTAATAATGGACAAATGGGATACAATTAAATAGTATATAGTATGGAATCAATAATGTTCTGTGCGATGTGTAGGAAGGCAAGAAACTATTACTTTTCTGGAATTACTAATAGATGTTCCTGAGAGTTTGGATTCAAACTTGTCATGAAAACTGGTGAGGTGTGGATGAATGTTGGGGCCTGGTGTAATAGAGTAACTGACAGATCCTGATCCTGGGGTTAGATTGTAGAGAGTGATACAGACGTGAAACAAGCAACGTCACACAAGCGCACTTAACACAAGAGGAGGCAGGGTGCTGCTGGTGCACGCTGGAGTGGTGTCAGGAGTGCAGGGAAGGGGTTCAAAAGCATGTGAAGTTGAAGCTCACACGTGAAAGGTAAGGAGTTGCCAGGTCAGGCAGGAGGCCCTCTTGACGTACACAGAGAATGCAGAGAAGTAGCGCAACACAGTGTTAACAAGTTCACCTTCTAGAGGCAGCCTGCCTGGGGTCAAACCTGACGCTTCCCCTGACTAGCTCTCTGAAGTTTGCTTTGGTGTGCCACAGTTTGCGTCTCTGGAAAATGAAGACCAAGGGTGGTGGACCCTTTCTCCCACGTAGGTTTTTTTGGTGGTGGGAGGGGGGATGTATGGGGATTGAATACGTTAGTATACATCAAGTCCTAAGAACGGTGCCCAGCACCTAGGGGGCCCTCAGGTTTCAGCTGTTGTTGATGGATTTCCCAGGCAGGTGTAAGGGAATCACCGGGGAGGCAGCTCTTGGGAGAAGGAACACCATGAACTTGAAGCAGCAGTGGGAGGAAGGCAAGCGGTGTGCTGTGGGCATCCCTAAAAGGCAGCGCTGTTCATTCAAGAGGAGGGATTTTTATGATGGGTTAGAACAGATCACTTGTGCTCTCTCCATCAGTTTTGAGATGTGTGCATGTGTGCTAATTCTGTGTATTGCTATGCACTTTACATATAAGGGAGTTTAAGAAATAGTTAATCTTGTTGTTTATCCAAAATAATTACGTAGTGTATATTGCTTATATGCTATAGTATAGTAACTGAAAAGAGCTTTAAGTCTTTTTAATTCCAGTTATATTTTAGTGTATTTTCACCGTGATTTGCCTAAGTTGGTCTCTGCGATGCAGTTAGCTCCTTAAGCAAATGATAGCAGTGATAAATGATCAGAAAGCTATTTTTGGTTTGACTAGTTCAGATCCATACATATGAAGTTACAAGCCTAATTAGTGTTATTTTTGGCCAGAGTCCTTGGAAGTGTTGGAGTTAGCCAAGTACTTCCTTTGTGAAAGAAATGACACTCGTTTATTGTTTCAGTTATGATTTGTCCAAGTGTATGAATTTTTTGAGTGCTTGGATTATGAAGATTTAGATTGGGAATTATAATTAAGCATTATAAATTTTATCAATAAATATTTGTTCAGAACCACTTAAATGTACTACTCTCATCTTCTATGAGCTGTTACTTCGAGATAACAGTGAGGACAAATAAATAGAGAACATGTGCATGTATACGGATAATGAGATGGTGGATATATTTCAAACAAAGCTATGTACACACACTGTATATACATATATATATATAAAATACACACACAAAATGTAGGAACTGTTATTTGATTATTTAGACTAATGACTTTGAACAATAATGTGGATTTTCCTAAAATATAATTTAATATGTATTTTAATCAGCAGCTTTGGTAATATGTTTTGTAAGTAGTAGTCATTGGAAAATCAGTTTAAGAAATTTATCTCTGAGTATATATTAAAAAGCTAACTTTTAAATTAATGATTAACCATTAACATTACGAATCACTTAGTTGACCACCTATAAATTTCTGCCTTTTTTTTTACCATTTTCTATTTTTAATGAAGCATCACTTAGTAGTTAATATTATTTGCAATTAAATTATAGCATAGAAAATTAGTAATTGGAAATAGTTCTATATTTAACCTATGCCTGTTTATCTCTGTGAAACTATGAAAAATTTGTGAACTTTTCTTGTGAGTTCCTGAAAGGAAGTTTAGCCACTTAGCCATTTCTTTTACAGAGAAGATAGAACTGTTTAAACAGTATAGTTAATTTTAAAGTTTTTGAGCTTGGATTTTTTTGAAGGTCTGTTTTTCTTGTGGTTATGAAATTTTAATTCTTCCCTGCTTTTGAGTAGCCTTATATGGTATAGAATGGTTAAGATGTATCTTATGTGATGTCAGCATCAAGATTGTTGGGCACCTTGCTGCTGGCAGAGGTGAGTGACATCTGCCTCTGCTCTGCCCTCGTGGGGCGTGTGGTCTGGTGAGGAGTCCTTACTCACAATAAAAGAGAACAACTGCAATTGTAGGGCAAGCGTAAGGTATTATGCATTGTGGGGTACAAATCTGGGGCCCCCAGCGTGTTCTTGATGAACTGTAAAACGTAAGGGTGTTTTGATTACAATTCCCTGCATAAAGATCAGATCGTAGTTGATGACTAAAACTGTTAGACTCTATCTATTTTTTTCATCTTATTTTTCTCCCTTCCATTACCTACTTATTTTTCATACCTTCTTCTGATTCTTGCTGGTGAGAGTTTACCCTTTGGAAGAGATGCAAATTGGGTTATTTTGAGATGAAGGAGCAGACTTCTTAACTGACCTCAGAATATTTTGACTAACACTTTGACCAAATTAAAGGAATGTAAAGGGCAAAGAATAATGTTTTGTCATAATTATAATGGTATTATTGTCAGTAAATGTTCAAATATCATCAATTTGAAAGGAGAAAACAGGCATCAAATAATCTGGAAGCATGGGATAATATATAGAGTTTAAGTGAGAATACTGAAAAAAAGAATCTGAGAGTGTGCCTATATATTCATATATGGGCATATATACTAATATATAAAGATATGCATGTACATATACGTATGTGTAATATTTTTAAGCATGTAAGAAAGTGGGCACTTAGGTACTTTTAGAGAATTGAGGCATGTAAGTTTTTATTTGGCTATCCATAGTTATACATAGGCACTTATATATTATACCTGCCTATATATTTAAATGAGTAAATAATGCATCTTCTTCAATATGAGTAATACATGCACTTAGTTTTTTAAAAAATCAACTAATACAGAAAGATATGCAATAAAAAATTAGCATTTTCCCCTTTTCTTGCCTCTGCTCTTTATCCTCATCAGCCATATCAATTTCTAATCACTTTTTCCCAGAAATGTTTATGCAGATATGACACTATCATTCTTTAAAATGTGCGTACATGTTCACTTTTTGTGAAAAGTGAGTTCTATAATATACAGTTATTCATCACTTGACAGGGATACATCCTGAGAAATGTATCATTAGGTGATTCTGTCACTGTGTGAACATCATGGCATGTACTCACAAACAGGTGGTGTGGCCTACTGCTTACCGAGGCTAGACGGTACAGCCTGCTGCCCCTGGGCTACAACCCTGTAGAGCGTGTCACTGTACTGAATACTGTAGGCAGCTGGAACACAATGGTACATACTTGTGTATCTAAACATAGAAAAGGTACAGTAAAAATATAGTATAAAAGGTAAAAAATGATACACCTGTATAGGACTCTTACCGTGAGTGGAGCTTGCAGGACTGGAAGTTGCTCTGGGTGAGTCAGTGAGTGAGTAGTGAGTGTGTGCGAAGGCCTAGGATGTTGCTGTACACTACTGGAGACTTTATGAGCATTGTGTACTTAGGCTACGCTAAATTCATAAAAAAAATTTTGTTTCTTCAGTAATAAATTAACTGTAGCTTACTGTAACTTTTTTACTTTATAAACATAAATTTTAAAATTTTGGCTCTTTGGTAATAACACTTAGCTTAAAATAAATGCACTGTATAGCTAAACAAATATTTTCTTTCTTTATATTCTTATTCTATACATTTTTTTCTATTTTTAAAATTTTTAATTTTTTACTTTTTAAACTTTTTTGTTAAGAACCAAGACACAAACACACACATTAGCCAAGGCCCACACAGGGTCCAGATCATCGATATCACTGTCTTCCACCTCCATATCTTGTCCCACTAAAATGGAGCTGTCATCTCCTGTGATAACAATGCCTTCTTCTGTAGTATCTCCTGAAAGGCCTGCCTGGGGCTGTTTTACAGTTAACTTTTTTTATAAGTAGAAGGAGTATACTATAAAACAATAGTATCATTACATAAACCAGCAACATAGTCATTTATTATCATTACCAAGTATTAGGTACTGTACATAATTGTATGTGTTGTACTTTTATATGACTGGCAGTGCAGTAGATTTGTTTATACCAGCATCAGCACAACACGTGAGTAACACATTGTGCTATGCAGTAAGAATTTTCAGTTCCACCATCATCGTATGGGACCACCATCACATATGTGGTCCATTTTTGACCGAAGCATCATTGTGGAGCACATGACTGTTTATTGATGTGAACCTTTGTTGTTTTAAAAATTTAGGATCCTCATACTCCAAAAGGTCGTTACCCAGATCCCTGTAGTTTTGAGCTTAAATTGAAAGTAAAAGCCATACCAGTAGGAGAACATCTGCTAGTGACCTGACCATTTATAAAACGTGGCTACACTCAAACCACCTGCATGATTTTAGGTTACCATTTTTTCCCATCTGTCTGGTCAGTATCTTTGTTGTCTTGCTGATTTTTAATTTTCTTACTCATACTAATTTTATTTCCAGAATACACATTTGAAATAGAATGAGAGCAAAGCACTTTCAGTTTTCTCTAGTGACCAAACATGGTAAAACATAAACCAGTATCTGTTAAAATAAATAAGGAGTCTAGACTCTGAATTCCAAATCAGAATCCTCTGTCCAGCCTTGACCAGCCCATTGTGTTCTGTTTCAGCATTTCTTTGAATCATCTCTCTCCTGGAATAAGTCCCCACCCCTCAGTCTCATGTTCCAAACTCATGGTCATGCCTACACATTGACTTCCTATCCTTCTAACAGACCATTTCTGGCTCTTCGTGCCTTTGTTCATTTAGTAGTTAAATCTGTTGATTCCAAACACTTCCTCAGTTATGTGTGTAAGTTATGTGAGCTGCTGGATATACAGTGCTGAAAGCAGGTCACCTGCCTTGACAGTGGGTGAGTTGGTGTCATCATCCCTCCAGCCTCCAAGCTGGAACCTCTGATTACTGTCTTGATATGTTAACTCCTTACCACACTCCTCTCCCCCTGCATGTTTACTCTCTGTCATGCACCCTTGTTCCCCAAATACTGTATGCCTGTTCCTATTTTATACCTTTCTTCATGTTCTTTCCTCCTGGAAGCTTTTCTTCTTCTGGAGTTTACATCAACTCTCAGACTCTGCCAATATTTAATAGAATGAAAGGGAATAAGTTAATAAGCTTTTAAAGCACTTTAAACAGAGAAGGTGTTTTCAGTTTTCCAAAAGATTTTCATAGCTGATAATATACTTGCTGTTTGTAATGTGTATTAGAAAAGAGATTGGGAACAAACCATCTGTTTTAATTCAGTTTTGTGTTTTTTTAAAAATAATCATTTCAGTCTAGTGTTTTAAGACTTACGTGAAGTAATGTGAAATAATGTGATGTTACTAAGACTCAGGGTATTAGTTCATTATTTACAGGCTGGCCGTAGGCTTGAGGGCATTTTTAGATTAGTTAATTTTTTGTCATATACTTTGTTTATACATATACTATAAACTGTTTAATTCATTGTCATTATTTTTGCTTTAGGCAGTCATTTGTCTTTTAAAGATTGTAGAAAAGAAAAATATGGTACTATATTTGCCTTCCCGCTTTCTCTCTCTGTCTTCTTATAAATCAGGGGTTGGCAAACTTTTATTGTAAATGACCAGATAGTAAATATTTTAGACTTTGTGGGCCTCGTACTGTCTACAGGCTCTGTCACTTCTTCTTCTGCTGCTTCTTTTCTATTTGTTTGTTTCTTTTTATTTTTTCATTAAAACGTAATATACAGGCCTTATAAAAACAGCTATGGGCTAAATTAGCCCAGTGGGCTGTAATTTGCTGGCCCCTGCTATAGATACAAATTTTTATCTGTTATAATTTCCTTTCTGCCTAAATCAGCCCTTTAGCATTACTTATAATATTGATAAGAAATTTTTTCAAATTCTGTCTATCTGAAAATATCTTCATTTTGTTTCAATTTTGAAGGATAATTTTGCTAGATATAGAATCCTAATTTGACATTTTTTTCTCTTTAGTATTTAAAAATTCCGTTGCCTCTCTGCCCCCATCCCTTTCCCTCCTCCATTCATACTCACTCCTACGCCCCCTTCACTTCTTGGGAGAGGCTGTACACTGGTCATAAGTTTTTTTTCTTTTAATAGAGATATTTAATAGAGATATTTGGAAATTTCATTTTCTTTAAAAATTAGCACTTTTTTAAATTGAAAAAGTGATCAATCAGCAATCAGTACTATAGTAGGATGGAGATGTTCTAAATTAAAAACAAAAAAGAACAGCATATCCATATATTTTTTATGTCTTTTTATTTTAAAATGTATATGTGTGTTTATATATATATATGGATATACATACACAAACATGAAAAATAACTTGGAAACTAATGTGACAATATGTTAACATTGGCACATTTGGGTAGTCAAAATACCGTTTTCTTCTTCTATCATATGTTATTTAAATTTCAAAAACTAAAGTTAAATCTCACAAAGTACCTAATTCAAACAGGAAAGATATTAAAAAAATACAATGAACTATGTCTTTGTCACCCAATCACCATTTCCTACGAGTGACTACATACACTAGTAGCAGTGACTTGGGAATCCTTTTATACTCTCTCTCCCCCCGCCCCAACAAAAATATACTGTATATATTGTTTCCTCGGGTTTTGCTTTTTTTATTTAATTAACTTTGTATCTTGAAAGTTTTCCAATCTCCAATTCTTAAAGGGGATCTGTGATGCTCCCCCTCCCCCAAAGGAATTAAGAACACTGGATGTCACACTTCTAGAAATTGTTTTTTATTCTTTTTGTTATCCTTTCCAGCTTTGGTGTATACAAACCTGACTCCTAGTGGTAGTTCAGAAATTATTTCATTTCTTCTTGGCTCAGAGTATTGTTAGGGGAGTGACCTTTATTGGATGCCCACTGTATGCTGGCCTCACCTTACACTGTTACGTCATTTCTTACCCATTATTATTAACACTCTAACAACATACGAATACTACTGTAAAAATCTTTAATTTTTTTTTTTAAATTTCAGATTGGACTCCATATTTGTTTCTTTTTTAAACTTTTGATTGTGAAAGTTTTTAAATAATTACAAAATAAAATCGTGTAATAAACCTCTGTTTGCCTGTCCTCCAGCTTCAGTAATTAGCAGCTGAAAGCCAGTCTGGTTGTGTTTACTCCCCTGGCCACGTCCGCCCTTCTTGTTTTAAAGCTAACCTCAAAGATCTTTGTTTTCGTTATGTCAGCTCTAAAAGATAAGGAATATCTTTTCACGTAATCACAATATCTTTATAAAACCAAAAAAGTAATTCCTTAATATGGTCAAATATCCTATCAGTGTTTGAATTTCCAGTTGTTTCCAATTTCATGATTTTTTAAGTGTTTCGTTAGAATCAGGACAAATAACTTCTGCATTTTGTATAAGTTGATGTATCTTTTATGTTCTTCTGATCTATAGGAAATCTTTCCAATTCTCTCCTTGTTTCTTTGCAAATTATTCATCAAAGAAACTGAGTTAGCCGTCCTATAAAGTTTCTACCATTGGTCTTTTTTTTAAATGGTCAACTATATAAATATATTGCATTACAAATTGTTTTGACTGGTTGCTTTTACACTTCCAGATATTCCTCATTAGAAGAATCATTAGATCGTATCATCAGATTATATTTGAGTGCACATTTGTTGCCCAGCATATCTCTATTTATGGCTTTGACTTATGGGTCACTAAACACTTGTTTGCAGATTTGAAATATGGGATGTTCTTTGAAATAAAAATTGACAAGAAAAAATAATTCAAATCAGATAAACTTACTTTAAAGACAACTTTGAGGGTGCTGTTTTATTCTGTTTGTGCTGCTATAACAGATTACCTGAGACCGGGTAATTTATAAGGAACAGAGATTTATTCTTCACAGTTCTAGAGGCTGGAAGTCCAAAACCAAGGCACCAGCATCTGGTGAAGGCCTCCTTGCTGAGTGCTCACATGGCAGGAGAACAGAAGACAGAGAACCCACTCCAGCAAGCCCTTTCCATAGGGCTGCTACTCCATTCATGAGTGGGGAGCCCTCCTGACCTCGACACCTCCCACTGGGTCCCATCTCCCAACACTGTTGCTGTGCAGATTAAGTTTCCAGCACGTGAAGTTTGGAGGGGACGAAAACATTCAAACCACAGCAGATGCCCATAGCTGTGCAATAGATAACATGTGTATTGTGTCTGCTTAATTTGTGGTAGGGGCTCAAGGAAGGAAAGTTCTTGTTTCTTTTTAAATTACAATGCAGTCAACTGCTTAACGTCACACGGAGAGAGGCCTTTTCAGACTCTCTGTGAAATGAGCATAGATTACCTAGAGTCTTCCACAGAGATAATCTTGCTGAAGGGTTGCTGTGTATCAAGTAGGAGGCCAAGTCTTGAACTCCCTGAACCTGTGGTTCCCAAGCCCCTGGGCCGTGGCGGTACTGCTCTGTGGCCTATTAGGAAATGGGCCGTGCATCACTGCCTGAGCTCCACACCACACTCCTCCCACCCACGACACCCCAGCCCGCATCCCTGGTCCTTGGAAAAACTGTCTTCCATGAAACCGGTCCCTGGTACCAAAAAGGTTGGGGACTGCTGCCCTAAACCACAGCATCTGAAGCGCCAGGAGAAGCCCAAATGTTTCTCCTACTGATGTATAGTTTTTTCTCCGTAAGCGAATTATCTGAGGCATTGTGAACCGGAGTCACATGCAATCAGGTGCCAATTATAAATGGGTTAGGTAACAAAAATTCAGTTTTAAATCTATGGTTTGGCACTCAGACCACATTTGCCCTCAGTAATAATGTGTTGTGTTTGATTAGGTTTTCAGCCTAGCCCACAAAAGATGTTTAGTTTTTAATGTCCCTAACTTTATTGTAACTGGTAATACAGAGCTCATGTTGTTATTGTAATGCCTGGTAACAGTGCCATTGGGTCCAGAGGGACAGTTTGTTCAGTGCTCCAGCTCAAGGTGCTAGGTGGGTGCTCTCGTGATGTGGGAGCCTGCAGAGGGTGCTCTGAAGTCCTTGGCCCGCCAGGCAGAAAGCACCTGCACCTGTCACCTTTCCTAGCTTGTGATGGGGAAGTGAGAGCTCCCTGAAAGGAGCCTCTTCAGCAAATGTGCCAAATGTACTGGGGACGGCAGGGCTGGGTGTCCACCGGCTGAGGGGGCCTCCCTGGAGCGGTGATGAATCTAGTGCCTGGGGGCTGGGAGTTCCTAAGTCTTAGCTGTTTGCTGGGTCTGTTGTAGAAAACTGAGATATCAGAGTATTATTTACCTCAAACTGACACCGCGTTCAGTTAGAGTTCTAGAAGAAATGTAGTTGCGTTCTTCCCTTTCCAGTCTTTACTCCTCTTCTTGCCCAAAAGAGAATTATTTGCACCATTTCTTTTCTTTGACTCTCTCCTTTCTAATCCTCATCCTGCCCTTTTTCACTTCTCCGAGGATGTGGATTTATTGGAGTCTGTGGTAAGTGAGAGCTCAGAGTGCCGTAGGCCATGTTGGCAAAGAGGCCATGTCTTGCTGTTGTCTCCCTGTAGAGAATTACTGACTCTGAAAAGGATTACAAAGGAAGAGGACATTATTTAGGTAAGAAGATGACGAAGAGGTATAATGGCAGGTTAATGGGATAGCTGTGAATATTGGCTGTAGGATTAGTACTTGCTCCCAGAGAAGCAAGGGCTGTGAAAGATGCTGTGCAGTGTTGATTTGGCTAAAAAGTTACTAAATTATAATTGAACATGTAGGAAAGCGTGAGAGAATCAGAGTGTTGTGTTTCTGTGGACTTGGTCTGAGCAATGAGAATGGCGCCTCCCTGTCTGTTTCTGTTGCTCAAATCTTCTGCCCCTACGCGTCCCCCAGTACCCATAGTCCAGCCTTTTCTCAGACGATGTGTCTTGTTCCAGAGGAACCAGAAGTCTGAAATATCAAAATACGCTTTGCCCCAGCCCGCATTGCAGTTCTCACAGCTGCTCGTGTAGTGAGTGTGAGCAGGGTACAGGGGAGGTGAGGGGCTGCTCCAACAGGAGCAGCTGGAGTTCACTAAGCTGAGTGTCTGTATTTTGCAAGATACAGAATAGCAACACCTTGTATCTAAATCCCGCCGCCCCCCCCCCCCCCCGCCCCGGCCTTTTTTTAAAATAAGAAGGCCTCTTAAAATTTATTATGGGGAAGAATGGATGTACTATTTGCTGACAAGAGGTGGGGCAGTAGCCAGCCTATAAAAAGCTGGAGGAACATGCTGGGTAGTTTTTTTAGTCTTCGAGATCCACACCTCCTGGGTGTCTCCCAACCCTCTGTATATCTGCATCCTTTGCTCCCAAATCAGGGTGTGTGTGTGTGTGTGTGTGTGTGCATATGTGTGCATGTATTCACATGCACGGGGCACACACATGCAGATTCTCACACACGTGAATCCATTACTAGGTTCGTAGCCCAAGTTCAGTGGACCCCGGCGTTTGATCTCTCAAGGTAAGAATGTTCAGTCTTTGCATTCCTTTCTCTCCCACCATAGTTACCATGACTACCTCCTTCTGTTGGCTACATCAGAAATCATCAAGTGGGAAGAGGAAACCAATATTGTCATACATATGCTAATAATAATGTCCAACCCACAATGGGCAACGTATTTGTTGTGATTATTGGAAAACTATATTATTAGAAATGTGTGTTAGAAAACTTGTCAATTTTCAGCGTCTTCATAACAATAGTTTATTATGTTTAAATAGTTTTTGTATTTTCAAACATTGAATTTTCAGCTAGAAATATTTTCTAGTTTAGGGCTGACATTAGTAATAATTATTAGATCTATTTTTGGTATAATACTAAGAACATATGCTTTCATTTTGTATTTTAGAAGCATAATAATTTAATTGGACATTCTTAGCCATGAAGTGTACATTGAACTTTCCCTCCCTTATCTTTTTAGTATTCACCAGCGTCAGCTTCTCCTTTGATAAGGCAGACTGGATGATGTTGCTGCTGCTGCCCCTGGTACTAGATAAATGTTGCTGTGAAGAGGTGCTTGATAAGACTTTTCTCCCCTAGCTATGCACATTTTATACAATTTTGAATCTTGACCTGATAATATCTGTAATTTACAGAGCATTGATTCTCAAGGTTGGCTGCATGTTGGAATCACCTGGAATACTTTCTAAAATGCTGCTTTAACTGGTATGGGGTGCAGCCTCAGTATCAAGATTTTTTAAATGGCTCTAATATTAAGTGACTTGCATTTGCAGCAAAGGTTGGGTTCTGCTGTTTTAGGGGATATATAAAGGATCATCAAACCAGGAGCCGCAGGGTAGGCACTGAGGGAGTTGTCCTCGGTCGGCGTTGCTTTGGTGGCAGCTATTAAGGGAGCTTCTCAACTTGGAGCTCAACCCCTCGCCTGGGCTCCTGTGGGCTCCAAAATGGTGTGAGGTTTGAGGAAGGAGACTTTGAGAGTTTGCTTTGCTTTTTACTTCTTAGGAAATGTGCACTCAAACATAAAAGCCAGTATTCATTTTAGTATCCTCTAGGAATTAAAAAGATATTTAATAGAAGGGGGAACTTCTTCCCCCCCACCATTAAAAGTGCAGCTTAGTAACAGTGTTCTCACACAGTTCTCAGCTGTGCTGATCAGGGCTGCCAAGTGAAACCAGGTGATTGATATATGCAGAATGAATAAATATATTATTAAGGGACAAAAAAAATTTAAGTCTTAGATGGCTCAGTGTAACACATTTGTGGCATGTCTATGTATATTTTATTATTTTCCTGGTCAATTTTGATATCGAGGTGATTTTCTTAAAGAAGAAACACAGCATAGATGATCCATGATTTTAAAAACATAATGGACCTGATATCTCCTTTTTTCTTTGAACTTTTTCAAGTGTTTCTCAGTATCACAATGGAAACATGCTTTCTGAAAAGAATATGCTAACAATTTTGCAAAGGGCAGGCCATAAAAGTAGAGTAAGTTTAGGCACTTCACACTTTAAATTTTATTATGGGATGTTTTGTTCCTCACTGTCTTTGCTGTTCCCTGACTCATTATAATACTAGGATAAACATTGTTCATGTCCAGTTAACCTTTATCTCATCCCTACTTTACCCACAGCCACTCTGGATCTTTTTAAAACCCCTGAACCCTTTATTAGAAATTGATCACAACCTGCAGCCCCCTCCGTCTCTGGAGCCCTGAGACTCCCAGCTCCCCTCCTGCTCAGCCCTCTGCTCTTGGTACCTAAGTCCCCTTTCTCACTTGCTGCCTAGCCTCTACCCTCCTGAATGTTTGCTCGATCACATGCAGTACTCTCTACTATTCTCTGGCACTTTCATCTTGCTGAATTCTTTGTCCTTCCTCCTGGAAAAACACAAATCTTCCTTCTCCACTTCTTCTTTTTCTTTCTTTCTTTCTTTTTTTTTTTTTTTTTTGAGAACAGAGTCTCACTGTGTTGCCCTGGGCTAGGCAGTGGTGTCGTCATAGCTCACAGCAACCTCAAACTCCTGGGCTCAAGCAATCCTCCTGCCTTAGCCTCCCAAGTAGCAGGGACTACAGGTGCACACTACCACACCCTGCTAATTTTTCTATTTTTTGTAGACATAGGGTCTCACTCGCTCTTGAATTCCTAGGCTTAAGCGATCCTCCCATCTCAGCCTCCCAAAGTTCTGGGATTACAGGTGTGAGCCACTGCACCCAGACCCTTCTCCACTTCTTCATCTGGTTGTCAAACTTTGTTAGAGTAAATGACACTGCTGTGCATATTGGAACCCCCAGAGGTGTGTGGGTTTCCACATTTACAGATGCATAGTTGCTGTTCAGCAGGGCTTTTATTTGTCCTTAAAATTGGTCAGCTCTGTCATTCCCATCAATGACTTTGCCTTATTTTCACCAGTCTCTATGGCCTCTTATACATGGACAAAACTCCTTTTTCTTTGTGCATAATCATGTCTCTTACAACAATACATTGGAGGTAATTGGATATAAACTCTTTGAAATTCGTCCCTTCCACTAGCAGACTTCTCACCTAGCATGTCTTCCTTCCTTCCCCTTCCCTCTGGCTTCAGAGAACAGCCCTGGGTCTTTCGCTGCTTAAAACCAAGCCCCCTCCTGGACTCCTGATGCTGTCTTCTGCTTTCTCCAGAACCTCGCCCCTCCACATCTCCCATTTTCCCCAAGTCTTCACTCTTCTTTTATTGCTTCCTCTCCTGGGGCCTGTGAACATCTTGGAGGAACTAAATAAACCGAGCAATCTTCCCTTGACCCCATGTTTCTCTCTGCCTCATCCCAGTTCGCTCTCTTGAGTTCAGTGTTTTGAAAGACAGTTCTACTTTACTCTCTTCTCTTCCCGCCTCATGTCCCATCACTTCCTGGGCCCCCTGCCCTGGCCTGCCTGTCCCCTGCATGCTTCAGGAAGCACCACCACCTCTAGTAGCTCAATTCATCAGAAAACTTCTCAGTCCTTATCATTTGCTTCATTTACTGGTTTGACCTTGAAACATTGTTTTCCTGACTTCTGTGGCCAGAATCCTTTCTGTTCTCTTAATTTTTTCGAGCCATTCCCTTTTTTTTTTTTTTTTTTGCCTCTTTCTTGGACTCCCTGCTATTCCACCACGATTCTTCACTGGAGAGTGGGTGACCCATCACAACCAATTGTCAAAGCTTCGAAAATTTATACAATCTGGGCACCCTCCGGAGTGTCTGATTTAGTAGGTCCTTCTGGAAATCTACAGTATGATGGTTCTGGAATATTCTGTCATATAGAAGTACTGTAATTTACTTAAACATTTCTCAAGTATTCATTTATTCAAAATTATTTATTCTTTGAGCATCTACTGTTAATATATACTAGGTGCTGTAATTAGTTTTTTCTGTCATGTAAAGCACTGTGATGAATAGCATTTGTCTTACTCTTTTCATAGTCTCATCATAGATTTCTAAATGTGTTTATAGTATGGAGATGGTTTTCAAAGATCTTAATACCTGTGGTCAAATTGCTTCACAGAAAAGTTGTATTTTTGCTTCTGCCAACTCAATGGTATGGTTTTACTACCAGTTATGTGTGATAAGAAGGTGGCTCCCAAATTGTGTATCTTTTTTTTTTTTTTTTAATTTTATTTTTTTTTTCAGCTCATTATGGGGGTACAAAAGTTCAGGTTGTATATATTGCCCATGCCTTCCCATCCCCCCAAGTCTGAGCTTCAAGTGTGTCCATTCCCTAGACAGTGCACATCGCACTCATCATGTAGGTATGCACCCATCCCCTCCCCCCACCCCATCCCCCCCAGTCAGAACTTCAAGCGTGTCCATTCTCCAGGCAGTGCACATTGCACTCATCAAGTAGGTATACACCCATCCCTTATCTCTTGACCTGCTCTCTCTAGATTTATGCATCCAAACTGCTTTGAGTTCTCTGCAAACTCTTTTTTTTTTTTTTTTATTTCATCTTATTGTTATGGGGGATACAGAATTGCAGGTTACATACGTTGTCCATGTACCGCCTTTCCCCCCACGTCAGAGCTCCAGGCGTGTCTGTTCCCCAGATAGTGCGCGTTGCACCCATCATGTAGGTATATATCCCTCCCTTCCCAACCCCCCCTTCCCGAGTCAGCACCTTCAAGCGTTACCATTCCCCAAACGGTGCGCAATGCACTCATTGTGTAGGCATACACCCATCCCTTCCCCCACCCCCCACCTCAGTCTGATATCCGATTGGTGTCATTCCTAGATGTGTATTTAGGTGATGATCAGGGAAACCAGTTTTCTGGTGAGTACATGTGATGCTTGTTTTTCCATTCTTGGGATACTTCACTTAATATAATGGGTTCCAACTCTGTCCAGGAGAACCATAGAGATGTCGTATCTTCATTATTTCTTATAGCTGAGTAATATTCCATGGTATACATATACCACAGCTTACTAATCCAATCATGTATTGATGGGCATTTGGGTTGTTTCCACATCTTTGCTATTGTGAATTGTGCTGCTATAAATATTCAGGTGATAGCAGAACTTGCAAATAGATGGCAAAATATACCATGCTCGTGGATCGGAAGAATCAACATTGTTAAAATGTCTATACTACTCAAAGTGATCTACAGATTCAATGCAATCCCTATTAAATTACCAACATCATTCTTCACAGACGTAGAGAAAATAATTATATACTTTGTATGGAATCAGAGAAGACCCCGTATAGCAAAAGCAATTTTAAGCAACAAAAACAAAATGGGAGGTATTAAGTTGCCAGACCTCAAACTATACTACAAGGCCGTGGTTCTTAAAACAGCCTGGTACTGGCACAAATACAGGGACACAGACCAGTGGCACACAACAGAAAATCCAAATATAGAACCATCCTCATATAGTCACCTAATTTTTGACAAAGCAGGAAAGAATATACTCTGGGGACAAGAATCCCTATTCAATAAATGGTGCTGGGAGAATTGGTTAGCCACTTGTAGAAGACTGAAACAGGACCCACAGCTTTCACCTCTCACAAAAATCAAATCACGGTGGATAACAGACTTAAACCTTAGGCGTGATACAATCAGAATTCTAGAAGAAAATGTAGGAAAGACTCTTACAGACATTGGCCTAGGCAAAGAATTTATGAAGAAGACCCCCAAGGCAATCACAGCAGCAACAAAAATAAATGATTGGGACATGATTAAATTAAAAAGCTTCTGCACAGCCAAAGAAACGGTCACGAGAATAAACAGACCACCTACAGAATGGGAAAAAATTTTTGCATACTACACATCAGATAAAGGACTGATAACAAGAATCTATTTAGAACTCAGGAAAATCAGCAAGAAAAAATCAAACAGCCCTATCAAAAAGTGGGCAAATGACATGAATAGAAACTTCTCAAAAGAAGATATAAGAATGGCTAGCAAACATATGAAAAAATGCTCAACATCCCTAATTAATCATCAGAGAAATGCAAATCAAAACCACAATGAGATATCACTTAACCCCAGTGAGAATGGCCTTTATCAAAAAAACCCAAAACAACACATGTTGGCGTGGGTGTGGAGAGACAGGAACACTAATACACTGCTGGTGGGACTGCAAACTAGTGCAACCCCTGTGGAAAGCATTATGGAGGTATCTTAAACAGATTCAAGTAGACCTGCCATTTGACCCAGCAATCCCATTATTGGGCATATACCCAAAGGAAAAAAGGTCATTCTGTAAGAAAGACACATGTACCCGAATGTTCTGCAAACTCTTGTTTCCTGCTGTTCTGCCTGTCCGAGCCTCGGCGCTCCCCTGTTGAATGACCTAAACTCTGTGGATACAGTCACAGGGTCACCATGTGGGTAGGAACTGCTTGTTTACTTACCTGAATTCTTCCACGCAGGATGTTGGGATTGCTCGTCTTTGAGTATCCTTAGTGCTGGCACTCGGGGGCTAATAAATATATTTGGACTGAACAAACCATGGGTATTAATGTTTTCATGATTTAGAAGTTGTTCTGTAATCTTTCATTTGATCTGGAAATTTGGTCTTTAGAATCAATAGCCAACATTTTTTAAAAAGATAATTTTAGCACGTTGTTAGGGTTTAGTTTTATTGAGTTTAAATAATTATTTTTTATATTAAAATATTCATTATAGGTAAATTAGTAACTGAAGAAAATGTAAATGCTAACATGAAATCTGTTAATGTACTACTCTCTGATAGCCACTTACATTTTGGCCTCCTTCTTCATAGACCTATTAGTATATATATCTGTGTGTGTGTATGTACATATGTACATATTCCTCTTTGTGGCACAACATGTTTAGAATGTTGATGGTTAAATGATATTCTGTTGTATGCAAGTACTTAATTATCTGTTTCATCAGTCCCTTAATGTTTTACATGTAAAATTTCCCCCAAGTTATTATTGACATAAATGCTGCAGTAATATTGCAATAGCGGTTCATTTTTGGACAACTGTGTGTCAAGGGGCCAGTGATCCGGGCATCTGTGCGGTCTGCTGAGTGAGATCCAGTGTAACGAGGAGACCAGGCAGGCTCTCAGAGTATGCTGTGAGAAGTGCTGCTGGGGCCCGGGGTGGGGATGGGGTGAGGGATGGGAATAGAGTGGGGTGAGGAAGACAGGAGCTGGGGAACAGCCAGCAAGGTCATTGGCCAATTTCTTTCTTTGGGGGTATTTATTAGAATAACATTTGGTTAATATGAAGAAGAACATCCTTTCCCATTCAGTATTGAAGGTTTTTTTTAAACACTAAAGATAGATGTGATTTAATCAAGTACATTTTGGGACATTATTTAAATTACCTTGTTTGCTATTACAAATTATAACTTGCTTCTGAATATTGAAATAGCTTTGCATCCTCATTTTCTGTGAATGTGCTTCTTGATATAGATTGTTAAATCCATACTCAGATGAGACTTGTCTGTCGTGTTGGTTTTTCTGCCCCTTCGGTCAGGTTTTCATATCAGGGTCATGCCTGCTTTGTAACATGATTTAGAACACCTGTGTCATGCTGCATTCTGGAGCAGTTTCGAACATGCTTTCTTCTTAAAACTTTGAAATAGTTTGAAATTAAAACTGGGCCTGGAACCTTTAAAAAAGTGAATTTTATGTTGCTCAGTGGTACTTCCTCAGTTTTATCAGTGGTGGTTATTCTGGTCAAGTTTTCCTCTTCCTGGATCAATTTGGGAATTGTGTATTTTTCTAGAATGTTTACTAGTTCATCACGATTTTCAAATTCATTAGCATGGAATTGAGTATGATTTTTTTTCACTTACTGCAGCAGTGTTCTTCAGCATGAAGTATGGTGGTTTAGACTGTAATTTTCAGCATTGTCATGTGTCATCTTCCTCAAAGTCATAGGTAGGTCTGGATGTATTTGAGATGTGCAACTTGTAGGTTAAAATGGCTTGTGAAGATAGGTTTATTTAGTTTACATAGCAGCAAAGACTGGGGATAATCTTCATTTAGAAGAGCATGTGTAAATGATTGTGTGTACTGGGTATAATTTTAGCATTGTGCCATTGTCATATATTTAGTGGTATTGAAATAGCTCTAGCAGTTCACAGTTAGAGTAAGGAGCTTGTGCTGACGTATAATGAGAGGAAGTAGGAATTATGCTTTATTCAGTAGTAAAAATAGTACAGTCACATATGGTGATCTTTTTTCAATCAGATGGTACCTCTTTCAGTAAACAGAGGTGCCTTTTACAGTTCATTAGGATCTACTTTATAAAATTTTACCAGTTTGTGTTTTTAAAGCTAAATGAAGAGGAAGAATCTATGGGTGTGAGAGTAGAGACCGTGTGGTGTCTAGCAGAACAGCAAGAGGGAAGGATGATCTAATAGAATTAAGGGAGAAATAATTTAAATCTTTCATAGATTGAGTGGCATAATAGTTACTAATTCGAGTGCTTTCAGTGTGCTGATTTGGTTTCCCAAATGTTGAAATCATTAATAATGTTAAAGACGTTAAAATGCTAGATTTTTAAGTGAAACCACCCAGTCCGGTTTTCAGTTTAGGTGTCTGTGTTCCTTTTTCTCTTTTTCAGAGTGCATCCATGCTTCTGTGTCACTTGGCTGGTTATTATCGTGTTTATGCGATCAGTAAGACACGCAGCTCCATCTCTTTGCCATCATTGCTAATGACCATGAGATTCGTAGCTATGGAGAAACAGGGCGCTATGCACAAGGTTTAGTGGTGCAGAGAGAAGGGAGTGAGGGCTCTGACGAGGGTGGTGGCGAAGGTTTCCCAGGGAAGCCACATCTTGAAAGGACGCCACACACAGCAGGGATGGTGTGGGAGGGGCCTTGGGGAAACTGACAGAGTGGCTGTTAAGTCCTAGGGGTCTGGTCTGGCCTGAACTTCACTGTGGCTGAGCCTGAGGAGAGAATGCAAGTGGGGAAGGGCAGAGAAGGTAACTAGGTCACAGAGATTCTTGTTAACCACTCAGGGGAGTTGGGGTCTTATTTACCATCAAATTGATATTAAAATGATTATTTAAAGAGTGTGATAAACTGGGAGCCCCTCTGGGAGAACCATTCTGTTTCCTTTGTCTCTGTAGCTGTTCCCATTGTGCCTGACACAGGGCAGGCATTCAGTATAGTAAAAAATACACAGCATTTGGTGAACCAAATCCTAGCAATTTAGTGGGCTGGTCCCCAAACCTGGGATGTACTAGATCCCAAAGCTCTTGAGGGTTGGTACTGAAGCCTCTGAGATTGTGAGTGAGGCCCCAACACTTCAGCATAGGGTGAAAAATGGTCAGAGAGCAGGGACTTAATGTGAATGCTTATTTTGAAGATCATTTCATTTTTATAAATTATTTGTTTTTAGTTTTCCAGTCTTCCAAAAACCCTAAGACTTTTTTTTTTTTCTCAGTGGTTTCAGATTATGTTTCACAAATAAAGAGACTTTTTAAATAATTATTTGTGAATGATGAAAGTGAGATATTTTTGCATTGTTTTCTTGTACAAATTTTTTAAATTAAATTATGTAAAGCATTATACAAGATAGTTTTTAGCCTTTATCATTAACATTTTCTGTATTTTAAAGGTGAAGAAAGAAAACTGTAAAAATGTATAAATTTTTAGTAGTTGCAGAAAAAATAAAACCTGTACTATAAGTACCCTCTCCTACCTAGCCTATTTCTCCTTTAGCCACTGGCCCCTCTGCATCTTAGGAAGATTATGGATCCATTCATGTGTTGCTGGGATCTGTTCCAGGTGACAAGTCCTCTGAGTATATTTAGTAAAAATTGAATGAATCAGGATTACGTCTTCATTTAAATACAGTAAGAACTCGTTATAGTAAGAATGCATTATTAACTTTAGATTTACTGATACGGCATGTATGTCCATTATATTTGTGTATCTATTTTTAGTTTTAGGAAACAGCAGCAAAGAAACTATTATTTCTGAATGTGCGGTTCTTTGTGAAATTCTTAACCCACATCACAGTGGTGGTGGGGAGGCCCTGTTGGAGGATGTCTCAGAGTCTAAGATCGCGCATCCTTCCTCCTACCCCCACCTCCCCAGTCAAGACTTACAATGAGAGATGTGATTATTGGGCAGTGTTACCCTTGGTAAAGGGGTGGCGCAAGGATGTGTTGAACACTGTTCCTTATATTGGTGAGCTTCAAGCTGCAGGTTTACACGTCTAGCAGTGAGTCCTAAAATTAATGTAGTTGGTCTAGGGGCAGCATCTTTCATTTTTAATAGGAAAGGATAGAAAGTAGAGCATGAGTAAGTTTGCTTCTGAATTATGTGTTATGTATAAATGCGTATTATGCATATACATGTCATATGGGTTGGAGTGTGAAAATATATTTTTTACGCTAGGCCATAGTGGAAAAAAACGATAAATATGCTTTAAATATCAGTAAATTGCCTTGTATCAACCAATTAAGAACATACAATGTTAACAAATGATTACGTTCTCTGTAATTTTAGAGAGTGTCTTTTAAATCATATTTACCAGGAGAATTATAAAACACAGGTTAATTACAAATAGAACTTTATATAAAAATTGAAGTAAACGCTTTTATAATGGCTGTTACAAGCTCTCTAATTAACGATTGTATTTACCTGTTAAACTGGAGCTATAGGTAAAAGCATTTGAATAGGTGCTTATTGTATCTAATGTAGGAGATGTCCTAAATCAGTAGTCCAAGTTTATGTACTGTTATTATCAAGACAAAAAGATAACTCAATTGAAAATTTTAGAAACAAAGACTAGTATTTTGTGAATAAATGTAAACAGTTCATTTTTGTGAGAGTTTGTTATGTTGAAGTGCAAACAGAAAGTGGCCAAACCTCAACTTTACTAAATAGTAGCTATTTTGTAAGTATTTGTTAAATTATGAGTTTTTGTTGCTTTGAGCCACAATTGGTTCTATTAATAAGAAGTGGTTTGTGTTATATAATGCCAAATTATGTGTGCATAAACTATTAAGCACAGCCATTACTACTGTGAATATATATAATATATATGTATATATTATTTATGATTCTTAAGTTTGGGTGAATTACTGGCATAGAATTAATAGTGCTTTGGTAATAAAACTCGTTTTACATGTTTCTCAAGGACTGTATGTTTAAATTATGTGATTTATTTACAGTTTGAATATCTATAATGTAGTCTGTATTTTATTAAAAAGTGGGCCTTAGCTTTTTTTTACTTACACTGTACTAATATAGATTTCTTCCATGCATGTATTTTTTTTCTCTTTGAAGTAAAATTACTACTGAATGCAGGATCCAGTTTCTGCATTTAATATTTTTTTTTTTCCGGGACTATATTTAATTTCACTCAACATTTCATGAGAAATAGCTAAAATTTCTAAATCAGGAAGATTGTCTTAATTTCCAGCAGTTGCCTGTACTTCTGAAATTATATTCTGGATCTGATAATTAGCAGGAAGCCAGTAGGACATTGCTGTGGGGGATACATTTGTCAGAATGAAAATTCAGTTGTTTTTGACCATTGCTGAGATACAACGTCTCATATTTCAAACTAGCTCGCTTCCTTTGTTCTGTGGCTCCTGCTCTGCCTTCGCAGGCTGGTTGAATCAATACACAATTGAAGGACATTTGATCAGTAAATCAAAGGTTCTCTTGAATTTCTGATTTTTCTGGCAAGATGGAGAAAGAGGCATGTAGACCAGAGTTTGAAGGGCCCATGGTATGGTGTGTCCCTTTTATTTATTTGGAGTAGGATGCCATATTGGAGGTTTTGTCTTCCATGGCCAGTAAGTAGTGGTAGGGTTAGCATTGGGGACAATTTCTGGGGCTGATGATGTATATCAGAAGGCAGAGGCTAATAATCTACATGACTGAAGCAACAATATTTTGAAAGCATTTATCTAATCTCTACTTTCATAGTTGGGATATCTAAAATGTTACGTAATTATCAGTACTAGGCTGAGGCAGGAGGATTGCTTGAGCCTAGGAGTTTGATGTTGCATCGGGCTATGCACTGCACTCCACTGCACTCAAACCTGGGTAACAGAGCAAGACCCTGTCTATAAAAAAAAAAAAAATTAAAAAAAAATTATTGATACTGTATTTAGTTCAGTGCAAAATAGTACCCTGGGAATTTTGTCCTTTTATCACTTTAATAAGTGCCTAGCGTAGTGTTAAATTTGGAATTGATTACTGCCATAGTCATCAAATATGTGTATTCTTACAAAGTTTAAATTAATTGTTATCAAAGTAGAACATGCACATATTTATAAAATCTAGTTCTGCCCAGAGCCTCAGAGCAGAGAACAGCGGGACTGAGGCAGCACTCTCAACTCTGTTAGTTATTGCTTCTGGGTTATACCTGGCCTGCAAAACTGTGAGCCTGTATCACAGTTGTCTAGTGAGTTTTATATGGTATCTCTTTAATGCAGTACTCTGCCCTCACACTTCATAGATACTCTATGCTGTCATCAAGGGACAGATCCTTTCTGCCATGCCACTCTTCAGCTCATCCTTTCCTTTGTTTTTCCATCGTATTCTTTCTTCTATGTTTTTCTTAGGTCTTAGACCATCTCTGAACTTTGCTTAGTCTTGTTGTTTCTAAGCTAGTAGGTATTTGTTATATCTGTAATAAAAATTTCTTTTTGCTGACTCGGGAAAGGGGGGGTGGGGAAAAAATATGAAACTATTGTTTTTAACTTGCACTGTTCACTTAATAATTTATCATGAATAAAAAAAAATACGAAATAAAAAAAAAAATCTTTTGAACACCTCTTATGTAAAGAAACCATTATTTTTAGATACCTTTATTAGGCAACTGAACTTTTTTTTAGCTATAGTTCAGTATTTAAAGTACACTAATTATTTGCATTATGGAAACAATTGGAAGTAGTCCTTGTGACTAAGAAATGATAAGAATTATAAATTTAAAAGAGAACAGGTCCTTTAACAGTATACAAATGTTTGTTTCATAAATCATTCAACAAATATTTATTACTATATGTCTGATCCTGTCTAAAAGTAGTTTTTTTGCTCTAGTTTATTGTTATTTGTCTATGATGAATAGATTTATAAATTTTTTTTTTTTTTAGACAAAATTGAAGAAGCACAAAAAGAACTTAATGGGGCAGAAGTTTCAAAGAAAGGTAAGTTAAAATCGACTTCAATATAGACTTTGTTTTTGCAGAGATGCCTATCCAGGTGCCTTATAATTGCAGCCTTACTAAATCAATCGATATAAACATATCACAAAAGTAGAAATCACCTTAAACTTATTGACACTTAAAATTTTATGGACTTTGCTTTATGCAATATTTTAGTTATGTAACACATTCTATAACTGTTTCCCACATGTTAATATACTGTTGGTAGGAGTGTGAAAGATTGTTGCAGCTGTTTTATTTTTTTGAGGCAGGGTGTTCCTCTGTCACCAGGGCTAGAGTGCAGTGGTGTCATCATAGCTCACTGCAACCTCAAACTCCTGAGCTCAAGCAATCCTCCTTCCTTAGCCTCCTGAGCAGCTGGGACTACAGACATGCACCACCACACCCAGCTAATTTTTCTATTTTTTGTAGAGATGCAGTCTTGCTCTTACTCAGGCTGGTCTCAAACTCCTAGCCTCAAGCAATCCTTCTGTCTTGGCCTCCCAAAGTGCTAGGATTACAGGTGTGAGCCACCACGCATGGCTATTGCAGCTCTTTTGAAAGTCCTGTTTGTGAGTCTGTCCATGGGAAAAGTACCAGTATAATGGATGCTGTTGGCTGTGGTCATGCATGTGTGTGTTCATGTGATGCAGTATATTTTTGTAGTGACAGAAACCTAAGACAGCTAAAACAGCCTGAATGCCAGTCAGTGGAAGAATGTTGAATGAATTGCAGTACATTCATAATTTGAGATATCACAGAGCCTTAAAAAAATGTTAATTACTTCAGTTGATGGTGATGACTTATTAAATAAGAAAAACACAATTGCAATGTAGCATGTAAAATATCCTATTTTTTGTTAAAACAAATAATAAAGTCAAATACATGTACTCATATATACGTGTACATATATGTATGTTTATATACGTATGCTTATATGGGATTGGACAGAGTTTGAAAGGATTTATATAAAGATATGTTTATAATGGTTGGAGAAGGGGCAGGGGAAGATGACTCTTTTATTTATATGTCTTTGTATTATTTAACTAGCTACAATGGGTATAATTTTGTATTAAAAATAAAAACTTTAAAGGCAAAAATTAGTTTTCGTCATAGATTGTGTATTGATTATCTTTCCAAGGAATATGAAAAATACTTGAGATGCG
Source organism: Eulemur rufifrons (assembly GCF_041146395.1). Lineage (NCBI taxonomy): Eukaryota > Metazoa > Chordata > Mammalia > Primates > Lemuridae > Eulemur > Eulemur rufifrons. Next base: position 60,126,809 of record NC_091000.1, on the reverse strand, counting down.
GAACAGTGTGCAGGAAGGGGCAAATAGCGAGGTAGATAGTGTTTCAATTTTAATGAGTAAAATTGATTATATTCTTTAATACAGGGTGTCCCAAAAGTTTCCATACAAAGGAAAAATTTTGTAATGAATATTTTGTAAATGAAGGTACGTTTAGCTGCAGTTTCCCATTTTCCCTATGTATGGTGACTTTTTGGATACCCTGTATAAATCAAAGTTTTATATAAAAATAAAGTTCTCTTTATGGCATTTATATTTCATGATTTACATTTTTCCTTGTTCTTAATATATCTTCTAATTACAGTAGAATATTTTGACAAGACTAATTTACCTAAATAGGATTCTAATTGAAAGCCTTTTTTTAAATTGTTTTTTTTTTTTTTTTTTTTAAATCCAGTTAGATTGCTGACTAGGTATCTTTAGGGGAAATAATTTCTTGCTGTCCCTATTCTTCATCACTCAGACCAGTCTGTGAAGCCTCCGAGATTGTTCTGTTTGGTCTTAGTATTTCTGTGGTGCTGTGTGGCTACCTTCAAGTGTCCTCCTCGCCCCCTCCCCTTCTTCCCTGGGAGCTCTAGAAGGGCCACATCAAATCTGACCCTCTACTAGTGACATTCTTGCAGGAAAGCAAGGCTAGAAAGAGTAGAGATGTCTCTGTAGCTGTGCTGTCTGTTTGAAAGATTGGCTGAAAATCCTGTGCATACGGCGGTTAAGACATCCCAGTTATAAGAGGCCTTGTTTTTAAACTTCCTTTATCATAGTCAGCCTTTTTTACATCAGTCATGATTTAGAGCTGCTTCAAGTAGCAAAATAAGTGTGAGCTTGTCTTCCTTTTCCCTTCTTAACTCCTGTGGCAAAGAGTTTTCAGAACAGTGAACTAAATGCCTGATAGAAAGGAGGAAATGGAACAAAGGTTCTAGAAAAAGAAATTGGATAATGAGGTTCAGAATAATTGAGTGGGCTACAGTTGGCAGGCTACACTTATTTAAGACCTAGGATGAATACCAAGTGAGCATTGTTCTGTGCCACTGCATAGAATTACTACTTGGCATTCATTTTTACGCAGAAATTCTGGGCAAATTAAAAATAAACCAAATTTCCTTCCAAATATAAGTAAGGAATAATATCAGTTCCCCTTTAACAACATGAGAGAAAAGTCTGTGAATAATAGAAGTGTTGAGATTTCGCAAATCTTTCCTTGCTCAGGTACTTATTTTTTTTTTAAAGGAAATTCATTTCTTTTGTCAAAGAGTATACTTTAAAAATAGTCATTTGTTTTTAGATTATGATGAATCATCTGTGATAGATTGCTTTTTCACTATTTTTCTGACATGCTTTTGTTTTTTTTCATCTTGTAAAATTGACCAAATCTGGCTTTTTTTTTTTTTTTTTTTAGCACTGCTAATGGTTCTAAGGCTTTGTTTTCACTCAAGATTCTGTGATCCTTAACTTACTTGAGATTCTGTCTCCCTCTTCTCTCCTTTTTTGTAATTATTAGGACAAGTAACTAATTTATTTTCAGAAGTATGTAGCATAGGGGTAGGCTCTAAAAGAAAACATGCTCATTAATAGATTGAAAAAGACATTTTTTTCCCCTATATTTTAACATTTCAGGGCAGAATAAATCTGTTTAGTATAACAAACAGACTTTGCCCATCATATACCAATAGAATAAAGTGCACTGAATTATTTATTTTATTCTTTTTCTCTGCTTACGAATGAAAATCAGAAGACTTTAATTTGATTTATTTTGATTTTAATCAATTTGGGGGTAGATACAAGCATGCAACACTCACATAATTCTCCATAACGTCATTATGTCTTTACATTGCTATGTACTTATTCTTAACATGCATTATGCTTGACACTATTTTTAAAATTATTGAGCGGGATTTAAGTGAAATAGTGACTGTCACAGATGTGGTAATGGAATGTGAATAAAATTAACTGGGAAGAAATAAATAGATCAATTAGGAGAGCTTTTACGTGCTGTCTCTTGGATAAGCTTTAATTTTAATACTTTGTTTTAAATTTTGATCATAAAATGTTTGATATAAAACTTAATCAATTTAATATATCAAATTATAGAGAATAAAAATAACATGATAATCTTTGATTTCAGCACCTAATTTAAGAACTGCAATATTTCCAATACTATTATATCCACCCACATGCTGGTCTCACTATCTCCTCTGTAAAGGTATTTACTGTCCTCAATTTTGTGTTCCTAATTCCAGTGCTCTTAAAAATAAGTATGTATCTTCAAACAATATGTTTTCTAGTTTTCCTTGCATTTGAGCTTTAAAAATAAAATGATGTTATATATAGTCTTCTGTAGCTTTTTTCGCTCAACCTTGTTCCTAAGATACATCCTTGTTATTGCATGTAGCTATTTCATTTCATTGCTGTAATAATATTTCATTGTATGAAATGATTTCTTCACCCAAATCATCTTCTGTTGATGGATTTAAGTTTTTTCTATGTTTTTGCTATTGCAAACAATGCAGCTACAAATATTTTCAAATCCTGATGCCCATGTGTGAGTTTTGTAGAGCATATATAGGGAATGTGGATGTTCAGCTTCATAAAATCTTGCTAAATTGTTTTCCAGAGTTTTTTTGAGGAAACTTTGTATAATACATTTGCACTGTCAGTGTTTAACAATTCATTCTGTGCTATCAAGCACATGGTATTTCAGTCTTTTTAATTTTTTCCAATTGAATGGGTATAAAATAAATAGTATTTTATTCTGCTCTTGATTTATGTTTCCCAGATTACTAATGTTAAAAGAAACATTAAGTTTAAACAGTTTATTTGAGCCAAGAACGATTCATGAATCAGACAGCTTTCAGAACCAGAAGAGGCTCAGAGAGCTCTGCCCAGCAGTGTGAGCAGCACACTTTCATAGGCCAGACGTGGAAGCAAAGTAGAGAAATCACGTGATTGGCTACAGCTAGACTGTGCCTTATTTGGGCATATTGTGATGAGGCATTTGCCTTGTTTGGGCATGGTCTGATAAGTTGATGACCTGGATTTGGCTGAAAACAGGCTGTTTGTTACCAAAAATATCCTCCTAAATTAGGTTTCAGTTTGTTTACATACTAAGTTAGGTTGCAGTTTGTTAGGTAGTAAGGAGGTCATGCTAATGGCCTCCTATTTATTTAATGTAACATTAACAATGTCAAACACGTCTCCATTTATATTTCCCCTTGCCAAAATGTTTGCTACGATCTTTTATCCATTTTTTTTTAAAAAATGAGTTCTTTATTGTTTTCTTAATATATTTTGGATAACAACTCTGTTTTATATCTTTTATATTCTCTCTCTCTCTCTCTCTCTCTCTGCTTGTATAAATTTAAGGGTACACGTGCAATTTTGTTACATAAATAAATTGCATAGTGGTGAAGTCTGGGCTTTTAGTGTATCCATCACTCAAATAATGTACATAGTACCCATTAAATGATTTCTCATTACCCATGCTCCCCCACCCTTCTGAGTCTCCAGTGTCTATCCCACACTCTATGTCCATATTTACACATTATCTAGATCCCACATACAAGTGAGAACATGCAGTATTTGACTTTCTCAGTTGTTTCACTTACACTAATGGCCTCCAGTTCCATCCATGCTACAGTGGAAATGATTTCATTCCTTCTTATGGCTGGGTAGTATTCCATTGGGTATATATACCACATTTTCTTTCCCCAGTCATCCACTGATGGACACTTTGGTTGATTCCATATCTTTGCTTTTGTAAATAGTGCTGTGATAAACATAGGAGTGCAGGTATCTTTTGGATATGTTGATTTCTTTTCCTTTGGGTAGATACCCAGTAGTGGGATTGCTGGATCGAATGATAGTTCTATTTTTAGTTCTTTGAGAAATTTCCAAACTGTTGTCCTTAGAGATTGTATTAATTTACATTCCTACCAACAGTGTATGAGTGTTTCTTTTTCTCCCCATCCTCACCAACGTAAGTTATTTTTTTACCTTTTAATATTAGCCATTTGGACTGGTGTCAAATACCATTTCATTATGGTTTTAATTGCACATTTCTCTGATGATTAGTGATGTTTTTTTCATATGCTTATTGCCATCTGTATGTCTTCATTTAGAAAATGTCTGTTTGTGTTCTTTGCCCGCTTCTTAATGGGATTATTTGGTTTTTGTTGTTGTTGAGTTGCTTGAATTCCTCATAAATTCTGGATATTAGTCCCCGTTGGTTGAATAGTTTGCAGATACTTTCTCCAATTCTGCAGGTTGTCTGTTTACTCTTTTGATTATTTCTTTTGCTGTGTAGAAGCTTTTTAGTTTAAGTCCCATTTCTCTATTTTTGGTTTTGTTACTTTTGCCTTTGAGGTCTTAATCGTGAATTCTCTGCCGATATTCAGAAGAGTTTTTCCTAGATATTCTTCTAGAATTTTTATAGTTTCAGGTCTTACATTTAAGTCTTTTATCCATCTTGAGTTGATTTTTGTATGAGGTGAGAGATAGGGATCCAGTTTTATTTTCTGCATATGGCGATCCAATTTTCCCAGCAGCATTTATTGAAAAGGGTATCCTTTCCTCAGTGTATGTTTTGTCTTTATGTCTTTGTCAAAGATCAGTTGACTGTAGATATGAGGCTATATTTCTGGTTTCTCTATTCTATTCCATTGATTTTGTGTCTGTTTTTATACCAGTACCATGCTGTGTTAGTTACAGTAGCCGTGTAGTATAATTTGAAGTCTGGTAATGTGATGCCTCCAGCTTTGTATCTTTTGTTAGTATTGCTTTGGCTTTTTGAGCTCTTTTTTAGTTCCATATGAATTTTAGGATTGTTTTTTCTCATTTTGTGAAAAATGATATTCATATTTTGATAAGGATTGCATTGCATCTGTAGATTGCTATGCACAGTATGATCATTTTAACAGTATTATTTTAATAATCCTGATCCACGAGTATTAATTCTTCTGATCTGTTTTCCATTCATTTGGGTCATCTGTAATTTCTTTCTTTTTTTTGAGACAGAGTCTCACTCTGTTGCCCAGGCTAGAGTGAGTGCCGTGGCGTCAGTCTAGCTCACAGCAACCTCAAACTCCTGGGCTTAAGCGATCCTACTGCCTCAGCCTCCCGAGTAGCTGGGACTACAGGCATGTGCCACCATGCCCGGCTAATTTTTTTTTTGTATATATATATTTTAGTTGTCCATATAATTTCTTTCTATTTTTAGTAGAGACGGGGTCTTGCTCTTGCTCAGGCTGGTCTCGAACTCCTGACCTCGAGCGATCCGCCCGCTTCAGCCTCCCAGAGTGCTAGGATTACAGGCGTGAGCCACCGCGCCCGGCCTGTAATTTCTTTCATCAGTTTATATTAATAGTTCTCCTTGTAGAGATCTTTCACCTCCTTGGTTAAAATATTAATATATCCCCACATATTTTATTTTTCTTACAGTTATTATAAGCGGAATTGCCTTCTTGATTTAGTCCTCAGCTTGGTCGTTATTGGTACATAGAAATGCTACTAATTTTTATATGTTGATTTTATATCCTGAAACTTTACTGAATTCATTTATCAGTCCTTAGAGTTTTTTGGTGGAGTCTTTAGGGTTTTCTACATACAAGATCATATTGTCAGCAAACAGAGATAATTTGACTTTCTCTTTTTCAATTTGGATGTTTTTATTTCTTTCTCTTGCCTGATTGCTCTGGCTAGGACTTTTAGTACTATGTTGAATGGGAGAGGTAAAAAAGTGGGCATCCTGTGTTGTTCCAGTTCTTAGAGGGAGTGCTTTCAACCTTTTCCCATTCAGTATGATGTTGGCTGAGGATTTGTCATATTAACTTTTTGAGGTATATTCCTTCTTCTATCTCTAGTTTGTTGGGGGGTTTTATCATGAAGAGGTGCTGGATTTTATCAGATGCCTTTTTTTCTTTTGCATTTGTTGAGGTGATTACATGTTTTTTTGTCCTAAAATTCTGCTTATGTGATGAATCACATTAATTGATTTATATATGTTGAACTATATTTGCATTACTGGAATAAAACCTACATGATCTTGGTGGATTGTATTTTTGATGGGCTGTTGGATTTGATTTGCTAGTATTTTGTTGAGGATTTTTCCATCTGTTTTCATCAGGGATGTTGGGCTGTAGTTTTCTTGTGTTCTTACCTGGTTTTGGTATCAGGGTAATACTGGCCTCATAGAATGAGTTGGGGAGAATTCTCTCCTCTTTGATTTTTTGGAATCGTTTCAGGAGAATGGGTATTAGTTCTTTGTATGTTTGGTAGAATTTGGCTTTGAATCCATCTAGTTGTTTTGTAAATTTCTTTATTTTTTCTCTGTCTTCGTGGTTTGGTGGAGTTCTAATGTGCTTCCATTTGATTCCTTTCTTTTCCTCCTTTTTGTAATTGTTTTATAAGACCTTTGAGTTTATGATGGCAAATATCGACGGTTCACTTCCATGTTTGGAACTTCTTTAAGCATTTCTTTTAGGGCTCGTCTAGTGGAATGAATTTCTTCAGCATTTGCTTGTCTGGGAAAGACTTTATTTCTCCTTCATTTATGAAGCTTATGCTAGCTGGATATAAAATTCTTGGCTGGCAGTTCCTTCTTTTAGGACTTTGGAAATAGGAGCCCAGTCTCTTCTGGCTTGCAAGGTTTCTGCTGAGAAGTCTGCTGTTAGTCTGATGGGCTTTTCTTTATAGGTGACTAGACACCTTTCTTTTGCTTATTTTAGGATTTTTTTCCTTCACACTAACTTTAGACAGTCTGATGACTATATGGCATGGTGAAGTCCATCTTGCAATGTATTTTTCTCATGTTCATTGGGCCTCCTGTATTTGCATGTCTAAATCTCTTGCTAGAGTAGGTAAGTTTTTATGAATTAGTTCCTTAAATAAGTTTTCTAAACTTTTTGCTTTTTCTTCCTTGGGAGTACTGATGATTCATATGTTTGGTCACTTTATGTATTAATAGTCCCATATATCCTGAAGGCTTTGCTCATTCTTTTTTATTCTTTTTTATTTTTCTCTGACTGGATTAATTCGAAAGACCTATGCTCAGGTTCTGAGACTCTCTCTTCTCATTGGCCTAGGCTATTGTTGAACCTTTTGAATGTATTTTGTAATTCCTTCAATTTTTCATCTCCAGAAGTTCTGTTTGTTTGTTTGTTTTTTTTGTTTTTTAAGATACCTATTCCTTGGTAAATTTCTTGTTCATATCCAGAATTGATTTTCTCATTTCTTTGTATTGGTTTTCAGACTTTTCCTAGATCTCATTGATTCTTGTTAAAATCAATATTTCACTTTCTTTATCTGGAATTTTGAGGATTTCTTTTTGGTTAGGACCCATTGGTAGAGAATTACTCTGTTCCTTTGTGGGTGTCATTATACCTTTCTTTTTCATACTTCCTGTATATTTGTGTTGATTCCTTCTCATCTGGAGAAACTGTCACTTCTTTTTATTTTTGAATTTACTTTTGTTGGGGAAGGACTTTTTTGTTCTTGAGGATATGCCTGTAATGTACATTGAGTTAGGGCCATTTGGCTTTGCTCCTGGATGCATTCAGCAGTGAAGAATTTATGATTTCCTTGGTTATAAATGGCCTTAGTGTGTTGGCTTTCTCAAATGCTGATTCTAGTGGCAGTGTACCAGGCACTTCAGTGGGCTCACAACCTCCTGTAGCCAGGGTGATCTGGGCAATAGTGGTAGCAGAGGTCATGAGAAGCTTCTCTTGTTTCCAAGCACTGTGTACTGTGTCAGTGGACGTTATGGGCTGTGCAGGTCAATTTCCTGGCCAGTAGGTGGCGCTTGCAGGCAAGAGCCAACTGCCATGATAGCAGTAAGGGTTATGCTTGACCTTGGTTAACAAGGGGAAGTACTCAGGTGTCCCAGGTGATAGGTTGGGCCATGGAATGCTTAGTAGTCTGGGTCCCTTGCTCTGTCTCTGAGGCAGGGAGCAAAGCTGCAGGGGGGTGGGGGGCAAGCCTGCGTTGGGACCTCCCCATGGTGGGCAAAGTACCAGTGCTGAAGGGATCTGCGGGCAGCCCTCAGGCTCCTGGAGAAATGCTCATGCAGGGAGTGGAGCAACTGCTGCTGCCCCAAGGTTTCAGCACGGGAATGGAGGGGCGTTCCCAGCACCACAGCCAAGTGAGTGGGAGTGGGACCTGCTTCGCTTTCATGCTCCAGACCTGGTGAAGCTCACTCCCCCGTCCTGACTTTGCTAGCCAGTTGTTACAGTTAGTTACATTAGATGCATTTTCTTTAAGTCTGCAAAACTGCCCAATTCCAGTGCCCACGCCTAGAGCACACCCAACACTCATTTCCCAGTCTGGCTGTGGGGCCCTTCCCCCGCTTGAGACCCGGATCACGGATCATGGATCCTCCGCCGGAGACTCATTGCCAGCAGCTGCTGCCCCTGCTGGCTTGCTCCAGGATTCCGTGCAGTTTGTTGTGAGCTAGGATCAAGAATGATGTACGGCCGGGCGCGATGGCTCACGCCTGTAATCCTAGCACTCTGGGAGGCCGAGGCGGGTGGATCGCTTGAGGTCAGGAGTTCGAGACCAGCCTGAGCAAGAGCGAGACCTCGTTTCTACTAAAAATAGAAAGAAATTATCTGGCCAACTAAATATATATAGAGGAAAAAATTAGCCGGGCATGGTGGCACATGCCTATAGTCCCAGTTACTCAGGAGGCTGAGGCAGGAGGATCGCTTAAGCCCAGAAGTTTGAGGTTGCTGTGAGCTAGGCTGACGCCAGGGCACTCACACGGCACTCACTCTAGCCCGGGCAACAGAGTGAGACTCTGTCCCGCCCCCCCGCCCCCCCCAAAAGCGCCCAGGTCTGTGAATGTACCTGGGACCCTCCCTGGGGCCAGTACTTCTCACAGTCTCCCAGCCACTACTCTTGTTAGATCAAGGCATGGGAGAGTCGAAGTGCTCTCCTGGGGCCTGGATTGTGTGGTTTACCAGTGGGAAGGTGGATCGCAGTGTCCCCACCCCCCATATTGGGGATTCACTCTTGGTTTTCAGCCAGACGTTGCCTTGCAGGCTGCCTGCCCACCTTCTCTTTCCCAGTATCTGAGGCTTGCTTTCGCTTTTCTGTTGAACTCCCATGTTCCTTCTTGGATTAAACTTCACAGTGTGATTCTCTACATGCTAATTAATATTTTGCTACTTTCAAGTGGATGAGGCATACTGGAGAAGCCTCTAGTCTGCCATCTTGGAAAAAAAGGACTATTCTAGATATTTGGCTTAAATTTTCACGTTCCTTAAAATGTCTTTTAGTAAACAGAAGCTCTTCATTTTAATATTGTCAACCTGTCTCTTTCTTTTATGATTAATTTTAATTTTTTAAAAATTTTGTTTGTCCTGCGAAGTTCTTCTTTTACATATTTTTCTATATTTTTTTCTAAAAGACCTCCACATTTCAGATTAAAGAATCCATTGGGAGTTGAATTTTTAAAATATATTTAGTTTTTAAACGCAGTGTAAATTAGTTTCTTTTTTTTTCTTAAGTGGATAACAATTGCTAATATTGTTAAATGCCCCCTGAAACACTATTGATAACAATTGCTAATATTGTTAAATGCCCCCTGAAACATTATTGTGGTTTCTCCTTTTACTATCGGTTTAGAATTAATTTTCCTATATATATGTATAGGTTTGCTTCTTAATTCTTTACTCTGTTCTGTTAATTTGTTTACCCATGTGCTAATATCACAGTGTATTGATTACTGTCACTTTATTGTCTTGATATACAGTATGCAATATGCAGTATACACTATAAACAGTAGAGCAAATTCCTGAAGTTGTTTGTCTTTATGAAGACAATCTATTTGATTATTTCAAGGTTTTGCTCACTTGTTTAAATTTTAGAATCAGTTTTTTAAAAAACTTGTTGGAATTTTGTTTGAGGTTGATTGAATTTAGGGCAAACTGACCATCTTTGCAGTTTTTAGGCTTCTTATTTATAAAGAATGATACACATGTTTTCTTTAATGTTTTATAGTTTTCTCCGTATGAATCTTATATATATTTTGTTGGATTTAGTTCTTGGAACTTTATTTTCTTGCTGATTTCATTGGTTTTCTTTTAATAAAAACTGGTTTCCAGTTCTTTTTGGCAAATAAAAATGTAATATATTTTTGAATATTGATTTTATATCCAACCACCTGGATGAATTCTTATTCATTCTGAAAATTTGCTGATATTTTCAAATTTTCTTGTCATATCTATTGGGAACAATGAAAATTTGTTTCTTCTTTTTGAAGTCATTGTTTAAAATTTGTTTTCCTTGTCAGACTCAGTTGGGTACAATAAAATCCATCCCAACACAAAAGTGTTGGCATCCTTGACTTGTTCTTGAGTTTAAAAAAATGCTTTTAACACCCTTAAAATGTTTGCTTTTTTGTAGGAGGGAGGCTGCTATGTTTTTTAGTTGCTTAAAGAGGTTTTCGTCTATTTTTGATTTATTGAAATTTTTTAAAAATCACAAATGATTATCATTCTTATTAAATATATCTCCTTTGTATATCAAGGTGATCATATTATGATCTTTACTCTTTCATTTTAATGTTTAAACCTGACTTGCATTCCTTTGATAAAACCAATTTGGTCATTATGTTTAATCTTTTTAATCACACTTCTAGATTTGATTTGTTAATATTTTATTGAAGAATTTTGAATCCATGTTTAAGATATATTGATCTATAATTTCATTTTTTAATAATTGTTTTGCCTGATTTTGTTTTAAGGTTACTAGTTCAATAGAGTGATCTGAGGACTATATGCTTCTGCTTCCCTGGAGGTGTTTAATGTTGAAATGATACCTTTGTAGGCAAGTCTTAGAACACGTTTTGACTTTTGGGAGAGATGGAGAGTAGATTTTTAACTACCAATTCAAAGTGTTTGATAATATAAGATTATTCAGACTTTCTGTTTGCTCTTTAGCAAACAGAAAGTTTTAGGAAGTTATAAATTATCCATCTTATAAATATTCACATTTATTGGCAAAATGTCATTTGTAGTACTCTCTTAACCTCCTTCATTGCAGCTGGATCTATAGTTACTTCATTTTTCATTGCTAATATTGTTTGTTTGTACATTTTCTTTCCTTCTTGATTAGTGTTGCCAGAAATCTATATATTTTCCTCTCTTTTTGTTATGCCAACTTGTGGCTTCCTTCGTACTCTCTTGTATCATCTTTTTCAGTTTCATTAAATTTTGTTCTTTATTACCTTTTCCCATCTTTTTCTTTGGATTTATTCTGTTATTCAAATTTTGTAAGTTGGAATGTTCATTTATTTTTAAGCTTTTATTCTTTTGTATTGAAATCATGAAAGCTGTAAATTTCCTTCTAAATAATTCTTTAGATGTATCATCCACAATTTTATATTTGCTAGTTTCATTAATTTCTGTACTGGTTTCTTCTCTGACCCCCATGTTAGAATTTTTTTCCTCACATGGATAGGGATTTTGTTTATTTATTTTTAGTGATTTCTGACTTACTTGCATTGTGATGTTAATTGTTTTTTTAAAACCATTTAGGATATCTAAAATTATTTTTTCCCTGTTTCTGAATACTATGTAATCAAAATGTTCAGGGAATGTTCTACAAAAGTACTCCTAGATTTTTAATCTATTAGAAATTTAGCATTTTATAAATAAATTCACCATTTTGCGAAGATGAAAAAGCTAAAATTGAAAGATGTTGAACAACCTTTCCCAAGGGAGTTCAACCAGAAAGTGGCAGGAGAGGATTCAAGCCCAAGTCTTGGACTGTCTCGATATTTATTATTCCATGGTGTAACCCCATAAGAGCTGTGTTCAGTGATAGTTTTTTGTTCATCTATTTAAATTTTAGGATCAGTTTTACTCCTGTTCTGAATTACCTTTTTGAATAATGAGATTTTAATGACAGTCATCTCCAAAAATGTTGTGATGATTCAGGAGAAAATAAGATTCATACAGTGGGCATAGAGAAAGGTGTAGATTTTAGGTAAGCTTGCATGGTGATTTTTTTTGTTGTTGTAGTTGTTTTTGTTTTTTACATTATGCTGTCTCAACAAAAACCTGCAGTTGCCACCATTATTACCAGTCGTTTCTTTCCAGCAGCAGTGGTGTCACTCTGACGTTATATCCTTCAGCCCTCAGGAAGCTTTTATTTAAAAAATAATTTCTGTTAATTTTACCACGTAAATGAGAGTAAAAGAGTCTAATTATATATAGGTAGTTTATATGGGTTAAGAAATATAGTAAGGTACTAGTAATAACTGAATGATATTCAGATTTGCTCTGAGGAGTCAGTTGATGAGTAGGATTTTTGTTAACATAGGCCCAGTTTATGTCCTGGAATACCCTTCTGTTATCTGGGGAAGTTTGAGGGAAGTTAGGTTTCTGTATAAAACTAGACTGAATAATTCAGAAGTGAGAGAGACGTTAGATCATGAACTTTAATTAGTGTGTAAATAAGAAAGCCACAGTTTGCTCACCTACTTTCCTACGTGTTTTTTATTTTGTTTTGTTTTGTTGTTTTGTTTTTGTTTTTTGAGGGGAAAGCTCCTCATATTATGAATGAATTTCCAAGGGGAAATATGGTGACTATGATTTATTTTTATTTTTAAGTATCACACATGGTATTTTTAAAAATGAAAGCTATTTTGCAATAATATTTTATGTTAATGAGTTTATGCTTTAATGCCAAGGATAATCTCTTCCTTAAAAATTCTTCTGTATATATTAATTAAGAAAATACAAGAGCATTTTCTTATAATTAGGGGTGATGAAGTCCTTCCTAGGTAACACTAAAATTTAGGTGGCATAGGGGAGAAATTGGGCAGATCTTATTAAATTAAAATGAATAATTGCAATACATTACTTCTTAAGATGAAAATGTTTTAAAACAGTCTGGGAAAAAAATTTGTGCAATAAAACAGAACTTGGTAAGCTTAGTTAAAAATGTTATTGTGAAACAGCAATTGACAATTTACAAAATGAAAGTTCACTTTGATATAGCTAGAGGAAAGGCTAGTGTAATATTTTAGTGAGATGTCGGAACAATAGAGTATTTTTAAAGGGATGCAGTTATATTATGTTAGTATTATGTGAATACTAACTAGTTTAGTATGTATTTTTAACAAGTTGTGGCCTTAAGTTTACTAATTATTAGAGAATAATGTATTTTAATGAGCATGTTTAATGGAGGTTTATTGTAAATAACAGTATTTGTAAATCCTACTCCCTTAATGTGCAATGTCCTAAAAATGTCATGTTTTCCCTTATAAAGTTCATTTATTTATTCAATAAGTTGTTATTATGTGTCAGCCATTCTTTTAAGCTGTGGGGAAATAGATAGAAAAGAAAAAGTCAAAACCCAAAAGGATCTCACAAACTGTAACCCAGCCCTTGCCCAAATCAAAATCTGAATTGGTAGAGTAGAAATTCATGAGGTGCTATGTAGACTGGCAGCAGTGCCAACAAATTTCCGTTGGGAAAACAGCAACAGATTTTCTATTTTTTAGAAAAGAAAGTCATCTTCTTCTTTTACTATTATATTACTTAGAATAAATTTAAATATTCAAGTCTCATGAAGTGTTCCCTTAGTGTAATAGACAGTGAATGCCATGAGCTTGAATTACAGGGAAATTAGTATTGTTTTACTTGTTTGTGGCATATATATAAGTTAAAGGTATCATATGTCAACCGGGTCAATATTTTGGAATTTAAAAATGCCAAATCCCAAGAGATCATTGCCTTTCAGGTAGACTGCCAGCTTTATAAAAGATGATTTGCATATGATATAAACAAAGCATTTTTAGTACTTTAATGTAAAATAAATGTCTTTAAATATTCTATCCTCACTATATTTAAGTTCACAATCCTAAAACTTTGCTTGCCATGACATGTGAGAGGCAAAAATCCTCATTATTTCCTAACGATGTTACTTATTACTATATATTGAGCAATTTATTAATTAGAGGCAAAATAACTAACATGATTTTAATTTTATAAGATGATTCATAGAAAGGCTTGTATTGCGCATTTTATATTAATAGCATATTTCATTGACTTCAAAATATTTATTATAAGATGCACAATAATTTTATGCACCCTTTAGCAAGGAAAAAAGTCACTGCCAATTAAGTTATGACACAGTGCTCTTACAACTGATTAGAACATGCATCCTGATTTTAGAGAGTTTAAAATGTTAAAAATATTCTCTTAGATTATATTGAATACATATTTATATCTGGTGTTTCATTTTTTAACAAGAAAGATAAAGTAATTAAGGTAATGATGTGTGGTTTTGAGCTGCTTTGAGGACAGTGTCCCTGAGGACTGTGGAAAAACAAAGGAATGGATCTTGTTCTAGAGGTTCATTTGGGGATTCATGGAAGGATGATACAGAGGAATAAAACTCAGGTTTTGTTTGTTTCTCTTCAGTTCTGAGGTCACTGACCTCATGCCATAGACCTCAGTATTTTCTCTATAAATAATGTTACAGGGTGACTTAAAAGGATCATGGGAGTTGCTGTTGATTTTTTGAGGCTTTCTCCAGCTTTGCTGCTGTATTCTCTTTATTAAGGGCAAAAGGGGGAGGGAGGGAGGGAAGCTAAGATATCTATTGTCTATGCAGAGACTTGTTCTTTTTCTCATGTTTCCTGAGAGAAGGCAGCAGAGGACAAGTGTGAAACTGAAGAATATAATTTGAGGGGAGAAAGAACAGAAAATAAAAATGAGAGGCATCAGATAAATTGAAGAGAGAGAAAGAACTGGGAGAAAGTCTAGAAAATGAATTTTTTGAAAATGAAAAAGCAAAGCAGATAGAGAAATAACAAAGTCCCATTTCACCAAAAATGTGGTTTTTTTTTTTTTTTTTTATTATTCCACTATTCAGAGGGTATTGTATGGGGCTATGCTGTCTGCAAGAAGTTTATCAAACTTTGAAGGATATACCTTAGAATTTTTCCCTGACCGCCAAGTATAAGGTATAAAAGTCTTTGATTCAAGAAAAGACTTGGAAGCAGCAAATGAGATCGTGTGGATGAGTGGAGAAGGGTGGGGAGAGGACTGAAGAACATCTCAGTTAAAACGCATGTCTACGGTGCCGTTTATGCACAGCCTGGTGTTTGGAGGGAGATGGATTGGAAGAGCCTGTGTTGAGAGTCCAGCCTGCCACGCAGGAGCGGGAGGGAAATGTCCCTGAGTTTCTGGCCTGTTGGAGGAGTGTGTTTATTTCAGCAGCCTTCTCCCCCAACCTCCTCCAGCATGTAATTAGCCACTTAGTAACTGTTTAACAAAACCCTTTAATGTGAAGACAAAACTTCATAAAATGGCCTCATCTCACTGCTCCCCAACCTTCACCCTGTCACCTTTACCACACGAGTCTCCTAAGTCCTCCAGTTCAGTTTTGCCCACAATCATATCCCAGCACCTACTACAGTTCCTGGTGCATACAGTAGGAGTTTGTCAAGTACCGAGTCAATGACAGTGGATTGGGGTGAGGGGAGGATGGCTTCCTTTACGTTACAGGCAGGATTTGTAAGCAATGTCTGCTATTGCTTTATTTTCCAAGTGTGATTAAATATTTATTTCTCCTGCTGTAACCTACATTGCATATCTGAAGTAAACTGTGTCTTTCTTTATATTAAATTATCCAGTGCAATGCTATGTACAGATAGGTTATGTATGGCACAGTAACAAAAAGAAAAGCTTCATTCTTTTAACTTTTCATAAAGACTATGAACAGCTACAAATGGATCTTATGATTATATTTAATCACAATGACTATGACTACTCTGTGTACTTATTTTGTAATATTGTAGCATCTTTGTTAACTTGGCAGAAAGTTGTGATATTCTGAAGAATTGAGGTTCCAGGTTTCTGTATGTTTAACACTACAACCCAAAAGCTTTGGTGGTAGAAATATTTATCAAGGAGAGTTCACATTTTCCTGTCTTGGTAATAGACAGTCTAACCCTCAACTGAGACTTTTTTGTTGACTTAAGGTCAGTGGTGTGCTGGTAAAACTATTTAGGTCATTAAATATGAAATGTCTGATTTTGAATCAAAAGTTCAGTTTATTATATCTCAAACAAGAAGCCGTACAATTAATCAAAATATGCACCTAAACTGTCGACACAGTTTTGCCGTCTTAATGGTAGCATGTTTATGCCAGCAGCGAAGAAGCCTGGAGAGCGAGTGGCCATGAAATCATGAAAGACATTTGCTACAGCTTATTGAAAATTGAATATTTTTCCTGGTAAGAAGTGGTCCAAAGCCTGAAAGAAGTGGTAGTAAGTTGGTGGAAGGTCTGGTGAATATGGTGGATGACAGAGAGTTTCCAAGTCCAGCCTCTGTAGTTGAAGCAGCATTGTTTGTGCAACATGTGGTCAAGAGTTGTCTTGCAAGAGCATTGGCCTGTTTGTATTGACCAATCTCAGCTGCTTAATTGCGAGCATCCTCATCATTTCATCCCGTTGGTTACATTAGACATCTGTTGTAATCAACTGATCAGGTTTCACGAAGCTGTAGTGGATATTACAAGCCCTAGCCCACCAAACAGACACTATTAGCTTTTTGTGATGAATATTTAGTTTTGGATTATGTTTTGGCACTTCATTTTTATCCAACCATTGTGCTGAATGCTTGCGATTGTCAAAAAGAATCCATTTTTCATCACATAGGTGATAACAAAGAAAGGCAAGCTTCAAGGTGATTTCTCTTCTGACACTTGTTTAATTCATGTGGTACCCATCTATCCAGCTTCTTTACCTTGCTGATTTGTTTCAAATGGTCCAATGTTGTTAGAACAGTAATGTCAAACTTTGCTGACAATTCATGCGTAGGTTGAGATGGACTCGCTTTCACTCCAGCTTTCAGCTCATCATTATCCATCTTGTTCTCAGGTTGCCCATGTAGCTCATTTTCAAGGTTAAGATCACCAGAATGGGACTTCTCAAACCACTGATGTACTTGTGTGTTCATTAGTCACATCCTTCCCAAACATTTCATTGGTATTTCGAGCTATCTGTGCAGCATTGGTTCCACGATAATAAGATAAATTTTTGACTTATCCATGGTTTCACAAAAATTGCTTCAAAAAATTTTTGAAAGATAATCACAAGCCAAACTGTGCGTTTGAAAGAACAAAGTAAAATAAAAATTGTCAAAGTGAAATGTCAAAGATATCAACTGTCAAACTTAGTACTTAAGGAAATTGGACATTTCATGCTTAGTAACCTAATAGTTTAGGCAGGCCTGGAATGGGGAGGCTGGGGAGATAGGCAACAATTTGCAGCATTTGCCAGAGTGGTAAAAATACTCCCCACCGTGGTTGATCTCAAGCTACCAATGGTTGTGTCTTGCAAAATTCCTGAATATTTAATAGTAGAATGATCTTCAGCACCCATTGCTTGGAGAAATCATTACTATATTGTGTTCTTACTGTGCATTCAACTACTGTGTACTCCAGTACTGCAGTCCCCAACCCCTGGGCCATAGATGGGTACTGGTCTGTGGTCTGTTAGGAACTGGGCCACACAGTGACGCTTCATCCATATTTACAGCGGCTCTACGTCACTTGCATTATTGCATAAGCTCCGCCTCCTGTCAGATCAAGCAGTGGCATTAGATTCTCACAGGAGCAGTAACCCTGTTGTAAACTGCGCATGTGAGGGATCTAGGTCACATGCTCCTTATGAGAATCTAATGCCTGATGATCTGAGGTGGAGCTGAGGTGGTGATGCTAGCACTGGGGAGTGGCTGCAAATACAAATTATCATTAGCAGAGAGGTTTGACTGCACAGTAAATGGAATATGCTTAAATCATCCCCAAACCTTCCCATCCCCCCAGTCCATGGAAAAACTGTCTTCCATGAAACAGGTCCCTCATGCCAAAAAGGTTGGGGACCACTGCTCTAGTAGGAGAAACATATAGCACTGAATGGATCCTAATCCCTAGAGTATTTTGAACTTTCCTTGAAAAATCACCAAGGTCTTTGGAATCTTTCTTGTGAAAGTGTAGCAAAAGGATGTAAATTTGAAAGACTTCCTTTCATGGCAGGGAAATGTGACTTATTCTGTAAATTTAGGGTTTTAATCAAAGACTGAATCAGCTTTCTATCATTTTCTTAAACCTACAAAAGTACATCAGAATACAGGTTGAGTTTCTCTAATCGAAAAATCTGAAACCCAGAATACTCTAAAATCTAAAACTTTTTGAGCACCAACGTGATGCTCCAAAGAAATGCTCACTGGAGCATTTCAGATTTTGGGTTTTTGTATTAAGTATGCTCAACTAGTAAGAATAATACAAATATTCCAAAATTTGGGAAAAAATTCAAAATCTGAAACACTTCTGGAACCAAGCATTTCCAGTAAGGGATATTCAGCCTATATTTGGTTTTATTATCAGTGTCAGCCATCTTGTTAGTAACATTGAGATTTTTCTCTTTTATGCTATTTTTGTACAAACGTTATTATACAATATTAGAACAAGCTTAAAAAATAGAAAATGTGCCTAGTTCATGATACCTCATATGAATTATCATTTTTCTATTACCTTCTTTGCTAACCCAAGCATAGCATAGTCAAAGAGGACCTATCATGAGGTACAAAGTTGCTTTTACCACTTTCTCTGAAGTGTTTGGCAAAAGTCAGGCAAAGTGCTTATGGAAAAGGTAAATAAGAAAGTTACAACAAATGGTATAAGTATGCACTTGCTTTCCTTCTCTTAGTGGAAAGCATTTTAAAAGACATAGTTACGTAAAGTAATAATTATAACAGTGTATTGTTGGGCTGTTACATTTATGGATGTATTAATAATATGTGCAATAGTTATACCACAAAAAAGGGAAAAGGGAATAGAGCTGTAATGTTTCCATTTCTCACTGGAATTAAGTTAGTGTAAATCCAAAGAGACTCTGATAAGATGTGAGGTAAGCCCTAGAACAACTGCCAAGGAAATATATATATATAGAGAGAGAGAGAGAGAGAGAGAAAATAATTAAAGAAATTAAAATGTTATATCAGAAAATGTTCACTTAATATAAAAGAAAATAAAGGAGAAGTAGAGGAACAAAAAAAAAGACACAAGACTTACAGAAAATAAAAAGTTAGACATAAATCTAGCTATGTCAATAATAACAGTAATGTGAGTGGATTCAACAGTCCTATCAAAAGGCAGAGATTGTCAGACTAGATTAAAGAAACAAAATCCAACTATGTATACGCTGTCTACACTGGGACTTTGGATTCAAAGACACAAATATATTGAAAGTAAAAGGATAGAAAAAGATATATTGTGCAAGTAACAAGCATGAGAAAGCTGGAGTGGCTATACTATATCAAAAGAGACTTTAAAAAATGTTACTAGAGATAAAGAGGGGCATTTTCTAATGATGAAAGGGTCAATCCATCAGGAAGACATAAGAGTTATAAACATATAGCCGCCTAATAACAGAGCCCCAAAATACATGAAACAAAAACTGACAGAAATGAAGGGAGAAATAGATAATAACAATTAGAGATTTAAACACCCCACTTTCAGTAATGGATGGAACCTTCTAGGCAGAAGGTCAACAAGGAAATAGAAAACTTGAACAACACTGTAAAGCAACCAGACCTAAGCACTCCACCAAACCGCTGCAGAATACACATTATTCTCCAATACATACGGAGTATTCTCCAGGACAGACCATAACCTAGACCATAAAACAGTCTATGAATAAATCAAAGAGGGTTGAACTAATACAAAGTTTGTTCCACCCACCATGGACTAAAATTAGAAATCAGTAAGAGAAAAATGTACTGGCCTGGAAAAGTTCTCCCCATCCTACATCATCCCTAAGAGGAGGAGAAATGGCGGTCAGCAAAGCAAAACTGACTGTGCAAACACTAATGGCTTTCCAAATAAGTAGACTAGCAACATTGCTGTGATATTCGTGCAGGTAATTCTACATTAGAATCTCTCTACATGAGGAAACTAACAAAGATAAATGCCACTGGAAATGCTTTCTTTTAAACAAAAGTACAGCTTCATATATGTTTGTGTATGTATAAAAATGTGACTATAATTCCTCCAGAAAACCCCAAAAAGTTGTTCAAAAGCATCTCCTTAAGTATCAAGCAAGAAGAGGATTATTTGAAGATATAGAGAAATACATTTGATCTCATTTGCTTTCTTTTAAATAGCGTCAGAACATTTTAAGAGCTAAAACTTTTAGTATAGAAATATACTTGTGACCCATTGTTGTGACATTGTCATTTCTTAAGGATGTACTTACAAAAAGATTAAGTATTATTTTGTTTTTATGTTAATTTAATTTTTTTATTTTAATGGTGTTCAGTCTATTTTTAATATTTACTAATTTTATATTCTAATAATTAGAATGTTAGCCTTTTTAGAAAATTATTTTAAAACATCAAAATATATGTTTTTATATTTTTTTTAATTAGAAGGGCATGAAAAGGTTAGTTTCACAGAACCTAAAATACCAGTGTTAATCCTGGCCATTTAGTATTGTAGAAATAGAAATAATGGTGTAGCCATTTTGTCTTGGTATTGCAATTGCAACCAGCACTGATGTTGATTATATAATAATGATAATATCAACAGTAGCAATAATAATGAACTAAAATTGAAATTCTGGGCACCATGCTAGGCTGTCTATATAAAATATCTCAATCCTCATAATCCCATGAGGTGGCATTATCTGTGTTTTGCAGATAATGAAGGCATAACAGAATTTACAAGGACACATAGCTAGTAAGTGTCAGAGCCAGGACTTAAACCCAGGCTTCCTTGTCTTCAGAGTCCACATACCTAAGCAATGATGATTTGGAGAAAGCACGAGCACAAGTGGACTCCTGGCAGAGTCCAGGGTAGTGCCTGATTTTGATAGCTGTGTGAACGGCTGTGCCATGCACTGAGATTGACCTGTAATTGCTTAGTCTTTTCTGATGTGCTGGATTTAATTGTATTGGGTAGCTTTCCTTAATAATCTGGAAAAGTTAATTTATGTTACTTGAAAGTTTGAATGTTTTCAAGGGAAGGAGAAGAGTTTTGTGTAGGTCTTGAATAATGTATTCTTACTTTCTTCCTCACTTAAAGGCTTGTCCAAGTTTCCACCTGCTTAGGTCAATTTTATCTTTAACTTAAGTTAAATTTTATATGTTACTGAAATTGTCTTAATATATTAGGAGTAAAATGTTCTTTTCTTACAGTTTTACGTAGTTTTTTCATTTCTAAGAACCTTTATTATTGATTAGATTTTTTTCTTTTGAACAATTTTTTTAAAATGTATTTTGTTACATATTATGTTATAAAAGTTGAATAGTGCTGTATCTTGCTTTGCTTAAATCTTTAATGTTTTTTTCTCTTACTTTGAATGGGAGTTGACCTCAAATCCCACTTATATTCCATTCTTGCTTTTCCTTCCAGTGCTTGGGGTTGTGGTTCAGGAGTGCTGCTGTAGGAATACTAAAAAGGCTTTAGAATCTATTTTGGTTGGTAAAACTTAACGTATGTTTCACAAAATGACCCCAAGAACCGCTCTGATCTTCTGGTTAATATATCTTTAGAGAGGCCTGGTGATGCTCTCAGAGGTTGCTGTTGTATCATATACTGACTTCAGGGCTGTTCATAATAGCATTTCTTTTTCCCTCTTTTATGGACTTGTCCATTTACGTGCTTTTGACTTACATGTTATTGTTATCAGGTCATTAAATATGAGATGTCTGATTTTGAATCAGTAGTTTAGTTCATTATGTCTTAAACAAGCAGTAGAGGTAATCAAAGTATGTGCCTAAACTATCGACATGGTTTTGTCATCTTAACGGTAGTAGTCATTTATGTCAACAGTGAAGAAGTCTAGAGAGTGAGTGGTAATTAAATCACAAAAGGCATTTTTTACAGCTTGCTGAGAAATGAATATTTTTCCTTGTAAGAAGTGATCCAAAGACTGGAAGAAGTGGTAGTCAGCTGGTGTAAGATCTGGTGAATATGGTGGATGACAGAGAGTTTCCAAGTCCACCTTCTGTAGTTTGAGCAGTGTTGTTCGTGTGACATATAATCAAGCATTGTCTTGTGAGAGGATTGGCTTGTCTCTGTGGACCAGGCTTGTCTGCTTAATCACAAGCATCCTCATCATTTTGTCCAGTTGGTTGCAGTAGACATCTGCTGTGATCGATTGACCAGGCTTCACAAAGCTATAGTGGATAATACCAGTGCTGGGACACCAAAGAGACTTTTTTTGATGAATATTCCATTTTGGACTGTGTTTGGCACTTATCTTTATCCAACCATTGTGTTGAATGCTTGCAATAGTCAAAAAGAATCTATTTTTTATTACACGTAGCAATACAGTGTAGAAATAGTTTGTTTTTATGTCATGACAGCAAAGAAAGGCAAGTTTTGAGATTTTTTTTTTTTTTTTGACGCTGGTTTAATTTATGTGGTACCCATCTATCTAGCATTTTTACCTTGTCCATTTGTTTTAAATGGTCTAATATTGTTGGAATAGTAATGTCAAACCTTGTTGCTAATTTACATGTAGGTTGGGATGGATTTGCTTCTACTGTATAGCTTTTTGCTCATTATTATTCACCTGGGTCTCAGGTCGCCAACATGGCTCATTTTTAAGATTAAAATCACCAGAACAGAGCTTTTCAAATGATCAACGTACTGTGTGTTCATTAGTCACATCTTTTTCAAACATTTTGTTGATATTTTGAGCTGTTTGTGCAGTATTGATTCTACAGTGGAACTCATATTTGAAAATAACACGAGTTTTTGACTTATCTGTGGTTTTACAAAAGTTGTTTAAAAAAACTTTGAAAGATAATCACAAGTCAAACTGTGTATTTGAAAGAATGAGGATGTACCTTCACAATAAAAATAAAACAAGAAGTGTCAAAGTGAAATGTCAGAGATATCAACTGTGAAATTTAGTACTTAAGAAAATCGAAGATTTCATACTTAACTTAATATTATATATTTGAATTCTATAGGCTTAATTTTTTATACAATTGTTATTCATTTTGATTTATCCACGTTAATCACTTTTTAAAATTTATTCTGTCTTAACTCTCTAGCTTTTCATCTGGGATACTTGAATAGTCTTTAGTTTTCCATTAGTGCAGGTCTGTTGTGATGAATTCTTTCAAGTGTCATTTGTTCAAAAGTGTCTATTTGCTTTCATTCTTGAGAAATATTCTTGCTAAGTATGGAAGCTTAGAATTTGAGCTTGGCAGTTTGAGTACAATGACCTTGAGTATATTGTTGGTATAGAGATGTCAGTCTAACTATTGTTCCTTTGAAGGTAGTGTGATTTTTAAAATTATCATTAATATATTTTTTTGCATTACTTTTAAGATTTTTGACTTTTTGCAGTTTCTGAGTAATGTGTATGGGTATGACTTCTTTGTATTTATCTTGCTTGTCATTTATAGTGCTCTCGAATATGTAGATTGATGTGTTTCATTAGTTTTTGAAAATTTTTAGAGCTTGTCTCCTCACATATTGCTTCTGTACCTGTATTTATCCCTTCACTTTCAGAGAGTCTAAAAGGCCTTTGGTAACTTATCCTTTTTGTTTTGTTACCTTCTAGATTTTGCATTCTTTGGTCTCCTAGTACTTTATTCTGTGTTGCTTGTTCTGATTTATCTTTCAATTCACTATCTTTTTTCAATTGCTCTAATATAAATTTAAATCTATCCAGTGAGTTCTAAGTTTTACGGTATTTTTTTCAATTGCATAATTTATATTTGATTTTCCAAATCTATGTCTCTTATACCTTCTGATTCTTCTCTGGAATTTCCAGTATTCTTGGTCATTGAACAGAATAAGCACATTTATTTTAAAGTCTTTGTATATTCATGCCAATATACTGAATCCCTGTAAATAGGTTTGTAATGTTGGTTCTTTAATGTTGAATTCTTTTCTCAAAAGCCTGATTATCTTTGAATATGTGTTGGGCATTTTATATAAAAAATTACAGAAATGTTCTGAAGCCTAAGTTGACGATGTCTTCTTTCAGAGACAATTTTATTAATAATTTTCTCCTGCCAGGCTTCTGGGAGAACTAGCAATCTAAGATCATCTTAATAGAGTTTTGAGGTTTAAGAATTTTTGGGCCACCGAAAATGAGTTGCAGTTCATGTGAAGCTTGGTCTACATCCAGACTTATTCCTAGAATGGCTCCCAGCTAAAGGCACGAAGGTTTTAATAGGGACTGCATGCATGCCAGGCCCTGGACTGTGTGATTTGTACCCTTCGCTCCTTTAGATTGTCAGAAGGACTGCTTAGCCTTTTAGTGGCTCTTTTGGATAGGCAGACCTTCCCTGAGCAAAAGGAGCCCCAAATGCTGATCTTAACTTTTTGGACTTTTGCCTTCTCCTGGATCATGGCCCAGTAACTTTTTACTGTCATCAAAATGCTTCAGTGCCTTTAAGCTGGCGATGTTTATATTTTGTCTAGCTAATCTGTTGTCCTCAGAGGGGGATCATCTGCATTACTTAATTCTCTATTACTGTAAGTCCCTTGTAAACATTCTTCATACATTGTTTTATCTGCCTTCTATGTCTGCCTTCTATGTTGCAGATGCTTCTCAGTTTGTCATATGCTTTTTAACATTGAAGTTTATATATGTATGTAAGTTTATGTGTACGTATATATACACACACATCCCCAGAGAGTTTAGTTTTTATGTATTCAAATAGTTTTTCTTTTGCTTGCTTTATTGCTTATAAAGTATGTTCCCAGCCCAAGATGAGTTGAACATTCATCCATATTTTTCTAGTTTCTGCTGTGGTTTTATTTCTTATATTAAATCGTTGAACTTATTTGGAGTGTTAGGTGTTTGCCTAAGATCTACTTTATCATACCATGACTGAGAATAGAATCACATTTTTTAAAACTTTACCATCTTTGCCTCAAGATTTTACAATATGTTACTTTTTTCATATATTAAGTACACATAATGATGGAGTCTTTTTATGGATTTTTGGTTTAACCATTAATCTGATCTCAAGAAAATACTATTTTAATCACTTAATATCTTTCCATGAAGTTGTCTTCATATAATTTTTTAAAGGATTTTATTGTCTAATTTAGAATGTTTATTCTCCCAAGTGAAGATTCGAATCATGTCACATTTGTAAACAGCAAATAATTTTTTTTTTGGTTGAGATTTTATAAAATTTAGAAATTTGAGAAAAATTGACTTCTTCAAAATATTGATTTTGTTTCTTCATTCTGTAAGCCTTTTTAAAAAAAAATTATACCAGAATCTTTAAATTTTTTGTATGTTTTGAATATTTTGTGCTAAATTTATTTCTAGGCATTTTTTTGTCTTTTTTCTTTTTTTTTTTTTTTTGCTTTTATAAATTGAACAGTTTCCATTATATTTTCTAACTATTTTTGGTATAAGGCAAAAGACTAATATTTGTATGTTTTGGGGAGACGGTTACCTTACTGAACTCTTGTTAGGTATAATAGATTTTTGGTGATTTCTTTTGGATTCTCTACAAGACCATTATATTATCAGTAAATAATGCTATTTTCGTCCTTACCATCATTTATATCTTACTTCTTTTTATTCTTTCATTGTATTAATATTAGCTAGGTAGTCCAGAGAAGTAATTAAAAATAAAAATAACAGTGGTTATTGCAGGAATCTTCTCATTGTCCCAAACTTCAGAGGAGATTTTTCTAGTGTTTGATTTTGAGTGTTACGTGTCATTGGCATGAGATAAATATTCTTTTTTTTTTTTTTAACCTAGTTTTCTGGTTCTGTTTTGATTTTTCTAATTTCCCTTGGGATTTCCTTTTTCACCCCCAGGCTATTTAGAAATGTATTATTTAATTTCTAAATATGTAGGGATTTTCCAGATGTGTATTTGCTATTCATTTCTAGTTTAATTTTGTTGTGGTCAGAGAACATACTTTGTTCTTTTAACTTTTTTGAGCAGCATATTTTGTTTTTAAATTTAAATAGCCACATTTGCCTAGTGGCTACTTGTATGGGCATCCCTCAGAGATACTGCAGGTTTGATTCTAGACCACCGCAATAAAGCAAACATCACAGTGTAAGGCAAGTCACATGAGTCTTTGGTTTCCCAGTGCGTATCAAAGTTATGTTTACTTTATTAAATGTGCAAAAGCATTATGTCTAAAGAACAATGTATATACCTCAATTAAAAAATACTTTATCACTAAAAAAGGTTAATGATCATCTGAGCCTTCAGTTGAGTCATAATCTTTTGCTGGTGGAGGGTCTTGCCTTGATGTTAATGGTGGCTGCTGAAGGTGGGTGGCTGTGACAATTTCTTAAAATAAGACAACAATGAAGTTTGCCACATACATTGACCTTTCCTTTCACAAAAAATTTCTTTATCATGCAGTGCTGTTTGATAGCATTTTACCCACAGTAGAACTTTTTTCAAAATTGGAGTCAATCCTCTGAAACCCTGCCACTGCTATAATCAGCTAAATTTGAGTAATATTCTGAATCCTTCATTGTCATTTCAGTAGTGTCCACAGCATCTTCATCTGGAATAGAGTCCATCTCAAGAAACCATTTTCTTTGCTCATGCATAAGAAGCAACTCCTCATCTATTGAAGTTTTATCATGAGGTTGCAGCAATTCAGTCACATCTTCATGTCCCATTCCTAATTCTAGTTTGTTTTTGCTATTTTTACCGTATGTGCACTAATTTTCCCCACTGAAGTCTTAAACACCTCAAAGTCATCCATGAGGGTTGAAATCAGATTCTTCCAAACTCTTGTTAATGTTGATATTTTGACCTCCTCCCATGAATCATGAATGTTCTAAACGGCATCTAGAATGATGAATGCTTTTCAGAAGATTTTCAGTTTCCCTTGCCTCAGATCCATCAGTGGAATCCCTCTTTATGGCACGATGGCCTTACAAAATGTATTTCTTAAATACTAAGACTTGAAAGTTGAAATTACTTCTTGATCCATGGTCTGCAGAGTGGATGTTGTATTAGCAGGCATGAAAACAACACTAATCTCATACATCACCATCAGAGGTCTTGGGTAACCAGGTACATTGTCAATTTGTCAATGAACAATGATATTTTGAAAGGAATCTTTTTTTTCTGGACAGTATGTCTCAATAGTGGGCTTAAAATAATCAGTAAACCATGGTGTAAACAGATGTCATCCACGCTTTGTTGTTCCATTGACAGAGCATAGGCAGAGTTTATTTAGCACAATTCTTTTTTTTTTTTTTTTTTGAGACTAGGTCTTATCTCGACCTGTCACCTAGGCTGGAGTGCAGTGGCCTGATCATAGCTCACAGTAACCTTGAACTCCTGGGTTCAAGCAATCCTCCCACCTCAACTTCCTAAATAGTGAGGACTTATTTTTATTTTTATTTTGTAGAGATGGGAGTCTCCCTGTGTTGCCCAGGCTGATCTTGAACTCTTGGCCTCAAGTGATCCTCCTACCTTGGCCTCTCAAAGTACTGGGAATATTGGTGTGAGCCACCACCCCTGGCCTATTTAGCTTAATTCATAAGGGCCCTAAGATTTTCAGAATGGTAAATGAACATTGGCTTCAACTTAAAGTCACCAGCTGTATTACCCCCTGACAAGAGAGTGTGCCTGTCCTTTGAAGCTTTGAAGCCAGGCATTGACTTCTCTTCTCTAGCTATGGAAGTCCTAGATAACATCCTCCAGTAGAAAGATACTTCATCTTCACTGAAAATCTGTTGTTTAGTGTAGCCACCTTCATCAGTGACCTTGGCTAAATCTTATGGATAGCTTGCTGCAGCTACTGCTTCAGCACTTGCTGCTTCACCTTGCACTTTTATGTTATGGAGATGGGTTTTTTCCTTAAACCTCGTGAACCAACCTCTGCTAGCTTCTGACTTTTCTTCTGCAACTTCCTCACCTCTCTCAGCCTTCATAGAATTAGAGTTAGGGCCTGCTCTGGATTAGGCTTTGGCATAAGGGAATGTTGTGGCTGGTTGGATCTTCCATCCAGGCCACTCAGACTTTATATCAGCAATAAGGCTGTTTTGCTTTCTTATCATTCATGTGTTCACCAGTGTAGCACTTTTAATTTCCTTCAAGAACTTTTCCTTTGCATCCACAATTTGGCTAAATGGTGCAAGAGACCTGTCTGGCTTTCAGCATGCCTTCCTCGCTAAGCTTAATCATTTCCAACTTTTAATTTAAAGCGAGAGATGTGTGACTCTTTTCTTCACTTGAACACTTAGAGGCCATTGTAGGGCTTTTAATTGGCCTAATTTCATTCAATATTGTGTGTCAGGGAATAGGAAGGTCCAAGGAGAGGGAGAGAGATGGAGGAATGGTTGGTAGAGCAGTCAGAACACACATGACATGTATTAAGTTCACCGTCTTATATGGGCAGGTTCACGGTGCCCCAAAACTATTAGAATAGTAACATCAAAGGTTACTGACCACAGATCACCATAAGAGATAAAATAATGATGAAAAAGTTTGAAACATTGAAAGAATTACCAAAATGTGACACAGAGACACCAAGGGAGCACATACTGTTGGAAAAATGGTGCCAATGGACTTGATGCTGTGTGCCACAGACCTTCAATTTGTAACAAAATGCACTATATGCAAAATGCAATAAAGCAAAACACGATAAAATAACATATGTTTGTATTGGTCTTCTACTGCTGCGTACAAATTGCTACAAATTTAGCAGTTTAAAAATAACACTAATTGTCTTATAGTTCTGTAGGTTAGAAGCCTGACACAGGTGTCACCAGGCTAGTCATGATGTCGGCACGGCTGTGTTTCTTTCTGGAGGCTCCAGGGGAGAGTCTGTTTCCTTGCTCATTCAGTTTATAAGTTCTGTGATTATAATCCTCGTGTCCTTGTGCGCTGTCAGATGAAGCCCGCGCCCAGTTTCCAGAGGCCACTGTCGTCTTTGGATCGCAGCTCCCTTCCTCCATCTAAAAGGCTGCAGTGGCAGGTCAGGTGTCTGTCACTTCCAGTCTGTATCCTGCTTTTTCTGTTGTTTGCTGTCTCTGACTTCAGCCAGAGGAGAGTCTCCGTTTTTACAGGACTGTGTAATTAACTTTGAAGGGGTCCCGCGATCATCCAAGATAATCTCCCCATCTTGAAATCCTTGTCCTTATCACATCTGCGAAGTCTCCCTTGCCATGCAAGGGGACATACTCTCAGGTCTCGGAGACAGGGGTGTGGCCAGTGTGCGGGGCTGTGATTTTACCTGCCGTGCTGCCATGGGGAACAGTGCAGCTGACACTGTGTTGTCTTTTAAAGTGGTGAAAGTTCGAAGTGATGAAATTTTTAAAATTCTTTTTAGAATTTCCTTTTATTATTACCATTTTCTGAGCTCTTCATTTATACGTATAGATCCAAATTTAATTATTAACATTTTAATACAAATCTCTAGCATTGAATTCTCTCAGCTTTTGTTTTTCTGAAAAGTCTTTCTTTTGCCTTCATTTATGAAAGCTAATTTACTTCTCAATATAAAACTCTGGGCTGGACAGTTTATTTTTTTCTGTCAGTATTGTAAAAAATGTCACTCGATGGTTCCTGTTGAGAAGTCTGCTTTCATTTTTATCTTTGAGTCTGTGTATGTAATGTTTTTCTACACTCTGGCTGCTTTTAAGATTTTCTCTTTATCTTTGGTTTTTAGCCATTTGAATATGATGGCTACATTGTTTTTCTCCTTTTTCTTCTTTTCCTTTTTTTTGTTTTGTTCTTTCCTTCTTTATTCTTTTTCTTATTCATGCTGGTTGTGGTTATTTACGCTCTTTGGACCTATGCTTTCTTGTTTTCTTTGTTTTTAGAAAATTCTTGGCCATTATTTCTTCATATATTCCTGTTGCTCTATTTTGTTCTTCCTTTTCCCTCTGTAATTCCATGTATACTTTAGATTATTTGGGATTGCCCTGTGGCTCTTGAATGTGCTGTTCTGTTTTCTTTATTTTTTCCTGTGCTTTTTTTCCTATTTGTGTTTTTATTTGTATAATTTCTATTGGCCTATCTGTAAGTTTCCTGCAGATTCTTTAGTTTTGTCAAGTCTCCTGATAAGTCTATCAAAAGTTTTATCTGTTACTCTTTTATTTCTAGCATTTTCATTTGACCCTCTCCCTCTGCAAAAATTCCCATTTGTGAATACATGTTGTCCACCTTTTCCACTGAATCCTTCAGCATCTTAATCATAGTTATTTTAAAGTCCCTGCCTGAGAGTTCCAACATCTGGATCATCTCAGAGTGTGGTTGGGTTGATTGTTTCGTCTTCTGACAGTGGTTTGGTTTTTCGTATGCGTGCCTCCATGTGTATGTGTGTGTATGTCTTAATTTTTATTGAATTTTGGTTATTAACAGTAGATACTGAAGTTAGTAATTTGTAATGGCTAGAAATGGGCAAATGGGCACTGTTCTATCACATAATCAAGAGGGGAATTGAGTCAAGTTTGGATTTTCAGTGTACTATGTTGGCTTTTAGTTCTAGCGATGGCCTGCCATTTCCCTGTGGGGCTGGGATCTGGAGGGTTTTTCTCAGTGTTAGTACTCCTTGCTCAGCTTCCAGCTGCTGGTGCCATGGGTTGGGGAGGGAGTCTCTCCCTCCTCCTCACCCCTCTCCTAGCAATAGAATGCAGCTACTTTTCACTTAGAGCTGGACTTCTTATTGGGGGTGAGATAAGGGTTGCTTTGTTACCCCCGTCCAGCCTTAGTTTTAGGCAGTTCCTGTGTTTCCAATCCCTCCCCATGGCTGCAACTCAGATTTTATTGGTGTGGAATTTTGGTCTCAGGACAGTTTCCTGCCTCCCCTGAGTAGAGGGTCTTCTCTTCTATCCTCCCCCAGCTACAGTGTGCTTCCACCTACGCCTGTGGGGACCCAGTCTCCTGCCCCTTCCCAGCAGCTTAGAGCTCAAGGCTTTGCTTCATCTGAGAGGAGCACTTGGGCAGGGCTGGCTTCTTGCCTTTTCCCACATACTCGCACACTCAGGACTGCATCTCTGGTCTCACGTCCTGTGCCCTGCATGAATGGCTGGTGCAGGCCCCTGGAATAGAGCCTGGGAGTGCATGTGGGCTCCCCGGTGTCTACGGCCCAGCTCTTCCAGGATGTCCTAATCAGAAGGCAGAGGAACACATGAACATAGGTCAACAGGGCATTTTAGATTGTGATTGTCGTAAGGATGGAAATGAACAAGGTGTGGGTAACACAGGGACAACTCCTTTACATAGACAGGGTGGGGGAACAGCCAGCCGTAACATTGGTGCAATGATTTGAAGGTTGAAAATGATCCCATCATTTAAAGAGTTGAGAGGAGGGAGAGTGTCTCAAATGGGGACGACAAGTACAGATCCCCAGGGGCTGGAAGGAGATGGGTCCCGTTGGGGGATCAGAAAGTTTGCCATGTGTGGCTGACGCAGAGTGAGTATGGAGGAAATGATGCAGAGATCCTCAACCCCCAGGCCGTGGACCTGTTCGTGGCCTGTTAGGGACTGGGCCTCAGAGTTCTGCCACCATTACCCCCCCAAAGAAAAATTGTCTTCCATGAAACTTAGGAAGGGGGGAGGCGCAGGAGGTGAGGGGCGATCGGCAGTCAGGCGAGTGAAGCTTCATCTGTATTTTTAGCTGTTCCGCATCATTCACATCACCATCTGAGCTCTGCCTCCCCTCCCTCAGCCCCACCCCAGGCTGTGGAAAAATTGTCTTCCATGAAAGTGGTCCCTGCTGCCAAAAAGGTTGGGGACTGCTGATGTAGAGGGATGCTGGGAAGATGATTGTGAGTCAGCTGACATGCAGTCTTTTGGCCATATTAAGATACTCAAATTATATTTCATGAGTAACAAGAAGAACTTGGTAATTAATTGAATGTGGTTTCCTGTTGCCTGCTAAGTAAATTCCAGTCTTTTCTGCTTAGTATTCAAGACCCAGAGTAGTGACCTGGTTCTGGAATACCTTTTTGATCATGTCTTCCACTCTACTAATACATGAAAAACAAGGTTTACTTACTGTTCTTTGTATATGTCTTATGTTTTTTCCTGCACATCTTGTTCATGTCATTTCCTTAACTTGAAAGTAATTCCTCTGCCCATCAAGGTAGGCTCAAGTCAGGTGTGCTGCATCTGTAAAACCTTTCCCAGACGTTTCTTCACCTTCATCACAGCTAGTTGGACCCATGTCCGTGTGCCAGCTTCCTGGGTACACCTCTTTATCACACATTAATTTATTTGTCATCTCTCGTGCATCTTGAATCTCGTTCTCTCTACTGACTTCAGTTTCCTGTTCATAAACAATCTCAACCCTCCCTTATCCTAAAGAAACCTTTCTTTAATCTCCTCTTCACCTGACACTGACATCTTGTCTTTCTCTTTTCCTTCACAGCCAAATTTCCAGGCCCTTGTGCGCCAGCATGCTCTCCCTCACTTCTTACCTGTGTGTACCCCTGGGAACCACTGACACCCCTGTCAGAGATACTGCTGTCCTCCAAATCTTGGTGACCACAAACCCAGTGACCACTTGTTCATTTCCATCCTGTGTATCTGAATGTGATTTCTAACACTATTGGCTACATCTGCTTCCTAAAAGTCTCTAAATCCTGATGTTCTGAACGCTTCACTATCACATGTTTTGTCTCATCTTTCTGATTCCCTCCTTGTTTTTATTTCTGGCTCATTCTTAAGTATAAAGGATCACCCAGGCCTCTGGATGTCAGACCTCTTCTCTCTCCACAGCATATTCTCCTCTGCATATCAATTATGTACTTTCATAAAAACAGCTCTCACTGTGTATTCCCAGATCTGTTCTTCTAGCCCAGACCTCTCTCGGAGGTTGGGGGTGGGGGGCAGTGTGGGAGAATGTGCATGTATACTTAATGTATCATAATTTTCATATTGCTGTGTAATCTTCATAATTATTTTAAATGGATGTGTAATGTTAAGTGGCTGTGCCATAATTAGCCTAACCATTTTCCTATTGAAAATTTCTTGTCCTGAATTTCCAGCTCCAGTTTACAATTCTGTGCATGCATATTGAGTTTGAGGTTGGTGGAATGGAAAGTGAATGGATTTTTTTTTTCCCTCCCAAGCTAGCTCAGTGCTTCCATGTAAAGATGGGAAAGCTCAGCAGAATCCTGGGCAAACCTTTTGCAAGCTTTCTGGTTTTGAATCAGTCAAGAGGCCCACTGTCGCTACCTGAGTTCAGGGTAGCATTCTAACTCTTGCAGAAACTTACTGGAAGATGCCATCTAAATGGTCTCCTTGTCTCTGATCCCTTGACTCTCAGAACCAACGTGCTCTCAGTTGTCAGAAAACAGGTAGTTCTTGTGTCCTTAAGGCCCAAGAGATCTAAAGTTTTTCACACTGATATGTCTCTGAATACATCTGAAAAAGAGATTTACTCAGAGATTCACCTTCAATCAAGACAGGATTTTAAACGCACAATGAGGTTGTAGTTTACTGTACCTACTACCTACCTTAAGAATCTTCTTTGCCACACCCAGCTAGCAACGCAGATGCTCTCTTGAGCCAGGAAACTTGTTTTTAATCTGTTATTCTCCAGAAGTAATCCTGAAAACCAGCTAATCGTGTTAGTTTAATCTCCTTGGTGCTCTACATAGGAGCCTATTGATTAGGTTTGTGCCTTGGAAAATAACATACCAGCGCCTGCTGCAGGTAGAACCTAGGAACCTGAGCTCATGCTTCTCCAGCCACTCAACTTTTTTCAATTAAGTGGCCTTTGTGCCCTTTCTGAGCTGTTGTTGACTGCCTAACTGATGGAGAACTGGAGAACTCTGGCTGTTTTTATGAAGCCCAACAAGTCAATGATTCTAACGGTGGCAACACTGCCATTTTTGGTCCCTTCTCTAATTGTGATTTGTATCTGTTAAATGAACTCATATTTGGATTTTTGACCTGTTGATGTCTCAGTTTCTGCCTGATTTTCAGCCATTACCGGTAGCACACTGATGGGTTGGGGTATATAATTTTCAGCAGTTGGCTAACTCCTTTTTGAATCTTTCTTCTCCCTTCCCAATCTGACTATATGTTCTCCGTGTCAGGAGAGAGGATTGTGTTTCAACGCTGGTACACGCCAAGCATGTCCAACCTTAGTAGTAATAAAAACTCAGCATTTCTGAATTGTAGGGTGGTAAATATTAAGCAGTGTCTTTACTCTGAGGCAGAGGGTAGGCCTGTGCCCTGGTTGGTGGGGGAGTGAGCTTGTTAAATCACACCCTCCTTGGACTGTCTTCTTCTATGTGTCTTTCTCTAATGTATTTTCATTGTAGTCCACCATAACAACAAATTGCCTTTAAAATTATGGAAAAGCACAAGTACTGATGGTAAACAGCTGTTCCCCTCCCTCCCTTCATGCCGGTTATATTTCTGCTTTCAGGCATTGTGGTCTATACATACTCTTAACTCTGTGGCTTTGATAACTATTATATATGCCAGATATTATAGATATAGCCACAAGGTTTGATGATTGCACTCTTTTCTGTAAATAAGAAGGCAAGAGAAATAACTCTAGTCACTCTCTAATAGATAGATTTGAAATTAATCAAGATTAAGGTAAATGTAAAAAACTACCACAGGTATATCATTCTCTGAAAGCCCAGTGGTCTGCCACCTTCTACTGTGGGGCACTGGTTCCCAAGGGAAGGTATCTCTCTGTAATTCCCAGCCATGTGGCTTAGCCAGACACTGAGGATTTCAGCCCCAAATCTTGAGAATCAAGGACAGTGAAACTCTCTAGGGAGGTGTGAAGCTTGTTTCACTTATATCTCTACAATGATCGTGTGGTATTTATCTGACATATGCTTGGGACCCTCCCTCTACTCCTCTCATCCTCTCCACCAACCTCTCCCCTCCTAACAATCACAAAAAATGACCTTGAGGTTAGAGACTGTTCCAAGATGCAGGGTCGTCCCACTACCTCCTCTCCTCCCAGGCACCCATAATAGCGTGGGCTTTATGCCTTGAACAGGAAAGTGAACCCTGTTAAAGAAAAGGGAGCCAACAAACCTGGAAGAAGAACACAGCTTAGAAAAAGACCGTGAGGAGCGTGTCTCACTGTAGTGCCACACCAGCCCTCGCCACTGCCTGTGGTCTCAGACAACAGAAGAGCCTTGAGAAGATGAAAGACCGAAAGCTCAGCCTTAAAGGAAATACTGCCACAGAAACAGAAGTGTCCTTAAGTGCAAAGCCTAATAAGATCATACATTTATTGAAGCAAAAGCTCAAACTTAATAGGAGACAACAAAACGAGGTGAAATGAGAAATATGGAACTAAGGGAATAAACTCAGAGCAAAGCAACACGAGTCTAAAACTAATAAATAATTTTGAAACAGGAATGTAATGGTTTGAAAATAGAATTACTGACACAAGGGGAAAAGCTTTAAATAATTGTAGAGAAAATAAAAGGTAAAAACCCAAAAAGATGAAAGCAATTTAAATCAACATAAGGGTAATGTAGGAAAAACATAATTGATGTCCCTAAAGAAAAGAACCTTATCCCAAAGGAAAAAAAATGGACCAGAAAATATATTTGAAGATATCATAGAAGAAAAGTATTCTGAAATAAGCCATTTTGCCAGAAAGTGAGGGAATGTGCAAAATTTTGAAGGGAAAAATTGGTGTACTAGCATGAGTCAAATGTTAAGATTCAAATAGAGAACTAAGAGTAAACAATAATGTGGCTATAACGTAAATGTTATAAACTCTGACAAATGAGATGGGTCTGTCTATATCTACAATTGAAATGTAGTTCAAAAACTCTGTTTAAAATGTATGTTTTTCCAGTTCTTGACTCCCAGTGAATGTTTTAGGAAATAGTTTCTCTTATGAAGAAATATGAATCTTAAGTTTAGTAATTCCTTTATCTTCATCTCAGCTTCACTGTTTTTAAAGTACAAAGTTAAATTTTATTCTTTTTGTTTAAAACATGTATAATATTTCTGGATGTTCTACCTGTGGGTTGAATTTTTGCATTTTCCTTTGGAGTACATCGTTTAACTTGACAAAAGAGATAACTTTATCTAAAAATAAAAGTTCATTCTAAACCATATATAAAACAGAACAAAACCTCAGCCAGGAGTCTGGTTGAATAGGTCCTGGATGGAACCTGGCAGAGGCAGACTATTTTTTAGCCTCTGGTGTTTCAGCTCTGCCAGCTTCTCCTCCAGGTGGTTTCTCATCTCTGTTTTTATATTCATTTTAATAGCCCAGTAGCTTTCATTTTTATGGCAGCCCACCTCCCAGTTTTTGGAAGTGGGTGGGGAAACTCCTCGCCCCAGATAATGGTCATCGTTTTTCACACTTGCCTGGTAGAGTTAATGAGAGGCAAAAAGTATATTATTGACTTCATTACATTCATCTTGAGGAGGGAAAATATCATTTCTTAAGTGAGTAGATTGAAGAATAAAAAAAAGATTTGCTCAACATCATTTCATAAATGTTAACAATACTTATACTTTTTTCTATTATTCTTTAGGTCAGTATTTTAGTTATGAGACCCCGTTTTTTTTTGTTTTGTTTTGTTTTTTTCTGATTATGGTGGGTAAATGTATCTTTAGTGGAATAGTAATGTATTTTTTTCACTAAACTATTATAAGAGAGTACATAAGCTGACATCACAAGAGGACTGGATTATTTTTTATTGTATAGAAATTTTTGTTCTCAATAAGAAGTTATTACAGTGTAGACATTTTGGTCTAATATGAATTTCAAATAGGTACATTGCAATAGCTATTTGAAAATAATGAGGAATTAAAGTGTTTGGCTTTTCTACAAAAAGTAATACAAAGTTGAATAATTTTTGTTTATATGCCCAAGGATCCAACAAATGAAAACAAAACTAAATTATGGCAAGTAATTATTGCTCAAAAATATAATAGTTGACAGAGATTGTGGGTGGTTGATGCCACTTAAATACTGATTTATTTCCAACATAGCTAGAAATGAAGGTGGTTTCTTCTCTCCCGTAGTAAGTTTTACCTGTCTTTCTGTCTCTCTCTCTATCTGCCTCCCTACATACCTGGCCTACCTATCGTTAATGACAAAGAAACATAGCCATTGAATATTTTGTTCAGTTAAAATGGTGATTTTTTTCCTAAACCAGGGGCCATTAAAACATGACTTTTTAATTTTGTTGGTGAGAAACCACAAATAAGTAGATTATTTTACTTTCTTAATTTTCTGTTCATTGATATAATTGCTATATTAGTAATACTTCATGGTTCTACCAACTATTTCATGATTGATTGAGATATGTTTGCTCTAAAACATTATACAGCAGGTCTTTTTCTCATGAGAATATCAGTTCTGTTTATTTAGAAACTTGCTGAAAAGTTCGTTTGAAAAGATCCTTAATGTGACAAGACAGTCAAATACTCAGCATGAAGGGGTTGAATTTGCTTCTTCCTTGGCCAGCTTTCTCAGACTGTTGTGTAGATGGAGTCCTCAGGTATGAGAGTAAAAGGGAGAGGATAATTCAGTTTGCAAAGATCTGGTTCCAGGACCTCAGTTCCTGAAAAAAGGAACATAGCATTCTAGAAATGCACACTAAGATCTTTACATGTTTCAATAGATTTTGATTGGTAACGTTTTTCAAATTGCCAGAATGTTAGAATACAGTTTTATTAAAAATAGGCTTTCCTTAAACTACCTTCTTCGATTGTCATAACATCTTCAACATGGAATCTTCATTTTTTTAAAAATTATGGTTGGTATATGTATAGTTTTACCAATTGGTTTCCTTTTTTTATTTTAACAGAAATCTTAGAGGCTGGTGTTAAAGGAACTTCAGAATCCCTTAAAGGTGTGAAACGAAAAAAGATTGTAGCTGAGAATCACCTAAAAAAAATACCAAAATCCCCACTGAGAAATCCTCTTCAGGCAAAACATAAACAAAATCCAGAAGAGTCATCTTTTGCTGTTCTTCAGAGTGCTTCAGAATCTCACAAGAAACAGAATTATATTCCCATAAAAAATGGGAAGCAGTTTACCAAACAAAATGGAGAAGCACCTGGGATAATTGCTGAAGCCTCCAAATCCGAAGAATCTGTCTCTCCAAAGAAGCCCTCGTTTCTGCAGCACCCATCTGAACTGCGCAGGTGGAGATCGGAAGGCGCTGACCCCGCCAAAATCAGCGTCCTCGATGGAAAATGTGACTCGAGTTCTTTGTCAAGTAAAACCAGGACTGACAATAGTGAATGTATCTCTTCTCATTGTAGTACTACGTCCCCCTCCTATACAAATACCGCATTTGATGTCTTACTGAAAGCAATGGAGCCAGAACTGAGTACCTTGTCACAAAAGGGCTCATCTTGTGCAATTAAGGCAGAAAAACCGAGACCAAATAGAACTGTACGATCCCCTTCAAAATTAAAAACCAGTTCAGTGGATGCCCCAAATCAGATTTCGCAGGAATTTGTTGCTGAATCTCAGTCTTCTCCTTGCACCTCCTACACGGTGCATGTGTCTGCTACTCAGAGGAATGAGCACGGGGCAGTGCAGCCGGTTTCTCATTCGTATAATCAACATGAAGACTTTGTTTCCACACCCAACCAATATAATCAGCAGCTTCCAGGGGGGTCAGGTTTCACAGGATCACTGACAAATCTGCAAAATCAAGAGGGCGCCAAACTTGAACAAGTGTATAATATAGCAGTGACATCATCCCTAGGTCTGATTTCACCTTCCAGTAGAACTCAGGTTACTCCTCAAAACCAGCAAATGGATTCTGCGTCACCTTTGTCAATAAGTCCAGCCAATTCTACACAGTCGCCCCCCATGCCAATTTATAACTCAACTCATGTTGCCTCTGTTGTTAATCAAAGCGTAGAACAAATGTGCAATCTTCTTCTGAAAGACCAGAAGCCAAAAAAACAAGGAAAATATATTTGTGAGTATTGCAATAGAGCGTGTGCAAAGCCCAGCGTGCTTTTAAAGCATATCCGCTCCCACACTGGAGAGCGACCCTACCCCTGTGTGACTTGCGGATTTTCATTTAAGACTAAAAGTAATCTTTATAAGCACAAAAAATCCCACGCACATACTATCAAACTGGGTCTCGTCTTGCAACCAGATGCCGGTGGCTTGTTCTTGTCCCATGAGTCCCCCAAAGCACTTAGCATCCATTCAGATGCAGAAGACAGCGGGGACAGCGAGGAGGAGGGTGCCACTGATGAGAGACAGAACCACCCAGGTCCCATGGAGCTGCAGCCCGTGCACATAATGAAGGGGATGTCAAGTGCTGAAACTTTACCAAAATCTAGTCCCATTCCAAGCAATCCAGATCATGTAGTAGGTGACTTTTCACTACAGGACAAGTCTTCAGAATCCCAGGCGGTGACAGAGTTACCTAAATTGGTGGTCCATCCTGTCAGCCTGTCTCCCTTAAGAACTAACAGTCCAAAGGTTGTCGATTCCAAGCCTGAACTTCCAAGTGCGCAAAAACAGAAAGACCTTCAGGTAACAAATATACTGTCACTTTCAGCCAGTGTGTCCCCGCTGGAGACCGAAGAGAAGTCTTACCAGAAGGGGGACACGAGCCAGCTGGACGGAAAGCAAGACTGTCACGTGGGCACAGCGCACGCCCAACTGCAAAGGCAGCAGGCTACCGATCACTCCCAAGAGCAGCAAGGAAAACTGCTTCTGAGTCCTCGAAGCTTAGGAAGTACAGATTCTGGTTACTTTTCACGTTCTGAAAGTGCCGATCAAACAGTGAGTCCACCAACTCCCTTTGCCAGGACATTGCCCTCCACGGAGCAAGACTCGATGAAGAATAATGGGCCCTCTGTGCCTCGTAGCAATACGGCAGCACCGACCGCTTCACCGACAGGGGAAAAGGCATTGGTTTTACCAGGTCAGATGCGCCCACCCTTGGCCACAAAAACCCTTGAGGAACGGATATCGAAGCTCATCTCAGACAATGAAGCCTTGGTAGATGACAAGCAATTGGACAGTGTAAAGCCACGGAGAACGTCTCTCTCAAGACGCGGAAGTATTGATTCCCCCAAGTCATACATATTTAAAGATTCTTTCCAGTTTGATTTAAAACCAGTGGGACGGAGAACAAGTTCAAGCTCTGATATACCAAAGTCCCCCTTCACCCCTACTGAGAAATCAAAACAAGTGTTTCTTCTGTCCGTACCTTCCCTTGACTGTTTACCTATTACAAGAAGTAATTCCATGCCTACCACAGGTTATTCAGCAGTTCCTACAAATATAATACCTCCCCCTCATCCACTGAGAGGAACCCAGTCATTTGATGACAAAATTGGAGCTTTATATGATGATGTCTTTGTATCAGGACCTAACACTCCTGTGCCCCAAAGTGGGCATCCCCGTACACTTGTCAGACAAGCAGCAATAGAAGACTCTTCAACAAGTGAAAATCATGTTCTGGGCAGCGGGCAGTCCTTGGATGAAGGCTATCAAGGATGCCATGCCGCTGGTGAGAGTGCGTCAGCCAGGAGCAAGGCATTGGCACAGGGCCCACATTTAGAAAAAAAGAAGTCCCATCAAGGGCGAGGGACAATGTTTGAGTGTGAAACTTGTAGAAACAGGTACAGGAAACTGGAAAATTTCGAAAACCATAAGAAATTTTACTGTTCAGAGTTGCACGGACCAAAGACAAAGGTAGCCATGAGAGAATCTGAACACAGCCCCGTGCCTGGCAGCACCCAGCCCCAGATTCTACACTACAGAGTCGCTGGTTCCACGGGTGTCTGGGAACAGACGCCCCAGATAAGAAAAAGGAGGAAAATGAAAAGCGTTGGAGATGATGATGAACTTCAGCAGAATGACAGTGGAGCATCTCCAAAAAGCTCCGAAGGTCTTCAGTTTCACAATACCCTGGGCTCTACTCCTGGTCTGTCTAAACATAATGTTGCCATCACAAGTGACCACCAGCATAGAAATATGCAGCTGCAAATCTCCCAAATTCAGCTGGTTGCCAGGGGCCCCAACCAGACCGTGGATCCAAAGGTGTCTACTGTCACAGAGCAACAGATGAGTTCAGCTGCCCCGGACAAAGCAGAGCTGAAGAGACACGGGACTGGGATCTCGGTCATCCAGCACACAAACTCCCTGAGCAGACCCAATTCATTCGACAAGCTCGAGCCTTTTGAAAGAGGCTCCCCCATTTCTTTCCAGGAGCTGAGTAGGACAGGGAAGCCCGAGTCGCTGAAAGTAATAGGAATGTCCCAAGAAGAAAGTCACCCTTCTCGCAATGCATCCCAGCCTCACCAGCTTGCACCGCCAGACGCTCTCAGAGGAGAACTTCAGGAAAGCTCCAGAAAGATTTCCAGTGACCGGCACGTGTTAGGGCAGCCCTCAAGGCTTGTCCGGCAGCACAACATCCAAGTCCCTGAGATTCTGGTCACGGAAGAACCAGATCGGGACCCGGAAGGCCACGATCAGGAAAGATCAGAGAAGTTCAGTTGGCCTCAGCGTAGTGAAACCTTGTCAAAATTGCCAACGGAGAAACTGCCTCCCAAAAAGAAGAGGCTGCGGCTGGCCGAGATAGAGCATTCCTCCACCGAGTCGAGCTTTGAGTCCACTCTCTCCAGGAGTCTCAGCAGGGAGAGCAGCTTATCACACACGTCGAGTTTCTCAGCCTCGCTAGACATAGAGGACAGTTCTAAAGCTGAGGCTTCCCCCAAAAT
This sequence comes from Eulemur rufifrons, assembly GCF_041146395.1. Taxonomy (NCBI): domain Eukaryota; kingdom Metazoa; phylum Chordata; class Mammalia; order Primates; family Lemuridae; genus Eulemur; species Eulemur rufifrons. The sequence continues at coordinate 60,085,164 of NC_091000.1, read as the reverse complement.
TGATTTTCTAAATAAAGCCGAGTTCCTTGTGATTCCAGCTGGCTCAAATACACTGAATGTTCCTGGAAGTCACCGGGAGATGAGGCGTGCTGCCTCAGAACAGATTAATTGCACGCAGACCTCGATGGAGGTGTCTGATTTCAGAAGTAAATCATTCGACTGTGGAAGCATAACCCCACCCCAGACGACGCCACTTCTTGAATTGCAGCCTCCCACTTCCCCTTCTGGCATGGGAGTCGCTGGGCATGTGCCTCTCTTAGAAAGAAGGAGAGGCCCACTGATGCGGCAGATATCTTTAAACATAGCTGCAGACAGTCACCTGTCTCCTGTAAACCCAACTTCTTTCCAAAATATTGCTCTTCCCAGTGTGAGTGCAGTGCCGTTTCAGGGGCCCCAGCTCACTAATACATCTTTACCTGAGTTTCCTGCAAATACTTTGCACTCCCAGACTCAGGTTAAGGATCTACGAGCAGAAATGTCAAACACCAGCTCCCCTAACCTCTTTCCTGTTCAACAGCTTTGTGGTATGAATTTGTTAAATCACATCCACATACCGCTTAGCCACCAGAACACGCAGCTGTCTCTGCAAGTGTCTACACAGGGCGACAAATCAGGTACAAGTTCTGCTTTATGTGTGTCTTCGAAAAGTGAGGATTGCTTTGCTCCCAAGTATCAACTGCAGTGTCAGGTTTTCACTTCAAGCCAGTCTTGCTCTTCTAAACCTGTACATTCTTTGCCAAATCAAGTTCCTTCAGATCCAGTTGCAGCAGACTGTTGCACAACATCAGCGGCGTTACCAGCGAAACTAGTAGATACCATGTCAACTTCATGTCCTCTGCCACCGCTGGAGCTCGGGTCCCTTGGGGTTCCGGTGCAAAAAGTGCCGTCATCATTTATGCTGCCCGTGTGCCTGCAGAGGAATGTGCCTGCTTACTGTTTTGCCACATTCACGTCCCTGCCGCAAATCCTAGTGACCCAAGATCTATCCAGTCAGCCAATTTGCCAGGCTAATCGTAGTATAGTGCCAATCAGTGAAGAACAAAATCCTGTGCCAGAATCACGAAAAGATCATCAGAATGCTTTGCCAAACCCAGAGAAAGAACCTGTTTGTGAAAATGTCCTTTCAGAGATGAGCCAAAATTCTTCTCTGTCAGAATCCTTGCCCATTACTCAGAAAGTGTCTATTGGTAGACTTTCCCCCCAGCAAGAATCTTCAGCTTCGAGTAAAAGGATGCTTTCCCCAGCAAATAGCTTAGACATTGCCATGGAAAAGCACCAGAAGCGGGCCAAAGATGAAAATGGCGCTGTCTGCGCAACAGATAGCAGACCGGTAGAGCCACTGAGTTCGAGAGCTAATGAGGCTAGTAAACAGAAGAAACCTGTTTTAGTGAGGCAGGTTTGTACTACAGAGCCCCTGGAAGGTGTGATATTGGAACAGGATATTTTTTCTCAGCCTGAAATTAGTAGTGAGTCTGTTAATTTGACAGATGTTTTACCAGCAGATAATCCATCATCAGGACACTCCAAGTTTGTAATGGTGGAACCCATAAATGAATTGCAAGAATTTGAAAACATCGAGTCATCCACATCGTTAACTCTTACAGTTCGAAATTCACCTGCCCCTTCAGAAAATACTCACATTTCTCCTCTGAAATGTATAGACAATAACCAGGAAGGGAAGTCTCCAGGGGTTAAGAATCAGGGTGACAAAGTGAACATCCAAGAACAAAGTCAGCCACCAGCCACTACAGTTCCATTGTTTAATGTTAGGGACACACAGCAGGTGGCTTTCCCCAGCCTGAAGACTGCGACCAGCTTTACATGGTGTTATCTGTTAAGACAGAAGTCATTGCATTTGCCTCAGAAGGACCAGAAAACTTCGGCCTATACCGATTGGATAGTAAGCTCCAGTAATCCAAATCCGCTTGGTTTGCCCACAAAAGTTGCTCTTTCTCTCCTGAATTCAAAGCAGAATACTAGAAAATCACTATATTGTCAAGCAATAACTACCCATTCGAAATCAGATCTATTGGTCTACTCAAGCAAGTGGAAAAGCAACTTAAGCAAGGTACTTGAAATATATTTTATCTTCAAATATGGTTTGTGTAAATTAGTTTGAGCAGGTCTCAATATTTTTAAACATGTTAATTGAATATTGAATGACAAATCGCCCTTTGTGTGTGGGGATATTTGAAAGAAAAGGTGGTATATTTACCCTGGAAGTTTCCCTGATGAGGGTTACCTGGAGTCCTTTCAGTGATTCTATCTTGAAACATTTTGGAAATGATGACTTGCCCTGAGCGCTTATTTTTTCCCTCGGCTGACTATATGAAGTCTTTACTTAATGGTACAGATAATCATAGTTTTACTTTGATCCTTCTCTTATATCAAGATTTTGTTGTTCTTGTTAAGTAAGAGGAGACATACGCTTTGTCCCTGCTAATGCAGGAAAACAGAGGTATGGATAATGAAAGGCAGTTACATTTCACTCTGGAATATAAGCAAAGAGCCATCCACACTGTCTTGTGCACACTAACTACCCTTCCCCTCACCAGGCCCATCCCAACACTCTTCCAGTGAAGCTCTGAGAATCCTTAGTACTAGCGAGGAGATTCACGAAATAATTAACTCATATGCTTGGGAAGTTGATTTGGTCAGGATTTATAGAGTCATGTAAGGTCATTAGACAACAATTTTGGATAATTTGTGGAATCAGTTTCATTAGGATTGTTGGCTTTATAAAATGGGCAAAATCGTTTAAGTGGTTAACAAATAGATAAGGGGATATCACATTGGATGGTGGGCATTGAAAATTATAGATTAAGTCTTTGGCCTCTGCAGGTTTACAAGCATATATACAGGTTCATAAGCATTTACATAACTATCAGTAAGAAAATATCCCAGAATCAGTACCATGTTAAAAAAAAAAAAGTATGAAGAATTCTAAAAGTAGGAAGTTTCTAACATGGCCAATAGGTGGAGGTATGGTTACAAAGATGTTACTCTGAAGGTGGTGAGACTTTAGCTGAGTCTTCAAAAAAAAGTTAGGATTTTTTCAGGCAAATAAGAATAAATTTTAATACATTAAATAACATGTAAGTGATAGCAAACTTGCACATTTAAAGAACTCTAAGGAGCCTGGCATGGTCAGAAAGTTTTATAAGTTTGAAACACAAACATACTTTGAAGTTGGAAATGTAGGTATAGAAACCAAAGCATATGCATGATGGTGGTGAACCATCGATACTTTCTCAGTGAAGGAGGGTGTATCCAAACCAGTTGTGGAATATATTTTTTTAAATGTTCAGACTCTAAATCTACGAAATTAGAATATTGGAAGATGAGACCTAATCAGTAGAATTTAAACAGAGCTTCGTGTATACTCCTGAAATACCTATGAAAAGTGACTTTCCAAGCTACGAAGTACCTTGGAGGAAATGTTTGGAAATGCATATCTAGATTTGGATCTTAGGAGAGAGCTCCAGGTGAAAGGTGTAGACATTGTTCAGTACATAGGTATAATTCATGAGCTTGCTCAGAGAGAGTATAAACAAGAGGAGATGGCCTAGAATTGATCTCAGAGATCACTATTCTTTAAAGGATTGAATGGACAAAGGAAGCCCACACGGGAAGCTGAAAGAGATTTCTCATAAAAGGAGGAAAACCAAGAGAAAGTGGTATCGCACAGAACATGGAAGAAGATATTTCAAGGAGAGATTTCAGTAGAGAGGTCAAAGAAGGAGGAAGGCAAACGGGTGTCTGGACTGAGCTGCTCTGATGTCACTGGAGACGGGCGTCTGTGAGCAGGTGGCCGTGGGGGGCAGGGTGCTGGGCTATGTCGGTCCCAACCCAAGTGTGCATGCGATTATGGTTCAAAATGGAAAGGAACAGATAGATGCTATAAAGTAAAAGAATTTCTAAGGAAAATAAGGCATTCGCAACATATAATACCATAGAGTGGGCATATAAAGACTAAGATTCTGGCGTTTAGCTCACTGATAACTTTGGTGAACAGAAGCCAGATTTGATAGTAAGAAAGTGAGCAAACCATAAAGGGGAATTTGAAAAGAAAGTAAGCAAGAGGATTAGCGTTAAAAGGATAAAGTCAAGGAAGGGTGTGTGCATATATTCCAAATCGTGAGGAAGCCCGATCTGTTTGCCAGGAAAAGAGAAGGCGATGGTTGTACTTTTACCTCCGTAGTAGTCGGCCTCAGTCCCTCTTCACTAGACCTTTTTGAGGAACGTGGGCTGCAGCTGTTCTTTACTCCTGCCTTTCGCAAGAACAAGAGCTGCCCAAAGTACTTTTCTGAGGCCGTGCAGATTCTCCTTCCGTGATGCGCACTCTTTCATCACGTGGATATTAAGTCATCTCAGCATGATCACTATTTACTTGGTGATGTAATTGTTTAAAGGAGGTTTGTATAAAAGAAGCCCTTGATCAGAAAAGTTGCACCTGGTGTTGGATCCCACCCGTGGACTAGAGTTTGAGCCTTTGCTGCTAACACTTGACCTTGGACAAGTAACTTAAACCTGAGTGTATCCTTTCTCACTGTATAGCGAGAAGATATATAGTTCACCTGTGCTGCCTGCTCCAAAAAAACGTGTGAGAATAGGATGACCTGATGAGCGAGCAAACACTATTAACAGTACAGTTGTATAAAATTTTGTATAAAATCATAAAATGGCGTTATTGTTTCTATAGGAAAACCACACATTGTTTATCATTTGGATGTCCATTACCTTTTCCAGAGATTTAATTATCCAGCCAGAACTGGATTTTTGACCTGACCTGGATCTCACAGTTATCACTATTCAGGGAACTTTTGAGAAGATACAAAGAATTATGGTTTAAAATAATTGGGGGAAGGAAGGGAAAGTAAAATATTGGGAAATGACGCTTCTGTATTGCCTTTATAGTGTACTTATGGTGAAGGAGATTTAGTGATGTTTCTCAGGGACATGAGGCATTATTCTATGAATAGTTCTTTTCCATCTCCAAAGAATAAATTCTTTAAGAAATATATTTAAACTATAGTATGAATGGTTAGTTAAATATAAGAAAGAATATTTAGTCTGTTAAAAAATTTTCTGTTAAACTCATGAAGTACCACGGTGGGGAGTTGTAAAACCTTTATTTGAAGGTATCAGTAGAGTATGGTGGGATTTTAAAGTAGCATAAGATTAATCAGTTTGCTATAGTTTAGACAGATTGATAACGAAGGAGATAAAGCAAATGCCCTTTGAACCTGTGAGTTCTTTGAAATGTATTTCATTAAGTTGACTATATGCTCTGTACTCTGCCATGTTTTAATTTCCAGTGAAACATTAGCATGTTTGTGTTTTCAGTTTTATTAAATTAGTTTCTCTTTTTTTTTTTCCTTTCAGAGAGCATTAGGTAATCAAAAGTCCACAATAGTTGAATTCAGCAATAAAGATGCCTCTGAAATTAACAGTGAGCAAGATAAAGAAAATTCCTTAATCAAAAGTGAACCAAGAAGAATTAAAATATTTGATGGAGGGCAAGTACAAATTTTACTTCTTAAATGTACATTTAAACTTACTTTTTAAATGTACATTTGCTTTCTTGGGAATGAAGATTTAGTGCCAACTTTATATAAATGTTGCAAGGTTTCTCCGCTTATTAACAGAATCTTCGTGGCAAAATGTATGTTAGTATTATGTTAAATAATTCCATTTTGATGGAGAAAATGATGACTATTGAGGAAACATTCTAGGGCCCAGAAAGCAGCTAAGAACTAAATTTTCAGAGTGATCCCTGGGTTTCATGTTGACTTAAGACAAGGAATGACTTGGAAAATCTGCTCTCAGAGATAATTCATTGCCTATTAGATGTCTTTGTGTATTATGTTAGAAAACAAATTGTAAAAGCAAATTTTTTAGTTATGGTGAAGCTTAGAAATATTTCAGTACTTACACTTTTGATCGAATTTAGCAATGAAGAAAACTTTTTAACCAATCACTTAGAAACAGGGAAATATTTTAAATTAAACATAATATTGAATAAATTTGTTTAATTAGAATTAGCTATTAGAATATTAAGTATTGATATAAAAAAGCTGGAATATTCTGTTACATGTGCATAAAATTTTTTGGTTGAGTATAAAATTTGTGCTTTATTTTTTTAGGTTGAATTTTAATCGTGATTTATTTTCTCAAAGATATAGTGTCCAATCTCCCTGTTGGTTTTTATTTTTTTTTTTCTTTAAATCAGATATAAATCAAATGAAGAGTATGTATATGTCCGAGGCAGGGGAAGAGGAAAGTACATTTGTGAAGAATGTGGAATACGTTGTAAGAAACCTAGCATGTTAAAGAAACACATACGAACCCATACAGATGTCCGCCCCTACCACTGCACTTACTGTAACTTCTCCTTTAAGACTAAAGGTATGAGATGCACATTGTTTCAAGGTCCTTTTTATATGCATTTAGATAGTAGAGCTAAAACCCAACTTTGCATTCTTTGACCAAGGATACAGTAGCTTAAATAGACTAATATAAATTATATCTTGTCAACATTGTAGCCTTATTTCTTTATATGCTTCTAGACCCTTTGGTAAAAAGTTTTTAATTACACACTTTTAAAATATATATAATAAATATAACATTTTAAAAGAAGCAAATGCCCTTTTTTATTATTCTGTTCCTCCAAATTATAGTTGCATAACATGGTGACTAATATAAAACATTTTCAAAAATATTTACTTTGAGGATGAAGAAAAAGAAATATTCATGATCACAAGTAAATTCATTTGGGTGCTAAAAGTTTGAAGAAAGATTTAAAATAATAACCACAATAAACAATAAACTTTTATAATAATTGCACTCATGTCTTATTTAATTTTAGGCATGCATAGCCATTTTTCTTCGTGTTACATTTGTTTACCCAGATACTGTTGAATTTCAGCTTCAAAAATTTTCTAAAGTTTCTACTATTTAATGTTTATAAAGAAATCTCGGAACTAATCATTAAAATTATATTTAGCACCCTTTCTGTTTTCTTTGTTTTTATTTAAATATATGCCTTTATTATACATAAAGTAATTTTACCCTGTATAAGTTTCCTGTTACTATTACATCCATATTATGGATACACTACTATAAAATGTTTTTTTCTCCAGTCCTTATTCATGAATGATTATATAACCATTTGTTACTTGAGATTTTAATTACATATGCCACCCTTTAAAAAGTTAAGAATCTCTCTTTAACAAATCTCTCTTTAATATATATCTGAAAGAATATCTGTAAGAAAAAAAATTAATCAATTTTAAATACAAACTATTTTTATCCATTTTGAGTTAACATTTGCTTTTTTCTGATTATATTGGTTGTCTTTGCAGTTTTTGTTTTAAAGATTGATCAACTCTTTAGCAAAATTTATTACATTTTTGGCCAATATTTATTGGCATTTAAAGAGAGTTATAACGTGTAACAACTAAAAACTAAATAGCTTCACATTAGCTCTCTTCAAATGCCAATCATATCTGAAACAAGAATAATAGAAAAACAAAATGTTCTTCGGATAGCTTTGAATATTTCCAAAAGTTTCAAGACATTGGAGGGGTTGAGAGGAGTGCCCATTCTGTAGCTCTGTGATTGTGATGTAGAACCTTCTGGAGATGGACGATGAGTTTCAGGATGATTTTCCGGGTCTTGAGTGAGGACTCTGATAAGATAAGGTGCTTTGACCTTTTAACTGAATTTATTGCTTTTTCACTGGTTTTCGTCCTATGATTAATAAAACCTGTTAAATTTCCAACATGAGACCAGGAGTATGTTTAAAAGACAAATATTGCTAATAAAAGATTACCACTTATAGAATGATGTTACCAAATACAAGAAGATCAAAATATAATGTGAAATGAGTATTTCTCAATAGAAGAAGAAAAGGAATCAGGGTATTTTTAAAATTATATTTATAAAATAAGGATAAGAAAGGAAAGACAACCTAGATGTGGAAAACCTAATGAAACTACAGAGATTTCTTGGCAAGGAAAAATATTATAAATCACAAAGTATTAGTAAAATAACTCAAAACATCATGCAAGATTTTAGATACGTGTTAATTAAGTGGTGGACAGAGCATAGTGACTCCTGAGCAGTGAGTGTTGTCTGGTAGCTTTTTTCACGTCTTACATTTCTCTGATACGCTGTGTATCTGAATTTGCATTAAATTTTTTGCTTTGTAAGATAAGTCATGTGAAATTACATGATAAATATTTATTTGGAAGAAGCTACCCAAGCTAAGGAGACTGGTGAAGAAAACATTAGCAATTCATTATTTCTTTATCCTTAGCATGACAGTTCTCTTATTTTACAGTCAGCTTCCTTTCGGAAGTCTACCTTTTGTGGACCTGTGTAAAACAGATTCCACAGAACCTTTTAAAGGTAGCTAAATAATGGTAGAAAGACCTGTTTTTTTATTAGGCTGTAGATTTTAAGCTCCTGATTTACTTTGGTTTCCTAACCAATGCAGTGCTGCTTCTTACTGAAAGCGTCTGGTTATGAACAGAAGGAAATAGTGATGTGTTGGCAAGCTGTGTAATAAATACGGTGTTCAGAGACAGGAAAACACTATTAAAAGTAGAGCTAGAAATCAATATTTCTGATGGTAATGATCACAAATCTGTAATTCATTTTTGTCTTCAGTTTATTTCATGAGTACATTTTCAAAATAATTTTAATTGATTTGTTTTCAGGATTCTACTTTAAAGGCCCTTCAGCAGAAAATGTACAGTGAGCTTGCGTCTCTCTAGGGGTTAGTCCCTTTTATGTCACAGAAAGCTAGACTATATGTCGCTATAGGAATCCAGAAACAAAACCCTTTTGCTTTCCAGAGGATTTAGATAAATGTTTATTAAATCAGTCAGAAAATTTATCTATTAAATTAATATACAAGTTTTATAACGTTGCATATTTTGCATATTTAAGATGCAAATTTCTTTAATTTATTTAGGAAGTTGGTTGGCAGTAATAGCTCAAGTTGAAAAAATATGCTTATTAAAAACTTACATTCTCAAATTTGCCTAGCTATAATACAAATATATTAACTGCTTAGAAAGTAAATAAATAACTTGCTGTGGCTGTCTATATAGGAAGCAAGCATTTTGAAAGAACTGTTAGTGGACCTTATAATTCAGTTTGTAATATTGTTATATTGAAAACATTTTGACTTACAAGTAAAATTTTCAGCTATACTAAGATGGCTAAACCATTTTTTTTTTTTTTTTTTTCTTTTTGAATCAGAGTCTTTCTCTGTTGCCCAGGCTAGAGTGCCATGGCATCAGCTTCACTCACAACAACCTCAAACTTCTGGGCTCAAGCGATCCTCCTGCCTCAGCCTCCCGAGTAGCTGGGACTACAGGCACAAGCCACCATGCCCGGCTAATTTTTCTATATATATTGTTAGCTGTCCCTATAATTTCTTTCTGTTTTTAGTAGAGACGGGGTCTCGCTCTTGCTCAGGCTGGTCTCGAACTCCTGAGCTGAAACAATCCACCTGCCTCGGCCTCCCAGAGTGCTAGGATTACAGGCGTGAGCCACCGCGCCCAGCCTGGCTAAACCGTTTTTATAACTTTTTAATGTGAAAACTTTGAAGCTCTTATAGAAAAGCAGAGATTTGTATAATAAACACCAATGTGCCTATAATCTTTTATTAATTGTTAACATTTTGTCAGATCTTCTTCACATTTTGTAAGTATTATTAGCATAAATATCAAATATGGCCAAGTGTTAAGGCAGGCGTTATCTCCAGAATCACAGAAGTCAGGGTTTGATGGATCTTAGATATCATCTGGTCTAGGCAGCCTATTACACTTGAACTCCTTAAGCACTAAGTTCCAGGGTGCTGTTGTGGTTGGCTCAGACAGCAATGTACTATCTAGTGCAAGAATCAGCTTGTACAGGTGTGACCAGTTTCACAGGCTTCATGCGTTTATTAAGGAATTGAAGCTCTATAAATAAAGCAATTCTGCATGTGCTTCAGCTACTGCAAGCCCCAAATTTGGACCAATGAGTCAGATGTTTCCAGCTCTTCTAAAGGCTTATGCTCAAATGCTACTTTGCTGCTGTCCACCAAACTCAGTATTTAGAGTGGTTTTTGTTTTCCCAAGAGAGTTGATTTGCCCTTGTCGGCAATGTGCTTGTATGTGGCATTGTCCGCTGAAGATGCTCAGTGTCCTCAGAAGAAACTAAGCTGTCCCCCTGCATTCATGATCACTGGGACAAGTACGCCGAGTGGTCCTCAGTTAGTCTAATAATACTTACAGAGGTCAGTACAACAGCTGACAGAGGAAGTACTCCTTTGGTGATACTATTACGAGACTTCTAGTCAATAGGTAAAGTAAAATTAATGGAGGAAATTCTTTCTCCTGTTCCAAACACCCAGAAATAGTGTTTATAATAGTACAATGACCAAAAATAGTTTTTCATTGATAGTCAAGCTTGAAATTTAAAAAGGTAAATTCCAAGGTACCAGAAATGAAGAAGAAGCTCAAAACTGTAATGTCATGGTGAGCAGATACTAAAAAAATGTAAAAGTCCTTAGGGGAATCAAAACCAGATATATGCCTACTGGCCTGGTGTTTTAATGCCTGTCCCGAGACAGGCCCCTGAGATAAGCCTAGCTCTCTTGTGCAGTGACTTTGGGCCTTGTGGGAAATAAACTGTCTGCTTACAAGCAAAACTGTATACCTATGCCATGTCAAAACAAAACAAAACGAGAAAACTGGTTCAGAATCAGTGATCTGAAACCTATGAAACTATGAAGATCCTAGGCAGAAGCAATTGGGAAACTGCCTTATAGAGATGTTTCTACAACCCAGAGTACCTAGGACTCCATGGAAAACAATCTTGCTGAAAATAAGCTTACAATTAAAAACATGCAAGGAAACAAACTACTATGAGAGCGCGCCGGCAGACCAGCAGACTTAGCTAGTAGAAAATTCGCACTCCATGAGCTACAGATCACAGTGCAATCTGAAAGGGACTTTAAATTAAATATGCATAAAATATTCTAAGAGATAAATAAGGACTAGAGAATAGAAACTACAAGGCAGACAGTAGATATCAAAGTAGAGGAGGCAGATTTGAAAAACAGAAATTATTACTAATGAATAACAAGGTTATTTTAACATATAGATACCGATATTTTCTTTTGTCCAAATTTTAGTCATTGGAATTGTATGACCACAAACTGTACTTTTGCTTGAAATAGGGATGGAATGCCAGTTTTGACAAATGCAATAGCAAAATGATACTATGTAAGCTTAGTAAACATTCTTTTCCCTTAAGGAAATCTGACAAAACACATGAAGTCCAAGGCACATAGCAAGAAATGTGTGGATTTAGGCGTCTCAGTAGGTTTAATAGATGAACAAGATACAGAAGAATCAGGTAAGGCTTTATACCATATTTTTCATAAGTGCTATATACGATGTACAGTTTTGTTTTTTTTTTTTTTTTTTTTTTTTGCATCCATACTCTTCTTTCCATCCCCACGGATACTGCTGAATTCCTGTTTTCATTACCTCTTATTTGTACTACGTGATAGACTCCCGATCAGTTTTCCCATCTCTAGATTGCCATCCTTTGTCTCCATCTATCCCCACTGATGTTAAAGTAATCTTCCTGAAGCATGTGGCTGATCATACTACTCCTCCGCTCAAAGTCTTTCATCCGTTCCCATTTATCCACAAAATAAAGAGTGATCGATCACTTGACCTTAACATCCTTGGTAATCTGCTGCCTACCTGCTTCCTCACCCTTCTCCCTTCACTTCCCTCATGCTTGAATTTCCTGCTTACCTGACATTGATCCACTCTTTACCGTTACATCCCTCCCTTAAAACCCCACCCTCACTCCCCACACAAACGCAGCTCCCACTCTGCACTGGTCAGAATGTCACTTGCCTTCCAGATCTAGCGCAAATCCACTGCTGTCATGAAGCCTTCTCTGATTATTTTTCCCCTCTCTGAACTCCTATAGTATAGTATTTTAGACTTTCCTCTCTGAGAGCCTTTAATCCCTTTCCACCTTATTTTGTGATATTTATGTGCTTGCCTTAGCTCCCCACTGAGACTCTTCAGCACCTCTGAGCAGAGTCAGTGACCCAGTGATATTTGCTTCACCCACAGCACTTAGTGCAGTGCCTTGCTCACAGTAGCTGCTCCGTAAATATTGGTGGAATAAACATTCATTTGCTTCTCCAAAATGTTTACTATTTTGAAAAAGTTAACTGGTTGGGTTTTTTTTTTTTTTTTTAAACAGTGTTAACAAATATAAGTATTTTTCTCTGACCAATTTTAAGGGAAGATAAATCTGTCCATGTTTTCTGACTAATCAGAGAATAGAAACACCTTTTTGTAAAAATTTTTTAAAACCCAAGGATTTATTAAAAAAAAGGAATTAAAAAGAAGGTATCCCACTGCTTTTCGGAAAGGCCCTAAATTAAACATTTACCTGCTTGCTGTGTTTCCTTAATATACATCAGTTTGGTACAAAGAAAATTTCCAAAGAGAAAATGATGAGGACATCATTGGAAACATAGATTCTACCCAAAAGAAAAAAGGACATTCTATTAAAAAAGACATCTGCACTAGAATGTTTATAGCAGCACAATTCACAATTGCAAAGATGTAGAAAGAACTCAAGTGCCCATCAATACATGAGTGGATTAATGAAATGTGGTATATGTATACCATGGAGTTCTACTCAGCCACAAAAAACAATGGTAATCTAGCACCTCTTGTATTACCCTGGATAGAGCTGGAGCCCATTCTACTAAGTATCACAAGAATGGAAAAACAAGCACCACATGTACTCACCATCAAATTGGTATTAACTGATCAACCCATATATGCACATATAGTAGTAACATTCATTGGGTGTCGGGCAGATGGGAGGGGGGAGGAGGGGATGGGTATATACATACCTAATGGTGCACACTGTCTGGGGAATGGACACGCTTGAAGCTCTGACTCAGGTGGGGCAAAGGTAATATATGTAACCTAAACATTTGTACCCCTGTAATATGCTGAAATAAAAAAATTAAAAATTAAAAAAAAACATGATAAGTAAATAAAAAGAAAATACAGATTAAAAATAAAATGCATTTAATCCCACCTGACAACCAGTAACACACAACATTGAATCAGCCTGAATTTCTTTCTAAATAATGCCAGAGAATGAGTCACATCTTAAGTGGTACAGAGCAATTCAGATATAAAAAGCTAGGAAAAATGTGTAAGAGTTTCAGCAAGTATATTTTACCCACTGACTAGAAAACACAAAAGGTAAAGGTTATAATATGAAACACTGATGTCTGAAAAATGTGTAAATATCAAAGGCATGTTATATACTCTTCCATGTTTTCCTTCTTCAAGATAAGTTTTATAAAAATTAACTAACATGTCTGCAGAGTCCTCTAAATTAAGAGAAGGCAGTACTTATGTCCTCAATTTACATAGGGTAATTAATTATAGTTTCCATTAATTGTCATGGATTGTTTAGATTGATTAGCTGATTGACTTACTATCTAGCCATAAATTGTGTATTTTTCTTTATCTCATCCTAAAAGCATTTGAAGCTGGTCTTAGATTATTACTCAAGGTTGATGGCCTAATTCCCAATTTGGGTTAGATCTCATAAAACAATCTAGTTTTCTTTCAGTTTAATTTTTTTCAATTACCATATTTACGGGTAATGTGCTCAAAGTTTCCAAATGGTGTTTATCAAATAGTATAACATACCGGTGGCCTTTTGCCAAGTGCTGTGTCATACCATACTAGAGACCTCAAATTCTTTATTGCTGTGCCAATAAAATTCATTCCTCTCCTTTTGTTTTATTATAGGCTTGTAGTGCAGGTATAAATACAGTGAACAGTAGTTGTTTTAAAAAAAAGTCTTGTTTCCCTTTTATTATTCCCTTTTGTGCTTTTAAAAAGGTTTTTTAAATACAAGAGTACAAAGAATTTTATTGCATGCACTCATGTACTCACAGCAGAGTTAGTGATTTAAATATTTTCTGTATTTGCTTCAAATTCTTTTTATAAACTCAATACTCTTTTTAAACCTGCTCGGTCAGGCAGCTTCCCCCACCTGCACCCCCAGCCCCCCCTCCCCCTCTCAGAGGCAGCCGCCAACCGCATCACCACTTTTCCTTTCCAGTCATTTAACATGCGTGCGTATCCATGAATAGTATGGGGTTTTGTTGATGTCTGTATTTTAAATTTGCATGAACAATACCACTTCGTATGGAGATACCTAGAAAATTGGTTTTACATTGTTCTCTGGATAAGACTTTGCATTTCCTCACCTCCTTAACTGTACCTAATACCATCAGAATTTTAAAATTTTTGGCCAATTGGAGGGATGATAGTTTGTTGTCTTTGTGGTTTCTTGATTACTGTACTAAGGTTGGGTCTCATTATCCTTTAAAAAGAACTTTTACTCCATGACATCGATGCTAGTTAGGGATGCAGTTTTGCTTAGCAGTTCTTGAGACATCCGTGTTCGTAGGGGGAGAGCCTGGAGCCTGCAGTACGATGCCGTGTGTCTGGAGGGCGTCCTGCTCTCTAGCCCAGCACTGGCCCAGAACACAGTAGCTGTTCCGTTGCTGGCTCCTCCTCATCTCCGCAGCCACTCTGTGTAGGCCCAGGCTGTGGTCTCTGGTGTCCTCTCTTTCCTGTCTGTGCTCAGCCCTCGGCAGTCTCACCCGGCCCCCTCCTGCCCAGCTCCCTCCGGGCCTGCCTGTCCCTCCCACCCCCGTCTCCTCTGGGATGTTGGGCGGGCACCTCAGGTTTACCTCTGAGCAGCACACATGCCCTGTGGTCTTCTGCCATCCTGCCAGATGCTGACACCCCAAATCTCGAGGTTATCCTCATGCCCACCTTTCTCTCATTTTACCTCTAATCTACCAGTAGAACCTCTCGGCTCTTCCTTCCAAATGTCTTCTGAATCCAGCCCCTTTCAACCACCTCCACTACCCTACCCCAGTCACAGCTACCGCATTGCTTTAGAAGCTCCTGATTGGTCTCTGTAGTCCAACCCTGCTCCTTTTGAACATAGCAGCCAAAGTGGTCTCGTAAAAGTTGTGTCATTCTTTTGCTGAAAACCTTCCAGTGATTTCCCATCTCATTCAGAACACTGGTCTGCACAGCCTGGGTGCTCTCCTGCCCACTCACCCACCCTTCCTCGCCACCGTCTGTGAGGCTGGGCTCCCACGCCTCCTGCCCTCGCCCGCTCGGCTGCAGCCACACTGGTCTCCTGCTCTTTAGTGAGTGCACCCGGCAGGCCCGTCTCAGGGGCTTGGTACTCTTGGTACTCCTTTCCTGTTTGCAATGCCCTGCACCAGCTATGGTGAGACGCATCCGTCCTGCCTGCAGCTGTCTACGCAAATGTGCCTGATCATCGGGGCCTTCCTGAACCACTGTCTGTCTGTCTGTCTATCTGTACACATATAAAGACACCCACTCCCTTACTGCCAGCATCACTTGTGACCTTTATCCTGTTTTCCTTTTCCTCATAGCACTTATCACCTCCAGACGTGTGTATTTGTTTATTGTCTATTTCTTCCAACTAGAAATAAATTACAGGATGGGGATTTTGTTTTGCTCACTGCTCTATCTCCAGCTCCATTAAACTGTGCCTATCACATAGTAGATGGTAAGCAGTTTTTGATTGAATGAATGACTGGAAATAAATTCTCTATAATCTACTAAGAAACAATTCATTATTTTTAGAATTTGATATATTAGTTTTCCATTAAATTCCTTCACTAAAATGGTAGCTGTATTTTATAGCTTTACCTCTAAATAGTGTTTGTGGTGTTTATGTTATATGGCCAAGGAAGGCCAATGCAGGTATTATCAATACCTACATAATGGCATTGGTTTGTTAGCTTGTGGTTTATTGGTCATTGGATCAGAAGACTAGAAGATAATTTAAGTTTCCTGACTATTTCCTATTTTCATCCTCGGTAATGATCTTCCCAGATTGATAAAGATCTATTTTTCAGTAGTTTCTCTTGTCGATTGATTCGTTTATTTTTCACTTCAGCAGCTATTTAATACGTGCACAGTGACTGTCCTCCAGGGGCTCCCGGCCCATGGCTGTGATGTGGGGTGAGCCCGCATTCGGCAGGGTTCACAGCCCAAGGCTGGGATCCGAGAAAAATCATTGAGGGCCAAGTCGGTTGCAGAAGGATAACTAAGGGTATCCCAGAAGGCAGGGAAGGGGAGGGATTGATTTATTCTTACATTTCTGTATTTGAAAAAGAATTGGTGAGGAGGTGGGGTAAGAGTGGGCAAGCATTCTAGACCGAGGGAGTTGTTTGGGCAAAGGCCCGCGGGTTGGGAAGGCAGAATAGAGCATAAACATGGGACACAGAGAAGGAAAGAGTGGCCCGGGGCCGCACCTACAGAGGGGCTGGGGGACAGGTCAGACTGTACAAGAGAGTTTGAGTGTGGGGAGCGTCATTCTAGGTTTAAACCCTACTCACTGATCCTGAGATACAATCAGCATCTCTCTTATGGAAGTTTATACCAAATTCTTCATGTTTGGACACTTGAAAATTATTATTTTTTAGATATGACTTTTTTAGTGTTTTTATTTTCCTAAATAGTCAATGACATGTATAGTGTTTCTTTGATTATGGAAGTCTGGATTTTTTTTATATCAGCTAAAGCTGTGTAAAGCCATTACCTTTTTAGAACCACATATATCTGACTTTTACCCCAGATTATTTTCTCAAATGTTCTGGAAATGAGACAAAAGATACTAGGGCTTTTAATCTGGGACCCTGGAATTTTCATCGTCGAGGTTTGTTTTTTGTTTGCTTTTCGCTGTTGCTGCTCTTTTATTTTTTAGTGGGAATTCACACAATAATGACTGGGGGAAAAAAAGCATAATTTTATTAAGTGGATATCCCATTCAGCAGCACTAGTATTAAATAATACCTCAGAGCAAAAACTTTTTTTTCTGAATTGGTGAGTATCTGTACAAACAAAATACCTTCGGGGCTTCAGCATCCCTCATTCTCCACCAGACGGAGTTTACGTTTTGGTGGATGGAAAGCCTGCTGATTTTCCCTAGTGATGTCCAGTTTTGTATGAATATGTGTAAATGTAGAATAACTAATTTGGAAACCTTGCTCTTCTTTCATTAAATTAGGGAACATTACTTTCCCTGCAATTAATTCCTACTTTGGCCCAGCAGTGCCGTGATATAGAATTTTTGCCATAGAATAGGCGCGATGGTAAAAGATAAGACCCTGACTCGTTCCTACTCTAATGCTTTTGTAATATATTTTAAAACCTTGCCCTTATCAGTTTCATAAGGATCTTATAAGGAGAGCAACATATGTTATAAAGAGTTTCAAATTACTATCGGTTTTATTTTGTAAGGAAAATGCAAATTATTAGATATGTATTAGCAGATAAAGTGCCTGAATTAAAAAATGATGGCGAACAAATATTTCCAGTACCACACTTTTAAGTTTTGAAGTGTACCCCCCCCCCCCAGTAGAACAGAGCTAGGGCAGTGCAGAGGCTGGCCAGTGTGGCGGATCTCACGTGCTGGCTCCTCCTCCCCTCTCCATCCTTGCTCCCTGGGGTGTCTCCAACTCCCCGCTCACCAGGGCAGGCTGCACCTCCTACAGATCAGGCTCTTGGCAGCAGCTCCTTGGAGACTTCAGCCACCATGTAGATCCTCTGCTGTTTTTGAGAGTCCTGCCTGACTGTATTCTTCAATTTCTTGGCCCAATAAATGAAGATAAGTGATAATATTGTATTGTATAACGTGGGGTCTGTTTAGTACATCACTTGCCATCTTTTCTTTTTAATGGTGAACATCCTTATCAAATGCCTTTGTGGTGTCCTGGGGTCTTAATATCATTTCTCATATTCTTAATCTAACACAAATCTAATATTAAGCCTGCAACACAAATACACTGCTAGAAACCATGCTGGGATTTCATTTGCTGCATGTCTACATTAAAAATTCAGGAAAATACTCAGGGTTTTCCAGCAGTAAGGTGTCACAGCAGTCACCGCAGTTAGCTTTCTTACCTTTATTCCAAACGTAGCAATTACGGTGGCTTTTCAGATGCGTTTCATTATGGCTTCACAGCTACGGTTATTGAGGGATGCCTGGTCTAGCTAAATGAAAATGGAAAATCTGAAATAACCCGGCAAACTCCTTTATCTTCTAGGTTTTCCCAAACATTAGAAATCTGTCATTTACTCATGCTGACAGCTTACAAAAGCCTACTAGATAATAGCAGTGCTTAAAGAAAAATAAGTAGCCCAAATCAGGAGCTACGTGTCTTTTCAGAAACCAGAACCTGTTTCATACTAATGGGACAGTAGTGTTCTGTCTGTAGAGGAGTCCTGCAGTACCTTAAGAAAGACTATTAGATTTGGCACACTTTTCTGAAAGTCACATACACTTAAACGGTTAAAACTCACAGGATATGCAAGAACTTGCCACGTATATTTAAATCTTGATTATTTCAGACATGTAGGAAATAAGGGAAATCTTTAAAAAAATAAACAAAACAAGGACATAATTTGGGAGACCTGATTCTAAATCTAGCAAAAAAATTCATGACGCTTGCCAGCGTTTGCAGAACAGCCCCAGAAACCTAAGGATAGTGTTTTTAGGTTATAGGACACATTTGGGGGCTTAGTCATTTAACGGATCTTTTCTGTAGCATAAACATAATCATCACCGAGAAATGTCTCTGAGCTTTCATTCATTAAACAAAATATTAAATGCTCACAAGAGGCCAGTGTTACTACAAAACATCCCAGCCACAGTATTTATTTGATAAACATCATTACCATTTGGTAGCATCTTGGTCAGCTCATGGCTTCCTCGGGAAAGCCCAGCTATGTTTGTATATAGTTATTCTTTTTTTGCTGCCTTGTTTTGTTTTTCACTAAAGGTTTTCTCCAGATTTATGCCTAGTTAACTAAAGTATTGCTTTTCCAGGCATTGTCTTCAATCTTTCCTTTTTTTAAGGGTCCCAAACCTGTTCTCTACTCGGCCAGCCACACCATACCCAGGTTGTCATTCACCAGCACAGTGTGTGTGTTTCCTGGTAAAGAGTGTTCATGAAAGGATCATGTTAAAATGATGTGATGAAGGCCAGAGACCCTTGCTCTTTTTAACTCTTCACTGCCCTTAGCAACAGCAAGGCTACATGGCTGTCTTGGTCTTTCGGCAGATGAATTCTTATTCTCTCAATGGAGTAAATTTGGGGATGTTGGGAAATGTTTATTTTGAATTGAGCAGAGGGAATTATAAATTTTTGTAAGCCAGCCATTAAAATTTAGATGCTTGGTATTTAAAAGAAGTTGCCATTTAGTTTAAAACTAGCAACTCAAGCTATTAATTATAGTATATGCTCATGAAAAGCCTAATCTCTCCAGCCACACTGCACATTCCCTGGTATTCTTACCATACAAAATTATACACCCTCAGAGCCTCAGGAATTTTGTTCTTGTGTTCTTGGGGTATTACATTTTAGTTTTCACCTTTTGTGTCAGAAATCATGCCGCTAGCTATTTGCTTTTCAACCTTTGATCCAAAGAATGTTTTTGTCAACAGAATGCTGCACTTCAATGCAAGGAATGTTAATGTGTACCCTCAACTGCCAAACTGGGAGAACCATTTAATATGGAGAAGTGCAATGAGAAACATTCTTGTTGGAGTTTAAGTACTTACAGTAATGTGTGTGAGAAGATGATGTTAGATCACAAGTTTTAAAACCTATATCACATTTACCCTTAAAAATAATTTAAATGAATTTCATAAAAATACCAGCAAAGCTTTCTTTCTAACCTGAAGAATGTCATCACTGAGGTTTTTACAGAAAACATTATTACTCTTTCTAAGAAACACTTTCACGTAGAATATGAAAGCATAATAGACCTTAGGATTTGTGCTTAAATAAAGCAATGTTAATATCCTTTGTGAATGATACAGAGATGAGTCTTTGGCTTTACTTCCTAAAGGTAACAAACATTAAACTCTGGCCCATTATGTTCTTAATAATTCTTTTTATCTTAAAAAAAAATACCATAGTATTTGCATGCTCTAAAAAAAAAATTTCCCCAGGTTGCTGTTGTTTGTCTGGATTTCATGCTAGTATTTTGAAACATATGAGAAAAACAAAAACAGACAAACTCCAACAACAAAAGAATGTTGCTACTGAGTATGGGTTGGGGGTGGGGATAGCTAGCCTCAGTGGAGCACCATCTCTCCAGGAACCCTTCCTGCCATTTCCTGACTCCAACTCGTCCAGCAGGTGTCACTCTCTGGCAGCAATGGGAAGGCAGGTTGCAGTTCATCTAACTGACCTTCAGAAGATTACTTTTGGAATACATCTTCAGGGAAGTTGCTTGACATGAATTTATCAAAACCTTTACTTTTGAAAAAAATATAGCTGTGTCATATGCTTCTTTTTCCCTCGTGAGTTGAAATTCACAGGAAGAAAATGAATTAATCTCGTGCTCATATAAAATTTTATTGAGTATTGGAAACATTTATGATGAGTGGGGAGTATGTTTAGGAGGACATAAAGTAAATGGAACTTTTAAGGGCCATGTATTTGTGAATTTATTAAGCAAATGTGGATTCCTGATGTCTGTTCTAGAGTCTCTGATAGCTGCAAAGGGATAAGCCACAGTGTTCACCATCAATATTGTACATACCAAGAAAAGAACAATTGTAATATAATAGGAAAAAGTCAGTATATCTTATTAGAGTAATGATAGGACTTCTGAATGCATAAATATCTGGCTTCCTTTCCTGGCTTTGATACATTCTAGCCATATACAGTGTAAGTTTCTTAACTTCCTTGTGTAAGGTGGGTTTGATATCAACTCTGTCTGTCATGGGGTGGTTGTTAAGTTTAAACCTGGTAGGCAATATAGATGTTGTCCAGCTTTTTCTGTAAAGGGCCAGACAGTAAATATTTTGGGCTTTGCAGGCCAGGCATTCTCTGTCACGACTACTAGATTTTGAGACTGTAGCCCAAAAGCAGCCATAAATGATATGTAAATGGATGAGCCTGGCTGTATTCCAGTAAAACTTTACTCATGGTAACAGGTGGAAAGCTGCATGTGGCCAGCGACCACGGTTTGCCAATCCCTGATTATAATATTATAGGTACTCAGGATAGTATTGTAGTTATTAAGTAACATGCAGTAGCAAAATAAGCATATCACAAAGTCATACATGGTAAGTTTTTGGAGTCAATGGGAAGTCCTTGTTCTCATCCTCACTGGCACGTTGCTCGTAGGCAAAGCTCTCTTCCTTTCTGGATCTTCTATCAGCACAACCTCTGATTCAGTAGCAGTAGTCTGCTTTAGGGGCTAGGGGTTAAGGGAACAGGAGAGTAATATAAAGAATTTTTACTTTGTTGCTGCTGTGATTGCTTTGGGGGTCTTCCTCAAAAATTCTTTGCCTAGGCTAATGTCTGAAAGGGTCTTCCCAATATCTTGTTCTAGGATTCTTAAGGTTTCATGCCTTAGGTTTAAGTCTGTTATCCATCTTGAATTGATTTTTGTGAGAGGTGGGGATCTAGTTTCAATCTTCTGCATGTAGCTATCCAGTTTTCCCAACAACATTTATTAAAAAGAGATTCTTTTCCCCAGTGTATATTTTTTGCCTGCTTTGTCAAAGATTAGCTTACCATATGTGGATGGTTTCATCTCTGGATTCTCAGTCCTACTCCAAAGGTTTATATCTCTGTTCTTGTGCCAGGACCATGCTGTTTTAGTTACTATAGCCTTGTTAGTATAGCTTGAAGTCTGGTAGACTGATACCTCCAAGTTTGTTCTTTTTACTTAAGATTGCTTTGGCTATACGAGGTCTTCTCTGGTTCCGTACAAAGTGTAGAATTATTTTTTCTAGATCTGTAAAGAATGATGATGGTACTTTGATAGGGATTACATTAATTCTGTAGATCACTTTAGGTAGTATGGACATTTTAACAATGTGGATTCTACCAATCCATGAGCATGGTAGATTTTTCCATCTGTTTACATCTTCTACAATTTCTTTTCTTAGTGTTTCATAGTTCTCCCTGTATATGTCTCTCATCTCTTTCGTTAAATAGATTCCTAGATATTTAATTTTCTTTGATGCTATTATAAAAGATATTGTGTTTTTAATTTGAATTTCAGCTTGACTGTTATTGGTGTATATGAATGCCTCTGATTTGTGTGTATTGATTTTGTATCCTGATACTTTACTGAATTCATTTATCAATTCTAGGAGTCTCTTGGTTGAATCTTTGGGGTTTTCTTGGTATAATATATCATCAGCAAAGAGCGAGAGTTTGATTTCATCTGCCCCCATGTGGATGCCCTTAATTCTCCTCTCCTGTCTAATTGCTCTAGCAATAATTTCCAGCACTATATTGAATAGAAGTGGAGATAGTGGGCAACCTTGTCTGGTTCCAGTCACTATTGCAAGGGTGTGGAAACAACCCAAGTGCCCATCAATTCATGAGTGGATTATTAAAATTTGGTATATGTATACAATGAAATATTACTCAATTATAAGAAATGACGGTGATCTAACACCTCTTATATTTTCCTGGATAGAGCTTGAGCCCATCCTCCGAAGTGAGGTGTCACAAGAATGGAAGAATAGGCTCCACATGTACTCGCCATCAAATTGGCACTAACTGATCAACACTATGGTGCTCACACGGTAGTAATATCCTCCAGGGATTAGGGGGTTGGGAGAGGTAAACTCACAACTCATGGACGTGGTGAGCATTGTAGAGGGGAAGGGCATGCCTCTAATCCTCCTTGGGTGAGGCAAAGACATAAAAATGTAACCAAAATGTTTGTACCCTCATAATATCCTGAAATAAAAAAAGTTAAACATGTAAACAAAGATTATATATATATGTATTTATAAAAATATATCTTACACATATATAATGTGACACTAATGAAATAGTGATTAATTCTCAAAAGAAAATAATAAATGTAATCAGAAATATATAAAAAGAATTTTTACTAGCATGAATCCAAACAGAGAGCAGGGCTTTATTCTGGTGCTATGAATATTTAAAAGGATATCATTGTCCTCTATTTAAGCTACCCATTTTATCTTTTTTTCTATCACCCAAGGATATCAACCCTGTTTAGCAAATACATAGTGATTCAAAATTCATTTGCAGATTTTTTTAAACTGCAAATGAACTTTGCAGTGGTTTTTCCCCTTCAGGAGATTGCAGACCCAGACTCTATGCATTTAGAGAGAGAAACATCATTCTCTCCTTATCTCAGGGGAGGAAACTCAGGAAAGGAATCCTGGCCCGTGTAAGTTCTCTCTAAGCTGCAGGCGTGTGGCTCTGTCCAAGAAGAAAGAAAAGTCCAGGAAGCCACTCTGTGTCTCTTCCCACCCATACTGCTACTAATTCTGATCTGAAATTTGGCATTATGAAGGCAAAATCAGATTAAAATGGAGCCAAATAGTTTTACAACCTCTCTTTAAAAATATATGATGATATTTTTAAATTCTTCATATAAATTGCATATGCTAAAAAAGAAATCAGGATGCTTTTTGAAAAAAAAATTTAAAAATATTTCTGATATAACTGATTCTTAAACTTTTATAGTTACTATAAAATATAGTATACTTGTGAAATTTAAAAATTTCAATTATTTAAATTCTCCTTGGGGAATGTATTTTATATGTTCTATTCATCATCAAATAATTATGTGAAGCTTTTAATGCCTATATCTATAAACATTGAACTCATACATACCTATAAGCTAGCTTATTGACTGTAATTCATTGTTTACCTTCTTTCCTATTATTCTGTGGTTAGATTTTAAAAATATGATTAAATGTGGAATCTTTAGCACAGATAAACATGGGCTGGAATCTCAGCTCTGACACTTGTGAGCTGTGGGGTCAACACTTTAAAAATAATTAACTGTGTTTTTTAATTTATTTTTTATTTTTTAAATCATTCTTGGAGAAAAAGTTAAATCCTTAAGTAGTCCTTATTTTAATTATGGTCAAATGGTGTTGGTTTGTTCACAGCATAAGCTAGCATCTTTTAAGGAACTGGAGTAGAGCCATTTAGTCATCACATGTACAAAAGAACAAGAAAGGCAAAAATAGATACAAAATAAGAGCACTTCTAGGGAGTAAAAATGTAAAACATGTATCTAGGTTAGGGTAGATTTAGGAGAAATTTTTCGTGCTTCTAAATTAACCAGTAGAAGTTTTGGAATTGGCTTCAAGAATTGATAGTGTTCTATTAAACAATAGGAAATTTAAAAAATGCTTATCAGAAGAGAAGTCTTAATTCACTCTGAGGATAAAGGGGAAGTAGACGTTGTGTAAGCTCATCTGAAAGACAGAATATTGTTAGCAGTAGAGCAAAATAAAGACCCTAGAGTGTGACAGATAGGTTTTTTCCTAACTCTGTCTTTTAAAGGATAATTTTGGTCTTACAGAAAAGTTGCGAAACCTAGCATAGAGAGTCCCCGTCTGCTGTTTGCCCAGCTTCTCCTGTGCCAGCCTCTTACATACCCATAGGATGTTTGTCAACCCCAAGAAGTTAACCTCAGCTCAGTGTTACTAACTGAAGGACAGAACTCATTCGGATTTTACCGGTTTTCCCACCAAGTCCATTTTCTGTCCCCAGATTCCACATGGCGTTTCATCATCATGTCTCCATTGGCTCCTTCATTGTGCGTCTCGGTCTTGCTTGTCTTTCATGACCTTGACATCTTTTTTTTTTTTTTTAAAGAGTATTGATCAGTTACTTTGAAAAGTGTTTCTCAATTTGGGCTTTTCTGATGTATTTTGTTCTTAGATTGAGGTTGTGCATTATTGGCAAATAGCACAGGGTGATGTTCTATTCTTAGTGCATCATAATGGTGTACATGATGTCAATATGTATTATTAGTAGTGGTAACCTTTATCACTTGGCTAAAGTAGTGTCTGTCAAGACTCCACACTGTAAATGTACCTTTTTGGGTTTAATTTTTCCCCCAGAGACAAGGTTTTGCTCTCTTGCCCAGGCTAGAGTGCAGTGGCATCATCATAGCTCACAGCAACCTCAAACTCCTGGGCTCAAGTGATCCTCCTGCCTCAGCTTCCTGAGTAGCTGAGACTACAGTTGTACGCCACCACACCTGGTTAATTTTTTCTTTTTTTTTTTTTGTTATAGAGACAGGCTCTTACTCAGGCTAGTCTCGAACTCCTGAGCTCAAGAGATCCTCCCACCTCAGCCTCCCAGAGTGCTAGGATTACAGGCGAGAACTGCCACGCCTGGCCACCCCCATCTTTTCTTTTAAGCAGTTTCTTATTTTCTGGCACCTCAAAATGTCCCACCCCTGGAATCAACCATTTCTCTAAGGACTCTTGATTCCTTTTACTGGAGAATGGTATTTAGAAACCAAGATCTGGCTGCTAGCTCGTGAGCTCATTGCTGCTGGCCTGCCACTGCCTCTAGTGCCTCTCACTGGATAGAGCTAGGAAATACACGTACACACACCAACACACATGCATGTGTGCACACACATGCACACACACGGGTGTGCAATATATGTAAATGGAAGCACGAGGCCATACCGATATTTCCAGTTCCAATCCAGCACCACTAAGTTATTCCGGCCGTTTTCATGTCCTTTTTTAAATTTCTTTCACCCACAGTAAGAAGCCTGGTTCTCACCTACAATATAGTTACATATTTACTCTAGTATACATATAAACTAGTTTCAGAAATCCTAACCTATACCCCTGTAAGAAACAGACTTGTAATTACAGAACAGTGCTTGCACTTCTTCTTGCCTTTTAGCCTTCTCAGTATGCAGTCAGACCCCGCTAAGGTTACCTGGGACAGGACCTTTCTTCCCACGCTCTTCACTGTGGTTTTATGCTTCATCTGTACTGCAGTTAGGGTCATCTGTCTCTGCTTGGGTTCCATCTTGGGTTCACCCCACATCCTGTCAATTGTGTTTTTATTTACTTACAGTGAAATGCAATTTGTAGGGTACAGTACTGTGATTTTTGACAAATACATGGAATTGTATGTTCGCCCCACAGTTCCATACAGAACATTTCTGTCATCTCACAAATTACCCTGTTCCGATCCTTTATAGACCACTCCCTCCACCCAACAACCTCTAGCAACCACTGATCCATTTTCTTCCCTGTAGTTTTGCCTTTTCCAGAATGTCATATAAAATGAATCATAAAATATGTAGCTTTTGGAGTATACTTCTTTGATTTAGCAAAATGCATGTAAGATTCATCTATGTTGTGTGAATCAATAGTTCATTCCTTGATATTGCTGAGTAATATTCCATTGTACTGTTGTGCCGTAGTTTGTTATCCATTGACCAATTGAAAGATATCAGGGTTGCTTCCAATTTTTGGCAATCATAAATAATGTTGCTATAAAAATTCTTGTACAGGCTTTTATGTGACTGTAAGTGAACACTTCTCTATAATTTGATGCCTAGAAGTTATATCTCTAGGTCATATGGTAGGTAAATGTTTAGTTTTGGAAGAAACTGTTGAACTGTTTTCCAAAGTGGCTGTACTGTTTTACCTTCCCACCAGCAGTACATGAGAGTTCCACTTACTCAACAACATTACCAGGACATGGTCTTGCTAGTTTTGTCTTGTTTTGTTTTTATATTATATAATATGTATGTAGTGGTATTTCATTGTGGTTTTAATTTGTATTCTCTAATGATTAATGATGTTTAATATCTTCTCACATGCTATTTGCCTTCCAAATATCTTCTTTAGTGAAACATCTGTTTGGAGATTTTTCCCATTTTTATAATTGGATTGTTTTATTTAAAAATCTTATTGTAAGCATTTAAAGTGTACAGTATGTTTTGATATACATATAGATACTAAAATCGTTGCTATAGTCAAGCAAATTAACATATATCAATAACATAATTACCGTTTTGTGGAAAGCACCTAAAATCTACTCTTTTAGCATAAATTTCAAATGCAACATTAACTGCGTATTAGATCTCTAGACTTCATCCTACATGTCTGCTACTTTGTATCCTTTTGACCTACATCTCCCTGTTGCTTCCCCTGCACTATATCACCCCTGGTAACTACTGTTTTATTCTCTATCTCTGTGTATTCAACTTTCTTTTTTCTTTTTCTTCTTTTTAAGATTCTTGGCCGGGCGCGGTGGCTCACGCCTGTAATCCTAGCACTCTGGGAGGCCGAGGTGGGCGGATCGTTTGAGCTCAGGAGTTCGAGACCAGCCTGAGCAAGAGCGAGACCCTATCTCTACTAAAAATAGAAAGAAATTATATGGACAGCTAAAAAATATATATAGAAAAAATTAGCCGGGCATGGTGGTGCATGCCTGTAGTCCCAGCTACTCGGGAGGCTGAGACAGGAGGATCGCTTGAGCTCAGGAGTTTGAGGTTGCTGTGAGCTAGGCTGACACCACGGCACTCACTCTAGCCTGGGCAACAGAGTGAGACTCTGTCTCAAAAAAAAAAAAAAAAAAAAAAGATTCTACCTGTAAGAGAGATCATGCAGAATTTTTCTTGCCTTTTTGTGTCTGGCTTTACTTGGTATAATGTCCTCCAGGTTCATCTGTTTTGTGGCAAATGGCAGGGTTTCCTTTCTTTAAGACTGACTAATATCTCTATGTGTGTGTGTGTGTGTGTGTGTGTGTGCACAGTTCCTTTCTTACTGTTTATTTCTTATTGTTAAGCTGTGATAATTCTCTGTATGCTCTGGATATAATCCTTCCCTTTGTCAGAAATGTGATTTGCAAATGTTTCCTCCCAGTCTATAGCTTGTCATTTTGTTTTACCATGTCTTTCACAGAGCAAGTTTTTTTTTTTAATGTTAATAAAGCCAAGTTTATCAGTTTTATTTTGTAGATTGTGCTTTTGGTATCATATGTAAGAAATTATTGTCTAATCCAAACTCACACAGATTTTCTAGTTTTATTCTATAGTTTACATTTTGCATTAGTTCTGTGTCCATTTTGAGTTACTATTTGTGTCAGCTGAAGGTACAAGGTTTGTGTCAGTGTTCATTTTTTTGGTATGTGAGAGTCCATTTGTTTCAGCACCATTAATTGAAAAAAAGTATCCTTTTTCCATGAAATTGCCTTTGTCAAAATTCAGTTAACATTATCTGTGTGGTTTTTATCTCTGGGCTCTCTGTTCTAATCTGTTGATCCTGTATATCTTATCTTTTTGCCAATACTATACTGTCTTGAGTGCGAGTCATTCAACTTTTTTCCTTTTTCAAAATAACTTTGGCTATTCTAGTTTCTCTTCTATAAAAATTTTAGAATTAACTTGTTAATATCTGCAAAATGCTTGTGGTATTAATGGAATTATACAGTATTTGCAGATCAAATTAGGGAAAATGGTATCTTAACAAAACTGAGATTTCTAATCTATGAACATGGTATGTCTTTGTTTATTTTTAAATTTTTGGTTAGGTTTCATAGTTTTCAGCATACATATCCTGCATGTATATATTTTTTATTTATATTTTATTCTTTTGGTGCTATTGTAAATAGTATTGTGTTTTTAATTTCAAATTCCAGTTGTTCATTGGTAGTATGTAGAATTATAATTGATTTTTATTCTTCCTTTCATCTGTACGTCATATTTGTTTGTTTATTTGTTTATATTAGCCTTGCTGTACTGGCTAGGAGTAGAATATAATGTTGCGTAGGAATGGCAAGAGGGACATCCTTGCCTTATTTCCAGGTTCTTTTTAGATGTCTTTTACTAGGTTAAGGAAGTTCTCTTCTAATCCTAGTTGAGAGTTTTTATCAGGAATGAATGTTGAATTTTGTCAAATGCTTTCTCTGCATCTATTGAGATGCTAATATGGTTTTTCTTCTTTAGTAATATGTTAAAGTATATCTCCAGCAAGTATTGAACCAGCCTTGCATTTCTGAGGTAAACCCCACTTGGTGTCATGATAGATTATCTTTTTTATGTTGCTGGACTTAATTTGTTCTTATTTTGTTGATGGTTTTTGCATTTCTGTTTATGAAAGATATTGGTCTTTAGTTTTCTTGTGAATTCTTTGAGAAATGCTTGTTTTAACAAGTTGGGAAGTGCTCCCTCCTCTTTTATTTTCTGGAAGACACTATGTAGAAATAGTATAATTTTTTCCTTAAATGTTTGGTAGACTTCAACAGTGAAACCATCGGGCCTAGGGTTTTAGTTTCTGATTTGGGGAGAAAGTTTTTAACTATGAATTCAATCTCTTCAGTAAATAAAGGACCACTCAGGTTATCTATTTCTTTTGTGTGTGTTTTGATAGTTTGTATCTTTCAGGGACTTGGTGCGTTCCATCTAAGTTGTCCAATATACGGACATAGTGTTTTTTGTGGGTTCCCTTACTTTTATCTTAATGTCTGTGGGGTCTATAGTAATATCCCCTCTTTCTTCCCTGGTATTGGTGATTTGTATCTTCCTTCTTTTTTTTTTTTTTGGCTAGTATTACCAGAGGTTTATTGATTTTATTGATTTTTTTTTCCCTAAAAGACGCAGCTTTTGGTTTCATTGGCTTTCTCCATTTTTCTTTTTCCAGTTTCATTATTTCTATTCTCATCTTTATAATTTTCTTCCCTTTCCTTGTATTGGATTTAGTTTGATCTTCTTTTTCTAATTTCTAAAGGTGAGAATTTATATTATTGATTTGAGACCTTTCTTTTCTAATAAAAATGTTGAATGCAGAAGCTTTCCTAGTATAACCACTGCATTAGTTACATCCCGCAAATTTTGAGTGTGATATTTTAATTTTCATTCAGTTTAAAATATTTTGACATTTTCTTTGAGACTTTTTCATTGACTCAATGAATATTTAAAAATGTGTTTATTCTGAAATATTTTAGGGTTTTTTAGATATCTTCCAATTAACTGTTTTTTATTTAATTGTGTTTTCATATAAAAATATATGTTATATAATTTCTATTTAAATTAATTGAGGTTTCTTTTATAGCTCAAAATATGGTATATATTGGTAAATGTTCCATGTACACTTATAAGAAAAGTATATTCTGCTGTTGAGTGGAACATTCTATAAATTCTATTAGATCTTACTGGTTGATAGTGTTTTTCAGGTCTTTTATGTTTTTCCTGATTTTCTGTTTACTTGTTCCATGAATTACTGAGAGTGGAGTATTGGAAGTCTTCAACCATGATTTTAGATTTATTTTTTCAGTTTTATCCCATTTATTCTGAAGCTCTATTTAGTTGCATACACACAGGGTTGTTATGTTCATAGGAAGTGACCCTTTATCATTATGCAATGCTCCTGTTCATCCCTGATAATACTCTTTTTTTTCTAAAGTCTACTTTATCTGGTATTAGTATAGTTTCTGCAGCTATATTTTAGTGGGTGATTTATGGTATATTTTAATCCAAACTTTTCCTTTCAACCTATTTATGTCTTTATATTTAAAATGCATTTTTTTTACATAGTGTATACTGGGGAATTGCTTTTTTATCCAATCCTAGCAATTTCATTGTTTAATTTATGTGTTAGACCATTTCTTTTAATATTATTATCTGTGTAGTTAGATTAAAATCTTTCACTTGGCAGCTGTTTCCTGTCTGTTTCATTTTTTTGTTTGTTTCAATTTTCTTCTTCTTATGCCTTCTCTAGTATTAATTTTATGATTCTATTTTATTCTTCTATTAACTTTAAAAAATTTTAGTTGTCTACCTTCAAATAATATATTGGTTTACATGTATTACTATAAAGACTTTACTACAGTATATGCACAGTTCCTCCTTTCCATCTTATATCCTATTGTGGTCATACTTCTTATGTTTACATTTACTGTCAATATACAATACATTGCTACTATTTTTGTTTTAGACATTAAATTATCTTTTAGAGCAATTAAAAATAAAGAAAAAATAATTATATTCTCATCTAGTCCATTTTCCTTGCTCTCTGTTTCTTTGGGTAGATCCAGTGTTCCATTGCTATTATGTTCCTTCTGCCTGAAGAACTTCCTTTAAGGTTTATTGTCCAGTAAGTAGGTCAAGTAGCTGGCAATGAATCCCTTTAGTTTTTGTTTTTCTAAGAAAGTCTGTATTTCTCTTTCATCTTTGAAAATTATTTTCAAGGGGCATAGAATTCTAGATTTGACGGTTTTCTTATTTTTCTTTTTTTGCTGTGTTTTTCATTTGCAGCATTTTCATTTCATGCTTTTTTATAATTTCTATCTCTCAGCTGTGAGTCCCATCTATTATTGCATGTCGTCTACCTTTCCCCTTAGAGCCTTTACCGTAATCATAATTATTTTAAATTCTCAGTTCTAGCATCTGTGCCATACCTAACTCCAGTTCTGATGATTGCCTTCTCTCTTTGGATTTTTTTTCTTGGCTTCTTGTATGCCTTGTAATTTTGTGTTGAAAGCTGTACATCTGTGTGAGACAACAGACACTTGTGTAAATTGCTTTTATGCTTAGAAATGGGCATCTCTGACCTTCTTATAGACCTTTAATGTGGGAGTTAGAGTTTATCTAGTTAGGAGCAAGGCTGAATTTGAGAGATTTGTTGTTGCTATGGCTGTCCTCACTGCACACAGAGGCTTCAAATTCCTGTAGATACTTCATGTTCCGCTTGGGGGTTGGATTACAAGAACAGCATCCTTCCAGTTCTAGTTTTCAGTCTCTCTTTTGTGCCGTGCCTCAGAGAGGATCTCTCTGCACATTCTTGTTCTTCTCCTGCCCTTCTCCCAACAGTATTTTGCTGTTACCTATAATTCAGAGCTCCGTAGCTTGGCTTTGGGGGGTCGGGAGGAGAATAGGTGCTGTCTCTGTTCTGAGCTTGCCTCCGGCGTGCATTGTGTTCCTAGGTTTCTGAGCCTTCTCACTACTCCTGGCCTCCCTCAGTTGTGGTGGGCCCTGCGGTAATGTCCCTCACCAAAAAGTCAAGTTGTACTTTTTCTCCTTTTTCCTTCCCCACCTGTAGTGAGTTTTTACAGGTGTTCCCCTCATAGGATAAGGCTTTGCTTTCCCTAGTGGAGAGAGGGGAGATGGATCCAGGTGAGGTTTTTCCACTCCTACATAGCTATTGCTCTTCTCTCCCAGATCTGGGCCACAGTGGGCACTTCCTCACCTGGGGTGGGGGGTCATGGTGAAGATCCTGCAAGAGAGTGTGGACCCCAGAGCTTTCACACAATCCTGCCAACCCACTCTTGGCTCGAACTGACCACTCTAGACGCAAGCTGGTGTCTCCTCTTGGCCCGCAGACCCTGCCTTTGCTTAGATTTTAGACTGTTGATTGTCTGGGACCTTGACTTTTTGATGGGTTTGGAAAAAGTTGTAAATTGAAAGTTAGGTCCACTCTTTTTTAATATATAAAGTAATAGGTTTTAAAGTAAAGCAAGTCCACCCTGGTTAGACTTTGCAGCAAGGTCAGCCTTGGATGGAATCAGCCAGGAACCTGTTCTCCCAGTCATCCAGCTGCCTCTAGTCTTTTCTATTTTTCTCCTTTAAAAGGAGATGCGTCTCTAAAAAACAAAATCTGATTTGGCACTAACATGGCAAATTCAGGTTAAATTGAGGATGACTCTAATTTTAGAATGTCAAACATCAGACAAAATGTAAGAGAAATATCTGAGCCAGGAGTCTGGGCATTTGCCCAGAAAATCACCCATTCCGTCTCCAGCCTGGGCCCTAGTGGAATTCAAAAATTTGGTATTATTCTATTTTATTATTTATTTTATAACATACTAGTAGAAGCCTAAAAGCAAAAGGCCTACAAAATCTCATACTGAAGGAATGAAATGCATATATTTTATCTTTGTGTTGTTTAATTATAAAACTAACACATGTTCGTAATAAATAACAACTCTAGTCCTTTTTATCCCCTAGAAATAATCACCCTCAAATGTTTTGGTGTAGGTGTTCTGAGACTTTTCTCTAAGAACTTACCTTTATTATGTAGAAAGAAAGAGTAGTAAAATAAATTAATGTATAGACTGTTTGGGAAAGCCAGAAAAAATATCCATGGCTTGTTTCTCTATTTATATTTTCTCACTCTTCAAAAAATACTTGTAAATACAAAATGTATCACAGCTAAATTCTATGTTGTCTTATGTCATCTTTATTATATCTCAGTGGCAAAGAAATGAGGTAAATGTTTTGCATTTCTCCCCGCTAATTAAACTTTTTAGCTTTCTAAGGGAGAGAGCCTCTAATTTGCAAGATTTTGAATAGGTGAGGCTTTTAAACCAAGCCTCACATGAGCTTATAAGAATTTTGAAACTCTTTCCTGAACCATCTTGAATATTCCTTATTAAACTCAGTCTCACCTGATGTTATGAGGCTGGTATTAATAACTTTAAGACAATATCCCCCATCTGTGAGGGATGGGTTTTAGTCATATTACAGAAAAAATTGACAGGAAACTTTAGCACCTCTCTCAGTAAATAAAAAAAGAAGAAGAAGAAAGCAGATTAAATAATTAGATGAGTATTTCTACCCAGAGGGCAATTGAAACATGTCTACAATACTATTCAAGGATTAAGAAAAATTATTTTGCTCACAAATACCAAATGTCATTTGTATTTGTTTTAATTTGTTCAATAAAAGAAAGATACAAAGAAGTAGATAAAAAGAGCTCAGGAAAAGAGTTGCATTGAACCCCTTATTAATTTTTATATATAAAAATATAAATTAATAAATAAAAATATATTCAGTTGTGTTTTAGGAATTTTTCAAGTATAATATTTGAGGCCTTCATTTCTGAGTTTCTTTGTATATTACTCTCTGCCTGTCTAATTCCTCTTCCGAGGCTCCTTTCATTCTCCTCATCCTTAAGGCAGCCTGCCTGGCCATTCCCCTCTCCCAGCGCCTCACTCCTCTGAATCCTGCTGGACTGACCGAATCTTCTCCACATCATCCTCCTCGACTAGAGTGTGGGTTTTTTGTGGGCAGGGTTCTTGTCTTTTATATTTCTCACAGTGTTGCCAAGCTTATAAAAAATAAAAAACTGCATTTGTCCACTTTCAAAGCATTCCGTAACATATTCGCTTGGTTGTTTTTATTAGACGAAAAACAAAGATTCAGTTATGAGCGGTCTGGATATGATCTTGAAGAATCTGATGGCCCCGACGAGGACGATAATGAAAATGAAGACGATGATGAAGACAGCCAGCCGGAATCAGTCCTGTCAGCCGCACCCTCGGTCACAGCCAGCCCGCAGCACCTTCCATCCAGAGGTGGCCTCCAGGACCCTGTGGGTGCTGATGAGGACATCAGGATTAGCGATTGCTTTTCCGGGGCACATCCCGACCCGATGGACGTTCTGCCGAGAGCCTTGCTCACCAAGATGACGGTCCTGAGCACGGTGCAGTCTGACTGCAGCAGGAAGGCGGACTCGCCAGGCAAGGCCAGGCTGCGCGCTGCCAGGGATGAGGAGGAGGTGATTCCTCCTGCAGACTCTTCCAGGTCACCAGAAGCTGCGCCCAGATCCCCATGTCATCAGATGTCTGTGGACTATCCTGAATCAGAGGAGGTTCTGAGAAGTTCTGTGGCAGGAAAGGCTATTGCTTTAACACAGGTAAATGATCGGAGGTGGTTCTGTTCTGTTCTGTTCTGTTCTTTTCTTTTCTAACCTACTAAATATGAGAACCTAATGGCTTAAGAAAATAATGCACCTAAGTGATTTACTTATGTCCAAATCAGTTTATATGACTTTATTTCTTTTTTGTTATATTTAAGAGCAGAGGACATTTATGTCCTTTGGGGTCTCGTACATTGGGTCTTTTAATCAGAGTTCACATATTGTAAATCTGTGAAAGAACCAAATGGTTCTTGAAAAATATACTCATTTATTATTATTTACTTATTTAAAAATGTTTTGAAATGAACAACTATGTGTGTGCCAATTGAGAAGACAGATCCTGGGACTAGTTCATTCCACAACTCCCCGTGACTCATTTTGCTGTTGTAGTTAAATGCGATGGATTCGCACTACGTTATCCGCACATTTTGCACTTTGCCCCCGTTGGCAGGACAGCTGTTAGTTTCCGTGGCAAAGTTAGCGTGACCCAGAAACATATCAAGAAGTTCGCTTTGCTTGAATGATCAAATTGCTGTAGCAGCCTGGGAGAGCTTTCTGCCCAAGAACTAGCTGAAGGCAGACATGGGCCTCCGGAAGGGCCCACTCCATGTGCTGAGCGATTCCCTGCCCTACCTCTGGCTGTCTGTGAGGAGTGATTAATTCCGGGAGGAATGCATTCTCCTCTCATTGACAGTTCTCTTACCTCTGGTATATACTGAATATTGCAATAGAACTTTTTTCTAAATGCGGAAGATTTTGATTTGCTAGGTAACGGAGAAAAATAAAAAGACTGTGAAAACTTGGATTTTTATAGGCTGTCTAGCCTAAATTAATATAACTTAAATTATACTAATAATTAAATTATTAAGATAGAAATTAAGTTAATATGTAAATCAATGTAGCTCTAAAGTATAGCACTAGATATTATCAAGGAAAAGCTAAATACTGAGATAATAATCTTGGGTGGGAGGGAGGATGGGCCAGATGTGTCCCTTCCAATAACAGTTCATGACTTTAACATTGGCCACCCATGCTCTAAGCTGCTCTATCCCAAAATCTTTTGCCCACTCACCGGAACCTGGAAATCTGGTTTTCAGTAGACATTTCGTAAAATACAGATGAATGAACAAATGAACGGACAACTGCAGACCTTTTTCTTAATGATGCCTCTTTACTTCATGAGCAAATAATCCTTCAGTTAATTTTTCCCCAATGAGCTGACACTCACAGCCAACTAATATCTCCGTTTCCCAGCAACTCCTAATCCCTGAAATAAGGCAGAGCTGGTGGCATCAGGCACAATAACAGCAACAACCTGAGAATATAACTGTGCCCACCTCTCAGGTTTACGCTCAGTAGATGACGATAGCCAGGAAATTGGTTTGAAAAATGCGAAGGACCATACAAAATGTGTTCCTGTTATTTGTACTAGAAAAGAAATAAATTAAATATGTAATAGTGTTTTGAATCAGAAATTCATTTTTAAAGATCACAATATAATTTTTTTAGCAAGCTTCTCATTTTTATAAAATACACATATATGCACTTTTGCCTCAGGGGAAGGAATAGATTTAGCACTAGCATTTTAGCGCGTTGATGAAGGAAGCCCTGCCGTAAAAGGATTGTTCTCTCTTGTTTAGAGCTCGTCACCCACGGGACTTGCTCCCGCCGCAGCCAAGCGCAGCCCTCCAACGGCAGCGGGGACTCCCTCGGTGGCCTCTCCTCACCCCTACCCTCAGGAACAGAAGCCGCAGACAGCTCTGCAGCCGACCCCAGGCTCGCCTTCACCGCAGACGCATTTGTTCAGCCACCTTCCTTTGCATTCCCAGCAGCAATCAAGGACCCCTTATAACATGGTTCCAGTTGGGGGAATCCACGTGGTACCCGCTGGCCTCGCCTACTCCACGTTTGTACCCCTTCAGGCTGGGCCAGTGCAGCTTACGATCCCTGCTGTCAGTGTCGTCCACAGAACCATGGGCGTTCCCGGGGACACGGTCACAGAGGTGTCTGGCACTACAAATCCCGCTGGAGTGGCTGAATTAAGCAGCGTTGTGCCATGTATTCCCATTGGCCAAATCCGTGTGCCAGGCCTTCAGAACCTCAGTACGCCGGGCTTGCAGTCCCTTCCGTCGTTGAGCATGGAAACGGTCAAGATCGTCGGCCTGGCCAATGCGAACGTGGCCCCGCAGGCGCATCCCCCGGGACTCGCGCTCAACGCCGTGGGCCTGCAGGTCCTGACCGCAAACCCTTCCTCCCAGAGCAGCCCCGCGCCCCAGGCCCACATTCCAGGTCTGCAGATCCTGAACATAGCATTGCCTACTTTAATCCCCTCGGTAGGTCAAGTTACCGTTGATGCGCAGGGAGCTCCCGAAATGCCAGCTTCACAAAGCAAAGCACGCGAGACGCAACCCACGCAGACTTCTGTAGCCGACGCAGACCAGGTCAGCAGGACCGAGTCTCCTCAGGGGTCACCTAAAGTCCAGCGGGAAAACGCAAAAAAGGTTCTGGATCCACCTGCCCCTGCAGGTGACCACGCCGGGCTGGATGGCTCCAGCAAAATGCACACAGAGAAGGCAGCCTCGGCAAATCATGGGAAGCCCAAGCCCGAACTCGCGTGCGCGCAGGGCCAGCTGGCGTCCGTGGCAGAACCGCTGCTGAAGGCACATTCGGAAGGTGTCACAAGGCCGTCAGGCCGGCAGACCCTCTCTCCGGACAGGCAGCTGCCCAGGCCCACAGCACTGCCCCGCAGGCAGCGCCCCGTGCAGTTCAGCGACGTCAGCAGCGATGATGATGAGGACAGGCTCGTGATAGCAACCTAGTGGGGTTTATTTTTTAATTGTTTCTTTTTTAATAACACTTAAAGGTTTCTTTGAAAACCCTCCTTTCCTTAAAGCACATTTTTCTGACATAAACTCATGACTAATCTTTGTGCAATCATGAACTTTTGACCAATAATTGTTGTTTTGTGTCAGCTCCAGCCATTTTTGTACATGTTGTATAGACAATTGTGCCTTTTAGGAGTTTTATGTTTAGAAACTGTACAAATTGTTGAATATCTATATACATAAAAAATATATTATATATGTATATGAAAACCAGGTAGTTATTTGTGTTTTAGTAAGGAAAACCTGTCAAATAAATCAAATGATTAAATTATATGTTGCACTGTTCAATATAAATTTTATGGCTGTGGGGCAGAGTTTCTGTGTGTAAATTAGTACGTAAACTCCATATTTATTGTATTCATATTAGTCTTTGAAAATAGGTCTGTTCTCCTCCTTGTGTAAGGCTGTAACTTTACACTTCAGGCAGATTTTCTGTGTTATGAAATGTTTCAGTAAAATATTGTTTATTGACTTTACAATTGCTTTAGTTGTGCCTTCTTTATGTCATCCAGTCATCAGTAATCTGCATTTGGAAAACAGCGCTAGGTTCCATTCTCTCCGCTCCTCACCCCACCCACTCCACCCCACTGTGTTGCCCAAGCTGGTCTCAAACTCCTGACTCCTGGCTTCAAGCCATCCCCCGCCATCCCCCACCCCCCCAGCCTCCTGAGTAGCTCATGGGACTAGGCACCACCGCAGCACCTGGCTTTTAGTAGCCTTTCTATCATGTGAAACTGTATCTGAAATCAATACAACTGAGAGACCTATTTTTCTTATTTGTTGAGAAGTCATTTTGTAGTTATTATTAGATGAAATATTTAAGAACACTTGCTGTAAGTACATATAGCATAGAACCCGAAATGTACAAAGTTCCTAAATGTGGGTATGGAAATTTCTAGTAAATGTGAAATAAGTAAGACAACACTGATCCTGAGAGCTTGGCTTGTGATTATTTCCTGCCCTGGGAGGTTTAACTGTCCTTACTCATTCAGAAAAGTGGGATGTGGGGAGCCCACGGTTACCACTGCAGTGATTTGCATTATTACCTAAGGATTACAGATGCTAGGTTTGTGAGAAAAATTTTTAATGCTGGAATTTGAATATTTAGCACATCATTAAGGCAATGTACTCACATTCTTAAAGGCCTTCTTCTTGAATTGCAGGGATGTGAACTTGGTGAGACAACAGCACGGCCTGTGGGTGGGGAATGGCGTATACTAGGGAGTTTAGAGACCCCACCTCTAGCCAGCCCCCTGCTTAATGTCTGTGACTTTGACAAAGGCACCTGCATCTCAACCTGCATGTCCTGGTCTAAATTAAGATCCCAAGCTGCGCAGCAGGCTCTGATGGACCTGTGGGGCTTTAGATGCCTGTTTCTATTTACATTTACACCTTTCCACAGACTTAAGTATCAAAATTCTCAAGAACAATAAAACTACATTTTATAATTTAAGGGATTTGAAAAGAATTTTGGAAACTTTGGCCATAGGAATTGCAATGGCCTATTGATACAATTGTTGAAAAATGAAGTCCATTATCTGTCCAATTTCTCAAAATTAATGTTTTAACTTTGTGTCATGTCCTTATGGTAAGCTTTTATTATCTAAAACTTTAAAGCAGTATAATAAACATATTCTTAAATCCGTAACCATACTTTATATATATGACTTGTCTAAATTCAAAAGTAATGCTCAGAATTTTATAATAGCTTTGGGTTCTTTTTTAATCTGTATAGAATTTTCTTAATTTTAGGAATTCCTACATTTAACCAAAGATGAAGTATGATATGCTTAGATGTTCCCTTGGAAATTTCATAAGGCTGTAATTTACCTTACTCTTATACTTTGGGCTTTTCAAGATTCATTACATTATGCACATACCTTTAAATATTAGTGACTGTTGTGCTTTTATGTGGCTTTTCAAATATTTTGCTAGTATTTGAAATATGCAGCTACATAAATATTACTAAAGTGTGGGCTACTATGTTTTGAAATAATCACATGGACAAAATAGATAAGGGAATAGTTAATTTTGAACTGCTTCTCCAAAGTCATCTTTTCCC
The DNA here is from genome assembly GCF_041146395.1 of Eulemur rufifrons. NCBI lineage: Eukaryota > Metazoa > Chordata > Mammalia > Primates > Lemuridae > Eulemur > Eulemur rufifrons. Next base: position 60,045,603 of record NC_091000.1, on the reverse strand, counting down.
AAAGAGCAGCAATCACTTGATACTCTCAAATACAAATGATTTACAAATAATATAATTCAGAGACCTGGTGAGACTGCATTTGATTTTTATTCTGTTGTGCTGTCATAAAAGACCCAGCTCAGTAGAGAACTAGGGTGCAGTGTCATAGCAAGTCTCTTTGATAAATTATTGACAAAACAGGTGAAAAGCATAATGTGTAACAATTTCAGTATTTTCTTGTATGAATCCACTGCAATGCCATCATCAGAAGTGTTAGAAAAAATAGCTGAAGAGCCAAAGGTCACTTTGCTAGTTTTCAAAGATTAGTGTATCTGTTTTATGAAAATTTGTTATGCGTTAACATAAATCAAGGGCATTTATGTAACTTATTTTCATTTCCCAAACTTTAGGCCACAGTGATAATTATTTCTTTCAGAATGATAATTATCTGATGATATTTTAATGTAGAGATTTTGTTTTTAACTTTTTTTTATATAATACAGCCATGATTTTCTTTTCACAGAAAAAGTATAAACAACACTTTTCTGATTAGTTAATCACTGATCTGCATTTTAAATAATGGCTTTTAATAAGGATTATAGAATATGATTGTTATTTTTGTTGGAAAGACTGTCAAGATAGTTCATTATTTCTTTCTTGATACATACTCAGATCAAATTATAACATCAGTGCTCTTTGTGACTTTCCTGTTTTTAACCTTACATTTTGAGATCAACTTCAACATCAGAAAGGTAATTTTCATTAATTTTGTTTCAAAATCATCTATAAATTCTAGACACAGTATGTTAAATATCCTTAAGACAAAAATCTCTCAAAGTGATTTCCCATGACTTTGGAGAATTATTTAATATTCAAAGAAGGCTATTAGATATATATTTATTAATATATTTTAATGGCAGTAACTCCCTGCTGTCATTACCAAAAAAAAAAAAAAAAAAAAAAAGGACAGATTTAAAGCAAGAATAGTAAACCCTTTTTCTCTACAAATTATTGTAGAGACAGTCCCTGACTTACGATGTTTCAACTTAGAATTTTTTACTTTAGGATAGTGAGAAAGCTGTACACATTCAGTAGAAGCCATACTTTGATTTAGAATTTTGATCTTTCCCTGGCTAGCAATATGGAGTATGCAATAGTCTTGCAATGCTGGGTGGTGGCAGGGAGCCTAGATCCCAGTCAGCTACACCATCACGAAGGTAAGCACCTGATACTGTACCATGTACTGTAGCTAATAAATTACACAAGATATTCAAGACTTTATTTCAAAATAGGCTTTGTGTTAGATGGTGTTGCCCAACTGTAGGTTAATGTAAGTTTCTGAGCACAATTAAGGTAAGCTAGGCTAAGGTAAGTTAGGTGAATTAAATGCATTTTCAACTTAAAAAAATATCAGCTTACTATGGGTTTATGGGAACGTAACCCCATCATAAATCAAGGAGCATCTGTAATCTGAAAATCATGAGGCATTTACTTAAATATATTGGGTTCCTATTAATAGTCATTGCACACTCAGACTTATCTGGAACCTTGCTTATACAAGGTTCTGTAAAAAGCACAGAGACATAACCTGCTCTTAGGTATTTCGTGTCTTCCGAATCAGGCTTGTATCTGAAGAAGACTCTTGAGCATCCAAAATCCAGTAAAGATTTAAGTACCAACCAACTCCAATGCTATGCAAGATGCAAAAGAAATTAGAAGGTATGCTTTCTACCCCAAAGGAGCATGTCTGCTTAAGACAGATCACATAAACTAGGAAATAATGCTAGACTACATACATCATAGAAACCATAGACTATAAATATATGAGAGTTAAGAAAATTATTGCCTTCAGGAATTAAAACATGGTTTGTGTATGTTGGGGATTGCTGTATTTTGAAGGAGGTGCAGGATTTGGGACTTTGGAATAGACATGACGCCAAGCAGTAGAACAAAAATAGAGTCACGGAGGCTAAGATGAGCACGTGCTGGGACCAGTCTAAGTGGAAGAGAGAATTCACTCATAGTTCAAAACATACTTATTTAGCACCAACAATGCAGAAAACACCTTGGGAATGCAAATTAAATGATGTCTGCCCTCCAGGAGCTTAAGTTCTAGTAGAAGAGTAAGTAAGCAAGATGCAAAGTACCTTGAGTGGCATAAAAACTGATACAACCAAGGGTGGTAGGATTGCAAATGAGGGAGAGTTCCTGGCTGAGTTGATCAGGGAATGTTTCAAAGAGAATGTGGTGTCTAAATTTGGCCTTGAAGGGACTTTGTTAACCAGGGACCATAGACGGGACATTATAGACAGAATGTGGAGGAGAATCAGCGTTTATCTCTACTATATGCCATCTGTAATCTTATCTAATCCTTCTGAGTGTTAATGGGAAAAAAACTCACACTCTGTAAAATAAAGAGTTTTTTTCTGAGCCAAGAGTGTATGACCAACAGCCTAGAGCCCATGGCCTCAAGAGGTCCTGAGAAAATGTGCCTGAGGTGGCCAGGTTAGTTTGGTTTTATACATTCACAGAGACAGGAATTACATATAAAATCTTAAATCAATACATGGAAGGTGTACATTGGTTTGGCCGGAAAAGGCTGGATCTCTGGTGGGGGGAGGGGGGAGGCTTGGCATGTTTTAAGTTAAGATAAGGAAGTTTGTTAATCATGGACAAGCCACCAGGCACTTGGACATATACTGAGACTCAGAGTGATCTGTTAAGTAAATGGATGGTTTCCTGCAGGTGTGGTTTAACCTTTGTCTTGCATGGCCTTAAGGCCTGTTAATGATTTAGTGTCTTATTGTTACAAACAGTTAACTCCAAAAGGGAGGGGGCATGACAAGGTGTGTCCAATCTCCCTTCTCTTCATGGCCAGCAACTCAGCTTTAAGGTTCTTCTGGGGTCCTCTTGGCCAAGAGGGGGTCCATTCAGTCAGCGGGGGGGGGGGGGCGGTTAAGGTTTTATTTTAGTTCATAGGAACAGGAAGCATTGTCTCCCCATTTTATAGGTGAGGAGGTTGCATCTCCCAAATGTTATGAAACCTTGTCCTGCAGATGCTGGAGCTGATGTCTGAAACCAGGGTTGTGTGATGCACCCGCACTGCACTTTCACACAGGTGCAGGAAACGTGAGCGCACTGAGACCAAGGGAATAGACAATGCCATGGTAACATTATGGGCTGGATTAAAGATGATTAGTACTGTGTGAGCTCGTCATATGGAAAGGGCACTCCATGGGTCAAAGTCATGTAAGGAAAGGAGCACAGGCTTTAGATTCAAAAGACCTTCTACAACATCATTTCTCTAATGTGCCAGTAATTTATGGAAGGGGGGTGGCAATCACAGGACAGCAAAAGGAGGAAAGGAAAGTAATGCAGAGGAGGATTGAAAGCAAACAGGTTATCCCTTGCCAAGCTGGCCACAGTACCCTTTCTTTTTAATTGGTAAATGCAATAGGAGACGTTTGTTGATGCCCAAATAGGTGAGTCTCAGTGTACAAGAAGATTCAACCAACTGGAGAGACGGGCTGGATATGAATAAGGCAGACTTTAACAGGAAAGCAGAAGCTCTGGTTCTTGGGCTGAAAACGTAACTGTACTAAGAAACATAGCAGTTTCATTTATACAAAGTTCAGTATGTGCCATCCTCCTCCCCCTTTCTCTCCCCACCTCAAGAAAAAGCATAATCTTGGGAATATTAGAAATACATTATTTAGACCCAGGTAAAAGATAGCCATGTTCTAGTCCCTCATGATCAGCAGCCTGGGAGCTTCCTTCGAAACGGATTTGTGAACTCCTAGCTTGAATAAGGTACAGACAACTGAGCACGTTTTGAGGCCAAGCCCAGAAGGCTGGAGACAGGACAACCTGATGATTCCTCATCATGGCTAAGAAAGCACCTAGGGAGAGTCACAGAGCAGAAATAATATGGAGGAAGTTGTCTTTCCAGTGGAGGAGCGAGAGTTCAGGGATTATGAAGGAAGGGCAGGGGGGCTTTTGTGAGGGACACTCCATGCCCCAATTAATGTCCCCATTAATTTTTGTGTGAAACCAGTTTTAATGTCCCAGAAAGAAGCTAGTGGGAATTCATGGTTCACAAACTAAAACTCATATTTGCATAACAACCAGACATAAATATGGTGGAACATACTCATCTTTAAGGAAGACTGCAAGATCTAGTATTATTCACACCAATCCTTCAAGCCTGTGGTCCCCAACCCCTAGGCCACAGACCTGTCCCATGGTCTGTTTGGAACCCAGGCCACACAGCAGGAGGTGAGCGGTGGGGGAGTGAGCAAAGCTTCATCTGTATTTACAGCCGCTCCCCATTGCTCACATCACTGCCTGAGCTCTGCCTCCTGTCAGATCAGCAGCGGCATTAGATTCTGCATTTATGGTGAGTTGTATAATTACTGCATTATATATTACAATGTAATAATAACAGAAATACAGTGCACAATAAACGTAATACACTTAAATCAGCCCAAAACCATCCCCCCCCCCCCCCGAACTTAGTCTGTGGAAAAATTGTTTTCCTTGAAACCAGTCCCTGGTGCCAAAAAGGTTGGGGACTGCTGCTTTAAGCTGTATCACGATCAGTGAGGGGAGGAGATGCTTAAATGTCCTTCGCTCCCTCCACTTGATTTTGAAGCAGTGAACACCGAGAGTTTGGATTCTGGGAACAGGATCTCCTCTGAGGAAGCTGACGGGGGCAGCCGAGATGAGCCCAAGGCTCGGATCCATGATCCACCCACATTCTACAGGGTGTCCCAAAAGTCTCCATACAAAGAAAAAATTTTGGAAAATTTTGTAATGAGTATTTGGTAAATAAAGGTGCATTTAGCTACAATTCCCCATTTTCCCTATGTATGGCAAATTTTGGGACACCCTATGTTATCAAGAAGAAGGCAGACATTTTTCTGAAAGTCATGAATCAAGTTTTGCTCACTTTGTAGTTTCGGCCTTTTAGACATAATTAAAATAAATAGTCCCTGTGACATTTAACAAAGGTTTTCTAATCATTAAGACTTTGCTTTTATTCTCTGAGAAGCTAGGGTTGTCTCATTCCATCATGCCTGAGGCTTACATTAGATACTGAAGGATTATATTTTTGAGGAGCTAGATAGTTTTTGGTGGGAGTGGGTATTACACATTGAGGTAATGATGGAAGAATGCAAGTTAAGGATCTAGGTAAGTTTTTATTTTTATTTCCCCCCCACCTCGGCCATAAATCTAATTCTGAAAAGATGTAACTGATTTATGTGATTGTTATGCACTTCAAATTAAGAAAGCATCCTGGCTTAAAGAGATATCTATAAATTGCTTTTCAAATTAGGTAAATTTTCTTAGTTACTTAAACTGACAAGATATTCTTACTAGATAGAAGCTTTGAAATTATATGTAGGTCACGCTCTGTCGGTATGATAGAGTATTTTAGGAACAAGTCAATTATACATAATGCAGCATCTTTAATTTTAACAATTACAACAAATGCTGTACTATATGATGTTCCCATTTTATGGTTGAGAAAATTGCTGAGGATTACAAAGCTAGTTTAGTAGCGAGGCTGGGATTTAAAACTAGGTCCATTTTTTTCCATTGTAGCATGCTGCTTTTTTGGCAATGATTTACAGTAATTGGCTTGTATTGTATTCATTTTTAGGTGAAAGTCTATTTAGCATTCATAAAGCATTCCATTTAAGTTTCCTACTGAAATGAGTAAGTCCAGTGCCATGTATATTTGTGTAGATAATAGATTTTATAACCTTTTTCTATGCCCTTTCTCACAATTGATATAATATTAGGCATAAAAATATTTAGTGAAGAAACATTTAATTTAAATAGCAGGAGATAAAAGGGCAAGCCGAAGTGACAATTCTAATCAAGCATAAAATGTGTATATTTCCAAGTATATTAGGTTTCAATTATTAATCATTCAGAAAAATGTCTTTGTTACATATCATATGATGATATGTTAGGTTGAAGGGAGGAAAGTTGATCATAGATTCACATTGTTTTGGGTATAGACATGGTTTGAATACAGCACAACATATTATAACAATATTTTAAGTCCCTGAGTTTGATACTTTCAGAAATATTTCCAAAAAGAAATAAAGCAATTTTCTATTACATTTAACAGCAAAGATAGTTATTTAACATATTTCTTCTAGGAAAGGTGGCATCAAATTGTACTGCTTTTTTATGCACAGATTTAAATATAATGGAAAGAAAGCAATAATAGGAATTTCGATGGAAAGGAAGATGTTTATAAATTTTATGTACAAAGGCAGTGAAAGAGAAAAAGAAATATTTGTTTTATTTAGCAAGTGATTCCATAGCGGTATAAGCCAATAGAGGTCACTATACAGAAGTTAACTTTTTTTCTTCTTCTAATTCTTACTTTTGGTTCCTGAAATGTGGAAGTGAATCATTAAATATCTTTTATGTTGTCCATGTATTTGTGGGCTCTAAAAAGATATTTCACGACAACCAATAGACATTTGTTATGTAGTTGGTTTTGCTTGAGACAAGACATCTTTCATTTGTTTTCAGTTACTTAAAAGACAGTATGTTTAGTTATCTATGAATGTTGCCAAATGGGATCTAAAGAAAGCATGTTAGGTGAAAGACATCAAGGTTTTACATTCCTGGAGGTCAGTCATGGAAAGAAAAGCCAGCTTTGAGATCAGTCAATTAGCCAGGCATGCTTAGTTTTCTTTGCTAATAGCAAAGCTTATTTTTGCCCAGTAGGGTCAAATGTTAAGACTGGTTTTGATTCAGCAGTTGTACCCTTTGATATATTTCAATTTAGTTGTTTGGGGACATCTCTATACATTCATTATACAGCAAGATATTTTTCCTTATTTCAGCATTCATATTCGCTAGGAATAGTTTACAGTTTCATGCAGAGTCTACTTATTTATAATCAACCACATGCAATCATAATAATTATTGATTGAAAAATCCAATCTTCATTAAAAGGATGCTAACTATTCTGATGAAATAACTTGCATCATTTCACAGTCTACAAATCTTTTGAATCCACATAGATTAGAAGAAACTGAACTTTAAAAAATCATCTATGGGGAGAAAAATAAAATAATTTTAAAAATTTACTTAAAAAAATCAGACCCAAATTATTAAGGGCTTCTTGTTGTTAATGGCCATAAAGTTAGATGCTTAATAAAAAATAATTTTCGTGGTCTCAGCCTCCATTGGAAATAGTTGTAAAATACTCACTACCATGGTGTATCAACCCTCTTTGATGCTTAAAGCAACCCCCGAGTGCCTCCAGGTCAGTGCTCTGATGGTCCTTTAAATGGAGATAAGGATCAGAATTGACACAGGGACCCCAGGGACCAATCCTAGAAAAATGTTTTGTTTGTTTTGTTTTGTAACTAAACAAATTCCTGCGAACACTTTGTTGTCATTTTTCTAAATCCTTCAAAAAAAGAGGGATTTGGGAGACACAATAGATTCGGGCATCAAAACACTTAAAAGTTTCTGCTATAGGTAGAGTCATATGTTCTTTAGAATTTCAGTTGAAAAAGATAAAATATTTTCATGACAGACTTTTATTGTCTGTCAGAGGCACTTAAAGTTTTCTGTTTCTGTTGCTTTTATTGTAGTTATTTAAATAACTGTCTTTTCACCATGAAGAACACATGCTTGATATATTTGTAAATAATTTGTAATGTAAATGATTTGTTAAAAATTGTACATTTCGTTAATTCAATCCAGAGTCGGGGGCCACTTAGATCTGTCGGCTGGAATGTGGTTGAACTTTAATTCAATCTCTGCACAAGGATTATTTCAATGGCTATAGATTGTATCCCTAATTGTTATGTCATCTCACAAATTTATGACCAAATGGGGTATGGACAAAAGAGAATAGATTTGCAAAAAATATGTCAAGGTTTATAATCTACACATTGCAGCAATATTATTAGTATCTGATTAATGATTAATTCACAAATTATTAACTTCTTATTAGTATCTAATTACTATTAGTATCTAATTAATATTAGATAGTGCTGATGTTTTATAGTTTATCTTTTTGTCAAATCAAAATATAAGCTAAATTTTAGGTTCTTTTAAGTATTGCGTATGGAAACAAGTAATATAGTGCTTAAGAACAGATTGCCTGAATTCAAATCCCAGGTTGACAACTTACCAGATAATTGTCAAATTATTTATTTTGGGGGTTTCAGTTTTCTCATCTGTAAGTTAGGGCAAAAGTAAGTACCCACGTGACAGAATTTTGGGGGAAGATTAAAGCTGTAAAAGATTAAAGTATGTAAGGTAGTTCACAATTCCTGGTGCACAGTAATATCTCAATAAATGTTAGCACTAATTATTAGAGTTTTTCAATCATTCTGAATGCTTTACAATGGAACAGATACTAATGAGGCAGCTACCACATGCAAGACCACGGTGAGATCTTTATCTGTGATTCTGTTAAAAACTCCTTACACCCTGTTATTAAATGCGGTGCTATGTTTAAAATGTTTTCTAAGTGCTTTGCAGAAAAACCAGACTAAGCAGAAGTAAAATGAATAAACCAACAGTCATCTCTAACAGCTTACGTGAACTCTTCTTTCTTAAAGTTCAAAAAAGTCAAGTCTTCCTGTGCATTCTCAAAAAGAAGATAGGCTGTCGGTTGGCGGGGAAGTGTGTACAATCTTTGTGGATGACGAAGGACAATCTGGAAAGGCGGGTACACATTTCCTGGGCTCTGCTGGGGTTGGCTTTATTCTTGGTGGAACCTAGCAGGGAGTGGGCACAGGGAGGAGGTTTCTTCACAGGTGATCACAGCTGGGCCCTCCATAGAGCCCGGGGCTGCCTAGAGACCAGCCTTAGATAATAATAAACCTCTTGACGCTACCAGGAGCCCACGTCAGCCGCTTAGTCTGATGCGTCTCTGCGTCTCCAGTTATGCTGGAACCCATCGCCTGGCAACGTCCAGGTGAGCCCCGACGACAGGAGGATATCTGAATTAGAACGTTAGGCGGTGATTAGAAATAGTTGGTTACTCAGACTGGTATATGGTTTGACACTAGGTAGTTTCATTTTTTTAAGTCTTGGGTGTGTTTTAAGAATCCGGGGACTTTAGGAATAAAAAGCAAACTTGAGCTCACTCCTCCGTTTAATAATGAAGAAAGTGATGTCCAAAGAGGGTAAATACTCTCCATTCTTTAAAAGTGATATGAAGGGGCCATGGTAGGTACCAGCACAGGCTCTGGAGACACAGTGCCTGGGATCATATCCTTCCTCCTCTGCCTACAAGCTTTCTAAACTAGAGGAATTCGTCGAACCTCCCTGTACCTCAATTTCCTCATCTATAAAATGGGCATAATAATACCAACCTCAGAAATCAGTGTGAGGATTAAATGAGATCTCAAATAGGGTGTTTACTACAGGACCTACATAGCCTATAGTAGGCATTCAAATTCCCTCTTATTTCTATTACATTAATTGTTGTTAATTTGGGGAGACCAAAGTTAGAAATCTGAAACCATAAGACAGTGGCTGACAATCAAACGTCCCTTCATGCTCTGAAATTTTTTACTTTAAACCACAATGTGTCTTTCTAATACACTAGCTAAGCAATAGGGAGAATTTTTGTGTTTGGTAATATTTGTTTTTGTTTTTAATTTGTATATCTCCCATGTCAGTATTCGAAGTACTCGAGAGAACCAGATATATAAAATTTATACTTGTAATGTTAAATATTTAAATGAATTTGATTAATTTATAAACAATGTTTGAAAGGCTTTGATTTGTTGGGTTTATATTTCTTGTGAATTTAATTTGAATCGCCTAAGATAACATTTCAAAGCATAACTACAAAACAGGAAGCTATAAGCTTATAAGGAAACAATAGAATGCTACCTTTATGACATTGAGGTAGAAAGGGCTTGCAGGTAGGAAACAAAAAACAAAAATCATGAAGGTTCATAAATTCAAGTTCATCAAGAGGTGAAACTTTGGTGCTATACAAAAACATTAAAATGTTCAAAAGACAAGTTAGATTGGGAAAAGACATTTGCTTTTATATATCTGACAGAGGCTTCTCATCCAAAACATATTTAAAGTATTTTACAAGTCAGCAAGAAAAAGTCAAACGACCCAGTAGGAAAATGTTCAAAAGGTAAGAATACGGAATCACAGTAGAAAAAATACAATTGTTCAACAGATACAAGGGAAAAAAACATACATCTTCAACAGAAATGAGAGAAATGCAAATTAAAATGAAATAAGGTTTTTTATAACCAGATAGGCAAATATTAAAAATCTAAGCACATCTGGTGTGGGTGAAGTTGTGGAGGGAGCAGTGTCTTCAGTCACAACTGGCAGAGGGAGGTCTGAGTCGACGGAGCTGTTCCAAAGCACAATTTAGGGATATTTATTAGAACTAAAAATGCAGAGTGTATGTGCCAGCAATCCCCACTTCCCCATATCAGCCCTACAGGAACAGTGGCCAACAGGACATGAACAAAAAAGTTCATTGTGTGATTTTATTGTTGTTGTATTGAAAAATTGTAAACAACCTAAATGTCTTTCAATAGAGTAATGCCTGAGGCTGGGCGTGGTGGCTCACACCTGTAATCCTAATACTCTGGGAGGCCGAGGCGGGTGGATTGCTCGAGGTCAGGAGTTTGAGACCAGCCTGAGCAAGAGCGAGACCCTGTCTCTACTAAAAATAGAAAGAAATGATCTGGCCAACTAAAAATATATAGAGAAAAAATTAGCTAGGCATGGTGGTGCATGCCTGTAGTCCCAGCTACTTGGGAGGCTGAGGCAGGAGGATTGCTTGAGCCCAGGAGTTTGAGGTTGCTGTGAGCTAGGCTGACGCCACGGCACTCACTCTAGCCCGGGCAACAGAGCGAGACTCTGTCTCAAAAAAAAAAAAAAAAAAAAATAGATTAATGCCTGAATAAACTATAGCATTTTCCTTCTCTGGAATACTAAGTGTGACTAAAAAGAAAGCATTAGAGGGATGGATGGATCTCCAAGACATATTTTGAGATAAAAATAACCAGTTGCAGAGGAAGTCATACTATAGTATACAATTTATATTAAAAATACAGAGAGACATAAACAAATGGAGTATAGAATTATACAATCATATATTTTTATGCAAACGCACAGGACAAGGTATGGAATGGCACAACTCCTAGCACTGGACGTCGCCAGGGAGGCACTGAAGTTTGTGGGAAAGGCATTCAGGGTCTGGTTGCGTTTTATGGGGCAAACAAATAATACATACACTTGTTTTTCTACCAGAGCTGAGAACGAATTAACATGTAGATGGAGACCCAAATGCCAGCTTTGTGACTGATGAAGGCTATGATGGAGCAGGTGGCTGAGTTAATGACCAAATGGGCTTGTAGTGGTTGTTCCCTCGCCTGTTATCATTTTTGCCTTCCCTGCATTCATTCCCACCCCAACCCCACCCCTGCCACCAGGCCAAGCTTTGGGACAGTTCACGAGAGGGGAGTTTAGTTCTGTGTAACTCCACATTGGTCGGAGCCAGAAAGTAGAGATCGATTTCTCAATCTTGTAGTTTTTCGTAGGTTGGCTCTACCGTACTTAAAAATGTGCACCAGTGGTGGTCACCACCAATTCCATAACGTGTTTCTCCGTGTCATCCCTGGCAGCGGTGAGGATGGAAGGTACAGAGCACGAGAAGCCCAAGGCCAAGATTGCTCTTGTTGTCACTGCTTTTACTGCTACAGTCACTATTGTTCCATGAAGAGGAGGAGTGTTTCCCCTAACAGTATTATCTACAAGTAATGTTTTCATGGTTTTTTAAAAAAAGAAATGTATTCAGGTAACCAACTAAACAAGACCAAAATTTAAATAGAAATCTACAATGAGGTTAGGCATTTACCCTAACACTAGGTACTTATAAATAATGTTTTAATGCTTCCAAAAAAGAGCATGTCGTCATATGTTACATTTGTGTAATAAAACAAAAATGAAGATAGAAAACATCATGGGAAACTACATAACTATGACATGAATTTTCTTTAAAAAGGATAGAAAGCATTTCTATGAAATTTATGGTGTAGAATTTTAGTAAGCTTTACATCAACGTCGATGTACACTCAAGATATTGAACAGCATTTGTGAAATAATGAGAATTAATAATTATTAAAATGTATGACAATCTACCATGTTCCAGGTATTCTGCTAAACACTTTGCATCTTTTTTTTCATTTAATTATCTTATTAACACTATGAGGTCAGCACTCCTTTACAGTTAAGGAAACTGAGCCTGAGAAGGGGTAAATATTTTTCCAAAGTCCCAGAAAATTTAAGCCCATTTCCACTGTGTATTTATCTTGTTTTTTCTTTATCCATACCCATTATTGAATGAGCTGGCTATATGCATTTTAAATTAAAATAAATTCAGCTGTTTTCTTGGCATATGTACTTGCAATGATTCACAAACTTCAATCGTCATCTACTGAGGAGAAAGAGTTCTTTATTCTTATAAACTATAATTATAAGCATTCAATATTTTTAGAGGGAAAAACGCATCTGTTTATACTGGGTATTTAAAAATCACCTACAGATTTGCTCTAATTGTCAGCCTCTCCAAAATTATTATTGTTTCTAAATCCCTTAACAAGTAATTATAAATAGATGTTTGGGTATGAAAAAAAAGAAAGATATCCAGTGTTTCCTGTATTTCACAAATACCGCATAGTTTCCTTCCATCAAAATTTCCATTCGAGTACTGTTAATAGTGTTAGGCTACACTCTGGGCTCCAGTGTATATGGGAAGAATCCACAAGTTCTTTTCCTTCTGGGCTACCTTAGATCTTACTTTACAGTGTTAGAAGTTTACACAAGAGATTAATAATCAAAAATATGAACATATTTTGTTTTCATTTGCAGCAAAGGATCTTTTATTAAAAAATGCTGCTTCATGCTGAAGAGGCTTGGGAGGCTCCATCAAGGATGGGTGTAAACATCACGTGATTTCATTAGGATACCTTGTACGTGGCTGTACCACAGTGACAGCAGTGTGGTCAGACTCACAGGCTGACAAAGATATGTCCAGGTAAGAGCTGGCGCTATGAATGTGCAGACAGTTTTATAATTCTGATTATACATATGTCTAGCTTGGCTCATAAACTCTATCCAATCTGTTATTGCACAGAACCAAGATAATCCAAAAGAAAAAGTATGTGGGGACTTCGAGTAGATTCTCTAGACAAAGCAATACACCCAAATGCTGGAGCATTTACTTCCTCACTAAAGTCAGTAGTTGAAAATGTATATGTTACTCTGGATGCCATTATACTAACGCAAGGGTGCAAAGGTGAGCACTTGCATTTGTCAGAGTGTAGATTTGGTTTTTCTCATGTCATAAAACACGGAAGCTGCCATCTTGATAACGCAGCTTAAAATCCTTTTTTTCTCTTTTGATTGTGATAATGCATTTCGTGGTACAAACAAAAGAAGCTACTATTTTATCTGCAAAAATAGACTGAGATTATGATCAGAGCCAAGATATAGAAACTATAAAACACCTCATGTTTATTCTCCCAAAACCTGATTCCCCAGATATCCAAATTCATCATTCTATAGTTTATTCTCACTGCATTTTCCTAGGATTTGGAAATTAGAGAAGTCCATACATGGGGTGCACAATTTCAAGCACTTGTTGTATTAAAAATAGGTTACAAAGATAGCACGAAAAAGAAGAAAGCAATTTAAGATGCTAATTAAAGCACCTAAAAATAAATTTTATTAACTTGTCATGTGGCAAAGTCAAAGAGAAAATAATTCACACATATTATCAGTACCATTTTTTCTTTTTGTTTTTAAAACAAAAAATTTTCTTTAAAGAAAAACTAAGAGAAAGGAAAGGATATGAAGAATCGCACTCAGAAATCGCTGCTTCATGCCATGCCTCAGGGATTTAAAGCAAAAGGATGAGAACAACAGCGTATAGATCATAGAGCTAGCAGATTATTGGCAACTCTAAGAGATTTATTGCTCCTTGCCCCTTCTTCCAACTAGTATTAATAGCAAAAGTTCTGATGGCGTGTGAATTAATGTGAAATCAGGTTTTGTAGTGATTTCAAATAAAATTTTCACTTTCGTTTAGGGCTGAAGGAAATGCCTGTTTCTTTGGAGAGGGAAGATGAGGTGACATTGTGGCTGAGTCTTGGACCAGGGGCCAGAGTTCAATATGGGTTCTCTTCCAGCTCCACCACTTGCATTCTTGGTAACTTGTTCTCTCTGATCTTCCATTTCTCCCTCATCAAAGAATGACACATAGCCAGGCATGATGGTGCACACCTGTAGCCCCAGCTACTCAGGAGGCTGAGGCAGGAGGATCACTTGAGCCCAGGGGGTTGAGGTTGCAGTGAGCTATGATCATATCACTGTGCTCTAGCCCTGACAACAGAGCTACACCTTTTCTAGAAAAAAATAAAATAAAATAAGACATATGCCACTCCTGCCTCAAAAGAGCCTTGTGAGGAAGATCCAATGAAGAAAATGCGGTAGAATAACCTAATAATATAAATAGTACTGTGCAAGAAGATTTCATTATTAATATCAGAATTTCTTTATGGTTACTAATGGGGGTGACGCTGTGTGTGCAAGCTTACTGCACGTGTGGTCTCCATCAGGTGGTGGCCCTACCCAGTGACTCAGGAAAGTATGCACATCTTAGCACTGAAGGAAACCTAATTTTTCTTAAAGTGAGGAAGCAAAACTGATGCCAGCAACCAAACTGCCATATAATATTATTTATGGGGGAGTCTGTGTCACAGGGCATTTAAAACGAGAAAACTTACATATGAAAAAGAAAATGTTCTTTCAACTAAAACAGCTAAGAAAAAATGATTTTTTTAAAAAAATTCCAGAAAAATTTTAAGCCAAAATGGAACACTAGAAACTTTAGAAGCCTACCAAGCTTAGTTTTAATCCTTTTGAATAAAAACAGGAAACAATGAGAACAAATGAATTCCTAAACAAGGTAAAACAAAGCTGTTGTTTTTACTGGGCTTAACATCCTCTGCAGTACTCACATGAAACAGGAGAGAGAGAGAGAAAGAGAGAGAAGGAAAGGCATATTTAAAGGATACGACTCCTCTTTTGTGGAGCAAACTCTGGCTCCAGCACCCTCTTGTGTTTATTAAATATTCTGTGCAAACGTCTGGGTTGCCAGCTACGTTATGGAGTTCTGGGAGATGTGTTCTTCACTGATCTTTCAGATAAAAGCCCTTATTTTTTAGATGAGACGTTTGACTGAGATAACTAAGTTTTAATCACTTAATTCGATCTTGTCCTACTTGGACTAGAATTCAGATGTCCTGATTTCTAATCTTCTTGCCACTTTTTATGGTTTTTCACATTTACAAGATAGGATCATTTAATTATTGGACAATGATTTCAACTCATTTTTGCATTCTGTCTAGCCACCTACACTAGAAATCATATTGACGCACATACCTTCGAAAGACAGACATGAATCCAGACTAACTGTGTCTTAAAAATGTGTTACAGCCCTTGAGATAGGAGATACAAAAGCAAAGGGTGGAATCTATGCTTATATTTGTCCATGTGACGTGAATAAAGTTTGAACTATAAATAGCTAACAAAACTAAATTTAAAAGAATTTCAGATTATTAAACTCAATAATACTTAAGGAACTATAGTGGCAGGGATTCTAGGCCAAATTGCATTATTAATATGTATACATGCACAGATAGATAGATGGATAGATAGATAATTTCTGGGGGAGGAAGTCTGTCAGAATTTAAAAGGAGACTTTTCAAATTCTTCTGTCAGGTCATTTTATTTGAGGGAAGACTTATAGCTGATATGAGGTTGCCTTTCTTTTTTGGCTTCAAGAGACCATAGGCAGAGTGTATTCAGCAAATATGGTTTTCTCAAAGCCTTTGTACTGAGAATGCAGCTAATATATTTGTCTCCACTTTGTGGTCTGTTCTCGAATTTTCTAGAATGTTAGCTACAAAAGGTTTAGATATTAATACCTTTAAAAACTTTTAACACAAATGTCAAATTTTGTTTCTTTATCGTCTACTTACAATTATAGTATCATCGTACAAAATACAGACTCAAACAAATTTTTCTTTATTCTACTGTTCCAGAACTGTACACAAAAATGATATATTTTGATCTGTAGTCATTGCCATCTATTAATGTGGCATTCATAACCAATCCCGTTTCAACAGACTATATTTGCATTTTAATTTCATTATGCTCAGAATAATGAAGCAATTGATGGTTTCTTCCATTTTCCTTTTTATTAGTCCTCTTAAATTTGAACTCCAGCCCTTTTGCGCATCAACCTGTTGTCACAGATGGCATTTTTTTAGAATGCATTTTCTATTTCTATGCAGCAGTTAGAATAGAAAAAAAAAAATCCCTTCATATTATAAGTTTAAATTCCACCAACAAAAACAAAACTTTTTTAAGTGATTATTTAATTGTCCCATGGAGTAAAGGGTGCAGCTGGAAAGTGATACGTATTATAATATTATTTTATTGCAACATTATAAAATCTTTGTAGGAGGAGTCATTATTTAAAAATAAAAAGCACTAGAAGTCTTTGAAATATTTTTATAAAATTTTAGGCTTAAGTTTAATATACATATATATGCACACACTATTTTATATACATATATATATATACATTTAGAGGTAAAATTTCTGAGCTAAACATTTTGGCATTAAAAAAAAAGGGCCTTCTGGTTGTGGACATGACCAAATAACAGGTCTGGGATTTAACTACTCAAACTAATCAACTCTTAAACTGGACAAAAATTATAAAGTCACTGTTTTTAAACATTGGACAATTTACCACAAAGGTCTGCCATCCTTTTTTTCTTTTTAAGGCAAGCATGAAAATGAGGTTTATTGAGGAGGGAAAGATAAGATTGTAGAGCAAGAGCAAGATATGGGTTTACGGAGCAAGATACATACACCACAGACGGTGACCGGGCCCACTGTTGCAGCAAAAGAGAGAGCGCAAAGGGGTCTGGCATGGTCGGAGTCTGTCTGATAGTGCCTGCATTGTGACCTCCCTTGTGGCTCAGACATCACCATGGAACCACTTTGATTCGACAGCTGGGAGTTATGTGACCTGAGTCTTGCTATGCACGTGGATCTCTCCATCCTTAGGAGAAAGAAATTACAAGCGCGTAGATGTATCTTAGCTTCACCTCAGCTTTCTGCCTGGGCCACTTTTCCAAACTGTGGTACAGGGGCGTTAACCCAGACTGAGAGCAGTGGTCTGGCTGGCTGGGTGGAGGAAACATATTAGAGTTCAAGGCTGCTGAGGCAGCTATAATTTATGGAGAAGGATATCCAGAGAGGAAAAAGCTGCACAGAAAAGTAGCTCTAGAAATCCGCATATAGGTTCCTTTGAGTCGCTGGCACACAGCATGAAACTCCATGATTCCTGGCAGAGAGAAGCTACTAAGAGGCTATGTGTTGAACTGGGACACTATAGGCCACACAGTCCTGGGTGGCACTGCAGGTCTGACCAGGCAGAATGGAGTCATTTCACTCAGTACCTCAGGCATTCCATTGAAATCACCAAAAAGCCACACCTTAAAAGTAGGGCTAACAACCAAATTTAAAAGCGAGCAAAAGATTTGAATAGACATTTCATCTTAAAAAGATATACATATATAAATAGTTAATAAGCACATGGAAATTTGTTCACTATCATTAGTCGAATGGCTGTAATAAGAAATCAGACGATACCAAATGTTAGCAAGGATTTGGAGTAACAGGAACCTTCATGCATTCAGGTGGGAATGAAAGTGGTATAGCCACTTTGGAAAACATTTTGCCAG
The DNA here is from genome assembly GCF_041146395.1 of Eulemur rufifrons. NCBI lineage: Eukaryota > Metazoa > Chordata > Mammalia > Primates > Lemuridae > Eulemur > Eulemur rufifrons. Next base: position 60,027,769 of record NC_091000.1, on the reverse strand, counting down.
TTTCTTAAAGTGTTAAACATAAATTTATCATTCAATCATGCAAATCCACTTTTAGAATCTACCTAAGAGAATTAAAAACATACATCTGCACAAGGATAGATCCATGAATGTTCACAGCAACATGATTTATAATAGCCAAAAACAAGTAGCAACCTAAATGCCAGTCAGCTAGTGACTGGATAAACAATATGTGCATATCCATAGGATGGAATTGTGTATTCAGCAAACAAAAGGAATGACGACTGATATACACTACAAAATGTACTAAGCTCAAAACTATGCTAAATGAAAGAAGCTGGATACAAAAGACTATTTGAGTTATATGCATTGTCTGCAAAAGGAAAATTTATGGAATCAGATAGCAGGTCAGTGGTCGACTGGGGCTGAGGCTAGGAGCTGGAATTGGCTATAGACAGCAAGAAGGAACTTTTGGGGGATGATGGAAATGTTCTTAAACAGGATTGTTGGTGATGGTGACACAATTCTATAAATTTACTAAAATCATTGAATTGTTAAAAAAAAAAAAAAAGAGGAGTATACTAACCATAGAGTAAGTGCCACATCATAAAGCATAAAGTCAGTTGATCCACCAGTAAATTAACTGCCTGCCAAAATAAAACTCCACACGACAGGAAGGCAACAAAACCCAGCCTCTCAGCAACATAGCAGCTGCAATATTCAGTGTGTGATTAAAAGTTACTAGACATGCAAAGAAGCAAGAAAACGTGACAAATACCCAGGAGACAATAAAATCAAAAGAAATAGACCTGAGATGACCCAGATGATAGAATGATAAACTACTTTCAAAGAGTATTATAAAATTTGTTTGAGGATTAAAAGGAAAGCATGGGCATTTTGAGAGAAGAGATGATGAATTTCAGCAGAGAAATCAGAACCATAAAAATTAAACACATGGAAAATCTGGAACTAAAAAAAAGTCAGAAATGAAAAATTCACTGGATGGGCTGAATAGCAGATTGGAAAATGCAGAAGAAAGAATCAGAAAACTTAAATATAGAGCAACATAAAATCTAAATTTAAATACAGAGAAGAAAGATTCCCTCAAAACGAATTTCAGTGGTCTGTTAAGACATTATTAAGTGGCAACTAGAGCCACAGAAGGAGCATAAAGAGAGTTTGGGGCAGAGGAAACATTTATAAAAATCATGGCTGAAAATTTCCCAAAGGTAAAAATGACCACTAACTTCTCATTAAAAACAATACAAGACAGCCAACCAGGGACTGGCATCTTTAAAGAATGGAATGGTTAACCTAAAATTCCATATCTAGAAAATTATTCTTTAAAAATAAAGTTGACGTTTTCAATTAAACAAATTTGAGAACATATATCCCTTATGGATAGCAATATAAAAGTCAGAAATAAAATATTAGCTAATAAAATCAAAGTCCATCTTTAGGCTGGGTGCCTTGGCTCATGCCTATAATCCTAGCACTCTGGGAGGCCAAGGCTAAAGGATCACTTGAGCTTAGGAGTTTGAGACCAGCCTGAGCAAGAGCCAGACCCCCCCATCTCTACAAAAAAAAAATAGAAAAATTAGCCAGATGTGGTGGCAGGCTTGTCTGCCAGCTACTCGGGAAAATGAGGCAGGAAGATTGCTTGAGCCCAGGAGTATGAGGTTGCAGTGAGCTACTGCACTCAAGCCAGGGCAACAGAGTGAGATTCTGTCTCAAAAAAAAAAAAAGGATCTTTAAAGAATTGCAAACCACAACCAAGTGGGGTTTATACCAGCGATGCAAGGATAACTCCATATGAGCTATCAGATATGAGACAATCTGTTGTTTTACCATATTAACATTACGAAGATGAAAACTCATCATCTTCAGAGATGCTATAAAGGTATTGGATATGTTCTGTGATCTTTAAAAATGAAGTATTCACAAATCATGAATAGATGTATACTTTCTTAACAAACATACAAACGTTTCTAGGATCACAACCATGTATAACACTATTCTGAAGCATATGTGCATTTAGGCAGGAAAAAGAAATGAGAAATAAAATTTAGGAAAGCAAGAAGCAACTATATTGATATTTGTAAATTCTACAATTGTATACCTGGAAAACATATAAAACAATAAATTATTTTAATAAGATAAAGTTAATATTAAAAATCAATTACTTATATAAACATCATTTAAAAACACATAAAGAAAATAAGTCCATTTATAATAGCCATAAAATTACAAGAAATAAATATAAGGAATATCAAAGATAGATATGAAAACAATTTTCAAATGCTACTGAGTAACAAAAATAATATTTGTCCAACTAGAAAGGTATACCCTATTCTTGGGTAGAAATATTCAATAATGTAAAGTTTGATTTTTTTTTAAATTAAATCATGAGTTTAATGTGATCTCAATAAAAATACCAGAGAAAATTGTTTTTGGAAATATATGAACTAATTCTAAGTTTAATGGATAAATAGGCAAGCCAAAAACCCCGAGCAAATTCTGAAGAAAGATTAATAAAAATTTTCTATCTCTACCAAATATTATAACAGTTATAATTAAATAGAATAATTAAAACAGAATAATTAAAACAGTTTATTATTGGCAAATATATATCCCTGTAAGTGGGCAAGACTACAGATTATAAAAATAGACAAATGTATTTTGAATCTATATTTTGTATACAATAATATTTGAATTTCATATCACTAGAGAAATGATCACTTATTTAGTAGATAATGGTGATAATAATTTAGTAGCCCATCTGGAAAAAAATTATTAGAACCCCCTCCTTACTACTTTCACCAGAATAAATTCCAGAGTGATTAAATATTTAGAAAATATTTCACAAACCATGAAAATGCTAATGCAAAAGATTGAATAATTTTAATAATAGAGTAAAAAAAGCCCTTTTTAAACACTAAACAAAATTTGGCAACTATTAAAAACTAAACTAATGATTTTGATAACATAAAAATAAAAAGAAAATTTCCATGGATAAAAAATACAACATGCAAAGTGAGTTATAAACAACAAATGAATCAATTAGAAAAGGCAGTAACTCAAAGGAAAATTTGATAAAACATGAAGAAACCATTCACAGGAAGAGACATACAAATGAATTTTGCACCTTACAAAAATGTTCTGCCTCATTCATAAGTGAAATGTCAACTAAAACTACTATATACCATTCACTCCCCACAAACAATTAGCAACAACAAAAATGTTTGATAATACATTATTTGAAGGTAGATACAAAGAAACAATTCATTTTATAAACTGTTCATTGGAGTAAAATAATTGCTTCAACCAATTTGGAGGATGATTGGCACTAACAATCAACATTAAAAATGCATATTTCTAGGAATTTATTCTTATTGGCATAATCACACATGGGGAAAAATTTCAACAGGTTTTTAAATAAACTGTGAGATATTTCTTGAATGGAATACTATGCGGCCACTGAAAGAAAAAATAGGCAATTTTATATATACTGATATGAACAGTTACTAAAATATATTAAATATATATTTCCTCACTAAAAAGGAAAGCAAATTGCAGAATAATGTATATATTATACTATTTTGAAGAAAAACTGTAAACACGTATGCACACATCTTTATACCTGTTCTTTACACAGATAACGTTGGCAACATTTGTACCTTCTAGATAGAGCACTCGGGAGTCAGAATGGGAAGAAGTGGGAGAGGCTGACTCTTCACTCTATATTTAACTCTTTTATTCTTCCTGAATTATTTGCCATTTGTGTGTATTCATTATTTAAAAAGTAGAAAATAAAAAATTTCAAAGTTGAATAAGCAGGGGGTGGAGGTGGGGCTAGAAACATCTCTTTCCGTTGAACCTAGCTAGAATAAAAGTCAAACTTCTTTTCAGAGGTGCAAGCATTTCTTGAACCAGCTCTTTCCACTTCTTAAATCCCATCTTCTTCCTCTGTCCTCACACTCTACAGTTTCCAGCGCCACTGATCTGCGTTTTCAGTTCCTTGAACAATGTCAGTCCCCGCCATGTGTGTGCACTGGCCTGCTGCTCTCTACCTGCGACCCTTTTCTCCCAATCCCACGTGTTGTAGCTCCCTGTCTTATTCCCTGGACTCTGGTGGTCACTTATTCAGAGAGACCCCCCACCCCCCGCCCCTTAGCCATCTACTCTGAAGCAGGCCCTTTTTTAGTGTCTTTTTGTGGCAACTAATTCCTTCTATTCATACTTACCACATACAGCAATTTTTTTATTTCTTTATCTGTTGGCTTCTATACCCCGCCCCAAGACTGTGACCTCCTTGAGTTACCATTTCTATTTTATTCTCTGGTCAACACCTTCGATAGTGCCTGACACATTCCAGCTGGGTTGGAATGCTAACATCTCTTGAATACATTCATTCATTCATTAAAATCCAAAAGTTTTATAACAAGTTAGCAGAATAAATGTCTTACTGATTGGTATATAAGTGTAAAAATATGGCCCCTAGTTTTAGTATTTAAAACTCTCAAAATGCCCAATATTTTCTACTGCTTTTTACACTGAACATCCATGCACAGCTGGGATATGAGTTTCTGTTGGCAATCTCAGTGCTTTGATAACCAAATAGGAAAAAAAAAAAAAAAAAAGCACAGAAAAGTGTAATTTTAGTAGTTACTAAATGGACTAATAACTCCAGTAGTAGTTTTTTAAAAATTCCCAACTAGTATAATTCTTAAAATAACATTTTCTATGGCAGTAAACTGAGTGAGAGGTAAGCTGATGTATGCAAGATATGAAGCAATCACACTTGTTTAAAAGCATTGTTATTTCATCTATATCAGTTTGTTGAAACATCTTTTGTCATCAGCAAATCTGAAAAGGAGACAATCAAATGTGTACACAAGTTGACAGTCAACATTGTTTGATTATTTTTGCCAAAGTCCAATACACAGTCTAGTTACAGAGCTGAATTTTAATAATAGTACCAATGTAAAATGGCATAATGCTTTTCATATTTTAGATCGCTTTCCTAAATATTATCTCATTTGATCCTCACTGAAAAACCATGAGAAAGATCGTTTTGGCTTAAGCTTTTAAAAAGTTATAGAATTTTAGACACGGAAAATTTATAATATCATTTACTTCCGTTTCTCATTTTTTAGATGAGGAAACTGAGGCCAAGAAGCCTGAGAAAGGTGTGCTCAGGTCTCACAGCTACTTAGGGTGGAGATTGGGATCTTGGTCCTTTCTTGGGCCACTGGAAAATGACTGAACATGCTTCTGCAGCACTTAATGTCAGACAAATGACTTTTTAAATGTACAAATTAATTTTAGTTATTTAAGTAAATTGCAACATTTTTTCATAAAACATGGAGTATGGTTCAATACAAAAGATCCCCTATATCCTGCTACCCAAATAGAACCATTATTTTCATTTTTGGATATTTTTCCCAGTATCTTACACACATATATATGTATACACACACATTATATTAATCTTTTTGCACTGTCATAACAAACTACCACAGACTGGCTTAAACAACACACATTTATTTTGTCACAGTTCTGGAGAAAACTGTGTCTCTCTCTCCGTGTGTGTGTGTGTGTGTGTGTGTGTATATATGTAAAATATATATACACACATATAATTTCATTATATGCTTTTCACTTAACATATTCTTATATTTTTATTATTCCTGAAAGCTTTTCCTAATCATAATTTTAATACATATTCAATATACTACCTAATGAACATAGTATAATTTACTTACCTTATTTTCCATTTTGGACATTGAAGTTGTTTTCACTCTTTGCTTTTTTATATGCTTTTATATATATATATATATATGCATTCCATATGAATATATGCATTCCATATGAATATCATGCTTAAATGGCTGATAATTTCTATAGAAGAGATTCACTGAAGGATGATCACAGGATCTAATGGGATAAATATTTTTGACATTATTGATTCATATTGTCCAAGTGTTTTCTTAAAAGGATGTGACAATTATCACCAACAGTGTGGAAAAACAGTTTTCAAGGTTTTATCCTCATTAGCGGTTGTCATTTAAAATGAAATTGCTAAATTAATAGGCTAAAATGGCTCCCAATTGTTCCTTCATTTTGCATTTATTTGCTTATTAATGAGATCAAACATCTTGCAGTTTTTTTGCTATCTTTTAAGGCTAAATTAATCTTCTATGTTTTTTAATGACAAGCTAAAACACTGAAGATGAAAAGCAAATGGAGAGCAGAGATGTTTAGTGACCCCCTACCAAGGTGCTGAACATTTCAAATAAAATTGTCAGGTACATTAATATGCAAGTTAGAAGGAAGCAAAAGTCATAAGATTTGAGCTCATAATAAAGACTATTTCAGACTGGCTCAATTTTAAAACTTAAGGGACTTTTATCCTTTGTCATAGTTTTTACAAACCAAATGCCTTAATGACAAATAATTAATTTAATATTGAAAGGAAATAATGGCTAGCACAAATAGCTCCTTCGTGGTGAATCTAGAGCTGTGCTGGGCAATATGGTAGCCAGTAGGTGCATGTGGCAACTGAGTACTTGAAATGGAGCTAGTCTGCATTGAGATGTGTTGTGAGGACTAAAATGCACATTTGATTGTGAAAACTTGTTACCCATAAAAGAATGTAAAATGTATCATTAATAATTTTTTATTTGTTACATGTTGAAATGCTAATTTTGGATATATCGTGTTAAATAAAACCTATTAAATTTAATTTTGTCTATTTCATTTACTTTTTATAATGTGACATCTAGAAAATTTATAATTGCATATGAGGCTTCCATTGGCCAGCACTGGTCTAGAGAATCAGTATGATCACAGATTTTAGAAGGGGTGTTACAAAATTTCAGCACTTTGGCCAGAGATCTAAAAGGGAGTATAACTCAGGAAAGAAAAAGAATAAATGTACCGTATAATTAAGTCAAAGAAGTAGTACTGCAACAACAAATATGACCAGGCATGAATCTCTACTGAGCTCAGATATTTATTCAAAAACTCAGATTTCAAAGGACCCATTAATATTACAAAAGATAAACAGAAAGGAACATAAGCAGCTATTGTCAGGACTCTCATACCAGAATGAGGTAGGAGAAGCCAAAAGGGCTTTGAAAACTATGATGAGAGCACAAAAAGAGCAAAGAAGAACAAACACTGCCTAGGGAAGCTGGGAAAATATTAACATATGAGAGAGAGGAGACAGAATTATTCAATTCTTATTTTGATCCTGACCTCTCTATAAAGAAAAATGGACTTCAAACTGGAAAATAGAGAAGAAATCTTCTCCCAAGAAAAACTGAATTCAAGATAGAAGAAATTCAAGAGAATGAATATCTAGGTATTATAAATAAGTTTTCATCTCTAGCTCCAGATAAACTATACTTCTAGGTAATGAAATCATTGGTAGTCTTCAGAACTTGACTTGTTCCAAAATTGAACTCATCTAGCTACTAGATTAGCAGTTCCCCGAATGCGTGGGTCTGATCTCTTTCATTCACTGCTGTTTCCCCATGTCTAGAACACTACCTGGCATATAGTAAGTGTTCAATAAATACATACATAAAAATGAACAGAGAACATAGAGTGGCCAGGTGATTGAAATGGGGAAATTTTCTGATCTTTTAAATAGGGGAAATGAGGATTCTGACTTGTATAGATATTCAAACATCGTGCAGTAAAATGTCAATAGTTGAAACATTTTAGAATAAATTAATTTAAAAGTTCACAATGTGCCAAACTTCCTCTAAAATTTCACATCTAATTTGATGCACACAATAACACAATTAATTGGTGTTATGCCATTTTTCAGATAAGGAAACTGAGGCCCAAGTAAGTTCAGTAACTTGCTTGGGGATCAGATAGCTGGTAAGCAGAAAAGTTGGCACACAGAACACATCTATCTGACTCCAAAGTCTTTTACTTTTACTCTACTTTTTGTCCTTAGAAAGGAAAAATCATGATTACTTTGAACTAACCTGTATACAATAAGAATGATTATGCCAAACTCTCCTAGTTCCCTTTTTTAATCAAATTTCTAGGTTGGTTGATGCCATAGATGCCAACTGATTTATATGCTTTTTTAAAAAATAAAGCAATGAGATCCTTACCCTAAATCTGAATACGTAAAGAAGTTCCTGGTAGAGCTACTCTGGATGAGACAGAAGTTCAGAGACTTGACCAAACATAGTAACCAAACACTGTAAACATAGTGTAAGCGGATTTTAGCTGGCATTTGATAAGGTCTCTGGTAATAATATTGCAATTAAGCCTGGATGATGACAATCAGGCCAATTAGTCGTAAATGAAACCCCTGGTCCCAAGTAGTATGAATTAATAAATTGATGTTAAACTAAAAGAAAGTTTCAGTCTTGTGGCACAGATCTCTGTCCTTGACCTTTTCATATTCAAATACCTGGCCAATGACTTGGAGAAAGTAATAACATTGCCATTTTTAGCTGATCACACAATTTTACACCAATTCCTACACTTGGAAAATTAACCCATACACTCCCATTTACACATATCCTCTTTTCTTACTCATGGTTGAGAAGCTTCCTCTAGTAGAACAAGACGTGACCTCAATGGCATTCCAATGAGAGATACATTCTACTTAGACATTTAATCCATGTGCCTGTATACACATTGTAAGGAATCTTTTGGTTTTTTTTTTTTTTTTGAGGCAGAGTCTCACTTTGTTGCCCAGGCTAGAGTGAGTGCCGTGGTGTCAGCCTAGCTCACAGCAACCTCAAACTCCTGGGCTCAAGCAATCCTCCTGCCTCAGCCTCCCGAGTAGCTGGGACTACAGGCATGCGCCACCATGCCCGGCTAATTTTTTCTATATATATTTTAGTTGGCCAGATAATTTCTTTCTATTTTTCTTTTAGTACAGATGGGGTCTCGCTCTTGCTCAGAGCTGGTCTCGAACTCCTGACCTTGAGCGATCCACCCGCCTCGGCCTCCCAGAGTGCTAGGATTACAGGCGTGAGCCACCGCGCCTGGCCAGGAATCTTTGGTTTTTTAGCCCTCAAGAAAGGAATCAACAGAATCTGTTTCCCCATTGCCATCATTATTCCAGAAGGGTTCTTGGGTGTGGACCAGGCATCCTCCCTGATAAGCACTCAAGTTCTCCTCTGGAGCCGCGGGTCCTGTTATCTCTATCTCATGACTTTGAAATGTCTCTGCTGTTGTGTTATTCTCTCTTCTAAGGAGAATTTACATTAGGGTGACATGGGGTTAGTTGACATAACTCCCTGCTCCAAATTATTCCTTCCTTCTCATCATCACTTGCCATTCTAGCCATGACCCTGAATTGCTCTTTCCATTTCTGACACATTGCCCTAATAGAGACAGACAGGAGACTTCTCCAGCTGCCCCCACCCCCTTGTTAGAATCCTTTTCCGAGGCACCAGGTGAATGTAGCCTCCACCAATCTCAAGCTTCCCTGAATGGCCCATTCTATTTATTTCATTTGATTAAGATTTATTTAGGGCTGGGCACGACGGCTCACGCCTGTAATCCTAGCACTCTGGGAGGCTGAGGTGGAAGGATGGCTTGAGGTCAGGAGTTTGAGACCAGCCTGAGCAAGAGCGAGACCCCATCTCTACTAAAAATAGAAAAATTAGCCAGGCATCATGGCATGCACCTGTAGTCTCAGCTACTCCAGAGGCTGCGGCAGGAGGATCGCTTGAGCCCAGGAGTTTGAGGTTGCAGTGAGCTACGATGATGCTACTGCACTTTACCCAAGGTGACAGAGCAAGACTCTGTCTCAAAAAAAAAAAAAAAAAAAAAAGATTTATTTAGCTTTGTGCTATGCTAAGAACTGACAAGAAAATAATTACAGAATTTAAATAAGATTTATTGAGTACTTACTCTGTGCCAGGAACTGAGATAAGAATGAGAGTTTAAAAGATGTGTAAAGACATATTCCTTGCTCTCAAAAAATATAAAGTTTAGAAAGATGGAGGTAGTAAGTAAATCAACTTCAATTCAGGGTAGTAGATGCTAGCAGATGTACTATATGTGTCATGCTGTGACTGCTCGAAGAAAGAGCATCTAAATCATCCCAAAGAGGAAGTTACACAAGGTGAGTCTGCAAGGAAAAGTACCAGCTTGCCTTGTAAATACAAAGGGAGGTGGGGTTCCAGGCAGAAGTGTCAGCAGGATAAAGGCAAGAAGGAATGATGGGGTGAAGTGAGGGGAACTGTGTTCATTTTGTCATGGGGACAGTACAGGTCAGGAGGGAGGTGGCAGGAAACAAGGGGGAAAAGGGAGATTTGGCTTGGATCCTTCAAGATTTTGGATTCTCTTCTGAACGCTGTGGGAGCCAAGGAAGGGTTTCAAATTGAGGTGCGGGAGTTTCAAACCTGATGTGCCTTCCAGAGGGACGGCTTCCACTGCCACAGAGGATTAAGAAGGCAGGGAAAGATGAGAGGAAGGAAGGACCATTCATGGGACAGGTAGTAATACGAGCAAAAAGTGGTGAGGGTCTGAACTGGGCCCCTACAAGAAGATGGGTGTGAGACCTATTTAGGAGGTGAAATTGAAAGAATATCATGAAAATTTAGATATGGGGGTGAGGCAGAGGGAGGAGGCAAAAGGGAATCCGAGTTTCTGGGTTGGGCAAATTGGGTGGCCAAAGGTATCATCTACAGGGAATACTTGAGAAGGGTTCTTACCTAAAAAGGTAGGTTATTAGGGGGATGGTGTTGGCTTTCACTTTGGAAAAGTTGAGTTTGAGATGCTTGTGAAACATGCAAGACACTCAGCAGTTGTCTGAAAGGACTTAGAGCTCCAGAAGGGTGGATTGGGCTAAGGATCAGAGTTTATATCGAAGTCACCAGTGTGTCCTGGCTGAGATCCAGGGTCTGGATGAAGTCACCTGGGGGCTGATTTAAAATGATCAGGGCAGAGGGCTAAGAATGGAACCATATGAAAAGGTTCATGTTTGGTCTTTGTTGTCTTGTTTCATTTTGTTAAAATGGGGAATCTTGAAGATACTTTTTATGCTGACAATAAAGGAGCCAAAGGAGAAAATTTGAAGATGCAAAGAGAACAGAGAAGTGACAGTGATTTTCCTGGGGGCATAAGTTATTTATTTATTCAACCATTCAATAGACATTTACTGAGTGCCTCCACAAGGCTGAGAATAAATGACCCCCGCCCTCATGCACTTGACGTTCTAGAAGAGATGACAGAGTCCCAACAAGAAATAAATGACAGAGTATGTTAGAAAGTGACAAGTGCTATAGAGAAAAAAAAGGCTGCATAAGAAGGATGGAGAGTACAGCATGTGTGATTTAAATAGTGATTAGGGAAGAATCTCCTGAGGTGACAAAAATTCAAAGGAGATAAAGGAGAGAGTCATGCAGACTTCCAGGGGAAGAATTTCCTGTGTTGATCTGCTTTACATGGATGGAAGCTACTAATTAAATGTTAATTTCACTCAAAAAATACATTCATGAAATGTTTAGAATAGCATTTGATTAGATATCTGGGCACTGCGGCCTAGCCAAGTTGACATAAAATTCACCATCACAGAGGCTAACAACAGAAGCGAGGAGACCAATTATAAAGCTATCATATTAACACAGGGGAGAGGTGATGGCGGCTTGAACCAGGATATTACAGTAGAGGTGGAGAGAAATGGCCAAAGTCTGGTTATCTCTGCAGGCAGCGGTTACCTTGCTGGGAGTCCAAAGATGACAAGAAATGGTTCCTGTGGTCAAAGTCCTCACAGTCTATAACAGTTATTAAAACTGTAATTACTTATATATTCCTGGCATCTCCATTACCTTGATTATTACCTTCTTGTTTCAATCATATTCAGCATCTATCCTAACAGAATAGCATCAGAATCTTCCAACAGAAAGGACGCCAGTCATGATGCCATACTGGTGGTCACGCTCATAATTCACAATAATCCCAATGAATACTATTAAGTCATTAAACCCCACATGGAGTGCCTTGGCTGCTAAACAAAACTCAGTCAACTTTGAAAAGCAGGCCAGTGTCCTACTCAGGAGATGACACAGGGTGCTTTATCAGGTCATAGCTAGAGTGCTATTCTCAGGTCTGGCCTCCATCTTTCAGGTGGGACATCAAGAAGCTAGAGCTAATCCAAAGATGGGTAGCATAGGTGGTAGAGATGGGAGCTTGGGAGATGGTGTGGTGACCTGGTTTCACAAATAAATTGGAATGGTTAATTTAGTGAAAAGAAGATTTATTTATTCATGCATCTGACAAATTTTTTCTGTCCCTCCTATCTGTCTGATGGGGGTAGGTCTTAGAGAAATGAAAAGGAATAAAATTTAGCTCTTGTACTCGAAGAAGCTTATAGTAAAATAGAATAGGGATAAAGGTAAGAAATGGTCAATTTATACACGGTGTGCTATGAGCTGTGATGGGGCGTGGTCTACGATGCTCTCTGAGCACACAGAGGAGACATCTAACCTAGACTTGGGGGATCTGAGAAGGCATCTTAAGACTGTCAAAATTTCAGGAACATAGAACTCAGCTGTTTAATGAGTAACTTTATCAAAAAGACCTATTTAAAATTCAGAATTCTTCACCCAACTATAAACACAAGAAAAGTACACACTCTTATTCATCTTTTTTCCTAAGTTAATCATCTACCACAATTCCTAGTCCTTAATGGATTTGTACACACATTGGCTGGAATCAACTCACCAGAACAGTTGGAGCTGTCAGACAGTGGACTGCATGGTCTCCGAAGGTAGCGAGCAATTTATGGACAGGGTGTTCCAACCCTAAGGAGCATTAAGGAGGCTAGAGGATCTGTCTGGAGACTAGTGTCTAGAAAGCCACTATGTGAGGTAGCTCTCTTTATGCATCTAGCATGCGTTTCCACTGGGATCCAGAGATATGCTTAAACTTTCCACCAAAGCATCCCTCAAGCCAAAGAGAATGAATACGCAGCTTCAAATAGCCTGCCTCACGCCTGGAATATATTTGAAGCTTTTTTGCTTTATTTGAAAAATTCGATGGACTTTGCATTCTACTTTATAATATCGCCATTGTTTTAATAACCCTTCCCAAAAAAGTGTTGGCATAAAATTGAGCACTGCAAAAAATATCCTGTATTCATCCTTGGCCTTATGTAATCTTTGGCATATAACTCCACCTATGGCATGCCTAGCCCAGACTGAGAGGCACGAACCTAGAGGTTACTATCGAACCATTGACCAGATTAGTTACCATCTTCTGAGGCCTGGTAGCTTGTATACCTGGAATAGAGATGGGCGTCTAGGAGGTAGTCAATAAATCATGGCTGAATGATATATGCCTTCTCATGTATTTATCTTAATCTAGGCATTTCCAAGCACATGCTTTTCTTTCTCTAGAAGCTTATTTCTATTTCTGTAAACTCAAACATTTTTTGAACATGTATAAGGCATGATCTGTAGTATTGAAAAATCCCAAAATGCATTCATTTAGATTCAATGCTTATAATTTCGATTTTCACTAAAGACTTAGGGAGAAATCCGTAATAAACTTCTCTGATAATCTATTTTTTTTCTCCTCTTTTGATCCTAATACTGTTCTGTGAATCATATACTCTTGGAATTATTTTCATTTTATTTTGTTTTCATTAAGGAGTACTTGAAAAAAGCTTAGTTAGGGAGTTAAAAAAAATAACATTTTTGTATATCCAGTATGAGAAGTTACTTTTAAAAAGTTTTTCCTTTGTAAGATGTTTTTTGTAACCTTTTTTTATAGGTTGGTTTTATGGCTATGCATGAGGGTCTCTTGAGAATGCTGCTAAAATAGGCTTTTGCTGACTTGAAGGATAAAAGGAAATGGGAAGAAATCCAAATGTGTCCCACTACTGCATGAATGGTTCCCTCTATATATAAGAAATTATTTTTCTGTAACTCAGTGATTTGGAAAAACACATATTCACTAGTTTCCTAGGAGTAAAAAAAAAAAAATTTAAAACAATTTTAGATACTATAGGGGAAAACTTTAATTTTCTACTATCTTCTATTATAGAGAGTTTTTTCTTTCATTTTATTTTTTATTTTTTTTATTTCAGCATATTATAGGGGTACAAAAGTTTAGGTTATGTATATTGCCCCTGCCCCCACCCCACTTCCCTGAGGCAGAGCTTCAATCATGTCCATCCCCTAGAAAGTGCACATCGCACTCATTATGTATGTATACACCTATCCCCTCCACCCCTTATCTGCCCGACACCCGATTAATGTTATTCCTATATGTGCTCTTAGGTGATGATCAGTGAAACCAATTTGATGGTGAGTACATGTGTGCTTATTTTTCCATTCTTGGGATACTTCACTTAGTAGAATGGGTTCCAGCTCTACCCAAGAAAATACAAGAGGTGCTATATCACCATTGTTTCTTATAGCTGAGTATACTCCATGGTATACATATACCACATTTTATTAATCCACTCATGTATCAATGGGCACTTGGGTTGTTTCCACATCTTTGCAATTGTGAATTGTGCTGCTGTAAACATTTGAGTACAGATGTCTTTTTTATAGAATGTCTTTTGTTCTTTTGGGTAGATGCCCAGTAATGGGATTGCTGGAGCAAATGGTAGATCTACTTGTATCTCTTTAATGTATCTCCATATTGTTTTCCACAGAGGTTGCACTAGTTTGCAGTCCCACCAGCAGTGTATGAGTGTTCCTATCTCTCTGCAACCATACCAACATTTATTGTTTTAGGACTTTTTGATAAAGGCCATTCTCACTGGAGCCAAGTGATATCTCATTGTGGTTTTGATTTACATTTCCCTGATGATTAGAGATGTTGAGCATTTTTTCATATGGTTGTTGGCCATCCTTCTGTCTTATTTTGAAAAGTTTCTGTTCATGTTCTTTGCCCACTTTTTGATAGCATTGTTTGATTTTTTCTTGCTGATTTTCCTGAGTTCTAAATAGATTCTAGTTATCAGCCCTTTATCGGATGTGTAGCATGCGAAAATTTTTTCCCATTCTGTAGGTTGTCTGTTTGCTCTCGTGACAGTTTCTTTGGCTGTGCAGAAGCTTTTTAATTTGATCAGGTCCCATTTATTTATTTATTTTTATTATTGCTATGATTGCCTTTGGGGTCTTCTTCATAAGCTCTTTGCCTAGACCAATGTCTAGAAGAGTTTTTCCCACATTTTCTTCAAGAATTCTAATAGTTTCACACCTTAGGTCTGTTATCCACCGTGATTTGATTTTTTGTGAGAGGTGAAAGGTGTGGGTCCTGTTTCAGTCTTCTACATGTGGCTATCCAGTTTTCCCAGCACCATTTATTGAATAAGGATTCTTTTCCTGAGTGAACGTTTTTGTCTGCTTTTTCAAAGATTAGATGGTTATATGAGGATGGTTTTATATATGGATTCTCAGTTCTGTTCCACTGGTCTGCGTCCCTGTTATTGTGCCAATACCAAGCTGATTTAATAACCACAGCCTTGTAGTATAGTTTGGAGTCTGGTAAATTAATACCTCCCATTTTGTTCTTATTGCCTAAAATTGCTTTTGCAAAACGGGGTCTTCTCTGGTTCCATACGAAGTGTAAAATTATTTTTTCTATATCTGTGAAAAATGATGTTGGTAATTTAATAGGGATTGCATTGGATCTGTAGGTCACTTTGGGTAGTACAGACATTTTAACAATGTTGATTCTTCCGACCCACCAGCATGGTATGGTTTTCCACCTGTTTACGTGCTCTGCAATTTCCTTCCTCAGTGTTTCATAGTTCTCCCTGTAGAGGTCTTTTAACTCCTTAGTTAAATATATTCCTAGGTACTTTATTTTCCTTGTTGCTATTGTGAAGGGTATTGAGTCTTTGATTTGGTTCTCAGTTTGACTGTTACTGGCGTATATGAATGCCTCTGATTTGTGTGTATTAATTTTGTATCCTGAGACTTTACAGGAGTCTCTTGGTTGAATCCTTTGGGTTTTCTAGATATAATATCATATCATCTCATCAGCAAAGAGTGAGAGTTTGATCTCTTCTGCCCCTATTTGGACGCCTTTAATTCTGCTCTCTTGCATGATTGCTCTCCCAAGGACTTCCAGCACTATGTTGAATAGAAGTGGAAAAAGTGGGCAACCTTGTCTGGTTCCAGTTCTAAGTGGGAATGCTTTCAATTTTTCCCCATTCAGTATGATGTTGGCTGTGGGTTTGTCATATATGGCTTGTATCATTTTTAGGTAGGCCTAAAAATGATACAAGCCATATATGCCTATTTTGTTAAGCGTTTTTATCATAACATTTTATTTATTTATTTAGAGACAGAGTCTTGCTCTGTTGCCTGGGCTACAGTGCTGTGGCATCAGCCTAGCTCACAGCAACCTCAAACTCCTGGGCTCAAGTGATCCTCCTACCTCAGTCTCCTGAGTAACTGGGACTATGGGCATGCACCACCATGCCCAGATATTTTTTTCTATTTTTAGTTGCCTGGCTAATTTCTTTCTATTTTTATTAGAGATGGGATCTTGCTGTTGCTAAGGCTGGTCTCGAACTCCTAACCTCAAGTGATCCTCCTGCCTCGGGCTCCCAGAGTGCTAGGATTACAGGCGTGAGCCACCACGCCCAGCGTTCCATATTTTATTATTTTAAGAGATTTATTCTATTTCATAATTCAGAGTACATCTCTCATTTTTCTTATGATGTTTCCAGTAAGGCAAAATTATTGACTATTTTAGGTAGTGTCAGTTCTTAATTATCCCTTGATATTTGATTTAGGACATTTCTGGATCACTTTTCCTTTTCCTGTTCCTTCTCTCTTTCTTTCCAACTCTTTCATGTCAGTGGAGTATGTTGCAGATAAATGTTGGTTGGATAAACAAAGGAGTTGATGCACATCCACAAAATGCAAATCATTTTAATATTTAATTTAAAAACATGTACCAAGGAAGGTAAATGCACTACCCCACCACCCACGTCAAACAATGTAGATACTGGTTCCCTTTCTATCTTCTCTTGACCAATTCCCTGCAGTGAGCTTTAGTCAAATGTCAGAAAAGTTAGTCACCGGAAAGTTAACCTGGAAATCAGAATTCCCTCTGCCTTCAATTTTCTGAAAGTTAAGTCATCATAGGGCACACTTTCTCAAGTCTATAGCATATAGTAAGTGTAAATACAGAACGTGAACTTGTGTGCCATGCTCCAAAGAGTTGGCTTTCTAGGTCCAAAAAAAAGGACATAGATTTTCAGATGTTGAATGCACATAGATGGCAGACATCATTAATGCAAGCGCATTTCTGCATTTTGTGGTCTGACTCTTAGTAAGTCAGCCAAGAAGGCTCTCCCTTTTGCCCTGGATTTGGTGGGAGAATGGTCTGACATGTGAAGCTTTGTCACTGAAAGCAGCACTTTGGCAGCTAGAAATAACCTTATATAGCAACACTGCTTCACTCTCCCTGTGCCAGAAAGATCTGTATGGAATGTGGTGACTTGTGATGCTGATAAGGACATTCCACAGGAGGCTGCTGGGGTTGGGTTGAAGAGGGAGCACTGTAGCACAATTCCCATTAACCCTGGCTCTGCTTTCTGACCAGTGAAGAGAGCAGCTGGCATAGTTCTCATTAGTCAGCAGTGGCAACCTGGGCTTGGCCTATTTTTGTTTGAAACATTTGGAATTGTCAAGCCAAAATGCATTTCCTATGGAGTGAATTTGCCTCTGCTAGCCTTTCAGGTAGTTTATTATTATAAAGGGGACACAGGCATCCAGAGTCACTGGCAAGCTATTGTTTTTCCTTTGCTGAGAATAGCAGGAACAGACAAAAAAGCCCTTCAGAAAATAATTTACCTAGACTTTTACAAGGCAATGAGAAGATTAATTGACATCAGGCTGAGAGATCTTCCCAGTGTCATAAAGGGTAGAAAATGTCTCTGAAGGTCATGCATATCTAAGAAGTGTCACTCTGATCTTGGTACAATTGTGGCTTAAAATGCAGAGATCAGGGATTTTATGATAAAAACTCTTAACAAAATAGGCATAGATGAGACTTACCTTAAAATTATTAAGGCCACATATGATAAACTCACAACCAATATCATACTGAATGGGGAAAAATTGAAAGCATTTCCGCTTAGAACTGGAACCAGACAAGGTTGCCCACTATTTCCACTTCTATTCAACATAGTGCTGGAAGTCCTTGCTAGAGCAATCAGACAAGAGAATGGAATTAAGGGTGTCCAAATGGGAGCAGAAGAGGTCAAGCTGTCACTCTTTGCTGATGATATGATATTATGTCTAGAAAATCCCAAGGATTCAACCAGGAATTGATAAATGAATTCAGTAAAGTCTCAGTACACAAAATGAATGCACACAAATCAGTGGCATTCATATATGCCAATAACAGTGAAGCCGAAAATTAAATCAAAGATGCAACACCTTTCACAATAGCATCAAAGAAAATTAAATATTTAGGAATACATTTAACGAAGGAGGTGAGAGACATGTATAGGGAGAACTACAAAGTACTGAGAAAAGAAATTGTAGAAGATGTAAACAGATGGAAAACCCTACCATGCTCATGGATTGGCAGAATCAATGTCCATACTACCTAAAGTGATCTACAGAATTAATGCAATTCCTATCAAAATACCATCATCATTCTTTACAGACCTAGAAAAAATAATTCTATGCTTCATATGGAACCAGAGAAGATCTTGTATAGCCAAAGCAATCTGCAGCAAAAAGACCAAATCGGGAGGCATCTGTCTACCAGACTTCAAGCTTTACACCAAGACTATAGTAACCAAAACAGCATGGTACTGGCATAAGAACAGAGATATAGACCTTTGGAACAGGACTGAGAACCCAGATACAAAACCATTCCATATTGTCATTTAATCTTCAACAAAGCAGACAAAAATATACACTGGGGAGAAAAATCTCTATTCAATAAATGGTGCTGATAAAACTGGATAATCACATGCAGAAGATTGAAATTAGATCCCCACCTCTCACCTCTCACAAAAATCAACTCATGTTGGATAACAGACCTAAACCTAAGGCATGAAACCTTAAGAATTCTAGAAGAAAATGTTGGGAAAACTCTTATAGACATCGGCCTATCCAAAGAATTTATGAAGAAGACACCCAAAGTAATCACAGCAGCAACAAAAATAAATAAATGGAACCTGACCAATTTAAAAAGCTTCTTCACAACCAAGAAAACTGTCATTAGAGCGAATAGACAACCTACAGAATGGGAGAAAATATTTTCATTCTACACATTCGATAAAGGGCTGATAACAAGAATCTGTATAGAACTCAAGAAAATTAACAAGAAAAAATCAAACAACCCCATCAATAAATGGGCAAAAGACATGAACAAAAACTTTTCAAAAGACAGAATAACGGCCAGCAAACCTATAAAAAAGTGCTCAACATCTCTAATCATTAGGAAAATGCAAACAAATCAAAACCACAATGAGATATCACCTATCTCCAGTGAGAATGGCCTTTATCAAAAAGTACCAAAACAACAAATGCTGGCATGGATGTGGAGAGATTGGAACACTCTTAAACTACTGGTGGGACTGTAAATTAGTACAACCCCTGTGGAAAGTAATTTGGCAATATCTCAAGAAGTTAAAAATAGAAATACCATTTGATCCAGAAATCCCTCTACTAGGCATCTACTCAAAGGAAAAAAGACATTCTATAATAAAGACATCTACACTCAAATGTTTATGGCAGCAAAATTCACAATTACAAAGATGTGGAAACAACTCAAGTGGCCATCAATGCATGAGTGGATTAATGTGGTATATGTATACCAGGGAGTACCACTCAACTACAAAAAACAATTGTGAACTAGCATCTCTTATATTATCCTGGATAGAGCTTGAGCCCATCCTTCGAAGTGAGGTATCACAAGATTAGAAAAACAAGCACCACATGTACTCACCATCAAATTGGTACTAACTGATCAACACTAAGGCGCTCACATGGTAGTAATATTCATCAGGTGCCAGTCAGGTGGGAGGTGGGAGGTGGGTGGTGGGGGTGGGTAAACTCACAACCAATGGGTGTGAGCATACTGTATGGGGGAAGAGCATGCTTGTAGCCCTGGCTTGGGCGAGGCAAAGGCACTATATGTAACCAAAATGTTTGTAGCCCCATAATATTCTGAAATAAAAAAAAAGAAAATCCTCTCCCCTCTTAAATGAGGACTGAAAATGGAAGCACTTAAAGGATACTTCTATGGAGACAGACTGACAAACTCAGCAGAGTGGCTTTGTCACACTGCACGTCTATCATGGGACACCAGGTACCAGACAGAGAGGGCTTCTCTTGGACCCAATCTGATTTTTCATCTTTGTGTTGCCAGCACCTTAGCATACTGCCCAGCACATAGTAGGTGTCAAACTTCCTTCCCTTTCTTCCTCTTCCTCCTTCCATTTCTCCCTCTGTTCTCTCCTTCCTTTCTCCTTCTCCTCGTGGTTTTCTCAACCTTCATCCACCAAGAGCTTCTTATATCCCAGGCACTGTGCCCAGGCCTGATGGATGGTGAATTTCAGGGACATGCATCATCCTAAATATTATGAAAAAAAATTTCCCTAACCGAGATCATTTAATTTTCAACCTCATTCTGTGCTACTTTTAATACATTCTGGTTTCTGCACTTAAAAAAATTACAGTCATTATTTATTAAACATGACCTACAGACCAGGCCTAGCAGTAGTCACCTAATTCATTAATTCACTTACCTATTCACAAACACTTGTTATGTAGCTTCTGAGTCTCATGTTATTACTTATACTATTCTTCATATTATCCATGAGCCTCATGAAGCTCCTGGTGGGGTGGGGGAAGAGAAGCAATATGCAAACTATCATCATATATGATGTCAGGTGGTAATGAGTGACGCAAACAAAAATGAACCAGTACAAGATTCAGAGAGAGAGAGTGGCCAGGTGGAAAGGTGGGTGCATTTTGAGAAAGAACTGGAGCAGGTCCTATGGAAACTGGGGGAAAAGCATGGTAGCCAGAGGGAACAGCAAATGCAAAGGCCCTGAGGCAGGACAGTGCCTGCATGTTTAAGATCTAGGGTTGGACTGCGGGGTGATGAGAAGGAAGTGATAGGAGATGAGATCACAGAGCTGGCAAGGGTGATTCTTCTTACAGCCTTATAAGCCACACTAAGGACCCTGGCTCTCCTTCTGAGTCAGATGGGAAGCAGTAACATTTTTGAGGTAAAGTACAAAGGACATGATCTCCTGCATGTTACAGTGGTTAAGTCCTTAGGTCTTGGGCAAGCAGCTAGTTGGGAATCGTGCCTCTGCTCCTTGCTAGTTGTATGACCACAGGTAAGTTACTCAACTTCAGTGTGCCTTCTTTGTGACATGTGTATCTACTCCGTAGGGTTGTTATCAGAAGAGTTACATAAGTTAATATTTGTAAAGTACATATTGTATAAAACAAATGTATTTTTTTTTAAAATCACTTAAAAATTTGCTAGGTAGTTATGACCTACCTGTCAACAATGAATCAAGTGACTTCTCTAAGGCCACAGCTCATAGATGACCTGGTCAGGATTTATAACCAGGTCTATATGACTCTGAAGCCCACATTTTTACCATAATGACATGGTACCTGCCTCTTGCCCTCTGCAATGTCAGCTGCTGGAGCTGTCATCTAATGAGATGGTAACACTGTGTTTTATGGGTTGAGTTGCGTCCCCTCCAAATTCATGTGTTGAAGTCCTATCTCCAGCTAGCTCAGAATGTGACTTTACTTGGAGATAGGGCTTTTATAGAGGTAATAAAGTTAACATGAGGTCATTTGGATGGGCCTTAATCCAATACGACTGGTGTTCTTATAAAACTGGGAAAATTTGGACACAGAGGTGCACACACACACACACACACACACTCACACTCAGAAGGGCATGTGAAAATTGGAATTATGCTCCCATAAGCTAAGGAATGGCAAGAAACTATGAGAGAGGCCTGGAACAGATCCTATTTTGGCTTCTGTAGAGGGAGCATGGCCCTGCCAACACTTTGATCTTGGACTTCCAACCTCCAGAACTGTGAGAGAATACATTTGTGTTGTTTAAGCCACCCAGTCCATGGTACTTTGTTATGGCAGCCCTAGAGAACTAGAATGCTGTTTTTGGTTATCTTAAATATTTAATAATCAAATAAGTCCTTGCAAAATTTCTAGTGAAGACACAGTGCTAGACTTCTTCCCTAGTGAAGGGGGCTGAGCTTCGTGCAGCTTCTGTGTTGTCCAAACCCTTTGCCCGAGGGTGGGTTAGAAGCTGCAGCAAGACATTTACAATTAAAGGTGATTGCAAGTAGGAGTGATCATCCAGGTCTCTGATGTGTGCTAATTTCCGCCTGTAATTAACCTGTCAACACCACCTGTTAACAAACCTAGGGGGTTGCCAACATTGATCAAATAAAACAGCAGAAAATTGAATCCAATGGAAAAAATGTCACATCAAAGTTTCAGAAGCATTTTTTAAAAAATCTGTTCTGATTTTGCTGACTTTTTAAGTAAGACAAATCATTCCTGATGAGTTGAGATTGCTAGCACCTGGGCAGGCTGGTAAGGCACCTCATCTTGATTACCCGTTGTGTGGTTTCATTTCAGCCTGAGATCTTAATTCCAGCAAATGATTTCCCCAGCACACGCATTGAAAAGTTATGTGCCTGCTGAAGATGGATTTAACCACATTCAGCTATTAGAAAGATTGTGTTGGGGGCTGTGGCTTTATTTATTTTTTAAACGTTTGTGCAGTGTAGTGGCAAATGAATGTTCAATAAATATAATTTTCATGATCACACTTAATATTTTCCCTCAATCTTGATCTCTTCCCCTAGATTATTAAATTCCCTATGTTAATAATACAACAAGGATCCATAATTTCCCCGGAATTTCTACAGTTTTCACACTCTTCTAGAAATACTTGGTAAATTTTCCCATAGCTGCTATAAAATAGCCTCAGAGGCTGGTGGGGCCACCAACTGAAGGTCTGATACATTGTTCAGCAACCTTGTAACTACTTCCCAACCAAGAATCTAGATTTAAAGATCATGGATGTAGAAGACCACAGACCTTGATTTGAATTCAGCTCTGGCACTCGCTGTAACATTTTTAGGAATACCTTCTGAGGCTGTGGCCCCCAAAATAATTTTTAAAAGAAATAGAGACAGTTTACCTCTTGAGAAGCAATTGTTGATTACCTGAGAGAAGGAAAGTTCATAATGATTATTTAAATCAGTGCTTCATTAATGTTAATATTTCAATAGGAGAAGTAGGATAATAATAGTTAATTTTTACTTGTTCTTGATTTACATATTCCATTAATTTAGATGGATGCTTTGCAGTACCTAATGAGAAATTTGAGCAATTTCTCAAAAAAAAAAATGATAATGACAACAAATAATTGATATTGTGCTTGCCAGGAACCAGTCACTATTCTCAGTATTTATATATATTTACTCTTTTAAGCTTCCTAAATTATCCTAAGAAGCAGGCACATCTATCCCTAGTTGTCAGATGAGGTTACTGAGGCACAGAGAGCTCAAGGAACTTGCTCAAGGTCACACAGGGCTAGTAAGTGGCAGAACACCGGAACCCAGAGGAGTTTGTGTGGGCCATAAAAACACACACACCTTTTACGACATGGTTAGGGAATAATGAAATTCGGGCACAAATCCACAGAAATGGTTTACAAACTTGTCATTGTTTTTCCTTTTTAGCTACTATTCAACTTGCCCCGAGACACTGAACATGTGGGGTGGGAAGAGGGGTGAGGGTCTTTCCATTAATAATTAAGGAAGTAGTGATGAGGGAAAAAGAAACCCTGGTATGGCCAATACGAGTTGAACTTTTAGATTGATCTTAAGGTAGACCTAAGGCACTCAATTGGGCCAAAAGTCACGCTAAGCTGAAGGCAATGCCTGCCAAAGAATGGTGTGATTTGGGTCGAGCTCTTCTGGATCATTAGCTCTGGTGGCTCCATTAACAGGGTGAAAACCAATCCTCCTGCTAAAGAGGATGCTCTCGACAAAGCCACATGAGAGAAACTATGGAAGGTATAGAATTTGGGACTACTGACTATTATTTCTCTTTCAGAAGCATCTTTTTTAAAACTGAATTTAACTTTTTTAGTACTATCCTTAAATAGAGAAATTGGAAAACCATCAAGTAGCTGTTTTCCTTTTTTATCACATTCTTTCTTGTCTCTCAACAGTTGTCCCTGGACTTTCCTACTTTTCTATTTTATAGACGTTATAAGATGACTTCATGTCGTAGCGCCCGCACATCACGCCCAGCCTTTCCTGTTATGAGCCCTGGGAACACTTCTAAACTTGATGACAGCTGTCAGAAAACACATGCTAATGAGGCAATGGGATCACCTGACACCAGAGTCTCATAGCCAGACTTGGGAAGTAGGAAGGAAGCCTCATTGTAAGGCGATTTCACCACCGTATGTGTGACCACGTGTGTGGGTGCTCTGGGCTGAACTGTGACCCCCACGCGCAAATCCGTAGTCCTAAATCCTAGAGCTTCAGGGTGTGAATGTATTTGGAGACAGGCCTTTAAAGAGGTAATTAAGGTAAAATGAGGTCCTATGAGTGAGTAGACCCTAATCCAACATGCCTGGTGTCCGTATAAGAAGAGGAGATGCGGACACAGACACACACACAGAGAAGACCACGTGAGGACACAGGGAGAAGACAGTCACCTACAAGCCAAAGAGAGAGGCCTCTGAAGTAACCAACCCTGCAGACACCTTGACCTCGGACTTCTATCCCCAGAACAATGAGAAAACAAACTTCTGTTTTTCAAGCCGCTCGGTCTGTGGCTTTTGCTATTGCAGCCCTAGCTGACTAATCCAGAGGGTGTCAGGTTTACAACCCTTCCATTCACAGAATGCAGAGTGGTTAATGTCCACTACCCACCCCATGTTCCCTCAGCATTAGCCTCCCTGGCCTCCTCGCTGCTCCTCGCACACGCTGCTCCCTCTGCCCGGACACACTTCTCCCAGACACACTCCTGTTGTCCCTCTCTCAGTTCCTTCCAGTCTCTTTGAATCTTCTCAGCAAGGCCCTCTTTGGCTACCTCATTCAAAGTGACAAACCACCTCCTCCCATCTCCCAGCACTCTTTATCCTCTTTGCTACTTCATTGTCCTCTGTAGTGCTTGTCACCTCCAAACATCCTCTATCATGCACTTATTTAATCAGTTAACTTCCCTATTAGAATACAAGATCCATGAAAAAGAGAGATTTTTGTCTGTTTTGTTCACTGATACATGTCCAGCACTGAGACAGCAATAGGCACATAGTAGGCACTCAAGAAATATTTGTTGGATGAAAGCATAAATAATAATAATACTAATGAGTTAATGTGAGTTGAGTAATGTGTGCCAGATAATAAAGTGCTTTACATGTATTGATTCATTAAATATGCATAGATACATACTTAATATATCATATTTGATATATAATTGCCTTGGGTATATCATAAAAATATTCTTATGTGATTAAAAATTATTGATTTTTTTCCTTCTTTTTTGTATATTGTAGGAGTGGGTAAGGACTTTGTCTAAAGCCGCATAGCTGGTGACAAAACCTGTGGGACCTTGAGTCAGCACAAAGAAAGATCTGTTTTTTCAGAAAGGAGATGATGCCGATGGGAACTGGTGTTTACCAGTCGCTGATGGCTGAGCACCCACCCTGTGTGGGGCATGGTCTTCCCTTAGCAGACCAGGCAGGGCAGGGAGAAAATCATCTGCAAAACAGAAAATGCAGAAGTGAAATGCAAGGACTGGATTAAAAAGTACATTATGCCTTAGCCCAAACACTTCCCACCTTTCTTACCACAGCCTTCAAAGTAAGAAACAGCCTTTGATTAGCTGCTAAAATTTCGAAGCAGATAATTTCTTTGAAACACTAAATTTCGATCTCAGTTGCTTTTATGCTTTGTGATCCTTATTTATTACTTATCGCAGCATAGAGTAGTTTATAGTTGCCAGGACAATTATAATATATACAACATCAATGACACTGCTAGATTTTTTATAAAAGAAAAAAATTGAATGAAAAATTATAATTTGAAAGCATAACAGGTGTGAAATTGCTACCTTTACTCTCTCTATGCATTTGTCATCTTCTGGATTACAGTATGTTGGAGACAGCATCTGGGGACTGAATTGAATAATTTGAAGGGGGCAATGATACACTTTTGTAAATTAAACACAACTGCCAGGAAGATTGATTAAGTACAACTTAACTGACACCTCATTATATATTCAGATGAAGTTCCTTGTCATTCTTCAGAAAAAAAAAAGAATAAATAGCTCCCTAATTTGTTTTTTTAACTTTTTAATGGATATACAGTTATTCTGTTGTATTTTTTTTTTATATTTCAAACTATTTATAGGGTACAAATGTGTTGTTACATGGATACCTTATAGATACTTAAGGGCTTTTAGTGTGCCCGTCACCATAGTAGTGTTCATTGTACCTGATGGGTTCCTCTACCTTCCCCTCCTCCCCTCCCTCCTTCTAGGTTTCCAATGTCCTTTTCATCTCTTTGTGCCTGTGGTGTGTCCAGCATTTAGCTCCCAATTATAAGTGAGTACATGTGGTATTTGTTTTTCCATTCTTAAGATACTTCATTTAGGATAATGGTCTCCAGTTCTATCCAAGTTACTGTAAAAGATAATATAATATTTCACCCATTTTTATGGCTGAGTACTTCTCCAGTGTGTGTGTGTGTGTGCACCACATTTTCTTAATCCATTTATGAATTGATGGGCATTGGATTGATTCCACATCTTTGCAATTATGAATTATGCTATGATAAATACTTGAGTGCAGGTGGCTTTTTGATAAGATGACTTCTTTTCCTTTGGGTAGATATCCAGCCATGGGATTGCTGGATCAAATGGTAAGTCTACACTTGTTTCTTTGAGGACTCTCCATACTGTTTTCCGTGGAGATTGTACTAATGTGCAGTCCTCCCAGCAGTGCATAACCATTCCTTTCTCTCTGCATCCGTGCAGCATCTATTGTTTTTTGACTCTTTAGTAATGGCCATTCCGACAGGGGTAATACGATATTTCAGTGGGGTTTTAATTTCCACTTCCCTGTTGATTAGTAATGTTGAACATTTTTTTCACACATTTGTTGGCCGTTTGTCTATCTTCTTTTTTTTTATTTCAAAATATTATGGGGCTTCAAATGTTTTTGGTTACATGTATTGATTTTGTCATGCTTGAATCAGGGTTCTTAAGTGTGCCTGTCACCCAGATAGTGTTCATTGTACCTGTTAGGTAGGTTTTCACCCAACTACTGCTTCTCCCTCCCCCTGCTTGATTTCCGCTGAGTTTTACTTCCTTCTGTGCACATGTGTGCTCATCAATTAGTTGTAATTTAATAGCAAGTGTTACATGTGGTGTTTTTCCATTTTCACTGGGGATGATGGTTGTTGCAAAAAGTCTTAATTCATCCTTCCTCATGGATGCATAGTATTCTATAGTATACATGTACCAAATTTTGTTAATCCACTCATGTACCACATTTTCTTAATACACTTAGCCCAAACACTTCCTACCTTTCTTATCACAGCCTTCAAGATAAGAAACAGCCTTTGATTTGCTGCTATAATTTCTAGGCAGATAATTTCTCTGAAATGCTAAATTACAATCTTGGTTGCTTTTGTGCTTTGTGATCCTTATTTATTACTTACAGCAGCATAGAGTAGTTTACAGTTGCTAGGGCCCATTATAATATAGAAAATATAGAAAATTGATGGGCACTTGGGTTGATTCCACATCTTTGCATTGTGAATTTTGCTGCAGTAAACATTTGGGAGCAGGTGTCTTTTGATAAAATCGCTTCTTTTCCTTTAGGTAAGTGTTCTCTAGTGGGATTGCTGGATCAAATGGTAGGTCTACTTGTAGTTCTTTGAGGAATCTCCATACTGTTCTCCATAGAGGTTGTATGAATTTGCAGTCCCACCAGCATTGTTTAAGCATTCTTTTCTCTCTGCATCCATGCCAGAATCTATTGGTTTTGGACTTTTTAATGAAAGCCATTCTAACTGGGCCAAGGTGATATCTCATTGTGGTTTTAATTTGCGTTTCTCTGATGATTAGTGATGTTGAGCATTTTTAATATGTCTATTGGCCAGTTGTCTATATTCTTTTGAAAAGCTTCTGTTAATGTCTTTTGTCTGCTTTTTAATGGGGTTGTTTTTTTCTTGCTGATTTGCTTGAGTTATTTGTAGATTCTGATTATTAGCCCTTTATCAGATGTATAGCTCATGAGTATTTTCTCCCATTCTGTAGGTTATCTATTTGCTCTGTTGATTAGTTCCTTAACTGTACAGAAGCTTTTAAATTTAATAAAGTTCCAGTTATTTATCTTTGTTGTTGTTATGATTGCCACTGGGGTCTTCTTCATAAATTCTTTGCCTAGGCCGATATCTAGAAGAGTTGTTCCAAAATTTTCTTCTAGAATTCTTATGGTTTCACACCTTGAGTTTAAGTCTTCTATCCATTTTGAATTAATTTTTGTGAGTGGTGAGAGATATGGACCCTGTTTAATTCTTCTGCATGTGGCTATCCAATTTTCCCAGCACCATTTATTGAATAGGGCTTCTTTTCCCAAGCATATATTATTGTCTGCTTTGTCAAAGATCAGTTAGCTGTATATGGATGATTTTATATCTGGATTCTCTGTTCTGTTCCTTTGGTCTATGTGTCTATTTTTGCACCAATACCATGCTATTTCGGTTACTGTGGACTTGTAATATAATTTGAATTCAGGTAATGTGATACCTCCAGATTTGTTCTTTTCACTTAAGATTGCTTTGGCTATTCGAGCTCTTTTCTGGTTCCAAATGAAGCATAGAATTATTTTTTCTAGATCTGTGAAATATAACATTGGTCTTTTGATGAGGATTGCATTGAATCTATGAATACCTTTGAGTAGTGTGGAGATTTTAAGAATGCTGATTCTACCAATCCATGAGCATGATATGGTTTTCCATTTGATGTGTTGTCTGAAATTTCTTTCATCAGTGTTTTATAGTTCTCCTTGTAGAGATCTTTCACCTCCTTGGTTAAGTATATTCCTAGGTATTTTATTTTCTTTGTAGCTATTGTTAATGGAAGTGAGTCTTTGATTTGACTCTCAGCTTGACTGTTATTGGTGTATAGGAATGCTACTGATTTGTGTACATTGATTTTGTAACCTGAGACTTTGCTGAATTTCATTTATCAATTCCAGAAGTCTCTTGGTGTTGTCTTTGGGGTTTTCTAGATATAAGATCATATAATCAGTAAAAAGCGATAGTTTGACTTTCCTGATTTGGATGCCCTTGATTTCCTTCTCTTGTCTGATTGTTCTGGCCAGGACTTTCAGCACTATGTTGAATAGAAGTGTTGACAGTGGGCACCCTTGTCTTGTTCCAGTTCTTAGTAGGAATGCTTTCAACTTTTCCCCATTCAGTTTGATGTTGGCTGTGGGTTTGTCATAAATGGCTTTTATAATCTTGAGATATGTCCCTTCTATGCCTAATTTGTTGAGGGTTTTTATCATGAAAGGGTGCTGAAGTTTGTCGAATAATTTTTTTGCATTTATTGAGCTGATCAATCTTTGTTTTTGCTCCTATTTATGTGGTGAATAACAATTATTGATTTACATAAGTTGAACCATTCTTGCATCCCTGGGATGAAGCCCACTTGGTCATGATGGATTATTTTTTTGATGTGCTGTTGAATTCAGTTTGCTAGTATTTTATGAAGGATTTTTGCATCTATATTCATAAGGGATATTGGTCTGTAGTTTTGTTTTTTGTTGTGTCCTTTCATAGTTTTGGTATCAAGGTGATACTGTCTTCATAGCATGAGGTGGGGACGATTCCCTCTTCTCAATGTTATGGAATAATTTCTGCAGTATGAGTACCAGCTATTCTTTGTAGGTCTAGTAAAATTTGGCTGTGAATCTATCTGTTCCAGTTGGGTTTGTTTGTTTGTTTGTTTGTTTTGCTGGAAGAATTTTTATTACTGCTTCAATCTCATTGCTGATTATTATTCAGTTTAGGAGACCTGTTTCTTCCTGATTGAGTCTTGGGAGGTTGTGTCTTTCCAGAAATTTGTCCATTTCCTCTATGTTCTCCAATTTATGTACATAGACATTTTCATAGTATTCATAGACGATATTTTGTATTTCTTTGTATCAGTTGTAATATTTCCTTTTTCATTTCTGGTTGAGCTTATTTGGGTCCTTTCTCTTCTATTCCTGGTTAATCTAGGAAGAGGTCTATCAATTTTGTTTATCTTTTCAAAGAAGCAACTTTTTGTTTCATTGATCCTTTGTATTATTTTGTTTTGTTTTCCATTTGGTTAGTTCTGCTTTGACCTTAGCTATTTCTTTTCTTCTTACAGCTTTGTGTCTGGTTTGTACTCCCTTTTGTAGTTCCTTGATATGTGTCATTAGATTGTTAATTTGTAATCTTTCTGTCTTTTTGATGTAGGCATTTAAGGCTATAAATTTTCCCCTTAGGACTGCTTTTTTGTATCCCATAGATTTTAGTAGCTTGTGTCCCCTTTGTCATTCAGTTTGAGGAATCTTTGGATTTCCATCTTAATTTCATTATTGACCCAATAATCATTCAGAAGAAGATTGTTTCCATGACTTTGTGTAGAACTGAGTGTTTCTCTTGGAATTTATTTCTAATTGTATACCACTGTAGTCTGAGAAGATGCATGGTATGATTTCTATTTTTTTAAATTTGTTGAGACATGTTTTGTGGCCTAAGATATGATCAATCTTGAAGGATTTTCCATGTATTGATGGGAAGAATGTATATTCAGTAGTTTTTGGGTAATATGTTCTGTAAATGACTGTTAGGTCCATTTGTTCTAGAGTCCATTTAAATCTAGTGTTTCTTTCTTTATTTTTTGCTGGGGTGATCTGTCCAGTTCTGTCAGTGGGATGTTGAAGTCCCTGGCAATTACACTGTTGCCATTTGTCTCTTTGCTTAGATCTAGTAGGGTTTGCTTTTTGAATCTAGATGCTCCTGTGCTAGGTGCATAAATATTTATTATTGGTGTCTTCTTGTTTAATTGCTCCCTTTACTATTTATATAATGACAATCTTTGTCTTTTTTTACTACTGTTGATTTGAAGTCAATTTTATCTGATATGAGAATGGCTACACCTGCATTCTTTGATTTCCACTTAAATGAAATATTTTTGTCCATCCTTTCATCTTGAGTCAGTATGAGTCCTTATGGGTTAGATGTGTTTCCTAGAGACAGCACATCCTGGAGGTTTTTTTTTTTTTTTTTTCCATCCATTTAGCCAGCCTATGTCTCTTGAGTGGGGCATTCACATTGATCGATGGAATTGATATGTGGTCTGCTGTTCTGTTCATCCTGTTGAGTAGTGTCTTATTGCTTTGTTTTACCTGTTGGTAAATGGCTTTTGGGTGGTTTTACACTGGTGGGTGCATATTGTGCTGATCCCATGTATCATGTAGTTCTGAGTATTTTCTGTAGGGCAGGTCTGCTCTTGACAAATTCCTTCAGTTTTTCCTTGTCTGGAAAAGTCGTTATTTCTCCTTCATATATGAAAATTAGTTTTTCAGGATATAAAATTCTAGGCTGGCAGTTGTTCTGTTTAAGAAAACTGAAGATGGGGCCCCAATCCCTTCTGGTTTGTAAGATCTCCATTGAGAAGTCTTCAGTTAGCCTGATGGGTTTCCTTTGTAAGTTAATTCATGTTTTCACCTTACAGTTCACAGGAGTTTCTCCTTTGTGTTAACTTTGGCCAGTTTGATAACTATGTGTCTTGGTGATTGCCTCTTTGCAATGACTCTCCCAGGTGTTTTGTTGATCTCACACCTGGGTGTCTAAATCTCTAGTAAAACTAGGGAAGTTTTCTTCAGTCTCTCAAATAGGTTTTCCAGCCACTGTGCATTTTCTCTCCACCCCATGCATGCCTATGAGTCTTATATTTGGCCATTTTACATAATCCCATATTACTTGTAGGCTTTGTCCATTACTCCCAATTCTCTGTTCTTTATTTTTTTACTTACTGTGTTAATTTGAAAGAGTTGTCTTCAAGCTCTGAGATTCTTCTTGTTGTTCTAGTCTATTCTTAGAACTTTCCACTGTGCTTTGCATTTCCTTAAATGAATTTTTCATTACCAGAAGTTCTATTTGTTTTTTTTTTTAATATGTTGATCTCTTTAGTGAATTTTTCATTCATTTCCTGAATTGTTTTTCTGGTTTCTTCAAGTTGGGTTTCCATTTTCTCTTGGATTTCATTGAGCTTACTTACAATCCATATTTGGAATTTTTCATCTGTCATTTCAATATTTTCATTTTGGCTAGTATCCATTGCTAGAGAGTAGGTGTTCTCTTTTGAGGCTGTCGTTTCACTCTGATTTTTCATACTTCTGGTGTTTTTCACTGATTCCTTCTCATCTGAAGCAGCTCTCACTTCCTATTTTTTGGTTTTTCTTTTTTTTAGATGGGGCTTTTATCTTCCTCTCTCCTCAGCTGTAAGGGAGTGTCCGTAGCGAATGTTAGGTAAGAACTTTTGGCTTTGCTAGTGGGTGCTTTGATAGGGGTCTAGATTCTGAATGGAGGCCTTGGTTATAGATATCCTTAGTGTGGTGGTTTTCTTCGTTGCTAGTTGTTTGTAAGCTGTAGCAGTGGTGAGCAATGTGTGTGGGCACATTCTCTGTTTTCCTTTGATGAGGGAGGATGGAGGTCCTTGAAATACTTTGATGAGGGAGGATGGAGGTCTTTGAGATCCTTTATCTTTCTCTTTCCTGTGGTATTAGTGTGAATTGTATTGGCATGCCCAATTTAATCTCTGAGATAATAGGTGGTGCTCATAGGTTAGATTCAACCACACCCAATATGATTCAGTCAGTAAATGCTGTAAAGGGCATGCAAATTACCTCCCTGTCAGTAGGTGGTGCCAGAAGGAACAAGCCTGTAGTGTTGTTTTTGGGACCTGTGACTAGCTCTAGCCCTTCAGGAGAAGCACTGGAATGCCCCAGGTGGTGGTGGGGCCCTGGAATTTCCAGGCGGAGGTGGGTTGGGGTGTGAAGCTGGGCAGGGTTGGGTTGGGTGAACTTGCCCTCAGGCTCCGCAAAAGCTGATAAGGTGGCGTTTGGGTGGAGGGTCAAATGTCCACAACCAGGCTTTTGGGGAAAGCCACCAGGGAGGGGCTGATTTGTCACCCCCCCATCCAGAAAGTCTGCTTGTTAGGAAGAGGCTGAGATCGACAATCTGGCTGTTGGGAGCAGGTTTCACTCTTCTCTCCATGGACTCCCTACATCATCTGCCAGCAGGCAGGATATCAAATGAACTGAGTCCCCCCATAATGGATAGGAAAGCTGGCTGGGAGCTTTCCTGTCCAAGATCCCAGCCCAGGCTGAAATTATGGCTTTCCTGTTGGGGGAGGGGTACTCCAGGTGTGTGCTGTTGTTGGAACCCACACTGTGCTCTCTTTTCAGTTCTACCCATGCAGGCTCCCTTTCCTCCTGGGATTAGCTCACAAATCTCCCCTCCATGTCCTGGAGCAACATGATTGAGTCCTGGGGCATGGGATCTGGCCTGTGGCCCTGTCCCTGAGTCCCCAAAAATCAATCCCTGACTATGCCAGGGAGAATTGTGCTATTCCTGAGTTGCTTATGGGGGTGCTCAAGCAGGTTTGCTCTCCCTCTGTTTCGGGGTGTGCCCTGTTCTGATGGAGAAGCCAAGCAAACAGCTCTGGCAAGGGCTGGTGAGCAGGGAGCTCACAGTCCAAGCACCCCTTAGTCCTCTGCAGTCTTTAAGATGAAAGGTTTGTGTCCCACTCTCTGTGAAAGCCCCAACAGGGTGGAAGCAGCAGCTCCTGAGAGCCCTGGCTCAAGCACTTCTCTCTGAATCCATGGGTGGGGAAGGGGAACAGCAGGAAAAGAGCCTAAATGGAGGAAATATAGCACTCTAGGTGTCTTTGTCCCTCTCTCCAGAAGGCAGTCCACTCAGAATGTCTAGGCTCAGGGGTCACACAGATCCCCAGGACCCACTGACCCCTGTGACTCCTGCAGTCTGGGCAGGAGTTGGGAAATGTTTGTGTGGGACTGAGCAAGATGAAAACTGATGGTCTGAAGCCTTCTGGTGGGAACAAAGGCATATGATGGGTAGAGAAGCAATATGGCACCTGCCATCTCAGCTTGGGCCTGCAGTGATGGGAAGCAAACCCAAGGGCATTGGCAGGCTGGTGCTTTGTCCTCAAGAAGCTCCCAGTTCACTGACAGCAACAACTTTTGGGTTCATGAGGGTAGAAAGGCTCTCCAGCAGCTCAGGAGCCTGCTTACTGCCAGAGATGTGAGGGATGGAGAAACAAACCACTCCATCTATCCTTTTTGCTGAACTCCAAGACTCTCGGGGGTTGACTTCTGCTGATATTTTGCTCCTTCTTGTCCTGCTTCTCAGCTTTTCCCCATGGAATCTCTTGTAGGTTCTGGCACTTTTCCTTTGTAATTACACCCGATCTGTGATTGTCTGTTTGTTTTTTCTTTTTCATCTAAAACTTTTCCTTCTTTCTGAGACATCTGGCAGCTGGTGTCTCTGGTCAGCTATCTTGTGTTACTCCTCCATTTGTATAGCTTCTTTTGAAAAACTTCTATTCATGTCTTTTGTCCACTTTTTAATGTTATTTTTAATGCTGATTTGAGTTCTTTATAGATTCCCTTTAGCTTTCTTCTGTAGAGTTCTTTGTAGATTCCCTTTATCAGATGTGTAGTTTGTGAATATTTTCCCCATTATTTAGGTGATCTATTTACTCTGTTGATTATTTCATTTGCTGTGCAGAAGCTTTTTGATTTAATTAAGTCCCATTTATTTATTTTCATTATTGCTGTATTTGCCTTTGGGGTCTGAGTCATAAATTCTTTGCCTAGGCCAACGTCTAGAACAGTTTTTTCTACTTTTTTTCCCAGTATTTTTACAGTTTTATGCCTTACATTTAAGTCTTTTATGCATCTTCAATTAATTTTTGTACAAAGTGACAGAAAATGGTCCTGTTTCATTCTTCTGCATGTGACTATCTAGTTTTCCCAATACCATTTATAGAAAGGGCTTCCTCTCCCCAGTGTATGTTGTTGTCTGCTTTGTCAGAGATCAGTTGGTTATAGGTAGATCATTTTATTTCTGGGTGCTCTATTCTCTTCCTTTGGTCTATGTCTCTACTTTTCTGCCAATATAATGCTGTTTTGATTACCGTAGTCTTATAGTATAATTTAAAGTCAGGTAATGTGATGCTTCCATATTTGCTCTTTTTGCTTAAGATTGCTCTGACTATTCAGGCTCTTTTTTGATTCCAAATGAAGCTTAGAATTATTTTTTTTAGATCTGTGAAATATGACATTGGTATTTTGATGGGGATTGTACTCAACATACAAATCACCTTGGACAGTATGGACATTTTAATGAAGTTGATTCTACCAAACAAAGAATCAACTTCATTAAAATGGATGCTTTTCCATTTGTTTGAATTGTCTGTAATTTCTTTCATCAGTGTTTTGTAGTTCTCCTTGTAGAGATCTTTCACCTCCTTGGTTAAGTATATTCCTAGGTATTTTATTTTCTTTGTAGCTATTGTAAATGTTATCAAGCCCTTGATTTGACTCTCAGCTTGACTGTTATTAGTATATAGAAATGCTGCTGATTTGTGTACATTGATTTTGTAACCTGAGATTTTGCTGAATTTATTTATCAATTCTAGGAATCTTTTGGTGGAGTCTTCATGGTTTTCTAAATAAAAGGTCATATCATCAGCAAACAGGGATAGTTTGGCCTCCTCTTTCCCTGGTTAAATTTCCCTTTATTTATTTCTCTTGCCTCATTGCTCTGGCTAGGACTTTGAGGACTATGTTAGCATTATAGAAGTGATGACAATGGCTACCCTTGTCTTGTTCCAGTTCTCAGGGGGAATGCTTTCAATTTTCCCCCATTCAGTATGATGTTGGCTGTGGGTTTGTCATGTATGGCTTTTATAATTTTGAAGTATGTTTCTTTGGTGCCTAGTTTGTTGGTTTTTATCACAAATGGGTGCTAGATTTTATCAAATGCTTTTTCTGCATCTATTGAGATGATAATATGGTCTTTGATTTTGCTTCTGTATGTGAGTGAATCATGTCTATTGATTTGTTTATATTGAACCATCCTTGCATACTTGGGATGAAACCCACTTGCTCATGATGAATTACGTTTTTCATGTGCTGTTGAAGTTGATTTGTTAGCATTTAGTTGAAGATTTTTGCATCTATGTTCATAAGAGATATTGGTCTATAGTTTTCTGTTTTTGTTGTGTCCTTTCCTGACTTTGGTATCAAGGTGATAGTGGTTTCATAGAATGAGTTAGGGAGGATTCCTTCTTCAATGTCATGGAATAATTTCTGTAGGATAGGAACTAGTTCTTTGTAGGTCTGGTAGCATTTGTCTGTGAATCCATCTGGTCTGGGGCTTTTTTTGGTTGAGAGATTTTTTATTATTGCCTCAATCTTGCTGCTTGTTATTGGTCTGTTAAGGATATCTATGTCTTTCTGGTTCAGGTATGAGAGGTTTTGTATTTCCAGGAATTTATCCATTTCCTCTACTTTTTCCATTTTGTGTACATAGATATTTTTGTATTATTCACAGATGATATTATGTATCTATGTGGTATCAGTTGTAATTTCCTCTTTTTAATTTCTGATTGAGCTTATTTGAGTCCTTTTTCTTCTATTTTTGGTTAATCTGGCTAGTGGTCTATCAATTTCTTTTTGCTTTTCAAAGAACTAACTTTTTATTTTGTTGATCCTTTTTTTGTTTGTTTTTTGTATTCTGTTTCATTAAGTTCTACTCTGAATTTTGTTACTTGTTTTATTCTGTTGGCTTTGGGTTTGGTTTGTTCTTCTTTTTCTAGTTCTTTGAGGTGTGACATTAGGTTGTTCATTTGTGATCTTTCTGTCTCTTTGATGAAGGCATTTAAGGCTATAAAATTTCTCCTTAGGACTGCTTTAACTGTACCCCATAGATTCTGAAAGGTTGTGTCCCCTTTGTCATTCAGTTCAAAGAATCTTTTGACTTACATCTTAATTTTGTCATTGATCTGAGGGTAGTTTAGCAGTAGGTTGTTTAATTTCCATGACTTTGTGTAGAATTGAGAGTTTCTTTTGGAATTGATTTCTAGTTTTATTCCACTGTTGTCTGAGAAGATAGTGGTAAGATTTCTATTTTTTTTAATTTACTGAGACTTGTTTTGCGACCTAAGATATGATCAGTCTTGGAATATGTCCTATGTGCTGATAAAAAGAATGTATTAATATATTCTGCAGTTTTGGGGTAGAATGTTCTGTTAGGTCCATTTGTTATAGAGTTCCACTTAATTCCAGTGTTTTTTTGTTGATCTTCCTCTTTGATGATCTGTCCAGTTCTTTCAGTGGGGTGTCGAAGTTCCCAGCAATTATGATGCTACCATGTGTTTCCTTGCTTAGATCTAGTAGATTTTCTTTATGAATCTGGGAGCTCCTGTGTTAGGTGCACATACATTTAGGATTTTTATGTCTTCTTGTTGAATTGCTCCCTTTACCATTTTATAGTGACCATTTTTGTCCATTTTTTGTTTAGCATTGTTGGTTTAAAGTCTATTTTATATGACATGAGAATGGCTATACCTGCTCACTTTGGTTTCCATTTTCCTGGAATATTTTTTTCCACCTCTTTACCTTGGCTCTGTGTGAGTCCTAGTAAGTTAAATGTGTTTATTGAAGACAGCATATACTTGGCTTATGTTTTTTCATCCATTCAGCCTGTCTGTGTTTTTTAAGTGGGGCATTAACACTGTTCATGTACTATACTGTTCTATTCATTATGTTGGATGATGTCTTGTTGTTTTGTTTTCCCTCTGGGGCTATTGTTTTTTTAAAAGCTGTGAGCTTTAACTTTCAGCTATTTTTACAGCGGTGGGTATCTATTGTACGCACATTATACATTCCATGTATAATGTACTTTGGAGTATTTCCTGTAGGGTGGGCCTAATAGTGACAATTTCCCTTAGTGTTTGTTTGTCTGGAAAAGTGTTCATTTCTCTATTATTTATGAAACTTATTTTTGTGGTATACAAAATTCTTGGCTGGCAATTTTTCCATTTAAGAAGACTAAAAATGGGGTCCCAATTCCTTCTGGCTTGTAAGTTCTCTGCTAAGAAGTCTGCTGTTAGCCTGATGGGTTTTCCTTTGTAGGTTAGTTGTTTCTTTTGTCTTGCAGCTTGTAGAATTTTCTCCTTCATTTTGACTTTAACCAGATGGTGACTATGTGTCTTGGAGAGGTCCTATTTGGTATGAATCTTCCCAGTGTTCGATGACCATCTTGTAGCTAGATATCTGAATCTCTTGTGACATCAGTGAAGCTTTCTCAATAATTTCCTCAAAGAGCTTTTTCATACTTTTTGCTTTTTCTTCTTCTCCATCAGGGATACCTACAATTGACATATTGGCTTCTTTGACATAGTCCCATATTTCTGTGAGTGATTGTTCACTCTTCTTTGTTCTTTTTCTGTGTCTTTGACTGACTTAGTTAGTTCAAAAGCCTTGTCTTCAAGCTCTGAGATTCTTTCTTCTGCTTGGTCTAGCCTATTGCTGAAGTTTGAAGCCTTATGCTGTATTTTGAAGTTTCCTAAATGATTCTTTCATTTCTTTAAGTTCTGTTATATCCATTCTTATATTGTCTAGCTCTTTAGCTGTTTTTTCATTTTTCTCATTGATGTCCTGAAATATTTTTTGGCTTCTTGATGTTGGTTTTCATCTATCTCTTCAATCTCATTCATATTATTTGCTACATATATTCTGAATTTCATTTCTGGCATTTTGACAATTTCTTTTTGTTTGGGGACTATTGATGTAGATCTGTTGTGATTCTTTAGGGGTGTCAAACTAACTTCTTTTTTCTTGCTGCCAGAGTTCTTTTGTTGGCTTCTTCTCAACTGAAATCACTTCTTTCAGTTCAGGGAAGATAAGTTTGTGGTGCACGTCTTCTTTGCTGAGAACTCTCCTACTTAATGAGAAGGAGAGGTCACTAGATGGCGCTTTTGTGACCTACTCCTGAAGACTGACTTGGCAGGAGAGGGGCAGACAAACTGAGAGCCTATAATGCAGCTGTTCTGTGTTGTCCCATTCCTCCATGATTGTTGCAATCCCAGCCGGTGCTGGATGATCTCCCTGTAGAGTGGTAGGTTGTTCCCCAGGCCTCTGTTGGAAGCTCAGGTGGGGGTTTGGGTGAGTCCCTCTTCACAGAGGCTGGCATTATGGGAGATTGCTCTGCCCAGGTCTCCCCATGGTGCTGTCAATGGCAGCTGGGTGAAGCTTTCTAGGCAGTGGTCATGGGCATCAGGGCTGATAGCATTTGCTTCACTTGGGTGCAGTTGCAATGGTGGCTTGTGGCTAGCTGGTCCCTGGAGGAGTGTTGGACCACAGGGGTGGTTCTTGCCAGGCAGTGGGTGAGAGCTTCGGGGATGGAGCCTGACCACATGCCAGGTCATTGGCAGCATGGGAATCACGTGGGCGGGGCTCTGGGCCCTGGTGGTTGCATGGGAAATAGCTCCCTAATTTAGGTGTGGTTTCCCCATGAATATATCTCTCTTTTTAAAAAATTTTCCTTCTGTGGAATTAAAAAATCATTTTTTCTGCTTTTTTAGAAATCATGAAAAGTCTTAATGCCTGATATATGAATACCTCATTTATGAGTTACATTTACATTTACATATATATGTGGGAGAATCCCTAAAGGCATATCTGAAAATTATCAATGAAAAACTTCTATTTATTAACTCAGGGGAAGGTATGTAGACTATCTCCAAGGGTTCTGTATTTTTCTCTCTTCTAAGAGTACTTTGTACCATTTTCAGTGTACCACTTTTCATCATATATATATATACACACACACATACACAGATATTTATGTATGCATATATGTATATTTATATAAATGCATATATACATATTCATATGTACATGTGTGTATTTGTATTTAACTAATGCCTAATTTTTAAAAATAAAAATGATGCATTTTCACCATATGGAAAAGTCATATAATACAGAAATGTACAAAGAACAAAGTAACAACTCAAACAAATCACATCCCCCAAGGAAAAAAATTAATATTGGTCCCTTTGTGAAACATTATTCTAGATTTCTCTCTAAGCCCGTATTGCAAACTAAAATGCAGGAGTCAAAAAATAAATTGCTGAGATGAGCTGGGTATGAGAAAACTCACTCAGTCCTCTCAGTGCACCTTGAGATTTTTTAACATGGGTACGAAAAAATATTCTTTACCCTTTAAAAAACCTACAGGGCAAAAAAGATGATAAATAGCAACTAATATTCTCCTCGTTGCTGGGTTCACAATGGGGACTGGTGGCAACTGGGGCAAACCGGAGAGAACATGCCTCACCAGAGGGTGCAGTATTTCTCAGAACAGATGGCTGCCAAGTGGCAGTGTGTTCCCAGTGTTGTCAGACCTTCTGATCTACCAGAAGAAGTGAGATATTTTCATTTGTACTTGAAACTTCCTAATTTAAAAATATTCTCTCACAATTGTATATAAAAACACTCTGTAGGCTAAGTGAAATATGGAATGTAGTCCACTGACTGCTATTTGTTATAGATAGTTAGATGGATGGATAGACAGATAGATCTGGAAATAAGTAGCCAGCATGTCAAATGATTGTTTAAAAATATAATAATTCCATAGAAGCTACTTTTCTAAAATCACAATTTTACTTCAGCTTGACAGAAAAAAATAAATTGACATTAAAGTGAAAGAGTTGCTGAACTTCATTAAGCATTTTTTGATCACCAGAAATTCCTCTAAACTTAGGAAAAAGATTATGCAAGCCATTAAGAGCTTG
Source organism: Eulemur rufifrons (assembly GCF_041146395.1). Taxonomy (NCBI): domain Eukaryota; kingdom Metazoa; phylum Chordata; class Mammalia; order Primates; family Lemuridae; genus Eulemur; species Eulemur rufifrons. The sequence continues at coordinate 59,986,865 of NC_091000.1, read as the reverse complement.
GAGACTTTATTATTATAATGATCACTGTATTTTTAACTACAGGTATGTGCTTTAGTTTTAGATTACATGAATTGACTTCCTACTTTTGGAAGAATTCCACTCCTTAGATTTTTTTTTATTTGTTTGTCCCAAAACTATCTTGTCACCCTTAGTCCACTTTTCTCAGAATGTTAGGGATTTATGAAAGCCTCATGTTGATTAACTTTCTTTCCTGAGTACCTCTTTGAAGAATGGAGGTGTACTGAAAAGCCATAGCACTCCAGAATCTTCTAGGCACTACTCTTTAATGTTTGTGGCCTAATGCTATGTCTTTTCTTTTATTTGGTTGATGCTGGAGCATATTTTGCCTTCTTAAAAACTGTATTTTATTTAGAAGTATCAGAGAAAGTGGTTTCTGTAATCCTATGACATATTGCTGTATTTATCTGGAAACTTTTCTCAACTATCTTTAAAGCTAGTATAATATTTACCAAGAAGCTGTTACGTACAATAAATATATATGATACCAGGTAGTGTTACAGCCTTACCAGGTTCATTGCCCATTGCTCAAGAGGAAGCCAAAACACTGAGACAGCAGGAGTTACAGCAGAGAAAGAGTTTAACATCACAGGCGCCATGTGAGGAGACAAGAGGAAGTTCTCAAATCCGTCTCCCTGAGAATTTTGGAGAAAGGGTATTTAAAGATAATTTGGTGGTCAACAAGTCTAGGCAATTGGGTCTGCTAACTGGCTGGGTATGGGGCAGCACCATAGGGTGTAGAAATTGTCTTCTTTGCTGAGTCAGTTCTTGTATGGGGGTTGTAAGACCAGTTGAGTCACTTCCTCAGTATGGGCCACTGGTCTGGGTGGGTCAGCCATTCCACTGGAATCCAGGGCTTGGAAGATATTTCAAAAACTAGCCTTAGGTTTCACAAAGGTGATGTTATCTGTGGGAGCAATGAAGAAAGCTAAGAATCTTTATGACCATCAGCTATGTGACTCCTGCGTAGTGAGCAATTATGGGAAAGCAAGCCAGGGAACAATGGGAGGTTATATATATATTTCCTCTACTACAATTCCCACCTGTGGCCCTTTATTAATTTTATAAAGGGTGGTTTCAATAGCATGACTCATAAAGTTTGCTTTCCAGCACTTCTAGGTGTATCATTAATTTAGTAATTTATCATATACTACCCTATATCATGAGGCTACAATTACATGTCTGTGTAGCCATATATATCATATATCAGTTTCCTGGGTTATTCAACAATGGTGTCCTGGTTACATTTTTAAAATTTAATGTATCATATGACTAAAATAGATCTTATAGATTAGTTGACTCTTTCATCTTACAAATGATGCAATTGACACTCAGAGATCATTTGAAAAGCTTTTAAGTCCTTCAGGGGACTGGATATCTCTCAGGCTCTTTATACATCTACTCCTTCCTCCACGGCCATCTCTGGTGTGGAGGGCATCACCTTGTATGACCACAGATAGACCAAACCTAACCTGCTGCCCTAAGCCACAGTACTGAGAGGCTGCTGGTGGTGGGTGAAGATGCTTTCCACATTTTCAAAGGGAACTTCTTTCCAATGACTTCATAAGTACATTGACCCAGTGCTTACCTACGTGTTAGGGAAAAATAAATGGTGAGTTTTGTGGTAAGTGACAAGGTATATGTCTCCAGATTTGGTCACAATACATAGATTAGGGGAATAGAGCATTAGAAAATGAATGTTCCTTGACTTAAGACTACCTGATTAAGATAATTTTCAGATTAAAAAACTTAATCACCATTTGGAGATCAGAGCTCTGGATGAAAAAAAACTGAGTACCTTATTCATCTCCCTCTGAGCATTTTCCTTTGGTATAATGTGCCTTTTAGAATGCATTTTTAGTAGAGCCAGCCCCCCACGGCCCAGCCCCCACACAATGCTCGTGTGTGTGTGTGTGTGTGTGTGTGTGTGTTTTCAATGAAACAATGTTCAACAAACCATTGATACTTTGCACTCAAGAAAAAAGAATGTAGGCCCAGAATAAAGTAGATTATCAAAAATTTATTAATGTGGGGAAATTCAGTTCATTTCAATAAACATTCATGGTAAACTTATTTTACATAAGAAATAGTGCTATACTTCTAGTCCTGATATGCATATCCTTAAACATCCACATAGATTCTTCATCCAAAACCCTGGCTTCTCAGTTCTTAGATCCCTTCACATCCACTAATCTATTCCTCTACCATACTTTTGCTATTTATTCTCAAGGTCATACCATGGGCCTTTCAATATCAGTGACTGCACCACCTTAAAAGTCCTAATTTCAAGCACCACCCCCAATTACCACCTCCAGACTTTCTAACACACTTTCCCTAATATGCCCATTCCAGCAATTTTTTTTAACTCCCCAGATACTGCCAATCCATTGGCCTTACTTTTTTTTTAGATCATATGTCATTATTATTTTAAAGTATATCAAGAATCATTTCATATATACAAAAATGTATAAAGAATAACACAACACTCATATATCTCCCAGCCAGCTGAAGACATAAAATATTACCAACAGCGTTGAACCCCATTAGGTAGCCTTTCCAAGTGCATCCACTAAGACACACACTATCTGAACTTTGTACCTGTCATTCTCATACATTTTTTTTTCTTTTATTCCTTTACACAATACTGTTTTGTTTTGCACGTTTTTATGCTTATAATGCTGGTATCATAGATTATATTCTATATTATATATACAGCTGCTGTATCCATGACACTCTGCCTTTCCACCTGCTGGGACAGATGAACTGTCCTGGATCCTAGCTAAAGCCAGACCCTCTCTGGACACTGTATTCCCTGTGTCTAAGGGATGTAGCTAAGGATTATTTTGCTCCGATTTTCTTCACTTTTCCCACATCATTATTTCCCCACTCTCCACCAGATCTTTCTTGTTAGCATATAGACATGCTCTACTATTTCCCATCTTAAAATAAAAATTCCTTCTCCTCCTGTCTCCCATCTCCTCATTTATCTGCTTTGCTTTACAGTAAACTCCTGGAGAGTTATCTACACTGATTGTCTCCATTTTCTCATTCCTTTCTATTTTGACACACTCAGTGAAGCTACCATTGCCAGGCCGTCCGCAACCTCCATGTTACCAAATCCAATGATCAGCTCTTGGTCCTTATCAGCTTTGCAGCCAGAACTGAATCGGCAGGCTCCTAACGTCCGACAGAGGCAGCAGCTCTGCGGCTGATCCAGTCTGCAATTTGCCTTTTGGAGTCAGTCCTGGGACCTGAGGCTGGAGTCTGTAGTTGCACTTGACCTTCCTCACAAGGCTTCCAGACCACTCTCCTAGTTGTTCTCTTCCCACCTCCCCTGTCCCCACTGTGGTTTCTTTTCTGTTTCCTTTTCTGAATCTTCTTTTTCTTCCTGCCCTCTAAATGTTTAAGCACCACTAGGGTCAGACGTCCCTTCTCTAACTACAGTCAGCCCCCTCAAACTCTCATCCATCCAGTGGCTTTGAATACCCTGGATATGCTGGTAACTCCCAAAAGTATATCTGCAGTCCTCTTTAAGGGACGCCGATAGATGCTACTCTTTACACATCATCTCCACTTGGATGCCACCTGGCACCTCTAACCTTTCCCATTTACCAACAGACTTCTAGAGCACACCCTCTTGTTTTCCCCAAGCCTAATTCCCAATCCCCACCATGTCTACAAACAGCACCACCCTCCACCCAGCTTCCCAGGCTACAAACCTGGGAGTCATTCTTGAGTCCTCTTTTTAGATCACATCCCACAACACATCTGTTAGTGTGTCTTTTCATCCCAAATTAGCAGATATCTGACCCATTTTCAGAACCTTTCTTACCAGCATCCTAGTCCAAGCCCTTTTCGCTCTCCCAAGCGACTGCAGCAGCCTCTAAATGTCTCTCTGCCTTCCCACACAGTGTGACTACAGAACACCAGGCCAGTCTTTTCATTTTCCTTTCCTCTTTTAAAGGAAATTCAATAAGATGTTCAGATCTTTGGTGTTCAACTCAATTTTCACATATGTATATTTATTTACCCATTTGCTATGGACTGAATGTTGGTATCCCTCCCACTCCAAATACATATGTTGAAACCTAAACCCCAATGCAATAGTATTAAGAGGTGGGGCTTTAGGAGATGCTTAGGCCATGAGGGTGGAGCCCTCAGGAATGGGATTAGTGCCCTTCTAGAAGAGGCTCAAGAAAGCTTGTCTCCCCTGCTACCCTTCCACCATCTGAGGACACAGCTAGAAGGCTCCATCTATGAAGGCAGCATCTATGTCTCCCTCACCAGACACGAAATCTGCTGGAATCCTGATCTTGGACTTCCCAGCCTCCAGGACTGAGAGCAATAAAGTTCTGTTGTTTATAAATTACCCAATCTAAGGTATTTTGTAATAGAAGTCTGAACAGACTAAGACATTGTGTAAGGAAGATCTATGTAAAGATATAGACCACTCCTGGCACCTCAGCAGCCTAACTCGTGGCCTTCTCTCCCAAAGTTACAACTTTTGGGACTTCCATCAGTATAAATGACTTGCACTTTATTGAACATCATGTGAATGGAGAAATACAGAACGTATTCTTCCACGTTTGGCTTCTTTCACCTCCCCATTAGGTCTGTGGTAAAAATTCATTCTGTTGTGTGTAGCTGGGCTTTGTTGTATTTTATTGTTGTGTTATATGCCATTGTATGAATATACCACAATTTATTTATCCATTGTACAGTTATTGTACATTTGGGTATTTTCAGTTTGGGGCTATTTTGAATAAATATGCCATAAATGCTCTTGTACATGTTTCTTAGTGGACATAAGCTTTTATTTCTTTGGGATATATTTGCTTGGTCAAAGGTCTGTGTGTGTTCAGCTTTAGTCAATCCTGTCAATCAGTTCTTCAAAATGGCTTTACCAATTCTCACTCCCATCTAAGATGTGACGGTTCTAGTTCCTCCCCATCCTTACCAACACCTTCATTTTAGCCATTCTTTAGAGCCGCAATCTTCATTTTAAAATAAAAATCGAAGCATAACTGTCACCTTCTTACAGTTCCCCGGTGGCTCAGACATCTCTGGGCCTTCCTCCCTCTTCCACCCCTCCCCTGCCTTCTTGCTCCCTGCCCCCTCACTCAGCATGTCCACCTCTGGGCATGTTCTCTCTGTTCTCCCAGGCTTGGTGTGCCCTTTTCCCAGACCTCTGGGTCCCTCTCTCTCTCATTTCCTCGAGTTTTCCTCTTAAATACCACCTCCTTAGATCGTTGCTTCCGGCCACCCTCCTATCTTCCCTATATCTTCACCCTGATTTATTTCCCTTCACTGTACTTACCCGTCCCTGGCCTCATGCCATGTACTTGTGTTTATTTGTTTATTCTCGGCCTCCCTCGGCGGGATCGGCAGGCACTCGCATGCGTGATGCGGGAGTTCTCCGGGTTAATCCTTTCTCCCCACAGTTTCATCCCATCACTTACGCTTACAGCCGTTTTCCTCCTCCTTTCTCTCGTCCCATCTCCATCTTTTTTTTTTTTTTTTAATTCCCCTCTCTTCTCCTTTCTCTTTCCTGTCTCCTACCCCATTTCATTATTCGCACCAGCCTGCAGAATTACAGAGGCTCCAAATTGCGGTGCAGCAAGCGAGGGAGAGCGGCAGAGCTAACACTTGTTTTGCAACATGGACTCAATATTATGATACTCCACAATTTATCTCGGAATTTAATGAATGGTTTTAGGGAAATTCTCCTCTCTGTTCATCTGTCCCTCTGCCTCTTCCCTTTACTTTGTACTTCCGACTAGGCATTTCACAGACAAATCTCTGGAGTGGGGGCCATTCTATGTAACAGAAAGACCCTCTCGCTGTTGGAGTCACAGAACTACACTGTCAGAGCCAGAGCCTGCTTCCCAGGTCCCGAGTGAGTGTGTGATTTCTTGGGTGGCCAAGCCTAAGTAAAGCTGTTGGAATTAATGTGATTCTTTTAAATGTTAAAGGGTTTTGTATAGACTTGTATTTCTTCTCCCTTGGCATTCCCTTGGGAATGGTCTCAGTGTCAGTCCAGCACCCCTGTAGGGTTTCAAGTTCTCCTTAACTACTTACATACCATGAGACTTTATAAAATAGGAACACGTGCTCTACTCCACTTTGGGACTTGGCTTGGGATACAGAAGAGATCACCTGTCTCAGAGTCGTTAAGGGCTTGTTTTTTTAATTATATTGGGGTCTATGGCATGTGTGTAAACTTTAAATATGCAAATAAATAAATATGTATGCAAAAAAACAAACAAAACGAAACAAAACAAAAACCTGTTTTTACCCTGGAAGAGCAGAGTAAATCCTGCTACCCCAGAGGGAAGCAGCCAGGAGCCCAGGATTTGAGGAGAGGGAGTTGGGAATACATTGGGGAAAGTCTACTGAGAACAAAAGAGGCAGAGGAGTATTCACTGTATCACAATGGGCAAGAGGGCAGCATTCTGGATTTGTCATCGCCTTGGAGTCTGTTAGGGTCGTTAGCATATTTCCCAGGAGCATTAGAAAGAAACAGAAAATAGCATATATCTGGGGATACGTCTGGCTGCCTCTCTGGTGCAAACAACAATAACAGGAAAATTTGACTTAGCCCCTCCAGGTGGAGGGAGAAATTTGGAACTGTTCTGAGACAATGAAAGAACGGAGCTAGATGAGGAAGTTAAAATGCTGTTCGGAGCCTGAAAAAGAGGCGTGATTCATCCTCAGCAACACCAACTGCAAAGGGTACAATTATCCAGGTAGAATCAATCCTCTGACACTGGCAGCCTGTCTGTAGAGATGGGAGAGGACGTCTGGCATCTCTGTGTGTGCAAATGGACAAGCAACAACCCTGGAAGACTGAGTGGACTCCCTCTGTGGTCCCCAGGTAGACACAGGTAAGCTTAACCCTGCCGGGCCTATGTCTGATAGTGAGGTGTAGCATATCCTACATGTACCTTGCCATTAGGTTTTTATCACCCTACGATATGCTTATGGATAAATTTATAAGCAAAGTTTCTAGGTAGCACAATTGCCCAGAAAAAAATGATTGATTTATGTAAGTATGGATTTATTTTAGCCAGCTCGTTCTATGCCTTGGGGAGTTCCTACTGTTCTCTAGCTGGGCAAGTCCAGGCTAACATTGGGCTTGCTCTGAGTGGTCTCTGGCTCTGTGCTCGTTCTGCGTGGGTGATGTGAGTGTGCGCAGAGCTTACTGTTGTAATGAAATACAGCTGTCGCGGTGGCTTGGGTTCCCTGCCAAAAGCCACTCCTTCCTCCTCCTTTCTTGGCAGAGGTTGCCCCCACCATAGGCTCTGAAAGTGTCAGATAATCATTTTCCTGGTGTATTTTGTAGCTCAGCAAGGGAATCGCACCCAATCCTAGGCAAAGGGATTTGAAGAGTTTTCGAGAATATTTTTTTTTTCCTAATTTCCAAGGAGAGGCTTCTTCTTGTTCCTGCCTTCCATGGAGGAAGCATGTGACACTTGGCACTGCAGCCACAGTCTTGTGATCATGTGGGAATAGCCCCAAGGACCGTGAAGAAGCTGACCCAGAGCCCGGACGTGGCTGAATGGCTGAACCAACCTGGAATTGCCGCTCTAAATAGGACTGTTGTTAGGTGCAAAAATTCATCTTATCTAAGCCCCTTTTAGTCAGATATTTTGTTTCTTGCAGAAGACAGTGTTAACAATAAATTACAGCATATTTAGTCTGATGTACATTAATGAAAGCGTAATGGCAAAACTCCTTTTGTAGCCCCCTCAGGGCTTCCCATTGCAGGTAGAATAGCTTGGCCCACCAGGCCCTGTACGATCAGCCCCTCCACCTCTCCAGGCCTTGCTCTGTATTCCCCACACAGATTCTCTCTCTTTATTGTCTTCTTTGTTGTCACTGTCAAATTCTATCTCGGGGCCTTTGCACACACTGATTTACTAAATCCTACCCCTTTCTCTGCACTGACTTTAAAAGCTCCTTCCTCAGAATGGCCTTACTCTATTGCTCCATGTAAGGCAGATGCCTCCTGTTATTTTCTCTGACAGTTCCCTGCTCTTTCCCTTGGAGGCTGTAGGTGACTAGGCAGGGTCCCTCAACAGGCATTCCAATCTCCTTCTAGAAGGCAGGGGCTAAAACTGCTATTTCCTTTCCCAGGCTCCCTTGCAGCTGGGTTCTAGAAATAGATGAGGTTCTGCCCATCAGATGTACTTGTAGGTGGTGGTTTTGACATGCCTCTACATGGTCAGAGAAAGGTACACAGAGGAGTACATTTGGCTGCCTGGGGTCCTAGCAGAGGAGATGTGATTCTCTCCTTGACAAAGGCAGCAACTCCCTTGATGGCCTAGTTCTACGATATGGTTTGGAATTTCAGTTTAGAGTTTTATTTCTTTAGGCCTCTTTAGAATATGGAGCTAACTTTTCTTTTAAAATATCCCTTTCTGCTTAAATTGTGTAGAGTACATCCTGTTGTTCAAAATTAAGAACTCTGACCCATAAAGCGATATTCACTGCCATTTGTAATGATATATTCATTTCACATATTTCCTCCTTCCCCAGTTTCTCCACTAGCCTCTGTGCTCTGAACACGTAGCATAGGATGTGGCACATGTTTGGAGCCCAACAATTATTGAGTAGGTGAAAAAGTAGATGATTGAAAAAAAAATAGACACTGTATATAAAGTTAAAGGAAAAGTAAAGCCCCAAAGTTTCATCTTTCATATTTAAAATTCTAATGATGTCAAAGAAGCCAGAAGCCAACATTTATAATTAATTTACAGCTTGCTTGGTTCACCTGGCAGGCTCATGGCTGTGATACCAAAATTGGAAAAACTGAGGGCCAGGGAGCATGGATTCTAGCTGCTACTAAATGGGATAACAATCCTGATTATAACACTTGTGCTTCACAAGAAATGTAATTTTTCCTCAGGGAAGATTTCCCAGAGCCTTTCCCGTCTCTCCCAAGAGGGCAAATTACACTCCGAGATGCTCTCCTGGTACCGTGGGGCTTTCCATCAAAGACGCAGCCTGGCACTGCCTCCTGAGTGATTCCCTGATTAGACGCTGTCATGCCCACTTGACTATCAGATCCACCAGGGCAAGAACCCACGTGTGGCTTGTCTAATCAGGGCACCCGATGTCTAGCATGGTGCCTCGCATGCAATCAGCACTCAGTACGTGTTGGCTGAAAAATAAATGGATTATGCTGCATGGTATTGAAGCACACATTTTGAGAAGTTTTGTGAAGGTCTAGAGTGAGTGTTATAATTACACTAATGAATCAGGTATCTCTTTTTATGCCTTACTTGTGTGTGCACATTTCTGTAAATGCATGGCCCTGTCTTCTACATATAAAAATGCATTTTCTCCGGACTGCAGGCTTTTTTCATTGTTGTAGGCTCTCTCTTCTACTGTGGTCTTTTTTTCCCTTCCAGATACTAAAAATGGCAAATAAGTGTGTCTCTCATTTTCTTTGCCTTCATTGTTTGCAGCTAGGTTTGTTCCCTGAGCCCTCCCTCCAGCTGATATTTTTGCTAAAGGTTGATACTCTCTGAAGTTACTGATTGTTTGAAGTTATTTTTGACTGATTCTCACCATCATAAATATTGAAGAAGGGAGAGTGGGGGCTGAGCAGACAGAAGGGAAAAAGGGAGAAACCACCCATCTCAGAAAACCCTTTCAGAAAGATCATTTCCTTAGGAAACAAGACAAAATGGTGGTTGGTGTTTCTCTGCTGTGGCCAAATGTTCCTACTCCAAGTCTTGTTTTTCTTGTTTAAGTCTGCTCTATTTATTGATCCTTTAGTTACATGAATAGATATAGAGATTACTATTTTAATCTATAATTTATAGTACCTTTCATCTGATACACAATAGGCATGTAGGGTAAACATACCGTTTATGTAAATAAATAATGTATTTCCTCTTTTCTTTTTATTTCTTTTTCAATGCTTATAATTGGCACCAATGTCCAAAATTTTTATTGACTCCAGGAGGCCCATGAGCACAATGATCATTGCACCCCCAGTTTTACTCCACCAGTAGTTGGGATTCCCTAGTCCTGAAATGTTCTTCCTTGTGCCCCAGCGCTGAGCTCCCTGATATCTGCTCATTCCTCCCTTCTATCCCGTATTCTTTCATATGACTCCCCCACACGTGTGCAAAAACACATACACACACATACTTGCAATCACACATACACTCTACCCGTCCCTAAGGCTGCATGCTCCCCAGGGATCGGGAATCCAGGGAGTGCTCTCAGCAGCCTGTCTGGGGCCATGAGGCATAAGTGCCAAGCTCCAGGAGTGAAGGCGAAACTCAGATGCAGGGACAGGATCACAGATAGGAACATGCAACAGGCAGATGGCAGAGACTTGAGCACTGAAGCCCTGGGCTTTGTGAACCAGGGGGGAAGGGAAGGGAGGAAGGATTTAAGGCAGAGGGTGAGGAACTAATCGAGTTACTTTGTGGTACCCTCAACTCGACTCCCAACCTCCTGCAATCAGTTTCATCTTAAAATGGTTAAACAAAGTTTGCCTTCAGAACCACTAGTTTTTCACTGGAAAGTTTTACTATGTGGTGAGAATGTTTAAAATCCACTCTTAGCAATTTTGAAAATATACAATACATTGTTATTAACTATGGTCACCATGCCGTACAATAGATCTCCAAATCTTATGCTTCCCAGCTCACCGAAAGACCAGATTTTAAATTTTCTCACCACAAGAAAATGATAAAAAAGCTAAGTGAGGGATATGTTAATTATTATAACTTGATTTAATCTTGCTACAGTGTATACGTATATCAAAACATCACATGGTACCCCATAAATATATACAATTATTGTCAATTAAAAACAAAGAAGAATATTAAATGAAAATCAAAACTAGAAAAAGATTCGTATTATTTGCAGTATTTGAGTCATGCAAAAGAATACATGTAACACATGTAAGTATTGTCTCATAATGACATTAACGTAAACACTTGTGGAGCATGACGTTCACACATCAATGCTGAGCCCTGCGTCTCAGGTGTCCCTAACTTTGCGCGATCACCTGACATTCCTGTTCCAGAACACACATGCTTTCACACTAGACATTGAAAAGAAGGCTAAAAATGCAGCTACCAGGGAGAGTGGACAAGTCGGTATAATGAGCTTCAGGCAGGGCATAAATGGTGACAGCTCGGTCATAAGAGGTTAGGAAGGGGAAAAGCTCTTGGGGCCTGGGGCTGGGGTGGAGGGCTATTCACATCTCCTGGGGAGAAGGGAGAGAGGAAGGGAGATATTTTAAAAGCAACTGCCCCAAGCTTTATGATTTTTTCCCCCATACTTGTGCTTCATTCTGTCTATTCAGAGACTGAAAAAAAAAAAAATGTGGGCAGAGGTGCTCTAAAACCTGTTTTGTCACAAGTGACCAAATGCATAGCCTTGTAGAAACTGTTTCCAATCTGGTGATATTTATATTGGTAACATTTATAATTTGCTGAGTGCATAGTAAGTGTATTGTGCTAAGCAGTGGGGTGACTCAGAAAATACGAGATTTAGAGCTCAGTACTCTATAGTCCAGAAGGCAGACAGACAAGAAATTAGACCATTACAAAACAATCTGAAAGGGTGATTCTCTTGTTCCGGTTTGATACACACTTCCACAGCATCCTATAGTCTCCTCAAAAGGAAATCAAACATTTTTTTGTGTGCAGTGATTTTTTGAATGCCTACCTCCCCTGATACATTGTTTGCTCCAAGAGACAGGTTTGTGTCCACCTTATAAATGGCTATGCACTGGCACCTTAACCTGGCAGGCACTTAATAAATAATCACTAAATATATTAAAATAAGGGAGTGGGTAAATGAATGACTGCTAGAAGAGCGGGAAGCGTGGAGTGCTGAGGGGCTATGAATTATCCTGGGAGTCAGAGAGGCTTTGGGGAAGAAGTGATATTTAAGCTGAAACCTAAGGGCAAAATGGCATTTACCCAGGTAGGAAAAAAAAAAAAAAAAAAGAGCAGCTTTTTAAAGGCCGGGAGGCGAGAGAGCTTGGTGCAGCCTGCAGAAAGTGGGAACTGAAGTGCATGGCCGGAGTTCAGAAATGCTGCTTTGTCCCTGGGGCCCTTGTGCAAATCAGAAATCGGTGTCATCCCAAGGTGGAAGAATTGCAAAAGTGTGCCCCCTCTGTGGGCCAACCAATTAGAAACAAGAGACTTTTTCACCAGGATGATTGAGGCTGAGTTCAGCCTCCACCTGAGCACCTTGTCGGGAGCCCTCCTGTAGGACGCCACCTGCACAGCCAGCCTGGTGGCCCTGGGAGGAGGGAAGGGGGTGCCGAGCTAGACCCCGGGAAGCAGAGCTGACTCACAAACAGCTTTTATGGCACTCTAAAGGAATTTGAACTTTACTCTGCGGGCAACAAATGAGGCACTTTTGAAGAATTTTAACCTGACAGTGACTCTCTAACAGAAGTTTATTCAACAGACAGTTCTTGAGCTCCTGCTTGTGCAAGAGGCACACTGCTAGATGCAGTTCTGGGGATACAGATGGTGTGGAAAAGAGGCACGGCACCCGCCCCGATGGAATTTGCAGTTTAGTGGTGAGAGAGTGGGCTGGGGAGTGGAGAAGAGAAAGGGAGACCATAAACGCAGCTTGAACTAGAGAGAGAGTCTGCAGATTGCCTGTAGACATGACAATCGATTTTCCAGATATGGAAACTGAAAGGAAGAAGGTTAAATAACTCACCCAAGACCACACAAGTGAGCTTCTGTGGGATTCCAAATCCCACACACTTGCACTACAGAGGAAAAAACCCAAAATGCTGGAAAATATGTCCTTACATACAATGGAGTCATGGATACAGAAAAGGCAAATCATTACTTTTACACACACACACACACACACACAGTCTTCCTCCTCATTCCTCCATGCATGTACACACTTGTGAAATAAAATCCAAAACCTTACTTTCCAGGAAACACAGTCTGAAAAATACTGGTGAGAACACTGCCAGTGGCTTAGCTTCAATCCCTATATGGGCTTATTGACACTGGTTGATTCCTTCCTGGGGAAAACCATTCCGCAATCACAGACCTTGCTCTCAGTTTAGCACAGTCTTTTACATAGAGTCCCAGAGCTGTGGAAAGCCAGTCTGAGTGCCTGTTTTGGAACTCTCAAGTTCAGGTTAGCAATTTTGCAAATTCATGTCAGTTATCTCTCTAGGGGTGGAAACTCCATGTTCCCAAATTTCATTACCCGCACCTATAAAATGTTCCCCGGAGTTTAAACACAATCTTACCTGCTTCAAGGGAAGACTGTCTTCCCTTTGGACCTCAATTAAAATGGAGATCAGAAAGATTCTTTAACATGTTTTTCCTCCAAACTCTACAAACTCCGGTTCCTTTTACTCTTCATCCTACAATGTATTTTCTCTCCTTATAAAAGCATTTTTTTCTCTTCTCTGAATTATCTCCTTTCAAATTGTTTCTTTTCTTTTCTTTTTTTTTAGACAGAGTCTCACTGTGTCACCCTGGCTTGAGTGCAGTGGCATCATCGCAGCTCACTGCAGCCTCAAACTCCTGGGCTCAAGCAATCAATCCTCTTGCCTCAGCCTCTCGAGTAGCTGAGACTATAGGTGCGCACCACCATACTCGGTTAATTTTTCTATTTTTAGTAGAGATGGGGTCTCACTCTTGCTCAGGCTGGTCTCGAACTCCTGAGCTCAAGTTATCCTCTCACCTCGACCTCCCAGAGTGCTAGGATTACAAGCATGAACTACTGCATCCGGTCAAACAGTTTCTTTTCTTTATAAAAAAAAAAAAGCAAAATATGCAATTTGGGAAATAGAATAGCTACCAATGATAGTTACGATTGGTTCTTTTTATTCATGAGATTCTCATTATTCTTGTCATTCATGTTACGGTTATATTCGACAGAGTCTCCATGAACACTGAATTAGTGAATACTGAACTACCTTGCTCCTGGGGGAAATACAGGGCTAGGTTCTTGTAAGCCTCTGGTTGAAACAGTTTCATCAACCAGTCAATATATAACCTTGTTTTATGTGTGTTTCTTTTGAAAGATGCCTTATGTAATATATATTGTTGATTCATTAACATTGAACTCAAGGCCAACAGCACTATAACTCACGCCTGAATAAAGCTTATCTAACACATGTATTTTCTTCTTCAGACACATCACAGCCTTCTTGTGCTTACAGACACTGGACAGCACTTCAGCACTATGCTTGGGGGACATTTTAAACAGTGAAGTCACCAACAAAAAGCACAAGCACAAAAATGTGAAGAACATGGTGTGAAACTGACAGCAAAAAGAATAATTATTTGCAGTATGAGAGCTGAAATAAGAAAACAGAGCATTTCCTTGTTCAACCTCAGCTGGGAGCGTGCATATTGGTAGCTCAAATTTTTCATCACTGAGAGCGCCATGAGTATTGATTTGGGGATTACAAATAAATTTAAGCAAGTAGGCAAGTTGGCAAATATGGAACCCATGCATAATGAGAATCACCTGCGTTTGTTCCTCACTATTAGGTCATGGAGTCTATTGCAAATGGTAGACAGAAAGGGTGAAAGATTTTTGGAGACTCAGGAGATTTTCGAAAATGATTTGCCCAAGGCACAAAACCAAAACAGTAGTAGTGAATTGGCCCAAGGTGGAGAAATATAATTCCTAGCATCTCCAGTGGGCTGTCTGCAGCTCTCCTCCCGTGAGAAAAGACTTACCATAATACGCGAGCCTTGTTACCATGTAAATGTAATTCTATTTTGATAAAAAATAGATTTATAGCCAGTCAACAATGAGGTTAAATAGCCCAGAGTTGGCTGTGACTTCAGCCATCCTTCCCTGGCCCTCCTGTCTTTAGTCACAGCACCGACTTCCTGCCCGGGGTGGGTGAATGAACACCGCTGACCCGCAAGGGCTCCTGGGAGCCACATTCTTCGCTTGGCATTTCAACTGTAAGACCAGTGATCCATCAAAATTCCAATTCGATGAAAGTCAAATCCATACTTAACAGGAAAAGATAAAAGCACTGATTTAAGGGAAGGAAACAAATCTGAAAATAGATGGAAAATGAAAGTCATGTGTAGCGAAATCCATTCAAGATATGTTTTACTGCTGTTCATCTTTGACTGTTAAACATTATTTTTTTCTTCTACTAAAACTAAGTTACAATTTAACTTCTAGATGCTTCCAGGGTCACGCTTGGAACAGAAGCAAAATGGAAATATTTCAGTGGCTTATTAGACAACTGTTTCAAAAGAAAACACATGGTTATCTGCAGAGTTGTAGGTTAAAGCTATAAATTTATTTTATTAAGCAGAAGAGAAAGGGTGAAATTTAAAGACACTGTAACTCTGACTTTGTTTGCTTGGAATAATATTCTTGTCTGATTTATTCCTTTAGGTTTTACTCAGAGATATCGCTCAAGTTACACACAAATGGTAATCCTTCTTCATAAGCTTTTGTCTCTTGTATAAATTTAATGTGTGCAGTGATAAATGTGGATTAATAGTCACCTAATCGGATTTTCCAAGGGAGGTAAACACTATTGTCAGAATTTCCTGGCCATTACCTAGTCAAACAAGTTTTTTAAAAATCCCCAAAATTATAGACTTAAAACCATAAAGAACCCCTTAGCATTTGGGTTAAATAAAAGAAGGGGTAAAATGTTGGTATTTTCCCCCAAAGTTAGCAGTTCTCCACATTTTTATATAATCTCTTAGCATGGAGAATATAATGTGTTTATTATAATGATATAACATGATCATAGTCTCTACCAATACATGCATCTAACTACATCACTCTATTGGAAGTCTGTTCATATTTTTAGTTATTGAGTTTATCTTTTTCACTAGACAATAAAATGTCCAGTGTCAAATAAATAAGGGTCATGTGATTCCCAAATGACATGGCCAGAATAGAATACTCATAAAATTTGAAGAAGCTGAGTCAGATCATTTCAAGAAGACAAACACAGCTCTCCTCCAAATCCAGCAACTTGTGGAATGTAGCAATCTTGTCTCGGGTTTTCTACAAGCCAAGCAGCCTGATGCTGTCAATCTAATCTCTCATCTTCTCTGCCTTTCCCCAAGCGTTAGTATTTTCATTATCAGAAGAAAAAAATGTATAATTTCTCGATTAAAACAAAATTGCATCTATTCAAATGAAGTTGATCCTAATTGATTCTTTCGTTCAAATACACATAGACTAAAGGAAAATGTTGCGAGCTATGAATTCATAGTGTCGTTTACTAACTGTAGCTGCTGTGATTCATGCATATGCCTTTTGACTACTTTATAATGAGAGGCTGGTGGATACGGCCTTCACAGCAAATGAGAAAATCAACACAGTGTTCTTGGAAAACTTACTGGCAAACTTTCTTTTATTTTTCTCTGTTCTTATCAGTAGAAAGAGGGGGCAGGTCACTTTCAGAAGGATTAAAAGGTCAAACAATTTGGTGAAGGGAAGTCTACACAAGACTTTAGAAAGCTGTCTTCAAAGGATCAGCTAAAAAACAACCTCAGAGCTAATCCTTTGGCTGGATCCAAAGAAACCCTGACAGTTTGGGGAAGCCCTCATTTTCTTTTTCTCTTCACAGGGGCTACTTCTCAGAAAAAGCCTCTCACCTGCCTTCATCCCAAGTTACAGGACCTGAACAGCTCTCTCCCTCACTCTCCATCCTAGCTCTGTCCTTGTTCTGCCGTTCTGACCTCTACCATCTTTGCTTGTTTTCACTGGGGGTTCCTCTAAAGCCCTCCTAAGCATCCACAGTAGCCCAAACTTTCATGGATGCAGAACCTCTTTTGGGGGAAAAATGAGACTGACTTACAGAATGCTAGCATTAAAGAGGACCTTAGAAATCACTTAGTCTATCTACCTTCTTTCTCCAATGTTTTGTAGATGAACAGAATTCATGGAATTGCCCAAGGTCACATAGCCAGGTAGTGACTAAGCCAGGACAAGGACTCAGGGCTGTGGCTGCAAATTGGTCACAGAATCCTTTGGATAGTCCAGGCTGCTGTACTTATTTAAGGCATTGGTGTTATTACACAACACTAACCCCCCACGGGCAAGACTGCTGTCGGTGATGTATGTGGTGAACTCAGTGAAACCCAGTGGCATCACGTGGGCGTGTTGAAACTAAAAGGGGGGTGGGCATCTGCCTTACGCACAGAGCCCCATGGTGGGTACTCACAGCCAGAGGCACCCGTCAGTGCACTACAAGGGGAAGTGGACTTTGCACCATCACAAGGACACCCTGCTTCCTCTCTTCCTCACTGCTTGAACCCTTGCTCACTGGGAGCCTGGGTAACACAGAAAGTGAAGGGAAACCATGCAGCACAAGTGTAAGTTTGATAGCAGTTTACATAATGCTCTAGAAAAGGGAACCAAATAAAGGCTTTGGCTTTGCTGGGGCTTCCCTCACCCTGCTCACATCCCGGATGCTCCTTTTGTGGCTTTCACTTCTTGGTCCTTAGTGACAGAGGGCAGGAGCTCACACAAATATTTGTATCAGGGTTAGGAAGTTGGTGCTTGATAATGATGTTGAATGTACTTTGTTACTCACTTTTTTTTGCTGTTGGAAAAGCCTGCTAATATCAAACTTTAGAATAAAGCACCACCTTGTGGTCTGATGCATTTATTAAAGTGTCAGCATTTCAGAGCTGAAACTGGAAATGCTCCCTCAGCTGGTGGTAGAGAAGCCAGGATTTGAAAACTGACTCCCAGGTGGCTGACTGGGAGCGAGAACCCCGAAGGTGTCTTTCTGCTGCTTCTCAGGGTCCTTGGATCAGTTAGCAATGGCATCCCCTTTCGTGGGGTAAGTCCCATGTTCCTGACACTAATATACTATTCTAGTCACATATAATAAGCAGCCAATTTAATCCTTTCAAAACCACAGGCAGTTGCTTCTTATTACTTCAACTTTTAAGTGAGGAAACTGAGTCTGAATCTAGTGGTCTAATCACATATAAGTGGTGGAGCTTGGATTGGAAGTCAAACCTTCCTGAAACAAAGTCTCTGCTGTTAAACATGCTCTGCTCACCTTCAAGGCCAAGGCCAAGACCAAGGTCCACTTCAGGCTCAGCTGGAGGATTTTGGCTCTGGGCTCCAAGCCAAACCTGAGCCACTGGAATCCTACCTGAAATTCACTCAGGGCACTGAAAGCAACCTGTTCTCCCAGGCCACACGGGTCAGGAAGATTTGCACTCAGAGGTGGGGATTCTGTTGGTGCCAGAGATAGCCAGAGGTTAGGGAACCATTTTGGCTTTTGAGGATGGGCCAGAAAGCAAGTGACCAGACTCTACATTGTTCATGAAGAAACAAAACCAGGAAGAGATATTTGACAAACATTCACCTGGACAATGATAGTGCTTTCCTGAACCATAATGTTTTATCTTCTTTAAAAAGTAACTGTTTTATCATATATGTTGTTTTAGGAGGCAGATTATAGTATCTGTTTGACTAGCACATAAGATAAGGAAATAATAGTAAGGTGGGTAAAGTCATATTGCAAGGCAGACCCTGCTCCTGGTCTTGTTCCAGTGACATTGTAAGTATCCTTAGGTAAGTCACTTCTTTGTCTCTGGGTCTCCATTTTCCATTTGTAGAATAGGAGGTTGGACTTCATTTAGAAGCAGATGGTTTTAAAATAGTGTACAATGCAACTGTATGGAAAATGTGAGGTGGAAACTTCAGCTTTCTCTATTTCCATAGAAAGTCTGTCCTGCCCATGCTTCCTTCCTGTTCTCAACTGAATCTGCTGCTAATTTTGGTAACATAATGACTTGCATGTGGTGATGCTCAATAACGTTTCCTAAGGACAATGATTTGGGGGGATAGATGTGTCTCTGTTTTTCCAAAGGAGATAAGTCCATATTGTCTGTGACTCCCTAGCTGCTTTCCAGACACCAAAAAGAAATACAAAATGTATTTTAAAATACTATAAAAAGAGGAGGCACTGCTCTGGACTGCCTCCCCTTGGGTGGAGAGTACGTAGCACCACGACAGTGCCTGTCCTTTCAAAGCCTCTCCCAGTCTGTTTCCTTCCTGTGCTCGCTCTCTCACTCTCAGTTTCTTAACTTGAGATCTCTATTTGCAGAGCCATTTTCTTAACAGGAATCTATACCACAGTGGGCTCTAGAACAGAGCTGCCCCGTAGAACTCTCTGCAGCGTAGAAAATGTTACTTGTGCTCTGCAATGGCATAGGTGGCTATTGATGATTTGAAATGTGGCTAGTAAGACTGATGGACCAAATGTATAATTCTATTTAAGTTTTCATTAATTTAGATTTAAATAGCCACATGTGGCTAGTGGCTATCCGATGGGACGGTGCAGCTCTATCACATTGTCATAACACAGGCTTTTGTTGCAGACATTGTGGTTTCTCTAGGACACAAAGCATGTATCGTAACTGAGCTATCCTTAAACATTGGCTTTTCAAGCAGACTTTTAACAGATTGTTTTTCCATGTTGTTTTTCTTGAATACGAGATCTCATAAAAATAATGGTACGTCAGCCTTTGTAAAATGTATTCTATGTTTTACATAACTGATTTTTTTCTTTGTTAATTTTACAATGAATAGTCAAAAAAAAAAAAAAAAAAGAACCCCTGTTTGAGTCCATGGGGTTAAAACTTATTCCTTGATTGCAAGTAAAAAAGGAAAGTATTTTCTCATTTTGTACGTTTTTCCAGCCAATAATAGAATAAATTTGAATGTACATCTTATAATGTCTTCCAGTTATGAGTATTTTCGATGTCAAACATTTAATAATAAAAATAGATTCTCACCTTAAAAATAGGGCTTTATATATAAATGCATTTTTCCCAAAATATTTGACATGTAGGATGAAATTAGAAAACAACTGAATAAATTCTAAATGCTTTATTATAAAACTTCTATCTTGAGTGAGCTTGAGGAGCATTCCAAGTATCTTTCTAATTGATTAGGCCAGTTATGTTTTAACTGGAACAAAGACTGAGTAACAGTGTCCTCATTTGTCTCAATGTAAAACATTTTATCCTGAAAGAATATAAAGAGATTTTTCAGGTAAAAGATAATCCTGAGAAAGTGATACCTAGGCTAGAAGGGAAGACTAAAAAGTCTTGCGAAATTGTAAACAATTTTGATAAATGCACAGATGTTTGCACGAGAAAGCATATTGCTATGTTTCAGAATTTGTGAGTGATGTTCAGTAAACAAGAGATCCTGACTTTCGTCTGGGAATGAAGGAGTGGAACTGTCTTTCCTTATAACATCTGTCACATGACTGAGGTTTTCAGACTGGGGTCATACGCTGTCGTATTGCTCTGGGACTAATATAGAGACACTGTTATCCTACGGGACCTATCTTTGTTTAGTGTTGCTATTAATATAAGGGAATGATGAGGCTGGATTATTTATAAAGACTGGGGTGGGGCAAAAGCAATATACATAACCTAAACATTTATACCCCCATAATATGCTGAAGTAAAAAAAAAATTTAAAAGGGCATTTCAACAAATACCACCTGTTCTCACTTATAAGGGGGAGCTAAACGGTGGTATACAAGGTCATAAAGTGGTGTAATGGGCATTGGAAACTAAGAAGAGGGGAGGGTGGGAAGGAGGTGGGGGACAAAAAACTACCTATCAGGCACAAATGTGCACTATTCTGGTGATGGATGCACTAAAAGCCCCAACTTCAGCATTGTGCAATTTATCCATGTAACAAAAAACACTTGAAATCCCTAAATCTATTGAAGTAAAATAAATTTTTAAAAAAGGAAGTTTATTTGGCTCCTGGTTCTGCAGGCTGTATGAGAAGCATAGCACCAGCACTGGCATGTGGTGAGGGCTTCAGGCTGTTTCCACTCATGGCAGAAGGCAAAGGGGAGCTGGCATGTGCAGAGATCTCCTGGCGAGAGAGGAAGCAAGAGAGAGAGAACGGGGAGGTGCCACGCTTTTTTTTTTTTTTTTTTTAGCAACCAGCTCTCATGGGAACTAATAGAGCAAGAACTCACTTAAACGCCCAACCCCACCCAGGGAGGACATTAACCTGTTCTTGAAGGATCTGCCCCACAATCCAAACACCTTCCCATTAGGCCCCACCTTCAACTTTGGGCTCAAATATCAACATGATATTTTGGAGGACAAACATCCAAACTATAGGAGGACAAGAGTTCTAGCCAAAGAATTCTTCCTATACTTTTATCCTTGGTGCAGAAAATCATCTCCACTCCAGAAAGTGACTTAAAACCCCCAACTGCATTTCCTGAGAATGAGCATTTTTCATGTGCTCAAGGGCTAATAAGTGGAAATCAACTTCAGGACTTTAAAAAAAAAAAAAAACATAGTGCTGCAGAAGATCAAATTAAGTCCATGCATCTAGTTCTTCATGATCTGGTTTTCGTGGGAGTTTGGGCTTGAGGGGATGTAGAAGTTCCACTGGGGTATGATAGCACATTTGTGCCATCATAAGACCAGCCCATGTCCCTCCCAGTGTGGTCCCTTTTCAAGACCTGTGTCCTGTGGCCATGTAGAGGAAGTAGACGTCTCCGCTGCCCCCTCCACTCCCACTTAAGTGGCCGCAGCACAGGTGATAGTCAGCACCGCAGGGCAGGAAGTGCCACAGACTCAGTGACCTACGTGCTGTGAGTAAGTTGGCCAGAAAGCATTCGTCAGAGAGCCACTAGAGAACATGCACAGAGGAGAAATATTTTCCAGCAATCGCCAGTACAACCCTCAGACTGCTGCGTGTCCTTGCTGAAGGAAAGCAAACCTTAGAACCATGGCTGACGCAGCGGTACTTAAAGCATGGACATTTAGTTCTTGGAGGAAGAGAGACTGAGAATTCTCCCCTTGCAATCAGTTTGCAAGCCAGCGTGAGAAAATTGCCATTATAATCACAGAAGCAAAATCAAAGAGGAAAATGAAAGAACAGAACCCAGGCAGGCCGTACAAGGAGGCATTTCCTTTAACTCCACCTGACCAAAGAGGACCCAATTTCCCAGTGAAGATGAATTAGAAACTACGTGAGAACCATAGTGTAGATTATTCCTAGATGGATGTGTAAATATATATAGTGCTAAAGCCAATTGTTTGAAAAAATGCATATATTGTATCAATTGCATGAGTTTAGCCATTCTCAATTGATCTTTTAGTAGTTGGCGTAAAATTACAACTTTTAGAAACTTCTTGATTATAAATTAGACAGATGCTGAGGAAGACCTGTGATTAGCCAGTTCCTGTCACACAGCAGGCCTCATTATATGTTGACTGAAGAACCTCAGTTCTGGGTCCTGTTACAATTCTGGGCCCAGAGTATGCAAATAAGGGAAGCAGCTTCGCTTTCAGAACGTTGCCTCCGTTCTTTGTGTTCCTTTCTGGCTGTGATATACATTACACTCATCATAGTAATTGCTCATTTCCCTGAACCCATTTAAAAATACACGTAAGTATAGTAGGATTGCTAATTATCCCTGAATGTTCTTGTTCTCCTTCTTCCGCTATAATAAAGCCTCTGAATGCTAGCTAGGTCATGGCCACCTAGAAGAAAAAATACATTTCCTTGGCCTCCCTTACAGCTAGGTATGGTCCAGTGACTAAGCTTTGGTCAATGATGTGAACAGGAGTGTGTACAGCTCCCACGGTGTATGTTTTAGGGGTAGGGATTAGCTCTTTTCCTGCCTTGTTCCTCCTTCCTGCTAGAAAGAACCCAAATATGATGGCTTAAGCTAGGAGAGCCATCTTGGAACATAAGGTAGAAACTCTCTGTTGAAAATAGTTGGAGCAATGTAATAAAAGGACTCTAGGTTGAGAGAGAGGGGGGATTTGGTGGAGCACAGAAGTTAGAAAGTAAAATAAAAACAAAGAAATGAGGGATAAGAACCATGTTCAGACAAAATCTTTGTGGTTGCCTTATGAGCAGAACTGATTAGATTCAAATAGGCCCGATGCCATGGAGCTTTGTATTGCCAAAGAGACCACCAATCTAGCCTTTGACACTCAACACCTGAGGTGATCCCACCTCCTGCACCGACAAGAATGCTATGAAGGCTGTGAAGTCTTCAGTAGGGCATGCACTTTGGAGTATCACGGGCAAAGACACATTTGCTAAGAGGGAGAGGCAGGGTCTACAGGGGACAGTGAACACAGAAGTCCTTTCCAGTAAGCAGAATGAAGATCTACCAGAAAGCTAGACATTTTTCTCCTTCTGCCCAATGAGATCTGATCTTTTTTTTAAAGGAATAAGTGACTATTATGTGATTATTACTTTTTTTTATTTCTGAATGGAAGAAATGTTTTTTTGTTGTTTATCCTATTCCTGTTGTACTCTTAGGTGTGTTATGTCAGATAATTTACATTTTTGTAGGCCCTCAGAGAGTGAGTAGTCACACTCAGACCTGATGAAAAACACTGATTATTGCCTAAAAATCCTGGACTTAGAACCAGATGCATGAATTTGATGGAACTTTGGGATTCTTTCTCTGGGGGAAGGAGGGTTGATTATATTTTAAACAGGGAAAATAAGTGTATACAAAGACACATGGGTGGCCAAAGGGAAAACATAACTGTTCTCCAATATCTATTTTCTCTCAAGTTCTCTTCAGCCAATGAACCAAAGGCTGTGAGTAGCAGTGGTATGCACAACTCCTAGGAAGTGTCACTAATGGGAGACAATATGGGCTTATCTTGCCTCATTTTTTTCTTGTATTCTCTGCCTGGAATACAGATGTGATGGCTGGTGTTGGATCCTTTTGTATGCTGAGGATGATGGAACATCATGGTAGAAGGTGTCGGATGCCCTGATCATGGTGGTGCCATCACGCCAGCCATGGATCACCTACATTCAGGTGAGAGAGTGTACAAATTTCCATTCAGTTAAAGCCACTTTTATTTTGAATTTATTTATTTATTTATTTATTTGAGATAGGGTCTCACTCTGTCGCCCAGGCTAGAGTGCAGTGGTGTCACCATCATAGCTCACTGCAACTTCAAACTCCTGGGCTCAAGCGATCCTCCTGCCTCAGCCTCCCAAAGTGCTAGAATTACAGGCATGAGCCGCATCGCCCAGCCTATTTTGAATTTTTAATCACCTTCAGCTGAACCCAATTCCACCTGCTCGTGGAGGACATTTTCACTGTGGACAACATAAGATGTACATTTATAAACAGGCGCCTGTAGTGATCTTGGTGGGAGAGACGGCTCAAGGAGAGGAAGAGAGGAAGGCATTGGCATGGTAGGGTTTCTATAGGCCCAGCATTTGCTTTACAAAAATTGTTTGCCAAAAAGCATAGCTCTATGTTTTTGCCTGATGAGGTTGCCTGTTGCTCTGTGGTATATGGGACATTGACACACTTGCTCGCCTGTTTCTTTTGGAAGTTAAACATATTCAGAATTGAAACCAGTTTTTCCCTTCTCTTACTCATTTTTGTAGGAGACAATCACATGACTAACACTTTTCTCAAGACTCAATCATTGTTTCCAGGCTCTTGCCTTCTCTAGTAAATGCTTCATCGTAAGCAACTTTTGCAAATTGCATGAAGATATGTGCCTGATACAAATGTAAACTCAATAAACCAAAGAGAGCAAAGGGTGTGGCGGTGGGAATTTCTCCGGAAAACAGTCAAACATATGCTATGTGGGTTGCCCTCCTCTTTACTGCTTTTCCATAAAAGGTTAGAGCAAAGGAAATCCGACCACAACCCCATTAGGTAATGGGCTATGCATTAATGCAATTTATCTGGAATGAGGAAGGAAAAGATTGACCTTTGAAAGAATTTCCTCAACAGCACATTTCTCTTTGTCACACAGCTGTCTCACAGTAGGTGACACCAGGAAGCAGCCTGGGAATCCCTTGCTCATCTGTAGCAAGGGCTTTTGGAGGTGTGCAGTCTTTAGGGGCATTGAAGGTGTTGCTCAATAGTGTGATTTTACAACCAGTTCTCTCTAGGCTAATTTCTAAATCAGGGTCATGCAGAAAAGGGGTGAAGAGCTTTCACTTAACCTAGACCTGATGGTGAGTACTGGGTCTGCTGCCCGTTAACTGCGTGGTCTAGGAGGTGGTGCAGTGAGTGGCTCAGAGGGTGGCCTCTGGAGTCAGCTGCATTAGCTCTAGTTCTGCCTCTGCTGCTTCCTGGCTGTGTAGTCTGGGGCAAGTGATTTTACCTCTCTGTGCCTCAGTCATTTCATCTGTGAAATGGGAATCTATGTGTACCTACCTCATAGAGTTGTGAGTGACACATGCAAATGTGTAATAAAGCGTATCCCATGGCATATGGCACATTTTAAGTACTAAACTATAATTTATTTTTGAAGGGGTGTTAGTGAGGTGCTAGTCAAACACGTTAGGATGAGGCATATCTGTGTTTAAATCTCGGCCTTGCTACTCAGAGGCTAGTTGAACTTGGATCTCTGCTCACTTTGCCCATCTACTCTGGCTCTATCTTCCTCTGGCTGTTCATGCTTCAGCCTCACTGACCTCTCCATTTCTCCAGCCCTCTTCACGGTCTGTATATGATACTTCTTCTGGTTGAAGTTCTTTTGTTAACCATTATTATCCTTGAGAAGGCTATTTCTATATTCCCAGGCCAGGTTCAGCTTCCTGTTATATCTCAGAGAGCTCCACATCTCTTCTCCTGAGCACTTAAAATTATGTTGAAGTATTTATTTCTATAATGACAGTTGACCCCTGAACAATGCCAGGGTTAGGGGCACCAACCCCTACACAGTCAAAAATCCATGCACAACTTTTGACTCCCTGAAAACTTATCTGCTAATAGCCTACTGTTCACTGGAAGTCTTACTGATAACACAAACAGTTGGTGAATATATATTTTGTATGTTGTATGTATTATATACTATATTCTTGCCATAAGGTACGCTAGAGAAAAGAAAATGTTATCAAGAAAATCATAAGAGAAAATATATTTACATGAAGTGGAAGTGGATCATCGTAAAGGTCTTCATCCTCATTGTCTTTGTGTTGAGTAGGCCGAGGAGGAGGAGGAAGAAGAAGGCTTGGTCTTGCTGTCTCAGGGGTGGCAGAGGCAGAAGAAGTGAAGGAGGTAGAAGGAGAGGCAGAAGAGGCAGGCACACTCGGGGTAAATTTTATTGAAAAAAATCTGCATAGAAGTGGACCCAGGCAGCTCAAACCCATGTCGTTCAAGAGTCAACTGTATTCCTGTCTTTCCTGAGAGACGATGGGCATCAGGAAGGGTTAACAGGCCCTGTGTCCATTAACCCAATGTCTGTACCAGCGCCTGGCTCGGAGTAGACACTCAATAAATATCTGCTTAATTAATACACACATAAACAAAATGAGTGTGCGAAGGACTTCCTTTTCTGCTGGTTTGATAAACTACGACTTGCGTGAAGGCAGACCATATTTCATTTATTGTTATATCCCAAAGAGCCTAACACAGTGCCTGGCAATTGGCAGGGAGTTAATGTATTTGTTATGTGAACAAATAAATTGTATGATAATAATTCAAATTTAGATTACTAAAATGTGACATTCTGATTTGAAAATAGCATAATTTCTTTAGAAATGCTTTTGTTGATGTCACCTAATTTATATAAATATTGCCTTTTTCTCTCTCAGTTGAGAAAGTGTTTACCTATCTGTAATCAAAACTCTCTCTCTTTTAATGTTGGAGATGTTTCTCACCACGAACTACAAGCTAAAAGTTGTAGGACAGTGATTCTGAAAGTTTTGTTCTCAGAATTCCTTTATAGTCTTAAAAATTATTGAGGATCCCAGGAAGCTTTTGTTTATGTGGGTTATGTTTACTGCATTAGGTAATAAAACTGAAAAAATTTTAAACATTTATTTGTTTAAAATAACTATGAGGAACTCAATATGTATTAAATAATATCAATTATTTTTATGAAATTAATTATATTTCCTAATGGCTCTTTTTTCCAAAGCATGATTTTACCAGGTAATGTGTTGATCATTCGGAAAATATTAATACACTGAGTGAATTTTTGACCCCCTAAATCTTGTCTATACAATATTTTAAAAAATCACGTTTGTTAGTGTCATTGATCTCATTAGAAAAGTCTTTACAGCATTGAGAAGCCGTCAAGTTTACATTAGCAGACACAAGTTTTCTAAAATTTTAAGTTTTGCTTGAAGGTTCAAATTTTATCTTTAGCAACAAATAATATCGGTCATTTTCCTTGAAGTGACAAGCTGTCTTAGCACTCTCAAGAAAATGTCTATCAAATAGCCAAATCTGAATAGTTTGCTGTCAGTAGTTTTTTAAGGAAGAATAGCTTTCTGTGAAAAAAAATAGGCTATTTCAGCTTGCAACTCAAAACCATTGTATAGGTGTTGGAGTATACTATAAGTGCTTTATGCATACTTCTTGTTTCATTACATAAATATGGAAAAGACAAGTCATCGAGGATTGAGATTTACTAAAATTGATCATTTTTGTCATTTCATTGAGGACATGACACCATCTCCCCTTCCTGTTTTCTGCAAGTGTAAGGTAATGAAGAGCACGGTGAGCACTGGTGCAGTCTGGGGCCCTGGCCTTGGTTAGCACTAAGGCGCAGCTGTTCTACCTCCTTTTGCTTTTGCACAATTACTGCAAATGTCAACACAGGCAAAAGGCAAATAACATCGTAGTATTATTTGAAGAATAGTTTTGATCTGATGGACTGGCAAAAGGATCTCGGAGAAGCCTGGCCGTCCACAGACCACGCTTTGAGATTTGTTCTTCTAGGGTAGTCTAACATTAAATTAAAAGTCTCCTTGGTACTACACTGATAATATTTACAACAATAAGATCTTTGATTAATTGTCTTTTTCTACCCCATTAGGAACAAATAAACCAAGAGCAAAATGTGACAAAAATTTGTGACGACCAAGTTTTAGATCAACATACAAGAAGTATTTTACTAATATGTATTAATATAAAAAAGAAAAGAAGTCTCAAAATGTCTTTTAAAAAATTTTAATGCTGGAAACATTTCAGAATTTAAGATGTGGCAATAATTATAACAAATTACTACCAAATCTACTTTGATTGCACTTTCAAGAGCTTTTTTCCTAAAGATTTATCATGCATTATTTTATTTTAACTTTAACACATCTCTGTGATACGGTTACAAATGACTTGGTATCATCCCCATTTTACAGATGAGGAAACTGAGAAGAAAATGACGGGGCTCACCCAGGATCACCTAGCAAACTGGTGGTGGAACCAGGGTGGTCTTCCTAATTCGCATGTCAATGCCTTGTCTTTTTCACCTTGCTGAATCACTTGACCAGACAGGCTCAGGAAACACAGCTCATTTTAACAAAAAAAGAGAAGATTCCAAGAAACCCAGTGACTTTGGAAATTCCTAAGGTGGAGTTTTCCAAATAATTGAAAACCTGCAGAGAAAGTGTGATTTCTGTAGGCTTTTGCAGCTTCTATCTCTCCTGATAGGTGGAAGTCCACAGAAAGGAAGAAATTCTCTCAGCCTTGGCCACATCACTCGCTAAATTTAGAATTCCAGATTATAGAAACACCCTTGGATGACAGAACTTTCCACCCCGATGTCCTTGGAGGCTCTCATTCTGAAAGTTCAGATACATTTTTCCTTCCCCTTTGGAACCAGAGGGAAAACTTGGCCGAGGAGTCTGCAGCCGTTAGCCTGGTGTGAGGGAGTGGGGCTATTATTTGGAGATTTAGGCAGAGTTGTTGAAGGGGAAGAGGATGTGGGTGGGGAAGGGTAATCAGCTAAAGAGAAGGGAAATATGATCCTCTTGTCCTGTCAAAGCAGAGGCAGTTGAACACTTCATGTCCCTATTTACTAGCCTTTTACAGGTAACAGAATCTTCTCTACATGTCACCAGTGAGTAATTGCCATAACAATGCCATATTTATGTGACCCATATTTTACCTTCCAAAGGTGGAAGAAGGGCCTTAGAGAAATGCATATACCTTGACTTGTGTGCAGAGAAGAGCAACCACTTCCCCTCTATTCCTAGCTCTCCACTCCCCCAGCTATATGGGACCCTCCCTCTTGAAAATACTCTTATCTTTCTCTCTTATTCTAATATTTTCATTGCACCCTATTCCCCTTTTCAAATTCTGGCACAGGATTTAGAAGCAAGGTGCAGGTGAAGGGTTTCGGAGTGGAATCTGCCTGACCCAAGCTACCTGGCAGGCAGGGGACAGCATCTGAGAGGCCTCCTTCTGCATCCTGCATCTCAGGGTAAAAGAGAGATGAGAACACATATTGCTCAGATGCAATCACCTCTTTTTATTTTTATTTTTGGTTTCAGAAGCTGCCTGCTTTCAATTTTATTTTTTGAATTTTTTAAAAATTTTATTTTTTAATTGACAATAATTTTACATGTTCATGAAGGTACATAGTGATGTTTCAACACATATAATGTATGGTGATCAGATCAGGGTAATTAGAATATCCATCATCTCAAACATTTGCCATTTCTTTGTGTTGGGAACGTCCAATATTCTACTTCTAGCTATTTGAAACTATGTAATATATTAATGTTGTTGTTAACTGTAGTCATCCTACAGTGCTAAAGAACACTAGAAGTTATTCTTTCTCTCTAGCTATAATTTTGTATCCTTTAACAAATCTCTCCCTATCCCTCCTTTCCTCCAACCCTTCCCAGCCTCTAGTACCCTCTGGTCTACTTTTTACTTCTATGAGATCAATATTTTTTAGCTTTCACAGGAATGAGAACACATGGTGTTTAACTTTCTATGCCTGGCTTATTTCACTTAACATAATGTCCTCCAGTTCTATCTATATTGCTGTAAATGACATGATTTCATTCTTTTTTGTGGCTGAACAGTATTCCATTGTGTATATGTACCACATTTTCTTTATCTGCTCATCTGTTGTTGGCCACTTGGGTTGATTCCATATCTTGGCTATTGTGAATGGTGCTGCAATAAACATGGGAGTGCAGATGTCTCTCCGATAACAATCACTTCTTAACATTTAAAAAACCTTGCTTGGGGCCGGGCGCGGTGGCTCACGCCTGTAATCCTAGCACTCTGGGAGGCCGAGGCGGGTGGATTGCTCAAGGTCAGGAGTTCGAGACCAGCCTGAGCGAGACCCCGTCTCTACTAAAAAAATAGAAAGACATTATATGGACACCTAAAAATCTATACAGAAAAAATTAGCCGGGCATAGTGGCGCATGCCTGTAGTCCCAGCTACTCGGGAGGCTGAGGCAGTAGGATCGCTTGAGCCCAGGAGTTTGAGGTTGCTGTGAGCTAAGCTGACGCCACGGCACTCACTCTAGCCTGGGCAACAAAGTGAGACTCTGTCTCAACAAAAAAAAAAAAAAAAAAAAAAAAAAAAAATCCTTGCTTGGGTGGAAAACCATTTTCTCAGACAGCAATTTGCCTGGGAGTTGCAATGATGTCCTTCAGTGCCAAGAATATCAATCACTTCAAAAGTCCCTTTCGCGAGAGCCATTGACAAGATCCTGGGCAGGCATGTACAAGCCGAATGTGTATCTCTGCTGTTTGGGACTAGTGTCATTGTCAAGGCTGAATATTGGAATTAATTGTTCATTCTGCCACTGTCTAGTTTTCCTATCTCTTTCCCTCTTTTATGTAATCTGTATGTAATACGACTGTTTTTTTTCTCTCTTGATCCCATTGTCTCTAGCTTTATGGTTCTTGATTTAGAAGTGTGAGACTTTGGAATGAAAAGCCTTATAAACTCTGGAGCAGGAAAGAACGTGGGGCAGGGCAGGCACCAGGAGACCTAGGCTCCCGCTTACACTGTCATTTGTTAGCTTAGACCAAGCCACCAACCTCTTTCCACCTCAATTTTCTGTCTCAAACTGGAGACAATAATAAGTATTCTGATTGCTTTATGAGATCCTTAAAAGAATCCATCGTTATTATGCAGCACTGCTCGACGTGTTATTTCTTTACCTTCACTGCAGTACCTAGAACAGAGCCTATGCATAGCAGGTGCTCAATGAACATTTGTTGCATGTATTTGGAAATATTTTGTGAATTATGAAATCACTACACATGTGTTTTTATTACACTTCTCATAGATGACCCTAGTAGCTGACAGTGCTCCTGGCCCTTAACTGTGTCGTGTCATGTGGGGTGTTTGAGCAGGTTGGCTCCTACCATGGTGAGTGTGGCTGCAGATCTTTCCAGGCCACAGTAACTACTTGGTTTCTGTGATTCCACTTCTTTGTGTGGAGTTGACCCACTGCCCAGAAGATCGCACTAAATGAGCTTTGGTGTGTAAATGCACTTGCTGGAGGGTGAGTGTGGGTTCCCAGAGGGCTGCTCTTATAAATGCATAACATTTCCATATAACATGGAGTGACACAGATGTTGACATTGAGAATGTTGTTGGTCTAGGAAATTTCAAGGGAATTCTAGACTTAGCAAGAGACAATAGAAAATATCAGTATTGTGGCAAAGGGGTGACATTTAGAAGCATTCCTATAGAGGATACCTATTTATACCCTTGCTATGGACTGAATTGTATCCCCCTAAAATTCGTATGTTGGAGTCCTAACCGCCAGTGTGACTATATTTGGAGCTAGGGCCCGTGAGGAGATGAAAAAGGTTAAATGAGGTCATAAAGGTAGGGTCTTAATCCAGTGGGGCTGGTGTCCTTACTAAAAGAGGAAGACACCAAATATCTCCCCCAACTGCCCACCACATGCCACAAAGGAAAGGCCATGCAAGGACGAAGAGAGAAGGAGGCCATCTACAAATCAGGAAAAGAGCTTTTACCAGGAATTGAATCAGCCGGCGCATTGATCTGGGACTTCTAGCCTGCAGAACTGTGTGAAAATAAATGTCTGTGGTTTAAGCTACT
This sequence comes from Eulemur rufifrons, assembly GCF_041146395.1. Taxonomy (NCBI): domain Eukaryota; kingdom Metazoa; phylum Chordata; class Mammalia; order Primates; family Lemuridae; genus Eulemur; species Eulemur rufifrons. Next base: position 59,955,040 of record NC_091000.1, on the reverse strand, counting down.
CTATAGCACTTTGCTATGGCAGCTCAAGTTGACTAATATAACCTTCGCCTCCTCTGGCTCATTCCTGGGTAGAAATTTTGACATCCACACCTCTGACCTCATCCTATGTGCAAAGGACACTACAGTCTGGGAACAGACTGGGTATATATGTTTGAATATCCTTGTGATCCAAGCATAATGGAAGAGAGGAGACAAGAACAGCTACAATCCACTGAATGACAAGGCAAATGTTGTAGAAAGCAACTCTTTTACATGCCTGGCCTGAGACAATTTTAGTATACTGCATGCAACTTCCAGAGAGTGAAAGAGTGTAGATTATTTCAGCTAGCCTGTGGAATTTTTTGCAAACCACACAACTAAGGTCTATGACTTTCTATTGCATCAGGTTTTATTAAAACAATGTTTCCAAAGTTAGTTTGACAAATCAATTTAGCTTACACCACTGCTGTTGCTAGTTGGGTATAGTTAGTGGTGTTATAGCATCCATGCAAAGGAGAGTGATTATTTGGGACAGTGAAAAAAACGGTATATGCAATGTGGTTATAGATCAAGTGTAAAACTGAGTTTGGGGATTTGGGGTTTAATCCTCAACCTCTAATTTTATGAAAGATTGGTGTTATAATCTCATTTTTTAGCACAAATATTGAAATTGTTATAAATAAATGAGTCAAAGTTAATCTATCACAGACTTTCTTAAAACTTGATGTTTCTACAAATCATCTGAATAGCTTCTTAAGAGGTAGATTCTGATCCAGTGGGTTTGGGGAGGAGCCCAGATTTTGTATTTCTAACAAGTTTCAGTTTGTATCAATGCTGCTGGTCTAGGGACCACCCTTGGAATAGCAATGATCTAGTTAGTGTACTGTGTATTATACTGAAAGACAAAACATTTAGTTTTTCCCCATGAATAAAATACTACATGAGATTCAGTTGTTGCTTTATTTTGCAGTACAACAGAATTTCTCCCTAAAAATGGTTCAAAACCTTGTGCTTTGAAGAACTACATTACAGGGATTGTAAAAATGATTTGAGCAGCAAGTGTTTGACATGAATATATGCTTAATAAATATTGATTGGCTGATTTCTGGAAAGTAGATCTTCAGAGATGTATGGTAAATGTCGTCCAGTGATATAAAATGATACATCCCTATTTAGGGGATCTAGAATCCCGTGCATTTAGACAAGACAAAGTTGATAGTGTCAGAGACAGAGCCAGCGAGAAACCATAGGTAACCCAAGATCAGCAACACATCTCCTTTGTAAACAGCCACTCACCTGGGCAGAGCAATTGCTATAGGGCATGGTAAGGAAGGTTTGTCTCATCATTTTACAGCTGTACACCTTCTGGAGTGAAGGAAAGGCATTGAAAAGTTTGGCAAGAGCTGGCAAAACCAGAGCACTTATTTGCAAGGCTTGGTAAGTATGTGGGTGTGCTATCGTTTATTTCATTGTGATTTATGACAAGCAAATTCCTCCTACTGATTATATTTCCCTGGTCCCCTCTGGGTTGGTTTTAGGGTTGCTTAGATCCCACCTTTTTCCCTCCAGACTGTGAGTAAAACAAGGAAATTCCCAAGAGTCAAGGAGAGGCTAAAACTCCTACTTGAAGCAACCTTTTGTACACTTTTGGCATATGTGTAAATGTACATACACACATATATGCATGTATTTTATATTAGGTAAGAAATTATAATAAAGTAAAATTGAAATTTAAGAGCACTTTTTACTTTAAAAAGAATGTTCTTTGCCCATCCACTCTTATGAAACCTGATTCCTTAGAAGTATACAAGAGAAATCAAATTCACAGAGTTACAAGTAAAAGTAGTCATTAACTGTTAGAAACAATATGGTGTCATATTTGTTATTAATGGCCTAAGTTAGATAAAAAGGGATGCACTTTTTTTGCATTTTGTTTGTTCTTTGATTTTTTTCTTTTTCTTTTTTTAGACTTGACTGTGGAATTGATACTCTATCAACAAGTTCTTTATCTCTTTCACTGTTGCCAGTGGTAAAAACAGCTAAAAAGTTTCACAGGATAATTGCCCTGGAGCAGTTACCTTTAGGATCAATTCAGTTCAACTATTTGCCTAAATAATTCAAAATTTCTGGTCTTCTTGCCATTATCAATGAGTCAAAATTTTCAGGGTTGCTAAAAGTTTGTTATGTTTCATGGGAGAAATTTGGGGTAAGGCTAAGTTTTGAAAAAGTTTCATGTTGCGTAACTTGGGGGAACGCCTACACCCTGACATCTAAGCAAACTTTGTTAACTGTTTCTAAGGGGAAAAAGATTCAAAGTTCAAAATTAGGCAATTAGAAGCACATCTAATGCTCCCTATATCCAACTTTTATCTTACTCCCCTAGTATTTCTTTAGTTCATACTTGTAGTAATTTTAGGGGCATTTTTCCTAGCAAGAGTCATGCAAACTTGCCAGTCTCAGGAAGGAAGTGTGGCTTAATCTGTTACATCAGTTAAGCAGAAATGACTTGTTGGGTTTTACTATACATTTGAATAGTATTATAGACAATGAATGCATATGTGGATAACCTCCGGTTGGTGTACAGAAACATGCCAAGAGGTACTCAAAATTTGTGCTTACAGAGCCCTTAATTTATCCAACACAGAGGGCAATTGATCTCATTCTTTAATTCCCATCTTCTAGAGAGATATCTTTTGAAAGAAACCTTTTACAGGAGCACATTTTTTTCTTAAAGGAGTATTAATTGACTTGGATTCAGCTTGCTTTGTTCTCCATTTCATTTATTGCTAAAATCTGATTATAATACAAGAGTCTTTGATATATTGTATAAACATAAATATTGCTGCTAAAATTCTGACAGGATTCTGTTCCTACTGACAGCAGCCAACTCTGAGGTAGCCCAGGGAGGAGTACAAAGAGAAGACCAAAACTGAGGTTTTAATTTCACATATGATTTGTTTTGTGTCTTTGACACTGCTTTTGTTGCATACAAACCACAAAGAAATGAATTTAAGTTTCATTTCTTTCCCTTAACCTTGTCAACTCTCCGATGTAAAAAACTGAGTTTTGTGAAGTAGCACTCTTCAGTTGGCTATATAATAAAAGTATTGAGAAAGAAGGCTAATTTGAGTTGGATTCTAATAGTGGTGAAGCTTCCTGCATGGTCATAAATGGCTTTCCAGAACTTTCAGCCCTTGGTAATTCTGCAGGTATATAAGGTGGCAGGCCTGACTTCTCTCAAGCTACATCAATATCGGTTAAACATAGGATTGATATCAAGGTAGAGAAAGAGTGGGGCAGTTTTAAGTTTACCTAAACCTCATTTATGTCTTTGTTCATGTGTGTATTCCCCCAAGGTTCACTCCACGTCTACTGTAAGTCATATGCTCTGCAAGACACCAGGCATACAAAGATGAATAAATGTGTCCTTAAGGAACAAGTAATTATAAAGTTAGAAAATAAAAAAAAAAAAATCCAACCCGTATCGAAGTAGGAAGAGGAGTAGGAGGAAGAGGAGGAGGAGGGGATCACCTATAAAGAACTGAAATCCAGCTGACCTCAGAACAGTCCTTCAAAACTCTAAATGCCAAAGACAATGAAGCAACTAGCAGAAAAGTTGGTGACCCAATCATACTCTACGTGTAGTCTTTGTGGTGGAGATTAGAAAATATACCCCCCCCCCCACATACTCTTTCAAGGGAAAAATTACTTGGACACATACTATAGCCTACCAAGATTTGAGTACAATTAAGAGCTCAATTGTGTTAGAAACAGACTACCAATGAGTAATGAAATTGGTGATTTAAAAACTGCATGGAGCTACCAATGAAGGGAGAGAGAAGATACATGATGGAAAAATTATCATTTTTTTCAGCAATATTTATCAGAGCCTTCATATAAGCTAGATACTGTTCTAGTCAGTGAGATTACAACAGTAAATTAAACAGACAAAAATTAAATAGAATATAAAAACCCTGTCTTTATGAAGCTTATATTCTACAGGGGAATAAAAAAATAAACAAGATAAATGAAATTCATAGCATGAAATTACATAATGGCAATAATTTGGGCATAATACCTCAGAGTTTAATAACAAAAACTGGAATATGGATATAAAAGGATAGAAGAAGTAAGTAAAAAAGGCATACATTTTTTATCTTTTTTGGAGGAGGGAGAAAAGAGTTTGATGATTTTCAGGCACAAAGGGTAGAAAAATTATTTCTTAGACACAATAGAAGTCAAAGGGATCAGCATTAAATAGGACAAAAAGAACAATTAATAATAATAATAATAACAACAATAGTAATAAAAGTCAGCACATCCAAATTCCATCTTCTTATTCTTCATCTGACTCAGTTTCTGATCCTAACTCCCTGACTTGATGTTGCTCTACAGTCTTCAAAACCAAACCTAAAACCTGGGCATCGTTCTTAACTCCTCCTTCTCTCTCAGCCCATACGCCCAATCCATCACCCACCACGTTTTGTTTTCCCATCTCCTAAACACATCTCCATCCATCTCCTTCCTGCCATGCTTGGTGAGGCCTCGCTCACTTAGAACATCATCCTCCCTTACCTGGGTTTCCAACTCAGCCCCCTAACTTGTTCCCTTGCTCCTGTCTTGTTTCCATCAAATTTACTCTCCATGGGGAGATCAAAATAATCTTTCAAAATGCCAATCTGTTTATGTCATGGCTCTGCCTAAAACATTGTTGGCATTCCATTGTCCAAACTTCTTAATGTCACCCTTTATAGTTTGATTCCTGGTGATCTCTCCTGGCTGGTGTCTCTTTTATTGCTTTTTACATCCAGTCACATGATTATTTGCAATTCCCAAATACTGGTGGGCTCCTTCTCACCCAGGCATGGCATGGGCTGTTTCCCTCTGCCTGGTACCCTCTCTTCCTCCATCTCCCTTTGCCTGGCCAATTCCTACTTTGAACTTAGACATCATTTCTCCTTGTAAACCCTCCTGACTCCCTACTCTACCTAATGGTTGAGTTTCTATTCTAAGTATTCCAACAGAACCTTAAACTTCCCCATCATAGCATCCTTCCCACTTTATTATAGCAGCCTGTTGATATGTCTGCAATCTAAACTACAGTGTGAATCCCATAAAGCTGTGGACCATACCCCCAAGACCTACCCAGAAGGGCTTTCATTATTAATGATAAATTCATAATTTTTTAAAAAGCAGTAAGAATTTAACCTAAGAATTTATAAAAGAGAATAAGAAAACAAGCCAAAGGAAATCAACAGGAGGATTCAACCAACATAAAAAAGTAATAAATCAGAAAATAGAAAAACTGTATTTCTTTAAAAGGAAACATGCACATAATAAAGTACATAAATCTATGGCAACTATAATCAAGAGAAAATGCACACGCACAATTGAAAAATTTATTATGAGAAAGGACAACAAATATCAAGGGAATTTAAAATTATGTTTATGATTTAGAACAACTTTTAAAATGGAAAGTTTCCTGGATAAACATGAATGACCAAAATTGTCTTAATAATTAGTTTGAAAACTCCAATAAATCTAAAAGAATTTTTAGAAGTTCTCAAATAATTATTTCAAAAAAACAAATGGTTACTAAGATGGGCAGCTTTAAAGCATTCACATTTTCAAGAGATAATTTCTTTTAGATAAATTGTTCCGTGGAATAGAACAAGACACAAAAATCTGTCAGATTCACTTTATGAAGATGAAATGATTCTGCTTCAAAACCTGAATACATAACACAAAAATCTGAATTGAATAGCAACCTTATCTTTGAATATAACTGCAGAAATCCTTAAAATAGTTACAATCCAAATACAATAGAACTTGAATAGATCATCTACCAAGGTGGTCCCCAACCTCTGGTCTGCAGACCAATGGTGGTTCACAGCCAGTTAGGGACTGGGCCACAGAGCTCCACTACCCCACTTCCCACCTGCGGCCATGGAAAAATTGTCTTCCATAAAACCAGTCCCTGGTGCCAAAAAGGTTGGGGACCGCTGTTAGGGAATAACCCATTAGGATTGTTCCCGGAATTCAAGAATGGCTTAATGAGAGAAACGGGTTAGCATACTACATCAATGGATCTAACAGGAAAAAAATTATAAAGCTCATAGAACCATTTCAACAACACTCTGGATAATAATTCTTAGAAAACTAAAACACAAGGACATTTACTCAAATTGCTAATGAATATCTGATGGCTAAACAGCAGAAGCACTCTCTCTTATTGAGACCAGGAACAAGACTAGGAGGTCTAATATCACCTTCACTATTTGTAGGAACACTCTGAACCTAAGTTTTGGCTTATATTTGACCAAAACCTGCTAGTATGTTTTTGCTTTGATTTTTGGTTGTAGAAGACTGAATAGACAAATGCTTGTTTCCCTTGGACTTCTGACTTCCTCAAGATCATGCCTGGTAACGGTCATGTGATTAGCAGATTGCCACCAAATCTATTCAATGATGATTAACAGGTAATATTGGTCTGAGCCCCAGGAAATTTTCATTTTTATAGGTCAAAATGATCAAGTAGGAGCGATTTCTTATGGCTTAGTCTAATACAAGTATTGAGAGAGAGTATGTTTGCTAAATAACTTTAGGGAGGAGGAGGACAATATATCTGAGAAGATAAACAGGAACATCTCAGAAATAAGCCAGATTGTGATGAGGTACGTGGTAAGGAGGATCTGCCTCTAAATTCTACTTCTCTTATCCAGGTTCTTCAGGAACCACTGCCACACAACGCTCCTCTAAACAGCTGGCACAGAAAACAAGACTGCCTGGCCCCTGAGCTCAAATGTCTTTCCTCACTCCCACTCCCATCCCTGCCATGAACCATCAACCTAAGAGCAAGATAGAACAGCAAGGCATGAGGTCCCTCTGCTGGGGCACAGTCCTGGGGTACATCCCGCAAGCATGTGTCTCCCCAAGGAGCCACGGATATGAAACTGCAGACTTTCTCTCTGTGAGCTCCGACAGGCACCAACTGATGCTGGATGAGGTTTGCCTAAGTTTGTGACAAGCCAATATCCATTTTGAACCAACTAAGGTTTAAAAAAAAATTAAATAATAATGTAACAGAAGACTAGAATTAGATTATGGACTGCTAGTAATCTCGGTATGAATTGTTTGTACTCACATTATTAAATAAAACAATTGCTAAGAATCATATTGAATTTTCTGTTAATTAACTTCACTTTAAGCTGCATTTCAGGTAAAATGTTAATGCTTAGGAATTCTTCACAGCTTGTGAAAATATGTTGAAAGCGGAATGTCACCACCACCTCCTCAAATTTTCATGAGGAGGTATGACTCTAAAATCATATACAAAAATCTCAATGATTTATATTGATATAATGAAGAGTCTGAAAAAAGAGTCTAAGAGAAAAATGAGGAACCAAAAGCATATTTGATGTCGCTAATCTAACTTCAAAATGACAGACTTAACAAGAATGATCTAAGAAGATAATATTTATAGCTCTAGGTCTTCAAGGGCTAAACACATTTTAGAAGTTTTTGAGATGATTGCTGCAGACCGGCAAACGTTCTTGGCAGTTGAAGATGATGGATTATTCAGATTTGCACAATCTAGGAATCCTACATACAAAGTCCCTTCTTTGTACACATATTACGAAAAAGTATTTTCCTGAATTCCATTTTGCTGGCACAAAAAGTTAATGACATATTAAATGTGCTATTTCTGTATCTTGTGTAGGAGTTGTTGAGACAAGCAGGACTGACCAGAAGTCATTTTAAGTTTGACAGCATGGTGGGTTTATGCTGAATTAGCTGAATTTCTCTTTTACATGCTCAATGAGAGATTTTGGAACACAAGCTAACAAAAATAATAAATCTGGTTGAGAGAATACTTACAGAATGGGAAATCAGTAAAGACAATTATTATCCACAATGGGCAAACATGACAAAGCCCACAGTGGTTTAGAAATCATAAATATGCACTATTATATATATATATTTTTAGTTGTGTTCAGAAACTATGGCACAGTGTATTTTAATGGAATACTTACCTTAAGAAGAAAGACCCCAAGACTTTTTAATTCTTATTCTTTGGTTGAAGACAAACTACATGGGATACAAGAGATTTTGGAACTTACTTATCATTTTTTAAAAAGGTGGCAAAGTAGCTATTACATGAAAAAAGGCTGCCTGAACAAAATAAAGCCTCAGTATGCATGTTTTGGATAACAGTCCCAGTCTAGCGGGACATGCTACCCACCAACTTTTTCTTTTTCAGAGACAGCAGTTTGTTCCTTGGAACTTGCTCAAGCAGTAATCAAACTGATGAGTCTGAAGAGTGCAAATATTTCTTACATGATTCCTGCCATAAAAATACTCCTACCACTCTGTTCCAGAAGAAATGCTGCAGTTAGCAATCAGGCAGTGGAAGCTCAAGTGCAGAAAATCAGAGATTTTTCTGGTATCCTGAAAGCCAATTACATTCCATTGCAACATTTCTAGATGCAAGGTTTGAGGACATATGTTCATCAAATGATTTATTTGGATGTAAAACATATCAGAAATCAAAGTGTAAGTGAAGGTAAAAATGTTAAATGTGATTCTGAAATTATTTGGAACGTATCTCATTCTAGCAGTGCACAAACCTTCCATTGGTGAGATTATCTCAGTGAAACTGCATTCTCATCATTGATCAAATTTTCAAGGCTGGGAGTTTAGAAGATAGTGCCTTTTCTTTCTTTGGAACTGTTAGAGAGACGGGAAAGCTTGTTGACAACATCTCTATCAGCGGTACCTATCTTGGCAGAGCTAGTCAAAAAACCTCTCTCTCCACCGTGACCAAACTGAGAATTCATTTAATACCATCAGTGTGCAGCGTGGCATTCACAGGAGCCATTACCTGTCCTCAACCATAATATCAAATTTAAAAAATTAGACCTCTAAAAACTTTAATGATACAATTATAATAATAATTAATAATATAATTATATTAAATTTCAGATTAATTTTTAATTCCTGCCATTTATTTTATGTGGATAACATATGGCTTTGCCATGGTTTCGGCTAAATATTAACATGTGGCCTTTCTATATTCCTCCAAAATGTGTAGCCAATATCCCTCTACTTGATAGTGTTCTGAAAATACTGGCTAATGCATTAAATCATGAAATATAAGTGAAGTATAACTACTGAAGGAGAGGAGATGAAATTACTATTATTTGCAGATGACATGGATATAATGCTAGACAACCTGTAAGCATCAACTAAAATATTCTTAGAGTTAATGAGACTTTACTAGTAACCTAAAACATTAGCATCTTAGAGTTTCAAACTAAAATTTAAATAATTAGGAAGATACAACTTTTACTAGTGAGATAAATTAGCACTATAAAGATGTGACTACTTCTTAACTAATTTGCTGGCTCAACAAACTCCTGATAACAATTTCAATGGAATTATTTTGGAGCCTAACAAAAAATGCCAAAAATCACCTAGATGAATAAGTGGGCAAAAGTGGCTAAGAATTTTTTTTAAGACATTAAAGTGATGGGAAGAGAATTGCTCTTTTAGATATAAACTATATTACAAAGTAACATTATGTAAAATAGCATGATTTTACTGGGGGGAATAAAAAGGAAAGGTAGATCTGAAACAAAATAGTCAGAAACAGATCCCAAATCTATGGAGAAGGGATGGAATTTGTTGTAAATACCATAAGGAAAATTAGCTCTTTAGGGAGAAATAGTCAAGACCCTCCTCTCTCTTATGTACCTTTAATTGAATTAATATTTAAGAAGACCTTATAATAGTGCCTGGTACATAGGATGGTCTATATAAATTCTTATTAAATAAATAAAACAAATAATACATAAAAATAAATTTAAAAACTTAAAGTAAAAAATTAAACCTTTATTCACCAAAAATACTGGTGAATGCTTAACTGAATTGGGAATTTCTATGCAAAAAGGTAAAAATTGATACACTTGTCCCATACAAAATATGATGCAAATAACCATCTGCATGAACTATTTCTTTGCAGACTTGGCAGACAAATATATAAATTTGTCTCTTACAAGTCAATAAGAAAACCAGTAACATCCTTTGATAAATAAAGCACATGAACAGACAAGTGACAAAAGAAATATAACTTCTGATAGATTTATAAAAATAATACTTATTCAAGGTAATAAAATTTTTGATATTGGCAAAGACTTCAAATAATCTCTATATTTTAGAATACTGTTTAAACTTTTCAAAGTTAAAGAGCTCATGGTTAAAAGGATCATGAAATGAAAATCAGTAAGCTTCTCTTGCCTTCCTTTCCTTACCCTGAATTCAGCTCACTGAAAGCAAACACTCAGCTCTTTGTTGCTTCTCACATTTATTTTCATATCTTTGAGTGATAAGCTTAAGTTGTTTTTCTTATTTTATCAGTTTTATACTTTCAGATATTGATCTCTACAGTGACAAATGAAATTTCGGCTCTCATCACACACCCTCCTCTCTCTCCTATCCTGCTCATGTAATTATACAACTTACATCATTACATTACTATGACCATGCAAATCTCATTCCCTATAAAACTTGGTAATGTTTTATGATTATATGCCTTTTGCCCTCTATCCCTCTGGAGTTCCTGATTGCCTCTATTTTTATAGCACTAATTGCTTTTATCATATTTTTTTTTTCAAATTCTTTATATCAGGCATGCTAGCAAATTCTCTCCTGGACTTAGACCACTGTCCCATAATCCTAGGTCTTTCTGATCCAATCTAGGCCAGTTGCTCTGCAAAGACTGTGGAAATGATTATACTGAGAGAAAGGGTGTGGTGAGGCACTCAAACACTACTGGTGGAGTGTAAATTGTTGTTATACAACCTCTCCAGAAAGCCAGTTGTCAATATGTGGCAAAAGCTATAAATATTCAAAGACTTTGACCCTGTGTTTCCCTTCTAGAAATTGCTTCTAAGAAAATAATCAGAGAAAGCTATTCACATTTATGTGCAACGATGATCACTGTGTTCATGTAAAAAAGTGGAGGCGACGAGTACATAGTTGTGAGTTGGTAACAGATTATGGAGTACTTCGGATTCATCAAAATTTATTGGTAGATCACTTTTTGAAATTTACTTTGGGGAAACACCTCAAAGAAAGAAACAACTACCTCCAAGCAACTAAAACTGAGGTATAATAAGAGAACCAAGGGATTCAAGCATCGGAGCCTTGTTACACGCATTGAGAAGTCCTATACAGAGTGAAGTCTGCTTTCAAAGTGATTTACAAATTGAAAGATACAAGGAGGTACACTGCAAAATCTCAAGCGTTGAATTAATTACTGTAGCGTGGCTGCTCTTGTGCCCTAGGTAGCACGCATGTCCCACATGGGTAGCAAGGGATTTATTTTTAAGTTTAATGGTGGTAGTGATGCTCCCAAGCCATGGGAAAGAGGACAGGTATGGATGAATGGGTAACAGGAGTTAGGCAGGTGTGTGAAACTGACAAGGCGGGGAAGAAGTGTTATTAAAGAAGGAACACTTGCCCTAACGCTGAGGTGTTGAGGAGAGGGTGTACAGGGAATGAGCAGGCTCACCTTGAGAATCGCAAGGGAAGTTATGTCATCAGGGGAAATCCAGGTTTCACCTGGGATGAGGCAGAGGAGGGTGTACTTAGGGAAAAGGTTCCAAATTTCTGACAGCTCCTTGGCAGCAGAACAGGGTTTCTGGAGGACATGCAGTCAGGGTTAAGGAAGAGTCAGAGGGGAAGAATGTGCCACAGAGAGGTCAGCGGCTCTGAATGCAACAGAGCATTACAGACAAGGGCAGGTCACCAGGATTTGTCTCTTAGGAATCCCGGGATGAGAAATTCTGGGCGTTGAGGGGTAGAGAGGAAGGGCATGGAGAGAACCAGTGGAACGGAACCGGCAGCCCCAGGATTGCAACCGAAACTTTGGAATGAACGTGGGAAGATGCCTCCGCAAACAATTGTATCAGCTCCCTCCGGTCCACCTAACTGCCTGAGGCCTATCAGCATTTTTGAGGTTGCTTTCATGCACAAATATTTCGGGGAAAACCCTCTGGCTAAGTATTTGAATGAAAGCTCTGAAGGGAATGCAGCGGTGGGGATGATGGATTTAGGATTATTTGCTCATTAAAGTAAAAGCACGGGTGAGAGAGCGCTCAGGGTGCACCAATAAAAGACTGAAAATCCGGTATTAACTTAAGATATCTGGGCCAGACCGTGTGTCCTGAGAGAGCAAGTGGCTCTCACGGGAGCTGTCTGCGGCTGTGGGAAGTCCTGGCTGAGGTGAGTCAGGGTGGACCAGGCGTGGATATGTCTTTCCAGGAGAAGGGAGCACACTCCCTTGTAGGGGCAAAAATCTGCCAGGAATGGCTCTGACTTGGAACTAGAGGAAGAGCTGAGCGTAAATTAGTGAAAGAAGCCCGAAAGAGGAAATAGAAAGGATTTATGCTTCAGACGTAGTAACATAGTAAATTTCAATGAACCAACTGACGCTGTTTTGCTCTCCCAGTTCTCCAAATGTTTATTTTTGACTGAGGACATAATCCAAAGTGGGTGGGGTTGGGAGCTGAGTATGTTTACATGTGCTTTCTTATTTCTGGGTAAATACGAGGAGTCAATGTACACAATGCTCTTTAGAGTAGGACACATAACTGTGAAGAAGACAGACTTATGATCTTATAATCATTTGCCTTTTTGGTGTTTCATTTGCCCAAATTTTGAGATACCATTTCAAGTCTTAATTGCATGTAGGTAAAAAAGAATGTACTGCATAGTCTGATAGACAGAGAGGATTCAGGGAGACTCAAGTACTCTTGAGCCAGCTTGTGACCTCATTCCAGATTTCTAAGCAGCTACCCTTGAGTTTCTGAATTTCCCTTGCCTGCTACCTATACAATTTTTGGTAAATCTAGGGAACGTCATTTGTCCAGTCTTCAAAAAAAAAAATCATATTCTGTAACATATTGCAACAAACACATCTACTAAAAACCAGTGGAAGCATTTTTTTAAGGAATTAGTATTGTACAAAAAGAATCTGTTACAAAGGGTGTACAGATGCAAATTATTAAGGGGGAGCAAAAACACACTCTGCATCTAGCAGTTAGCTCTGCCTCCATCGAGGGTACTGGGTATTCAAAGACCAACCTCATTTTTCATCCCTTTGACATAGCTCAGCCCACCACTCTGAGTCTGCAGAGAGACTTCTATCCTTCTAACACTCTTTCCTTGACTTCCATCATCAGAGTTCTCACGGAAAAACCTTTCACCACCATAAATCAATTTGGACGTTATTGATACTTGGTCCAGAGTTACACAAACACCATGCGATCTTGGAAGAGAGGGTTAAAGGGATTATTCTGGACATCTTTCATGAGCGTTACGGGCTGCTCACATGTCTCTGCTTTGTTTTCCTTTTCTGAGAGTCTTCTTAATTTCAGTACAATCATTGTCTCTATCCTTTCCACTTCCTGTTAAAAAAAGAAAGGAATGTGTTTCTCAGAAATAATCTTTGTGAGCTGACCTTTGTATTTGAAATGATAATTCTGTTGTCTTGATTTCTAAACATTGTATAGGTCTAAACTTTGTTTAAGCTTAGGTTTGTGCTCGTGAATTATTTTTCTTTTGAGCCTCATTGAAATGTTTAATGTTATTTCCACTAAGAAAAAAATGTCATTCTACCAATATAATTATTTTCACCTGTAACACTCAAGGGATTACATGGAGTAAAGAATGAAGAGTAATTCCTAATGTCAAATTAATATGTTTGTAAGCTTTCATAATACTGCTAATATTCTCATTTTTCCTATGGGCAAGTCTTTGCTCATCAAGACTCCAGTGACTCTGGTAATAGAAGAAACCCAGCACCCAAGGCAGTACAATGGGAGCAGGAGCTGTGATCAGGAGCTTGGGGTTTATGGAAAGTGGGCAACTCTGGCTTGAATCCATAGCTCCAATAGCAGTTTAAAGATGAAAAAAGTATCTTAACTTCTCTGAGCTTCAGTGTGTATAGGTGATCGTTAAAGGTATGGACAAGTAGTCCTAAAGGACAAAATAACCATTTTTCCAAAAATGATGGAAGCATATGTAAAAGACGATATTGTTTGAGTTTTTTGTTTAAATTCAGTAAGTGGGTTGGAAGGGAAAGAGCTGAAGAGGGAGAAGCTCTAGATGGAAGGCATGGCGTGAGAGTGTGCTCAGAGCCAGAAGATGGGGAGAACTGGGGAAGGCGAGCCAGAGAGTGGGATGAGATGGGGAAAGTGAAAAATGACTAACGCAGTCCTCTCTGCCCACAGGCTCGTAATATTAATAATAGCATCTTTTTACTAGAATTTGATATCATAGAGCACTTGATTTCTTAACTGGGGATTTCCTTTATGAGCCATATTCTCAACTCTGCTGCTCCTCTCTAATTATTTGAAGAGGCATGTCCAACAGATGGGGAACAAGGAGGAAATAAAGGGCCATACCATTCAGTCTGATTTTAAGTGCAAAATAATAGTGGAGTCAGAGCTTGGGTCTGGGGTTGGAGCTTGGCAGCAGACTCCAAGGAGGAAGGCAGGTTTGGAAGAAGCGTCCTAGATGCCAGCAGCAAGGGGAGGTCTTGATATTAAAGATGAACCAGGTTGTAGGCAATTTTGTGCTAGACCTGCCCAATGCCAAGCAAGGTGCCTGATATGTAACAATTTCTGAATTTGTTGAGTGAATAAAAATAAGGATCTACCTGCTGTGGGCTGAACAGTGTCCTCCCCCAAGTTCATATATTGAAGCTCTAACCCCTAGTGCCTCAGAATGTGACTATACTTGACAAAGGGTCTTTAAAGAGGCAATTAACTTAAAACAGGTTCACTCGGGTGCCGTCTAGCACAATGACTAGTACCCTGATAAGAAGAGGCAATTAGGCCATAGAGACACTAGACATGTGTATGCACAAAGGGACGGCCATGTGAAGCCAGAGGGAGGTGGTGGCCATCTACACGCCAAGGAAAGAGGCTTCAGCATAAATAATCCTGTTGACATCTTGATCTTGGACTTCTGTCCTCTAAAATTGTGAAAAAATACATGTCTGTTATTGAAGCCACCCAGCCTGTGGTACTTTGTTATGGCAGCCCTAACAAACGAATTCACTAAACATCTCATTTCACTATTCCCTCAAATGACAATGATGTCTTAGTTTTGTGTATTGTCTATTCCCATGGCAGCAACTCATTTTTTAAAGTCTTCAGTGTTTCTTTAAGGCAAGGTGAGAAAATAAAGTTGGATAAATGCAGGATGTAAGTGAATGGGGAACAGAAAGAAAAGTCTACATGAAAAGTCTACAGCTGAGGTGGTGCAAAGCTACCGTGACATAAGGTTGAGGGAAGCCTCCCCTCCTTGTTCAATGACTCAGAGACTTGTCACTGCTTTACAGAATTTTTCCCTAGAGAATTAACTAGTACTCGAAGAGGAGGCAGAAACCAGGGCCACCACTCTAACTCATTGTTTCAGATGTAGGGCCTGGGGGGAGGTGATGAGGCAGACAAGCTGGAATTTGGGCCTTGATTAGGGAAATAAGGGAAGACCTGGTGTCAGGGAAAATTAATCATATGACTTCTTGTGACATTTTCATGCATGCAAAGTAAGTTCAGAACAAACATCAAAGAAGAAAAAGAAGCTAATAATTATCAAGCCGCAATCTTCATGGAATGTGTGCCGAAAAGAGCCTTGAAAGGGAAAAGAATTGGAGAAGATACCTTACAAGCTCTAAATTGAATGTCAGGTGTGGCCAAAGAGAGGCTGGGGGAACAGAGACAGGGTTTCGAGGTGAGCAGGAGGGAAGAACACAGCAGGAGTCGTGCTATTCTAGTTCTCAGTGAATGCCCTGGAATTGCTCTCACGGATCTGATGGGGATCCAGGCATGAAAGACACAGCCCAGCCCCCCAGTCCAGTGATGAATGCTGACAAATAAATTATGGATACACTACAGAGTTATAAATGCTAAGACAGGAACACATGGTGTCTATTGGGAGCACAGAGCAGGGGACACCTTGCCTAGTGCAGGGGGAGGGGGAGTCAGAGGAGGCCTCCCCAGGGAAAGTGATGTCCAAGCTGAGTCCTAAGGGAAAGCGGACGCTAGGCAAAGAAAGAGAAGGGTGGAAGTACATTTCATGCATGGAACTGGAGGTAGGTATTATGGTTGGGGTGTAGAAGAATATTTCCGAAACTTGGTCTTTTCTTAGTGGTGGGGAAGGAGAGCAAAGGGAGAGACCCACAGGGACTCACTCAGAACTTTAAAAATCTCAATTTTAATAATTTAATAAATATTTGCATATTATGAATCATCTGGGTGATTTGCATATATTCAAGAGCTATTACAGTAAAGAAAATTTAAGACAACACCAAATTCAGCAATATATTTTTTCTTTCAAGAGGATGTATTTAAACACTGATGAGAGATGCAACTAGAATTGTAGGCGGGATCATATTTTTCTAAGTTATGGCTTACCTGCAACGTTCCTGTTCTAACGATAGCTCAGGGATCCACAGACGTCAAGAGTCTGAGCTGGCACCCCAGTTAATTAAACCACAGGAAATGGACTCACATGGTTCAAGTGAGGTTCTTGCACTATCCCTGAATTTCAATAGTAAGTGCCCTACCCATCAGGGCTACTGGAGAATTAGTACTATGAAGAGAACCTTCCAACATAAAAAATGGAACAACAACAACAAAAAAACCATTGACTTTTATGGCACATGTGAAGTGGTCATGCAATAACTTCTGTTATATAATGAATGTCATACAATATGTCTCAGTTAAGAAATAACATTGAGAGGGTGAAGGGCACTCCATGAAGAGTGGATGTTTTTTCTTATGCATATGTTGTCCTTGGCTTCTACTTCATCTGGATGAAATTTCATCTGTTACCTTTGAGTGGTCTTCACTGTTATTAAAAAGTATCTGTCCCTATGAGCAGATATTTGGTGCCTTTTCACTGTGACTAAACAAATTGTCTTTTGTCCAGTGAATTTTATATATGTACACTACATCCCATAGAATTTATTAGGCCAGCTAAAATTGAAATTTGAGATGCAATTAATTCTAATGGGTTTTCTTTAGGTATAGATAACTACTAAAATGTAGTGAGGCAATTAGCAACTGAAGACCTTTCTCGGAAAACACTCTGAATATTTTGCAGAGAGTGCAGTGGAGATCAATGCTAAGAGTAAAGTGGTTGGATATTCACACAGAGCCCTATGATGTAATCAAAACACATCAAGCATATTTAATATATCATGGAATGGCCTCAGTAAAAGAAGATAGCTCCCTGATGGAAAAGGTGGCAGTTTAATTTTAAAATTTTTATTTTAACACAGCTTGAATTCTTACTTGTGCTTCTGCCCCAATTAGAGTATGAGAACAGGGACTGTATTCTTTACAACTGTTTTAATAGGCTCTCCATAAATATTTCCAGAATAAACTGGAATCATCTATACACCTATTTGGGGCCGGGCACTGTGTCAGATGCTTTCAGATCTGTCTCACTTGATTTTCATCAGAGCTAATCAGGTGTTCCCAGTGGCCCAGGGGGAAACTGAGACTCAGAGAGGGTCAGCATAGGAGGACAACTGGCTAGCAAGTGTCAGATCTGGGGTTCTACGCAGGCCTTCCAACTTCTCTCCCAAGAATGTTTTCTTGTTTACCTTGGAGTTAGGGAATGATTCTGGTTCTTTGCAGGGAGGACTTGGCTCTGGCTGCTGGAAAATTTTTGAATTCTTTTTCCTTTCTGCTAGTACCTATCCCCAAAGACCCATGATATAAACTAGATAAGTTACTAGTGGATTTCCTTCCAGACCTCAAAGTTTTGTGATAGATTAAGATATCACACATCCTCAAAAGCCTTCTATCACAAGGGCACCTCCACTGGTACCAGGGGGTCCTCCAGAAGACTCCTGCTCATACATGGGCCATCAGGTCCCCGGTCCCCTCACTTGGCTGCTTGCCACTTCTTCCTTCATGTGCTCGCTTCCTCGAGTCATAGGGACAGGCAGAAAGTACTGTCATTCTTGGCTCTGAAGCCGCTTCTCACTTACGAGGCAGGAGAAGGATGGGAGAGTTTTGGCATGAATTCTCAAGGGAGAGACTTGGCCTAATTACAGATATTTCTTTTGTTATAAAATCCTGATTAAAATAGACATCTTTTACTTGACACAGCAAATCTGGAATCATTTGTTTCTCTATTGTCACCAAAATTTACTTTTCCCCAACGTTTGGATTTGACCATGAAGATGATAAACCATTTTATATGATACATGATAATTATAATATACTTAATGTAATATTTATATGTTATGTATATTTTGTAAATATAAAATTCCTCCCTTTCTTTCACAACAAGATCCAGGGCAAGCACTTTAAGGAAGGTTAAACAAATGATATTTTTGAAAAAGTTATAGAGAACATTTAATGGACAGAGGCCTTGGGTCCAAGTCTCCCTTCTTAATTAGCTGCCAAGATCACAAATTCACTCCCCAAGTGAGAGGAACTTGGCTTCTGTGCTTGGGGTGGCTGTGTGTGTGTGTGTGTGTGTGTGTGTGTGCGCGCGCATACCTGTGTGGATTTGTACACAAGTTAAGAATAAGAATCCTAACACAAAATGAGTTTTGTTATTTACACAAAGATGTTGATAGTTTCAGGGCAATTTCAAGGAAGGGGACTTCTCACCCTGCTGGCATTTTCTAATAGGGGAAAGAGGAGGGAATCATGCGGCTGTTAGTGCAGATATTGGGCTGGGACTTTATGTATGCTATGAATTCATTGTATTTAAAAATATGTTTTACTGAGTGAGTAAGTAAAGTAAGTTTTAGAAACTTACTTTTCTAAAAGTAAGTTACTGTGCAAAAGCTGGGAAAACAAAAGTGAATAAAGGACATTCCTTTACGCCAAGGAATTTACGGTCTAGAAGGTGAGGCAGGCGAACAACCGGTGATTATAATCGGGTGTAATAAGTGTTATGCAAGAAGTCTGTACGGGGTAATTATGCAGGAGGACTTAGGAGGGGCACCTACACTTTGTCTTAGCCAAAGGGTGACGAGGTTTAGTACAAGCAGCCAGACAAGACTTGGTAAATACATACGTGGAAAGGTTTTCGGGAAGACTTCCCCGAAAAGGTGACATCCACTTTGGATCTTCAAACACTTTAGTGCGGAAGCATGGAGACAGCTTCATTGAAGGCAGAGGGAAAAACACACAGGGCCCCTAGAAGGAAGAGAGTGCTGGACAAGTTCAAGGCCTCTGCTCAAATACCTGTGTTGGGAGGCGAAGCCCCTGTGGAGAGCTTGGATTCATTCTGATGGTTGTGGGTGATAGGTAAAGTGGGGAAGAAATAGAATTAGTTTTGCATTTATAAATATAAATCTCTCAGCATTTTGAGTACAGACATGGGGTTATTTTTGTTTGTTTGCTCTTTTTGGGCTTTTGATTATTTAGAATGAAGAGGAATGAGGGACAGGGAGTTTGCTATAAATGGGCATTCACAGGATTGCCTAATTATTTTGCTGGTTGTTGGTCTAATTTTCTTCCCAGGAACTCTTTTGTTGGAACATCTAGTTATGTTATAAAATTAACTGAATTAAGTTAATTATCTGGCAATATGGCGAATGGATTGTGGAGAAAATGAAAGTGGAGGCAGAAAACCAGTCATGAAGTTGTTTGAGCAATGCAATGAGCAGAAATGCAGCCAGGAGACAGAATTGCTAAGATTGGGAAGGAGGGACAGAAGAGACACAGGTGTCAAGGATGTCTTGTGCATTTCTGGCTTGGGCAACTTGGAGAACCGTGATAAAACAATAGCTAACATTTATTGAGCACCAGCTATGCACCAGGTACTGTTCCACATTGCTTTACATATATGAATTCATTTAGTACTGACAGTGATACACTGATGTCAGTTCTACTCTTTCTCCATTTTAAAGATTGAGGAAATGGAAACAAAAAGAATAAGTAACTTGCCAGAGGTTGCACAATTAGTAAGAAATAGATTTGGGAGTTGTCAGTTCATAATGATCTTGAAGACCAAAACAATGGGTAGAGTCACTCAGGAGGCATCTGTTGGGTGAGGAAAGGAAAAGGCCAAGCACAGAACTCTGGAAAATTCCAGTATTTCAGGAGTCAGCCGAGGAAGAGTGGGATATTTCAGTATGTCAGGAGTTGGCCCGTGGAAGATGTTGAGTTAGATCAGCTCAAGAGGTTGGAGACCTCAGAGACAATGGTGTGACAGATGCCAAGGGCCTTCAGGTTGGGATTGCCACCTGCCTACTCCAGATGAGGAAATGGAACCTGGGAAATGTTACAGCTGGGATTCGCTGTAGCCCTGGACCTTGCAGTCTTCCCACAGCTCCATGACCCCTTTGTGATTAAGGAAGCATTTAGAGGACAAGCCCATGATTTTTATTTTTATTTTTATTTTTGGACTCTTCATAATCTGGATAGATGAAGAAAGAGGGAGTGGGATTTGGTTAGGAATTAACATTCAGATAATCCCTTTATTATAATGCTGGCTAGTTGTAAGTCTAATTTCCTCTCTATGAAATCTTTTACTGGAACACTTAATGGATTAGAAAAACACTTGGTTTAAATTATAGCTTCTCTTTTCTCTCCACTTAGAACTAGCTAAAAATATCTAAGAGGAGAAGCAGAAGATCCCAATTATCCCCCAAATCTTCATTGTTATAGTGAACCTTCACAAAGTTTGTGGGCGACCCTTATTATTTATAATAATTACTTTGGTAAGTTTATTGAATATTCTCCCTGGATTAAAATTCAGCAACCCACATCAATTCTCATCTCTGCTTTTCTTAAGCCACTGGGTAGCCGGCCATTTCCTGTCCTTTTATTGAATTGTGACACCTCCGGAAGATGCTATAATCCTACTGGTTTTTGTCCTTACAATAACATTGCTGGGGCAGCTCCTTGGGGTCCTTGAGGGTCTTTAATCCCTGATGTCTGGCCACTTTGCCTTCTTAAACTACTCTGAGCCATATGTACTGTTTGTGTATGTACCACATTTATCATACATTTCCTTTTTATATACTCTATTATCATACTTTTTTAATTCACATCCTACATTTAAAAATCTCTTGCAAAACCCAGCTTGAATACCAGAGTCCTTTATAAAGTTTAGTGCTTAGCTTATTTTTTGAAAGAATACTACCTTTCCTCCTGAATTTTTATTTTTCAATTTTTTTAGTTTTTGTAGAGACAGGGTCTGGCTGTTGCTCAGGCTGGTCTCAAACTCCTGGGCTCAAGCGATCCCCCTGCCTCAGCTTCCTAAAGTGCTAGGATTGACAAGCGTGAGCCACCGTACCTGGCCTCCTCCTGCATTTTTATATTTTTATTTTCCTCCCTTTCTCTGGCAGTGCTTGCAGCTGAAAACTCCCACTTGAACCATCAAAAAATTATCATGGTCATAAAACCTACTTATATACCCCTTAGCATAACTTGCCAGTTTTTATTTATTTCTCTGTTTACTTGTTTGGCTGTCTCTCCCACTACCTTAAAAATCTAAGGAGACAGGAATTTTGTCTTTTTTTAAATTCACCATTGCAAATCCTATTTGATTTCAACTTCAGTGCTCTTTTCTCCACAGTATATCAGAGGCAGAGGGGGAGGTATGTCCCACACACGTGGCCCCTGGAAAAGGAGATGGGAAGGGGATGTGATTTATCTGCTTCTAAAGCTAACCAGAGAAGTGCACATCAGGTAGCTGGTGTGCGGGATGGGCCCTGGGTCTGTAGGAGGTGATGAGCCTGGAACCAGGGGATGAAGCGTTGACATGGAGGATGAAGGAGTCTAGAAGCCAAGACAAGCGCTAAAGCTGGTTCTGACGCGAAGGGGAAGCCGAAGGATGGGGCCAGGGGATGAAGAGAGATCAGGGCAGAGCTGGTGTAGGATAAATTTTGCTAAGTCAGAGTGTCTAAGAATAGATTTCTTTTTAGCCACCATTTTGCAAGCTCTTGCTCCGCAAGAGCCATGTGCTTCCTTGCACATTTGCTTCTCAGAATGATGCCACGAGGGAAGAACTCTGGTGAAGCGAAAACGATCAGAACCTTAAATGAAACTCTGGCTTCTTATTCTCTGCCATAGTCAAAGGAGGAGAATCTATTAATAGAATGAAGGCAGACGGAGACTAGAGATTACTAGAAAGCAGATTACAAAATTTACAGTAAAAATTAGGCATAAACCTCCAGAGATTGTTAAAAGGAAAGCGTTCAAGAAGAATGGGAAGCTGAACATTGAAACACGAAAGTGTAACTATTAGCAATTCAACCAAAATCAATTTTGTTGAAGAAGGAAAAAGACAGGAATCTTTGTAACTACAAGGAGATGTCATCAGAGTTGCTTGTAAAAAACCCTACATAAATAACGTAAGGCAAGGAGTCTAAGCAAGTACAGATGTAAAGATGGCTTTAATCTATCTGTGAAAAAACAGTGCTGTGACAAGGGAAAAGAAAAGCTAGTTTCTAGAGTGAGCTGAAGATTGCAAGAGTATTTAAGAGCACAAAAAAAGGTCTTTAAAAACCTTCATTCTCAATGAAGGTGAGCAGCAGCAACCCTACTTTTTTCAGTATTGGTATAACTGTTAATAATGTATACAAATGTAAGACCTGGAGAGGAAATTTCTTTTTTTATATTCTGTAATAATTACTTGGACTTATTAATAACATATTTTTTGTTATCAATAATAACTTTATATCTCACAATGAGCTTTTACATGCACTATTTTATTTAATAATATTTGACTATTTTCTCTTAACACATTATCATAAATTAGAAAATCAAAATTCTGTATTTTTACCTTCTTACTTAAGGCATTTTAGTGCTTTGCTCCATACATGGTTGGTTTGGTATCTCCACAGCCCAGTAGAAAATTTCTAGAACAAATTTATTTCCTAATAAAGAAACAAAGACAGGAAATTAAAGTGAAAGAAAGTTTTTTTTCCTCTCTCTCTCTCTCTTTTTTTTTTTTTAGATATTTACGAAGTACATTTTCTCCACTGTTCACATCATGGCTCAAGTCCTACATTTTAAGCTGGAATTAGGAAGTTCTCATCTGCTCAGCCTCAGAACCATATTTTCTTTCTGACGACCTATTCCTTCCTCATTCAGACTTCTGTGTGCAATGCCCATTGTGTTTCAGGGTGTTTGTTTGTTTGTTTGTTTGACTCTTCAAATAGAGAGTCTCTGCCATAAACTATGATTTTGATATTGTTTTTCCCTAGTCAACATTCAGTAATAGAGCTTATACCAAACTTTTTCTCCTCTGTCCTTTGCACTTCTCCTACGTTCTGCAGTTGAAGATGTCTTGCTCTTTCCTGAATCCTTGACCTAAAAAGAGCTGCATAGAGCTCTCTGTATACCTCACTGGTTAAACTTTTCCAATCCACGTGGCTGTCTCCATCCTTTGACAGACAGCCTGAAGTGAACACTTTCTAGTCATCGTATGATAAGTGGCACATAATACTTTCTCATTTCGTGAAGGGAAAAGGCAGACAGAGAAAGGTTCAGTACCTTGTCTGTCTGCAGGAGGAGCTGGTTTCCAAGGCGCTTTTTAATGACTAGACATTAGCTCCTGCTGAGCTAGACCATCTAAATTTGGATCATGTCATTATTGAGTTTCACTTTCCTAAGAATTGGCTGTTCTTACGATTTGTCCTTCTGGCTAAGTTATAGATTGGTCACTTTCCCTAGTTACATCCTATTTTCCTAATATGTTATTTTTGTTCCTGCTACTAAGTTATTGGGTGGTGGCTACTGCAAAAGTGGCTGCCCTTTGCAGATTCTGTGTTCTCTAGAAGGGAACAAAGCCCTTGAAAAATCACTTAGAAGTTTTTACATATTGATTACTTCTTACATTTTGTATCTGGGCTTTTGAATTAATATCATCTTTAATTTGAAGGAATAAATTAGTATAGATTTGATTGAAAGAAACGAAAAAGCATAATGAGAGTTAGGGTGTCCTAGATGTTTTCTGGTCACCTTTTGAGGGCAGGAAAAAAAAATCCATATCTAGATCTACACATATAGAAGAAGATGCTAACCAGTCAAAGAGGGAGGGGAGGGGTTTGGTTGGAAATTCTGTGTGTGTTGGAAACCCTGGTTTTTTGTCGTATTTAGTGGAGTCCAAGTTACCATAAAGTGGCAAAATGCTCCTTGAACGGGGGAGGAGTGTGGGAGAGAATTGGGAAAAATGAAGCCACTGGTGCAGAGACCTGGTCATTAGTCCAAAAAGATAGTTTCTTCCAGATAACGTACAAAAATAGAATGGATGTTGGGGGAGAAAGTACAGCCAGAAAGAAACAAGGCTGTACAAATGCTTTATCTAGAAAATGACTCCCTGACTAATCTTGAAACAAGTTTGGAAAAAAATGTTTAAACAAGCTACTTTGCAGTTCATGAGATCTTTTCCCCTTTGTAGCAAGATTATGGGCTTTACATAAACATGATCAGTTTCAGGATTCTATAGCTCCTGCTTCCCTGTTTTTCTCGCATCCCAGAAAGGAAGGTGGCTGAGAATGGGCCAGGGCTCCATTTCTGATAGTTTCTCCACTTTTCCTCCTTCTTTTTCTTCTCCTCTTCTCATTCCTCCTTCCCCTCCTCCTCTTCCTCCTCTTTCTTGAAAATTGAGTCTTCAATACTGCTTTTCCTGAAGTCCTACAATGGCCTAACATTCAGCCATAAGCATATAATCCTTCAGTTTATTCCATTTTTCCTTTTTCTACGTTTCTCTAAAATACATCCACATAGTAAGGTCATAACAAATGCAATGCCATTACTCTTCACTCTTGGCTCTCATGAGTCACATGCAGGAAAGAAATATATTTCAATGCCTCTTGGATTGCCCTTGGTAAAAACTGTACTTAGGGAAATACCAGTAATCAATAAATGCTAAATAACATTAACACATTGTATGTGGGAGTTTTAAAACTTCACAGAAAAAAAATTTAAAGACATCAATTTAGAGGAAAATTATTCTTGTAAGTACCCTAAAAGGTTTTTTTTTTTTTTTTTTTTTTAACAAAAGAACAAATGGTATAAAGTGCAAACGCCAAATCAAACAAAACTCTAAATGTTAAATATATTTTGGAGCTGTGGAGTTACATTTGCATTTTAAAACAGTCCAAATGCTCTTTTAAAAAATTAACCTACTTTTCCCCATTTTTTTCCCTATGAAGACAACTAGTAAAAAGATATTCTTTCCTGTTTCCTAGCATACTCGTATTCGAGAAAACATGATTATTTGAGGAGAAGTTTATTTTTACTAAACTAAATTATTGTTTAGAGAGGGAGATTTGAATTACTTGTAGGTAGGTAGTGGGTAGCAATAATAAAAATAATCCTTCTGTTAAATCCCTTCTCATGGAAGGAAGAGATGAGAAGAAATGTTGAAAGCCAGACAATTTTTCTAAAATGCCGTAGGGATTTTTTTTTTTTTTTTGCCCCTGAAAATAGCTGAGTCTAAAAAGGAGATTTGCAAAATGTGGGAAACATTTTAGCTCGTTTAGTATTTTCTAATAGAAATAAAATCCAAATCTTCTAATGGAGACATAGCCACACAATAATTGGTGAAAAATCATTGGAGCGTATGTACCAGGAGGGGGTTCTTCAGGGAACTGTGGCTAATTTTATCATCTCCTTTTCCTTTTAGTACTTCAGAATCACATGTGAAAACTATGTAGACATTCTACGGTCTACTGGCATATTACAGAAATATTGGAAATATTAAGCACACACATCACCTACACAATCTTTCTCTCATCGTCAACCACCTGTATTCTCACTGACACTGTAAATCCCATAACCAAACCATCTTGTTAAAATTCTCTGGCCCTTCTTATCCATGTTGTGGCCTTCGCCACAGCTCCTAAATCCTTTTATCTTTAACGATCTTTCCTGTTATGGTTTAAAGCCTCCATTCAGCCTTTCTCAAATCAGTTTGTACTTAGTGTCTTCATAGCCCTAGCTTGCAGGCTCCTCGGCTTCCCCCAACAGTGCTTTGCCCCCGGTGGTTTCATTAATCCACCATCAGTCTACTGGCCTGTGAATATGAAGTCCACCTTACCTTTGCACTGGAACACACAATATATCTAGAATTACTTTTTGACAATCAGTGGTCACTCAGTAAACATGTATGCACATCAAATTAGAGAAATTGAATAAAAGAAGATTTCTGATTTCATATTTCTAACATGAAAATGAATTTCAAATGAATCAATTTATTTAAACTATTTTAGGGAAGCTTTCTAAATTTTAGCCTTAGGATACCAAAGGCTTTTTATTACACAAAAGTTGAGAAGATCAAAGACCTCTGGCTTAGCTTTTGTCACTATATAGGAGGTGCCAAAGAAACTTTTAACAAACAAAAAAGAAATGCATAATTAGTAATGAAATAGAGTCATGAAAAAGGGTTATGACTGCAGCGTACTTAACCAGAGATGTCCTACTGAATGTCACACACACATGCAGTTTGCTTAAGAGAACATGGAGGTAGCTGTCATATTTATATGAAACCTGCTCTCCAGAATTAATTCCTTTTACCATCCCTTTCAGACACACTGAGGGAAAGCTTGTTTAGAATGACTCCATAAACTAGATTTAATGAAGTGACTTGGTTCCACTCCACTCACTCTCACGTGGTCTTCTTTCCCTATATCAGAGTCCCTTTAGTTTTGGACATCATTCATAACAGAGAATTAAAATTAAAAAGAAAAAGATGGAGAGGCAACCACAGGCTGTCACATTTTTTTGCAATGTGTGAAATATTATTATTAGTCTCCCATTCAAATCTATAGGCTCCTATGAGTGAGTGTGTGTGTGTGTGTGTGTGTGTGTGTGTCAATGAAAACACTCAGAGAGCGCCAGGCACAGTGGCTCACCTCTATAATCCTAGCACTCTGGCTGAGGCAGGAGGATCGCTTGAGTTCAAGAGTTCTTGCCCTGAGCAAGACCCCACCTCTACAAAAAATAGAAAAATTAGCCAAGCATGGTGGCATGTGCCTATAGTCCCAGCTACTTGGGAGGCCAAGGCAGGAGAATTGCCTAAGCTCAGGAGTTGGAGGTTGCAGTGAGCTATGCACTGTAGCCTGCATGACAAAGTGAGACCCCATCTCCAAAAAAAACAACAAACAAACAAACAAAACACTCTGAGAGGATGTTTAAATTCAGAATAGAAGGTGGAAAGCAAGATCAAGGACAAGTGCTGAAACCTTGAAGCAGTAAGTCAAGGAAAGCGTCAACCAGGAACTATTTTGGATGTGAACCTCTTGTTTCCCTAGATTCTAGATGGCCAGAACATTTGTTACTTGGAGGTGCATCCATAGGAGAGTTTACAGGTGAGATATTTGGGTGTTATTATACCTTGAAAGTAAAGGCCAAAGAGGGGAATTAAAGCAGGGCTTAATTCTTAACATAGTAAGGCATAAGACAGGGCAGTGGATGGAACAGTATCCCCTGGGAGTGGTGAACATGCTGGTGTTGGTATATAAGGTGATAGCACATGTGTGAACAGTTTTATTTCTAGTATCTTAATGAATATGCAAATGTTTCACATGTATCATTTAACCCTACAAACCATGATTTCATGTACATTATTGCTTAAGATAGTAGCGATACAAGATTTTCTTAAAAATTATTCGAGTAAAAGGAACAAGTCAGTTGAAAAGACAATGTTGAGTAAAAATGTGTAAGTGACACACAAATACGGCAAAAATTTCAAAAGAGGTTTATGAATGACTGAGCTCTAGGAAATGCTGGGTTAGAGAATTGGACACACTTTTTTAAACTAAATGCTTGATATCTGTTATCCTTCTATGGGTAAGTGTCAAGGAAATAGAGTTGCACACATTACGTGTTTTACAATGCATAGGATGGATCTATCTTGACCATCGTCGTATTTCCTGTGCTAAATCAATCATTATTTTTTGTACTGTGGAGAGAAGCTGTGTTTATTCATGTCTCCTGGAGGTGTAATGTGTCACAGGCATAATGAGTGTGCTACATAATTCTTCACAAGCGCGCTACACAAGGTAGAAATGTGAAACAGTCACCAATGCATAACTGAACGAGGCCCAGCAGTTGGGTAGCCTCATCTTGCCCACAATAAACTAGTTCCCCATTCTTTGCGCAATCGCCAAGCAACCCTAATGGCTGTTATCTTTGCTGAGCTAAATGCAACATCTCACACCAAATTTATTGGCTTGGCAAAGTTACAAATTTTATTACGCAAAAGTTGAGAAAGAGCAAAGCTGAAGAGCGCTAAAATCGGTACACTTTGCTACTGTGTAGTATCTGTATTTGGGGCTCTGGGTGTTTTATTTATAGATATCTATTAATACATAGCCAGAGATAGAGAAAGAAACACATAAAAAATAGCTTTATCAAATAGTTTCCAGCATTCAAGTGTAACATCAAAAGCAAGAACATCCACAGCAAACTGTTTTGCTGGGGGAAAAACCATCTTCTTTACCTCTTCTCTCCTCCCCCTTCCCTTTCCTCTCTGAGGACAACTGTGGCTGCACACAGTGTTTCCCCTGGCAGCTCTTTGAGGCCTAGGGTGGGGGCTGTGAAGGCCCCTCCATATGTATAAAGCCTCCATATTTATCCCTTTGTCCAGCTTCATAAACCTCCTCTTCTCCCTCCCCCTCTAGCAATGCCTTAAGTGAAGGAGGGGTGGGGGCATCTAACTTGTAAAACTGGTTTGTTGGGGTTCTCCTTCTCCCCCACTTGATTCTTGGGAAAATTTCTTGCTGGGAACCTGCCTGGCAGTGCCTTCCCTGCCTTCTCCGAGTTTGCACTGACTCCCCCCAGTTTCCATAGAAGGAAAAGGGGGCTGCTGTGAGAGGGAGAGATGAGCAGAGAAGGCAGAAGCCACCCCTTGTCCCAAGACACACAAAGAAAGAGATACGAAAATGCAAACACACACACACACACACCCCTGTCTTGGAAAGTCAGGATTCAAAGAGATGGGGGCAAGATTATACTTGGTGCAAAGGGACCCTCCCAGGTCTGAAATCCTGCATTCTTACTTATTATTTACTTGCACAGAGCTCTAGAAGGCCCGTGGGGGCAGATTGCCAGCCACGCTTTGTATTTCTAACTCAAATGCATTCACAGACAGGGCAGGAGAGGAGGGCGCACGGGGAGTTTCATTTTGCTTCACTTCTCCACCTGATGATTGGGTGATGCCAGCTCCTGCAGGGACAGCCTCAGTGAGGCGAGGGCAGGAGGGGGTAGGGTGGGGTGAGGTGGGTGGGGAGACGGGCTCTCCAGCTGAAGGGGAGCTCAGGCTGGACCCAGGAGGGTATGGGGAGGGCGGGGCACTTGTTTCCGGGGAGGGGCTGAAGACAGGTTGGTCCTGACTGTTGCCAGTGTTGGGTCAAAGTTGCCAGGAGGTTAAAAAAAGGTAGTGGTGGAGGGGGGATTCCTGCCAAGACACATTTCCCAGGCCACCTTTCTTCCGTGGGTGGTGGTGGGGCGGGGGAAACTTGGATCTTGTGAATGTGGCATCCGCTCTCCTGTCTTCTCCCAAGGTCTGCCAGAAGGTAGGGGTGTGGAGGGAGGCCAGGACACCCCAGCACAGCAGAGGCGGCAGAGCTGGCTTCCAGCTTGGTGCCACCCAGCTCTAGGGGGAGCAGTGGTCTCCGTGGGCCCTGGGGCTGGGCTGAGGTAAGCATAGCAGGG
The DNA here is from genome assembly GCF_041146395.1 of Eulemur rufifrons. Classification (NCBI taxonomy): domain Eukaryota; kingdom Metazoa; phylum Chordata; class Mammalia; order Primates; family Lemuridae; genus Eulemur; species Eulemur rufifrons. Next base: position 59,925,347 of record NC_091000.1, on the reverse strand, counting down.
AGGCACAGGGCCCAGGCAGAGGTCCCTGGGGATTGGGTGGTGGCATCTCTGGGTGTGGGTGTGGGTGTGGGTGTGGATGTGGGGAGAAGGGTTCCTGTGGAGTCTCCCCCACCTCCAGCTCTTGCTGCAATGGCCCTTTTAGGGGACAGATCTCATTTTGGACCTGACACTGCTGCTGACACACTACTCCCACCTGTGACTTCCAGGGAGGGCTGGGGGCCCAAGTGTGTCAATGTCCACAACTTTGGTGTTGGGATAAAATCTGTCTTTTTGATTCTAGAGGTGAAGGATAAGCAAGGAGAAGGAAGAAACGGCTCTGTGGGATCCTCCTATGTTGTGGGCATGTTGGAAATGGATACACACTTGAAGCCCACCCCACTCACCCCTGGGAAAATAGGAGTAAAACAAGATGAGGAGATGGATGAAGTATCCATTTGATGGTGTCCCTAGGTGCTAGAGGTAGACTCATCTTTTTCTTGTACAGGAAAGAGACTCTAAATTTAATCACGTATATTCTTGCCTCAATTTTCTCATCTGAAAAATGCGGCTACTTGAAAAAGTCAATATTTTACATGTATGTTTCGCTTTATTCACTACAGCATGTTCTCACCTGTACAGTAACTGCCCTGTGGTCACCCGAGGGGATATTCCAAGGTTAAATAGACAGGAACTTGTTTTGAAAATGTAAACACATTATTAAATGTGAGGTATTATCTGATCCTCTTGTTCATCACGGCATTTCCTCCAACACCACCCTCACTGCATATTCGTGTAACCCTGTACAAGAACACCTTCTTGCCCTAAATGAAAAAGCAAAACAAAACAAAAGTTAAAAAAAAAAAAAAACGACCCAGAAAAGATGTCCCTGAGTAGGGAGTAAATGCAGCATTTTGAAGTGCGTCCTCCTTCCCCGTGGAAAGCGCCATTCTCTGCCCTTCCCGGGCCCCCAACACAGGTTGTGTTTCCTTCTGTCATTTAGAAGTCAAGGCTTTTACAGCGATAAAACATCAGCCCCTGTAGCTCTCCACCTCCCCCTGGTGTTCTCCTCCCGCATTTCCTAAGATTGGTGGTTTCGACCGTGCGGGGATTCGGGAAGGGCAGGGTGGGCACAGAAGACAGCTGGTGGGGACTTCTGCTCAGTGATATTGGAAAGATCGGTTACGTGCCTGACACTGATCTAATTATTATTTTAAATCTTCCCTTCCTCGCCAGTCCCTCGCCGATCTCTCTCCCGTAGACTCAAAGAACTTTAGCAAAACAGACTTGGAAGCAGGGGCTGGAAGAGGAAAAAGGACGTTGATCTGCCAAAATAATTTGACCCCCAGTGTGTAGGGGGGCGGGGGGGGGGTGAAGAGGGGGAGCGGTCCCTTGTTTGACCGAGACTAGAATCGGAGCGACATAAAAGGAAAATGAAGTGAAAAACAATTTAAAAAATTCCCCGCACACAACAATACCATCTATTTAAACTGTAGCTCATACTTTCCATACCAATGGTATGACTTTTTTCTGGAGTCTCTCTTCTGACTCTTGAACTCCGGGGCTGGCAGCTTGCAAAGGGGAAGCCAACGGCAGCACAGCACGGGCAGGTTTACCAAAGGTCTCTAATGGGTATTTTCTTTTTCTTAGCCCTGCCCCTGAATTGTCAGACGGCGGGCGTCTGCCTCTGAAGTTAGCACTGATTTCCTTTAGAGCCCGGCCTTATCTCCGGCTGCACGTTGCCTGTTGGTGACTAATAACACAATAACATTGTCTGGGGCTGGAATAAAGTTGGAGCTGTTTACCCCCACTCTATAGGGGTTCAATATAAAAAGCCCTGCGGAGAGCTGTCCAAGTCAGACGCGCCTCTGCACCCGCGCCAGGACGAACGGGTTCCGCGTCTCCGCTGCGGTCCCCGCGCGCCACCGCCGCCTCGTGCGCCTGCAGACCTCGGCCGCCGCCTCCGCTCCGGCACGGACGGCTCTTTCTCCCCGTTAAGGGGCACTTGGGCTGAAGGATCGCTCTGAGATCCGCATAACCCGCAGCGCTCCGAGGGAACTGAAGCTGTTTTTCTTCGTTTTCCTTTGGGTTCAGTTTGCACGGGAGGTTTTTGATCCCTTTTTTTTTTCAGAATGGATTATTTGCCCTTGATTTTCTCTCTGCTGTTTGTGGCTTTCCAAGGAACTCCAGAAACAGGTAGGCACAACGACTTGGAAATCTCTGAACGTTAATGTCTTCTTATCCATCTTAATGCTTTTGCTGCTTCTGTTTTCTCTCCCTTCTTTTTATTACTGCTGCTTAGAGAGCAAGGGTCTGGGAATTAGTCCTCAAAGTGACTTAAGTTTTCTAGAGAAAAACATAAAATTCCTCTACTGAATACAATTGGTAGATACGACTGAATATAACATAGCATTAAAATAATGTATTCTTTTATTATGATTATTGCATAATATGTTTTCTTGGCTTTTAAAAAAATAACTCAAGAAGAGTATAGATAAGATATTATTTAACCAAATGTATGTTTGCAATGTATGTGTTCATACAGGTACATAGGACATATGGGAACACATATCTTATTTAAACACTGTTTTAATAGTGTGCTAATGTGCAAAATATTTAAACACTCCAGTGTGAAGCCAAGGAATTTTATTCAAGTCATTCAAGGAACATATGAGCAGTAAAATCACCTGCAGAACAACAGTCTGTTGAATAACCACCCCTCACCCCCAGGCGGTTTCAGGATGAAGCAGATGTTTTCTTTAAAATTTGTCATTATTGACTTTAGGTTTCTTTTGGCAGGTTTTTGGCACCCCAAACAACACGAGCTCTCTTTTTAGCTGTATTCACCTGTCCTGTGAGGGGAGCTAGAATATCTTGGCTGCTTAGGGATTTAGAGAGTGCGTGTGCATCTGCCGGGTTCCCATCTTTTTTAGGGTCAATGCACTTTTTTTGTCTTTGCATGACCCTAACTAAAGAGAAAGGATGTCAAGGGAATGAAACTCCTGGAATGTGTCTGATCATTTGAAATGTACAAAATTGGGCAGATAAGCTGCATGGCTAAGTTGTCAGAAGGAAGAGGCAATGCCGAAGTAGGACGGGGAAGCCACAGATCCCACACCAGCCAAACTACCAGGGATTTCAGATTCACAATCCACAGAGCCTTCCCTGGGTCCCCTGAGCTGCTTTGTGGATTCACCTTAGCTCACTGGTTTCTGTGGAGTTTCCCCACCTGAGATGGATAATGTAGAGTTAATTTCTCTTCTGTTCCCAGTCATTTCCTCAGTGTTCTTGCCCCCGGCCTGATTCAAGCGGTATATATTTTCTCCAAGCGCTACAAGGTGCCCTACACAGGGTGTGAAGTGGTGGGTACTCCCCTAAAAGGATGGTAATCCTGAATGGGGAAGTGGCCCCAAGGCTAGGACTAGGCAGTGCGATGTATCTTTAGCCACCAGCCAATTTTAAGCCTCTGCGGGTTGTGCCATCCTACTAAGTTCCATGCAGAAGCCAAGCCAAATTTCCAACAGGCAGCATTTCCAAGCATTGCCTTGAAGCCTGCTTCAAGGGGGCATTCCTTTTCAGGTGTTTGTCTCCTCTGCATTTGTACAATCTGTGTATAAGCCAGCAGGGGTAAAGGTGCAATCCTGTTAAGAAGGGAAAAAAATACAGAACCCTTTTCCCTCTGCTTGTGTCTCTTGCTGAAGGCAGGCTGTGTGCCTCATCTGCCTTTATCTGCTCTGCTAGCTCTCCCGTAAGCACTGCCATCCAGCGTGTCTTTGGGCCTCTGAGGAGACATCCCCCACTGACCTACTCTTTCTCTCCCCAGCGGTCTTGGGCGCTGAGCTCAGCACCGGGGCTGATAACGGCGTGGAGAAGCCCCCTCCCGGTGCACCCTGGAGGCCCCGCCGGTCCAAACGCTGCTCCTGCTCATCCTTGATGGATAAAGAGTGTGTCTACTTCTGCCACCTGGACATCATCTGGGTCAACACTCCCGAGTGAGTCTCTAGAGGGCATCGTAACCCTAGTCATTCATTAACGCTCCTTTTCTGGGGAGCTCCTGGTTTGGACCCTGAAGGTAGCATTTCTGAGAACATCAAAGTGCCTCCCCGGGGACTTTTCAGGGCTCCCCCATTCCTGAAAACAGCAGGACAGCTTGGTTCTTAGCAACCAAGGGGAGAGTCTTCTGAGGCCCTTTGGCTCAGGCTACTCATTATGGGATGCATGGAAGGAGATGAGGACAAGCGGGAGGCTGCTGTATATTTCATGTGAGGAACTTTAAGTGAGAGGACCCCGGGATGCTCTCTCAGTGGGAGCTGAGTGGGTTTTGGGAATGAGCTGCCCAGGTCATATGTGCGTTAGTCCAACTGTGCTGCTCATGGGAGGGTAGAGATTGAGAAGCAGAAGGGATTACAGAAGGTTATACTTCACTCCCTTCGTTTTACTTATACAAAAAAGAAGACCCAAGATATTGAAGCCACTTGTGCAGGAACGAGTTTGTGGCAGAGCTACAACTGGCACCTGCGTCTCCTTCCTCTTCTGTACTTTCTCTTTAGAAAAGCCCACTGCAAGGCAGAAATAGAAATACCATCCACAGGTCTCTCTTTCACCTCCAGGGTGAAGAAAAGCAGTTTTCCCCCTTTGCCTTGGGCACGAGTGCATCCGTCAGGGGCAGTCATAAACAAGCCCACGTTCATTGTGTCTGCAGTGTCAGATTCTGGGAAGGGATGACCAAAATCCCAAGGAAATCAAATCAAACCAAACAAAAAACACAATGAGCCTAATACTTAGTAAGGTAATACTTCCAAGGGAAGGACTTTATTCCTTAAGTGAGAATCAAAACGAATCCATTGCAAATGATTGGAGCACTCTCTGGCAGTGAGTCCTTCTGCAGCCACACGGTATCACCAAACTGCAGGAGAAATGTGCAAACGTGTGTCTCCTCCTGCTCCCTCAGGGAGCACTTTTAGCATTATCATATATGATTTGAACTGAAAATAGGTTTTAAAAATCTTGCAAATCGTAGTTTTTTGCATTGAAGTCTCTTCCCCCTGGGTCTCCACAAATAGCTGTTAACTAAATAGACCATTAAAAGAGGAGGAAAATATGAAACAGACACCAAGCAGAGATGTCATAATTTTAGACAAAAAGCAATGTTGCTTGTGTCAAGAAGAAATTGAACTTTGTTAAGAGTTGAAATGGAATTTTATTGAATTAGAAAAGCTGGTTTTCTCCTGGTTTGGTCCACATACGCACGGCCATTGATGGGTTCCTGACTGTTGCCACACTGGACTTTCCTAAGTTATGCTCTCAAGCACTGTGTGATGAGCTCCTTGTGTGCCTAATGGAATGAGTGTGCCCCCAAAGAATGTGTCATTTTGAAGACTATTAATTATGCTAATACCCTTTGTTTCTCTCTTTTGATAATAGGCACGTTGTTCCCTATGGACTTGGAAGCCCTTCTAGGTCCAAGCGATCCTTGAAGGATTTATTTCCCACAAAGGCAACAGATCACAGGGATAGATGCCAATGTGCTAGCCAAAAAGACAAGAAGTGCTGGAATTTTTGCCAAGCAGGAAAAGAATTCAGGTGAGTAGAAATACCTTTCCTTTTCACTCAGTTTAACAGCTCCACCTCCTGACCTCCTTCCTGTAATGTTGCTGCCTTCTTGTTTTAGAAGAAAGGAACAGAGACATTGAAACTCAAGGTACAACTGAAGATACCATTGCTGAAATGTTTTTCCCTGTGTATTTTAACAGGAACCAGAACACCATGGAGAAAGGCTGGGATAACTATAAGAAAGGAAAGGACTGTTCCAAGCTTGGAAAGAAGTGTATTCAGCAGCAGCTAGTGGAAGGAAGAAAAATTAGAAGGTAAGAGGCTCACAAGAACAGCCAGGCCCCGGTTAGCAGTGCTAACAGTCTATATACCCTTAATCTTTCTTACCTCCATAACGGAAAGACTTAGAAGGCAATAACAGAGGGGAACTTTCTGTTCTATAGATTAAAAAGAGCAAAGAAATCCCTCTTAGATATTTCCACGAAGGCCTTTAATGCAAACTGCTTCCCTCTGAAGTTTAGCACACATCATTCAGTCTACAGGTAGATTTTCCAAACAAAATATATCCAGAAACAACATCTTTGTCATTTGGTCATATCCAGTCTTTGCCTCTCTGAGTCAATGTATTTACCACTTTCCCTGAGAAATTAAAAAACATTTCAGGGAGAGGATATTTCTTTTAAAGAAATCATAGTGTCATATATGTTTTTCAACTAGTAGCAGTTTATTCAAATGGCCAAAGGGAGAATAAAGTCATTAGGTAGGGTTGGTGAGATTTAGAACATGCTGTTTTTCAGGTTTAATATCTTTTTTTTTTTTTTTTTCTTAATAGGGAAATGCATTTGGTGGAGAGCCAATGTCATTCCAAAAAGCTCTCTTGTTTCCTTGTCGGTCACGGGCTTGGACAGAGAAGGGACCTGCATTAGGCAATACTGTAGGGTTGCTCTGAGCAGCATGGCAGGATGACCTTCCAAATGCTAAAGTGTTTGGAATTCACAAGTTCGAGGGGAGGAAACCTACTTTCAAAATCTGTCACATGTTCTACATTTCTCTATCATGGTCCCTGGAAACTTTTCCTAGAAATCCAGTGGCAAGAAGTTCTATGATTAAAGTGTTTTGAGCATAGGCTTGGCAGTCATGAACCACTTCTGAGTTGTTTACTACTGCTCTGCAAGGCAGCCTCAGATGTCTTCTATTCTTCCATACCTGCCATGGTCATTTCCATATTTGTGATTTCAGGCCAATCATGCTCCCCACAAGATCACGGTTTCTGAACTGACCTGGAAATTGTTATTTCCTCTATTAATTTGTTGTATGTCGCCTATTAAGTCAACATTTACAGTTCTTCCCTCTTTTCTTCTCCTACAAAAAAGAAAGCATTAGGCCTGCAAAAAGACAAAATTCTTTTTTTTTTTTTTTAATTACCATAAAATATTTGCTTTGGGCCTACCTGTGTGACTCCTTTCTTTTTCTCTCTTTCCAACTAAGTCACCTTCGATTTCTCATGTGAAGAAGGTGATGCCCATGACTATTTGAAACTTATGCCAAGTTTCTCCATGCAGAGAGTCCCACAGTTGGGGAGGTCAGGACAGGGCTATAGAAGAAACTAGATTATTTCTAGTTTATTTTAAAATTTTATTTAATGCCCAATTCTCCTTAGACTTGAACATATGACCCCTCTTTCCCATTCTAAGCACACTGGGCAGGCTTTATTTTTATAATGGTAATAGATACCACTTGAGGTTTTATCAGAGAGTTGTGGTTGTTGGTGAAAGTTCAGAACCAGATTTAGATTTGTTTGTTCTAATTTTAGATGTGTCTTTTGCTGAGGAGTGATTTAAAAAAAAAATAATAAGATTTTTTTTCTCTTATCTTGTTTTAATAGGTTGGAGGCCATAAGCAACAGCATCAAAACATCTTTTCGTGTTGCCAAGCTGAAAGCGGAGCTCTACAGGGAGCAGAAGGTGAACCACAACCGAACACACTGATTACAGAGCTTCTGGGCCTGTCCGAAAACATCGCCTCCACGGAGAGAGCCATGCGGCCAACTCTGCACTCTCTCCACACTGGCTGGGATCAGAGCAGGACTGTCCTCCCTGTTGAGACTGTTTCTTGTTCCTGACTGGCAAAGGACCAGCGTCTTTGTTCTAAACATTCCAAGAAAAGTTAAGGAGTTCCCCCAAACTGTCTTCATTTGCTTCCATCGGTGGTAACTGCTTTCTTCTCTTCTTTTGTGTGGGGATGACAATGGACCTCTCAGAAAGCAGAAAGACACAATGACTTTGGACTTAGGGTGGCATCCTCCAGAAGGAGGAAGGAGATTCCACACGAGGGTGGAGTTTCTGAAGAGAGTCCTGAGGGAGGGTTTGTGTCGGACTCAGGCGCCTGGCACATTTCAGGGAGAAACTCCAAAGTCCACGCAAAGATTTTCTAAGGAATGCACAAATTGAAAACACACTTGAAGGACAAATACTCTAGTTAAAAAAAAAAAAAAAAGGACTTCTTTAAAAATTCATAAAATGCAAAACTGAGAAACTGTTACTACTGTAAATCAGAATGTGTTTCATGAATCTGAGTCTACCTCACCTATATTGCACTCTGGCCCTAGTATTTCCCACCTTTAATTCCCACCCCAAACTCTTCCCCCTCCTGTGCCCCCCCATACTACATCCTAGCCCCATAGAAGTCTGCTCTAATGTATCAGTAGTAGATGTAACATTTTCATGGTAATCTACTAGCTCTGATCCATAAGCAAAAAGATAATTGAATCAGGAGATTCCCTTGCCTTGATTTTTGGAAACACAATGGTATAGGGTTGTTTATGAAAGATATTGAGAAGTAAATGTTGGTTATGCTTTAAAGCAGTGAAATTATTTTCGTTTATGTAACTGGCTAATGGAAGAGGTTGGATTGAATTTTGATGTACTTATTTTTTTATAGATATTTATATTCAAACAATTTATTCCTTATATTTACCATGTTAAATATATGTTTGGGCAGGCCACATTGGTCTATGTATTTTTTTTTTAAATGTATTTCTGAATGAAATTGAGAAAATGCTTTGTTTTGCCTGTCAAGGTAATGACTTTAGAAAATAAATATTTTTTCCTTACTGTACTGATTTTGAATCATTTCTGAAATTCCTGAGTAGGCCAAGGTGGTAAGAATTATGAAGGGAAATGGTTAAAGATGGTTTTCGTAGAAAGGTAACAGTTAGAAGGAAAACAGCCCAGCCTAATTATAAAGAGAACTCGATCTATATTGCATTAAGGTAAAAACAACACAAAACAAAAAGCCCAGCTTTAACAGCTCTGTCTTCCCTTGGATGGCAGCCTCCTGCTTCTCTTTACCTGAAAACTCCCCGGGGACTCCAGCCATTAACTCTGCCCGGGCGATTAGGCAGGACCCAGCAGTTTAAGCTGATGGTGTGGTGAGAGGCGCTTTCTCCATATTAATAGACTGCAGGAAGCAATGGCGAGATACCCCCTCAAAATACCTCATTATCCATAGTTCCACACCAGAGTCGCTTTCAGAAAATGCCCTGCTCAGAGCAAGTAGAAGCTCCCAATGATTTTTTTATTTGCTCACATTAACAATTTTGTTTATCAAGGAACATTGAATACCACTGCAAACTTCCTTATGACAGCCCAGGACTGGCCACGTGCCCATGGAGGTAGGGACACCAGGTCTTGCTTTTAGGTCACCTGCCTGGCAACACCCCTTTTCTCTCCATTTTGCCTTGGCTGGCCCTGCCATACCACTGCAGAGAACAGTATAGTGTGTAAATGGTCGTTACCAACACACGTCCCTAAGTGAGGATCAGCCTTCCAGAATCTTCACCACCCTTCTGTAATAGCGTCTGAAAGAATGTCCGGCATTCCACAAATATTAGCTGGTGGTGATCACTGTTGTCCGAACAGTGACACATCGGAAGAATGTCAAACAACAACCTTCAGCCGTGCATAGCCAATGTCCTGGGCAGGGTTTCCAACTTTAATGACACTCCTTTTTGTCTCCTGTATTTTTTAAGGCACAGTCTAGTGTCTTTGAGGAATTGCTTATAAAGTTTACTTTATCTAGTTAACTGCTTCTCAGAGTGTGGTTTTCAAGGGGATTATGAGTTTCGACTACGTTGATAAGGTGCTTGGCCTGAACTTGGCCACTAGTCAATCTTGAGCAAATGATTCAATCCCCTTCAATAGTGGGTTTCCTTATGTGTTAAAGGACGGAGTGAGGGAATTTCTCTAACAGCTCCAAGAGTCTGAGATTACACAAAGAAGTTGAGAAGTGGTACGAAAACAATGAAGACCTGAGTTTAGAGGACAGGGGTCTACATACATTTAAGGGGGAGTTGGAATGGGAAAAGCCAGAGAGTAAAAACAGGTCAAAGAACAACATGCAAGTAAGAGTGATAAGAGTTTTTGCTTGTTTGTTTGTTTGTTTACCAGACTCTTAAATCCTCTGCCCTGATGCTTCTTGCTTTGGTAACTGGCAAGAAAAATGAAAGTTATGAAGCAGCTACTCCAGGGCATGAGGATTAGCAGTACAATAAGTTGGAAGTTTCATAGGAAATTAATATTTTTCAAACATGTAGAGGAAAAATTCAGTAACATTCAAGGCCCACCCCAGCTTGCAGGGCGAACTTATGGGATTGACTGTCACACTTCCTGCTGTGTTTTCTTCAGTAAAAGCATGGTTTCTGGAAGCCCACTTAGGACAGATTTCTCTCTTCACATAAACAGCCCAGTTGAGCTTTGATCTCAGGACTCCAAGGACCAGGGGACACTGGGTGGGCGTGGTGACCTTTGGGGATGGGGGATTCCTCCTAATAAGTACTTCATTTTTTACCCTCAAGGATCAGCCTCCCTTTTGATGGAAAAAACTGGCTTTAATCCTGCCTGTGCTTCCCTGAAACATAACTCAGGATATCGTACTAATCTAGAGTTCCCTGAGGAACACTGTTGCTAACCTTGAGAAAGAGCAGCATTTTGTCTTTCCAGGTGAAAAGCCAAGGCCCAGAGAGCGAGGTGACTGACCCAGGATCACACAGTGAGCGGCAGCATCTCCAGAGCCTGAACACTTGAGCTGTTTTACCCAGAGGCACCTGCAGGTCAGCAGAAACTGCTGCCCAAGCAAACTCTGACAGAGGTTCCGAGTGGCAAAGGCAAATCGCTCCTTGTAAAAGCTTTGAGAGAGAAGAAATGTCGGGGAAGGAAAAAGGAATATAAGGAGGCATAAAAATCTCAGGGCATCATTAAGTGAATTTTTATAGGAGGAAATAGAGCATAACTAGGAACTCAATTATTATTACGTTTTAGAGTTTAATCACCAAATAATCTTTATATAATATGAGTGAAGGGGGAATTCTCTTGCTTCGTTCTCTTTTACTCTATAATGCAAGGTAGTGTTTTTTTTTTCCTTTTAAATTTCTGTGCCTAAGGTTTTGAAATGCTCATGTTCAAGATCAAGTTCTCAATGTGTAAAACACACTGTTTTCAAGCCCGTGTTCTCAGTGGAGTTCCTTCTGTCTTGATTTTCTCTCACACTTGTACTCACAGTTCCTGGGACCCCGGGTCTGGAACTCAGGATATACCTACTGCAAGTGAGTGTTTTTGCTCTCATAACCTTACTGATTAAACAATAGCCCCTCAGCTTTGCAGAGAACTTGGTTTCCGGTAGCATTTTCACATCCCTTCTCTCATTTGACCTCTACCCGCACCACAACAATCATTTCAGGAAGTTGGGACCGTATTATTAATATTTACCCATTCGACAGTCAAGGAAATAGACATAACGAAAGGGTGGGTGACTTGTCCGTAGTCCCTGAGTCCTACATCAGGCAAGTAGCAGCACTAGAACTCAGGATGCCTGACCCTTTTTTCTTAAACTTCCGCAGAGCAGAGGAGATACACTGGTACCACAGCGTGGAGAAACGCAGATTATTTCATTCATAGTTCTAGCGAGTGAACTGAGTGAAATTAACTTTTTATTCTCTCAGGAAGATCAATATTCTACGTGTACCTGGAGCCCTAGTTGTAAGCATTTAGTTGTATGATATTTTGCTTATTACATCATCTTTACTACACCAATGCATGGTTAGTGGAGAACTTCTGGATTTTACAAAACCTGCCCCAAATCTAGCACCATGGAGTGCTTCATCGGCTGCCACTGGCCATGCAGCCAGCACACCGTAGGGAACCGTGGTAATGACATGATGGCCGGGGCTACGAAACGCCCTCAAATCCTGGGCAACAATCAGAGACAGGGCTAAGCTGTGCGCTTCCTGTGCGAACCTAATGCCTGACGATCGGAGGTGGAGCTGAGGCAGTGATGCTAGCACTGGGGAGCAGCTGCAAATACAGATTATCATCAGCAGAGAGGTTTGACTGCACAATAAATGTAATGCGCTTGAATCATCCCAAAACCATCCCCCTCCCCTGGTGCCACTGGACAGGAAAAAGAGAAGGGCTCAGGGCTTGGAGACACTGAATGATAGAAAAGATAGATCCCAGCATGACAGCTGCTCACAGCTCAGAGAGGCAGCACATGGAGAGTCTGACATAGAGTCTAGCTGGCTCAGAACCTTCTGTGTTTCTCCATCGTATTCCTCTCTTTTTATATTCTGTATTATTCCACTCCCCTTCTGCCTAAATTGCCGGAAGTATCCAGGGACGATAGTTGCAATAATAAGCTACCACTGGCACTGACCAGTTGGAGCAGGGTGGGACCGAGCTGAGGGGCAGGCTCCTGGGGGACTCCGGCCGGGCCAGGTGTTAAACCTCTAGATATTGGCTTGTGGGGAGGTCCTGTGGCCTGGGGCAGGTGTGGGCAGCCGGGGTGGAATTCCCAGGCTTCCTGCTGTTATGAATGTTGACTGACCAGGATGAAATCATTTCAATATTTTACAAACTGGAATAGTCTCACGAGTACCTGCCTCTCTGTATGCCAGACTTGGAAGTATCAAAACTGTTCTCTGTTTTAACTTAGGTAAGTTATTCTCTTCATGGCTTCACTGAGTGAGAACATGATCTCCATGCCTGCAGAACAGTTCAGCCCCAAATCCTTCTGCCTGTACCTTTGGCATCCTACTGCTTCGTCATCCCTCTGTATCATCTCTCTCACTCATGCCCTGGTCTCCTTTGATAGAAGTGGAAATACTCTAAGGCAGCCATCCCCAACCTTTTTGGCACCAGGGACTGGTTTTATGGAAGACAATTTTTCCACAGACTGGGAGAGGGGGATGGTTTCAGGATGATTCAAGTGCATTACATTTATTGTGCAGTCAAACGTCTCTGCTAATGAAAATCTGTATTTGCAGCTGCTCCCCAGCACTAGCATCACTGCCTCAGCTCCACCTCAGATCATCAGGCATTAGCTTCACATAAGGAGCACGCAGCCTAGATCCTCGCATGTGTGGTTTACGGTAGGGTTTCACGCTCTTATGAGTATCTAATGCTGCTGCTGATCTGGCAGGAGGTGGAGCTCAGGCAGTGATGTGAGCAATGGGGAGTGGCTGTAAATACAGATGAAGCTTCGCTGGCTCACCAGCTGCTCACCTCCTGCTGTGCTGCCCAGTTCCTAACAGGCCAGGAACCGATACTGGTCCTCAGCCTGGGAGTTGGGGACTGCAGCTCTAAGGTATTCCTTGTTTCCTTGGAGATTTTTAGCAGGGCAATTTTATGGTTGCCAAACTCAAGGTTTGCCTTAGATCAGGCTTGCTAGGGTGCTACATCTGCTCTAGGGAGAGCCATGAGGAGGAGTTGTCTTAAGTCTCAGTCTTGCCCTCTTAGATTAACTTTGGATCATGAAAGGGTGGCCAGATAATTTATTATTCAAAGTGGGACATGTTTGATAGTGCTTGGCAATGCTCTTAACAATTCTTGGGGACAAACTACACATATGGTCACCCTAGAGCAGGATAAGCCTTGAAGCAAGCTGGAGTTTCAGAGCTACCTTGGTCTCTTGGAGATGCTGGATCTAGGCCCTATGTAAACACACTCAGTGTTTAAATACCTTTATCAGCAGACCAGGCTGGGCCAGAGGACCTTCAATCTTCCCTAGTGCTTCTGGTCTCAAGCACGGAGTTTAGGGCATAATATACCATTCAATAAATGCTTGTTCAATGAATTAATAAATATACTGGTAAGTTACAGTGTTCAGTAATAGGGGAGTTAAGATGATACTTTTCTGGCCAGAATGCGACTAGACTACAGAAGATTTATAAGATCTACTTATATGACTTACTTTGGAGAGTCTGTGTAACTAAATTGTGCCTTTATTCAGGCTCAATCCTAGTGGTAAATTATTTGGCACAATAGGGTGGTTCTTTCTACTTCTTTCTACTCCAATCCATCCTGCACATCACCATCGTAATAATAATCTTCCCCAAATGCTTCAATCATAATTCCAGTGAATACAGAGCTAGAAAGAACTTAAAAATAATTTATCTTACCTCCCCATTTAAAAAAATCTTCTACAGCCATTCTCTGTTTATGGAATAAAAAATGCCATCTACTGAGACAGAGAACATTAGAGAAGGACCAGACTCGGGAGAAAAGTTGGAAAATATTATAATTTCAGTATTGAACATGCTGAGTTTTAATTTTTCATCATGTTATGAAAGTTGTCAGAATCCAAATGGAGTCACTTGTGTTAAAAATTCTGACAAATGGAGCCAGGGAAGGCCATGAAGGGAGGGTTCTCATGCATGATAACAAAACTATCACAAAGGACTCTGCAAAAACCACAACCTTACACAAAGGCCATTGCAACCTTATACACACAAAAAATACTCTTCTGCAAGGACATCTGCCCAGCAACTGTCTATCCAATTTTGGATTGGTGCTGCCCTTTTATTGACCCTTGTAGCCAAGGATAATTATCTCGAACAATTATGTAATCCTCTTCATTTTTTCTTTAGCAGCCTTTGCCTTTTTTTATCTCCCTGAATAAGCACACAGTTTAATATGGCACATGCATTCTTGTTCCAATGCCCATTCTTGAATAAGTGTCATTTTCTTTTAGAGAGTCTCTGTCTGTTATGTAGGTTGACAATGGGTATCGCTAAACATACCCAACACTTGAGAGAGTAGTATAATGAAGCCAGTATACCCATCGTGCAGTTTTACCAGTTGTTGGTAATCTCTACCTGCATTCTGCCCTCCCTCCCTGGATTACTTTGAAGCTGGTCCCAGCTGTCGTTATCAGCTCATCTGTAAATATTTCAGTGTAGACGTAAGGAACTTGATAAGCTTTGTTCAACTAAGTAAAATGTGAAATAGCAAATTAGGTATGAAGATCTAGAGTTTAGAGAGAATGAACAATAGGTGTCCCAGGCCTCACAGAACTGCTAATACCAAAGGAGACAAATGCACGTGATAGCTAGCATTTATGTAGTGCTTACTGTAAGCCAGATACTCTTTCGAGAACTTCCAGGTATGAATTCATTTCATCCTTACTGTCACTCTTTGAGGCAGGTTCTTTATTTACCATATTTTGTAGATCAGGAAACTCAAAGAGAGAGATTAAGTTGTAAAATATCCAAGGTCAGGCAGTTTGTCCAGAAGTAGGAACCAGGAAGTTGCACTCATTGTGCTTGTTGATTAAGACTACAAAGTGATAAAGGCTACACTGTGGGGTAATCAAGAGCCATGATGGTATAAAGTGACAGTGATCAGTTCTGCCTGGGGGAAGGCAGGGGAACAGTGGTGGTTTCAGGGAAGGTTTCATGGGAAGAAACAGTGAGGAATGGACCCTGAGCCCCCAACTAAGCCAGATACCACTTACAAGGTTCAAAATTTAAAGCTCGAAGGTATGGAGGAGCCTCAATAAAATGTTTAGTCTATAGATGACTTGATAAAAAGAACATAACCTAATATGCTTACATGATTGACTACTAAGAAAGGTAAACAGGCATATAGATCATTAAGAGGTGATTTATTCTGCTGGAATGCAGAAAGGATAATTAATTCAATGATAATAAAAATCTTAAAGAAGCACAGCAACAATGAATAGGACAGAAATCTCTTATTTTCAAGTGGCATTGATTGGATTTAAACTCGGGGCCATAGCTTTAAAAATAAGAAGAAAGCAATTCTAATAGGTTTTGACTGAATTTCGAAAATTTAGCTAAATATCTGTCAATACAATGAAATAATTCCACTGAAAGTCTGTACACTTAACATAAAATTATTTTATTATTTTATAAACATATATGTTTATAGCTCAAATGCCCAACCAATCTTTGCCACATGGTCACAAACATCCTCTCACCTTGTCAAGAATTCCCACTTGATATATGGACAGACAGGAATTGCTTAACCCACCTGTCAACTCAGGTGTCTTCTTCAGGCTTGAGCAACTTGCTAAGATACTATTACCAACTGTCCCCGTTCTGGATATTGGTCACTGGTTTGGTCTTCCTATAATTTGTTCATTTTGCTCTGATCAATGGTGGCAAGTGGCGCCCCTCAGTTTGATGAAAGACGAAATGCACTGGACAATTAAGGAGGTGATTTTATTCAGGCTATGACAATAAGGAACATGTTCATTGATGAATAATGCCTCAGGAAAAGGAAGGGGACCTGGTATTTTACAGAGGCAGGTAAACAAGGGAGCCATGCATGAGTCTTCAGGGAGACATGAGAAGGATGGAGATAGTCTTCTCTAGCCATTGAGAAAGGGCAGAGCAGAGGAGACGAGAGTAGGATGGTGTTTTGCAGCCAGCCATTTCTCAGAACACAAAAGGGTGGGGGAATTTCCTGAGGAAGAGAGGGCTCAGGTAAAGGTCGACATTGTCAGTCCCTCTTTTGGTTCAAGATGAATATCATTCATCACTGCAACACTCGGCAGCAATCATAAACCCCCTGAGTAGGGTGAAGAAAGTCCTCAGAAATAGTTTTTCAAGAAGTCTTGGTGTTGTTCCTACAAAACCAGCTGGTAATGGCAAAGATCTATCCGGAGGTGATGGCAAAGATCAGTCATTTCAAGTTTCTGGAGGTTAGGTACCTTAAAAGAAGAAATCTTAAAATGAAAAAGAGAAATATTAGTATAAAATATATATTAAAGAGCCAGGAGTTGAATATGGAGGAGAACCAGTTCCGTGCACTCCAAGAGGTCAGTGGAGGGAAATCTCTGAGTTTTGCAGGGCTGCTCATTTTGTTTCTTGGAGTTGGGATGTCAGTGCTTTTGGTGATGCCATGCACAGGGCATGTCTGACCCTAGCACTCCAGCAGGCTTCCTCGTGGCCCAGACAGTGCCTTTTCCAGGGAGAAACTGGGCCCATGAGTGGTCTGCTACAGTGGTAGTGTCTTTGGAGGTATCTATATTAAGCTTTAGCTCCCAGTGCTTCTTCAGATCCCAGCGAGGAGAACCAGATACAAGGCAACCTGGAGTCCCCACAGGGAGCTGGGCAGTCAGGTTTTTGTTCTCCGTGACACTGAGTCAGGCAGCAGAGAGAAAAACTGGAAATGTTAGTTTGAAGGATTACAGCCAGAATTTGAAGGAAATTGGAAAGATCAAAAATCTGACAAAGATTGCCAATTTGGGAAGGTAACGAGACCCGGTCCAACTTACAGATAGGTATGGTTTTTCCATGGCTGGGGAGCAAGTCGATTGAAACTCCAGCAGCAAGACAGAGTTTGCACATTCCATATTTAAAGAGACCCAAAATAGCTCAAAAACAACAAACAGGGCTAGAATTGGATAACCTGGAAGGCGTGCTCTCAGATGCACAGCTCCCATTAAAACACAAAATCTCTCTTCACAGTCACTCATGTTTGATCAAGAGTAATCTCAAAGAAACATTACTTTTGATCAC
The DNA here is from genome assembly GCF_041146395.1 of Eulemur rufifrons. Taxonomy (NCBI): domain Eukaryota; kingdom Metazoa; phylum Chordata; class Mammalia; order Primates; family Lemuridae; genus Eulemur; species Eulemur rufifrons. The sequence continues at coordinate 59,908,000 of NC_091000.1, read as the reverse complement.
AAAATAAGCCATCTCATTAGATTTGGCAGAGTTATTAGACAGGTACAGCAAGAATAGTAATTTACCATATAGGCCTTTTCGGTTTGCTTTTTGGAAATTTTCATAAGGAATCACAGATTGGACTTTTTAAAAAGTCTCAAGCTAGAAAGCCAAGCCAAGAACTTGCTACCAGATTTCACCTATAGTATCTATAAATTTGGGCAATTTTTTTTCCAGGTCCCCAAATATCCTAGGATTCCTGGGCCTGGTACCTTGAATAAGGCACCTTCCTTACTCAACCTGCAAGGCTGAGAATCTGTAAACCAGATATTGGGCCTGTTTTCCCATGAGGACTTTGCAAGCATCACCTCCATAAAGCTAACCTTAGCTCCTTGCAAGTGTCTGGTCATATCTAATTAAATGAGCACTATTCTCAAATATGACATTCCAGGCAAGGCTTTATTTGTATAACCAGTATTTTCAATTACATCATGGTAATAAGAAGGATGGGTACTTATTGAACCTATACAAATAATTACATTGCCATAAAAATAAAAATACTTAGTAAGAGTTTCCAAATTCTGGAAGAATTGGGCAGAAAGAATAAGCTACCACTTACAAATGTTTCATTTCAGTTTACAAAAGCAGAGTCTAAATTGCCATGAGTTATAGATGGCTTAAGAGCAAAAAGAAAGGGCTGCCTTATATATCCAGAAAATAGAATACCAGAACAACCCTATTCCAAACAAAAACCACAATCACTCCTCATCAGCTCATTCAGTAGTGTAATTAATTCTTATTCCACTTAGTCTTGAGTTAGTGGTCTCAGGAACCTGTTTCTCAACTAGAGTTCTGGAAATCCTAACTCAGCCCACTAGTATGTTCCCCACATTGGTAAAGTGACATCCTCAGAAACCTGCACCCAAAAGTACCTGGCAAAGTCCTTTTCTACCAGGCTTTAAGAAAATAATACTATGTTGAAGATGAAGCACTCTGGCCTATAACTGATTTGCAAGAGCTTTCATGGATGCAACAGAGTAAAATTAAAAAAAAACCTATCTGTAGATAACAAAAGATGTATAATGGCTGTGGTTAACTTATTACTCATAGTTTTCAGAAGTGAAAGATCCAATGAGAATTATCTACAAGAATAATGCAACTGACAGAGAAATCTGGCTGTTGATGTAGCATGTGAAACAAGAAAATAAAGTCAATCCAAAAAGTTTTAGACACATTAATCCTAAACATAATGATTTCCCCTATTTTCAAAGAAGAATGGATATTACATCTAATTGATAAAAATGGGTAAACATTATTTTCAGAGGAGAAAATCTTTAGCTATAAGTTGTAATAATCTTGGCACAATACACCATGAACATATCAAGCGTATAGTTAGAATATGCCAATAATCTTTTATATCAAGAATATCAGGTAAAGAGATTCTGTGTGTCTGGAGTATGTCTTAAATATCCATATGTTAATAAAACTCCATACATAAGTGATATAAATTCCCAGTTGGAAATCACTGGCTTAGAAGATGCTAGATTCAAATGAAAAAAGTAAAACTGTGACCAATTTAGTATTTTTAAAAAATCACAGAAATTATGACTATTAGCACTGTACTGTGTGGTCTAATATTAGGCAAAGCAGGACTCAGACTGTGATAAATAGAAAAATACCAAGGACAGTGATGGTATGGACAATTGCCTAGGAACTTCCCATAACAGCACACACTTTCTGAAATATTTGTAACATTTTATCCATGCACATTTTACCTAGAGAAAGCTGAACAAATCTTCTGTTTCGCTAACTCATCAATTGTAGCATATTAAATATACCTAATTATTTTTAGCACTTCTCTTTTTCATCTTTGTAAATGAAAGAACAAATCTTGTCAGTAATTTTCCACAGCCTCCCTGTAAAATCTCAGAGATAGTTTTAAGGTGCAAAAGATATCATTAAGACTCTATTTGGAGAGGACAAAAATCAAAAGTTGTTAGGAGATTTGAACAATTAAGATGAAATCATGGGTTACTGAGAAATAATTCTTGGTTCCTATTTAAATAAAACAACAATAAAAGATTTAAAAAGAAAACATAGGAGGTCACATGATTGTAAAGAAGTGTGGCTCTTTCCTAAGTGAGAAACTTCTGTTTTCTTAAATAATCAGGGATATTGCTATGGTTTGAATGTTTTGATTTCCTAAAAATTCATATGTTGAAATCTAATTGCCAATGTGATGGTATTAGCAGATGGGGCCTATGGTAGGGATCTGCCCTCATGAATGGGTTCAATGTCCTTATTAGAGGCCCCAGAGAGCTGCCTTGCCCCTTCTACCATGTGCAGACACAGCAAGAAAGAACCGTCTACAAACCAGAAAGCAAGCCTTCACCAGATGCTGCATCTGCCAGCGCCTTGATCTTGGACTTCCCAGCCTCTAGAGCTGTGAGAAATAAATTTCTGTTGTTTACAAGCTACCCAGTTTATAGTATTTTTGTTATAGTAGCCCAAACAGACCAAGACGTAATAAAGTCAACATAAACCCTAGAAGGTTACTCTGGTAATTCACAGAAGTTTTGTAATCTAGGCAGATTACACAGAAGGTAAAGAATAACTGTTTATAGCCTCTTGTTAAGAGCAAACCAATAATCCAAAAAAAAAAACCCCCAAAATTTCATTGAACAGAAAGAAAACAAAATTCTAGTTTTCTAAAGCTCTTTTTGAGAATGTTATAAGTAAATTCATTAAACCTTACCTAGTTTTGACCATGACAAATAAAATTCCTTTTCTGAGAAGCTTCTACAACTTTCTGTGTCTATATGCATCATTTATAGTGTAATTTCTCAAAGTGCCAGGAACTAATTAATAGATATATATAGATATTTACCACATAAAAATAAGAGAAAAATTATATAACCTTAAAATTATGATTAGCAATTAATGTTTCAGTATTCTATCTTTTTCAGAAATGATCTAGGCAGCTAATAATATCTATTCATTAACCAATTTATTATCATATCAGTCCAAGGTTTTAAGTTACTAAAGATCTTGCAAATTATCTTCAAGCTGACGTACTGCAAAACATAATTACTGCTGAAATAAAATTTGCCAAAATAAGTATTCCAATTGTTTAAACACAAATTTACATATTTCATTATCTTAAACATTTAGTAGAGATGGTACTACGTTATTCAATCAGTAAATCTGTATGTTTAAGAAGAATATTCACAAGTAGAATAAAAGTCTATGCTTATACTATATCTAATACTCATAAATCACAGAAAATATAGCTGTTCTTATTCAAACAAAATTATTAAATTAGTTTTGTTTGCCAAAACTTTACCTAAATTATATGAGCTTTAATTGATAAATTGTTTCTGAGTTAGTTTCCATAAAAATACTTCCTTTTTACCTCACATTGAGCTTTCAATTTTCAATTAGAGGTTCAATTTTCTCAATTTCTGAGAATTTGGGGAATATTTAATTTATATAAATGCTTTTTTATCTCTAAGCCAATCAGACTAGAGATTTTTTTTTTAATTTAAGAGATTTAATCATCTAATTTATTGATACCATCAGGAGGTAGAAAAATATTTCACATTCACACAACGAGAGGCAAAGGTCTTTCTAAAGTACAGATACATAGACATACACACACATTTACAGAGAAAGCTTATAGTTTCAATTCTAAAATTTCAGCCGTCTGTCAAGCATAAACCCAGAAATGCAAAACTTACCAGTTCAGATATTAACTTCCTGGTTGGTATAAAATTCTGAATAGCTTTGAGCTCAAAATAGATACACAGAGAGAAGTGGCTTAAACTAAATTCTTTGTCACCTTTCACCCAACAGAGACAAGATCTCTACAAACCATCAACGGTTTACAGAGGTCATCAAGTGTTCAGACCATGAAACCAAAACAAGACATCATGGGGAATCAAGTGAGTGCTCAGAAAGAATTAAAATCAAATCTTTACTGTGCTACTGATGGACAAAAGTCCAGAGCACAGGAGTTGGACACATCATTGGGTCTCCAAATCTCTAGTCAGGAACACACAGGGCTCTGGCTGGCCTCCCTACCCTGAGGAATAGGGATCTGAAGGTGAGGTCCAATCTACCCAAGTCATGCACCCAACTGAGAGAGTCCTTGTTTATAAGGAGAATGGGGGACGAAAGGGAGTCATGTCAGCACAAATGTATTCAGGAGATTGGTTCAACTACAGTTATATGGCTAAGAGCATAGTCACTATGTTCAGACACACCTGGATTCAAATCATGGGTCCACCACTTATGAGACCTTTAGGAAGCTATTTTATCTTCCCAAGGCTCTGTCTGCTCATCTATAATACAGAGATAATAACATCCACCACATTGTGTGATTGTAAAGATTAACATTCCATATGAAACTCTGGAGACCAGCTCTCCACACATCACATAACCCCCTTACCATGTGCAAATTACTTTTCCTGTTTTATCTTCACTCGCCACTGCTATCTTTCATCTGTGCTATTTGTGGGGCAACATTTCTCTCATTTTGTGTGCAACAGAATTACTTGGGAATTTTGCCAAAATGAAGATTTTGCCCCATAAATTATGATCCAGTACATGGTGGGCCCCAGCAATCTTTGTTTCAGCAAGCATCCAGGTGGTTCAGACATAGGTGTTCTTTAGATTACATGCAATTGAAAAAAATACTACACTAGCTGTTCCTCACCCTGGCTGTGAACTTTCTCTCTACCCTGGCTTCTCTTATGCTTCTTTCTCAGAGAAGACTGCCTTTTCTTCATGGTTCTGCTGGTGACATTTTACTTATTCTTGAAGACTCTTTTCAAATGTTTTCTCTTGTGTGAGGCCTTCCTGGACTCCTCAAGGCAAAAGGGCTTTGTGGTCTTTACTCTGCTATTTGTTTACATGTCTGATTCACCACTTGACAGTGAGTTTATATAGGGGAGGGACTGAATCTGATCTGTCCCTGTGTCCTCAGCATCCAGAGGAGGCACGCTTTCAATGTCTGTTAATTGAAACGACAATCCCAACACTGCATTGCAAGGGGAATGGTTGGAATCTCTCCCATACTTGGCTGTAAACTCATCTACAAGCCTGAACTGAGAGTCTTACAAAGTTTCAAGCCGGAAGATAATAAGGTCTGTCAAGCCACAGACTGAAGAAAATATTTGCAATACATATATCTGATAAAAGACTGGGCATCTCTCTGGGATACTGGTCTCTAAGAAATGGTGCTAACACATCGCAGTAATAAATCAGAAAATCGGTGCCTGTTAACTCAGGTTTCCACATGCAGCTCCTTTCATTACTGGAAAAATAAAAATTTGTTCTACTTCTGCCAGGGGAGATGGTGCCTTTGAGTAAAAATAAAAATACTCCTTCCCAGCATCAACCCATCTTTGCTATTAATATTTTTGTGCATGAACATGTTATCAGGGGCAATGACAGACAGGTTGCTACCTTCTGAGTCCAGCCACCTGGCCATCAGTCACCACTAACAGACATTCTGAAATATAAAAAAGGGAACAGTGCTTTGCAATATATACATATCACTGACCTCTACTTAGGAGTGTGAGTAAAAGTTGCTCTCTGATTATGAGCAACAACATAAGCCATGAAACGAAAGATAGCTCCAAATAAGTTAAAATGATAAATTTAGTAATTTAGTGTAAACGTACAGAGTTTTACAGCTTCATGAATTAAAAAAACAGTTTCAGTGTTAGAAGGCAAGAGAATAGCTCCCTTTGTGGGGGTGGTAGTAAGCAGAGGATTGCCAGGGGGTGTCTGCCCTCCTATTTCTTGGTGTGGTGCTAAGAACCTGGGTGTGTTCTCTTGGTGGGAAGGCTTCAAGCATTATATTTGTTCTTTCCTGTATGTGTGTTATGTTTCAAGAAAGTTTACCACTCTCTCCCCTTGAAAAGCAAGTTTTTTTCCCTTTCTTCACTAGATACATGCTGAACAAATATGTAAAGAATAACAGTTTGAAGGCGTGCCAGAATTGTAGCATGCCTCAGGGAGCATGTGTGTCTTGGTCTGGCCTGGGCATCAGATGTGCGTTTTCACTCGATGCAATTCGTTTCCTTGTTCCACGAGTTGGCTTTCCTCTCTGGGGTAAGGGCCTCTCCGGCATTTTTCTTGAACAAGGTCCCCACCTTTGTTGCATCCAGGAAGACTCCTCCGGTGCCACATCCTTGTCTCAGCTCAGTTTCCTTGTACGTGTTGCCCAGCTTTGTCAGGTCTTGACGCCATCCCGAAGTTGGTAAAATGAGCCAAGTGACTTCATCTCTCATGGCACATCTTGAGGACATTACTTGGGCACAAGCCAACTGACTGCTCACAGCCCCAGAGACCTTTTTTTTTTTTTCCCACGATCCAGCTTCCCTCCCCTTTCTCACAAAGAACTTCCTCTGTGGGAAAGGACACATCCAAGAATACAGAGCACTGTGACAAGAGGAAAATATGCTTGCCACAGGGAAGGAGATGCTGCCCCACTCCTGCCTTCCCCACCTCCCCAGTTGATATGTCAACTCCAATTTCTCACTAATGCTTGGGTTTCACTCTAAGCTCTCTTTGCTTGTTCATGCCACCAACAAAAATATCCGGCAAAAGAAAGCACATCAGGAATGACTAGCCTGTGTATAAGCAATTCTTTGTGTTGCTGAGTGCTTGGCAATTTGACTCTTGGAACTCATGGCCAGAAGTAGTTTCCCCAGGAGCATGTTTCTCCCCACCAGAAGCCTGGCTCTACCATGACAGGGAGCACCAATTGGCATGCACGTGTTTGTTGGTTGACACTTGACTTCAAGACCAAACCGAGCATTTGCTTTCCTTTGGTCAATTCTACCTGGTCAATTCCATGACTGTCTGGCCCAGGGCCAGAGGATCTTAGGATCTCTACTAGCTTGGACAAAATCACAGCACCAAAAAGGCTTGTACTGAAGTCTACAGGAAGTAGGTGCAAAGAGTCATCCTGCTGTCAGGTTGCAGTGGTGTTGCAGCCAACTGGTTTCAGGATGTTTTTGTTTTGTTTCTCTCCAATCAATGTTTTCAGTGATTTTTGGCTTTGGTTTTTCAAGGTGTTTTATAAAAATGGATCTTTTTTATTTAAAATAATTTTAATGAGATATAATTTATGTATAATGAAATGCCTACACCTTACTCAGTTTGGTGAGATTTGGCAATTATGTGCGCTCCTCTAAACCAAGGTATAAAACATCTCCATCACCTAGAAAATTCCTCATGCCCTTTTCTGTTCAATTTTTATGTATCTAAGCCCTGCGGGAACTTAGAGGAAACCACTGTTCTGATTTCTCTCACCATAAATTGGTATTGTTTATATAAAATGTAATAATAAAGTATATATTCTTTTGGATCTGGCTAATTTTGCTCAACATAGTGTTTTAGGTTTGTTCATGTCATTGTCATGGACATCAGCAGTTCTTCCCACTTTATTGCTGAATGGTATTCCATCGCATGAATATATCATAATATATTTACCAATTCTCTTGTATCGGTATAACTTAATTGTTTCCAATTGAGAGTTATTATTGACGCTATGAATTCTTGTAAAAGTCTTTTTTTATGCTCTTTTTTCTTTTTTTTTTTTCCACTTCTCTTGTGTAAACACCTGGGTGTAGAACTGCAGGGCCATAAGTAGGTTTATGGTTAACTTTATATAAAACTTCTAAAAATTTTCCAAAGTATTTATAACATTTTACATTCCTACCAGCAAGGCATGGGAGTTCCAATTGCTTCATGTATGGTTTTGAAAACATTTTTATTTTACTTAGTCAACCATTTGGTATTATCACTTTTATTTGCTTTAGTCATTCTGATTTGTGTGAAATAACATCTTACTATGACATCAGTTGGTATTTCCCTGATTATCTATGGTGTGGAGCACCTTTTCATGAGCTTAGTGGCCATTTATTCTTCCTTCGTGATATACATGTTTAAATATTTTTCCTATTTTTCAAACTGGGTTGTCTTTTTCTTGTTGGTTTTTAAGAATTCTTTATGTATTCTGGATATCAGTCATTTATGAGACAAAATGTATATTTTCTGGTCCGTAGATTGACAGTTCTTTTTATTTATCTGTGATGGGTCTTGCTATGTTGCCCAAGCTGAAATGCAGTGACTATTTATAGGTGCCATCATAGCTCACTATAGCCTCAAATTCCTGGGCTCAAGTGACCCTCCTGCTTCAACCTCCCGAGTAGCTGGGACTACAGGTGCACACCACCATGCCTGGCTACACAATTTCTTTTTTTAGTGATGACTTTTGATGAACAGAAATTATTAATTTTTGTGAAGTTTGACTTATCAATTTCTTCTTTTATTATTATGCTTTTTATTTAAGTCATGCTTAAGAAATCTTTGGCTGGGTGTGGCACCTTGTGCCTGTAGTCCCAGCTACTCGGGAGGCTGAGGCAGGAGGATTGCTTGAGCCCAGGAGCTGGAGACCAGTCTAGCATAGCAAGGCCCTGTCTTTAATAAGAAATCTTTATCTTTGCAAAGGTTGTGATATACTCCTAAGTTTTCTCTTAGAAACTTTAGGTTTTTAGTCTTTATGGTTAGGTCTATGATCCATATCAAATTAATTCTTGTATATGGTATGAGAGGATTCAAGATTCATTTTTTCCCCCAAATATATAGGTGTTGTAGCACTATTTGTTCAAAAGTCTTTCATTTCCCCATTAGAATGACTTGGTGATTTTGTTAAAAATCAATTAATATATATGCATGTGGCTACTTTCTGGACCCTGTATTTTGTTCCATTGATCTATTCCTAGACCCTCTTCAACACCATAAAACATTATCTCCATTTCCATAGCTTTAGGATAAGTCTTCAAATTGATTAGTGTAAGACCTCTAACTTTGTTCTGCTTTATCAGGATTGTTTGGGCTATTTTAGATCTTCTGGGTTTCTATATTTATTTTACAGTCAACTTACCACTTTCTTAAAAAAAATCTGCTGGAATTTTTAATTGAAATTGGGTTGAAGTTTTCATCCATTTAGGGAGAATGGACTTTTTAACAATATTCAATCTTCTAATTTATAAAAATGATATATCTTTTCATTTATTGAGATATTTAGTTTCTCTTAATAATGTTTGTAGTTTTCAATGCAGAGTTCTTACACATCTTTCATTATATTTATTCCCAGCTATTTAATTTTTTGGTGATGTTTTCAGAACTTCATTTGCCTATTTTTATTGCTAGGGTATAGTGCATACTAACTTTGTATCCTGAAGCTTTGTTAAATTCACTTATTAGTTTTGATAATATTTGTGCAGATTCCACAGAGTTTTTTATGTCACATATTCTTTGGATAACATCAGTTTAATTTCTTCCTTTAGAATTTTTATGCTTTTTATTGTATTCATTTACATTATAAAATTGCTATATCTTCTAAAATATCACTGCATAAAAGTATTAAGAGTGAATGTTCTAGCCTTGCTGCCAATCTTAGTGGAAAAGTATTCAATATTATTAGTTTAAGGAATAACCTGCTATTAGATTGAGAAAGTTTCTTCTGTTTCTAGTTTGCTGATAGTTTTTTTTTTAATCACAAATGGGTGTTAAATTTCATCAAGTGCATTTTCTGCATCTATTGAGAGGATTTTCTCCTATACTCTCTTAAAATGGCAAATTACATTGGTTTATTTCCACATTAAACCAATGTAGGAACCAAGGCCATTTGGTCCCCTAAAGGTTTGCTGAAAAATCACTGACATAAGGCAGATTGATTAATAGGAGAAAAGGCATACAGATTTATGTAACATGTATACACAAGAGCCTTCAGAATGAATACCCAAGGATACAAGGGAAATGAAATTGTTCCATTTTTATGCTGAGATTCAACAGTGTATGGACAGCCATGTAGAAATATGATTGAACAAAAAGGGATAATCTAATGCTAACAGAGTGAGTGGGGAAACCCCACTTCTTGCTTAGAGAGGCCAAGTTCTGTCTACATTCGTCTTGGACTCTGTGAGCATGCATTTCTTTCTTCTGGGTGTGGGTCAGGAGCCTCATTGGAATAGGGGTCTTATGACCTATGGTCAAGCAGAGTAGGTCAGATCATTTCTTTCTTTCTTTTTTTTCTTTTCTTTTTCCCCAACAGCATTTCACTCTACTGCATTGTGCAGCAGCAAGATCGTAGCTCACTGCAACTTGGAACTCTTAGGCTCAGACAATCCTCCCGCATCAGCCTCGCAAGTAGCTACAGGCACGTACCAGCATGCCTGACTAATTTTTAAAAAACTTTTTGTAGAGATGGGGGTCTAGAGGTCTCTCTATGTTGCCCAGGCTGCTCTCCAACTCTTAGGCACAAGCAATCCTCCCACCTTGGCCTCTCTGAGTGCTGCGCTTACAGGCGTGAGCCACCACGCCTGGCCAGATAAGTTCTTTATGGTCGGTTTTTATAAAGAATAATTTTAAGTTTTATGGCTGGGCTTTCCGGAAATGGGGTTCTGGCTTTTATGACTCACCTTGGGAAAGAGGGATTCTAGTTTCTATGGCCACCCTCAGGGAAGAGTGGGATGAGAGCCAGGAGGATAGGAGAAGCTCAGAGGAAAACTCTCGCTTCTGAGGCTGCTTCTGAGGTCCTCATCCTGGGATACTGTTTTCTGAGCCCCAACACCAATGTTACATTTCTGTATATACCTCACTTGGTCATGACTTATTATTTGTTAATTATGACTCTGTGTGTTGCTGGATTTGATTTGCTAATATTCCATTGAGGTATGTGTGTGTGTATATATATTAGTTATATGTATTTGTTAGTTGGATTAGTTATTTTAAAGGACCTTTCTGAAAAGACAGGTTTAGTATCCCTTATCTGAAATGCTTGGGACCCAAAGTGTTTTGGATTTCAGATTTTTTCGAATTTTAGAATATTTGCATATACGCAATGAAATATCTTGAGGATGGGACCCAAGTCTAAACATGAAATTTATTTATATTTTGCATGCACCTTATACACATAGACTGTGATAATTTTGTACAATATTTTTAAAAATTTTGTGCAAGAAACAAAGCTTTGACATTTTTGACATGAGGTCAGGTGTGGAATTTTCCACTTGTGGCATCATGTTGACTCTCAGAACGTTTCAGATTTTGGAGCATTTCGGATTTCAGATTTTTCAGATTAGGGATGTTCAATCTATATCAACATTTGGTGTTCAATCTATATCATAATTTGGGGCTCAAGATGGCCCAAATTATATTGACTTTTTTTTTTCTTGTTTGTCTCTTTGCTTTTTCATGTGCTTCTTAATTTCAGAATGAATGCCAGACCCTGTAGATAAAAAAGAACAGTGGAGACGGAGACAACCCTTATTTACACTCAGCAAAAGGCACGTCTCATCTTCTGTCAAGCTGTTAGTATGGGGGTTTGCTCAGTAAAATGTATAGTCGAAGTGGGCCTGAGCTTTGTTGTCACTTTAGTTATGTCAATACACCCCAAGACTCAAGTTTCTCCAGAGCTATACTCCTGCTGCCTCCTATTTATTGAATAGCAAAGTCCTGGGCATCCCAGGTGGTGTCTCCCTAGGTCTCCTGCTATACTGTGTGCCCCTGCACCTCGGGAGAGGTCTCTCCCAGCATTTCTGCCCTTCTCCCAGCAGCTGGCGGCTGATTCCCAGCAGTTGGCATAAAGCCAGGAGCATGGAAGGGTTTCTGAGTTCTCCTGATCCACCATTAGACCTATTTGGGCCTTGTGTACCTGTGGCTTTCTCAGCTACTCTGCTTCTCCCCCAGAGGCAGACAGTGGTGCCTCATACTTAGCATATAGTTCCTACTGCAGGAAGGATTCCCTTGGTGTTCCTGCTCTACCGTCAGCCTTACGCAGGCCCAGTGCACCTGTGTCCATAGAGGTGTCTCCCAGTGTTCCAGACCCACCCCTAGTGTCAGACTGCTCTGCCTCATACTCTGTGGAAGTTCTAGAGCATGAAAAGATTTCTTTCCCTTCTCCTGCTTTGCCTTTACATGTTGGCCGGCCATGTGCATCTGCATTCCCCAGCGTTGCAAACCCTTTTCCAGCTGTCGGCTGTCACTCTCTGCTACTTGGTGTAAGGCGTGGAGTGGGGGCAGAGCTTCCTCAATTCCTCTGCTCTCCTCAGGCTTAGGCACTTGGCATATTTTGTTAGATTCCATTCACCCTTGGCTTCAGATCTTTTCAGACAGGATCAGGACTTTTCCTTCAGCTGAACGTGGGATCTGAATATCAATGAGACTCCAGAGATCACTTTATGCTTGAAAACTCAGTGTTTTGAACCTTGGGCTCTCTCTCTCGGATTGCTTTACTCTCTGGGTGCTGGCTTGTTATATCAGATTTTTCTCTCGGTCACTCCTCTAGTTTTCTTCATCTTGTGAGGCCTTTCTCCTCCCTTTTGTCTTGTCCCTGGACATTAGTAGTCACTGCTTGTCCTTGATGAAAGCCTAGTGTGCCCTGAAAAGATCTCTCTAGGTTCCTCTGTGCTGGTCCCAGCCTTCACCCGGCCACTGCTTGTGAGAGCTTGGAGTATCTCAGGGCACATCTTATGGTTCTCCTGCCCTGCTTTCCATGAAGGCCCTGAGTGCTGTATAGGGATTGCATGAGCCCTCCTTCCCTGTGTCCAGCCTGTGGCAGCCTCTGCCTCACACTCATTGAAGGCCTCCTGTGTCTCATGGTGGATATCTCTGAGGGCCTATGCTCTGGCCCGAGCCTTCTGTGCAATATCTCTCTACACTCATTAAAGGCCCATAAGGAAGAAGAAGAGTGAGTGTAGACTCGATTTGTGGCTACAGCCCTCTTGAGACTCCAGTACATCACCTTGGCCAACCAATGGGCATCAAAAGTTCATTAAAAGTTCAGCTGAATTCTCACCCCATCCACAATGGACGACTCCTTCCTCCACCCTCATTCAAGATTTAGAGCAGCTATGGTCTTCTCTCTCCTGGAATTCATTTCATTTAGGTCATCTTGCATCCTCAATTCTCTGGTGGGTTTCTTTAAACTATTGCTATGTAGCTTGTCTCTCTGAGATGCTATGCATCTCATCTCACTGCAAAGGTGGAAGCAATGGTCTCTTGATACTTTTTATATCCTAACAGGAAGCAAATGCCTAAAAATGGTGTTAAAAATCATTAGGCAGCTGAAATTCCACACAACCCATTAAACACACACACACACATGCTCCATTTCTTAATTTCCCTTCATTCTTTTCTTACTCAGCCATCCATAGCACCGTCTATTGTCCACCTCTTCTAAGTCAGCGGTTCTCAATTGAGAATGATTTTTCTTCCCAGGGGACAGTTGGCAATGTTTGGAGACATGATTGTCACAACTGAGGAGATGGTGCTGTTGGCATCTAGTGGTGAGAGATCAGGGATGCTACTAACTGTCCTGTAGTGAGTGGGGACAGCTCTCAGCAACAAAAAATTACCTGGTCCAAAATATCAATGACGCTGAGGTTGAAAAATCCTGTTCTACGGGAATATGAACAAATGCCCATAGCAGATTCAGTCATTGTTTTTCCACCAACAAATACCGGTGGCTACCAAACAAATCAAAAAGGAGTGGTAGGGAAAGAAAGAATGTGCGTACTAACTTCCTGATTTCAGGAAGGCAATGAGTGGATCCTACACATTGCCACATATCCTGTCCCAGTGACTTGTCATGGTAAGGCCATTAATAAATATTTCGTGAATGAGCACATGAATGAAGGAGTGAGTGAACGCTTTGGTAAATGAAGGGAAGATGCCACCTGTTACCTGACAGGCCTCTTCTATGAAGCCTTTCTCTGAGAACTCTAATACTTGTCAAAGGACTAGAGCATTTGAAATATGTGTCCCATGAGTTAATACAATGATGTTCTGCTTTCTGTATTGCTAGTTAATTAGTTGAAGTGTCTCCTTACTGAGTTTGGGTGTTCTTTCAAAAACATCCATTCCTTTCTACACTTGTTACTGGCCACTTACTTGGAGGCTGCGTGGGGCCCTGAGATGATACATTGATTACGGCGCAGACTTTGCCTGTGAAAAAGCTTCCCCAGAACTGCTCAAAAAAAAAAAAAAAAGTGTATCCCTTGAGTCACTAAACATGGATCAATGCTTATGGTCATGGCTACTCTGGAAGCACAGCCTCAAGCACTGCTTTAAATTTGGAAAGGAAAAAGGAAACATAAGCAAGTTTGCTGTAGTCTTGATTAATAAATTTCGCTCACGTACTGAAACTCAGCATTTTTCTTTTACCCATTATCAGCAGAGATTTATAATTTCCAAAATCATTTTAGGGACAAGAAGCAAGTCTTACAACCCATTTATCCAGATAGAAAAGTACTATGAGTTAGGCTGATGTGAGTTGTTGGCTTTTATTTTTGCTCTAGTGATCTGATGCAAATATCCAAGTGAATGACTTATTATCATGCTTAAGCACTGAAGGTTTTTACTGAGGCTTGAATAGCTAGTGAAGAAATGTTTTTCAAATACATTCTGATTCAAACAGTTTAAATAACAGTGTGTGTGTATGTGGGCATATATATTTGTGCTCTGAGTTGTGTGAGAAAGTTCCAGCAGTTTTCCTTTTCCTTTAAAAAGCTTTTCAGACCAATAAATATTGAAAACCACATGAACGGATGACATGTATCTTCTTCATCTTTTTGCTAATCCTTCTAACTTACTTTTCTCCTCCTTTTTTCTCCTTTAGGTTTTCCCCCCTGGCTTTGTGGGATTTAGAATTCTTTCTGAAAATTACTGTAGTTTGAAGAGTTCTGCTTGAGGGGTAAGAACACAGCATCCCTGGGTCCCAGGGAAAGATGAATATTTGGGAGCACATGGCTGTTGCCTTCAAGCTCACCCTGTAGTAATACCCCAGCTAGCTCCATCTGCTACAGTCATGTCTATTTGCCGCCCATTATTAATAGGTTACCATGAATGAGGTCCTCCAGTGAAGTCAGTTAGTGGAAGCAGAATGACAGAGCGAAAGCACACAGCGCCCAGTGACTGGTTTCAATGGGGCTCAGGGACTAGGTGTGTCCCAGGTGTGACTCACGAGCATGGCATTTGTATTCCCTATCCTTGAAGCACCTTTATTCAGCAGAGAACTCAGCCTGCCAAACAGGACTGTGTGATTCTGAATTTGAAAGAGGTGACCTCTAAGTCAGAAGGCTAGAAGCTGCATTCACCCTCGTGTAGACCGTGGGGGAATACTTTCCTGTGTATTTATTACTCATAAGATCTGGACTTAGGAATGCTGAGCTCTTCAATAGAGGATGAAGCCCAAATCCGTATGCCTCCCATTGTAAATTACATTTCTTCCATATTGGTCTTTTTTCTCCTGGAGACAGGGGGTATTTGCACTTGGAGTTGTTACTATGTAATTATGATGAAGATAAGGTCAGCAGATACAAGCTGGTGCTTCAGGTGACTAACTGAGGCTTCACCTTTCTCCTGTGTGCCTCCACCAAGGCCATGGTTAGGAAATACAGGGAAGGGAGCCCTCCCCACAGCCTAGCAGGTCATCTCACTGCTCTGGAGGTGGCTCTGCCTCCTTTTGCCGTCTTAGTTTGCATTGCCCCCGGGGCAAGGCATCAAAAGCCAGTTTGTCTATCACTTGCTGGGTGGTAGGAGCCCAGCCAGCTCACAGTGGGAGACTCACAACTTGAGGGGCCTTGTCAACATCCTGGGGGTGGTAACAAGAACTCACCCATTAAGTCTTTGTTTCAGGATCCAAGCATCTAGTTAGGATTTTTCTGGTGAAATTAAAAGTATTTCTTTTTTTTCCATGGTTTAAGAAAAGGAATAGGAATGGGGTGACAATATGACAATTTTTAAAGATATATAGTAACTGTTGAAACCTAGAAGAGAACACTAAAGACTCCCAGCAAGAAGAATTACTAGGCACTCCATGTTAAGACTAAAGAATATTGTGAGATTTTATTCCCTGGCTATCTTAATGGGATGAAGCATAATTTCTTTACAATTAGTAACATAAAGCCAGCTTGTAGGAAGCACACAAGGGATAATTTATCCATGCACTCAGAAAGCAAATTAAGCCCCTGCCGGTCAGACAAGCAGTGTGCAAGGTTGTTCTGAGGAATACAAAGATAAATTGGACCCAGCCCATAACCCTCAAGTAGCTCATATTCTACCTACCGTGGAATTTGCCAAGACCATTTATTGAGGTTCCTTGTTGATTATTATTTTTTTAAATACATAGTGATATTAAAAACTAGATTTTAATGTTTGGCATTACATATAGATGAGGCCAGATGCTAGAGATCTGCTGTGCTTTGCAAGGTGCTTTTTTAAGGACCCATCTTACAGATGACATGAGATGGTTACTGTCCTTCTTCCCTGTGGCTGCCCTGTGACTGTCCCTTTCAAACCCTACATCCAAGAGATGTTGACAGGAAGATGGTGAAAATAAAACACGTAAGGGCCAATCCACAGTAGTTATCGGGCTCCTTTTGTACAAAGATCTGTAACCAGGTGCTGCAGGTCAGAGCAACCTGCAGAATTAAGCAATTCCTCCACTTTCTTCTAAATGCAATTAGACAAATTGCTAGGGAAAGCATATATCCTGGAGTGGTCCCAAGAGCACATGTTCCAGGTGCTGAGCAGAACATGGAGAAACTAGATCCCCACCCCTGAGAAGTTTCCATTCTCCATGGAACACTGAGGCCCCCACCCCCTATGGGAATACTGCAGGTGATTTAATTGGCAAAGCAAGAGGGAGGCTTGGCAACCTGTGCAAACTCTCCAGGGATGAAGGGAAGAAGGACAAGAAGGAGGAAGGTGAGGATTTTACTACTGTCTCAGACAAAACCTATTGGTACTTAAACTTCTGTACTCCCCTTTCAAATCCTGAGTTCCCCGTTTGTGTGCAATTTTACAAATCTTGGAGAAAAAAAATCAACCCGTCAGACCCAAATCTCAGTACTGTAGTTCATCAGAACATAGCAAGCTAAAGATTTCTGTCCATTCAATTCTATTGCACCAATGTTTGTTAGGTGACAAATTCTCTGCTAATGCTGAATGAATGCAGATAAGCGAGATTGCTTGTTTTTAGGAAGTTTAAGTCTACTGGAGGACATCATCATGAATAAACAGAATTGTTAAAAGACTAAAAGAAATATGTGCTAAATATAGGAGTGATGAGATGTAAAAAAAAGTTCAACCAGCAGAGTTCTTTTTGGAAAAAATACTTTGAATGAATTGTTTGAAGCAGGAAGTGAGAGGGAAAAATCAAGTAAACAGTAGATGGCTCCAACATTGCCTAACGAAGAGAGTATAGATCTTGTGATGGGAAGGGAACTTTGTTTTCCAAATTCTATGGGGGATTTGATGATTTGCTTTTTGGAAGTAGGAGCTGGGGCAGAGATGAACATCTTTGCATAGTAGAGAGGAAAGTAAGCTTAAGGTGACAGGGACCAGGGATGCAGGAAGGAGAAGAGAGCCATCTACCAAACTGTGGCTAAGAGAGCCTGAAGGTCACATGATGCTTTCAACATGGTTTGCTGTAGTGTTTGTGATATATGTGCTTCCCCTCTTCAGCTCTCACGAAGAACGCTTTAGTGGAAACAGTTGATACGGCTTTGTGTTATCTTTTGGAGGAATTTGCAGTTCTATCTGAGTTGGTAGGAGGATGGAGTGAGCAAAACAGCCTGCATGGACTCCACACCACTGATTACCACCAACATCATTGACTGTCTGGGCCCCGGAAATAGGCTCCTAATTGGTCTCTGCTCTTTCACCCTGGCTCCCTAATCATCTTTTCTCCACTAAATAGCCTAAATGATCTCCTAAAAATATCAGTTGAATTGCATCAGACATCTGCTCAAAACCCTTCAATAGTGCCAATTTCATTGAAAACAAAATCCACTTGTCTACCCATGGCCAACAAGTCCCTACTTGTCCCTGGCTTCCTCTGTGAGCTCATCTCCTGCCACCCCCCTGTTCTTTGCTGCAATCTCATTTTTCTCCTCTTTGTTGCTTGAACACTTGAAGCATTCTCTCCAGTGAGATATTTTCATTTACTGTTTGCTCTGCTGGGATGCTCTTCCTCCAGACACCCACCTAACTTGCCTTTCCTTTCTTTCAAGTCTTTTCTCAAATGCCATCTTCTTGGTGATCACATGCCTGCTTCCCCCTTTCTTAATGAGCATCTTCCACTCTCACCCACACCTCCTGACCTGGTCCTCTTCACTTCACAGAGTTTCTATGTTTGTTTATCATTTGTTTTCCTTTTGCTAGGACCTAAATGCCATTGGGCTGTGGACTTTGTCAGTTGTATCATGCTCTATCTTCAGAGCCTAGAATGGTCCCTGACACAAAGTAGGTAATTAATAAGTACATATTGAATGAATGAATGAATGAATGAGGTTACACAGGGAGAGACCATAGAGTAAGAAGAGAAATTTAAAATAGAGTGAAAATCTGGCCAGCAACCAAGGTTCTCTTTGAGGATTCATAACAATAGTGGTGGGAAACTGTTTGCAAATAATATTATTCATTTTCGTTCATCTTTGGCTTGGAAAGGAGAAGGAAATTAATCAGTGGTGTGTTTTGTTTTATTCAAGGAGCCTTCCTAAGGGAGGCAATGGGGGGAGAGTGGGTCTGGCTCCTTCCCCAGGGATATACAAGTGGACTCTGGACAATGGGATTCCAAGCCAAGGTTGAGAAGGCAACCTAGGCTAGCGTGTGCGTGGTCATCCATGGAAAGCTGTCTGTCCTTTCACGCCCTGTGCTCAGGCAACTTCCTGTTCAGTGACCGACTCAGGCCTCTTTGGGCTGGGGGCCTAGAGAACACATGTAGCTGTGGCAACTCAGGGAGCAGAGCAGAGAATGAAGAGCGAGAGGAAAGAGGGAAACAAAGTAGTGGAGCTAAGAAAGGTGTAGGAAATACATATGATAAAAAAAAAAAAAAAGGCAGGCAAGTGGGATAGGAACAGGGAGATAATTTTCACTTGCTTTTGTTGTGCTAGGGGATTGTCCCAGCCACCTGTTAGGCAGTGATCAAATCTGCTGGGAGCAGATACAGGCCAGCAGGGAGGTTGCCAGGGGCAGGGAAGCAGGGGACCAATCAGGGGAAGGCACTGCAAGAAAACACAGAACACTGACAATCATGTCTATCAATCACCTGGTAAATCCCACACCTCCCATAAGCCCGTTCCCGCACCAGGCCAATAAAAGGAAACCACCTAGGAGTCCTTAATATCCTTCCCTATTCATGGAGACTGACCCGTTCCTCTCTCTGGAAGGTGTCTTCACTTTGTGCAGCTTTTTTCTTTCTTCTTTCTTTTCTGCAAAGAAAGCTGTTTGTGTGGAATTGCTTCCTGTCTGTGGTCACTCCGTCACACCAGCCCTGCTTGTGAATTTTCCAACCAAGAAGGAAAAGAACCAGGACAACTGTCACCAAGAGGCCAGACCTGACACCACCTTCTCTCTTATTCCTTGCATTTGCATCACCAACCGTGGGAAGAAACAGAGCAGTTGCTTGGACCTTTATCTTGCTGGATCAAAGATGCTTGGGCCACAACTTAAAATGTAGAAAATAAGGAACTAAAGTGGTATGGATGACCACTATAATGATAATAATGGCTACTAATTGTTGAGTGTCCCTACTTACTAAGCTCAGTAGAAGGCCCTTTCCATCGGTTACCTCCAGTCCTTACAACAGCATCAGGAGGTGGGGATTATTCTATTTTACATGGGAAGAAACTGAGGCTTGGGAAATACTAAATGAGTCTAGAACTTCCTCTTCGCTATTTTCTGTCTCCCAGAAGCCCATGTGCAGCCTCAGAGTTGATAGTTACTCCAAGCAGTGATGAATTGAAGGAAAGTAGAAAAGCTTTAAGAACTAGATGCTAGTTATTTTGACAAGGTAACAGTGTGAGACACTGTACTTTAACAAATGCTTGGCAGACTGGAGTTGAGGGACAACAGTCAGGACACCAACAGGACGGACTCACATATATAGATTGTCCCCTCCCCCAACACCCATGTTGGGTGACAATATCATGTGGTTTAAAAGTGTGAATTGTGAGGCATAAGGGGACTTATCTCTTTGGGGAATAAGGTTCAGGTGTTAGAACTGCAAAGGAGACTCTGCAACCAGCTTAGAAGTCAGTTGATGGGTGAAAAAAGAGGATTGAAGAGAAAAGTCTCAAAATAGGGGGTTTTTGAGGAAACAAAGATCGGTTCTAAAATCAACTCTTGATTACTCATTTTGATGGGGCCCAGAAAAAAAGGCAGGGGCCATCAAGATTCAAAAGAAATCTCAGAGACTCATTTTACTTTTTAATTTCCTCCAGCAAATTTACTTGGAAAGTTGCTAAAAAGTAGCTACATTTATAACTTGTATTTCGATTTCCTTCTGTATCTTTCCTCCCTCTTCCCCAATACTAAAATGCACAGGTGGAGAGAGGGAGCTCAGATTATTCCGAGACTTTACCATGGAGAGGTCAAGGTTTGGTGGCCGTTTGGGACGAGGGGGGAGCCTGTCCTCCAGTGTTTTGTGTCTGGCCCATCAGGGGAGCACATAGCAGCTTGCTAATTTGTCCATTAAAAGATTTGTTAACTAAACGGCCCACCACACAAGAGCTGCCCTCGGCTTCAGAGCCGAGAAGTCAAAACAAACATCAGTGGGGCCCATGGATCTGGGTCACTGGGATAAAAGGAAAAGAAGTTCTTTGGTGCCTGGTTTGTGTTATCTCTTCCCAGGCTGCTGCTCTTGGCGTTGACTGCTGGGAAACCAAGCAGCCAGACGAAGTTCCTGGCCAAGAGGACCAAATCATTCACCCATTTTTTACTTCTTTTAATTCTTTGAACCATGTATTTATTCATTCATTCATCCACCCAGCTGATTTCTCTGTAACTCTAATAGTTGGGCCTGAAGGGAGTTTAGAGTGACTCTGAAAAGGGTCTCAGGTGAACTCGTTTACAATTGACTTTGCTATTACTTTGGCTGTAAAAGAAATGTTATCTTTAATACAGCTGATAAGTCCTTGGCAGGCACAGGGTGAATAACTCAGAAACTCACAACACCTAAGGTCTAATGCCTTCACCTCCTTCAGCTCTTATCGCACTGTGGTGTAACCGCCTATTTATTTATGTCTTCCACTCAGCGTAAGCTCCTTGAGGTCTTGTATCCCGGCACCCAGCACAGTTCTTGGCAAACAGTAGGAGCTCAACAAATATTTGTTGAGTAAATTGCATGAAATTGGGCAGATTCCCATGATGTCAGCCCATGAGGTCGCTCAAGTAGGAAGCTCCTCTGGAGCAATCTAGAAGGGTAAGCGAGTGCCTTGGGGGCAGGGGCCAAGTCTCATTCACCCCTGTAACCTGGTGCACGGTGTCTGCTTAAGGAAGGGATGAAGGTCTGTCCTTGTTCAAGGGGTGGGAGTAGGTGGGTGACATCTGGGGGTAGTCCCACCCGTCCTCGGCCTGGAAGGTCCTCAGGAGATCCTGTGTAGGGCTATGTCAGACAGACGCCCGGCTATTGCTAAAAACCTCCAGACGGACTCAAACGGGGCTCTTTCCCTGGGCTGTGCCCTGAGTTTCTAAGCTGCTGGCAACAGAAGCAGACTTGAGGAGGTGGCCCGTGGGGCAGAAGGCCAAGGCCCTGTCAGCCAATGTGGGTACAAAAATAACAGGAGCAGAAGGAATGGCTTTAGCAATAGCACTTTATTATGACTGCGAGAAAACCACCCCGGAAACACATGCCTGACTGTTGATAACTACAAAAACAGGAAATGGACAAAACTAATGATAAGATGAAGAAATAAATGAGTAGCTTAATAGGGAAAATAGGCCCAAGGCTCATAAACGTACCACGAATTGACTCTACCTAAGAGCATTCATTAAAATAAATTCAGTACGGACTTAGAAGCTAAATATGAAAACTAAAAACATATAAGAACTGTAAGAAAATATAAGAGAACCATTTTTATCTGATCTCTTAGATGGGAAACCATTTGGAGGCACAAAAGCAAAAGCAGAAAGCCGATTTAAAAAGAGCATCTCGTGTATCACATGTAGAATATACACGGAAAGCTCCATTTCCTTCTTTAAGCCTCCATTTCCACATTTTAAACAATAACATGTATGCCTCTTGAAACCAGGAAAAAAACAAAAACATCCTTTTGATAATTAAACCAAAGTGAAAAAAAGGTGTGCATTTGTTCTACAACACCTCACATCATCGCTCACGTAAAACTGCTAGAATCACACACGCCTCCTTAGGTGGACTTTTTTTTTTTTACTTGCCATTATGTTTCCACCCTAACTTCAAAAATTCACCATAAACATGCAGAGGGAGGACCAAGGAAGGCCAAGCAAGCACACAGCACAGTTTATCTCAATTCATTATAACTTGTCTGACCTGGGGTTCATCAAGGAATGATCTACTTTCTGAGATGCTCCCTTTCCTAACTATCCCAGTGTTCAAGTATTTGCATCTTGAGAGAAATTCCTCCTTTTGTTGGATCTATCACCCCTCTTCCATTTTACCCTTGTTTCTTCCATTTTCTTACTTATTTGTTCTAAACTTCTCATGGTCCATCCTGGCTACCCATATTCCTAGCCCTGAGCCCCACTGGTGTGCACACACACACGTACACACACACATAAAGTGCTTCATCGACCATTGTTATACCTGGAACACCTATTGTACCTTTACTCTTTCATTCTGTTATCTCTGCTTGGATTTTTATTTTTTGCTCTTTTCCTTATAACAAACTCCACTCATTCTTTAAGAACCACTCAAAAGCTCTTTTGTGCTTGATCAAGCCTTTCCTGATGCCCTCAGTTAGAGTGGAGCTCCTCAGCTCCCACCACAGTGCGGCGGCATGTACATCGTCCCATTTGATCACATTAGGCTGTTAGCTGTGTTGACTCCTGACCAAACCAAGAGTTGCTTGAGGGCAGAGACCATGCCCAATGCATGTCTGATTCATCCTTGTGTCCCCAACATCCTGCACAGTGCCTGAAACAGAGTGGATAAATGCTTGCTTTGTGAATGAATGAAGGCCATTGTGAATGGTGAAACAAAACCTGCTTGTTGCCTTCCTCCATGGAAGAGTCTTTAATTCCTTACGGCAGGGTAGCAAACCATCATCACTTAGCAATCTTGCCTCTGAGAGAGATAATCCCTACTTCAAATCATGCTGGTCTTGTGTCCCATTTTCAACTTTTTGCACATTGGCATCTGATATGACCAGGGTCTGAAGCATAGGATTTACCATAATGTATCCAGAAAGAAGGAAAATTCTAGCCTATGGATTCCACTAATACGTCTTGAAATATTGAAAGGTTCATGCACTTCCAGTTATTTGGAAGTGAATAATAAAACTCTAGAGGTTTTACTTATTTGCCTGAATTAGCATGCCTATTCCTATGACAATTATTATATTATTCCTGAATTCCAAACAGCAACCAGAAAGCTCCCAGAGCAGGTATTGTATTTTTAGTGTGGAACTTATTTACTTAACCACAGAAATTGGCTCACTGTATGCTAATAGGCTGCTAGGTTTTCTTCCTTTCTGGAAGGCCACATGTGAAGTCCCAACCAAGATCTTTTTGCAATGTGAGGGGCAGGAGAGGTAAAAGGCCAGTTTATCAACTGGCCATGGTAACTTCTATCGACGGTTACCCTGTGCCAGACACTCTGCCAAGTACTTGTCACCTATTATCCCAGATTCATTTTTCACAGCAGCCTTGTAATACACTTACTATTATATTTATCATTATTATTTCCAGGTAATAAAGAGAGCCTAATAGAAGTTAAATCACTTGCTGTAGCTCACCTAACTAGTAAATAGAGAAATAGATGTAGCCAGAGCTCTGCAGACTCCAAAGCCCTTGTTCCCTTCATTAGATCCTCTTATCTCAGGAGACTAGAAATTCGATAATCCAAGTAGGGTGACAGTGGGTTTTTATCAGAGCCCTTTGAGCCTCTTTAAAACACTGTACTCACAATGAGAAAGCAAATCTCTGAAGTTCCAGGGTTTCCCTTTGGTAGACTGATTAACTAAGCTTCTTAAGGATTACTCACTCCAAGACCTGCCGGTAGGAACAAATCTCAAAGGCGGGGAGAGATCACAAGGGAGGAGGAGGTCTTGAGTCAGTCTCATCCAAGGTTTCCTGCACCGGGAAGAGGATGCAGATCGAACAGATTCTGCAATTAACTCGGGGCTTTGGTT
Source organism: Eulemur rufifrons (assembly GCF_041146395.1). Classification (NCBI taxonomy): domain Eukaryota; kingdom Metazoa; phylum Chordata; class Mammalia; order Primates; family Lemuridae; genus Eulemur; species Eulemur rufifrons. The sequence continues at coordinate 59,883,827 of NC_091000.1, read as the reverse complement.
TTTTTCAGCAGCCCGGATTTTTCAACTGTCCCATTTTCACAGGTCAATCTTTCTGTCTTTGCTGTCCTCAAGAATTCCCTATTTGTATGTTTCTCCTTTGTTTGCTTCTTCGGGATGGAATGAGGAAAGCCACGGTCCGGGCTTCCCACCAGGTAGGTCAGAGGCAGTGAAGTGACCCCTTGCCTTGCAGAGTCCTTCGGGGCAGAGCCTGGCTGAGGCCTGGCAAGCTCACAGACAAACAAATAAACAAAGGAGGGAGTTTTTACTTGCAGCCGTAACAAAAGGGCAAACAGAGAGAAGCAGCTGGAAGCCAAGGAAACCACTGGAAAGTGCTCCTGCTGTCACTCAGCCCTGCTGGCCTTAAACCTGGAAGAATTTAGAAACAGTCCTTGCAGGCATGGCAGGTGCCTGAATTCCACCTGCTCTGCACAAGGCCATAAAAATGGCCCTCAACGCGGTGGGGAAGAATGTAGGGTTTGTCTCCTGACCTTCATGCACACCCCTCACCTAAGCAGTGTGGTGGCATCAGTGACCAACTGAGAAGCGCTTGCCCTTATATTTTCTTGCAGGGAAGATTGGCCTTTTGACAGTGAAGTTGGGAAATCCTCCAGGACTAACTTAGTGTTGAATGTTTATTTCCTCTTGTGTAGCTCTATTGAATATGTTTTTCTCTTCCCAATCATAATTGATGAATTACATATTCAAACGAGCACCTCAGAGGCCCCTTCCATTGCAGACACTGTCAAATGGCAACTCTTTGGCTTCCTGTGCATGTCTTACTTTCTGCATCCAGGCAGCTCAGAGTTACACTCAAACAACAGTTGGAGATTCATGGACTATTCAAGCTCAAAGGAACACTGGATAATCACAACAACATTAGCAATCATAACTAACATTTATGGATGCTTGCTATGGGCCGAGACTTTTACTGAGTTTTTATATGTTATTATTTCATTTAAACCTCATAATAGTCCTAATTATCTCCACTTAATGGAGGAGCAGGCTGAAACTAACGGGGTCAAAAAAACTTTCCCAAGCCCATTCTTCAAGCCCATTGTGGCAGAATCATTGCTTAATACTTTTTCACCCTCTCAATTTAACAGATGCTTGGAGAAATTGAATGACTTCCGGAGGTCACTTGCTTCTGTTGTTAATTGACTGATTGAAGCCCACATCTCTCTGAAATTTAAAGCAAGGAAGGTATGTACAGCTATATGTCTCTTAAGGATGGGGATACATTCTGAGAAATGTGGTGTTCGGCAATTTCGTCGCGTTGCGTGAACACGACAGAGACCTAGATGGTGTAGCCTCCCACACACCTAGGCTACATGGGTATAGCCTGTACAGGCTACAAACCTGTACAGCGTGTTACCATACTGAATACTGTAGGCAATTGTAACACAATGGTATTTGTGTACCTAACATGTCTAAACATAGAAAAGGTATAGTAAAAATACCGTGTTATAATCTTACAGGCCCACCCTCATATATGTGGTTAGTCTTTGACTGAAATGTTATGTGGCACAGGACTGTATCTAGAATGAAGGATCTTAGGTTGATATGAAACACCTGGGGACACTGTCTGACTCCTTCCAAAGTCAGATCTCCTAGGTGACTCCTTTAAAGCTGTTGATGTGTGGGAAGCTGATTTTCAAAGCTGATGGTGCAGACGGCACCCCAGTATATATCCATTCATTCACAGCAGTACTTACAATACAGAAGTTAACAAGCAGGGCTCTTCCTCTATCCTCTTACAGATCCTTTCCTCCAACCCTGCCCTCGGCCCTGGTCTGCAAAAACAACTTTGTTTTTACTTCTGCTTCCCCTGCCTGTAAGGAAAATTCAGTCTTTGTTGGGTTACATCTGGCCTTCGTGATGTAAAATAGGGAAAAGTGAGTTGAGAGTGAGGGTTTTAAATGTAAGAGGTTCATGAACAGCAGCAGGTGTGAGATAGCTGGGGAGAAGAGGGCGGGAATTTCAGGACCCTCCTTCTTAGAAGTTGCTCAAGAGACTCAATAGTGATTGCAATGACGTTTTCATTTTTGTTGGTAGGTACATACTATTCCTCTGAATAAGGGAGAAAGTCACCAATAGGCCACACAGAGCCCTGGTTTTTATATAAGTTGCACATTCATTTTTATAAGCATTTATTGAACACCTATTTTGTCCTAAGGATGCAAAGATAAACAAGGAAAGAGCGCTACCATTAAGTATCTTATAAACAGGTGTCAACCCTCCTCCTTCGAATGATTGCTAGACCTTTGCCCATCTCGGCTGTGTGCCCAGTGGATCTGCACCCAATAGGAAACAAAATATAACAAAACAAATTCAAGGTCCTTAGTTTGGGAGGGGTAGACTGTAACCCATAATGCCGGAAGTGAGCTGAAAGGCAACTACATTTAACCTCTGTGTTTCACAAATAAGGAAACCAAAGCCCAGAGATTGAAGTGGCTTGTCCAGGCTCATGGGGCAGGAGGATCCCAACGGGGTCCAAGGAGGGGTGCTAATCCTCTTGATACCCCACCGTCTGCCTGCTTTTCACAGTGGGCCTCCTAGGCTTTTCTGGGGTGAACTGGGGAGCCCTGCACGGAATCCCATCTCACTGACCCATGTTGGGAGTGGCAAGAGTTGTCAGGGGATGGGTAGAGGTGAGGCTGAAGGACCAGTGCACCGTTGCCATGGTAAATGAGGGATGCAAGTGACAGCCCTCGCCTGGGGGTGGTGGATCCTGGTGTGGGCACCCCCTCTGAGCAGGCCAGTGGGCTCTGGTCATTCAATATTACCTTTGCTGAGGGGAGGACAGAGGGCTGGAGAGCCTGCTCTGTTCTGGGGGCACTGGCTTGCTGCCTGTCCCTGCAATCCCATCAACGGGAGCCTCACACACTGCCTGTAAACTGCCCCTTGGGAAGATCAAAGGCTCATCAGGACGCCAAGTCCTTCTGGTGATTTGTCAGCTGTGTGGGTTTGTCTGGGTGGGGAAAGAAAGGACAGTTCTGCCCGAGGTGCCACCAAAATGCTGCCTGCGTGGCAGTGGAGCCGGGGAGGCGGGGTGGCTGCATGTGGTCCCACCTGGACGGTTGGTCAGTGGCTTCATTCTGACAGCCGATTTACGTGTTCGTTTGGCAGATGGGAAGGACGAATTCCACCGGGTGATAAATTGTCTGACCTTTCTCTGTCAGCCAGTAGCAGCCTGCCACCCTCCCACGGAGCGGCTCATCTCTGGAATGCACTGTGGAGACAAGAGAAGGATCGGGTGGGGGCAGATTATGTTGTCACCGGTGAGTCCTCAGGGCTGTAGGTCTGCGGAGGCCTGGCAGCTGGAGGGGACGCGCAGGTGCTTCCTTTCTTGCTTTCTATCAGACAGGTAAGCAGGACGAGGTCCGGGGGCAGCTGAGTCTGGTGCTGGCTCTGGGCTCGGGGCTCTGGTCACCTCCACCTACCACTCAGGGGCAAATGGTTCCCTGGGCCAGTGTGGGTGGATGACTGTGGCCCCAGCCTTTCCTACTTGTCCCCCAGAAACGCAAGCCATGCCATGAATTCACTGCGTCACCTTGAAGAAGACACTCAACTTCTCTGGCACTCCATTTCGTCATCTACCAATAATTATCTCTGTCCAGCCATAACAGACCATTTTGGTCTCCGCAGTGTGGCTTGTGCCACCCTCTGTCCCCATTCCACATCAGAACTCCTGGAGACTTTTATTTAAAATATGTACTCTTGGATCCCATGCCAAGAAATCCTGATTTAATGGTACTGGGGTGGGGCCCAGGTATCCAAATTTTTAACAATCCCTCCCCCCAGAAGACATTTTAAGGCATTTCTCTTCTCTAAATCCGTGTCATGGTAAACTGAAACATTTCATTTAGTATGCATCATGTCATTTATTCTGCTGATTTCTAGTTAGTTTGCTCACGTAAGGCCTGTCTGCTTTGACCAGTGTGCAAGCTCCAATAAGAGCCAGCACTGTATTGCTTTTACTTTTTCAAAATCACCCTGGAGGTTGATTGTGAAAGAGCATGAGGGAAATTTCTGGGATGACAGAAATATTAGGGGTATAGGTTTATACTGGTACATACATTTGTCAAAATTCATTGAATTGTAACACTAAGATCTGTGCATTTCATAGCCTCTCAGTTATACCTCAAATAAATTCAATTTAAAAAGAAAAATAGCAAAAACACCAACTCAAAATTTCCCTGTAGGTAACACAAAGGCATTTGGCATGAATCGGAAGTGCTTCGTTTGTGCAACACATTATAAAAGGCTCTGTCACTAACAGTTTCTTTCCAAACTCAACTATTTCGCACCCTCCCCACCAAGGGCAAGGCAAAGCTGATTGTAGGTTCAGCAAGCGGAGTGGGGACAGGCACAGGCACTGGAATGACCCAGGGAAGCTGCCCTGGAGAAGCTGTCTGTCCCCCTGTCCTTGTGGCTGACACTAGAAAGTCTTGAGGCTTAAAACCGCTGTAAACAAGCGGTCCTACTCTTCTTCCCTCTGCCCCACCCTCCACTCTCACCAGGATAAAGCTGTGAAGACTGCCCCGGCTTCATTCCAGACGTTTCCCTAAGTCTGCTTTCATAAATCAAAATGTGCTTTCATTCATTCACCCACTTTAATTCAGCATCTCTGCAGCAGGCAGCAGCCTGGGCACTGCAGTGGCCGAGATGAGGGGCCCAGTTTCTGTGTTCAGACCCTCACGGTCAAGGGAGGGGCCGGCTAAGTCAATGTCGGATCTTGGGACTGGACGTGAACCGTCTGTCCCCCAGTCCAGCGAGCCTGTGACCCCAGAGGAGGACACAGCACTCACCGCAGGGTGGGGAGGGGCTCCTGTGAGGAAGGGGAAGTGGGCGGGGGAGGGCATTCTAGGAAGAGTTGGAGGAAATGGTGAAAAGAGATGCTTAGAAAAGGGCTGGAACTGGAATTGTATCACATGCTGAAGAATTTGGGCTTAATTCTGAAGTAAAAAGTCTTTTTTTGGATTATTTTTTTTTTCTTTAAATACAGGAGTGACAAGCTTTGTATTTTATTTTCCTCCTTTTTTTATTAGCCTAAGGAAGTGCATAGCAATTTCTACCACCCCACCCCCTCCTCACAGTGCAGATGGCCCCAAGTCCAGGGCTGGACACCCTTGGGTGCCCCCTCCTCCTCCACTCCTCCACCCCTCCACCCCCTCTCCTCCACCCCTCCACCCCCCTCCTCCACCCCTCCTTCTCTACCCCTCCTCCACCCCTCCTCCAGCAATGAGGAAACCCAGAGGTGCCGCATGCGGACCTCAGGTTCTTCAAACGTCAGCTGCATAGCCGAATCCTTATTGCCCGCAATGACACCTGGAACTCCCAAACTCCTTACTGCTTCTAATGACTTCCACGCCGGCTTGTTAAATAATAGGTTCCACCTATTTAACCAGCTGGAATGTACTGCAGCCTCTCACCCAACCTGAGGTGGTGTGTCTGGCAACCTCGACCGCACCAAAGAGAGCTGAGAATACCACTTCCAAATGTACAAAGTCACCGTCACTAGACTCGTGCACTCAGCGTTACTGTGAAATGCCCACTTCTTCAAGCCTTTGCTTGGAGGCCACGTAAACCTCACGTTAAACACGATTTGAACGAGCCTAGTATTTCCCACTTGCAGCCCGTTCAGGCAGATTAGAAGTGACAGCTGAGAGTGAGGGAAAGTGCCACTCCATAGCACGCAGGCAGGAGAATTCAAAGGCACAGCCACCTGCAGCCGTGGGGCAGAGGGACAAAAGGTCTCCATAGCTCCCTTTGGCCCTCGGGGTAGTTCTCTCCAGTGGAGCAAAAATTTTCATTGTTCCAATGTAAAACTATTTTAATAGTCATCATGTAAAGGCTACTCACATTTGGTACTCTGTTTAATTAATAAGGCAGGTACACATGTGATATGGTTTGGAAAAAAATTCTATCAATAGGATTGTAAAGCAGGTGCGGTGGCTCACACCTGTGATCCCAGTGACTCTAGAGGCTGAGGCAGGAAGCCAAGAGTTCAAGACCAGCCTGAGCAACATAGCAAGACCCTGATCTCTAAAAAAATGAAACAATTAGCCAGGCATGATGGCATGAGCCTATAGTCCCAGCTGGTCTGAAGGCTGAGGCAGGAGGATCGCTTGAGCCCTGACGTTCGAGGTTACCGTGGGCTATAATTGTGCCACTGCACTCCAGTCTGAGTGACAGAGCAAAATCCCATCTCTAAACAAAGAAAAGATGATAGTATAAACATGTTCCCGCTTCAGGGATTATACTGCAATTATCTGGAAATTTTATTTACAAGGACTATGTCACCCTCTAACAGCACTAATGAACGAAGCATTTCTGTCTTTGCAAATTACATTGTATTAGGTGATGTAGCTAAAATGACCTTTCCCACTAAACATTAGAATAACCAAAGGCAACCTAAGGAATAACCAAATAACCAAACTAAACCTTTCCATTCCCACAATACCAACCTCCCTCCACGGATAACAAAGTGCTTAGAGAGGGCTCCTTTATAAACCCTTTTTACAATGTGGGTGAGTGAAGTTCAGGGAGGCTGAGACTCAAGAGTGTCTCCCAACACCCGTGAGAAGACGCTCATTTCCTCCCAGCCCTCAGGACTGCATTGGGAATGGTTGTGACTATACATTAGGGTCCAGCAACTATTCTTAAGGGAATACTATGAATGAATCCTACACACATTAGCACCAGGGTAGTGAGACAGCCAGCTGCTCCCGGTGGGAATTCCTGTGCAGGGTTGCAATCCGTCCCAATGTGTGAAAATATATGGTTGGTCACAGTTCTTGTTGCTGTGCAAATTGGTAGTGCTAACACATTTCCAGATGGAGAGAGGGAGACTGCACAAGTGTCCCAGGTGTGAATTCAACCTTCTTGGTGTGCACAACAGCAAGAGTCTGCGGATTTGGGCGCATGCTTTGGTTTGGCCTCTTTGCTGTTCACCTGCTTGGCCACCCTCCCAGCTGGCTGGCATTTCCATGGCCTTCCTGTTGTCAGCCGGAGCTGGGGATGTGTTTAGCTTATAGATGATTGTAACTAATCATTAACTCTGCAGGGTTGATTATCATTTTATGTGAATAGCATTGCAGGGGGCTTTGAGATGCCGCAGCTCGATAGGACTGTCTGAGGCTGTTCTCCTGGGGCTCCCAGGAAGCCTCGTGCACGGTGGCCCCATGCTGCGGCAGACCCAGTTTCCAGGGGAGGAACGGCTTTGCAGCCCGGAGCAGGGGGAGCTCCCTGCCCTCAGTCTGGCTTCCTGATCTCACACCAGCAACCTCAAGCAGCCAAAATCCTTTAGGTGATGAGGTTCAGGTTTCACATAGGCTGTCCCGTTCAGTGAAAAGAAGCAGCCTGTTCACATATATTTTGGACTCTGGGCTGTCTGAGGCACCTTGCAACCTATTGTGCAATGTGTTTCTTGTGGAGAGTTAGGGAAGAACATTCTAGAAAGGTGTCTAAAGTCAGTCAGCTGAGATTGTGTATTGACAGCCCTTTTGGGGTGGACTCCACACGGACTCTGGGACATAAAGAGGGGGTTGGAGATGAAAGGGAGAGAGAGATGTGACCAACAAGAAGGACCACAGTGAGACAGCTGTCCCCTTGTTGCCCCAGCGTGGTGAGTACTCTGGCACAGTGGACAGGACCTATGCCCACGAAGCACCTCTGCAGGTCTAAGGGACACGCTTCGTCCCGAAGTGTTGCTATCAGGAACAGCTGAGTGAGACAAACGAGATTGAACTCTCCTATGGAGCTTCACCTCCTAGAGTGTACGTGCCACTTTGGGTGTACAACAAAGAGCATCATCTAGTAACTTTTGAGTTGCTCAAAATTTCTACACATTCAATGTTGATGAACATGAAAGGCACCAGACAGCTGGTAAGCAATACTGTGAAACTGGCCCTCCTTTCAGCAGCCTAGGCCCCGTGTTTTGGACACCATCTGCCTTCGTGGCCACCTCTCCATGCCCTCTGTTGCTAAGGGTTATCTCTTCATTCCTTCAAACAATCCCCCCAGACCCGGCAAAACAAAGCCTGCTCACAGGAAAAGAGCCTAAACTAAATCCGCTCACACTAATAAGGCCAATATTAATCTTACCTCTCCCCAAAATACTGGAAGGGTTATTATTCTTATTAGGGGAAAGAAGTTTTAAGTCCAAGTTTTGCTGGAAGTGGAACATTTATTGAACACCTACTATGTCCCAGGTATCATGCTGTGCACATAACCACATTTAATATTCAAAAACAGCTCTAGGAGGAGACAGTTTCATATGCATTTTGCCAAGGAGCAAAATGAGAGTAACGTCTTCCAAGGGACATGAGGGTTGCAGACGGAAACAGCTTCGGGACTTCACTGTGGGGCCTCTGCCTCAGTAGAACCAGGATGACGGGGAGGCATCTCAGAGCCACGACCAGGAAACGGGAAACTGAGCAGCGAGAATCCGGGATCTCGGCCTGTTCCCCGGCTTGAGCTGGAGCCCTGCTGCCGGTGAACGTTTTCAATACTGGACATCAGGAAATCATCTGTATTAAGAATTAAACTAAAAAATAAAAATATTTTTGTTTCAAAATAACTTCTTTGGCAAAAAGGATCTTTTGAAGGGACTTAAGCAGGGTGTAACGTGGTCATATTCGCCTTTTGAAATGTCACCCTGAGGCTGCATAGAGAATGGATTGAACCTAGAAACAGTTCCCCAGAGGAGAGACCTGAACTAAGGCAGTAGCACAGGGATGGAGACAAGAGAACAGACATGAGGCATGTCAGGGAGGTTGGCCTTCTAGACCGAGTGGCTCCAAGCACGGTCCTTGGACCAACAGCCTCAGCGTCACTCGGGAGACTGTGAGAAATGCAAGCTCTCAGGCCCCACCCCAGATCCGCTGAACAGGAATGTGTATTTTGACAAGATCACCAAGTGATCCCCATGGCCTTGACATTCAGAAGCACCGCTTCCCGCCTACCTGCCTGGCGAGGGGCACGGGGGAAAGAATGTACAATGACTCTGACCCTGCGTCCAGGCAGCACAAGGAGGCGAGACCTTTTAGAGCAACGCGAATGAGATCTTTCTTTGAGAGGAGGGCTTTCCCCTCGACCGCTCAGTGGTTATGCGAGGGCCTTCTGGTCCGTGACCTCTACCTAAACAGCTGTCCAGCAAATAGTGCTGTTGCTGTTAAGGTTCTCTTTGCTTTCTTGTTATACAGCACGTCCTCAAATAACGTTATTTCACTGCAGTGTTGAAGAGGAAGAAATCTGATTTCTAGCCAGGCTACTGTCTGTGTGGAGTTTGCACGTTGTCCCCATGTCTGTGTGGGTTTTATCTGGGCATTCCAGTTTCCTCCCACATCCCAAAGCTGTGCCTGTTAGGTGAACTGGTGTGCCCATCGGCTCCCAGCGTGTGTGGGCGCAGGTGTGCATGTGAGTGTGCCCTGGGTTGAGACGGCATCCTGCCAGGGCTGGTGCCCACCTTGTTCCCTGAGTTGCGGAGACAGGCTCTGGCCACCCGTCACCCTGAACTGGAATACTTGGGTAAATAATTATCTTACTTGTTTTTATTAATCTTTCTTAAATGTATGTATAGCTCACATTGATTTCAATGTTTAATATTAGAAGTGTTTTGGTCTTTATTTAGAAATTGGTGATGTTTCTGTAACCAGAAATATGTAGGTAGGAACATAATTCTTGTTTGTATCAATTAGCCTATGGGAAAATTGGCTTCATTATATATCATTTTGGTTAAAGTGACAGTTTCCAAGAACCTATCCATGATGTTAAGTGATGACTTACTGTCCTCTCCTTTTCTATGTTGGTCCAGATTTCTTCAAGCATCCCAGACCATCTGCCCTGTTTCTGAGCGTCCTACTGAATCGGCCCATTGTAAACCGAGGCTGTTCTTGACTTTGTTTTTCTCTCCATCAACACTTTCTTATCTAATGTCTTGTTCTCTCTGGGCTTGCTAATTTAAGCTATAATGCTGGGCTAGTAATGCTTGGACATTTTATCTTTTCAAGTAAATATTTTAGTATTAACAGAACTTGTTCCTTAATTCAAAGACATTAGAGATGGGACTATTTCAAGCATGCAGTCAATGAGCAAACATTCAGAGGCACAGGGTCTTTAAGACCTTCCCAAAATAGATGACCTTGTCTCCCACTGTGCTTCCGCATCTAACTTGCACCCCTCAGTTTCTCAGCCCCAAAGAACTGTGTTCATTTCTACCTGCTTGTGTTTCCCCCTCACTGTTCTCTCTCTGCCTGGAATTCTCTTCCCAGCTCCCCTGCTGCCTCCAGGCTGAGGTAGGTGCTCCCACCTGTGTGGTCCCCATGGGCAGCCCTCCACCCAGCCTGCCATCGCCCTACACTCTAATTGTTGATTTACATGTCCCTCCCACACTTGATTCTGTGTCTTTTCATCTTTACACCCTCAAAGCATAACAGAGTGCCTAGCTCATACCAGAGGCACAATAAATATTTGTCCAGTGAGTCAGCGAAAGACTGCGTGGCTGTGGCTGAGGCTGGCTTTGGCAGGTGGGTTTGGGGAGTTGAAACAGTAGTGCCTTGAGCAGGAAGAGGTGGGATTAGAACTCCTGAACTTCTAGACTTGTACTGAGGTTGGGAAGCTACTCTGTATTCCGACATGAGTTTTTGAGTATTTCTGAATCACTTGTAATACCCTAACGGGCCCTTTCTGATGAAATGTAAGCTAGAACATTCCTCCCCACCTTAACTTTATGGACAAGCATTGCAACCTGCCCAGTGTAATCTCCCCTGAAAAGCTTGCACAGCACTGACTGTAAAGTGGGTTTGGTCACTTTTATGGATGTTTTATCTTTACTTGCAGAGGTAGTTTTTGTAAGCTTTAACTTTGTACCCGTAGACCCACGGAACAATAGACGTACCCTTAGCCTAAGTCCACTCCATCGCCTCTGTTTGCTGAGGGATTCCTGGCCTTAAGAAATGACACACTCCTACACAGTCTAGCTGCCCCCAAAGTCCGTGACAATAAAGGAATGTCAAGAATACCACAGCAAGAAAATACTTCTATTGTAGCTTCAAGCTCAGAAGACACATTCCTCCCTACCTTAACTTAAGTCACCTTTCAACAGAAGGAAGAAACAAAGACGGATCCCTGGGAACAAAGAGTGATAGAGTATGTGCTTACACAATTGGGCACATGTGCGTGTTTTGTTGTTGTTTCTCAATGATCCTTTGTTGTTGCAGACAGAGACTGTGGTATGATCCTGATTAGCAAGCGGGCCTAGTGATTTATCTTTTAATTCTCCTGCACTAATGATCCTCTGACTGTAGTCTACTGATCACCTTTTCCTTGCTCTTCATCCCTGGTACAAACGCCTCTGTAATCCCAATCCTCACAGCGGCCACCTCTCTTTCTCATTTTAACTCCCTGTTTTGCCACATCACCACTTAAAGTGTTGTTGCTATATCTTTTCTGAAAATGCTACAGCTGTATCTGATAGGAAGTTGCACCTAGTTACACCTTAGTCTTTTCTGTCATTACCCCATATATGCTACATAAGAACATTGAGAGTGTCCACTTTGAATAGAAACCCCAAATTTATTTTCAGCCTTTTCGCTAACCGATGCCATGGAAACATTGCTTGGCTTACCAGAAGTCATGAGTGGGTCACCCATGCGGATCAAAACTGTCTTTCTTGCTCCCCAGCAGAAGGGCTGTAGCTGGCTCCCCTTGCAGGAGGGATGGGGGAGGGATGCCCCAAGTTCATGCCCTGATCATTTGAATTTGATGGCATGCACATGGCCAAGCCAGAGACAATCCGAAGATGAATGGAGACCCTGCAAACGACGCTCCTTGAAAGATGGGAGGCAGTAAGATCCACTTTGCCCATTTCCCAACATTTCTGAGGGCCAATTCCAACTTCAATTATGTCACCTTTGATTTAAGAGCCTTCACTGGATTTCCTCTGGTGTCTGCTCTATTTTTGCCAATTCCCACAATATTATTTCAACTGTTACAGATTTTTTTTTTTTACCAACTGTAATCTAAGATTGACTTATACAAGGTAAAGTGTGTCTGCAATGATTAATATTTTTTTCAAGTTTCCATGTTGCATGTTTTGAGTTAAAATGCAAAATTCACAATCTATTGTGAACTTGGGTTACCTACCATTTGATCAATGCAGTTGATCAAAGTAGCTTCCACACAGAAGGGAGTGCCTGGCTATGGTATAATCATGGCAAAGCAACAACTTTGAACTTCGTTGTATTATACTTATGTACTCCATATACTATGGAGTAGCCAAATGCAAAGGTAAAAAATAAAATGTCACACTCAAATATGTATTAATCATATCTTAGTGACAAGAAAAGATTTTTCTTTTTAATATCTTTAGAATGAGAACAAATATCTTATATTGGGGCTACTTTATTTCCATTTAAAAAATCATAGGGGCACCACTATGCATTTAAAGTCACATATGGCAAAGAACATTAGTACTTGCTCTATTTTGATTATTTTTTCCATCTTCTTCTTCTTTTTAAAAAAGTGTGTATGTGTTGTTTTGCTGTCTGGAAGATGACAAATTATATACTTCAGTGACATAAATTACCTGAACAATTAACTGGAGACTTTCCTGGCAGAAAAGGCCGTGTCGCTCCTGTTTCCCTCTTTGCTGCCGTGAGAACACTATGTTCCCTCAGGAGCCCGGCTGGGCTAAATTATTTTCACATGCACGGTCCACTGCTTAGATGCCCGAGAGGCAGGGCTTACTCTCCCACTCTCTCCGTCTAAGGATGGGCACACATTCTTGTGCCAGCCCCTTCTGTTCTGCTTTTCTGCCTCTAGTGATGTTTGGCATTTGAGAGTTCAGGAAAGAGAGGCCGTCAGTTATGCACCTGGACAATTATGAAATCAATGCTGTGTAGGGCACGCACGGATTTGATAAATTCTAGCTTGTGATCAGTTCCCACCCTGAAGAATGCGTTCTGGTTGTGTTTATCTTTGCTGGATTATCTACAAATAAGATACAAGCACAGTTATTAATCATCTGGCACCTCTTAAAAATACACACGATCACCCGTTGTCTTTTTGTGCCATTAAAATCTGAAATGCAGTTGTCAAGAGGTTCTAGTGCTTTCCTTTATTGGCTTCAAATAAGGGATGGTCAAATGTTTGCAGACAGGGTCTTGGCTAAACCTTAAATCTGCAAAGACTCCTTCCACCTGGCCAGAAAGTGGCAGCCCCACCTGTTTCTCCACATGCATCTGAATTGTCTTTTTCATGTATCTCCTGGAGGACATGTGTATAAATACATTGACTATGTCTAGAAGATGACAAGTGGGGTTGAAATAGGCTCAATATTAGCCTTCCTGATTCAAAATACCCCAGGGAAGCCAAGAAGTGAGACTATCCGCCTTTTTCCTTTGCTGTGGTTCAGTCATTCTGGATGTGGATTTGGTGTTGCTTAAATACCAGACACTTAACATGCCCACACCCAACAGAGTAGCCAGTTATAACCATGGGTTTGTCCCTCAGGTGGTCACTCGGTCCCAAGTTTCCCATTTCTGTGACTAATACCAGCATCTTCAGTGTGATTTTGAACACCTTGCCCTTATTTGCCTTCTCTTGTTCATGGTTCATGGTTATTACCACCAACCACCCAAAATCAGGTTCACATCTGGATCAAGGAAGCTGCCCCTCATCATTCACCTGCATCAGCCTTTCTCTCCAGCCTCCGCACAGCTGCCACGACAAGCTCTCTCAAGTGCCGTTCGTGCATCCAATGACTCAGTAACAAAGTCAGCTGTCACTTAGGATCTCTCTTAACTAGCTTCCTTTTTGCTTCTCTCTTTCCTCTCTTATTTCTCCCTATTTCCAACTCAATGTGCTTGCACTTAACAAGTGTCACTAAAATGTTTGCCCTTTGATTTTTGCTTGAATCTTTTCACCAATCTAGAATGTTCTCTTTCTACTCTCTTTATATCTCTCCACTTTCTGTAATTGGGCTCCCACTCTGATGACCTCTTCATCTGCTTCCACAGTCACCTGTCCCCTGTCAGTTTTTAGTCTATTAAAACTCGAGTCAATATTAATTTTGCACCCAATGATGTTTTATAATTCACAATGTACTTATAGTGCATTTGGAATGTACCTCGACCAGATTCCTCTCTTCATCTACATGATAGAAAACTTCTTGAAGTCAGAGAATATGTCTTCTATTGTTTGTTTATACCCCCAAATATTAGGCTTCTTTTCAATATTCATTCAACTAGTGTTCAAATGCACACAAAGGCTGCAAGTATATAAGTGAGAAAGACAGATTCAGTCCCTGCCCTCAAGAGCCAGTGTGGAGTGGGCTTATAGGACTAACTAACATTCTTGTGACATAAAGGGAAAATTAGGCTCATGTTTTCCAAAGTAACAGAAAAACGTGTGTTAGCTTCACATGTAGGAGCTCCGGAAATTTCTTCTTGATACCTAATGGCAAGAGAAATGGGAACATTGTATCTAATTAATTATATTGAACAGCTATGGGATGCAACAACAAAATTAGGAAATAACATATCAGGCATTAGAGACATGCCATCTGACAGATTCTGTTGACCTCCTATATCCTCTCAAAATAGTAGGACCAGCCTTCTGGAGGGATAGAAGTGTTCTATACCTTGATTAGGGTTACAGCTACACTAGTATGTACATATACAAAAATTCAAGCCAGGTGCAGTGGCATGCACTTGTAGTCCCAGCTATGTGGAAGGATCGCTTGAGCCCTGGAGATGGAGACCAGCCTGGGCAACACAGCAGGACCTCATCTCAAAAATAAACACACAAAATATTCATCAAGATATACCAATGTTAAACCTCAACAAAAAGGTTTTGTTTTTAAAAAAAAAAAACAAAAAACTAAAAAACAAAAATGGCAAGAAGAGAAAAACATCATGAACTTGGCTTTGGGCATGTCCTTTTATTCCTAAGAAATTCCCAAGAATCAACCTTGCACTGATCCCTAGGACCCAGGTTGGAGATATTTTTTTTTTTTTTTGTGAGCATGAAGTGCACATGAGGCTGTCTGAATGGATTCTTGCTTCCTCCTGGGCATGTGAGCCTTGGGGTGAGTATGTGACTTCTAGAATGCTGAAGGACTGGTACAAAGCCTGAAGATCCATGCACTCTGGGTGCACCTTGGAACCACCTGGAGCATTTTAAAAGAAACACCAATGCATAGGCTCCCCACCCTCAGAGATCCTGATTCCGTTGGTCTGGGATGGGGCTGTACATCAGTATCTTAAAAAAAGTGCCCCAGGTATTTTTAATGCGCAAGTGAGAAATCAGAATCCCTAGCAGATCCCATCCCCTCTGTGTAGAGTTAAGGAAATGGAATGTCACAACATTCAAGTGATTTGCCTAAGGCAGTACTTCTGGGCACCCATCTCATCGCCCAGAGAGCATGTCCTGTCTACCCATGCCTGGAGGAACCACTGGCCTGAGGTTACAAAGGAGTGAGCGGTCAGAGCCTGGAATCAAATCCAAGTGTTTTGATTCCTAACCTCTAGTTTGTTCCACTTCATCTCCCCCAAATGGAGACATCATTTATTGGCAAGAGCTTTTGAAATAGAAATGGCAGCTATTGCTTTAATCTAAACTTGAACTCATTAGAGCAACCCCACTGCCTGGAAACATCAGAAAGAATCCATGAGGGTGGAATTTACTCTTTTCTTAATATAAATAAACATTGCCAATGGCCCTCCCAGGCCTTATTCCTTATTCCCCTCTGCCCCGGCCTGTCCTCTTCCCCCCATTGATAACATCTGTCGCTTGGGTTAATACTTTAGACTTAAAAGACTTTGTGGCATCACTCTGGCACATTTCCACATTAAAATATAATAATTCAAAACCCCAGAAAAGTGAAGGAAAACTTAGAAAAAGACTAATGAAGAAACTGATGTATCTTGAAACATATTACTATATTTGAGAAAAGGCGCTCATGAGATCTTTGCAAGCTAGCTTAAGACCTGCTGCAGTATATAAGCTGCCCAACTAACATGCCTTCCAGACTCTTTATAATGGTGTCTTGAAATCCACATGAAACGATTTAGGCATTGAATAAAATATCTGTTTTTAATGGCCCCACTTGTGTCCCCGGAAAATTCATTAATGAGATTACTGTTTAGAAGCCAACATGAGCAACTTTCTCAGGAATCCATCCCCAGATGGACTGAACATGGCAGATTTGCCTACTGCTTTTTACCATTTCCTTCCTTTCAGGCAATCAGAGTAATTTCTGCATTTATCTGGATGACTGCTTTTTTTCTTAATTATGTTACTTTTGTCTGGATTGTCATGTAAGTCTGAGCTTGATGATCTTTATGTTTTTAATAAGTGCACACAGTATATCCACATACAAAAGGAAGATACATCTATAAGGCTCTGTGTCAGTATAGTTGAATAAGAGCTCATAGATAACAGAGTGGTTTAGACTAACCTTATGCAGGAATTAGATTGTAATCGAGCTCTGGTGCTGAATAATACTGAATACAGCTCTGGTCTGATGTGGAGAATGGACGACGTGGAGAATATTTCTTTTGATGCCCTCATCCTTGTTTTCTGAATTAGAGGAACAGTTGTTTCATTTTCCTTTCCAAAACTAGACTCATTTTTATTCTCTGTCCTTTCCCTTCCTACCTCCTTTAAGAACTTATCTCACTCATCTCCTTCCTTTATACTCTTCGATTTCTTACCTCTACTGAGGCTTTAATCTCTACTGAAAATAAGAGCAGTCCACTTTCCTTTGAAGAAAAAGAAAACAAACACAAACACAGACTGGACCAAACCAATAAGCTGATGGTTGGTCATGCTGACTCTTTGAGCTCTCATTTATTTAACTCTTATTTGTGCCCAAATTTCTAAACCACGTTGTCCAAACTCTTTGAGGTCTCTGCACCATTTGCTATCAGTGACTACTCTCTTCTTGCCATTCTCTCTTCTCTGGTCTCCAGATCACATTACTATCCTGGTTCTCATCCTTCCCTTGACTACTTTTATATTTTTTGACTGGCATTTCTTTCTCTTCCTAAATGCAGGGATTGCGCTTGATTTTATTTTTCTCTTTTTCCATACTCTCCCTCCCAGAACTCATTTACTCTCACAATTTCAGCTATCCTGTCTCAGTAGAATGACCGTCGAGACTGTCTCTGGTCCTGACAGCCCTTCCTACGGGCTAATCCCACTTCTTTAATCATATTTTAAATGATTTCATTTGAATGATCCCCTGCTTCCTACCAGAACTCACAAACTCCTGCCTAATGTACGAGCTCCTTTTCTTAAAATTCTAATTTTGACTAAAGGTGGTATCTTTCTTCAGATACCCAGGCTCAGAACCCTTGAGTCATCCTACTCCTTACTCTGGCTTGACTTCTGTGACAAATTAAACACCTGCTGATTATTTATTTTTCTAAAACCTTGCTTTCATTTTCCTTTTATTTCAACTTTCACTGTGTGACCCAATTCAGATGCTGACACATCATGTGAGTACTATTGTAGTAACCTCCTTGCTCATCCTACTGTCTCCAGGATCCTGCCTATTAGGACATTGTAGACAACACAAATGAGTTGTTATTGTACATTACCATTTGTACAACATCCCCTCAACTGGATTGTAAACACAGTAAAGCCTTAAACCAAATGCACACGCTTTAGATATTCAATAAATGTTTGTTCATGCATTTATTCCTTCATCCAATCAGTATTTGTAAAGTCGCCAACTGTTTGACAAGCTCTGTTTGGTGTTGGAGTACACATGTGAATAAAATGTGGCCTGTGAATATAAAGGCTTTTGTGGGTTCCTTACTGAATAAACAGATAGAAGGGGAAAAGCAAAACAAATGTCTAGGGAAATGTAACATTTAGGCAGTGTTGGGAAAGCCTGAGTTTTGCATTAGTGAGATGTTCGTGTGAATCTAATGACCACTTTTCACCAGCTCTCTGACTGCAGTGCATCGGTCAAGAATGCTTGCGTTAGTCGGGGTCCTTTAAGAAGCAGAAGCCACGAAAAAAACATAACAGAGATTTGCTGGAAAAAGCACCCGGGAAGGATAAAGGAGGAAGGAGGAGTAGGTAGGGAGAGACCTCAGACTGTGATGTAGGGTCTGACTCCTGTGAAGGAGAGAAGGAAGGAAAAAGGGTTGGACAGAGGCATTCAGATTCCAGAGCAGTTAAGGGAAGTTTTGGCCAGACTGATGGGAGGCCTCAAGCCAACGTCGCCTGCTGAGAAGCATCTCGCAGGACCAGCATCTGTGCTCAGACATTGGGCAAGAGCAGTTTGCAGGAAGTGTGGCTTCTGAGAACAGGCTGTGGATGCCGAGGGTGGCCTTGGCCAGCAGGCAGTCACATTCCTTGTAGCAAGACACCTGAACAGCCCACAGCCAGCACAGAGCTTTGGCTCACAACAACAGAAAACTCAAAACTGACGCTTACCTCAATCAAGAGTTGATAGCGTCTTTCTGTGAAGGCGAAGACAGTGAATCTTTCAGGCCTTGTGGGCCACTCTGCTGTGAGCCACCTGTTGTGGGCCACTCTGTTGTGGACCACCTGTGGTGGGCCACTCTGCTGTGAGCCACCTGTTGTGGGCCACCTGTGGTGGGCCATTCTGCTGTGAGCCACTCTGGTGCAGCACGAGAGCGGCCAGAGGCATTCTATGAATGAATCAGCCTGACTGTATCCCAATAAAAGTCTATTCACAAAAGCAGACAGGAGACCAGGGTTTATGTGAGGGGCATAGTTTGCTGACACCTGGTTTAAGTGAATAAGGTGATATTTTCCTTAAACAGTGAGATGTCTGGAGGTAAGAAAGTGTAGGTGACATTTCAATGTCTCTACATGACATAAGACTTTGACCTTTTTGCTCATTTATTCTCAGCATTACTGTCTTTAAAAAGATAGTAATGACTCCCTTGATGCCTGTCCCTTTTATAAGAAACCAAATTATTTTCCCCAAATTCCCTAGCACGAACAAACTAGTTAATTAATCAATCAAATATTTATTGAGAAGCTATTACAGGCTGCGTATTGTCTTAGGTGCTCCTGCAGCTAAAAATGCAGAATGAAATCTTTGTCCAAATGGAGCTGACATTCTAGTAGATGGCAGACGGGCAGTACACAAGATACATAAGTGAAATATGTAGTATTAGATGATGATAGAAGCTACAGACAAAATAAAGCCAGGAGGAGGCTGGGCTTTCCAGGTGGTGGTAGTGAGGAGAGGCTGCATTTTAAACAGAGTGAGTCAGAAAAGCTGTCATTGAGAAGGTGACATTTGACTAAAGACAAGAAGGTATTAAGAGTAAACCATGCAAATAAATTGGGCATGTATTTTCCAGGGAGGGGGATGGTCTATCAGATGCAACGGTCTCATGCAAGGAGATGAGTGTAGCTGGAGCAGATGAGTCAGGGGTGAAGGTGAGATAAGACAGAGGGTGAGGGGGCAACGGGGCAGGTGCTGTAGAGCCTTCTGGGCTCCTGGATGACTCTGGCTTCTACTCTGAGTGCGATGAGAAGCCACGGGGTGGTTGTGAGCAGAGGAGGGACACGGGCTGATTTTCATGTAACAGACTCACGCTGGGTGCTGTGCTGAGACTGCCCTGGAGCGGGTGGCAGGATACATGCGTGGACATCCACTAGGAGGCTTCCGAGTGAGAGATGCTGGTGCCTTGGACCAGAACAGCAGCGGTAGAGCTAGCAGAGTCCGAAGACTGACAGATTGGTACTAAGTGTGAGAGAAAGAGGGGGAAATGGTAAATTTGGGATTCTTCTGCACACACTTGCATATCATCAGCTGAACTTTGTCAGGGAGACAGGGCACCTCTAGCTGCAAAGAAGGTCGAGAAAGCAAACGTTTGCCTTTTCCAGCTTCCACAGGGAAAGGCAGCAAGAGAGACAAGGATGGGGAATGTCTGTGGGTCATTCAACCAGCAATGTTTGTGCCTAATTTCTCAGCTCTCCATGTACAAAATAAGGATAATAAAGTCTACGTGATTGTGGTGAAAATTACATGAGATAATGTACAGAAAGCTCCTGGCATATGACAGGTCCTTTAAATATGACAGTTCCCTTTCCTTTCAGTGACCTGAGATGCCATGGTAAGTCTGTGGTTAACTCAGCCTGAAATACTTATTTTGGGACTTCCTCATTTAACGAAATGGTGACACTGCTACTTTTACAATCACTACTGTGGCCAAAAACAGGAACTTTCTCTTTTCACCCAAAGCCACAGCTTTTCCAGAGCCCAGCTGGGCTAGCTGGGTTCCTTGCCTCTCAGTTGCACTTTCTGTGACACACATTCTGTGCACAAGGATGGTGGGAGGATTTCCAGATTCCTGGTAATCATTAACCCTCCCGAGACAGGCGTAGCCCTCCCCCAACTGCCCTCCCTGCCCAGACACCACTGGAGAATGTCTGGGAAGGACACTCACGGAGCACAGGGAAGTCCAAAGCCAGTGAAGAGTGTCTGGGGAAAGGTCAAGGGGAGGTCTGTGTGGGGCCACTCTATGGTACAAAGTCAAAGAGACCCCACTGGCCATCGGAGGAGAAAGAACCCTAAAGAAGCCATCCTCCGAGGAGAACCTGCACCCCCACATCTGGCAGAGAGCTGTGGGGCAGCATTCTTAAGCCCTTCCCCAGCCTTATCAGTTGACTTGCTATTTACCTTACACTCCTTTCTCTCAGTGCAGGGATAAGGCCAAGGTGTTTGTGCATGTTTATACCTATAGAGGTGGCCATAAAGTCTTGGCTCGTAGATAATATTGTTTTATCATTCTGTGTAATGTGAAAGCAATAAATCTTTTAAAATGTGTTTGTGTTACCAGACTTCGTGGCCACCTTGTGTGTGGGGGTGTGTGTGTGTGTGTGTGTGTGTGTGTGTTAGTCTACCAGGGCTGCCATGACATAATACCATGGGGGCCTTAAACAACAGAGATTTATTTCCTCCCAGTTCTGGAGACGAGAAGTCCCAAACCAAGGCTCTGGCAGGGTTGGTTTCTCCTGAGACCTCTCAGATTTAGAGCCAGTTGCCTTCTCCCTGTGTCCTCACGTGGTCGTCCCTCTGTGTGTGTCTGTGTCCTAATCTCCTCTTCTGATAAGGACACCGATCCTGGTGGTTTAGGGTCCACCCTAATGACCTCATTTTACCTTAAATACCTCTTGAAAGGCCCTATCTCCAAACACAGTCACAGTCTCAGGTACTGGGGGTTTGGACTTCAACAGATGAATTTTGGGGGAACACAATGTAGCCCATAATAGTCTACACATGTATACTGTTATGTGTGTATGTATATATACATATGCTATCTTATATACTGTTTAATAATAAAAATATAAAACATATAGAATAAAGTGATTTTTATATATACTCACACACATACACACATGTGTGCACCAGGCACACACAGTTCTGAGATGCTGTCCAGTTTGTGCTTGAAGCTTCCTCCTGTCTGTAGGAAAACCAAGCCCCCAACTGCCTCAGGTAGCTTCCCTGTAACTATAGACCTCCCGTTTCTCTGCTCTGCCAGAAGCTTCTTGTCCAGATTAGTTAATCTTTGCGAACTGCTCTGAAGGGCAGGCTCCCTTAACCTCCGAACCCCACCGTGCCTGTTAAGGAGGAGCAAAATGGGGAAGCTGGGGACGTCACCTGCAGAGCCTATCAGCAGAATCTCAAAGCAAAAATGTCCCCTGGGTGGGGGCCGGAGCGGGTGAGCGGGCTCCCTGCTTTTGTTTCCCTGAAATTCCTTTAGCAGCAAGCAGGAAAAGTGACCACAGCAGGGGACCCTCACAGGGGACTTCTGTTTAGGCTGAGGAAGCAGGGATCCAGCCAGAGACCAGGAAAGACCCGAGCCTCTGGGTTAAAGATAAACTGAAGAGGTATTTTAAGAGCTAGCTGCCGGCCCAGAGGGAACAATGGATAAGTTAAAGGCCTGGGGATTAAGCCAATTTCATCTCTGACTGATTTTGTTAGGAGGCAATAAATGACAGAAAAACTGGCAACATTCATATACTTGAAGGGAGGTTTTCCAGGCAATCTTGACTTTCCCCTTGGTTTATGGTCAAAATGGGCAGAGGGAGCTTATCTTTAACGATAGCCTACACTTCGCTCATTTGGCGTGACTTCTACTGTCAGCTACAGATTGGGCAATTTTTTACACAATCAGATGTAGGTACTAATTTGTCTAAGTCCTCGCTACTCGAAGCGGCAAGCGTGGACCACTCGTGGCAGCATCTCCTGAGAGTTTGCTACATGTGCAGAATCTCAAGCCTCACCCAGGCCCACTGACTCATAATCTGCATTTGAACAAGGTTCCCAGTTGACCCCTGTCCTTATTAAAGGCTGAGAAGCAGTGGTCTAAGGCCTTACCCTCCCATTAGTTACACTTCTGGAAGGCAGAGGCCGCATGCAAAAGTACAGTACTCTTACTAGGGATTGTTTTCATATAGTAGCTGATGTTGAGTAGATGATAAACAAATAAGTGTGTTTTGACAATTGACAGGTCTAGCTTCTTCCTGCTTTTTAGTCTGTGCATTTGCACCTTTGTTGCTTATCTGATTATACCATTTTTATGTTGTGCTATCTTGGGTCAGTTACGTGACTTTCTGGGACTCAATTTTGTCGTTTGTAAAATGGAATTTAAAATAGCGTTTATTTATCTCATCATAGTCTTGCAAGCTGCAAATGAGTGTTAACACCTGTGAAGCGCTTAGTGTCATGCCTGGCATATTATAAGAGCTAAATAAATGTTAGCTAAAAATACACAGCAGGACCTTCATAAATACTTAAGCTATCAATAGTAAACTCTTTCCAGATGACAATTGCTATGATATTTCTTCAAATGTGTTGTGTGGTTTCTCCCCAACCATTTGCATACTACCTTCCTTATTGCCCTTTAGATTTCTTGAGGGAAGAGGGAAAGACAGCTACTGTTTTACCAGAACACCTTATAACAACACTTAGCACATAATAGATTCTCAGTCAATGTTGTGGAATTATCTATGTTCATGTGCACAACCGCTGGGATAGTTAAAACTGATTTTACTTGTTTGAAATTTTCCACTGCTGCAATGACTAAATTGGCTGTATTTCTTTATTCACTCAGTCATTTGACACATTTTTGGGTGCCTACTATGTGACAGATTCTGTTCTAGGTGCTATAAATACATCAGGAAGAAATCAAAATCCCAGTGCTCATAGACATCACATTCTAATGGTGGGAGGCAGAGAGTAAGGACATATGATATATAACATGATGATACATGCTACAGGGAAAAATTAAGCATGATAAAGGTGGGGGAGATGTGAGTGGAAATTTATTAGCCAGGCATGGTGGCACCTGCTGTACGTGTAGTCCCAGCTACTAGGGAGGCTGAGGCAGGAGCATCACCCAAGCCTGTGAGTTTGAGGCTGCAGTGAGCTATGAGTACTCGAGCCTGAGTGACAGAGCAAATTAAAAAACACTTTTTTAGATAAAGGAAATTAATGTTTTACAGAGGTGATTGGGAAAGATTTTGCTGATCAGGGAACACTTGAGAAGACACCATTAGACAGAGAGGCAGCAAATTATTTGGCTCTCTATGGGGAAAGAGTTTTGCAGGCAGGCAGTAAAGCAAGTGCAAATGCCCTCAGGTAGGTGCTTGCCTGGCCCATGTGAGGAATCGCGGGGAGGCCACTGTGGCTGGAGCAAAGTGAGCAAGAGGAAGCACGACAGGCGTGAGGCCAGACATGTGTGGGTGCGACATGGCAGGCCAGTTTGTGCCAGGCCTTGTGGGCCATTGCAAGCCTTTGGCCGTTAGATCCTTTTAAGCAGGG